>NC_062285.1:62032637-63279699 GCF_902655055.1 Lutra lutra | reverse complement strand
CAACTCTTCATCTGCTCAAGTTTTATCATAAGAGTGCAGGAATTCAGTCATATCTTCAGGCTCCACTTCTAATCCTAATTCTCTTGTTATTTCCACCACATCTGCAGTTCCTTCCTCCACTGAAGTCTTGTACCCCTCAAAGTCATCCGCAAGGGCTGGGATCTATTTCTCCCAAACTCATAAATGTTGATATTTTGGCCTCTTCCCACGAATTACAAATGTTCTTAATGGCATCTAGAATGATTCATCCTTTTTTTAAAAAATGATTTTTATTATTTTTTTAATTTATTTTTTCAGTGTTCCAATATTCATTGTTTATGCACCACACCCAGTGCTCCATGCAATACATGCCCTCCATAATATCCACCACCAGGCTCACTCATCCCCCCACCCACCTCCCTTCCAAAACCCTCAGTTTGTTTCTCAAAGTCCACAGTCTCTCATGATTCATCTTCCGCTCCGATTTCCCGCAATTCATTTTTCCTTTCCTTCTCCTAATGTCCTCCATGTTATTCCCTATGTTCCACAAGTAAGTGAAACCATATGATAATTGACCCTTTGTGCTTGAGTTATTTCCCTCAGCATAATCTCTTCCAGTCCCATCCATGTTGATACAAAAGCTGGGTATTCATCCTTTCTGATGGAGGCATAATAGTCCAGAGTGTATATGGACTACATCTTCCTTATCCATTCATCCGTTAAAGGGTATCTTGGTTCTTTCCACGGTTTGGCGACCGTGGCCATTGCTGTTATGAACTTTGAGGTACATATGGCCCTTCTTTTTTTTTTTTTGGTAATTAATTAATTTTATTTGTTATAAACATATAATATATTTTTATCCCCAGGGGTACAGGTCTGTGAATCACCAGGTTTACACACTTCACAGCACTCACCATAGCACATGCCCTCCCCAGTGTCCATAATCCCACCCCCCTCCCAACCCCCCTCCCCCCATCAACCCTCAGTTTGTTTTGTGAGATTAAGAGTCACTTATGGTTTGTCTCCCTCCCAATTCCATCTTGTTTCATTTACTCTTCTCCTACCCCCTTAACCCTCCATGTTGCATCTCCTCTCCCTCATATCAGGGAGATCATATGATAGTTCTCTTTCTCCGACTGACTTATTTCACTAAGCATGATACCCTCTAGTTCCATCCACGTCGTCACAAATGGCAAGATTTCATTTCTTTTGATGGCTGCATAGTATTCCATTGTGTATATATACCACATCTTCTTTATCCATTCGTCTGTTGATGGACATCTAGGTTCCTTCCATAGTTTGGCTATTGTAGACATTGCTGCTATAAACATTCAGGTGCACATGCCCCTTCAGATCACTACGTTTGTATCTTTAGGGTAAATACCCAGCAGTGCAATTGCTGGGTCATAGGGTAGTTCTATTTTCAACATTTTGAGGAACCTCCATGCTGTTTTCCAGAGTGGTTGCACCAGCTTGCATTCCCACCAACAGTGAAGGAGGGTTCCCCTTTCTCCGCATCCTCGCCAGCATCTGTCATTTCCTGACTTGTTAATTTTAGCCATTCTGACTGGTGTGAGGTGATATCTCATTGTGGTTTTGATTTGTATTTCCCTGATGCCGAGTAATGTGGAGCACTTTTTCATGTGTCTGTTGGCCATCTGGATGTCTTCTTTGCAGAAATGTCTGTTCATGTCCTCTGCCCATTTCTTGATTGGATTCTTTGTTCTTTGGGTGTTGAGTTTGCTAAGTTCTTTATAGATTTTGGACACTAGCCCTTTATCTGATATGTCATTTGCAAATATCTTCTCCCATTCTGTCAGTTGTCTTTTGGTTTTGTTAACTGTTTCCTTTGCTGTGCAAAAGCTTTTGATCTTGATAAAATCCCAATAGTTCATTTTTGCCCTTGCTTCCCTTGCTTTTGGCGATGTTCCTAGGAAGATGTTGCTGTGGCTGAGGTCGAAGAGGTTGCTGCCTGTGTTCTCCTCAAGGATTTTGATGGATTCCTTTCTCACATTGAGATCCTTCATCCATTTTGAGTCTATTTTCGTGTGTGGTGTAAGGAAATGATCCAATTTCATTTTTCTGCATGTGGCTGTCCAATTTTCCCAACACCATTTATTGAAGAGGCTGTCTTTTTTCCATTGGACATTCTTTCCTGCTTTGTCGAAGATGAGTTGACCATAGAGTTGAGGGTCTATTTCTGGGCTCTCTATTCTGTTCCATTGATCTATGTGTCTGTTTTTGTGCCAGTACCATGCTGTCTTGATGATGACAGCTTGTAATAGAGCTTGAAGTCCGGAATTGTGATGCCACCAACTTTGGCTTTCTTTTTCAATATTCCTTTGGCTATTCGAGGTCTTTTCTGGTTCCATATAAATTTTAGGATTATTTGTTCCATTTCTTTGAAAAAAATGGATGGTACTTTGATAGGAATTGCATTAAATGTGTAGATTGCTTTAGGTAGCATAGACATTTTCACAATATTTATTCTTCCAATCCAGGAGCATGGAACATTTTTCCATTTCTTTGTGTCTTCCTCAATTTCTTTCATGAGTACTTTATAGTTTTCTGTGTATAGATTCTTAGTCTCTTTGGTTAGGTTTATTCCTAGGTATCTTATAGTTTTGGGTGCAATTGTAAATGGGATGGACTCCTTAATTTCTCTTTCTTCTGTCTTGTTGTTGGTGTAGAGAAATGCAACTGATTTCTGTGCATTGATTTTATATCCTGACACTTTACTGAATTCCTGTACAAGTTCTAGCAGTTTTGGAGTGGAGTCTTTTGGGTTTTCCACATATAGTATCATATCATCTGCAAAGAGTGAGAGTTTGACTTCTTCTTTGCCGATTTGGATGCCTTTAATTTCCTTTTGTTGTCTGATTGCAGAGGCTAGGACTTCTAGTACTATGTTGAATAGCAGTGGTGATAACGGACATCCCTACCGTGTTCCTGACCTTAGCGGAAAAGCTTTCAGTTTTTCTCCATTGAGAATGATATTTGCGGTGGGTTTTTCATAGATGGCTTTGATAATATTGAGGTATGTGCCCTCTATCCCTACACTTTGAAGAGTTTTGATCAGGAAGGGATGCTGTACTTTGTCAAATGCTTTTTCAGCATCTATGGAGAGTATCATATGGTTCTTGTTCTTTCTTTTATTAATGTGTTGTATCACATTGATTGATTTGCGGATGTTGAACCAGCCTTGCAGCCCTGGAATAAATCCCACTTGGTCATGGTGAATAATCCTTTTAATGTACTGTTGAATCCTATTGCATATGGCCCTTCTTTTCACTACATCTGTATCTTTGGGGTAAATACCCAGTAGTGCAATTACAGGGTCATAGGGTAGCTCTATTTTTAATTTCTTAAGGAATCTCCACACTGATTTCCAAAGTGGCTGCACCAACTTGCATTCCCACCAACAGTGTAAGAGGGTTCTCCTTTCTCCACATCCTCTCCAACACTCGTTTCTTGTTTTGGTAATTTTGGCCATTCTAAGTGGTGTAAAGTGGTATCTCAATGTGGTTTTGATTTTAATTTCCTTGATGGCTAATGATGGATGAACATTTTTTCATGTGTCTGTTAGCCATTTGTATGTCTTCATTGGAGAAGTGTCTGTTCATGTCTTCTGGCCATTTTTTGACTTGATTATCTGTCCTTTGGGTGTTGAGTTTGAGGAGTTCTATATGGATCTTGGATATCAGCCCTTTGTCTGTAGTGTCATTTGTGAATATCTTCTCCCATCCTGTGGGTTGCCCCTTTGTTTTGTTGACTTTCCTTTGCTATGCAGAAGCCTTTTATCTTGATGAAGTCCCAAAAGATCCTTTTCGCTTTTGTTTCTTTGACCTTGGAGACGTGTGTTGAAAGAAATTGCTGTGGCCGATGTCGAAGCAGTTACTGCCTATGTTCTCCTCTAGGATTTGGATGGATTCCTGTCTCACGTTGAGGTCTTTCACCCATTTTGAGTTTATCTTTGTATATGTTTTAAGAGGATGGTGGAGTTCCATTCTTCTGTACGTAGCTATCCAATTTTCCCAGCACCATTTATTGAAGAAACTGTCTTATTTCCACTGCATATTTTTTCCTGCTTTGTCGAAGATTATTTGACCACAGAATTGACTCTGATTCTCTACTCTGTTCCATTGGTCTATGTGTCTGTTTTGTGCCAGTACCATGCTGTCTTGGTGATCACAGCTTTGTAATAAAGCCTGAAATCAGGCAACGTGATGCCCCTAGCCTTGTTTTTCTTTTTCAACCTTTCCTTAGCAATTCGAGGTCTTTTCTGGTTCCATACAAGTTTTAGGATTGTTTGTTCCAGCACTTTGAAAAATGCCGGTGGTATTTTGATTGGCATGGCATTGAAAGTGTAGATTCCTCTGGGCAGTATAGACATTTTAACAACGTTTATTTTTCCGACCCATGAGCATAGGATGCTTTTCCATCTTTTTGTGTCTTCTTCAGTTTCTTCATGAGTGTTCTGTAGTTCCTCGAGTAAAGATCCTTTACCTATTTGGTTAGGTTTTTTCCCAAGGTATCTTATGGCTCTTGGTGCTATAGTAAATGGAATTGATTCTCTAATTTCCCTTTCTATAGTTTGATTGTCAGCGTATAAGAAAGATTTCTGTGCTTCAAGCAATTGATTTTGTATCCTGCCACATTACTGAATTGCTGCATGAGTTCTAGTAATTTGGGGGTGGAGTCTTTTGGGTTTTCCCTATAAAGTATCCTGTCATCTGCAAAGAGACAGAGTTTGACTTCTTCTTTGCCAATTTGAATGCCTTTTATTTCTTTTTGTTGTCTGATCGCTGTCGCTAGGACTTCTAGTACTATGTTGAACAACAGTGGTGATGAGTGGGCATCCTTGTCATGTTCCTGATCTCACTGGGAAGGCTCTCATCTTTTCCCTATTGAGAATGATATTCACTGTGGGTTTTTCATAGATGGATTTTAAGAAGTTGAGAATGTTCCCTCTACCCCTATACTTTGAAGAGGTTTAATCAGGAACAGATGCTATATTTTGTCTAATGCTTTTTCTAAATCAGTTGAGAGGACCATGTGGTTCTCCTCTCTTTTCTTATTGACTTGTTCTATCACCCTTGCATCCTTTGCAGAAGGCTTTCAATCTACTGGCCCAGATACATTGGAGGAATCACTAACTATGGCAGCTAGGGCCTCACAAAATGTATTTCTTAAATAATAAAGACCTGAAAGTCAAAATTACTCCTTGATCCATGGGCTGTAGGGTGGGTGTTGTTTGTATCAGCAGGCACGAAAACCACATTAGTCTCACTACACATCTCTGTCAGAGCTCCCATGCATTGTCAATGAGCAGTCATACTTGGAGGGGAACTTTTTTTTCTGAGCAGCATATCTTTACAGTGGGCTTAAAATATTTAGTAAACCCTGCTATAAACAGATATGCTGTCGTCCAGGCTTTGTTGTACCATTTACAGGGTTGATTTAGCATACTTCTTATGGGCTCTAAGATTTCTGGAATGGTCATTGAGCACTGGTTTCACCTTAAAGTGATTAGCTGCATCAGCCACTAAGAAGAGTCTGTCTGATCTTTGAAGATTTGAAGCCAGGCATTGACTCCTCTCTAGCTATGAAAATCTTAGATGGCATCTTCTTCCAATAGAAAGGCTGTTTCTTCAAGGTTAAAAATCTGTTTTGTGTAGTCATCTTCATGAATTATCTCAACTAGCTCTTCCGGATCACTTGTTCCATCACCTTGCATTTTTATGTTCATGTCATGATCTATCCAGACCACCAAAACATGCTCTAAAACTTTCACTTTTTTTTTTTTTTAAATCATTCATGTGTTCACTAGAGTAGTACTTCTAATTTCCTTTAAGAATTTTTCCTTTGCATTCACAACTTGACTCTTTGGCATAAGGGGCTTAGTTTTCAACCTATCTTGGTTTTTGACATGACTTTTCACTAAACTTAATTATTTCCAACTTTTAATTTCAAGTGAGACAGGTGTGGAGTGCCTGGGTAGCTCAGGTGATTAAGCATCTGCCTTCGGCTCAGGTCCTGATCTAAAGTCCTAGGTTCAAGTCCTGCATTGGGCTCCCTGCTCAGAGGGGAGTCTGCTTCTCCCTCTCCCTCTCCCCCTTTCCCCCACTCCTTTTCTCTCTCTCTCCCTCTCAAATAAATAAAATCTTAAAAAAAGTGAAAGTGACCCTTCCATTTGAATAGCTATGAGGTCACTGTAGAGTTATGAATTAGCCTAATTTCAATATTGTTATATCTCAGGGAATAGGGAAGCCCATGGAGAGGGAGAGAGATTGGGGAATGGGTAGGTCATTGGACATTCAGAACACACACATTTATCATCGAGGCTCACTGTTTTATATGGGTGAGGTTCACGGTGGTCCAAAACAATTAAAATAGTAACATCAAAGATCATTGATCACAGATCACCCTAACAAATATAGTAATTATGATAAAATTTGAAATGTCATGAGAATCACCAAAATGTGACATAGAACCACAAAGGGATCAAACACTGTTGGAACAATGGTGTGGATAAACTGCTTGATACCGAGTAGACACAAAACTTCCACTTATAAAAAACAGTGTTTATGAAATGCAATAAAGGAAAGCACAGTAAAATGAGGTATGCCCATATTTACCTTTTAAGAATGTCAACTTGAAGATAAATATCTAATCTCAGATAATATAAATATTTATTAATAATTCCAACAAAATCTACCAATTCCTCCATTTTGCTCCTAATAAAATTAGCTGATTGATTTTAATCTTATTGATTTTAGACACCTACTAAATCTTGCCTTTCATGCAGTGTAGGGTGCAAAATTATCTCTGTAACAGATTCAGCACACTTTTTTTTATAATTAAGTTTTATGATTTATGGAAAGAACCTCCTTCCCATCATTCACTGAATAATGGCTATGCATCCTATAATATGAAACTCACTCTTGATTCTTGCTTCTTCAGGACTGTTTATAGGCAACTGTATTTTAATTAATTTCTTTTGGTTATAAATGGCCAAAACCAAGAAGATTACAATAATATATAATAATTGTCTTGTTTACAGAGTCCATTCTATTGATTGATTTTCCAGCAAAAAAAAAAAAAGAAAAGACAGTTATGGTCAACTGATTTTATTTTCCTTGAATTAAATATCATTAAAGAGAATGATATGAAGTCATAGAAATATACTCAGCTTTATATAAAAAAGGACAAAGCTACAGTTAATTTTAGGACTGGAGTTGGGCCTTTTAAAATCTGAAGAAAAAAAACATGCTCACGTGATGATTCATGTTTTAAAGGTTGCTCAAAGCAAATGAAAGCACACCTCATCTAAAGAAGGACAAGAAAGAATTCCACATCTTAAAAGACTAAGAATATCAGAGAATTCCTTTAACTTGTTTTGTTAAGGCTTTCTATTAAACAAGAGGTCCAAGTTCATTCTTATTCATTCTTATTCGGCCTTATAATTATCCTCAGACATGAATATTGAGAAAATCAGCAAGGAAAACCCTAACACTTGAGAGTGTAGTTTTCACACATTTAATCAGCTGTTTGCCTGCCTCCTAGGTCCCACCAGTAGGAGATTATCATGAAGCCTTCCCCTGTAAATTACAGCGGCTGGGATTACAGCTCCAGCATTCATTCTTTTGAAGAGCAGTTTCTTCTGGGGTTACCATACCAGACAAGATTAGTAGTTAGCAATCACTTAAAAGGTATTACTATTATTTTTGAACCCACCTGTTTTTTTTTCCTTGTTATGTTAGATAAAATGCTCCCCTGGGCATGAGACAAGAGATATAAACTCCCAAGAGAAAAGAACTGTGTTTTATTTTCTGCATCTTCATACACATGTCACGTCATGCTGTGTGCGCACAGAGCTTAATAAATGTTTAATTTAGATAATTTGGCACCTTTATTCCATAAAGTTTGCTGCCATTGCAAAGGCATTTAATCATCTTTACAAAGCAGTGGAGGCCAAATATCAGAGCAGATAGAGTACAGATTAATTCATCAGCCCCAGGCATGATTTCTTTTCCCCACTTCATCGGCTATACAGCAGAGCAAATCATTTAATCTCTGTGAACCTCAGTTTCCTCAGCAGGTAATAATAACTACTTTAGAGGGTTACTGGAGGGATTAGGATTAAGGTCATAATAATAGCTAACATTTACTGAATCCCTGCTATTGACTCATGTAATCTCCTCAACAATGAAATAAAATAGGTATTCTTATTATTATACCATTTTAAGACAAAGAGACTGAGACACATAAAAATTAAGTAATTTGTCCCAGTTCACAAAGTGGTAGAGCCTGGAATTATACCCCGAGAGTCATCTTCCCAGCCCACTCTCAAATTCTTAACCATCAACCTACACTGCCTCTTTATTATTGAAGGAAATGACTACAGACATTAAATACAAAAAAACTACAGACACTAAAATAGCTACTATTATGAAAAATTGAAACAGGAGTCCTAGATTACCTGCATGAACCAGGCCATCTAGATCCAGTCGGCGAGTCCTACGGGTCCTCAGTATTCCTGACATTTGGTCATCCAGATTCTACTTGAACACGCAGGCTGGTGCACCCCATTTTCATATGGTTCTTGTGATCAGCATGTTTCTTATTTGAGGGTCCTGGTAAATTTACTAGTTTTGCACACTAGAGCTACATGTAATAGTCTAATTCAGAATCCACACCCTAGTTGAGCCCTTACTGTATTTAAGGGTAGTTTCATGCTGCCTTTTAGTTTTCTTATTTATTTCAGTTCTTGGTGAAACACCTCAGATTTATTCAACCATACTTTCATATCCACTAGAGCTTTCATCTTCCAGCTGAATGGGAGCACACTCCCATTTGCAGTAACCTCTTGAAATCTGTTGGCCAAAGTGAACACAATATTCCACTGTGGAACGAGTATATAGAATTCAGGGAGAATATTATTACTTACATTGTTTGTATACTCTGCAGGAGCAAAGGCTAAGTATGCATTTTCATTTAGAGCTGGTGCATTATACTTGGGGTTCATACTTAACTTGGAATCAGTAGTCAAGAAAAGCATGACAATATTAAAGTTTTCTATCTCGTGTAATTGTTTTTTTAACCCAAAGGCAAGAATGCACTTATATTTTATTAATATTCATTGTCTGCCCACTAGATGTAAAATGTGATGCTAAGTCCTATGAGGAACACAAAGTTGTAGGCTTCCCCTCTACTTTCAAGGAACCCATGCTCCAGTGGGAGGGAGTGGGGAAACAGGGGAGGTGGGGAAGGCAACTAAAGAAAAGAAGAAAAACAAGATTATGGCCAAGGACACAATGAACATAGGCCCAAGATGGAAGTGATCAGAATTAAGAATCTAAAAATAAAATACTGGTAGAAACAGTGTGGCCTTACTGGAGCTGAGAGCAGGACAACTACAGGAGGTAATTTCACATGTCTGCTACAGGTCAGAGTGTTAATTCAATCCCATTGTTCCTGAAATCTGAATCACTTTGAATCTTTGTCCTGTCTTTTGTCTTATTAACTACCCTCCCCAACTCATGTCTTTAAATCAGATTCATCTTCTTTGACTTGACTTGACTCTACACCCAGATTTTTTATTTAACACTTTGTACACCACATTTCCCTTTAAGTCTAAAAAAAACTACTAGAAAATATTGTATTCTCTCAAAAAACAGTGAGGTTTTTAATTTTTTAAGGATTTATTTATTTATTTATGAGTGAGTGAGGGAGAGAGAGAGAGAGCGCAGGCAAGCAGGAGGGGCATAGTGGGGGAGAGAGAGAGAGAATACCAAGCAGACTCTGTGCTGAGCATGGAGCCTGACTCGAGGTTGATCTCATGGCCCTGAGATCATAGCCTGAGCCAAAACCAAGAGGCAGATGCTCAACCAAATGCACCATTCAGGCACCCCCCAAAACAGCTAACAATCAGCAGATAAAGCTGACTTTTGTGTGTGTGTGTGTGTGTGTGTGTGTGTGTAATATATAAATTTATATATACTTATAAATGTATAAATAAAGCTGATTGCTATGGGTTTATTGTACCTATATCTCAGTGGCTTCTTCCAGAAAGCTTATATGAAGAATGAAATGGAAACCATTGATGAAGACCCTTTAGGAAAAAGTACAGACTTTTCTCAGAAACATCAGAAATTTAGCAAAGAAAAAGAAGCAGCCACACCCCCAGCTCCATTCCTAGTGAATTCCACAAATTTGGTCCTATTACCATTGTTTCTTCCCACATTCCACCCCATTTTCCTTCTGCCACCATGTGTCTCCCCTCACTATCTGTAGATTTATGAGTGACAAGAATTCCCCTCTCCTGAGGGCATCAACAAAATACTTATTCTTTCCAATCCCAGCAATATTGAGAATTGCATAACCTGAAAACCTACCTACAAAACACAGGGCTTAAAAACATATTATAGGAAATTCATAACTTAGCTCATTTACAAAATGGAAATTCCTATCCAGCCTATGAGGAAGCTGAACACCAGATCTGGACTTTATGGTTCACATAGTAACAGCAGAGAAGACGTGGTCCAACACAAGGTCTAAGACTTCAGCACTAAACAGGATCCTTGAAGGGGCCCTCCATCAGTTTAAATGTAGGGTAGGAACATACACACAAACAAAACCACCACTAGCACTAGAGATTATTACGAGGAGACACTCTCTTTTTGCTGATATTTGGGTGGGGAGAAAAAAAAATGTTTCTCTTACAGAGTTCTGAGATTCAAATTTATGTCACTAGTGTGGCATACCATCTGGCAAAGAAATTAACCCAAACGTCAACTGTAATATTCCTGTCATACCTGCAGAAGTAAGAGTAAAGTTTCTCTGAGGGAAAAGACCTCAGGTTTCCCAGGTAAATCTTCAGTGAAGGTAAGGGCAGATATCAAAAGCACAAAACACACGAGGAAACACTGCAACAGCGGCAATAGTTAACAAGCGTAATAAAAGGCAGATTTAGACTCCCTTACACTGCAGATAATAGAGCAAAATGATACAGATGACAATGTAATGTGAGCATATTTAAAATTGTTAAGGACATAAAGGAAGGAATCAAAATCACAAGAATAAGAGCAAAGAGGAAAGGCACCAAAAATTTGAAAAAGAGTAGACCTAAAAGCAAAAAAGATAGTTATTAAACTAAACTTTTAAAAAAATCAATGGATCAGCTAAACAAAGGATTAGACAAAGCTGAGCAGATAACTGATAGACTGGGGGATAGATATGAAGAAATCTCAAAGGGCACAGCACTGAGAGATAGAGAGATGGAAAATACCAAACACAGAGAGATAAGAGCCAAAATATATCCAATAGGAAAACCAGGAGGAATGAATAAAGAGGATGAGAAAGAAACAATGTTTGAGGAGATAAAACCGTGTGTTTTCCACAATGGATGAAAAAGAGTACTCCTTTAATTCACTAGTCTAAAGAATCCCCAGGCAGATAAATAAAAATAAATTCATCCCCAGGCATGAAAGGTTGAAACCACAAACTCCCAGAAAAAGGGGATCTTAAAAGCAATTAAGTAAAAAAGGATTTTCAAATTAATTACAATCAAACTGACAGTGGACTTCTACACAGAAACCTCGGAGGCCCAAAAAGTGATGGGATGCTGCCTTCACAGTGGTTCTAGAGAGAGAACAATCTAGAAATTGACACTTAACTAACCTAAATGTAAAATGGCATAAAGCCCATTTCAGACCAATGCTGAGAGTTTGCCACTAATAGACCCACCCAGAGAGTACTAACATAGGTCCCTCAGGAAGAAAGAAACAAAACACAGAAGAGACAGAATGCAAGAAGCAAAAATAATTTGAGTATATATTAAATGTTGCATCCTCGAGATATTCTGAGTTAAACAAGACTAAACATGAGATAGCTGTTCATGACTTTATCATGTTTTCATGTCTCTTCAGGATATGAAATCTGTCCTGCTATCACTTGTAATAAATAAAAGTTCATCAGCTTATCTATGTAAAAAAAAATTTGGAATTTATGAAAGAGAAAATTACAGAACATTTCCAACCAAAGGATGGGGGTGCCCAAAGGAAGAGAAAGATCTGGTCCCTAAGATGTGCATTCTTATTGGCAAGCACAGAGTTACAAATTAAAATCTGCTATCGGAATATAGCAGCCTCTAATAAAACTGGCTTTCTTATTTGAATCACGCTGTCTAATGAGGATGAAATGACAGTATGGGTTCTAAGATATATTGTTAAGCAAGAAAAGAAAGCAATGATTGGGAAAAGGGTACAAAGAAAATTTACTTTTTGTTATATGCTCTTTGCCCTTTTATATTTTATACTACTTGTTGAAAATATTAATGAAGTAATTGGTTAAAATTTTAGAATAATATCAAAAATATAAAAGTGACTTTATTTGGTTTATTTTAAGTCATAAAAAATAAGGGGGAATGGATTTTAGGAATTCAGGGATATAACACAATATAATATATTCATAGGTGACCCGCTGAAAAAATTATCAATGTTTTTAAAGCAAAAGTGAAGATCTTTTCCAAATTCCCAAATAATTCCACTAGGGCTTTTTTTCTTGGAGACCTGCCCTCTAACAGCTTGAAAGCTATTTTTTTCTTCTTATATTAACTCCATGATGTGTCCTCATTTCCAATGTTAATTAGGTAGGCCCTACAATAAAAGAGTCTGAAATATTTCCCCATCAGAATTGTTATCTATTATACATGACTGATACATGGAAAAAGTAAGATTTTTTCCAATTAACCTGAAGGACTTGGAAAAATGACTTTGAGATTTAACACAAGAACTTTTAACTACTTTTTGAACAGTACAAAGACTTAGATTTCCATAAAACATTAATTTTTAAGATTTGCATTAGAATTAAAATAAAGCAATTTTAAGTAAATGTAAAGAATGCAAATGGCTAAATTAAAGATTTTCAAGCATTAAAGTATAGTAAAGCTACACTTAAAGTTAGTTTATAAATGAATCAAGAAAACTAGAATCATTTCTTACTCTTAACTTTTATTTTGTAATAACTCAGGGTATCTCCAGCTAACTCAAAGGAGTCAAAGCTTTAAACAATTCTGTACCCAACATTTTACTTAAAGTGTATAATACATCCATAACGGGTATCATTTATTGAGTACTTATAATGTTCCAGAATGATGCTGTATGCCTTGCTTACATTATTTCATTTCATTTCTAGAACAGAACAATGAGGTAGATATTATCATCCTTCACTTCATACATATGAAAATTAAGGCACAGAAAAGCAAAATAACATAGAAAAGGTCACACAGGTGGTCATCAGCAGAGCTAGGACTCAGGCTGATGGATGTCCTTCTGGTTTCAATTTTTAAAAAAAGTTTTCCTGTTCTTTTTTTTTTTAAAGATTTTATATATTTATTTGACAGACAGAGATCACAAGTAGGCAGAGAGGCAGGCAGAGAGAGAGAGAGGGAGGAAGCAGGCTCCCTGCTGAGCAGAGAGCCCGATGTGGGGCTCGATCCCAGGACCCCGGGATCACGACCTGAGCCGAAGGCGGAGGCTTTAACCCACTGAGCCACCCAGGTGCGCCCCCCCTTTTTTTAGTTAACATATAATGTATTATTTGTTTCAGGGGTACAGATCTGTGATTCATCAGTCACAGAATTCATAGCACTCACCATAGCATATACCCTCCCTAATGTCCATCACCCAGCCACCCTATCCTTCCCCCAAGCAACCCTCAGTTTGTTTCCTGAGATTAAGTCTCTTACAGTTTGTCTCCCTCTCTGGTTTTTTCTTCTTTAATTATTCCTGCTCTTCCCCGATGATCCAATTTTTAATGTTCTTGACCACCATGTTAAATGCTTCAAGGAAGACCAGGGTCTGGCATAATATTAATCAATTAAAGGGCTATTTTTAAAAAGGTTAAGGATCACTTACATAAAGAGAAGCTATATCTTAAGTATCCAAGTTAACTCATACGCAACGTATGGTCAAAAAGCCTTCTGTGAGAGTTCTTTGGTTTCTTCTTTTAAAAATGTTATAATAAGAAAAAGTCACATGGAGACCTAAATCCCCAAATTATCCAAAGTTCATTAAGACACATTCACTCATCAAATGTAACTCAATCACTTTTATCATTAAATACCAAGTTTAAAGATCAGAAGCAACTCAGGAAGTATGACTGGAGATTCTACCTCAGGCAAGTTAATGGATCCCTCCATGAGTACGGATCCTACATTACAAAAACCACCAAATGATCAGCTGTGCCTTTACTCTTCCCTGAGAAATTCAAATCTGGAAAAGTGACTTAAATAGATACTGAAGGATCGGAAACTGAACTGCCTTTATCCTGAGTTTTCTTTATTACAATAAAGTGTATTGAACAATTTTTATATACAAAATTGGTATTTGTTCAGCTTGAACAAAATAAATTCAAAATAATACTAAAAAAGATCACATTTACTGGTAAAGCAAAGGTATCTAAAGTTTTTTTTTTTCTTTTCCTTATTAAGTATATTATCTCAAAAGTCTTACTAAAATTCTCTTCTCCCTCAAAAAGGTAGATATTTTGGTAATGGAATTTTGCTCTGAGTCATTTTGGTAAAAAAAAAGGTATGGTATGCCAGAAATGTTTCGAGTTTTCTCTTGTTTCTGAGTTTTGTTCTTCTTATGTAAAATGCTACGAAACGATGAAAACTTCTGAAAAATATGCCTTTAAAGGAAAGCTACATGATTATGAGATTAAATAAATGTCTTCCTTTAATGGTGAAAAATGTGCTAATTTAACCATATCAGGAAATATAATACCATTTGACATTCATAATAAATGCTACCTGTACATACTACTAACAAAATAACTTTGTTACTATAAATGAAATAAAGGATTTTTACTACCTATACTCGAATAGTAATAATGGAGACTTTTTAAAATCAATCAACCTCGATCAATCTGTAGTTACCTTTGAAGTAAAGCAACATTCATATATGCATCATACTTAATTTTACCTTTTTGAAACCACAGATATTATTAAAAAGTTACACAAACACTTAGGAATGCAACTTGAATTTATATTCATTTAACTACTCACTAAAAATAATTAAAATCTCATCTCATGTTTTGATCTGTGGCTAAGAAACCCATTATTTTACACACAGAAAAAAAAAAGAAGCCATTTATCACCAAACTGTCTGATCTCCTCTGCTTTGACATTATAGCCTATCTTTTTTAGCTCTGCCATTCGATTCCAACTTTTCCCCAGTTATAAACATTTTAATTTGATTTAAGTAGGCAGTTACTTATAGGGGACTGTCACATCTTTTAGAGTTGTGCTGTAAATCACGACTGAAAGATTTACTTTTAGTATACTAAGACAGCTCTGCATACTAATGAGGTCATCAGACACATGTTTGCTGAGGGTTAGCGATTGGGTAAGAAATACGTATGGCAATGAGAAAGCTGTGAAACCTCAGCACAGAGATTTCTAATGTATTTTATTGAGTTATCCAGGAAATAATCGCCCTGCTAAATCCAAGTTAAACACCTGATGGAATATTAGGATGTTTAATTAAAAATGAAGTTATGCTGTACATGTGGGTGATTTTACACAGTGGCTAAAAAAGAAGGCCATGAAAAATTAATTTTGTTCAGTAAGAAAATACACACAGCAGCCTCTTTGTGAGGTTGGTAAGGTGATTCAACCACTCCAGCAAGATACGCATGATGCAGAAACAGATTCAATAAATTAGGGACAGGGGCTTCAGGGGAGCCCTTCTCAATAAAGTAACAAGGGTTGGTAAATGTCTTGAACATTAAGATTGTCTTTCAAGAAACTGGTAAATCCTATTACTTCATGCTCAGTGATTCCATTGTAAGGGCTCAACAGAGGGCCATTGGGGCCAGGAATTAGTCTCCTTTCTCAGCTATCAGGCAGCATCGAGCACTAGCAGTCCAAGATTTAGGCCATTCCTAAACTTACAAAATCTTAACAGTCCTGATGCTTTTTCCCTACCTAGGGAGAGAAAAACTGCCACAGTCTTCACTGATAAAGACAATAAGATTATTTGGCAGTTGAAGGGGAGGACAGCATCTAGCACCAGCAGTCCAAGATTTAGGCCATTCCTAAACTTACAAAATCTTAACAGTCCTGATGCTTTTTCCCTACCTAGGGAGAGAAAAACTGCCACAGTCTTCACTGATAAAGACAATAAGATTATTTGGCAATTGAAGGGGAGGACATAACAAAAAGCACAGGCCTCATGAGAGATGATAGTAGGACAAATTCCTGAACAGACAGCATGGCATAGGAAGGAAGAAAAAAAGGAAGAAAGGAAGGAAGGAAGGAGGAAAGGAGGAAGGAAACAAGGGAGAGAGGAAGGGAAAGAGGAAGGAAAGGAAGAAAAAGAGAAACACTGGACTAGAAATCAGAAGACCTGAGTTCTAAATTGTAGATCACTATCTATAATGAAACACCTTATCATAAGTTACTTTACCCTTCTGTACCTAAATTACTTTATCTGCCATATGAGAGTTTAGGACCCGATGACCCTGAAAGCCTCTTTAAACTAATGTTCAATAAAGTCCACCAAATATGATGCAATCATATCATCTTTTACCTCCTCATTTAACTGACCACTCATTTCTTTATCTATTTACCAATGTCTTAAAGATTCAAAAGTGAACAAGATACATGCTTCATCCTCAAGAGACTCAATGCCTCGGGCTGTAAATGAAGTGAGGAGACTGAGGGGCAAGAGGATGAATGCTGGGCAGAGAAGCAGGGGACAAATACTGAAGGGCCATATAGGTCTGTCAAGAACTGTGAGGTCAGTAGGGGATGCTAAAGGTTTTTTTCAGTACAGAATGACATGGTCAGATTTGTGCTCAGATATTCTGTGGAGAACTGACCAGAGAGAGATACACCTGAGCTCCCTGAGTTACTGTAGTCCAGCCAGAAAGGAAAGAAATGGACCCTAGTAAACAGAACCAAAAGGATTTGGTGGGAGGTGAAAGGAAATAAGAGGGAGGTGACTCATTCTTTACTGGCCAACAAAACTTGGTGGATAAGGCCACTCACTGAAATACAGACTAAGAACCAGGGTTTGGTAATAAAAGAGGAAGAAGAGATAAGCCAAAGGTCGTGGAGATGATGTGTTCAGTGTGGGGTCTTGAGATTTAAGGTCCTCAAAGAAACATACTGGAAGACGTGGGATATTTGCATCTGAAACACCCTACACAGAATAAAAGAGCAGGTAGTTTACTTTATGAATCATGGAAGACTCTCTCTCCAGTGGTTTTACCTATTTAGAAGTTATAGAATCTGTATGCCACCTTTAAAAGCTCTGAATTCTTTTTGCAGGAAAGTGTACGTATACATGTATGTTCATGGAATTCATGGATTCCCAAAGTCCATCCAGATACCTGTAGAGGTTCAGCTATTCCAAGTTAAGGATCCCCACCAGTTAAGGAAAGGAGGCAGAAGCTGAAAAGGAAGTAACCCAGTTCCTCCATCTGAGTAGATGAGACAATATAGAAAATGGTTTGAATTGTTTAAATAGTACCAGCAATGGCAGATAGAAGATATGGCAAAAGACTGGCATAATGGTCACAAACCAGTTTCATCTTCCTGCGCACATTCAGTTCAGCTAGATTTTCTAAACCACTCAAGTCTATGGGGTGAGCTCTTACCAACTGTATGTGAGAGGAAGAGACATGCACGTCATTTCTGGTCTGAGGCAGTGACAGTGGGGGTGTATTCTCCATGTTTTCTCTATGGTCCTCTTCTCTGTGACAACAGAGGCTGTGTGTTGGGCATGACTTAATCAAATGGCAATAGCGGGGGGCCTGGCTTAAGCAGGCCCAATCCCAATGTCCCCCCACTCTCCCCACCACCACATTTGACATATCAAACTGAGATGTGAGTGAGCAAATGTTTTTGTATTAATCACTGAGATTTTAGGACTTGATATAGAAGTTGATGTTAGTTGGTTTTATTAATGAAGTAAATACCAATAATAATAATACTACTCATATGTAAGGTCCATAGGTTAATAAAAATAATTTTACACTATTTGCTTTAGTTTTCTTTATAGCTCTTATTATTACCTGATACTATTTTAGGTATTTATTTATTTTCCTATTTATAGACCCTCTAACTCAACTAGACCATAATTTCCATGCAGATTAAGAACTCAGTGTTGTTCGCTGCTATACCCTGTTTCTAGATCAGCGCTCAGCATATAAAAGGTCCTAAATAAATGTTTGTTGAATAATGAGAGAACAGATTATTTCATGTGGTTCTCCTCTAAAGATATTTTTTAAAGGGCACAACTTCTATTTAAGAATCATCAACAAAAGTGGTGGTGCTAGAAGGTGAGGGGTTAGGATCTGGCCTGTAGGAATAATTGCGACAGATGCTTTGAGGCAAGTACTGTCATTACAACTTCCCAAGAAGGAGTTAGGAATACCTTGCTTCTCAAATAGTGAAATGTGGTCTTGGGCCAGGAGATACTAGAAGGCAGTGACAAATTTTGACCCCATGTCTTACAGCACCAACTTAACTCAATGACAGTAAGTTAAATGTTTTCATATATTATGGAATAGAAATGAATGAATTTTTGGGAAAAAACATACGAGTTTTTGGAGAAATTTTATTTACTCTTGTGGTGGGCCTTTTCAGGATGGGCCTAGGTTAAGACATTTTCTCTCCTCTCTCATTAGAATGACAAGAAACTTTGAAAAACATAGATATAGATTAAAAAACAAGAACAAAAACAAAAACCTGGGTTTGGGAGCAGAAAGACCCTTGTATTCAGCTGTTTAATCTATGGCCTTAGAAAAAAAAATTAATCATTCTAAACCCAAATATTTTTGTTTAAAAATGGAGGTAATACCTATCTTGGAAGAGACTTATAAAGAGTAGGTGATGTATAGATAGTACAAGACACTGAGAAGTTATATAACTTGCCCAAGGTCACATAACATATAAAGGATAGGGCTAGGTTTTGAACCCACATCTGTTCTGTCCTTCTCAAAGCCCTTGGCTGATACAGATAGCTACTTAGAGTAAGCCTGGGATTGTCTTCATATAGACTGAAAGTTCAAAGATAATTAGAAAAAGTTAAATATTCTGTTGGGTTATTTTTAACTCCTTAGTTTTAAATTTTACATTACTCAAATCAATCTCACCCCATTCCAGATTTTTACAATCTCATACATAATTTTTTTTTCTAGTGGAAGAATGATATGCAGAATTAGGCATGGCCATTATTCATCTCAGATTTTCTGGGAAAGAAATTTACTTCAAAATTACACACCATTGAAATGTCCTGAAAAAAGCCAGTACTTCTGTATCCAGACTCTACACCAGAAGCAGCACCAAATACTGTATTCAGGAAACATGGTCACCACACGTGTGGATATACAGGATGACCGCCAGCTACCTTGGTGTGTTCAGATGTACTGGTGGAGACCATGGGATAGAAACATTGCAGAAGCACAGCACCAGAAGTGCCTGATTGTGACCTAGGAAATCCTATGATAGTTAATTACCAGAAATCTGTATTTTTAACAAGTTAAGCCTCGTGGGTGAGTCACATGCACAATGAGTTTGGAACTCCTGATTTAGGAAATAATCCCCTTAAGAAAGAGTCCTACATATCAAAGATGGCCACCATCCATTTTCTATTAGAGACCTTTGTAACCCAATTGTCCCTGAAGCTTTAGGATTATCACTTAGAGGCACGTATAGAAAGAAACAATTTAGTGATGCAAACCCCTCTGTGGGTATCCTTCTGTGCACAGTGACAGGACCAGTTCAGGAAAATTTTTACTTCCCAAATGGTCCAGAACATTTTCTGTCTCATGTTCTTATCCATCAGTGTTTTTATTAAACCAGACTACTCTGCAAGTGGACGGGACACGCACATCTATTACACAGAGATTTATAGAAAGTAATGTAAGATGGCAACCACCCATCCCTAGAGTAGCAGCTTTCTGTTAGGGAGAATAATGGGCTTTCCTGAGGTCATCTACTATCAGAATCCACTTAACCCAAAGCAACCAAAACCACCATCGACATGATTTTAGTTTAAGAGCCAATGTTCTCACGATGTGTTTTCAATTGACAAAATACCTTACTGTAGGTCATAAGATAATATATACAGACTATGCAGTTATACATATTATATAATATATAATACATGTATATATTAGTTTCTAGTATCAGCATCCATCAGAAAGGGTGAATTCAAAATGAACTTGGATGAGGAATAATCAGAAAGTAGAAAACTTTAAATATTTTGTAAATAAACAACAATGAATGAATATTAAATGAGTCAGGCAAAAACTTATTACATTTCTCAAATGTGGAGGCAGGAAGTAGTATGTCCTAGAAAGTGATCTGGCCATAAACTTGAAATCTATCCTTTAATATAGTTGTACAGATTCCGGGAAAAATAGGCTCCAAATGAGTAAAACGAATTATGAAGTCACAAAATCCTGGCCAACCCCACATATCTTTCTAAAAAGGTTCAATATTCTCCTAGTTACAAGCTGAAAAACCTCCATAGAATGACTTTGGGGAAATGCCCAGTGAATATGCCTGCAACACTGAAACGCCCCACCTCCTCCCTCTCAACACTCCCTTATTAATAGTGCCATGCTTTGAGACCCACTTGAAAGTTGAAACATTATTTTCCTCATGGATTACTTTATACATAGGCGTAAAAATTCATTTTCTAGAAGATGGAATGATATTCTTACCCGTTTCACAGCTGGGCCCAGTGAAGCCTTGCGGGCAGGCACACACATTAGCGGCAATACAAGCTCCTCCGTTCTTACAGCCGTCTTTGCAAAATGCTAAAAATAATTCAGATACATGATGTTAGCATTTTAGAAGAAAGTAGTCCAAGTTACTCTAAACTCAACTTTTCTTTATTCCCTTGGGATGTGGACATCAAATTATATATGTTATTATAATTTCAAATTCCTCTAAGACTTTACATGTAGGTAAGAAACTTCAACCCAATTTGTAAAGCAGTACTCTTTTCAACATTAAAGAAATATTTCACCTGTAAAATAAAACACTAAACTTTCTTTTAGCAAAAATCAGTAACCTCACACAACAGGAAGTACATGAGAATTAGAGTTGCATCTCACTGTAACAGTCTAGCTTGAAATGAAAACACGGAAACTATCCTGGAGTTTTCTTAAAGAGCAAACTACCATCTAAAGAGTCGATAAGGAAATAGAAAATGATTGACTCCTATGAGTCTCTGATCATTCTACACATTGTACCAGAGTATTAGAGAAATGCCCCATCTTTCACAAGGTTCTAAATCAGTCCCTGTGATGAACTGGCCAATGGCAAAAATTGGCTCTAGTGAAAAGAGCCTTGCATTCCTCTGCTGAGGACAGGTCAGGGTCCAGAATCAAGGACCAAGGTATCGCAAAATCTGCTGTATTAGAGTCGGTTTGTGAGTGAGGGGAATTCGTCTATGGGTAGGAAAAGGAACCAAGATCTGAGCCATTGCAAGGGTGCCCTTTTGAAGTGTTGCCCAATTCAGAGAAGGTGAGAAAAATAAGCTAGGTGACCCTGAGCACCCTTAGATGCTTCTGTTTCCACTTTAGCTCGTTCTTTGGTTCTATAAGGCTCCAAAGCCATTCCTTCAGCCTGGCAGGTCTGTAATGGATGAATTAGATCAGCTTGTTCCAGGCATTGGGGTAAAAGCTTTTTCTCTAGTTTTCTGGCACACGCTTCCTCTCATTAGTTAGGATGTACTTTCTCAGAGTGGAAAAATGGAGACATCTGGGATTCTGGTGCTAGGTTAAAGGAAGGGGGCACAAAGAGGACGTTTGGCTTCTTTGGTTGTGGGTCCCACAACCCAGATAAATGTGGGATCTTCATCCCAGACCCAGATGTGGGTCTTCATCCCAGATAAAAAGGGAACCTAGTCACCAAGGATTTGCAAAGAAATTGAGAATGTAAACCTTATAAATAATAAAGGGTCCATCTGCTAAACTATGTGTGTGTCTTCCTTGAAATCCTGTGCAAGGACACAGTACAGGACTCGATGATTCAGATCCTACATCTACACTACTTATCGCTCAGCTTTTGACACTCCCAGCAGGAATACACACATGAACTGGAGAGTCTTTATTCAGGCAACCTAGACGCTCAACTTCTAGCAGAAATTTTGGATCCATGGAAGTTCTCCTTCCTTCAAAGCTAAGAATTACCTGTCTGCATCTGCTCATGATTGCAAGAGTTCTTTATGCTATAAGCTTTATTCTTCACGTTTAATTAGGAGTCAGAGTGAAAGAGAAGTTAAGAGTGAGAAGTTGGGCTCCCAAATGAAATCTTGACCCCTCTCCTGTGTCAATTTTCAGTATATCTGGGTGCTTTGAGGTAGTCCTAGGCGTTCAGTTACACTATGAATGGGCTTTAAACATCTGGCTTTTCTCAGGATCTATCTAGTTTCTCTGGCAAAATCTTTTGGGATTTAGACCTCAAAGTGAGTAGGCCTGTTCACATTGCTCTAAATTAAAGACCCCCATAGATCTTTCCAAAGCGGAGGAATCCTCTAGCCCATCGCTATCTACCTCCACTGTATTATGTAGACTAGGTCATAAGACCCTTGCTCATGGGCCATCCCTAGTTATTTCTACCTCCCACATATACAGTGTCATAGCAGATTATAATTTTAGTCAACTCCAGGCTAATGGGCACACGTATTTGAGAAGTGGGTAGTTTTTATACAAATCATAAAAAAAAATCTATATGGCCTAATAAGGAATATGGATTTTAGCCTATAGGAGTTTGTGCAGTTTCTAAAATAGAAACTCTATTCCCCTTGTGAAGTAGTAGGTAAGCTTAAGCCTACCTGATGAAGCAACAGAGGGCACTGGTGAAAGAGTAAATTAGTGGATGGCAGTTTACTACAGCTGAAACATCCACCGACAGAAAGAAACATCTGGGCGCCATAGGACTTTTAAAAGAGTTATTGATTGGTCTTAACAAAGCAGCAAAAATGGGAAACCACAACAAGTAGAGACCCAATATTCTCAGTTAAGTAGTACTCAATAGCTCAAAAGAGAGAAGAGAAGAAACACTGTCGGACAACCCCCAGTAGAGATATTTCACAGTGGACTTTGGTGGTAGAAAAAATGGGCTGACTGTACTGTCAAAAAACAAACAAACAAACAAACAAACACAGCTGTCACATTTGGATTCACACACAAGTATTTGAACCTGGGAGGACACTGGCAACCTGGAAGAAAAGGGAGGATCAGAGAAATGCAGCTACTTCTATAGCTGATGTGATGCTGTTAATTGTATGTACCCACACAACCGAAGAGCAAGAGTCATGGAAAGAACAGAGTGGGCCAACTGGAAGCAGAAGGACTTGGGGTAAAACAACAAAAAGTTGACGTTTGAGATTTCGAAGGTGGAACAGTTCTATACAAAAGTGTCCAGGTGTGGGGCGCCTGGGTGGCTCAGTGGGTTAAAGTCTCTGCCTTCAGCTCAGGTCATGGTCCCAGGGTCCTGGGGTCGAGCCCCACATTGGGCTCTCTGCTCAGCAGGAAACCTGCTTCCCTCCTCTCTTTCTCTCTGCCTGGCTCTCTGCTTATTTATGATATCTGTCAAATAAATAAATAAAATCTTTTAAAACAAAAAGTGTCCAGGTGTGATTATGGGTGTGGTCTGCTGGACAAGAACAGAGATAGAAACCACTGTGGTGGAGGTCAAGGAATGCTACATCAACGTCGTTGAACAGTTTGGCTATGTAAACACTGACATAACCCAGGAGGAAGACTGTGAGACGGGAAGTACTCAGAAGGGAGATGACGGTGATGAGAAGAGGGGAGGGAGGTGAAGATGGACTGCATTATCCTTAATGTCCAGCCACTGGCATTTAGACCTTTTTACCTTTGCACGTGGTTCCATTCCCTGTATAGCCTGGCTTGCAAACACAGTTGTGTCCTCCAACAGTATTGAAGCATAAAGCATTTTCGTCACAGTTGTGCTGATTTGTGATACACTCATCATGTTCTGGAATGAGAAATACATTTTGTTACTCAAAGATAGATTTTCAAAGAGACGGCATTTTAAACTGTCCCTGAATCTCAGTTACTGCATGGTATTTCTTTCAAACAGAGATTTCCACAAAGTATACATTAAAAGAAGAGCTCATATTTTGAAGCATCGCATACTCCTCTTGAAATACATAGTTTATGCAGTCACAAACCTTGAATGCAAAAGGATTTGGACAGAAGGTCCACTGAGAGGAGGAAGGAATGGAAGAAGACGAGAGGCAAGAGAGTGGATCATTCTCAGAAGTGGATGGCTGAGATGCTGAGCTGCTGTATACAGTCTCTGTGGCTGACATTTGGGGGAGTTGTTCTCATGAAATAAATCTGCTACCTAACTCTTCATCGTGTAGCATGAAAAGGGTGCTAGGAAAGGATGTGAAATTGTATTGCTTCATGAATCCCGGCCTGCAGGAAAATAGAGTTGAAACTCTGGGAGTTAGTAGGGTGCAGTTGTCAGCCGGACCCATACTTCCAGACCTAAAGATATACATGCTAACTACTGGGGGAGTTAGCTGACCTCCGCAGGAAGCTCTCTCCTTCTGCAAATAAAGTGTCAGAGTTCTGTTAAAGAAGACAACTTGCTTTTATGATATGTGCAAATCCGAACTTTAAAACACACAATGATATGATACTTCCTTTCACTGTGGGCAACTTGACACTTTAGAAAGCACTGAATCATCTGACTGTCCCAGCACTCTGTGAGAGAGGCAGAACCAATATCATTATAACCACTTTAAAAATGAGTCAATAGTGGCTCAGAGTGCTTAAGTCGCCTGTCCAAGTTCACAGGAGCATTAGGTAACATCAGAATTCTAGCTCCGTGTTCAGCAAAAATGTAAATATGTGGAATAAATACAGTGAATATGAGAAAGGAAACAGATCTGACATCAAAATCAAGATGAGTAGGAAATGAAACATAAGTAAGGAAATGTATACAAACTAGTTCAGCAAACTCACTTAGTTTCTTACATAAACACTACTTAGGCCTAAAATTAAAAATATATTTTAATACACTTAAATTAATTGAGCTATTAATTTGCTAGGATATAAATCATCAAAGCAAAAGAAATATTTGCTTTCCATTTTCGAATTCACTATATTCTAGACAATATATGCATTACCCCAGACAATACATTTTAATAATAATATACTTATAACTTGAAAAAAATTGCTTCGGGCATGTTGAGATTAGACTAAAATCACTTATTTCAATGCTAAAATACAATGCTATATTTTTTTCAAATAAAGATTAACATTTTGGCCGCCTGCCACTGCCTCTGGACCATGGACCCCTGCAAAGTGAGCGAGCTTCGGGCTTTCGTGAAAATGTGTAAGCAGGATCCGAGCGCTCTGCACACCGAGGAAATTCGTTTCCTGCGGGAGTGGGTGGAGAGCATGGGTGGTAAAATACCACCTGCCACTCATAAAACTAAATCAGAAGACAGTATCAAGGAAGAAAAACCAGATAGTAAGAAGGCGAAGGAAAACATAAAGACAGATGAACCATCAAGTGAGGAGAGTGATCTAGAAATTGACAATGAAGGTGTGATTGAACCAGATACCGATGCCCCTCAAGAAATGGGAGATGAAAATGTAGAGATAACCGAGGAAATGATGGATTAGGCAAATGATAAAAAAGTGGCTGCCATGGATGCCCTGAATGATGGTGAACTACAGAAAGCCATTGACTTGTTCACAGATGCCATCAAACTAAATCCTCGCTTGGCCATTCTGTATGCCAAGAGAGCCAGTGTCTTCATCAAAGTACAGAAGCCAAATGCTGCCATTTGAGACTGTGACAGAGCTATTGAAATAAATCCTGATTCAGCTCAGCCTTGTAAGTGGCGCGGGAAAGCACATAGACTTCTGGGCCATTGGGAAGAAGCAGCACATGATCTTGCCCTTGCTTGTAAACTGGATTATGATGAAGATGCTAGTGCAATGCTGAAAGAAGTTCAACCGAGGGCCCAGAAAATTGCTGAACATCGGAGAAAATATGAGCGAAAACGTGAAGAGCGAGAGATCAAAGAAAGAATAGAAAGGGTTAAGAAGGCTCGGGAAGAACATGAGAGAGCCCAGAGGGAGGAAGAAGCCAGACGACAATCAGGAGATCAGTATGGCTCTTTCCCAGGTGGCTTTCCTGGGGGAATGCCTGGTAATTTTCCTGGAGGAATGCCTGGAATGGCAGGGGGATGCCTGGAATGGCGGGAATGCCTGGGCTCAATGAAATTCTTAGTGATCCGCAAGTTCTTGCAGCCATGCGGGATCCAGAAGTTATGGTGGCCTTCCAGGATGTGGCCCAGAACCCAGCGAGTATGTCAAAATATCAGAGCAACCCAAAGGTTATGAATCTCATCAGTAAATTGTCAGCCAAATTTGGAGGTCAAGCATAATGCCCTTCTGACAAATAAAGCCCTTGCTGAAGGAAAAGCAACTTCGATCACCTAATGGATGTCGCAATAATACAAACCAGTGTACCTCCGACCTTCTCATGAAGAAAGCTGGGGTGCTGTGGAGAGAATCCCTACC
Source organism: Lutra lutra (assembly GCF_902655055.1). Classification (NCBI taxonomy): domain Eukaryota; kingdom Metazoa; phylum Chordata; class Mammalia; order Carnivora; family Mustelidae; genus Lutra; species Lutra lutra. The sequence goes on along the minus strand of NC_062285.1, from coordinate 63,253,119 downwards.
CCTCTGCTCCCCATGCAACTGAAACATTCTACAATTGTTGCCATTAGAGTATTCATTCAGATAATGTTTTCCTACTAGGAACTACAAACTTTAAACACTTTTTAAACCTTAAAAATATTTAAAAACATATTAAAAGGGTCTGTTAGTCCCCCCCCAAAAAAAGATTAACATTTTATGCCCTGTGTTATATATAAGTGCAAAGTTATAATAGTTGAACTATAGCCCTGTAATAAAATTCTTAGATATTATTCCCAATAGTCTTTCAGAGGAAAGAGAGCTCTCAATCATTAAGGTTTTAGGATTGCACAAATAGGTATCTTATCCTCCAAATCCCTGGCTGAATATTCCCAAATTGTGGAAAATTCTACCTTTATTATCTAGTATCAGAAACTTTCATCGTTTTTTTTTTTTTTTAATAAATTCATGCCCATCGACGATAGCTTGGAAAGTACCTGGATTTCACATAGGTCTCCTGACAGGGGCTACCATTGGACCACTACCAAATTTCAGAGGGCCAGGAATGGGCAGTCTACCTACCTCTGGGTCTGGCTGCCTGAAGCAAAATAAATCTTGACTCTGAAGTCTGCACCTGCTGCCGATTTCCTTCCCAGTGCAATTCAAAGTGCTGCAGTTAATCTATAAATCTCTATATGGACAGCCGTAGGCTCTTTAAAGACAGCTGCTGGTTGATTTGATGCTGTTTTCATCCCTGCCTTGGTTGTCTTCTTAATTAGACGGACCTCACTGGGTAGAGGAGGGGCCTAACAGGAGGCAGCTTAGCCCCCAGTATAATGATTCCCACACACTTTCATTAATTACACAACCCGGGATCTGGTTACCCCTGTTGTCATTTACTTTCGAGGTCACTGAAATGAGGAAGCATGCTCCCGAGCAATTCGAGGCTAGAGAAAATTTTCAGGTTTTGAAATACACCCGCACACACCTTACTGTTCCCTGTGTCTGGGGTGCCTGCTCTGGGTACTCTCCTGGCAAACCCTTACCACTTCTAAAGATCACACTGAAAAGTCTTGTTTTATGTGCAAATACCTTTCTTGCCCCCTCCTGCAGAGTTAGGGGCTGCTGGCTGTTTTCCCTACCACCATATATAAGGCTCTGTTATTGTATTTTATCAGAAATGTCTATTTCTCCTTGATTCTCCATCTTCGTGCCCTATGAGGAACCATTGATTTTTGGACAAGAATTTTGTATTTTTTTAAAAAGATTTTATTTATTTATTTGACAGAGAGAGAAGACAGAGATCACAAGTAGGCAGAGAGGCAGGCAGAGAGAGAGGGGGAAGCAGGCTCCCTGCTGAGCAGAGAGCCCGATGCAGGGCTCGATCCCAACACCCTGAGATCATGGAGCCCTAACCCACTGAGCCACCCAGGCGCCCCAAGAATTTTGTATTTTTATTTGTATTTAATTCAGCATTCAAAGAATGTTTCTTAAATAAATAATTAAAAGAATAAATGACCAAAGGAAGAAAACTACAGGATACTTCCTCTGCTGTTATAACTCAAACCAATCCTAATTCATTTAGTTGTAGACAAGATGCCAAATAGAAGGGTACTGAAAATGTTTTTCTAAACTAATTTTACTGTGGTGGTATTTTGTTTGGGATATTTCAAAAATTATTTAAGGTAGCAAGACATACCTCGAAAACAGAAAATATTAATTCCTTTACACTCTCACTTTAAAATTTTTCACACTACTTAAAAGTTGGTTATACTTAGAACCATTGACTAACAGTGAACTGCGACCTGAGGAAGTCTTTAAAAATGCCTATGTCTCAAGGTGCCTGGGTGGCTCAGTGGGTTAAGTGTCTGCTCAGTGGGTTAAGCTCAGGTCCTGATCTCAAGGTCCTGGGATCGAGCCCCATGTCAGGTTCCCTGCTCACTGGAGAGTCTGTTTCTCCCTCTGCAGCCCACCCTACCCTGCACAGCTTGTGCTCTGTCTGTCTCTCTCAAATAAATAAATAAAATCTTTTTAAAAAAATGCTTATGTCTCATAGAAGAATTAACTTTAATTTGGTAGCCCTCCACAAAACAGAATATGAATGAGGCAAGGAGCAAATATTCTATTCTATAAGGTCATCTCAATAAGTAGATAATTATTGCTGCTCTATGTCCAGTTTTGGTCAAATGTCAACTTCTTAGCCTTTCCCTGACTCACATATCCCTAAGGACTCTACCAGCAACCCACCAGTCAGCCTCTCCTTTTTTAATACTCTCTCTAACATTTGTAACATACAATAAGTTAAATAAAATAAGGAGGGAAATATTAAGATAAGGTTAAATCAATATTATGTTGCAGTGTTTGAGAAGAGCATGGTAGGATGTAGTAGTAAATGAATGTCAAGTGTTATTTCCTATATATTGAAAAGCAGACATTTCAGATCTGATGTTCACAATATCCAGTTCCTAAGACTCAATGCTATTTTCACATTCTCAGTTAAAATTTTCATTGTTCATGTGACATGACAGTCCAGATAAAAGCTGGGATTGTAACCAAATACGCCTCTCTCTAAATGTTCTTCATTAAAAAGAATTGCATATGGTTATTTTAATCAAAATTGATCACATGTTGTATCTATACATTTTAAATCTAAATAAAATGGAAAAAATAAACATGCAGGAAGAAAACATCACTCAACAGTACTAAACAAAAGTAATGTAGTTGTCAATCATCACAATACATTATATGTAGAACCAATCATCTTATATTGCTAGCTGGCAAAGATCTGTCCTTTGTTCCATAATTTGCTATGCATCTTTATGTACTCTGTAAAACTGATTTCATACCAGTGACAAGGGTCAATACATTCAAATTCCTCTACAGAAAAAAAAAGTGATAATATATACACTTGGATTTATCTAAATGCAAATGTCACATAGAACAATAATGCTTCAGTTTCACTGATGAACTCCTAACTTGAGTAGCTTAATGTCTCTAAAATCATTTTAAGACTCTATACCTAACAGGTCATTGGTCATAGTTACATACAGTTGGACTTAAATTGAGCTTGAAATTTGGTATTCATATTGAGCTGTTTCCAGAATGAATGTTCTATCTAAAGACAAAACGGCCACATTAAAATTCACTTAGCTTTTCTTACTATGATTTCAACACAGACATAACAACACACATAGCAAATGTTCTATTCAAGAATTTCACTGATACAAAATGCAAATACTACAGAAAATAGGAGTGAAAAGTAATTTAAATATATCTACACTTCAGTTCAATTACATACAATTCTCTTCAAGGTCTACTGTGTATTTGAATTTTCTTGGGATTAAAAACGTGATTATAAAAATTGTGATTATAAATGGTAGCTCCCTCAAAGAGCTTACAGTTTAGTTGGGGAGATAAGACAAAAACACAAATGCCTTTAAAACATGGCTTTGTAATGAGAAATAATGAAGTAAAGAAGAAACCTCTGTTTACAGAGAGCTGTAGAGATCAAAAGGGGGAGAAATAATTTCTGTTGGGTCAGGTAGGAATTCAAGAATGACTTCACGGAGAATGGAGCATTTGATGTGGATACTGTGACATCTGTTGGAAAGGTGCAGGTTCCAAAATGAAACAGCATTCATGCACTTTTGCTTTTTTCTTTTCTTTTTGGAATCTTGACTGAGCCTCTTACACACATGTGAATGATCCTGAATGATTTAATGCCATAGCTGTAATTCAATGTTTACTACTTACTACATGCATACTATCTCATTTAATTCTCATATTAATTGGGAAATCTTATCATTATTTGCAAAAAAAAAAAAAAATTTAAACTAGGCTTGTAGAGAGGTCAAGTAGCTTGCCTGAGATCACACAGCTAGTAAGAAGTAGAGCTGTGAATCACATCGGACTCCAAAACCTAGGTTATTGATTGCCAGGCAGTCAATATGCCAATATTGACATATGGCAATATGCCAATAACCAGACATATTTAATGTTTGTTTTTCCCTCAATCTTTTTTTTTTTTAATCCCAGTGTTTTTCTATGTAATTGCCCAAAGGTTTTGGGTTTTAATGCTTACAATCATTTAATGTCTTCTTGTCATATGTGGAGTCCTCCATTGCTTCACAATTAGGAAGTTCTCTCTCTTTTGTATTATCTAGTGTTCTTTTTTTTTTTTTTTTTTTTTTAGATTTTTAAAATGTATTTGACACAGAGAGAGAGAGCACAAGCAAGGGGAGCAGCAGAAGGAGTAGGAGAAGCAGAATCCCCACTGAGCAGGGTGAGCAGGCAGCTAGATGTGGAACTCGATCTCAAAACCCTGGGATCACGACCTGAGCTGAAGGCAGATGCTTAACTGACTGAGCCACCCAAGGCGCCCCTATTTTCTAGTATTCTTAGGACTTTAGGTGCACTATTAAAATTATAGAACTCTTTAGGGCAAAACACTGAGGTACTTTCTGTTCATATGAAAATCTATATTTTCACAAGACTGAGAGTTTTTAAAAGAAAAAGAAGATACCAATACCGTCAAATACAAATGTTTGTAAAACAAAGTGACCAACTCAGAGAACTTAGACTCAAGCACCCATTCCCCCAACTGAAAAATCTCTGGAAGATCAACATTAATGCAGTTTGGCAAACAGACACCCCCAGTATCCAAGAGTCTTCTCTTCTGACACCTGGCCAGGTCCTGATAAGAAAGCCCACTGCTTCTGGTAAATTCTGCTCCACACCCCCCAGCAGTATACTAGATTCTCTGCCACCTTTCTACTCTAGATTCTGCTCTTCAGGTAATGGATTATAATATACCTTCACTATCCTCAGAGAATCTTTCTTTTCCTCTGAGGGATTTCTTTTCAGTCCCAAGAATTATATTGTCTATGCTGCATCTTCTACTCTCCTGCCCAAATCCAGAAATGTTGGAAAAACAGCAGCTATCATTAACATACAGGTGTAAGTGCCACAAAGAAAGCTTCTTTCACTTTCCCCGACCCAAGTGTTTACTATAATATACATTTACAATGAGAAAATTCTCTCTTTGAATGTGGCAGGATATGGCTGTAAATGTAGTGACAACCTACCTCAGGTCTTAACTATTATCTGCTTATTAGAAACCTGGAACAAGTTCCCTCAGGCTTAAACCTGAATAAATCTTGGAGCAAGAAAGCCCGCAGAAGAGTAAATTATTCTTGAGGAGCTGTTAAATAAAACTATCAAACTATTTGTTTAGAAGGATGATTTATCTAAAAAATGTAGAGCTCCTTAGTCATTTTCCTCTTATATTTCTGTAGTTTGGATTGCTGGCCGTAAGATATCAATAAGGTTGTGGAAACTTACCCATGAGTTTCATTCATACCTATTCCCACCAAAGTAAGTATATAGTTACCCATACCAGCCGGTGAAGGCCATCAGAACAAGACAGGCCATGGGTCTGCAATACTGAGACCTCTTATTTTACTCTGAAAAGAATGGCAAGGGGCACCTAGGTGGCCCAGTCACTTAAGCGTCTGCCTCCGGCTCAGGTCATGATCCCAGGGTCCTGGGATCCAGCCCCGCATTGCGCTCCCTGCTCAGAGGGAAGACTGCTTTTCCCTCTCCCTCTGCTGTACTCTCTGCTCCTGCTTTCTGTCTCTCAAATATATAAATAATTCTTAAAAAAAAAAAAAAAGAATGGCAACACTGTGAGTCCTCAGATGAAACAAGCCATCTTTTTTTTTTTTAAAGATTTTATTTATTTATTTGACAGACAGAGATCACAAGCAGGCAGAGAGGCAGGCAGAGAGACAGGAGGAAGCAGGCTCCCTGCTGAGCAGAGAGCCCGATGCAGGACTCGATCCCAGGACTCTGAGATCATGACCTGAGCCGAAGGCAGCGGCTTAACCCACTGAGCCACCCAGGCGCCCCGAAACAAGCCATTTCTATTTATCCAACTAAGCAACTCTTTGGACTTGTCCAGAGCTCCTTACTACAGTCACACAGTAATTATTCTATGGAGAGTTTTCAAGATGAGCACAAACTGAATATCGAGAATGTTCTGTATTACAATTCAACAAGTGGTAGAGGGTTTGGGGGTCTATCAAAAAGCACTGGAACTCCTTCATTTCTTCACCCTCCTTCCTTGCCCTCGATGTTTAGTTGTCTGGTTTATGAAGACATTGTGTCCACTGTCACCAGCAGTACATAACGCTGCAATCAAAACATGCATGTCCTGATGACTACTGACTCTTGGGGCATTGTTACAATTCACTGAACGGTTTAAAATGTCCTCCATCAACTGTTCTGTACTAGAATCATAACTAAATATAAATGACAAAGGAGAAAAAAATGAGAAAATTATGTACTATTTTAACGAGCAATAGCAGGGAGGCAGTGTGATACGTAAGTTTTCTAGACAGGCTTGATTTTTTTTTTAAGATTTTATTTATTTGAGAGAGATAGAGTGGGAGTGAGTGTTCATGAGCCAGAGGAGGGGCAGAGGAAGAAGGAGAGGGAGAAGCAGACTCCCCACTGTGAGTGGAGTCTACTCCAGGAGGATCCCAGGACCCAGAGATCATGACCTGAGCCAAAGTCTGATGCTTAACCGACCGACAGAGCTACCCTGGATCCCCTACACATCAAGCTTGATTTTTTATGCCATTTTCTCCTAGTTCTCATTGAACTACTTGAGAAAGTAAGCCAGTCTTTCTAAGTTTAAAATGAAGAGATTAAGACCTAGATTAGAAAACTGTTGTAAAGAGTTAACTTCCATGATGGATGTAAAGACCCTGGCAAATAATAGTTACTTGATAAATATTAGTTACTTTCTCATCTTATTATCTACTTCAGTGGGAAAGTTTCTTTTGACTTTATTAGCTAAATAATGTCCTTTCTTCTCTATTTCAATTCTGTGAGAAAATGTAGATGTCTCACACAGCTTTCTCTTTTCATAATCGTTTCTGAAATCAAATGCATTTGGGACATGTCTTTGATTTCTAAAATGTACTACTCTCAATGGTTACATCAAGGGAGAAAAAAATGCCTGCTATCATACTTACCAAAAGCTATTCATTTTGTTTCTTACGATTACCTTATTCACTTTACATTACAGAGGAAAATCTACCACAATGTCATTTTAACGGAAACCTAATTTTAACACTATTAAAGGGACTACAAGAAATTATACTTTAACCCTATTCAATGTCCACATTGGCAGCAAACCCACTAAAATGCATTTTTAACAGCCAAGTATTTTGTATTCACTGCTCAAGTTTCCCGTTCACTGACCACACCAATTCAATACTGACTTCTTATTATTCTTCATTTTGTTTGGCAACTAGGAATTTGTTCAGACTACTTTCCTCTGACATGCTTGGTTTATTTTCTTCTAGTCCTTTCACTGGTATGCTCAGTCTTTCTTCCTCAGCCTTATTTGATCAAGCATCTTAACAACCAAAGCACACTCAAATTTCCCCTCTATCTTTATAGAATTTTGCAAGCTAATCCAAATTCTGATTTTACAGCAAAAAACCTGCTTTGCTTTTTTTGGAGTTTCATGAAATACTCTTTATCCAAACACATTGTAGGGCAACAAAATTCTTGTAACTGTCAGCAGTTGATTTGTATTCTTTCTTTCAACACATTTATGAAGCTTCTCTACGTGATTCACGCGTGCTCTGGAGAACGCAAAGAGGCATGAACTGGGATTTGTGACCTCAAGAAACTTTTGATCTATCACGGGATTGGTGATATGAATAGAAGACTATGATATATTCTCTAAAGCGTTTAGTGCTTTAAGAGAGAAAACAATAGTAAGGGTAACCATAATGACATTAGCTAATTATTAGGCACTTACTAGATGTTATGAAACACGGTACTAAGTATTTTATACGCATTATCCCCTTCAGTCTTCATAGAAGTCTTTCCTGGGAGGCACTATTATTATTCCTGTTCTACAAATGGGAATACAGAGCTTTCTTAGAGAAAATATGTATCTTGCCCAACATCATGGAGCTAGGAAGTGACAAGGCCAGGATTTGCCTTCCGTGTTTTAAAAAGCTACAACCTCTTGGGCACCTGGGTGGCTCAGTGGGTTAAGCCGCTGCCTTCGGCTCAGGTCATGATCTCAGGGTCCTGGGATCGAGTCCCGCATCAGGCTCTCTGCTCAGCAGGGAGCTTGCTTCCCTTCCTCTCTCTCTGCCTGCCTCTCTGCCTACTTGTGATCTCTGTCAAATAAATAAATAAAATCTTAAAAAAAAAAAACTACAACCTCTATAAATAATGATCTTGTAGGGCTTAAAGAGGGAGAGGTAAGGATTAACTGAGAGGTCTAGGAAAGTTTTATGTAGGCAGTGGGCCAAACAAGTGATTCTTGAAAGATGGGAAGGGTTTTAAGAGGAAAAGGGGAAAGATGGGGAAAAGCATTCTGCATGGAGAGAACACGGGTGCAACAGGTAAAAGCTTACAGATCACGGCAGATCCTGTAGAGGCCGAGCTGGCACAGGTGACGACCGAAAGGGAACAGGGAGCCATTGGTGTGGAGAGGGTCAGGAATGCAACATGACTTCTTCTGGCAGGCAATACAAAGCCTCTTCAGCTGGACAGTGAAAGGCGCATGGTAAAATGGGCATTGACTTGGAGGGAAAGGAACAGCCGTGTGTGGAGGACGAGGGACCCAGTCTCCTTAACTAAAGTGGGTGTCCTATGGTAGCAAGCCAACATTGTCAGTCCTTTCTTCCTTTTGATTCTTCTTTTGAGTCCGAGTTGGATTATCCCTGGGAGTTGAGACAGGAGTCTGCACAACGCTGAGCAGGAGAAAGGGAATAGTTGCAAAACAAATAAAACAGAGCTCATCGCCTGGCCAGCGCCCAGCTGAGCAATGTACGCGTGCGGTCTATGGAAGTCCTACAGGAAGAATCATCGGGAAATTGGCGCCAGATCATAAGGTTCACGATTCTTTTGGGCAGGAATCTTGTCTTATTCATTTTCTTCATCCCTATCCCTACGCTTTTGTGGAATGAAACTCTGTTGAGGAGCGGGCCTGAAGAAGAATGGAGAAAACAATGGTGGAAGAGGAGTAAATTTTGACATAGAACTGATGGGTGAACCACAGCGAATCAGTTTTTCAAACAAGAATAAGGCTTTGAAAATAACACAAGTTTCAAATCTGGGTGACTGGGAGTGAGAGAGTGGTGAGATAAATAGAGAAGAGTGTTTCTTACTTTTAGGAACTTCGTTATTCTTGCTCTTATTTTGGTCTGCTCTGGTTTGATTTGGGTAAGAAAAAAATAGATGTCAAAATATAAAAGCAAAGTCGTATTAGGAAATTGAATTTACTCTATCAGTGCTGACAATCAACTGAATAAATACTCCCCACCCCAAAACTGTCAGATAGCCACCTAGATAGCAAACCTTAGATCTAATTCATCAATGACCCCTGACATCTCCACAATGACAGGCACAAATTAGTCTCCAATGAATATCTGTTAAAGACTGAATCAGTAACTATAAAGTGTATCTCAATCAGACATACAAAACATTTAGAGATTTGCTAACGCACAAATTCAAGATACTCTATAGTGACAGTTTGCACATCTGCTTTCTCTTCTACTGCCCTCAGCAGGTATGCTGCTCTCTCTTCAAATGCCTGCCCCATCCTCAGTCCTTCACTGGTGGCACATAACCCTAACAATAACTTCACAGAAGACTTCCAGATCATCAGGAAGGAACATTCTCAGATTTCCCACCCACAGATGAATCTATAGCTCAATCCACCCTGAAGACTTTCTTCTTCCCCAACCGGGAACCTGGGGGTCACCACAGACTTCTCTTCCCCTCCTGTCACCCACTACGTCCAGGGACCAATTCATCAGGATTCTACTTCCTTGGCTGTTCTCCTTTCCAAACTCCTCGCCCCTCTCGCCATCCCCCTGCTTTTCAGTTGCCCAAATTTGGGCACGAAATATTTCCTTTTCCTTCGGAATATTGCAATAGCTTCATGATGACAATACTGCCTCCTGTTTTGTCCATCTCCAAACCATTATCACAATGACTTTTCAAATAAAATGTGATCTTCTCTTCCCCGTTCTCTGTTCTCTCTTAATTTTTTCAGAGCTATACCATTGTTCTTACCAGCCTTCAAGGCACAGCCTACTCATCAAAAGCTTCCATTATGACACATTGCTTCACCAAAGGGCACCACGTAAAACTCCCCCATTGCGTCATTTTAAAATATCATTTACTGAGTCTCTACTAAAGACCAAGTATCATACCAGCCAATTGCTGTATATTTCAAGTGTCCCTACTTTTTGCCCAGAAAGCCCTTCCTCATTTTCTTTGTCTAACTCTCCGACTAATCTCCCACTTCAGCCAAACAATGCCTCTTTCTTTAGAAAACTTTCCTTAAAACTTAGATGAACCTCATAGCGCTTGTGCTCAATTCCCTCATAGCATTTGAAAGCTAAAATATACGATATTTAAGAGTTTGGACTTTGGAGTCAGGTTGCCTCTGATCAATCCTGGCTCTGCCTTTTACTTGCTGTCACATCTTGGGCAAATCATTTAATTTATCCGAATCAGTTTCCTCCTCTGTTAAATGGGTCTAAAAATGATTTGTGAGTAAAATCTCCAGCAGGATCTGGGACAGTACTCAGTAATCAAACCGATATTTCTGTAGTGAAAGTATGACTATTCATTTCACGTTGGATAAACAAAGATGAGAAATAGCATCCCACCAGATTAAATTTTGCTTCCAAATGAATTTTAAAAATAAACATTCAACTTCTGGAGCTGTCTGGTTTTTGGAGTTCAGAACTGTACGTAAGGGATTGTCGCACGACGTTCTTCATGAAGTTGCAAGGACTAACTGAGGTGATGCAGGCAAAGCACTTAGAACGATGTTTCATGAGTTATCAGACGAGGCCTTATCACACAGTCGGGGATTACCCATGCTCTCGCCCATCCTCTCTTAGTCAGTATATTCCTTGAGACAGAGAATTTTTATTAGAGATCTTTGAATCCCCAGTTCTTGCCATAACACCTGACACATTTTGGGCACTTGCTAAAAGTACCTGAGTGAATGATAGGTTTCAATCTACAAAAAAAAAAAAAAAAAAAAAAAAAAAAAAAAAAAATCAACTTTTTCAGTTTCTCAGAGTATTTCACATGCAGTATTTTATATTTTACATTGTATCCACCCCAAGTCCATGTACTATGTCTGGGATTTATCATTTAGAGCAGTACCTATGCAAGGCAAAACACCATGATACTTAACTTCACCAAAGAAAAAGTTCAAGCTTGTTGTTCCTATGTTCTCATGTCAGTGCTCCCCCTAAATTTGGGAAGAGGCATGTTCTTTCATTTATTTAGATTTATTGGAAAGAAAGGAAAGGTGTTCATTAAGCTAGTGAAAACTTCTGCTGGAAAAAAAAATCATCCCCACCTAATACCATGTAATCCATTCTTTCACTGAAAGCTCTTAAGGCCTGCTCTGCTTTAATACCCACAAGAAACTCCAATAAGATTAAAGAGTATATTTAACAAACTATACCAGAACAAGTGTCTCAGAACAACATACCATATAAAAAGGGAATTTTTAAAATATAAAATTAATGGGGTGCCTGGATGGCTCACTTGGTTAAGCAAAGACTCTTGATGTTAGCTCAGGTCATGATCTCAGGATTGTGAGATCGAACCCCATATTGGGCTCCATGTTGGGTGTGAGGTCTGCTGAAGATTCTCTCTCTCGCCCTCTCCCATGCCCCATTCCCCTCTTTTTCTCTCTAAAAATATAAAATAAATAAATAATAAAATAAAATATAAAGTTATCTAGGAAAAACAACCACAGTATTTCAACCTAGACAGCCTTCCCACTGCAGTTTCAAATGATCTTAGAAGATTTCCACAGTTGGATCAGATACTGTATTCTGACCATTCATCTTACAGAAAATAAAATGATTCCTCAATTTTAAAGTGCTGGGACTATGGGACAAAGAAAATCCATCAACCTTTTCACTCTGTGACTTAACTTTTATAATGAGCTTCATTACAAAAATCTATCTCTTACAGCATGTTATTGGAGTCTCTACCACAGCAAAATACAAGACAGGAGACTGTTTTCTAGTCGGAACAATTATATATATTGTTTTTCTGTAACCTTGATAAAACATCAGATATGGATATCTTCTGTGAACTTCTATTTCAAGCTTCTGTGTGTACTGTGTACAGTGCATTTAATTATCTTTGATATTTTAGAGCTAATACCTTTTAATATTTCTAATTGCAATAATGCTTATTGATATTATAAATGTGTCAAGTTCTATGCTTAGAGTTGTGATTGTTATAAGATAAATAAGGCAGAATCCTCTTCATGAAGATATTTATAGCTGTTGTTTCCTCATAAAAAATAATACACAGGGCGCCTGGGTGGCTCAGTGGGTTAAAGCCTCTGCCTTAAGCTCAGGTCATGATCTCAGGGTCCTGAGATCAAGGCCCGCATTGGGCTCTCTGCTCAGCAGGGAGCCTGCTTCCCCCTCTCTCTGTCTGCCTCTCTGCCTACTTGTGATCTGTCAAATAAATAAACAAAATCTTTAAAAAAAATACACATAAATGATCTATGTGTATGCATATAGATGTGTGTGCATGAATATATCATATAAGAGTATTGTGTGTGTGTGTGTGTGTGTGTGTACATGTACATGTATGTTTGTACCTCATTTCTCTGCACTGGGTATGTACAGATGTTAGGTAGCAAGATGGGGACTCATTTACACCTGTGTTTTGTTTAGTTCTTGAGAGACAGGAACCAATTTAGGAGTATAGCAAAATCTTTTTTCTGTCATTTAGAAAGCCGCCTTTTCTAAGATCCAAAAGGATTTTCTCTTCTGGCAATATGGTTAGAGTGCCTCTTCTTTTTATGTTATATTCTTTTCAAGAATTTGAAATGGCTTTTACTCTAAACCTCATTCTGAATCACTCACTTTTCCTTGATGAGTTTCCTTCAAATGCAGTGATTCTTTTCTCTCTGTTTCTCACCAAGGGGGCTCTTGCCCCAGGAATCACCAAAAATGTTCAGAGGAATTGGAAAAAGACTTTGATCTGCCAATCCGTCATCATTCCCCTTCCCTGAGTAGCGTGCACCCCACCTCAACCAGCTGACAACTCTTCCCTTCTCCTTATCCCTATTATTTGTCCTCTGGGAGCCCGATCAGATTGCTGCCTGGCTCTCAGTAGAAATTTGACCTCAAGACCGGTAGATGGATAGCTTGGGGAACAGCAGCACAGGAACAAGTGAGGAAGAATCCGGATCCTACCTGTCCTAAGCCTCCCTTCTCTTTTTTCCTATACATCTTCTGACATCTTGACTTCCTGCCCTTGCTTCCAAACCACAAGCTTTACTGACCCTCCTCTCCAATTTACTCATCCCACTTTCTTTTATTCTTCACAGTAGCAATTAAAAGTTTTTAAAAAGTTGTAACTCATAATCTTCTCCCCGACCGCAAGTGTGTATTTTAATTACAATCAGCAATGTCCTGCTCTGGGAAAACATTGGCTCTTTGTACTCATGGCTCTCATTCTTCCCTCCGCTAATTATGCCCAGCACCTCCCTCATCTCTGCCGTCTTCCCTCCCGCCCCTTCTCTGGGGGCCTCGATCTGGTACAACTGGCATGGAAACATACTGAAAGGCTCCTGCTTTCCGTGTTATTTAAATAGGTCCCATTTATCTTCCCACAAATGATAAAAACCCATTCACTCACTCAGAATGTCCCTTTAAGATAAAGTGGGACAAAGGAAGATGGCAAGAGGCAAAATGGAAATATTTGCTGTGACCAAGGGAGAGCTGCTGGTGCCAGTAGCATCCTGGGCCTCTGTGGCAGACTGACCGAGTTGAGGATGACTACTTCTCTGCTGACCGGTTCTGCTTCTCTGTCTTCTCACCTGACTCCGAATTCTCCATCCGCAGCCCATTCTACTCCAAGACATGATAAACTCAATGCAGACCTAAAGCTCATATGTTGAAGACCAAAGCTCGTATGTTGAAGTCTAACCCCCAGTATGATGGTATTAGGGGGGTGGAGCCTTTGCAAGATGACTAGTCACAAGGGTGGAAACCTCATGAATGGGATCAGTGCTCTTACAAAAGAGACCCCAGAGAGCTCCTTCACCCCTTCCACATGTGAGGACACAAGAGAAGGCAGTCATCTGGGAACCAGGAAGTGGGCTGTCACCAAACAAGAATCTTGCCAGCACCTTCATCTTGGACTTCCCAGCCTCCACAACTAGGAGGAAGTAAATGTTTGTTTTTTAAGCCACCCACTCTAGGGTATTTTGTTACAGCGGCAACAGACTAAGACACACAGTCAAATGAGTATTTGGGAAGTGGGACATGACCATTCTTAAAAGTCCCAGAGCTAGAAAAAACAGAATGATGGGATCGTGATTGGAAACCTCTGAGACACAGACTTCTCTAGAAGAGAAGACATAAATCATTCAGATACATATATATGTATATATTCATTCCTGAATTACTAAATGTTAGGAAAAATTCAATACTGATGTTAATCATATATTTATTTTGGGGACAGAAAGGAGCACAGAGATTGATTTGTCCTCTTTCTTTAAATTCCCATTCCCTTTGCTACCTCATCACTTTCATGGCTCAGCATCTTTGCCTCACCTGGTTTCTTAGCATGCTGTGCTTCCCTCCATCATACCACCGAACACCCTGGATTGCAGCTATTTATTTACCACTCTTTGTTTCTAGGTTATGATCTCCTTGATGACAAGGAAGATGTGTTTTGTTTTTATATTCTAGCTGACATAACAAAGAACAGTTAGAATCTGCCCTGCCATCATTGGCACCAATCAACTCCCTAGCCATCCCTACACATCTAAGTCAAGATAGAATGTGTATTTGAAGTGCAAATACAGCTTTGAAAGGAGATTGCTAGCTCTCTAGTCAGACATAGTATCACCACCATGCTTTCTGCACATACCCTTGCTATACCCCGAGTGCTTGGCAGTGCTTGACTAGAAATTAATGCTCCTTCCATGTTCATTGATTGAATGTTTTCAGGCGTAAAAAATAAATCAGTTTGGCATGATCTACCAACAGAAGAGAAAACTCCATCTAGAATGTTGTAAGAAGCTCCTGGCCTGAATGCTGAATACTTGTAACGAAAGGCTTTCTTCAGGTCTGACTGGATTTATACTCCTGAACTCTTCTCTCTCTGTCCCCCTTCAATGATTCTAGACAAAAATACCTAGAAAAGTATTCACTATCCTGTGTTTAATCACACCCAGCAACACATTATCATATCTCACAGTCTTTCCTGAATTGGGTTCAAAAACTCAAGTTTGCCGGCACAAATGAAGTTAGCATTTTTTCCCTTCCTTGAAATTATTCCTGTCAATTCTCTATTATCTAAGGTAAAATGGAACTCAAAGGTAATATTTAAGAAAGAAAAAATGATATCAGAAGAACCTCATTTGTAATCATTAATCTTCTCTAGTATCTCTACAAAGTATTTTCCCTATAAGTTTGAAATTCCATGACATTTTTAAGTGGCCACACAAATACCAATATATTTGAGAGTACTCTGTTAAATTGCAAATATACCCACATCTGGCCTTTATTTCATACAGCAGGCCGAATGATTTTTTCAAAACTTAAAATGACCACGATATCCTCTTGCTCTCAACCCTTTCCTGATTCTCTTCATATTCTGGACACAACTGACAGTCTTTGCTCTGGCCACAGTGTGTCCCAGGGAAGCCGTTCTCTACCTCTCGCCCCCTCCAAGCCAATGTGGGTCCTAAACAGTCTCTGTCCCCTGAATAGTCACCACACTTTGTTGGCCCTCCTCTTGAGATGCTATTAACCCACCTACTTTCATGTTCTACTGGCCTATTTTTTGTAGGTCTCTGCTCAGAGGGCGCCCCCTCAGAGAGGCTCTGCCTCGCACCCCCTTCTTACCTGGACTCCTTCTTCACAACACTATCTGTTCTACTCCATGGCATTGTTTGCTTATGTATTTAGAGTCTGTGCTCCTCATTAGAATGTAAGTTTCACAAGGGCAGAGGCCCTAATTTGTTCACTGGTGTTAACTGTGGCACCTGAAAGAGAATTCATTCCCAGGAGAAACAAAATTGTAAAAGGCAAAGTGAACGTTAGAGATTGTGCATCCTTCACAAGTATTTTATTGACCACATGAAGAAACTGAGGCTCAAGGTCAGATGAGTTACTCAAGGTCACAGTTAATAAGCAGCAGAACTGGTTCTTAGTTATACTTATTCTGGCCCAATAGCCTTTGATTGTAAGAAACAAACATGAAAGAGGGGGAAGGCCCATGCTGACTTCCAACTTTTCAGAAATTCACACTTTTTGTTTTCCAGAAAAGTCTCTCTATAAAAGCTGTAATAGTTTTTCATCTCAGTTTATTTTTGTTTTCCTCTCATTCACCAAGAGTAAGTCCTAGTGTGATTTTGCAAATCCCAGAACGTGGAAGCTAACAGGGTGTGACAGCTGGTGTGTCCCATGCTCCTCACACTCAGTGGTCTGTAACAGGGTAAATGACACAATTACCTACTGTAATTACTGCTGCTGACAATACAGTTTCCCTGATGAATGCTTTATGAAATTCAGAACTGCTTTTCTTGTCATTCCGATCCAAATCTCTGCCTGCATATTTTGGGCAATATTTTGCTAAATAAATGTATAAAAATTAAAGCCCAAATCTAAGTGGCCATTTATTACTTAGCATAATTCAAGTACCATGCGTGCATTCTGCTTTATCTAATTTTTTTGCATGGAAATGTAAATCTTTTTAACAAAGTTTTGCTTTAAATCAGGAATCTGTTCTCACTTGTTATAAAGCACACAAAATACTTCACAGAAAAATAGATACACCAGAAGAGTCAGAACTGAGTAAATAAAGCATTGGCCAAAATCCTGGTATATAGCAGTCTGGTCAACAAACTCGTTACTTATTTCATTTCAACTATAGACACTTGAGAGTACATACAGACACAAACAATTGTAATAGTTGACTGTTCTAAGTTTGGCTGCCAGCCAAAATCCTTCACCAATTACTCGTAGGCTGTCAAAACAAAAAATAAAAATGCAAAGGGACACACTGGTCTGCAGACACAACTTGTTTTATCTTTCTTAAGAAAGCTCAATTACCAAATTCCCATTCTAAGGCTGGGATTAGCAGACTGAATACCTTAAACTTAGTATTAAAAAGTGTCCCACTTAGGAGAAAGTAGCACAGATTCTTTTTGCCAGCACAGTCAAGGAACATACTCCTTCCTCCCCATGGAGAACACCAATATGTTAACAAAAGTACATTAGCAACCAGATGATTTTGATTTTGCAAATAAGTGGTTCCTGGTTTAATGATGCAATATATTCCTGGAAACCATACCAGAAGGCCGATTATCATTAAATGGAACTAATCATGTTCTTATTGGCTTCACATGTTCTACCATGGTCTGGCATCATCAGCAGAAACCAAAGAATAAATGGGTGAGGAGGTCAAAAGCAAAGGACGTGTGCCTGATTATCAATGTTGAATGTGCTCAGTGTGAAAAGAGGGCTGATATGTAATTCAAGTACACAGTGACTGGGAACAGTGATCTTTATTCCAGAGCGACACAAAAGAATCGGACCCACCTGAACTTTTCAATTTAATATTCTTATTCTTTGTAAGAAATTAGGGCAGCTAAGTGCTATCCAAACCTCAAGATGGAAGCGCTACGTGAATATCAAGAATGATGAGTCAAGATAAGGATATAAATCTCTGTATCTAGAGTAATGTACTCAGAGGAGAAAATTTTCCATTTTAAAATCTAACAACATGCAATGTTAGTTAATGATACAATCGGTGTTGGAGAATCCCTTTTGCAAGTGAAAGTCATGAAAATCAGTAAATCCTATCTGAATTTTTTGGACTCTGCTGTTATCCAGCGGTTGCTAAAGAACTGTAGCATACCCAACCATGAGGGAGACCGCGGTAAACCATTCAGCTACTTCCCACGTGACACAATCAAGGTCAAAATGCAGTCTCATACAAGCTGAGACGGAAGTGACTACATCTGTCATTCCCATTTCCAATCCCACTGTACCTATATAATTCTCCTGGTCTGAGAAGTGCTCTCAGTTATTGGTCAGCATTTTGTTTCAGGCTATTTAGAACTGCTAATTTCTCTACCTGCGATATTCCTCTGTGGGCTCTTCCTCCCTTGTGACCCCATGAGGCCTTATCTGATCACATAATCTAAGTAGGTCCCCAGTGCTGGTATCAAAAACGTAGCCTCCTAGCAAACATTTAGGCTTTGATAACACTCATCCACTTGTTAGTTTTCTACTCCTCTACCCCCTTGGACGGTAAAGTCCACCCGGAATTGTGTGACTCCCTCTGTGTCCAGGCGAGAGCAGGCTTTCAAGATATGAGCTAGATTAATGTCTCCTTCTGACCAAAGGGCTTCCCCCCCCCATCATGTCTTTTATCTCATTTCATAATTTGAAGTTTTCTAGGTCTGGAGACTAGTAAATATGCAGTTGAGTGCTAAGACGAACAGCTTCTCCGTTCAGTGTAGAATAACTGTATAATATCAGGCTTTTATTTGAATGCAGTTACATTTCAAGAGACATGATATTTTATAAAGCATATCTAAATTTGGATCAAAAAAGGGTCCAATAATATAATTTCATTCTACTGTATTAATTTTACTTACGGGCGAGAACTATTTCTATAGAAATAGACTAAATTACAACTTTCAAATTGATGTATGAAAGGGTATAATTTCAGTTTCAGCATATTAACAGAGTCCACTGTAAAAGCAAAATAATGGATTAGCGGGGTTTAGTTTTATCTTTTAAAAAAATCACGTGGAAATCACTTCAGAAGAATCAGAAAAAGAAGTTTATTGAAGATATATTTCCTATTGATGGGATTATCTAGTTATAGACTTAGCTGAAACGAGATTGATGTTTAGAGGATTAAAACATGAGGACCCAGTTACAGAAATCCTGTGTTTAAGAGTAGGACACAGGGTTGTGTTGTCCTGCAGTAAGGAATCAGGGGTGAGAGCATCATAAAGACGCCAGAGGCAAGTTGGTTTGGAAATGTACAGATGTCACCTTCGTAGTCACATTACTAGAAGGTCTTCATGGACCGACTCAGCATTTCAGAGATGGATTGAGCATGTACAATGAAATAATACATGGAAACTGGCACTTCTGGGTTAAAAGGTTATTTTCCTCATTCATTCTTATGAATAGTATGGTAATTGAATAAAAATGCAGGCTGAAAATATTTATTAGCAAATCTCTTCCCCCAGACATCAGCAGCAGCCACATAGGCTGGCTTGCATTATCTTCTATTTGCTGACATTGTCATACATTTCAACTACACTGCAATTGTTATTTCCTAACCTAGACCTAGGAGTACATGAAGGTTTTAGAATATCAGTTTCCTTTAGAAATTTCTCCCTTTTTTAAAATTTGGGATCTTTTTTATTTTTATACACATGACAAGGTTTTACACCAAGAGTAAGTCCATGAAATAGTACAAATTTACATTCGTGATGAATGTTAAAAAAATAGAAATTTCTTTTCTAACCTGGCTTTGTCCTTCTGAAAAGTTTCCCATAAATAGTACTGACTCAACAAAAAAAGTATCTTTTAAAAAGACAGGCCTATTGATTACATGTTATAATAAATAGTGAAGCACAAACACATGGTCCTATGTTACTAATAGCCACATTCATTATGTTGCGGTTGGTCCATTATCCATACAACACCAATACTTACATGCATATTTTGCATATTTAATAGTCTACTACTTTGGGTATATATAATTTATATTGGTGTAATCAAATAGTGTTGGTATGACCAGGAAAATGCCTCATCATTTGTCTGGCCTTTATATTCAAGCTTATGTCTAGCTACTTGTTGAACTTTTACAATATTTAAAGTACCATAACATGTAATTCCTTTGTCCTTTGATTTAATTTTCACAACAACCCTCTGAAATAGGTATTGGTATTGTTATTTCCACTTTCAGATGAGGTAAGTGAGGCATTAAAAAATTCATCTAAGGCCATAGACTTTGAATTGGGGGAGCTAATATTCAAAATCAAATCTGTTGAATTCTTTTTTTTTTTAATTTGTTTTTTTAAAGATTGCATTTATTTGTCAGAGAGAGAGCAAGCACAAGCAGGGGGAATGGCAGGCAGATGGAGAAGCAGGCTCCCCAATGAGCAAAGAGCCTGATAGAGCACTCGATCCCAGGACCCTGGGATCACAACCTGAGCTGAAGGCAGATGCTTAACCAACTGAGCCACCCAGGCATCCCAGATCTGTTGAAGTCTAAGTGTGAGCTTCTAATAAGTTAAGACCTCAAATAAGTTAAGACCTAATCAATCTAATTATCTTCTTCCTTGAAATGTTGTTATCTTATGAAAAGTAAATATGCTACCTCTTAACTGTCCCAGCCATATGGCCACACTGTGGATTTGGTTACCACAGGGCACTATTCCAATATTGAAGATTTTATAGTTGGTGTTTCTTGTGGGTTTCATTCTAGAACCATCCTTTAAAGCAAGGATCATGTCCTATTTAAGGGTCCCAATTTAGGATGACGTTTAACTAACATACATCAACAGGAAAGTCATAATGAAGAAACTCATTAGGAATAATAAGTGAGGAAAGAGTTATTTTTATAAAAAGGATACTCCCAGAGATTTAGTAGTCTTATGCACATTTTTTGAGTATTGTTGAATGGAACCAAGATTAGACATGTTCTGTGTTCCAAGGGGCAAAATAAGATTAGCCTAGTCAATGATCCAGAAACACAGTATTTATTCCATGATAACTTCATTTGTATCAGCCCCCTTGTCTAAAATCCCCTCTTCTCACCCAATTTACCCAAATTATATCATTCCTGAAAGACCTAAGTCATATTCCATCACTTTAACAAAAATGGTCCTGATCGAGACAATCCCCATTGAATTCCTCATCCTCAAAATTCCTAGGAAATATTATATAGGCTTCTTTTCAGTTCTCTTTTTTAAAAAGATTTTATTTAGGGGTGCCTGGGTGGCTCAGTGGGTTAAAGCCTCTGCTTTCGGCTCAGGTCATAATCCCAGGGTCGTGGGATTGAGCCCTGCATTGGGCTCTTGGCTCAGCAGGGATCTGCTTCCCCTTCTCTCTGCCTACCTCTCTGCCTACATGTGATCTCTGTTTGTCAAATAAATAAATAAAATCTTTAAAAAACAAATATTTTATTTATTTATTTATTTATTTACTTATGTACTTATTTGAGACACAGAGAGAGAGAGAGAGAGAGAGAGAGAGCAAGAGCAAGTGCACAAGTGGGGAGGAGGGTCAGAGGGAGAGGGAGAAGAAGACTCCTTACTGAGGAGGGAGCCTGATGCAGGGCTTGATCCCAGGACCCCGTGATCACGACCTGAGCCAAAAGTAGATGCTTAATAACCGAGCCACCCACACACCCTTTGATTGCTCCTTTTTCCTATAAAAACTTTCAAACAAACTAAACTCTTTGAGAATAGGACCTGTATCTTTTGAAAATGAAAACAGATTATCTATAAAAGCTACTTTAAGTAAGTAAGTTAATAAAGTAGTGAAAGCAAAAGATCCACATACCATGGGAAAACACACTTAAATATCCCATGGATTAAGGAAGAATCCCAATGGAAATTATGAAATGCTTAGAACAAATGATATATAGAATACTACATATTAAAATTTGTGGGATGTAGTTTAAGTAAAGATTAGATAGAAATTTATAAATTTAAATGCATTCATTGAAAAAAACATGGCTTTCAAAACAAGCAGACATGGGCACCAGTATTTATTAGTAGTGTGATTTTAGGCAAGCTACTGAATATTCCAATGCTTCACGCTCATCACTTATGCAATAGGGCTCATAATACCAAATGTATTATGTTGTTTTGGAGATTAAATAATAAATGTAAAACATTTAGAACTATGCTTGATACATTGGAGGAATTATTTTTTAATATTATCACTACTTCCACTTAAAAAGCCAAAGAAAACCCCAAAGTGATCAATAGAACCGACATTTACCAATGGCATTA
Organism: Lutra lutra; assembly: GCF_902655055.1. Lineage (NCBI taxonomy): Eukaryota > Metazoa > Chordata > Mammalia > Carnivora > Mustelidae > Lutra > Lutra lutra. Next base: position 63,231,062 of record NC_062285.1, on the reverse strand, counting down.
ATACATCTAAGGGGAGAAGAAAGTAGCTACACCAGTTTGCATTCCTGCCAACAGACTTTTAAGTACAGAGAACAAACTGAGGGTTACCAGAGGGGAGGTGGGTGGGAGGATGGGGGAAATAGGTGAAGAGGTTTAAGAGTACACTTATGATGAGCACTGAGTAATGTATAGAAGAGCTGAATCACTGCACTGTACACCTGAAACTAATATTACACTGTGTATTAACTAACTGGAATTTAAATAAAAATGTAAAAAAAAAAAGTAAGTGTTAATAAACATGTAAGTAGAAGCCTATGGAAAAAAAAATAATAAAGGGGAACTAAAGAATGTCTGCATTAAACCTGGATAAGAGAAACTGAAGGAAGAAGAATTTGCTATCTTCCTCCTTCATTATTTGGAGCAAGAACACACTGACCAAAATACACCAGTATCCCAGTCTCCTTAGAATATTCTTATTAATTCTTGTTGCTCTAACTATAATTCCATTATCCCTGCCATTTTGGTACCAAAGAAGAATGGTGTACCTCGGTCACAGAGAGCAACAGTCTTCTTGACTATAGTGGCAGAAGGCACTACCAGTGAAAATTATGTGTGTAAGGCAATCAGAATAGAAAGAATAGGAAAGAGGATAAGAAGATAGAAGAAAAAAAATATGAGTCCATAATGAAGTAGGGGGAAAAATATGCAGATAGACAAAATAAAAGTTACAATGGCTTGGTTATTACGGGCCCAGAGGCAAGGGCGACAGTATAAAGTGCCAGAAAGATATGAGCAAAGCGATTTAAGGTAGGCATTTAGGAGGTCACTGACAATTTCCATGGGAGCGAATTCAGAAGAGGAGAGAAAAAGCCAGTTTAGAAGAGTGAGTAAATGGCAAAGTGCTGGCAAAGCCAAGTATTAAACCATATTCTTCACATATTTTATGATGAGTTAGCTAGAGTAGGGACCTCTCCATTCTATAGAATGTCAAATCCATAGGCACAATTTTACCAGAGTGATTAGGAGTTAGTCAGGGGAAGAGAGAAGTCACAAAATGTAATACATACCTACTTAAAACACTTTTAAGTTAAAAATATATAAATGGATATTTACTCATCAGTCTTGAATGGAGGCCAAGTCTTTTGCTTTGAGTTCTTGAAGTGTACCTTTTATAAATCACACCAATTGTGTATTCTGTGGGAGTTCAGCTTTAATTTATTTAAAGTGGAGTGAGAAATTAAAGACACCTGCAGAGAAATCTGAAGAAGGATTTCAAGGATTTTTCCCAATGTTTTACAGTTCTCTTACCTCTACCTAATTTGGTAACACATCTTAAGTGGCTTGACTCAACCAAGTGCTTCCTATATATTCGACTTACTTTTTTTTTGGTGTGAAACAACACTCTTTTTGGAAAATATTAGCTTATTTGATGGGTTGCTTAAGTTGTGATGGGTTAAAAGTGTTACTGTATAGGGAAAACTGCTAGCTTTTTTCCGTACTCATACCGTCCCTATAAAATTCTTTGCCCTACGGGAAAATGCATTCAGGTATAATAAAAGGTTGTCTTCTGAAAAGCTCTACCTTAAAATAAATCTATTAATTGACCACATGGCCTATATATAACTGATGCTGATCCAATTCCTTCTTATACGACTTATAGCTACTTTAAATAAGAAAATGTAGGTGAAACACTGAAAACTGTGAAGCACTTATAAAAGTAAGGCTGATTATTATTAAGGAGAAGAAAGATTTATACCACTTGTCATTTAGTTTTAACCCTTCTGTTTACCCAGCAATTGTTTATTGATCGCCTATCATATACCAGACATTGCTAGACACTGGATACACAATCACGAAAACACAGACACGTTTTCTGCACTTGAGAAGCTGACAATGAAGGACTCAAACAGATGGACAGACAAGCCACAGTGAGAGTTATCAAGAAAAGTTTTGGATGTTTTGAGAATAACATGGTAGACCAATATTAAATTGAGTGGTTCTAGATAACTCTTTAAGATCTGGAGAATGAGTTACAATCAGTCCAGCAAAAACAGGAGGAAGAATTGTTGCAGGCAGAAGGAACAGGATGGGCAAAGCCCCAAATGTAGGCAAGAACCTCACGAATCGGAGGCCTGAAGAAAAGCTGTGTATCTAAAGTGATGTGTGACAGCGAGACTGGCATGAGATAAGGCTGGAATGGTAGGCATAAGCCAGATCATGCAAGACCCTTTGGGACACATTAAGAGATGTTCTGTTTTTTACTCTAAGATCAATGGAAAGCCACAGAAAGGTATTAATGATTTTTAAAAAATCACTATGCGGTAGGGAGAATGGGTTGGAATGGTGCAAGTATGGAAGCAAAGAGGGCATTAAAGGATGGGGTCCTTGATTATAGTGGGATACAGGACATGGGACATGGAGACACATGGAGAGAAACAAAATATATTTAGAGTTGAAACTGATAAACTTGCTAATAGATTAGATTATTCTATTAGTTTGGGGTGGGGAAGAAACAGAAGGCATAAGAGAGATCAAGATTCAAGCCTCCATGAGGATTAGGCCCTATTTCTACCGTAGGGGTAAAAGAGAAGAGCAGATATGATTGTAAATAATGACAATAACAGATAAACCAACATCTGCCTATATTTGCCTGATATTCACGAACCCGTGCGAACTAACCCCTTTGCAGCTTTGTCTCAGCCACTCCATCACATCCCATTCCTGACACACACAGAGACCATCCTGAGTCGAACTGGGTCACTTGCTATTTCCTGATAAGGCTTCGAGTTCCTTTATTGCCAATTCCCCTTCTTAAAAACCACTCTCCTTCCTGGACATCTTACTTATTCTTCACAATCACTATGTCCTGACAATGCTCAATCTAGAAAAGAGTCACGTTTGACTCCTCCCTCCCCCTCCTTCTGTACAACCCATATATCACAAGTCCTGATGAGTCCCCCTCAAAGTGTCAATCAATCTACTTTTCTCCATTTCCAACGCTATCACCCTGGGCAGGGTCATCATTATCCTCCACCTGCAAGAGTCTCCTAGCTGTTCCTTCCAATTCCACTTTGACCTCAAACCAAACCATTCTCCAAACAGTCTTTACAAGCATGTCTTTAAAACGTAAATCAGATCGAGCCTCTCCTCTGCTTAAAACACTCCACAGCTTCTATGATACCTAGATTAAAACCCAAACATTTCCCTTGGTTTAAAACTGCATGATTTGGCCCTACCATATCCTTCATTCTTCTCTCATGACACCTTCTTTTTCCCTCACTATGCTACAAGCCTGATGCCTCTTTTCAGTCCCTCCAACACATTAACCTTCCCCTAGCTGACGGCAGCTTGATATGCCTGGCAGTCATTATCTTTTCTCTAGTAGCTATCTCCCAACGGAAGTTATAAGTTCTTTGGGGTCAAGGACTTATTTGTGTAGTTTATTACTCAAAACCCATGCTCAATAAATATGTGCCAATTGTTTCACAAATATGAAAGGGTTAAAAGACAATTTTCATGAACTTTCAAGCTATCATCATCATCACCACCACACTTCTAATTTACTGGATACTTACTATGAACCAGTAACTATATGAAACACTTTTCACTGAGTCTACAACCACCTCACAAGGTAGAAGCTGTTATCCCAATTGTAATAATCATGATAAAACTAAGGCTGAGAGGGCAAATATCTTGCCCATTGTTATTCAGCAATTAAATGAGAGAGCTGGGGCTTTAACCCTGATCTGTCTGTTTCTACAAACAATTAGCTATTTTACCATCCTGAATGACTAAGAGCTTTAAATGAAGGACTTAATTTTTCTCTAGCTTGGGGAAAAAACCATTTTAACAATCCAAAATGTGTAAAATCAGTACATGTGTGATCGGTTTCTACATTCTCTACATTGTTTAGATATCTTATGCTGATAGTGCACTGCTTCAGTTGCTATTTTGGGAACATAGTTGCCTAGCAACAAGCATTATCAGACTGAATGATATTCCAGATTGTATTTTGTTATATATAGTTAACATAGTATTCATAGAGAAATATCTGAGGAACGACGTGAACAAATTTAGTGCAGCGTATTATAAAGCAGGAACTCTATGATAAAGCATAAACACGATGGTGGAAGCTTTTCTGTTCAGGAATGCTTTAGTTTCCAAATACTTTCAAGTTATCAAATGCATTTGTAATCCAACATGGCCGGGGATGACAACAAGGAACCGAGGATGGTAAAACTTTAAAATCGAACGAATTAAGAGTAGGAGGGTTGGCAGGAACTATGTTTACTTTATAAAGGGGGGAAAAAACCGCTCCACAGATACCAGATCCTATCCAGAATTCTCACAGCTACCTTCTCTTGGAACCAGATGTAACTGAGAAGGAACATATGGCTAGCTGCACACAAAGCCATCACCACTAGCAAAACAAGCAAAACAAAGCACATATCTGAAAAACAGTGACTTTAATACTACCATCTTCTTATATGAAAAATAAATTAGTGGGGAAAATACGGGTGCGTAATATGTATCCAAAGCATGAACCAGGAACAAGGCGAAAGGATCTCAACTCCTTGTCAACTCAATCATATTTCTCTTCCCTCAGTTTATTTATTAAAACATTGTATTTCCAGAAGTAAGTGATGAAGTTAGTTGTAAAATTCAAGCAAATTTACTTCTTGATAAAAAGGGATTTGAACAAAATGCAGGATAATGAGATGATTCACTTTTTTGCAAGACATCTAGTAATCCCAGTGTCTGACATAAAGCTCATGTCCCCTGATGACTTGAGAGGCAACCTAAAACTGTGTTGATTAAAATGCCCCTCTGAGTACTGACGTGTTCTTAAAAAAAAAATGGGAGAGAAAAATAAATTATAATGAAGAGGGAACAGAAAGAAAAGAAATAATAAACAGAGTAAGGTAGCAGAATAATAAGACTCCAGGATTTGCCATCTGAAAAGCTAGTCAGGGGTCTGGTGTTTAAAAATTCTGAGGCCCTGAACCAGTTTAATTTTTGGAATCAAAATTTTCTCCTCTGTGAAATGGGAGATTTCTGTGAAGCTAGGAAAGATCGATCCATGAGGTCACCATTGCATTTTCTCACAGCTTAGTTTATGAGTCCCAAAGGATGGGTATGGGCAGAGAGAATAGCTGGTAGTTTATAATCTAGGCAAGGGTTTCCAGATGATTCTTTGAAGACTTTCTTTCAAAAGACTTTGAAAACTTGTATAATTTATTAGGAATCAATGAGAAGAACATCAGCAGCCAAAATAAATAAAAGTGTTAAAGGATATGGGCACACAATTCACAAAAGAAAACAAAAAGCAATATATATGCATGATGGAACAATGTTCATATTATAATAAAAGACATTTAAAAAATACCAAGATATATCTATCTCTGTATTTTTGTACATCTGTAAAATTTACAGGTAAAAAAGGAAAAAGTACCAATACAAATCAAAGTTCAGACAACTAGCCTTCTCATATACTGCCAGTGGGAATATAAATTGGTACGAACCCTCAGAGGGCAATTTCATATATATATGCATATATATATATCATATTCATATATATTCATATATATATCTGATATACATATCTTAAGTATTAAAATGTACAGAACTTAAGCCTAATCATTCTCTTTCTAGAAATGCATCCTAAGGAAATTATCAGAGAGGTAAACTCCTATACCACATATTACCTGTGAGACTGACATTCTGAAATTAAAATTTCAACCATAGATGACTGGCTAAATAAATTAGTTTATCTACTTTATAGGATATTATGCCACCATCATAAATTATGTTGTAAAATATTATTGATATATGAGCTTAATAATTGGAAAAGATTAAAAGTATGATAGTATGATTACAATTTAATTTTGAAAGGTACACATATATTGCATACACAGATAAAAGAAGAAAACTACTTCTAAAGTATTAACCAGCAGTATCTCTAGCAGATGCGATACTGGAAGATTTTAATCTCCTTCCTCTCTCTTTGGGCTTCTCTGTATTTATTTTACTGGAGACATTTATTACATCTGTATCAGAAAAAAAAATGACTCATATACAAAAGAAAACATGTAGCAATATGAAAGCAGCAAATTTAGGGTTTCATGTAAATATGGTACATTTGAATTCATCAATGTCAAGCTTTTTCAAATATATGTGTTTGTTTTCCCCTGAATTTCAGTAAGGTTTCTATTGATAAATATTATCTGTATTCATTTTGGTGGGCTGGTTCTATTATATACATAAGGACATTCAGACTTTGCAAAATTAAAAAAAAAAAGTTTATCTGTACTTTTAAAAATCCTTAGAAGAGGGGCGCCTGGGTAGCTCAGTGGGTTAAAGCCTGGGTTAAAGGTCCTGGGATCAAGCCACATTTGGCTCTCTGCTCAGCAGGGAGCCTGCTTTCCTTCCTCTCTCTCTGCCTGCCTCTCTGCCTACTTGTGATCTCTGTCTGTCAAATAAATTAAAAAAAAAAAAATCCTTAGAAGATGTGTAAAAAAAGGTTAGAAACTTGGGTAAGAGTTTCTACTTGGAAGAGTATCAATAAATTCACCAGAGAAAATATAACCTAATCAGGGAAATGCCTGAAAGGAACAAGCAAACTAGGAAGGAATAATACCAGAAAAAACATTTGGGTTGAAAGTGTCTCAAAGTTGCATTTACTACTGATACAAAAGAAGATTCAGCTATTGATAAAGACTAGGAAGGCAGAAGCTAATGCACAGAGATGAATAACGTCATTCTATTCCTCTCCTGGGATAATCTTGGAATAACACATTCAGGTCATTACGTTGCAGTACAAGAGAAAATACGGACACAAGAGGTTTGGTTTGGTAAAGAGCAATAAACAAGAGTAAGGAGCTAGCAAGACCGACAGGGATATGCGTTCACTGTGTGGCATGTGACTGAGTTTAATTTTCGATAATGTATCTGAGAAACTCTAGACAATGGAGCTAAGAAATGACTAAGAACCACGGCAGCCACCCCCTAGTATTTACAAGGCATACCCTGAACATCTCCTCACTTGGAACGGGGGAAGTGTGGCACCTGGACGTAACAAAGGAGGAAAAGTCCCCATTGAATTCGGGCTCAGCTTTCTGGGGAGCTATTTGATCATCAGTCCTAGGAAGGCTCTAATAAACCAGAAAGATATCCCATACCGGAGGAGATAAAGTGTATACATACACAAAATTCCATCTTCCCTCTACTTTGTATTCCTTTGTAACTCTGATGTGATGTGCTTTTGATGCTCTTGGTAGTTAATCAACACATATTTTTTGAACAAATTAATGCACCCAGATATCTTCTGATACTCATTTAAATCCCAGAATTGTTCAGGGAACCTGGTGATGAACAAAGCAGAACCAGGAGATATTTTCCCTGCCTTCAAGGAACTTACAGGAGCTAAGGAAAAATAGGCAAGAAGAAAAACACACGGAGGGGGTTGTGTGTATTAGCTTCTGAAGGAGACACAGCAGGTAAAAGGTGGGGGAACCACAGGGCACACGGAAGAGGCTACTGAGAGTGGACATGCAAGGAATGTTTAAGTTAAAACCTAAAAAATAAGGAAGAGCCAAATGTTCAAAAGAAAAGGGAGGAAAGCATTTCAAGTAAAAGAGACAGGATATAGGACTGAAGAAGAAAGAGGTTTGGGATTTCTTCCAGGACATAAAAAGAGGACAATGAGCTAAATATAAGAAGCAAGACACAGAGGAGTTGGAGACAAGGTAGGAGAGGTAACATTAATAGGGTGCCTTAGACTTGGATAATGGGAGGGAGACAGAGACAGCGGTCTGGATTTGAAACTTTGAAAACATAAACAAAGAACATGTAGATGAATTGAGTATAGAAGGAATAGGAATGTCCTCAATACCCATGGCTTTAGCAAAAGTATGGTGGTTGTGGCTAAATTGGGTTAGATTGGGAGAGAAATGTTTCCCTACACTGAATTCCAATTGCTCTTTGGGTACAGTGATCTCTTCTATAGTTGAATAATACAATAGAATATCATAGTATCTAGTTAGGTGTAAGGTACTTTACAAAGCTGTTGTTGTAGGCACTTCAAAAATGTAGTATTTTTAATCTTGACAATACCTTTATACAATGGGTATAATTTCTCCACTTTACCAGGCAAGAAAGAGTCTCAGGCAGGTAGATTAAACTGGTTAGTAAGAGACAGGTTTCTTCATACACCCTTCACCTCCTAACTCCTAGCCAGTGTCTCCCCCATATCTCTTTCCCCCTCATTTGCATCCATCCTTATAACTTTATACAAGCAAATGACCAGAGCACATTGTTTATAACTGTTTAGCAATTGTTTTGTCTTTTATTAAGTGATAAATGAATCTATCTCTACCTCCTCTCAGAGGCGATAAAGTCCCCAAAGGTATAGGTTTTACTTCTATTTGTATTATCTAAGCCCTAAGTACAATCTCCAAATAGCAGTTAATAATTTAAAAAACCACTATGCTAGCCACTGCTGTCAACTTCTTACATATGTATTAAACTCACCTAATGCTCACACTGAGAGTGAGGTAAGTATTACTTCTATTCCCATTTTATAGATGAGGAAACAGAGGCACTGAGAGATAAGTCACTTGCTGAAGGTCATACATTTAATAAGGGGCACAGTCAGGATTCAAACACAGGACGTCTGGCAGTGATGTGTGTGAACGATGCTATACTATCTACTGAGTATGAAGAAAAGAAGACAACTTGAGGAAAGAACCAGAGGAAGACTTGAATGGGTATAGCTTAAAATTACTCTTTATCCATATAGTCAAAATACTACTGGGACATTTCATGATCTCTTCCCTGAGTGGTCCTACCCCTTAAAAGCTTACAAATGTGAGATGTTACTTAAGCTTCTTTCGTTTCAGTCCCTAAATAAGTAAAATGGGGATGGTAGTGGTATACTGATCTTCAAGATGGTTAATATGATTATATGAGAAAATGCATATAAAGGGTTTAGCATCGGTATACAGTAGACATAAATGTTAGCTCTTGTATTAGCACCTATTATGTACGGGTGCTCAATAGTTAGTCATTTAATGAACGCCTGGCTTTATCAGTTCTGCTGGAGAGGACATATCGAAGCGCAATAGCACACACCCATTCTAGAAAGAAGATGAGACTACTAGAAACCAAAACCATTCAGGAAAGTGCCAAGGAATGGGTAGCAGTGTCCCCTACCCGACTCTTCTTGGCACAGTCTCTGATATATAACCTAATGGACATATCCATACTCTGGGGACAATTTTACTTTCCTTAAAATGATGGGGGAAAAAATAGCCAAATGTTATTTCCTCTTCTTATATGAATGGGGTTTCCTCACTTACAATAATTGAGAATTTGAGCAAGTTACTCAACTTCTCCCAGAAGCAGCTTTCTCAGCTATCCAGCTGGGATACCTGTAGCTTAGGGTTATGTTAATTAGCTATCTAGCACAAGGGAAGAATTCACCAGATGATAGCTATACCTTCCAACTCTAAGACCAATGTTGTCCAAACCTAAGACTAACCCTTGAATTCTATGATGAAACTACTTCTGAAAAGACAAAAATGCACTGATCAGGTGAATGCTTTAGCCAACTGCTTGTGTGTTTTCATTCTAATAGAGATAGGATATCAATTTTAATTAATCAATTAATTAATTATGAAATTCACCAAGTCTTACTCTCTGGGGATGGGGATGAAAAAGATAAAAAGGCTGTCTTCAAGTAACATGTAATTTAATGGGAGAAGAGAGATGTGTAAACTACAAAACCACTAAACCAAATAGATTTAATTAAGAGCTATAGAATGCAGATGAAAAAATCTACTGAAAATGTCACACTGTGAATTGAAAGGTAAATACTAAATTCACTTGAGCTTCATGCTCTTAACTAATAAATAACTCACATTTCCTAATGAGAAGACTCAAAGGTACTTCATACAAGTGAGACCATGTTTACTGAGGCATAGAAGGTGAGTAGCATTTCAACAAGTAAAGAAAAATGTTAAAAAAAAAAAAAAAGCTGTTTAGGCCAGTAAAAACCACATCTACAAAGACATTCTCAGAGAATGGTATAATAAAACCTGCCAAAAGGGAATAAGAGGAGTCTGAAAATCTAATTGAATAAAATAAAGGTAGCACTGTTAGGAGGTTACTGAGAAACACTATTTTTATTTTTTTTTATTTATTATTTTTTTTTTAAAGATTTTATTTATTCATTTGACAGAGAGAGATCACAAGCAGGCAGAGAGGCAGGCAGAGAGAGAGGAGGAAGCAGGCTCCCCGCTGAGCAGAGAGCCCGATGCGGGGCTCGATCCCAGAACCCTGAGATCATGACCTGAGCTGAAGGCAGCGGCTTAACCCACTGAGCCAACCAGGGGCCCAAGAAACACTATTTTTAATTGGTTGTCCCATTACTGTGTGACACTCAGTGTGGTTGGAAGGGGGGGCACCTGCTGCTCCTGGATTCAGGCCATACAGCTGCTCAGTGTTCTTGGCTGAGACTAGAAGGGAGCAGAAGAGTCGGCTGCACAGGTCACTATGTTCGGATTTAACCCCGCTGCATGGAAGAGCCGGGCAGAAGCAAACAGGAAGGTTATAGGGCTCGATGCTAAGACTGGCACAGGAATTGAAGTATAGGGAACTGAAGTCTTCTTCTAGATCATTTCAGGGCTCATTCTCTATTGAATTCTTGCAAAGTGGAATACGGTTTGAAGTGCTAAAATCTCCGATGATCAGAAGTCAGTTACCTCCTACTCCCCTTCTTCCTCCAAATCCCCCCAAAAGCTAAGACTTTTAGTTCACCCAGTTTGAGAATGGGGTAGGAGTCGATTATACTAGCATCTATATTATAGTGTGTAGCTTATCAAGTTTTGCATTGCATTATTTTACCTTAGTAAGTTCCACTATAATAGTTTTGCAAAGCAGAAGCTGCCTGTGGTTTATAGAAGGCAGTAGTTGGACATGAAGCTGAAAGACAGACTGCTTTGCTAAGCTATGTGAATGTTGTTCTGTGGGCATTGAGAAGTCACTGAAACTTTCAGAAAGGGAAATGACTACACTGAACAGGAAGGTAGAGCCATTGATAAAGTTAAGGTCAAAATGAGGCAAGAAATCACACACAGTGAGGCTGTCAGTAGAATACCTAAAATGCCCAGATAAAAAACAATGAAGATTTGAACTGAGCAAGTGACACAATAATTATAATGCCAACTCACATTTTTAGAATGCTTTGAAAGATTTTCAGCATTCTATTATTTATAGTTTTGCTACAGAAACCCACACCAACCAAGCAGACTAAGAAGTAAGGACAATGTAGATTCTTTCCTTCTCACTTCATCTCTCTTCATCTCTCATTACCTCTCATCATCATCTCTCATCATTATCTCTAATTTTTAAGAAAGATTTTATTTATTTGAGAAAGAGAGAGAGAGATAATGAGAGAGAGCACGAGCCAGGAAGAGAGGGAGAAGCAGGCTCCTGATGTGGGGCTGGATCCTGGGATCCTGGGATCACGACCTGAGCCAAAGGCAGATGCTAAACCAACTGAGCCACAAAGGTGCCCCCCCTTTTTTCTTTTTTTTTTTTTTTAAGTAGGCTTCATGCTGGGCATGGAGCCAAACACAGGGGTTGAACCCGTGGGGCTTGAATTCACAACCCAGCGATCAAGACCTGAGATGATACCAAGAGTTGGACACTTAACTGACTGAGCCACCTGGGTGTCCTTCACGATTATCTGTCATCATTATCATCTCTTCTCTCTTTCTCCTGCCTCCCCACCCCCATCCAGCATCTCAACTGCTTCCCTATTCTGGAAACAACAGGCACTGTGTGAATAGGTAAGAAGCAGGGCACCTCTCCCACTGTGGAAGCCAAAAGAAGGCAAGACATCATCTCCCCCAGCCCAGCTCCTGCCACTTGGCAAATACATGGCCATGTGACATAAACAAAAACAACTACATGCTTCTGCCCAGGAATTTCAAGCATAGAAAGGGTGATGGGATCACGAGCGTTCATTTTCAGTGCCATGTGTCCTCACACGGCATCCTGCAGTGGCCCCCAGCAGCAGGGGTGACATGGTATGATCTCCCCTTCTTGAGAAAACTGTTACAGTGCAGAAGATTCCAGAGATGCCCTGGTCTCGGTACATTTTCAGACTGCTCTTACAGCTCTGTATGTATCCTTTGAGCCCCTTACGTGTTTCCAGGAAATCCCTTGAAGCTTAAGACAGCCAAATTTTTCCTATTACTTGCAACTAAAAGCCGTGACTACACATAAACAAGTCATATTTTCCCCGTTTGCTGACAGGAAACGGAGATTCCGAAATGCTGGGAGCTGCCTGTGATCACAAGGGCAGGGGGCAGACAGCTGCGCAGGGCTCTTGACCCCGCGCACTATTAGTTGTTTATCAATGGGTTCATCAGATTCTGCACAGAAATGTGGAAAGCTTTACTGTTAGAGGAGGGGCAGACAATACCACAAATGTAATGTGGGCAAAGAGAAGCCAAACAAAATCAAAAGCATCACTAATACCAGCCAAGCTAAGGCCTAGAGCCCCAGGCCCAGCTCCTCCAGCAGAAGAATCACAAACAGTAACATGTCTTCTTTCATGGATGAACTCACAGTGAAGCCCCACAAACCGAATCTAGATGTTGTATTCCCTTTGATGATTACATTCTGTGTAATACACTGCCACCTCCTTACAAGACACTGACTGCTGCCCCTTCTGAGAGATACCACATCTATCAAAGAACAGACAGACCCTTCGAAAACAACATTCGGGATTCAACAGCTTTATTTCCATGGACTTTTCCTAGTTTATCAACAAATTATATGCATTTTTGGTCCAACCAATTTGTTCTGCTATCAACTTTGCCATAAACTAAAATTTTTAGGAGTTTTAAATAATTGGTCAGGTATCTGACACTACACTAGAATTGCATAAAAGTTCTTCTTGTGACATTACAATTTAAGGTTATTATAATTTAATTTCACAAGGAAAACCAATACAGATGAGTTCCAAATTTATTGATGTGTCCGATGGTTCTTCCGGGGTTTATATCAACATGACTTATGGATTTAGAAGGGTCATGACTCATAGAGAAGATAAAACTTTGACATTATTTCTATGTTAAAACATCCATGGCTTAAGATGACCATAGTTATGCTCACCTTAATACTATAAATCATAGGTTGCACACTAAAAATTCTCTAATTCATAAGTCAGACAGACAAAGTAAATGGCTGAGGCAGACTGGCTATGAGAATTCTGGTATTCAAACATGAGTTTCCTTACTGGAACTGCTGAGTCTGAGTGACTGGGAGGCAAGGGGAACTGGAGAGGCCTTCTTCTACCAGGGCTGCAATGATATGAATCCAGAATTAATGGAGAACAATCTGGAAATCTGGCTGGAAATCCAGATTTTCACAATGAAATCTTTTGTCTGGTTAAATGTTGAGCCATTAAATTGTCCCATAAGTCCAATATGTTGTCCCTGAAAGCCAACTGTGGCCCATATGTCACTATTTTGTGACTCAGATATAACCTTGCTGGCATGGGTCATTCCTGAACAAAAAGGTCATTCTCAACAACCCTTCATTCCATCCAGAGGGTCTATGGCAGGAGAACCCTCCAGTAACCACCTAAGCCTACAAAAGATTTTTAAAAGAGTGCTTTCAAAATTATTATCTGCAAATTTCTTCATATTATTAAGTTCAGAATCTTTTAAAAAGAAGGCAGATGAGAAATATACTACATCATCATTTGATTTACTACGTTTGGGGTAAATGTATAGTCTATTGCTGCATAATTTTTTGTGTTTATATGGATGTTTGTGTTCATTAGGAGCAGACTAGGAAAATGTTTTAAAAATAATGAGCATCTTTAACTTTTACACCAAAACCAAATATGAAAAAAGCAACTCAACCATTAAAGTGAGGAATTAGGGCATAAATCTGAACTAGATTCCCACCTCCCCCAACAGACTATCACTTCATCTCCCCCATAAACACCAAACTTACCCTAGAATTAACAGAATTGAATTATTGCTCCTCAACAACTGGAAAAGAGATGGGAACTGAGAATCATTTCAAAACATAGTTTGGGACTACTTAACAGAGTTAGCTAGCAATAATAGTGTGTTAGTTTTCTTTTGTTACTGTAACAAAGTATTCTAAATCAGCAGCTTGAAACAAAATAAATTCATTACTTTATACTTCTATAGGTCAGAAGTCTGACATAGGTCTATCAGGCTAAAATCAAGATGTCCACAAGGCTGCTTTCCTTTCTGGTGGTTCTGTTTTCTGCCTTTCCCAGCTTCTAGAGCCTGTTCCTCTAGAGGCTGCTCCTGCCCAAGGTCCTCTCTCCATCTCCCAAGCCGGTCATGTTGTAACTCTCTGACCATTATTCCTAGTCACATCTTCCTCTGACAACAGTCATGAAAGTTCTTTTGGAAGGACTCATGTGATTAGATTGAGCTCACCCAGATAATACAGCATAATCTCCTCATTTCACGGTCTTTAACCTTAATTAGGTCTGCAAAGTCCCTTTTGCCATGTTAGGCAATGTATTCACAGGCTTCTGGGGATTCAGATGTGGACATCTTGGAGGGCCATTATTCTGCTTACTACAAATAGGAACATAATAACAACTCCTACTTATAACTGCTTACTCTGTTCCAGCCGTCACACTCATTACTTGGTTATACTGCATCTCATTTAATTCTAAAAACAATGTATAAGGAAGGTATGGAATATCATCCCACTCTAAAGATAAAGAAACAGACTAAGAGGTTAGACAAGTTGCTCAAGATCACAGCCAGTAGATAACAGAACAAGGACTCAAATGTAAGAGGCCTGAATGAGCTAGTATCTGGCAGCTAACATGCCACAAAATGTTCATGGAGAAGAGGGGTCTAAGGAGATTATGATTTGATTTGGATCAACTAATGAGAGTGCTCCTGTGGACCGCTTAGCCATTTCCCATCTTGTTTTGTTGCTGTTGCATTTCATAACATTTAACGGAGATGTGAATGCACATCTATTGTATAAAAATACCGCAGGTAGCAACTTAACGGTTATGATTTTGTTCTAGAAAAATTCGAAAATCAGCTCTCATCAGGCCACACTGAAAATTTACTTTAATGGAGTTCCAGGAACACCAGCAAACCATTCTGTCATCTTTGAAATGAAATACCATATCACCTTCATTCTAGGTCTGCACTGATTGTTAGAAGTATCAATTTAATAAACAAGTTTTGGGCAAAAAAGAAAAATAACATAAAAGAAAGAATAAAGCACTGAGTCTTCAACATACATCTCAATTAGAATGTGCACAGACTGAGTGAAATGTTTCAGAAATTGTAAAATGTGTCTTCGAATTTTCTACAGGATTTTCTGGCTCTATCTCTTACAATTCCATTCACACTCAACTTGCTATTATACAAGAACCTATACTTTTGTACCTACTCTTCCTCCATCCTGAAATGCTGTCTCTCACTTCTTCCTCTCCTGAAATGTCTGTTCATCCTTAAAAAACCTCAATTTAAATGTCATATGGTGATGCCTGCCTGTATCCAGGCATAAGCCCGATTATTCTCTGCCTCTTCTGGGCTCTGCATAGCTGTCTGCATCCTTCTTTGCTATAGAATGTACCGCAATGTACTATAGGGACTCATTTATACTATCTCCATCTATCAAATTGGACAATAACCCTACCATGCACTCATATCAAAGTTTGGGTGTAAAGAAAACCGAAAGGAATGTGTGACATCTCATGAGTTTTTCACAATCACTTACCCACAAGTTCTTACATGACACGTCTTTATTCCTCTCTCTCTCTCCCCTTATTCCTAACCTGGTGCTCTTATCAGTATTTAGCTGAAGTAGGTAAGCCAACTATAATATTCCATGTCTGTAGTAGGCAGCCTTTAAGGAGGGTCCCTAGTGATCTCCACCTCCAGATATACATGCCTTTGTGTAATCCCCTCCCTTTAGTATGAGCCCACCTAGTGACTTGCTTCTAGCTGATTTGCAATGGCAAAGGTAATAGGATGTCCCTTACTGGCTTTGATGAGACACGTGGCCATGCTGGAAAGGCCCACAAGGTAAGGAACTGAGAGCAACCTTCAGGCAACAGCCAGTAAGGAATGGATTAAACCAACAATTACACAGGTGAGCTTGGAGATAATCCTTCCCCAGCCTGGTAGACACCTTGATGGCAGCCTTATGAGAGGTCCTGAAGCAGAGAACTATAATAGCAGAGGACCCATTCCATGCCCAGATCCCTGACCCACAGACATCGTGAGGCACTACATGTCTGTTATTTCAAGCTGCCAAATTTGGGGGTTGTTTGTTATGCAGTAGTAGATAACTAATACAGTGTTATTCCCCTTGATAAAACAACTCTGAGTAAAAGGAATCTTCATAAATGGTATCAGAAGTTTTATGAATAAAGTACCAATTCTAAAACAGGTGGCAACAGACAATAAAAGTACTGTTCAACCAGTCAGTGTGGCTTTCCCTCCCCGCAGCCAAAGCACACAGGAGGGAGAGTGTTCTCAACTTGAGAGAAGAAACCCCCTCGGAGCCCAACCCGTGACCGAATATGACCGTGCCTTCTGGACCAGGAAGAAAGGGAGAGACCAAGACAAGGCAATGTCATCAGGCGATCACACACCCACTGAGATTAGATCAGCAGCAGAACTAGAACATGAACTCTGTTTCACGGAGCACTGGAACAATGAGGAGGCAGAAGGAGAGCCAAACTTTCACACCAGCTAATATGTCAAAGCCAACAACCAGACAGGGAAATGAAAGGTGTCTGTTGAACTTCAACTCTGATAATACTGTCCTCCACAGGTGTCTGTTGCTAAGACACCACTATTATTACATTCCTGGCATGTATAATCTTTTTATTCCCCCACGTGAGTTTTTGACTCTGTGCTTTTCATACAAAAAATCTGAAAATAAAACTCAAATAATACATCTATTTAGGACAAAGGTGAATTAGGGTTTCCTGACTAACCGAGGGAAAGCAGGTGAGGCTGGCTAACGAGGCGGCTCCCGGCCTTTCCGCGCTCAGGTGAGCTTGCACAGAGGCAAGCTTGTGGAGCTGCGTACCCTTGAGTGCTCTGATGATCAAACCATGGCCAGGGTGGGGGCCAGACATGGACCCGATGGCTGCACCGAGGGGCTGCATAAAGGCTCTGACAAACCTGGAAACCGCTACATTGGAGCTTCGATGCTTTCCCCACTCACTGACAGATTCAGATAGCAAAGACTCCTTTCCAAGCTTTTCATCTTTAAAAAGGCAATTCAGCTCCCTGAGCCTTTGAGCCTGTTCCATTTTGAGCTGACTGCTAATTGTATGCATGCACATATGTGTTTTAGAAAAGAGATAGGCACATTGCCTTGGCCTCCTCACTAACTGCACAGACATGACTCACTTCTGTTCTCTGCAAGTTCTCTAAACGTGGCCTGAAGTTTTCTGAACATTAACCCTTCCTGGTAACCACACTCCGCATTCTTCTAGAGATGTTTTCTGAATTATGTTGGCTTCACATTGCCTTTTACTACTACTTCTTTGAGTTCTGGGGCTTCATATTTTCATTTGCTTTTGTGATCATGTTTATATTTTCAAAAATTTCTCAATAACAACTACACACCTTAATCATATATGCTGAACCACAGGAAACGAATAAGGTATCTTCTAGCATTAGGGGCCATATTTTAATTTTAAAACCTAAAGTTGTCTGATTTTCATATTTTGTAAAATATACAATTTTATCATATTTTACAATGGCGAGGAAAAGAAAATTTTAGAGTGGTTGTTCATAAAAATGCAGAAATCCTTCCCAATAGTCACGGCGACTAGTAGCCAGATGGTAGGATTGGCTGATTGCTGATTGTGATTCTTTAGAAAAGAAATCCACATAGAAGCAGCCGAGCTCATAAAATCTGCTGTGCTTGAGAAATGAGCAGACTCACTAATTATTTAGAGGTCATATTCTGCACTCTAGGCAGATCAGTATCCTCACAGGGCCCCTGGATGCATCTAGGCAGCCCCAGAGCACCCCAACTCATGCTCATTAGCAAGAGCAATAGGAACTTCCATCCTAGGAAGTATGAAAAATCCACCTCCAGAAGGAGTTTCCTAACTTCCAGAAAAAGTGGCACTTAGTTATATCAAGGTTTCTCTTTTCTTTTTTTAAGCCCCTTTTCACAGTTACATAAGTACAACTGAACAAACAAGAACACTTGAAATGCACCTGCTCCAGCAAAGCTATGTATTTTTCTGAAAAATAATAACTCATTCGAAAAGTAACCAGTCAAAAGTGCAGAGCTGAAAAGGTCCCAGGGAAATAAGACCTCTCCTCAAGAGGATAGCTTGTCTAATCATAATTGGAACAACAACAATGATGGTAGCTAACATTTATTAAAGGTTTCTTCTGTGCGAGGCATTTTACTAAAGATAAAGTGCCAAGGCATTTTACAACCAAAATAACCTTGTTTATTTAGAATTTTTTTTGTGAATGCTGATATGTGTATTTTCACTTCCTGTTCTTTATCATTGTTCTCTCTGCTCTGTGCTTCTCCGCCCACCCCCATCCTCTCTGCCATTGTCTCCACTATCTTATTCCCTTTACTATTTATATACCGGTAATTATCCTCATACATACACAGTGAATTATCTGTCTTGTTCTGTACTTATGATTTTGATAAATCCATCCAGAGCTATTTTTAAATAGCTGATAATGAGTTACTGTCCATTCATACAATAAATTACCAGCTCCAGTTTAAATTCTTTTTGGAGGAATGCAGAATATAAGAGAATACAGTGCTGCCTTTCCAAAATATCACCTCTTTGAAAACTTTAAGCTATTGGCCCTTTCTAGCATTGCTTGATAGGGAACTTTAAAGAAACACACATGCACAACCGCACACAATCTATTTGAAGAAAAGGCTCCCATGGGTTACTACTGACTTAAAATCTGCTCCAGCAGCACAATAGTAAATCTTTCTCTGTAACCTTCTGTGCATGACAATAGTATCCAAGACTCTCTAAAATGCTAGGAAACTGACAGTAAAAAAGACAAATGAAGAAAACTTAATATCTTCATAAAATTCATGACTCTTTCTCCATAATCACCCAACTAAACAAGCCTGACAAACAGGATGGTAGTTAATGATTAAAAAAAAAATCAGTATTGACCATGTTAGAGAAAAAGAAGTAACTACAAAACTACAACAATAAGATCATAAAATGTAAGCACTAGGAGTGTCCAAAGCTCTAAAAGTTAAGTACTTTCAGAAGTAAAATTCCTTGGGGAACACCAGAGGAGGCTCTTTGTTTGACATCAAAAATGAAATGTCTAGTAAAATTCTTTTTCCTTAGACACTTTCTGGACATTCTGTGATAGGGAACATGGACCGAAGCCAGCATCAGAAGCTTCTGGAGTAACAGAAGCAGTCAGGGTCAGCAGAAAGCCTATGGAGGAGGCATCAGGATAGCATAATTTGAGGGGCCCCAAGGAATTCCCTCTGTCATGTCTGCTGAGGACAAAAATTTTACCATTGGAGAATCATTCTGCTATGTTCATCTAAGAAAAGGTTTCTGAGAAGAAAAGGGAGGAGGAAGAATGGGGGGCAGTGGATCTTACTGAGAAAGCCAAAGGCCAATAAAAGGACACAGGACACCATAAAAAGTGAGAGAGGGCATCACTACACAGGGCCTAAAGGAAACTTGAAGAAAAAAGGGAAAGTTTGAAAAAAGAAGTATACCTTTTATAATTTTGACCAGCTAACTCTAAAGCAGGATTTCTCACCCTTGGCCACATTGACATGTGGGTCATATAATTCTTTGTTATGGGGAGCTAGCTTGTAGTGAATGTCCTGAGCAGATGAAGATGAATAACTCAGTTGGAAAGTAACCAGAGAAAAGCTCCCAGATAAAAGGATCCTAGGAAAGTAGGATCCTCAAGAGGACATTTCCTTAAGAGGACATTTCCTCAAGAGGAGAGCTAGCCTAATAATAATAATAATACAGGATGTTTAGCAGGATCTTTGGACCCTACCCACCAGATTCCAGTAGCAACTCCCTTCCCCACAGTTGTGATAACCAAAATGTCTTCAGACAGTATCAAACAAACTCTGGCAGGTAGGAGGGCAAAACTGCCTTCATTGGACAACCACTGTCCTAAAGGATCAATTTTCTCCCTAAGCTGAGCAAGACCTCTTCCATCCCTTCTCCCAGCTTGCCCTTCTGTTCCCACTCGATACAACAGTGGGAAGACTACAACCTCATCAACCGAAAAAAGAATCAGAATTCCATTTTTAAATTATAATAATCAGAGCAGAGAGAGCAGGAAGATCTGACACGAATGCCTTTTCACTCAGAATATTGTTATCCTTTGATAATTCCACAATTCTTGAATTCTGCCTTTGTTTCCAGAGATCTTTTATTCTTTGTCCATTACACAAGACCAGTTCCAGGAAGGGATGTCCAGTAAAACTCAAAAAGATTCGCCCAATTCAATAAATGCTTATATGAGTGGACCAAGAAAGCCATTAGTCCACGTCAGTAACCAAGAAACTTTGTTATCATAAAAATTAAGTTATTTTTGCAATTAGAGATACTGAAGAGTGGGCTTCTAACATCTTCGCTCATGTGAACCAAACCCTTTTCCTTCTCTTCTCTCTCCTCTCCTTTGTCTTTTTCTCCGTCTTCCTCTTTCCTTCCCTACCTTCCTTCCTCACTCCCTCTTTCTTTCCTTCTTTTTTCATTCTCTTTATTTCCTTGTAGGTATATCCATTCTTTTCTCTATGAGAAAAGGCAAGAATGTGAAAAGGAAGATTATGAAGCATTAATTAGAAAAATAAATAAATAACACCTTGCTGGAAGGAAAAATATATTAATGGGTTTAGAAGAGCTTAAACCGCTACATCATTTGTGCCACCGAGTCATTAGTGTGACTGTATAATAGAGTCAGAGGCCCAGAAAATGGTGATTTATATTTCTTCTACCGACTTCTAATTCAGAATTATTATTATAAGATCTGTAGGGGAAAATTCCTCTTGGAATTGAAGCTAATGAACTGAAACAATCTATAGAAAGAGTTTAATTACTGAACATTATAAATTAAATGCTGTATTTCTATATAAAATATGAGTCTATTTCTATATAAAATATGGTCACAAACTAAACCCACAGTGCATAACATGAGAACGAAGAATAAAGAAGCTTATCTTTTGCCCCCTTTTTGCCCCTATTTGCCTCTCACTAACTGTATGGACATTGGTCAGGCAATTAATTTCTGTGAGCCTCGGTCTTCCCACATGAGAAAGTTAGGCAATTGGACTAGATTATCTTTAAGAATTCTTCCTTCTCCAGGGCACCTGGGTGACTCAGTGGGTTAAGCCTCAGGTCATGATCTCAGGGTCCTGGGATTGAGTCTCTGCTCAGCAGGAAGCCTGCTTCCTCCTCTCTTTCTCACTCTCTCTCTCTCTCTGCCTACTTGTGATCTCACTCTGTCAAATAAACAAATAAAATCTTAAAAAAAAAAAAAAAGAATTCTTCCATCTCCAGTTTAGGATCATGGGAAAAACATAACTCAAACTTTCTGAAACTGAAAGAAAAAAATAACCTATGCAATTCTACCAGCTAAGAAGGTAATTACAATGCAGCATACATGATTTCTATGCGAGAGCCACAGGGTTATAAAAGCAAAAAAAGCTTCTTTTATTGATCAAAGCTCTTGACTATAAAGTAACATGTTATCGCTCTTAGATTCTTCTTTAAATTAGAATGATTCCTTTCCAGACAGGGCAAGCAACTTTGAGAGTCTGCTGGGTTCCATGCTGAGAATGTCAGCTATGTTATAGCAGAGGGCTCTTCAATAGGAAGGAAGGGTAGGGATCCAGAAGCAAAACAAATTCACAACTCCAAGAGCTCAGCCACAAACATCAGGGAATGGCTCTACAGTGGTGTCTTGACATTCGTTCTGGAAGGCCTCCCACTGGATATCTGTTTCTAAATTCATGGAAAATAAATCCCAATCTTTATCAGAGAAATAGGGTCCAGCTCTGTTCTTAATGGGAGCTCTTTGAAGAGGTATGGCCTAGATACCCTCAGCTGTAAGGCAAACCCCCATCGGAGGAGTCATTTGTTTGAGCCTTTGGTACAGATGCTAACATTAAAGTGTGCAGGGAGAGACTCAAAGAGGGAGAGTTTAAGCACACATTTCCTCTTATAGGGACCCTGAATACATGCTGACCTTGGATGGTCTAAGATAAAAAGTTTTGTCAAAGATCGCCTTTGGACTACAAAATAAGATCCACTCCTATTTCTTAGGAAATCCAACTTTCACATATGGATGTAAATTCTCAAATCTGTAGACCTCCCCACAGGATACTGAAAATGTAAGGGCAAGAAATCCTTTAAGTGGAAGCATAGAAATATTGGTGCTAGCTGGAAATGCTGGTGCATCCTTAAGGAAATACATTCCATCACCTGCTAGATCTTGAAATTCTTGGCTCTGGTTCTTTAGGCACAAAAATCATGGTCTGAACAGCTTTTTTTAAAATGATCTTGGCCTTCATTGGCATTCCTATAAAGGGATACTTCATTTTTATCATTAGATACTTTGGAATCTTAATGGAATATTCTCCCTAAGTAATCAGAAAGAAATAGTCATTTGCGGGATTTTATTTGGAAGGAAAATACACTGGGAGAGGTAAAGCCAAAGCAGAGGCTTCTCTGTGAGGGATGATGGCTCAGGTATTTCTTGGATTTACAGCCAACAGGTAGGCTTGGCATGGAAATGAAGCACTTGAAAATACCCTGCCCGAAAGAAACACTCCTCATTCACGGTGGGCCCAATTATATGTCATGTATTCTTACTTATAAGCTCAAACACTTTAAGAATGTAAGAAAAACAAAAAGAAGCACTAGGAAGTAAAAAATGCACAAAGTTTTTTAAGGCTTTCATGCCAAGGAATCAGCAGACCTCCTTGAAAACTACTAGAACTCTTTTTTTAATGAGCACATCTTGAAATGTCACTCTGGGATGCACTGGTTTTGCTAAGATTTTTGTTGTTGCTGTTAACAAAATTGGCGCTCAGAATTATCGATATTACCAGTAATAGAGCAAACTGTATTTTATACTGCATGTATTTATTGCGATTTGTCATTTATGTTCTTTTTTTTTTGTTGGAAAAATAATCTCTGCAGACCTCCTTCAAGGAACTCTGCCCCTCAGTGTGATTAAGTTTTGTCTAAAGAAAAAGTGCATAATTGGTCCCATAATGTGAAAACGTTTAGAATAAACTGACGAAAAAAGCAACAACTTGTAAATCCACTGGCAACTCTATATTGAATACATCTTGGGTTATTCTCACAGATTGGAAGGTCACTCACTTCTCATTATTCTTTATGCCCAACATTTTGTTTTTATATAAATACTATATTTGTTTTTTTTTTTTAAGATTTTATTTACTTGACAGAGAGAGATCACAAGTAGACGGAGAGGCAGGCAGAGAGAGAGAGAGAGAGAGGGAAGCAGGCTCCCTGCTGAGTAGAGAGCCCGATGTGGGACTCGATCCCAGGACTCTGAGATCATGACCTGAGCCGAAGGCAGCGGCTTAACCCACTGAGCCACCCAGGCGCCCCTAAATACTATATTTGAATTTAGAGGAAGGACCTGTTCTTTGCTTTAACTGATAAACAAGATATTAAGTAGTACACACTATGCTCGCTGTAATGGAAACTTAGAAGAATGCTCTCTAATATAAAGGCATAAGGTGACACTTTTATTATAGAGTCATATTTTTACTGGAGTGTTATAGAGTCTTTTTCCCTGAAAACCTCTAAGTATTATTTGTACATCTATCTGATAAAATTATAAAGTTGGAGGTAGAGTAGAAAGTGACAAGAATAATATTTTTAAGTGCTCTCTGGTTTTATGATTCCACATGTTTTTCTAAAATTTATTTATTTTTAAGATTCTTCTATTTAAAAAAAAAAAAGAAAATCCAAAGAAATGTCTTATTTCACACCCACATTTCCTCAAACCCTATAGTCTTCAAGCTACTCATCTAGCACTATTTTCTTTTATATTCTACAGGTAGGAACTCAAAGAATATGAAGAGAATAGGTTTTCTTATCCCAGGACCAACTTTAGACATTACTGACGCTCAAGATATTTCGACTCCGGATGGTACTGAGGAGAGTAATAGTTCATAAAACAAACATAATCAAAACTTCTTTGATGTACTCAGCTGCATTTCCCAGAGGCACGAAGGAGCTCAATTCTCTTTAATATTCCCATTTCCTAGCACGCCAAGAATCTATTTCTGAAAACATCACATTATTTATGTTATTCTTCCTCTATGCAAAAATCTCCTGCCATATAAAGAAAATATTATTTAAGGGTTGTTTCTTCCATTTGCCTAAAATTCACATAAGTTTTGAGTATAAATACTGTTTGAGTATACAATTAGCCTAATATGAATTTGGTTCTCTAGTTTTTCTTTACTCTCCTAACAGGAAGTCTAAAACTTACTCAGAGCAAGCTGGTATTCCCTTCCTTAGAACAAATTCAGAATTAACTATCAAATCAAGGAGATAGGCTTTTCCTTGTGACTTGTTTTATTCTAAGGGAGTACTTATGGCATACTTGCCCAAAAAATTAGAGTTAAAAGGAACTTCTAAAAGTATATTTAAGGCATAGGAATATTTTATTTTATAAACAAACAGTCACTGTTTACCTGTACATGAATAATCATCAATTCTGATGTATCCAGTTTTGCAGATGCACATGAAAGAACCCGGGGTGTTAACGCACATCGTATTCTCACGGCAGTAGTGGCGTCCTTCAGCACACTCATCAATGTCTGTGAAGATAGAGGAGGGCAAAGAGGTCAACAGTGGCCAATATTCTAGAGTTTCTCTACAATTTTCTTTGGTGGAGAGAGGGCAATAGTTTCCAACTGAAAAGCATTTTTTTAAAGTATTCAAACTTCTCCTTTAATAGGAATGTTTGATGTTCAAATGACAGAAACCATAAATATTTTTTCTCCAACAGCTCTTGCTGGAATTTCAAAGATGTCTGTATATTTCAACTTGCAACATTCTAAATATATTTAGAAATTTTCAATGCATTCATCTACCTGTGTTTGATAAAATGGATCAGGGCGTTACCAATCTGGCTACCTTGAGTCTTAAAATCTTCAAACTCTGAGTCTATCATATATTGTTTCTTGATTCACTGGCTATTCTGCTGTATACTTGAGGAGATCCTAAGAGATAAATAAAATAGTCACATATGCCAGAACTTGAATAACTTTGGTTAAAGACATGAAACCAATAACATGTAGTTTATTAGAGATACTAGTGTCTGAACCAGGATGTGTCTGAACAGAGACGAAATTACAACGTAGAGACCTGATATAAATGAGAAACTGTAAAATAGTAATAAGTTGGCATATTGAACTTCCATGGCAATCCATACACACCAAGTTTTGAGTGTAAAGACTTACACATGGTAAGCCGTAACAGGTACTACTACTAAGTGGGAAGAAGGTGAATTTTTACAATAGACTGTCCCCATTATATAGCACCTCCGTGCATGGAACATAACTATTTTACAAATATTTTGTCACTGTGAAATACTCTTTATGAATGGCCTCAATGCACTGGCCAGGCATGGTATTTCTCCTCCAGATGTCTGTGTTCTCAAATCCTTGTGGTGAATCCACAAAGTAGCAATGCTCTCGTTTGTACTATTAAGAGAAATGGATCGATTTTAGGAGACGGTCAGGTGATCCACCACTACAGGAGTCATGCTCTTTCGATAACCTCAACTACGTTCCCAGTCCTGAGAGTATCACAAGAATTAATTGATAGAATCTCAGAAAATTATAGTTTAGAGCTGAAGGGACCTTGGCAATCAATTAAGCTAACTACTCATTCTACAGATGAAAAAAATGGAGGGCGAACGAGACTTAATTTTCTATTCAACTTCTAAATGAAAGGTAACGCGATAAATTACAAACCTCTTAGCATATAAAACTCTTCCCGGGCTTGGCCCTGACTTTTTTGGCTTTACAGCCTATGACCGCACCCCTTCCTCCCTGAGTTCTGGCCACACGTAGCTTCTGATCAGTTCTCAGACGGACCATGCTCTCTCATATCTGCCTGCCTCTGTACGTGATGTCCTCTCTATTCCCTCTTTCGCTATCACCAGCCTTATTGGATCTTGCCCACCAGTGGATTATCCTTCAAGAATCTGTTTAAACAACTCTCTGTGAGAACTTCCCCAATGAAGTAAAATGCTCTCTATGCAGTACTCTCTTGGAACTTGGTGTTTCCACCGCAGATTCACCCACTGTACCTTTATTAACTTTTGCAGGCTTCTTCTCTCCAAGAAGCCTTATATACTCCTGCAGGGTAGAGATCATCTGTTCATGTCTCTTAACTCTAGCTGCACATCATATTCATCTGGGATGCTTTTTAACAACATTGGGTCTTGCTCCAACTCCCAAATCCCCATTCCAAATCTGATTTAACTATCTGTAGTGGAACACAGGCAATAATTTTTTTTTAAACAATTTCTTTTTAAAATCTTCTCCATGATGAGTCTAATGCAGGGATCAGCAAAATATTTCAATAAAGAACTAGATAGTAAATATTTTAGGCTTTGGGGCTTACAGGATCTCTGTTGCAACTTTAGCTCTGATGTTCTAGCATGAAAGCAACTGTAGGCAAATGTAAATAAATGAGCCTGGCGTTATTTCAATAAAATTTTATTTACAAAAACAGAACTTGAATCAGATTTGGCCTGGAGGCCACAGTGGGATGACCCCTGGCCTAATGCATAAGCAGTGTTAAGAATCCCTAAGTTTGTAATTCATTTTTGTATTCACAATACCTCATAGGGTGTCTAGGATATTACGGGGTCAATAAATGCTGCAGAATAAATGAATAAATGCTTCAAGGCTGGTTTAAGGAAGAGCTAAGAATAGATCTCAGATTATCTGACTCCTAGTATAATATACTTCTCATGATATCATGCTACTTCTAAATGTTTGCACTGGTCTGCAAGGAAAATATCACATTCAATTACAGCCTAAAAACCAAACTAGAGGCACCCTGGGGAAATATGATGAAAACTCATTTGCTTCCAGGGTCTTAAGATAATAATAGGAATCATATAGGATAATTAATGTGCTCAGTGGGATCAATGGTCTTTAACCCTGATCTTCTGAGAGAGTGCTGCAGAGAAGTGAAAGTTACTGAAAGCCACTGCAGGAGTCCCCTGGGCTTTAAGCTTGTGAACTGGAGGGATGGCCATGAAGAAGTTCACATGTGCAATGGTATGAAGAATTTATCTTTGAGGAAGAAAGAGCCAAGAATAATGAACTCAACTCAGTGGAGACACCTTGGTTATCAGAGGGGAGAGTTACTGAGTACACTGTGTATGGCCTCTCCTCAAAACAAGACTAGTTCCTAGTGGGAGACCATAGTCCTGGAGAATCAGGGATGTAGCTTCAGTGCCTTGGGCAGGACTGAGTCCCAAATAGTGCAAGCACTAGTTACAGAAGACACTGTCCCTCTTTCCAAACAGTATGCTAGAGGCAGAAGCCCACCTCTGTAGAGTGGCCACCAAACCTGGCAAACCCAACTCATAAGCACATGAAGCATAAAGAATGAGAACTTTGAGAGTACTAAAGTCCTATGAGAAGAGATAAGGTGATTTCTGTTAATGGACCCTATTTATAGCCAAAGTTATCAGATAGTTTGGTTTATAAGCTAAGTAGGGCTGTCTTGTGAAAGGGTACATGAGCCTAAATACTGTCTCTAATAGTCGTGTGGTGGGGCTACATCTCACACTGTTGGGAGACACCGGCCAGTCCCATTTTCTTTTGTAGATTTTACCCTTGAAGCTAGCGTAAAGTCAGAGAAAACACAATGTAGAATCATAAAGCAAAACAAGGAAATTATTTAGTGTGAAGCCTTTAGGAACTTGAATGGTTTGGATCACGAAGAAATAACTGGATTCATGACCCAGAGATATGAAGTATCAGGAACAGTACTGGGTGGGGGAGGAGTAAAAATACAAAAAATATAAATGCAACACTCTATACCCGGTTGTCAGTTGCCTTTTTAAATTTCTCATGCCCCATTTTCAGAAAAGGAAGTCCCCAAAGAGCCTCCTTTAAAACCGCAAAGCTACATAAATGTCATTTCTACTTGTACGTGCAGATAATCACAGGCCCCAAATGGCACGACTGAAAAATGATCTGGCAGAAAATCATGTTCAAACTTAGTCCAGGGTGTATTTTTGTTTGAAATCCCAATTCGAAAACTTAATGTCAAATTCTCACAATTCAGTTCAATTCTCAACATGTTTACTGAATCTTCAATGCCCAAGTTCCTTTACTGGGGTTTCAGTTGTATTGATAACCCTGAGCCGAAGAACCACAGTCCTAGGTGGAGAGTACCAGGGATGGCATTTGCTGCCATAGAACTTTCTACCAGGCAGAGAGAAGGTAGCTCCTGCCAAGACGAAGCATTCAAGCACAGCTTGGACATGCTGTAGAGATTCATGCGGAGGGCACACTGCTCAGCCACGTGGCTTTTAACAATCCGTCCAAAATTCAGTACAAACACAGTTAAAGCATAGGTCTGGCCTTCAAAGGACTTACAATCCTTCTAAATACTGTCATTACCAGACACACAGGAGCCTTCTATGCGTTAAGCCTGCACTCTAGGGAATAATTTCTCTAAGAGAGGCTCACGGTTCCTTGAAAACAGGTACTGTCGGGTACTGTTTTCAGAACCATTACTTACTATTCTTCTTCCATCTCCCTCCTTAAAACTTTCACCATGTAATGAGGAAATTACAGGCTCTGAAATATCTAGTCATGTTTTTAAAATGTTCACTCATAATTCAACAAGCATATAATGCCAACACAACACGTCTGAGTGCTGCATTAGGCAACAAAGATAAATTCCAGCTGAAGAAATAACACTTAGACAATAATGCTAGGAAGTGATACACACTATATAATAAGGGAAACATAAACAATGTGCATTAAATTGGGAGCAACCAATTTCTTTGACACAGTGCCTTTTCTGTTCAGAGCTTATCAATGCAGAACAAATTTGGGAATTTATACTTGGTGATATAAATAATTTTATAAGTCTTCCCTCTCCCAACTTTAGGAGCTGATAATGAAATTAAGAAGCCAGGACACAACAGGAATAACAGCATAAGGTCCTATATACCAAGTGTCAGAAAAGAACAGGATGGAAAAGAAAAGAGAAGGAAAGGGAAGGGAAGAGAAAAGATGGGAAGGGAAGGGAAGGGAAGGGAAGAGAAGAGAAGAATATACTCACTACCAGGACCGATATTCAGAGGAAAGCTGGTGACTAAGAGCAGGGACAACGAAGGACAGTTTACTGGTTGGTGTGGCTGGGCATGAGGTAGATTTTAAAGAAATAAATTTAAAGGGGCAGACTTACACAGAGAAGGAGGGGGCTGCCACAAAACAGTTTCCTGTCAAACAGAGATGCTCAAAGATGAGAGAGAGGACTGCAGACATTGGAGTCTAGTGTAGGCAGTGTAGGCGGCAAAGACATGAAACACTGAGGAACAATGAATATTCTATTTGGCTGGAGTTCATGCAGGAAATAAAACAGAAATACAGCTATGGGAGAGGAGACACAATGGGAATGCACTTAAATCTCCAACAAACACTAGAAAGGTATCTTCCTTGCTGTGATATGGAAACAGGAAAGCATTTGGAAGGAGGTGAGGAGGGGAAGTGGCTTAGAAAAATAAATCTCATGAGAGTTGGTAGAATGGAGCAATTGTGGAGCTGATGAGAAGGTGCAGTCAAGGTGAGGAGAAGTTCATTAAATTAAACTAACCTCCCTAGCCCCAGTTTCTCCACATTACTTTTCAGTGTCTGAAAATATCCTATTAAGTTGTTTGTTGGTATGTCTGCTGTCTCTTTCTAGTGGAATGTAAGATTCAGGAGGGTAGGGACCTTGTTCTAGGAGAATGGCTGGCTCTCCCTAAAAATCTGCTGGACGAATCCATGAATCCTTCCATGGCTTTTCATCGAGAAGGAGAAAGGGTAAGTATCCTAATTCACACTGGCCTGACCTGGAGCTCCACTTGGCAGAGCGAATCCTTTGTCTTCCTAGTACCTTGCCCAGGCATTTACTTCGACATGAGGTTTTTGTAAAAACAGTGAACATAAACCTCTGTGGTAAAATACAGTCTTGCAGGGGGAAGAACACTGCAGTGGGAATAAAGAAGGCGGGATTCTAGTCTTTGGTCCTATGATAAGCCTGAAAGGCGTTTCATCTCTCAGGACATTAATTTCATCATCTATGAAAACAAAGGCTAGAGGTTTCCACGTCATTACCAGCCCTCATATTTTACAATTCTAACAAAGAGACCACAATTTGTATGGTTGCAGGGGAGAATCTGATTCTCCAGGATTTTGTAGGATACGCGGTCGTACTCCAACAAACTTAAAAAGCATAATAAGTAAACTGTGTTTCTTATACTCGAACAACCTCTCTTGCCCCAAGATAATTCAAGCTGATCTATTCTAGAAACAGGAACTTATAAATTATAAATTCCCTTTTATCCTATCTGAAAGCTGTGGCTGACTTTGTAATTATTCAGAGTCACAGATTTCTAGACCTGAAAGGAACTACAAAAATCATCTAACCTAACTGCAGTCGTTTACAATTAAAGACATGGGAGGCACAGAAATGCCAAAGACAAATTAAGAAGATGGCAGGAATCAGACTGTGAAACTTTCATGAGCCACATTAAAAAATCTGAACTTAATTCTATATGAAATGGGAAATGTTTTAGGAGAGGGTTCCTTGGATCAGATCTGGGTTTTTGGAAGATCCCTTCAGCACAAGTTTATACAGTTAATGAGTGGAAATCAGAATGACAACACTGTTTCCAGACCCCAGATCCTACATTAATGTTGCTTTTGACCTATAGAGTCATCTCCTCGGAGACGATCCTTGGAGGCAGTGGGCACTCTGGTATGATGTCCCCCTCTCCTGTGGGCTTCTGCCACACAAACTGGCTATCCCCCCGCTCCCTCCCCATTTTATGCTTTGTATGTCACTGATGCCATTTAAAAAAAAAAATAGTATATTTCTAAGGCTTCAGCATTTTATCTCAATTATAATCCTGTAAAAGGATTATATTAGCATGTTAATGAACACTAATGCTTTATTGCTCAGCCAATAAAATCCTGAAGTCATGCAGTCAACAGCAAGGACTCTACATACTGAAGATGAACACGCATTGGTATGGGTTAGAATTGCTAAGACTTGGCCCACCAGCTGTGAAAAACTGGCTTGGCAAAGTTGGCAAAGAGATCAATGACTTAATTCATAAACCAGGAAAAAGCCTAAGTTCTGAGAAATATAATTCTGGAAAGAGATTTGAGAATAACATTTGGGAAGATACGAGTATTTTTGAAAATAAAAAAAAATTTGCAATTATAAGTAGGCTGCTCAGTAAAAATCAGTAAAGAATAAATTAAAATGTCATTTACAAATAGGCTAACATTAAAAGGAATTACAAGCAATCCTATTTTGAAGTCAATGGCATTAGTAAGTTTGTTTACCAAATATTAATTTTTATGTATTAAAAACTATATCATGCACTACTGAAAAACATAATTTTTTGATACCTTAAAATAAAAGCCATACATTTTCTTCATCCACCTTTTTAAACTCATTCATTGTAAATTGTACAGTACATTCCTCAAGAGTAAACACTTTAGCATTGTATCATTGTTCTTGCTACTTTTAATAGGATACATTATTCCTAGTTTTAGGATTCCTGCATTTAAAACAGATATACATGGAGACATGCAGTAGGAAAATTTGAGACAGAGCTGAGAGTGGATCATGACATTATACCTGTGGGAAAAGATGAGATCACCTGGAACACTAAGGGGCTAAGGAAACAAAGCATGAGTAGTTTATCCACATAAGTAATATTTACTGAATTCTAACTATTTCCCAAGGTATTAACGGCAACACCAATGGCATGGCCTTGAAGAAAACGGATGTGGTTTCTGTCTTTGCAGAGCAATGGTCCTTCTCAAAGACAAGTAATAATTTTTTAAAATGCTGTGGGAATTTGAGAAGGATAGTGCACCTGGAACAAAATGTGAGCACTCCAAATCTTAAAGGCAAGGCAAGACTTTCAAGAGGATGTGACATCTAAGCAGAGGACTAAAGGAGAAGCAGAGTTAGCCAAGTGAGATTGGAAAAACGAGAGCATTTCAAAAAGAGAACTATGCTGGAAAGTGAGAAAATCCTGTTTATTCAAAGAACAACAAAACATTAAATGTGGCTAATGAAGTAAGCAGGAGCTATTTTGTGTGTAGATCTTGTAAGACAAACAGAAGGATTTGACCTTATCCGATGATCGATGGGAATCTACTGAAGTTTTTTAAATCAATTTTTTAAGATATCATATGTGCAAAGAGTATAAACTTTAAAAGATAAAACAGAGTGTAAAATTAAAGTAAGTCCAATCATGGCAACTCAACTGTTCCACTCCTAACTTCCTAAACACTTTTACCAGTTTCCTGTGCAACCTTCCAGAGACACCGTCTCCCCATATAGGCACATGTACGTGTGTGTGTTTGGGGGGTATGGTGAAGGGGATGTTTCTCCTCTAAAGGGTACAAGTGAATGAAATGACATTAAGTTGCTAAGCAAGATCTTTTTAACTGCAAGGCAGAGGATGGATTTGAGAAGAGCTAATTGGAAGCTAGGAATAAGCTCACTTGTAGCTTGGGTTCCTGTGTCTGAGACAGTATATTATATTCTAGTTGCACATGGAGAAAGTGTGGTGATATACAAACGCACACATACACACACTCTAGACATATATATATAGACAGAAAGATATCAGGAGAGAAGGTAAGACTGGAAGTCAAGGTCAAGATCTTGGAGCTTCAAGCACAGAGAAGGTAATTAAAGCCATGGTATCAGACAACATCACCCAGGGAGAATGTGCAGAATGAGGAGGAAAAAAATAAGATGGAGGCATGAGGAACTTCAACACTTAAGGGACAAGTAAAGCAAGGAGACTGGAAGATTGCTCAGAGAGGTAGTGGAAAAACTAGAAGAGTTTTGGAGGGAGATGAACGTTGAGACAGTGGTCTGCAATCACTTTTCAACACACCTTCTGTATTTGAGGTAATCCTCATCTCCCCAAGACGGAAGTCACAACTCAGATTTCCGCATACTTGGCAGCCAGTCTATAGACTTGTAACCTAGGACCACCCATTGTGGGCACTTATGCAAAACTTCAATTCGGAAGAGAACGAAGCAAGGTTGTGAAATCTAGCAAGCTGGTTGGAGAGGGTGTTCAGTGCTTAGGACAGTAGCCGCGGCACAGGTTCTGGAGTCCGGTCCCAGGTGTCATCAGTGAACAGTAGGCAATATTTGTGTGAGTTGTAGTGTTGACACTGAGAGGTTGTAGGATCTGTACCCACGTGTGACTTGTGTGGTCCTGGCTGAACATCATTTAAACCTGTCCTCACACATTTATTGTGAGCCACCTGACATTCTTCAATGTATTCCTTTTCTGCTTTCACTGCCAGAGAGGGTTCTGTTGTTTGCAGCTCTGATCCCTGATGGATACAATGCAGTGTCATGAGGACAAGGTAAAGAAGTATTTCAAGGCAGGCATGATCAATAGAATTAATTGCTGTCTAGAGGTCAAGCAAAATGCGGGCTGGACGAGGTCTGATTTAACATTCTAGAAGTTATCAGTGACCTTGGTGAAAGTAGTTTGGAGGGGACCTGGGACGAAAACTCTAGACTGCTGTAGATGGAGGACAGCCTCTGACATGAAGAGATGGAGACAGTGAAAATCAATCACACCTTTCAGAAATTTGGATATAAAGGGGAGGAAGGTTAATAAAACAAAATCTGGTTAAGGGAGATACGTTAGCATATTTCAATGCTGATGGGAAGGAGCAAATAGAAGTAAGTTGAAAACAGAGTTTGAGGGGATAAGAGATGGAATAAGCTTCCTCTGAAGCCACGAAGATTCAGTCCTCAGATGGACCCATCACTCCCAAGAGAAAGGGTATCTATTCCACTGAGACTGGAGAGAAGGAAGAAAGGGTAGGCATGAAGCATGTGGGTTTATGTAAGGGGAGCAGAAGCGGGAGGAAGTCAGTTCCTGTTCTCTGCTTTGCTGGTCAAGAAGTTACCTCCTGAGAATAAGAGAATGGGTGGAAGAAAAAATTTGCATGGAATGGTGAAGTCATTGTAGGAAATGAGAGGAAACTAAGCTGGGATGCATAGTAAGATTACTCAAGCAGAGCAGAGCACCCAGCAGGGTCAGCAGCCATGCTCACACAGGTCTACCACTTGACATTTCTTTTTTTTTTAAAGATTTTATTTACTTATTTATTTATTTGACAGACAGAGATCACAAGTAGGCAGAGAGGCAGGCAGAGAGAGAGGGGGAAGCAGGATCCCTGCTGAGCAGAGAGCCTGATTCGGGGCTTGATCCCAGGGCCCTGGGATCATGACCTGAGCCAAAGGCAGAGGTTTCAACCCACTGAACCACCCAGGTTCCCCTACCACTTGACATTTTTATAACACTTTGGCTCTCGTGGTGCATCTTCATACATAATATATGTTAATTCTCACAACCCTATGACTTAGGGAGCACTTAAAGAGTTACCCTATTTTCACAGCCCAGGAGCCTATACGAAGTTGGGAAGTTTCCAGAATGTTTGTGGTAACTTCATAGCTTGCAAATCTTGAATAGA
This sequence comes from Lutra lutra, assembly GCF_902655055.1. Lineage (NCBI taxonomy): Eukaryota > Metazoa > Chordata > Mammalia > Carnivora > Mustelidae > Lutra > Lutra lutra. The sequence continues at coordinate 63,196,220 of NC_062285.1, read as the reverse complement.
ATCACTTCATATAACCCATGGTTCCTCCACAATCTGGGCCCTATTTCAGCAGTCTGATCTAACACCTCTGGCTATAAACCTCCTGTTGCAGTAAGAAACTCCAAAATACATCTTGCTCTTTCTCTTTCCTTACTCTTCTGCCAATCTAAATTGGATTCACTCTTCAAGGCCCAAATGAAGTCCCAACTCCTCCCCAGTGTGTCCCTAACCTCTTTGGCCATGGGGATTCCATCTGTTTCTACTTCTGCACTTTTTGTCTGGGCTTATTCATGGCAAGTGAGTAGCTATTTTGGCTGAATCCAATTTGCTTGAAATAAAGGAACAGACAGGCTCATTTGAAAGATTGCCTTGTCATGTTGGATTTGAAAATTCATCAAGTTGAACAGCGCTTGTTCCAAAAAGGCAGATTAGTATTTTTAAATATTAAAAACTAATTTAACAAATGTATATTTATTTTGCCAAAAACAAGAGTTTCAGTCATTACAATATCCAAATTGATGCCTATTTAGAGTTATTAATCTGAACATTACATCAGTGCTTTCATGAATGATATGGAACCACTCCAACTTTTAACTGCTTATTTATACAAAAATCACTGACTAAACTAAACTGTTAAATTTGACAATTTTAATCAATGTTTAATGATGATTAGGAAGTATGACCTTACGATAACTCCACGCCAACAAACATATATGGTTTATATAACAAATTCAGTTCCATTTCTTCACTATCACATTCTTATTTAAGGATATGAACAAATTGTAAAAGCCTTTTTGGGAGCACATTCTTTGTATCGAAGAAAAATTACTTGGGGGAAAGTTAAAATGGAATAAAAAAGTAAAAATTAAGATACTCTAATGTATTATTAAAATCCCAGGGATCTATTTTTATATCATACCAATGAGTAAGAGATGTAATTTAGAACCATAATGTCCAAACACATGAGACTCTTCTTGCTCTGGAACATTTGCCCAAACAAGCCAAGTCCTTCTCCATAACATATCTCAAATATCCCATTTCTCTGTCAGGTTCATTTAATTTATGCCTAAATGCTTCCTGCAATCCACAGCTAGTGTTACCTCCTAAAAACTTACTCGTATGTCCATTCATGATATTGATAATGAAACTACATTCACTTCTATGTCTATTGCTTTGACTGTGTCATTTCATTTTTCTTCATGGCATCACATCTTCACAAAGGATCCCAAGCAGAATCTCAGGGCCACTGAATCAAAGTTAGATTTGTTTCATTTGTACAATTCTTATGCTTTTCTAGCTAGACTCTTCCCTGCTATTAACCATGCTGAAACTTCCGTCTCCTATCTGCAAGCCTTTTTTCAGATATCTTTGATGCAATGTGATCATCTTATTTTATACTGGAGTTGGTTCTTCTTGGAAGCAAAATGAATACATGAAGAAAGGAAGAAATTGCAAAGGGAATGCTATTAGTAGTTTCAAACTTTTAACAGATTTAACTAGAGCACATAGCTTGGATTTTTTTGGGGGGAGGCAAGATAAAGCTGGTATTTATAATATAATCTCTAAGTTATACCTGACCTTAATGTGAGTTGCAGAAGTTTCATCAATTAAATTTTTGAAAATTGTGAATCATGTGACACCCCACTTATCACTTCAAATGGATTGTTTTCCAGGGGAAAAGATCCTTTTTTAATAAAAAGTTGTTCATTTAATGAAAAAATACTAATAAATCACTGCTCCATATGAGGTACCTGCAAATGATCTATAACAAATCACTTAATTCTAAGTAGACATCTTCTTCCTAGTATTAATAAACAAGTACATGCAAATAATTACCGAGTATTTTATCCTACGATTCATCTACAGAAAAATAACATAAATTTTCACTGTTAAAGTTTTATCATATAATTTGCAAAATGAGGATGAATTATGCATATCTATATCTAAGAACTGGTTAGATTGTTATTCAGACCAGAAAGGAATTTGGCATAAAGTCATTTGGTTCTGGAAATAATCCATGGTAACTTAGCTACTGAAGTAGTTAAAGACCTCATTATAATTGGCTTAAGCTATAAGATAATATGATCATATGGACTCTCAGAGTATTTTTGCCTCAAGTCTTCAATAAGCTTAGAGTGAACATCTTAGTTCCAAAAATAAATTCATGTTGCATGAATTGACTGACACACTGGTAGTAATAAATACAGGTTTAATCACAAACTTTTACCAAGGACTTATTTTTCTGGAAGGCATTTTTCACATACTTCATCTTTTAATTTTATTTGACCTCTGCTTTCCCAACCTCATAACACAAATGTGCCCATTTAAGAGATGAGGAAAATGAGGCTCAGAAATATTAAGTGATTTGAACAAATTCTCAGTTAATAAATTGCAGAGGTAAGAATTAACCCCCAGTCTTCGTATGCAATGTTCTTTCCATAACATCAGAACTTCCACCACTTGTAAAAACTGGAAAGATGTGGATTTGATCCACATAAACATTTTATATTCATTTGTCTGCTAAATCTTAAAATCGCTTCTGACATATATTTTTCAGACATCATTCCAGGTAGCTGCTCCTACAAATCAGCAGAGTATCCATCAAGGTACTAGACTGACTCTTTTGCAAAAGATGGGTATATAAAATAAGTATTTGTTTGCATTTTCTTTCAGCACTGACATAATTGAGCAGTAAAGGTGTGACAAAATGATAAATACTTTTTAACATTGGCAGGCAGCAAATGTTTCTTGCATACTACAAAGAAATGCAAAGGTAAGCAATCCAGTGAGAATAGGGGGCCAAACAAAACTCAAAATCATATGAGAAATGTAATAATGTTACAGGCCATGGATACAAATTTCCATGCCTGCTGATGAATTTGAGGGTTCCCTTCAATATTCCCCCTATATTTCTGAGTGTATACTTCTGAGTATACTTCCGAGTGTTTTTATGGGTTCAGGATAAATAAACACATACTTCCTATCACTGCCTACAAGCCTGCCCGTGGGCATCCTCTGGGCCTTTTCTATGTTCTTGGAGTCTCCAGCAAAGGTAGTACATATCCCCATGTCCCTACTTCTGTCCCTTTAAAAGAGTTCCCATCCCCAAAGCTAAAGAACTCTTGAGACCTCACGCAGCATCTTCTTCAGACTTGAATAGCATGTTCAGAGCTACTCAAAAAAGAGAAAATGAGAAAGGAACTTATTTCAGTGAGGCAAGCACAGGGAAGACAATGAACTAACACTCAAAAACTGTCTCTGAAGTACTGAAAGCACTTCCAGGTTTATACAAGGCAAATGAGGGACAAAAGTGGGTAGATATGTGCAGGTGGGCAGCAAAGGTCAGATCCATCATTGTCTTGGGGTCAATCACAGGCAGGGGTCTTGCTGGCTCAGGGTAGTCCTTATTGCTTGAGAGGGTAATTTTGGTTCCCATCAGGAGAGGCTTTGCCCTCAGGGTCTTTGGCCTGAGCCAAGAGACAACCTGGGAAGTACCCAGCTAGAAAGTGTGAGGTCAGAATGGAGGCAACTGAAGTCCTCTTTCAAAAGTACTAGTTCTTAACCCTATTTAATACATAGATGTAGTAACTGATGACTGAGTCATAATTTCTTCTTTATATAGCATGCAAAAGTGATCATGAACTCCAACAGACTTAAGCACGAATATTTTGTAGAGTAGTGCATTCTTTGGTAGAAAAAAAAAATCAGCTGACCATGAAGGTCACACAACTATGGTGCTTTGTTTCAAAAGGATAGTATATGGGTATCCCTGATTGTTTCTTCAACTTCCTTTCCATGAGAATCTATCGCTAAGAAGTAGTTCAGAGAAGTACACTCTTTATTAGGTTTGATTTTAAAAATTTAAGTCCTCCCTTCATATCAGAGGAGACCCTGGCTTCAAGGAAATAATACCCTTGTCCTCCAATTTAAATATCTTAATGATGTTCAAGTTTACAAATGAATAGAAATTGTTTTTGAGTCAGCAAAAGCTGAAGTATCACAGAGAGTAAATGACGAATGAGCCCAGAAGAATTGCTAATGCAAGTTCAAATTTAGTTGGGTCACTTGATAGTGATTTCCAAAAGTTTTTTACCAAACTTCTCAATCAGAGAAGGAAATCATTTTTATGAAAAATAACACACACACACACACACACACACACACATATCTCCTCAGCATAGCAAACATGTTAAATAGATGTTCCTTAATGCCTAAAAACAATCATGTTTTCATGGATGGCCTTCATTATTATGTTGACGTATATTCCCTCTAAATCTACTTTACTGAGGGTTTGATCACAAATGGATGTTGTACCTTGTCAACTGCTTTTTCTGCATCTATTGAAAGGATCATATGTTTCTTATCCTTTCTTTTATTAATGAGGTGTATCACATTGAGTGATTTGCAAATATTGAGCTACAACTGCAACTCAGGAATAAATGCCACTTGTTTGTGGGTGAATTTTTTTTTTTTTAATGTATTGTTGGATTTGGTTTGTTAGTATTTTGAGAATTTTTACATCTATGTTCATCAGGGATATTGGCCTGTAGTTCTCTTTTTCAGTGGAGTCTATAATCTGTTTTTGGTATTCGGGTAATGCTGGCCTCACAGAATGAATTTGGAAGTTTTCCTTCCTTTTCTATCCTTTGGAATAGTTTGAGAAGAATAGATATTAACTCTTCTTCAAATGTTTGGTAGAATTTACCTGTGAAGACATCTGGCCCTGGACTTTTGTTTATTTTGAGTTTTTTGATTATGATTCAATGTCCTTGCTGGTTATCAGGATAGCATATTAATTCTGAGAGCTGTTTTAGGTGGCAACTTTTTCACTTGGTTGGATGAATAGATGATGCCTTTAAAAGTTCAATTCATATTTGAAAACATCAGAAATGCTTTTGCTCCTCTCTGTCTCTCCTTTTTTTTTTTTTTTTTTTGGTTAATTTGTTACTGGTATGCTTAATTTTATTTCTTGACCCAAGTAAGCCCCAGGATGACCAGATATTTAGTCAGACATTACTCTGGGTGTGCCAGTGAGGATGCCTCTGGATGGGATTAACATTTGAATTGGTGGAATGAGGAAAGCAGGTTGCTTCCCTAAACTGTTCAAGCCTCATCTAATCAAAGGAAGACCGGAATAGAACAAAAAACTGAGTAAAAGGGATATTTTGCCTGTCTGACTGTGAGCTGGGATATTGTTCTTCTCCTGCCCTTCAACTGGAATTTACACTATTGGTCCTCCTGGTTCTCAGTTCTTTGGACTTGGACTGAAAGTATACCATGGGCTCTCCGGATATACAACTTGTTGACTGCAGATCTTGGGATCTTCTCAGCCTCCATGAGCCAATTCTTTATAATCAATCAATGTCTCAATCAATCAATCTCTCTCTTTCAATATATGTCCTTTTGGTTGCTTTTCTGGAGAACGCTGATTAACACGGGAATCTTGGGCTTTTTTTAATTTAAGAAAATCTACCATAACACACTACAGAGAGTGCATCATTAGCCATAATTTTGAAAGCTACAGTGTCTGCTAGAATTCCCTAATTAATCCCATAGGGTGCAGTCCTCTGGTTATTTATCCCCACTCTGTTAACAGGCCTCCTGTTAACTCCAGTGAGGAACTACGTGCTGGGTTTATAATCAGAGGACTGAGCTCATTCTGCATCTTTCTCTTCATATCTCTTGGAGCAACTCTGTGGGCTTATCACTCATCTATTCTTAAAGAAATCCTCTCAGATTGCCTCTATATTCTGTAGTTAATGATATGCAGATACTGGCTATGCCAGTAATTCACACTAAATGAATTATTCGTGAAGTGGCAATCAGCTGAGAAAGAGAAAAAAGAAGGAAGGAAGGAAGAAAAGGAGGGAGGGAGGGAGGAAAAAAGGAAGGAAGGATGGGTAGGAGGGAGAGTGAGAAAGTTTGTTTTCCCATTGTCTTCCTATGTGGGTTATTTACCGTGGTTTCAGTTCATTACAGATTCTCTAATACCAATGAGCTGCTTTCTGGATGGAGTACAGATTATTTTTCCTTTACAGAAACATTCAATTTGTAAGGCCAGTTACTGCTTTAAAAACCGTTTCTAAAGAAAAATCTATATGCTATTCTTATTTATAAAAGTAAGAATTACATTAGGTATCTAATAAGTAAATTAAAAGCGTAACAATTTAAAAACACTGAATTTATAGATAGATGATAAGAATTTGAACACTGGGTTTACTGGGTAAATGATTTTAGGCAAAACATTTGATTTCCAAGCTCTCCAGTTTTCTTAACCACAAAACAGGATATTATAAAAATGCGTGCATCATAGGACTGCTGGAAGAAATCAGATGTTGTATCTAGAAAGCATATTAAGTGTCTCTTAAGAATCATGGTTATTAGTAGTAGGTGATATTTTTTAATACAGCCCTATTGACAAATAACGGCAAGAAAAAAGAACACGAAATAGAAAAAATAGGGAAATTACTTGTTTTCATTAAGAGTTATGCTCACATTACTTTGTACAGGGGCTAGAATTTCCCAAAATGCAGAATAAGAAACAATGGAGAAGAGGAGGTATCCTTAGCCAAAGTATTGCATTACAAAGACAGGAAGGCGATGTGAGGAGATAGTGTTCTTTTGATAACAGGTTAAAAAAAAAAAAAAAGGAAAGGCAAAGAGCGAAAGGAACAAAGAAGGTAGATATCTAAATATAATTTATAATTTATGTTTGCAGGTGTGTCATGCCTGGCACATAGCAGGTACTAAACAAATGTTTATTAAGATTCTAATCTCCACATTCAAACGGCATTTAAATTAAATACCATCTACACGTCAGACATTTAATGTTCAAGTGAGTTGTTTTGCAAATTGTGGATAGAATTAAAATCTTAAGCAAAAATTTAGAGTGTACAGTAAAAGCAAGAGAGATAGGGGGAAATTTCTGGAATTTGTGGTCCTTTCAGTATATGCATGCCATTTATCAGTACATATACAATAAATAACAAGTATTTTAAATGAATGAATTCCTTCTCTTGCACTACTCAAAATAATTTTTAAGGACCCAAACATATCAATTTAAACAAGTGAATCCCTTTTTTACCTATAAAAAATCTATATGACAATTAGCCTTTCTTATACAATATAAGCATAATTCAATAAGTTCAATGCTTGTCCTCAATAATTCTTTAGTGATGAAGTAGCCTAAAGGTGCCCATCTGTTCAGCATATCTAAGCATTTCAAACCACCAATAAATAAATATATCTCAAACTCTACACTATCTCTATTTTAGAAGTTTAGAAGAATTCAAGGAAAGCGAAGTCTATGACAAGACACTAACAGGTGGGAGAAATAGAAACATATATATATATATGCATATATATATATGCATATATATATATATATGAGTCCTTTAATAAACAGTACAGTATATAAGAAAGTATGTTACAACTGGATAACTAGACATGAACCAGTATAGAACAAGGTGCAAATTCTTTGATCATATAAAATTTTAAAATAGATTTGAGAAATTAAATCTGTGTGCCTAATTCATCAGAAAGTCTTCAGAAAGAAAAGAAAAAGTAAGTAGTGTAGAAGTATAATTAAATCATGGATAGTCAGACCAAAAAGCAAAAGGTACTTCTGCCAGATTATAAAAGTTTGCCACAGCTACCATAATAAAGTACCACAAACTGGTGCCTTAAGCAACAGAGATTTATTGTCTCACAATTCTGTAGGATAATGGTCCAAAATCAAGGTGCTAGAGGGTTGGTTCCTTCTGAGGGCTGTGAAGGACAGTTTGTTCCATGCCCCTTGCCTGGCTTCTGGTGTTTTGCTGGAAATCTTTGGTATTCCTCAGCTTGTAGCTGTATCACCCCAATCTCTGCCTTCATATTTACCTGACATTCTCCCCTTGTGTCTGTGTCTACATTTCCCCACTTTATAAGGACAATTGTCATACTGGAGCATGGTCCCATGTTTTTCCACCAGTATGATTTCATCTTAACTAATTATACTTGTAACATTTACATTTCCAAATAAGGTCACTTTCTGAGATACTATGGATTAGAACTTCAATATGAATTTTTGAGAGACACAATTCAACACATAACACAGATGAACTGTCCTAAGGAAAAGAAAGAATTAAGAGAGCTAAAGGTGACTTGCTAAGGATAAATGGATGCATAACCATGTAGGGCCAGGCAACAGAGAGCCTTGGAACCTTCACCTTAGCAAAGGAACTTGATGTGTTGAGCAACAGGCAGACAGTGTGGGCTCTCAAATAGAAAAAATGGTGTTTTGTAAACATTAATCTGGAGAACGGGTCCCGGTGAGTAGGAAAGGATGAGACACTAAAGACAGAATAACTAAGTAGAACGTGACATGAAGTAAAAACTATCTGGCAGCAGCAGTCAGAATGAAAGAGATTAAATGAATTCAAGGGAAAGTGGTCTATCAATAAAAGATTATTCCTTTAGGGAGTTCAGATTATACCAAACAATTTCCTATATTTTTGTTAATTTGAAGAAATGTCTTACAAACTGATTTCAGAGTTCATTAGCATCAACTACCAATTTCAGTAATTATATGTGATATGCAACTATATGAATGACTCATGCAGAATTATTTTCCTATTCTTGGTGTTGTGCCAAAGGCTTGGCAAGCAGTAACGCCAATTATTTTAAGGGGTTTGGGAATCAGGAAGAAGCTTCCTCAACATAACGCACTATTGGATTGACACAGAATAATCCCTGGGAACAATTATGCATTGAAGAGAAAAAGTTAGCAAATGAGTAACTTCTGAAGACACTCTCTGAAATGGAATGCCACGGTGGTCTTAACATAATGAATAGTGGAATGTCAAGAAGGAAGATACAGTCAAAACATCAAAAGCTCTTACAATTTTCATTGTAGCCAAGACATGTAGTCAAGAACCATTCTGAAAAACATAATGGCCAACCTAATTTTTGACAACTTTTATTGACTATATTGTACTGACAAGAGACCAAATAAAGGGGAAGTAGTAAAATTTCACTAAGAGTCTATAGGGAATGAGGGACATGGAATGGATGGAGATGAAGATAAAATTTTTAAAATAAATATGGTAAATATAGAGTCAACAAGAAATACAAAGTGGGCCAATATACTTTCAAATATTTCAGATCCTTTATATCTAAAAGGTGGACAAGACATCCGATCATAAAATTCAATGTGCTCCCAACTAGCTTTTGTCGTCACCCTTGCACCCAACTTGCCATTGCTAATGTCCTCAGTGTCATCCATAAAGTTCCATGCAAAGGACATCTTTCCGTCTTCCTCTCTCTTGCTCTCTAATAGCATTCCCCTTTCTTCTTGAAATTCCTTCTCTTGATTTCTGTAACATTGCCTTCTTTTCTTTCCTCCTATATTCTAGCCACAGCTTTGCTGTCTCCATCACATCATCCTTTCTACAAAATGCTCAAACCCTGGAGATTTTTTTTTAATATTTTATTTTTATTTATTTATTTGAGAGAGAGAGACAGTGAGAGAGAACATGAGCGAGGAGAAGGTCAGAGGGAGAAGCAGACTCCCTGTGGAGCTGGGAGCCCGATGTGGGACTCTATCCTAGGACTCCAGGATCATGACTTGAGCTGAAGCCAGTCGCCTAACCAACTGAGCCACCCAGGCGCCCCAACCCTGGAGATTTTAAACCTCTCTAGGTAATCTCTTCCAGTTCTTCAACTAACATGTACATGCACAAGAATCCCAAATTTATGTACAACTTAAACTTCTATGAATTCCACAACCAAGTATATTCAGCTGACTACTCAACTGTTATGTCCCATAGGTACCACAACCCGAAATGATGATCTTCCCACCTGGTCTGTTTCCTAAGTAAGCAGCACCGACATCTGCCTATATTGCTCAGGCCAGAAACCTGAGCATCCACCTTGAAACCTCTTTCTTTATCATCTCCTATCACCAATTAATCAGCAGGAATGGTTTTACCTCACAAATGCATCCACATCTCCATTACCACTTTCAGTGTAAGCTACCACTGTCTCCCATCCCCTGGCTTCCCACATCCAGTTTTATCTTCCATTCAGCCTGAAGCTGATTTATTTAGAACACAAATGTTATCATGACACTCTTCTGCTTAAAACTTCCATTGCCTACCCCCTTGTTCTTAGCATGAAACCCTTACTTAGGCCTTACTGTGCCCTTCAAGGTCCTGCTGCCCTTCATCCATCCATCAGGCACCTCTCCCTTTGCACTCTGCCTTCTACCCATCCTTATACAGTGTTTCTCTCGAGCTGGAGGCCTGAAGGCATGCTAAATCCTCCATTAGGAAATTCCCTTCTTTCCCATCTTTACCTCTATGCCTAGCTGATGTTTACTTAATCTTCAGATTCCAAAGAAACCTCTATTTTCTTCAAGCACTATCACCTATCCCGATCAGCCTCTGTTAACACATTTCTCTTCAGGGCACTTGCCTCATGTGCAATTAAATACTCTTTGGTGTAGTGGCCCGTTTGTTATCTTTCTTGCCTGAGACACAGTATGAGTCATGTATATCTTATTTACTGCTTCACCTCTAGCGTAGCCTTAAACAAAGTGGCATTTAATAAGTGTTTTCTAAATGAACAAATGAACTCCAACATTTACCAGTGCCATTTTAACCCTTATCAAGTGAACTGTGGTAAAAATCAATAGACACAATGATGGTCATATCATTTAAACAGCCCCACAGATTCAGTAAACAAAATTTGCATGACTTACAAATTATCACTTGCTTATTTTTATATATGACTACAGGTCTAATTTCTTAGAGGGTTGAACTCTATTAGACCAGCTGACAGACAACATGTATAACTGAATAATTTTTTTTTTAAATGTTGCTTCTAAGAAGTTAAACATCCTTAGAGTTAACAACAACAACAGAATGAAAAGGAAAACCAAATTTGATCAGAATAGTGGGAAAAAAACCTCTTAACATGAATAACAAAAGATATAATATTAGAAGTCCTCATTATGAAAAATTCATGATCTCAATAATATACTAACCAGTTTTTACATCATTTTCTTTACTTTTGAAGATTTTATCTTTAAATGACAAAGAAGTAACATAAAGAAGAATTTACACACCATTCTTCAGTATGATCCATTCAGAATGGAAAGTAGCTGCCAGTTTGCGCTACACATTTACAGGAGAAAACAGCGATACAGACCTATTTTTAATAGACTGCACTGGAAAGTTATTTAACCTAAATCTCTGGCCTCTTTTCCTTTTCTTCTTTTTCCTTTTTTTTCAAAATTTTATTTATGTATTTGACAGAGAGAGAGAGAAAGAGGAGGAGCACAAGCAAGGGGAGTGACGCCTAACCGACTGAGTCACCCAGGTGCCCGGCCTCATTTCTTGATTTTTTTTTTTTCTGTCTCAATAAATAGCAACACCATCCATGCATTGTTCAAACTCCAAAACTTGACCCCCTCCCTCTTGATCTCTCTTCAATTCTCTTCCACAATAAACTGTCTGCAAGTTGTTCACTCTATTTTCAAAAAATGCTAAGAATATACTTCCTCTTCACCTCTTTCATCATTTCCTTAATCCACATCACCGACATCTTTGCCTAGACTACTGCAATAGCCTTCCAGCTGGTCTTCCTATGTCTGCTTCTGTTCTCCCCACTGTATTGAATCCCATAATCTACAATTTTGTTAATATAAAGCACTGCACCATAGCTATCCTTTTCAACACAAGTGTTATCATTTCCCTGAAATCCTCATGAGCCTCTCTATATTACCTGGCTCTGACTTAATTCTTTAATTGCATCTTAAATGATTCATCTGCTCCATCACATTATCCTTTCTTTCAGTTTCTAGAACATCCAAGCTAGTTCCTACGTAGGGTATTTCTGCTTGCTATCCCTTCTCTTTGGAATGCTCTGTTCCAGATCTTTCTGTGGTGTTTCCTGGTCATCAAGTCAACTATCAACCCTCCCGCCTTATGCCTCATAGATTTTCCCTGATCCCCTGACCATCTCATCTAAATTAATCCCTAGTCAATCTCTATCACATCATCTTGTTGCATTTTCTTCCTATTATACATTACCTGAAACTGCCTTCTTTATTTCTATGGCTACCCTCTCATTCTCTGTTTTCCCCTTAGAATGTGAACTCCTGAGCACAGAAACCCATTCACCATTCACTATCCAGTAATCAGAAAAGTGCTCCGTACACAATAGGTGCTTACTAAATATTTATCACATGAGTAAATATACTTAACAACAACCAAAGAAGTGGCTCCAGATGAAAATAATGATCATAAAATTAAGATTCAAAAAGAGGTATCACATGAATTTATATCATGTGGTTTCATATTACATACTTTGACAATATCAGTGGAGCTTATTACATGTTAGAGATCTCAATTATTATAATGAAAAATACATTATTAAATAAGTTTAAATCATTTGTTATATAAAACCTTTCAAAATGAGGAATTTTAAATAAATCTGCATTATAAATGGGGAAGAAAAGACATGTCCTTCTTTCAGTAAAAATATGGTCTCTTTAGGACTGAATCAGAAACATTTAATGAAATAGTTTGGAAAAAATGGTCAATTTTTTAAAATAAATACTGACTTTTAAGGCAGAGAAAAATCTATTGAAAGCTAAGAGAAATTAAGAGAAATTGGTTTCCCGAGGGCCACTAAATCATTGTATAGCTAAACAGAGGCTGACAAGTTTTTAACTTGGAAGTTTTCTGTCTCCAAGGACCAATGGCACATTCTCGACATTTAAGAAAGGTAAGTCTAGAACCCTCCATATGTCCAAACACGACAGTCAGTGTTCTTACTTGCAAGACCCACTAGCTAATCACATAATTAATGAGAATCATTCAAATCTGTGCCTCTGGGAAATAATAAATTACTACATCTCACGGACTTCCAAAGTCTTCATGAATAGTATTTGTGAATGTCAAAGGCCCCCTCACAGTATCTGGACTGTTTCCATGAGGGGATAAATTACCTTGAATATTAGTTAATATTCTAAAAAATAATTAGAAATCATTTACTCCACTGGAGTTATTTACTAAATACCACAGAGCATGAATACAACCACTGAGATTACTTACAGCAGCAAACAAAAATAGCAGTGGGTACTTTGTCTTCCTGTTAATTGATTGCTTTTGTTAGACAACATTTTCTGGAAAAATCTGACTACAATTCTAACTGCAAGCCACAGTAATCATGTCAATATGTGAACTATCTGAATATCTAATTATGAAAAAAAGAAGGCAATTTCACAGTGGAAGCATTATTTTAATTCAAGAAACTAGCCATATTAACTTATTAGTCTGACATATAGCAGATAGCTAAAAAACTTTAATTTGAAAGATAATTATTTTTAGCTGATTAATATGCTTCAAATTAAATTCACTGCTTTTAATGGGCCCATCAACTTGACAACCTGGGAAATTAATAAATTTTGCATGCAGTAATCCTAGGAAATTTATACAGCTGAGCTACATATCATTACAAGGATTACCTTCACAGTAGGCATTGTCCTCTCGAAGAGCCCTATAACCATCTCGACAGCTACAAACGGCCCTGTCATTCAGATTTCTGCAGACAGAATTCTCCATGCAGTTATGCCTTTCAGAACAAAAGTCATAACCTACAAGAGAAAAGAAACTTATTAAGGTAAATGAAACTATGACAAAGCACACAACTTTGCTGATGAATTACTCTCTTTGATTTAGAAGCTATTTTTCCTTAAATTATTTTTTAAATTGATATTTTCATTCAATGTTAGAGAACCACATGTTATGTGTACTAAAAGTGTTTCTTCATGTTTAACTCAGTTATTTCCTATTTCAAGTTAATTCTATGTCTTCTTTGTTTCTGACTTTATGTTTTCTAGTCCCTGATATTTGAAGTACAGTACTCCAAACATCCGAAACAAAGATTCCTGGAGTCCAAAATGAAGATTTACAATATAAAACATAACCCAGTGAGAAAGTAATCTGAGAACCAGAGGTTGAACATTATTAATACCTACAAATAGTACAGACCAGGCCAGATAAAATATGGACATTGCATATTTAAGAAAGAAAAGAGCCTGATATCCTTAAAAAAAAAATCTGTAAATGTGCTAAAAAATGAAAATTACATCACTTTAATTTAATTGTCTCTGGAAATCTGCACAGCATCGGATGTCCACTCAAAAGAAGGGAAAAAATTATGAATAACAAAATTTCAGATTCCAGAATCTTTATGAGAGGATGAAAAACTGGAACATTTTATGAACAGGGGTACCAGTCATGTGTAATTCCTCAGGATCTCTTCTGCCTATATGAATCCCTTGTTCAAAGTTCATCTAAGATGCTGAAATGAAAAGCTTAAACACTGGAATCCATATTGAATGGAAATTGGATGATTATATATCATTCAAACAATTTTCAAATTGCCTGATGCGTAAATTATCTATCTAGTTTTACATCGTCTAATGAATTACAATTTCAGTCCATGTGTAAAAGAAAAAAGGACTAGAGAAATGTATTTCATGTCGCTCAGAATAAACTTATCTGCCTATAGCCAAGGAAAGACTTTCACATCAGCAAAAGATAAAGATGAAAGTTCTAAATCGGCACATCTTACTTGTAAGCAAATTACCATAGAATGCTGTGATTTAGTGGAAGGGTGAACTGAGCAATACCGCGGCCGGCGTGCACTGTCTTACAGCACGATGGTTGGTGTCCATTCTAACTGGCTGGTGTCCATAATGACTCTTTTGAATATCACCCCAGAGTTAAAGCATATACCCCATGAATTTGCAACTACCATGTAAAGTAAGCAGTGGTATGGACAACTTAGCAAGCCTTAAGAGGGGTGATGTTCTCAAAATTCAATGATGGCATTAAATTGGACAAGAAAAAATAAAATGAATTAGTGACATCTATAAAGTAAAACAGAACAGAGGTGTATATGAAGGACAGAACAATACATAGTAACAGCAGTTAAATCACTCGATGACTCAGTTTTCTTTTTTTTTTTTTTTTTTAGATTTTATTTATTTATTTGACAGAGAGAGATCACAAGTAGACGGAGAGGAAGGCAGAGAGAGAGAGAGAGAGGGAAGCAGGCTTCTCGCTGAGCAGAGAGCCCGACGTGGGACTCGATCCCAGGACCCTGAGATCACGACCTGAGCCGAAGGCAGCGGCCCAACCCACTGAGCCACCCAGGCGCCCATGACTCAGTTTTCTTAACATGATTCTTCACAGTCTACTTTCTCACATGTAAAGCCAAATAAGTAAAAGACTCATTCTTAAGAAGAGGAAAAGTTAAAAATGTTTTCTCCAAAGTCCTTTTCTTCCTTTCCTCTTTAAGTAGCTAAGTTGAGACCATATTTCTTAAAATATATTCCACTGTCTTTTTATAATGCCTGGGAAAAAAATCATTTTAGTGAAAAAGTCATCTTCATTTTCTACCCCAATAGCTCAGGACCTCACCAATTTATATGAAAAGTCTCCAAAAAATCATTTCACATTTATTCTAAAACTAAAACAAAGTTACTATAAAAACTGGCTCACTCCTTAAGATACACACAGAATCAAAAAATCATGTTCTAACACAGCACTAAATCTCTGTATAATTGCGCCTGCCATGTTTCAAACAACTCTCAGAGAGCTATGACTTAGTCCAGGTACTGTCCTGAGGCATTTTTATTTTTCTTTCATATGTTTTTATTTTTCAAAACCATCTTTCAATTTTTCACTTTGCTGCATTTTCTCTTCTCTCATTTTTCAGACTTCACCCAAATTATGCCGTCAATGACATACATTCCACCTCTGTTTCGGTCCCTTTCCAGGTTCTGCCTAAGTAATGCTCAGACCTCTTTTCTCAGCATCGAATATCAGGCACACATTCACCATACAGTATCAATACCTGCGAGAATTTTCCAACTATAAGATAACGATGTGATCCTACTTTTACTGTTTTAGGTTCAGTGTGGGAGCGTTTTACTTTTTATCAGATGGGTTTTTTTAATCAACCCAGAGACTTGAAAGCTAAAAATTTTGTCAATCAAATTCCAATTTACTCTAAACAATGTCAGATAGCTATTTTGATTTATTTTCTCAAAAAATAAGTTGACTGACTCTATTTGTTGTTTTACTGCTTGGATACAAAATGCCAGTGTCCAAAGACTAATGATTGACAGGGAAAAAATTCCAACTCGATTAAAGTGGGCTGTTTCCAATCTATCGGTAATAACTTCAAAAAGTCAGAGTATGAGTTGGATAGCACTATTACCTTCATACTTGCATTTCTAGTCATAGGTGCTTGGTTTTTGAAGTTGAAAGATCTGGATTTACATTCAATCTCTCTTTACTTACTGGCTGTGTAAATTACTAGTTGCGTAAGTTAATTAACCCTTCTAAACCTTTAGGTTTTCTCATCTGTAAAATCAAGATAATATCTGCCTCACCAAAATGTAAAGTTCAAATAAGATCATCTATGTAAAAGCAGAATAGTATAGTATTTGTTAATAATTAAAGCAATCAGAGTATTACCAATAAGCCATAAACCAAACATGTTGAGGCCCCTATCACAGAAGAAAAATCAAGTATTTGTTACAGACAGATGAATCTAATCTAACGCAATCTAATGCAATCTAGCCTTTGTTTTCCACTTTGGACTTTAACTGCAAGGATACCAAGTCTTCTATTCTTTTTATAAACTTTTCAAATTTACATGAAGTTCTGTGTCTCTTGTTAAGTATAGATCTTTCCATAAAATATTAATATGCATATCTGTACAACTAGGTGAATAGAAAATGGTGGCTACAAAAGATTATGAGTAAGAACATTATGCATAAAGGTTATACCTAATAATCAGGAGAAGAAGGGGTATCTGAATGGTTCACTCGATTAAGTTTTTGACTCTTGATTTTGGCTCAGGTCATGATCTCAGGGTCCTGAGAGCAAGGCCTGCATGGGGCTTCACATTCAGCATGGGGTCTTCTTCTTCCTCTGCTTCTCCCCCTGCTCATGCTCTCTCTCTCCCTCTCCCTCTCATAAACAAATAAACAAAATCTTAAAAAGAATAATCAGGAGAAAGAGAATAAATAACTTTGAGGTAAATATTTGTTGGTTTTTGCCCACAAGCATCTATTCCTCATTTTTGTGGGGGGAAAAAACAATCTAGTCATAGTCCAGATGAACCATTCACCCCTACTGTTAGCCCATGTCCTGAGAGGAAGATAGACTCTGCCCCACAGGATAATCAATGCATCCCATTGGCTTGGACGTAAGAATTTTTCAAGTCTGGGCACATGATCCAGTTCAGGCCAATAAAGATGATTAAAATTCAATATGGGACTTTTGTTTAACTTCTGAGGAATACTGAACTTTTTTTTCACCTACCTGAGTATCATAATGATGCGAGCATAAGAATATCAGAAGTTTAGCTGAAAATATGCAGAGCCTGAGAATAAAGCCACCTCTGAGGAGGCAAACTGAGATCCATCTAGGCAAAGGGGCATAATTTGACAGCTGCATGAAGCTGCTTATAGGAGCCATATGTTCCATTTGTTGCTTACATCAGTTGGATTGGGTGTTTTATTACCTGCACCTAAAAGAATACTAACTTATTTAGGTATTATTCATAGGATGATGGATAATCCTGACTTTTCCTAAATTATGGTTCATGTGCATGGATGTACTCATAGCAATGGATTTCTTTTAATGTGTATTAAAAATTATGAATCTGGAGCACCTGGGTGGCTCAGTCACTAAGCATGTCTCTTTGGCTCAGGTCATAATCCCAGAGTCCCATGATGGAGCCCTGCATTGGGCTCCCTGCTCAGTGGGAAGCCTGCTTCTCTTTCTCCCACTCCCCCTGCTTGTGTTCCTTCTCTCACTGTGTCTCTCTCTGTTAAATGAATAAAATCTTGGGGTGCCTGGGTGGCTCAGTGGCTTAGTTAAGCCGTTGCCTTCGGCTCGGGTCATGATCTCAGGGTCCTGGGATCGAGTCCTGCATCGGGCTCTCTGCTCAGCGGGGAGCCTGCTTTCCTCTCTCTCTCTCTGCCTGCCTCTCCATCTACTTGTGATCTCTCTCTGTCAAATAAATAAATAAATCTTTAAAAAAAATAAATAAATGAATAAAATCTTTAAAAAAAATAAAAAATAAAAATAAAAATGATAAATCTAACAAACAATGCCATTATTTTGTGGCTAGCATTATTTGGAATGAAAGTAAGTCTTTTTAAAAATGAGCAACTAACAGTGATATAAAAGATTAAATAATGTTATAAGTAATACACAAATAACCAAAATCATGAAGGTATTAATGAATAATGTGGAAAACTATGGATTATCCAGAAGTTGAGAGAAAATAATCTATACCCACTGAACATTCTACATATAGATGTCAATTATAATTATACTCATAATTATAGGATGGGATGAAATCAGTGCTAAATTAAAGTGGGGCAAGGGCGCCTGAGTGGCTCAGTCAGTTAAGCGTCTGCCTTCTGCTCAGTGAGGAGTCTGCTTCTCCCCCTCCCTACTTACTGGTCACGCTTTCTCTCTCGCTATCTCACTTTCTCTCTCTCAAATAAATAAGTAAAATATTTTAGAAAAATAAATCAATGCAGGGTATCCACGAATAGGACTTACTGGTATTATAAGCAGAGACAGGAGTTGCATGGATGAGGACAAGGGAAGGGCTACAGATACGAAAACTCTATCATATAAAATCTTTCTAAGTCAGAGTCCTCACTGTATCACTGAGTCTCTGTCATGTTGTAATTTGTTACAAGCTTCCTTAAATTAAGGGCTCTCAAACATGAACAAAGCACATTCCTGCTACACTGCTTCTGAGCTACTATGACACAAGATAGCCAGCTACAGATTATCTAGAAAATAGTCTTGTTTGGATTAGATTTGGTGCCTAGAGATTTGGGGCCTTACTTTATTGCTCAGCTTCGTTTCCAGCACAGATTGAACCTCTGGTGGAAAAGTCAACACTTTCTTCTCATGCTCTGCCCTCAGGGAATATTTAATAACCGTTTTTGAAGAACTTAGTTTTTAAGATACGAACATATCATCCTCAGCATTACGCAGACAGGCCTGGAAGCTGGAGGCCAATTATATTACAAATGCATTTGTCACAACATAGATGTAGGTGTTAACTCAAAATTGAAGCCTCAAGAACTTGACTTTTTTTAGTTTAAACACCAGAATGCCAGGACACTCATTTGTTTATTCTAGATATTTGAAATCAGAAATAAAGCAGTCTTGATTATAAATGGTGCTAAATGTTTCAAGAACAATTTGTCCAATTTCATTTCCAGTATTATATAAGCTGGTAGTTCTCTATCTGGCCTATGTAAAAACTCTACAGAGAGTTTTTTGTTTGTTCATTTTGTTTTTTAATGGGGATACCATGGCTCCATCTCCTAGCAATTCTACCAGAATCTCGGGGTGGGGGGGTGTAGGTGACAGTATATGTCATCACTATATTCTGAGTGTGCTGTGTAAACACATTAATTCTTGAAACTACAAACAATTTAAATGTAAGACAATTTTTGTAGCTAGCTTTTTCGTTTCTTATCTTACTTTTTATTTTTTTTTAAATATATCAAAGCTCTTTTAAAAATAAATGGATATTATCAAAGCTTCTCTTGATATCTGAAGGGCCCTCTCTCAGCTACTTACTCAAATCTTGTCTTGGCCAACCTTGTGTCATTTCTATGATATTCACCTTGCTAATCTCTAAGTAGTTCCTGAACACTTCCAGGGGATTAAAGACGGCCGCATATTTTAAACACTTCTATCATGTTGGGGTCTATTCCTCCCATTCCTCTCGAATGTAGGTTTGTTTACAACTCTTTTGACCAGAGCAATCTGGGAAAAGTGATGCTGTGTCAGTTCCAGGCCTGGTCTTTAAGAGCCCCCAACCACCATTTAAGGAGTCTGATCACCAACCTCATGGACAGGTCACAGGGAGAAGTCCTGAGATTCTGTGCAGGGGAGAGAGTTTCAGATGTATCCGCCTTCTTGTCACCCCTACTGAGATGCCTAGCTTATGAGACCATCTTGAAACTTCTAACCCAGTCCAGCTGAGTGACCCCACTTACCACTGTGTGGAGCAGAAGAATCACCTGCCTAAATTCCTGACACACAATATTGCAATATATAATGAAACTGCTGTTTTAAACTACTAAGCTTGGGGTGCCTTGGGCGCTCAGTCACTATGCATCTGACTTCGGCTCAGGTCTTGATCCCAGGGTCCTGGGATTGAGCCCTGCATCGGGCTCCTTGCTCAGCCCTCTCCCACCCGCCCCGCCGCTTGTGTTCCCTTTTAAATAAATAAATAAAATCTTAAAAAAATAAATAAATAACCACTGAGCTTTGTGACAGAGTGTCATGCAGCAATAGCTAACAAATCAAAGAGTGGTCCCACTGGCCAGTAGCATCAGCATCACCACGAAGCTTATCAGATATGCAGGGTTTTTGGTTGGACCCCAGACCTACTGACTTAGGATCTACATTTTAATAAGATCCCTAGGTTATCAGTATGTACATTTAAACTTGAGAAGCACTGGTTTAGCCAAACTTTGGTTGCCAAAGGAACACTAGCTAAGCTGCAGACTGAGTGCAGTTCTCAAATCAAATAAATGGAATGCGCATTCTTGATTCATATCCAATTCCACACATGCTCTATACAAGGCACTGGCTCGGGCATGGTGAACATGACAACTAAGATGGCCTTTGTATCTGTCTATTTGATATAATCCTTTTTAGCAATATTCCTTAGTTCCTTTCCTTTGAAAGCTCCTTGAAGGGCAGGCCAAGTCTTGAACCACTTTGAAATTCCCAAAGTATCTTTCACAGAACTGGGATTTTAAAACTCTTAATTGAATGGATGGAAGAAAGAGCGAAAAAGAACAAAACAAAACTGCACCATCCTGTTAAAAATGGGAGGGGGTATCATACATCTACTTTTCATGGACTAGAATTAAATAGAATGTTCTTTTATGAAGTTTCTTTTTCTTACTTGCCCCCCCCCCCCATTTAAGCTCTCCTCTGCACCTCCCTAAAGCCATTATTCAACTAAGTGTTAGTAGCTCATTTAGGGCAGTTTGTTACATAGAACCAACTACATCAGTTACGAGCATCTATGACATCTCAGGTGCAACAGGAGGTGTTAAAGACATTGAGATGACTATAAAGACCTAACCCTGCTCCCAAGGTGTCAAGTCCAATAAAGGAGACCAAGTCACAAACAGTAATTTCAATAGAATACTGACAAGTCCTGACTTAAGATGACTTGACTTACAATTTTTCACCTTAACAACAAACAAAAGCTCTAGGCATTCAGTAGAAAACTGTACTTTGAATTTGGATCTCTTCTTGGACTAATGATAGGTAGTATAAGCCTCTCTCCTGAGGCTGGGCAGGGGCAGTGAACCAAAGCTCCCAGAGGGTAAACAATTAGTACACTTACAACCACTCTGTACTCACACAACCCATTCTGTTGTTCACTCTCATTACAGCATCCCATAAATTTCATGAGATAGTCAACAACTTATTATAAAATAGGTTTGGTGCTAGAGGACTTTGCCCAAGTGTAAGCTCATATACAGGCAGACCTCAGAGATAATTGCGTGTTTAGTTCTAGGCACCACAATAGAGCAAAAATTGCAATTAAAAAAAGTCAAATAAATATTTGGTTTCCTAGTGCAGATAAAAGTTATGTTGTAGCCTATAGTCTAAAGCTATAGTAGTATAGTAGTCAATTAATTACACAATATAATTATGTTTAAAAAATGTACACACCTAAACTTAAAAATGCCTTGGTAAAAAGTACTAGCTATCAGCTGAGCTTTCAGTGAGTTGTAATCACTGATCACAGATCACTGTAACCACTGTAACAATAATGACAAATTTTGAAATATTGTGAGGTTTTCCAAACACAGACATGAAGAGAGCAGATGCTGTTGGAAAATGGAGCCAATGGACTCTCTTGACACAGGGTTGCTCTGAACTTTCAATTTGTAAAAACACAGTATCTACAAAGCACAATAAAGCAAAGCATAATAAAATAAGGTATGCCTATAAGTGTTCTGAGGACACTGATGGTAGACTAGGCTAACCCATGATGTTTGATAGGTTAGATGTATTAAATGCATTTGTATTTAAAGTTTTTATTTATTTATTTGACAGACAGAGATCACAGGTAGGCAGAGAGGCAGACAGAGAGAGAGGAAGGGAAGCAGGCTCCATGCTAAGCAGAGAGCCTGATGCAGGACTCGATCCCAGGACCCCGGGATCACGACCTGAGCCGAAGGCAGAGGCTTTAACCCACTGAGCCACCCAGGCACCCCAGAGCCACCCAGGCGCCCTTTAAATGCATTTTTGACTTAACGATATTTTCAGCTTATGGGGTTACAGAGACATAACCCCATCACAAATCTAGGAAGACATGTACAGAAAGGCACATATAGTTCTGTGATGGGTAGGGATCTTAAAGAGTTCCACATAATTAATCCTTTTGTTTAATGTTTCAATCTATAATAAAATACAAAGTTTTAGAACGAACAGTGATGGGAAATTCACTGCATTTGTGAATAGCTCAAATTTTACTGTTTTCCTATATTAAACAAAAATTCTAAGTCCCTTCTACTTATTAGTCCTAGGCCTATCATCACAGAGGAAACACAGAATGAGGGATGCATGGCTGATGGCCTCAGTCTTCTCAGAAGTACAGAAGCCTATGAGTAAGACAGTGGAATTGAGAAGAGAGGAATCTGAAAATCAAAATGAAATTTATACAAAGTCAATTCCAAAACAAACAAAAGAGGAATGAAAGTCACACGCACACACATACACACACACAAAAGGAAAAAGAAACCAATAAGATAACTCAGCACTGCTGTGTCAATTTCTTCAGCAGAGTCATGCTGACTCAGAATGAGCACACAGAGAGAACTTTACAGACCCAGGGCTTGACATACATAGCAAAAATGTATGGAAACATCTTGATTTTAATTCAAAAACTATAATAAATATTCTGTGACTAGCTACCCACATAGGTAAGCATTTAAGAAAATACTGTTATTCTTTGGAAATAACTTGCTTATAAAAATTTTTATTTCGTGTCAGTTAAACTAGACTCCAACAATGACTCACGCAAATAAATCTTACTTTACCAAAAAGTCTTACCTTTACACACTTTGCAACAGCTATGAGACAAGGTAATCTGATGAGATTCTGGACATTCCAAAGCCGGACAGCCTGAACTTTCAACCAGCTTCATGGTTTGGTCCTATTAGACAACAGAAAGTAAATCTTTCAAACCTCTGAATTAGGGTACACTAAGAAGTTCCTAGATCCAGCATCTGGGAAGGTCTTGGTCCACAAGAGAAAAATTTTCTCCTGAGATCCTCATTCACAAAATGACATTAGATCATAACTGGAAAGTCTTTATAATGGACCAGCAGGGATTGGAGCATAACACACTGCAGCCATATAAATAATTTGCCCAACAATGAGGGAATCCTGAAAAATTCTTTTAGTTTTATAATGTATTTGTACATCAAGATGACAACTGTGGCACAAATACAGCTTGAATTAGATCAATGGCTCACTTTGAAAAAAACAATAGATAAAAACAGAGCCTTTTAAAACATTCTCATTTCAAAATTTTCCAGACTATTATGAAGAGATTCTGACAGGTGATTCTGATAAGGAATATTGGGGATCTCTCCCAAAACCCAAAAGGATATGAAGGCAGGATTGGTTGGCTTCTATACTATAAACCTCCTATTTCTTAAGAACAAGGGTCATTAACTAGAGCAGCATATAAGTAATAAAATGTTGGAACTTGTAGGCTTCCATTTTAACACCACTCAAAAGCTTATATTTTTAGGTCTCTTTTCTATTAAGGACTACTTTTATGGAAGAAGTACTCATTTCAACATTTCCATCTTCCTGGAGTATCTACAGGAAAGAGAATATAATGGTTTGAAGATGATCCTATCAAGAAAGTGGCAGGGGCCGCCTGGGTGGCTCAGTGGGTTAAAGCCTCTGCCTTAGGCTCAGGTCATGCTTCTGGGGTTCTGGGATTGGGCCCCGAATCGGGCTCTCTGCTCAGTGGGGAGTCTGCTTCCTCCTCTCTCTCTGCCGGCCTCTCTGCCTACTTGTGATATCTGTCAAATAAATAAATAAAATCTTTAAAAAAAAGAAAAAAAGTGGCAGGACCATACAATCCTATAATTCTACTTCTGGGTTTTTTCTCAAAAACAAACAAACAAACAAACAAACAAACCCCAAACACTAACTCAAAAAGACACAGGCACCCTGATGCTTACTGAAGCATTACTTACAATAGCCAAGATATGGAAGCAAACTAAGGGTCCATTGAGAGATGAATGGATAAGGAAGATGTGAGACAGAAAGACAATGAAATATTACTTAGCCATAAAAAAGAAATGAAATGTTACCATTTGTGACAACATGGATGGATATATAATACTAAGTGAAATGTCAGACCAAAACAGACAAATACCATACAGTTTCACTTACATGTGCATCTAAAAAACAAAAGAAACAAAAACAGAAATAGACTCATAAATACAGAAAACAAACTGGTGGTTGCCAGAAAGGGGAGGGGATGGGTAAAATAGGTAAAGGAGAATAAGACATACAAATTTCCAGTTACAAACTAAATAAATTAAAAGGGTGAAAAATAGAGCATAGGGAATACATCAATAAAATTGTAGTAACATCATATGGTGACAGATGATAACTACACTTGTCATGGTGAGCATTCCATATTATATGTAATTGTCGAATCCCTAGGTTGTACACGTGGAACTAGTATAATAGTGTATGTCAACTATACCTAAAGAAAAATGAGTGGTAGGAGGCATGGCTATAGTGGAGTCAAATGCTAGTCTTCCTTTGGTTTGACAATACTATCCAGTTTGGTAATCTTATCTTCAGAACAGGGGTGTTTTCCAGTGTCACTATTGAAGTCACATACCCCCAGGACAAACTTTCAAGGCCACAAAAGTGAAAATAAAGGAGCAATGAAGGACTAGTGTCCACAGCCCAGGAAATAAAAGCTTAAGAGAGCTGTCAGTTATGTAAAGGTTATAAATACAGAAACTATGGGGCTTGAAGGGAAGTGAAACAGTGAAAGTTCTTAACGTCAAGAATTTAGTCTGGGGTGCCTGAGTGGTGCAGTCGGTTAAGTGTCCCACTCTTGATTTCAGTTCAGGTCATGATCTCAGGATTGTGAGATTGAGCCCCTCGTGGTGTTCCAGGCTCAGCACAGACAATGCTTAAGATTCTCTCTCCTTCTCCATCTGCCCTTCCCCCACTCTTGCATGCTCTCTCTCTCTCTCTCTTTTTCTAAAATAAATAAAGAACTCCAAAAACTTAAGATAATCTGGTACAGCTGTGTTGTACAACCAATAGCCACTAGCTACATGGAGCTCCTGGATACTGTAAACAGAAATATAGTCAAGATTTTGAAGGATTACTGTGACAATAGAATGTGTAATAATTCTTTAAGCATTTCATGTTGATTACATGTTAAAATGATAATATTTTGCATATATTGGGTTAAATATAGAAAAATTATCCCAATAAAAAATTATTATTTGTGGCTTACATATTTCTATTGGACAGCAGAGCACTAGAGAGGCAATGATGCCTTTTGTTTGAGTAAATAAGAAGGAACATTTGTTCATTCATTCAATATTTACTTTCAGCAGGTAGGCACTTTCAGAGTTGTCTACATACAGACCTCTCTCTAACCCATTTTTTTAAAAAAAGACTTTATTTATTTATTTGACAGAGAGAGAAAGACAGCACAAGAGAGGGAACACAAGCAGGGGTAGTGGAAGAGGGAGACAAGCTTCCTGCAGAGCAGGGTGCCTGTTGCAGGCCTCGATCCCCTAGACCCTGGGATCATGACCTGAGCCGAAGGCAGATGCTTAACAAATGAGCCACACAGGTGCCCCAAAACCCATTTAAAAATGAAATCATTTCATAGCTATCTTACAATCAAATAGGCAACTGTTCCAATAAATTTCTAAGCCATAATTATCAGTGTTATGAGACACACTGGTCAGATGAAAAGAATACACACACACACACACACACACACACACACACACACACACCACACAACACATACATACACATATCCACTGGGAAATTCCAAATGCCCTCAAGATATTTAAAGTTAGAACTGGTATTTCAAAGTCAGAAACCAGCTGACAAAAGTTTTCCACCTTCCTTGAAGTAACTTTCCTCTGATTCCCTTTTCTTAATTTGGAGTTACTAGACCTCACCCTAGGTCTTTCAATCCTTACATTTATAGTGGGACCTACTTCACTCAAAACAGTGGTGGTATAGGGTGCTGGCAGGGGAAAATCCATCCTGAAATACAGGTTCGGGAATTCATGTTAATGTCCCTATACTTCGTTCCCTTGTCTTTAAGATGGTGACCAGCACTATAGGAGAGCTGACTTAGAGCCTGAAGAAGCAGCTTGAATATTTTATAATGGGCATGAAGACATCAGACCTCTCGTATTCTAGAAACCAAATCTGTCACAGTCTTGCCTCTCTGACGTTTCCTCCTTGCTTATCCCAAAGGACTTCCAACCTACGATGCATGAAGTGTAGAGCTGGCTTCTTCCAATTTACTGTGGCAAAATTCTTAGGATTTTCCTTTCCCTAATACTGAATAATCACATAAATGCTCACAATTTATGGGTCATGCTGGCAGCATCTTCCTTTTCTACATAACCTATGCATACTAAATCATCCCCAAAAACCATTTAAAGAGAAGGCATTTAAAGAGAAAAAGATCAAATGTAAAGGGAACTCTAAAGCAGAAACCTTATATGCAGTTTTCCTCAGATAGAATATGGCTTGCAATATCACATTATGGTCAAGAAATATAGTTTGTAAAGGGCAAAAATGAAAAGTTCTATGAAACATAATTACTTTTTCACTTAGCAGGTCAAGCAGCAGAGATAAAAACACTCACCTCTGCTTCTGAAGCATACTTAAGGAGACCGCTGTAAATTTATAAAGAATTTCCCTTCAAATCATTTAAAATATTTTTACCAAAGGGATTAATAATAGTATCAGTCTCATCTCCATCCAACACCTAATTTTTATTAGGTCACTTTTATGATTTTCCACTGAACTGAAATTTGTCACATGGGTAGAAAACAGTTAAGTAACAAGAGGCTGAGTCTAACTTTACCTAAATTTTCTTCACAGGAGTTAGTTTAAGTTTGGAAAAATAAGACAACTTCATAAAACTTTAAGTGGACAAAACAGTATTTTATTTATTGGGGAAATTACAGCCATTAATTTACATATTTAAAAACATTAATGGGAATTTCTCTTTGAATTATAATTAATATCTTCTAATTTTTCTTTGCCTTAAATGTTTTAAAGGTATTACAAGTGTGACGTTTTAAAGAAATAGTTACTGTTTACATAAAAGAATTCTGAATCACCCATGAAGAGTTTCCTTACCTTGCACTCATAGAGAACACATACTCCAGAGGAAGAATACACTGTATTTCTCTCTCCTTCAAAGTAGGTCCGTCCTTGAAATTGGCATATTGCTGTGGAATAAAAAAATACATATATATGTATTTTTAATTTTCCTTTAGGAAAAATTGTTGGGAGGTGTTCAGATTCATTTTGCATGGTCTTAAGCCTTTTCAAAGTGTCTGATTAGCCATAAACCTAAATTCAGTCTAACATAAGGCACATATAGGATCCAGTTATTGTTAGGCCCATTAAGGTCTGGGAGTAAAATAAGGTATAAAAAGGGTGAGGACAATGAGAAGTCACAAATGGACTCTAAAAAAGTTGTGCCAATGAGCAGATTTTCAGATGACTTGCCTACTAGATGACATTGCATTAGGGCATATTAAGCAGGTGCCTGGAGCAGCTACCAATCAAGGCAACACAAATATGAAAAAAGTGCATTTTTTTACATACCATTACAGAATTTTAAAAACAAAATTCGAAAGAAGCTATTTTCACTTCAGTACATACATGAAAATGTTAGCGCTATTTAACTTGTAAATACATGTGGATTAGGGTACCCTACTTAGGATGCTGAAAAAAATCTTAATCTGTGCCTGTTTCTATCACCAACTAAAATTTTAAAATAGAACTTCAGGTTTGATAGGAAAACATTTTTAATTAGTGAAAATACATAGAAATCATGAAATAATTTTTGAGACTTTTAAAACAGTTTCAATTCACATAAACATTTTGCCAACAGAAATTGCTTGTTTTGAAGTGAAGGGTTCACACTCCCCATGCTGACTCATCACCTAACCAGAGATAGCTACCCCCAGCCTAAGAAACTTAACCTTCAAAATCCCCCTCTGGTTTAGTGGCCTTTTTTAAGACTCTGAACTAACTTTTGTTTTTGCAACTTTATATTTTGTTTGTTTGTTTGTTTGTTTGTTTGTTTTGAAAAGGCACTCGATATTGTGGATGCTTTGGAGCTCCTTAGCATCTAGAAAACGAGCAGTGGATCTGATTATCTGCTAAGAAAACACTCAAGCAGTTTGTTAGCCTTGTTTACTAAACCCAATTTTTAATTTTAATCATACAGACTTTACAAAATGGATGTGCACATTTTCCTCTAATTCCTTTGTGTGAATTTGAAGAAAGTTTTTCCCTCTGCAGAATTCACATATTCCTATAACTTTCAAAAGTACCAAGTTATCTTAGTACTTTGCTTTAATAAATACTATTTTTATCATTACTGAAAAAAGTACCAGGTTCCCTCTAATAATTGGTAACAAAGATATTACATAATTTTTATTACTATTAAATGTACACATAGTTGTACAAATATTCATATTTAAAACATAAACCAACTTATATCTTCACTGAATAATTAACCAATTATTTAAAAGCTACACACTTAAATAATGGAAAGCATGCATGTTGTTAAAATGTCATCCTTCAGTGATCTTTTACTCAGCTTTTATTAACAAATTTCACTACAGAATACATATCACTGGTGAACTGATTTTAAATTTTTGGAGCTTGCCAGAAAAGAATACAACATACTTGCATAAATTACATTACTTTAAAGCTGGGTACAGGTTATGTACTTATCAATATTCAAAATGAAACTATGGATGTGTCAGTTGCATACTATCTGTCATATTATGAATTAAAATAGCATGTGCATTTATTTAGAGAACATGATTGATTATAAAATATATCTGTCCAACATGCATTTTTACATAAACCTCACTTATGAGGTTCAGTAATCCAGTGTTCTCAAAACACCAAGTTCTGACACATTGTGTGTTCAGTGTTACTTAATAAGTACCACATTTTATACGATAATACGAATAAATAAAACCTTCTTAACTTCTCCACAGCAATTGCCATTCAAAGGTATCAAAGGCTACTTTATAATATGACTTGATAACTGCAGCCTCTTCAAGTCCAAGGGTATATTGAAAAAAACATGATATTCCAAGTCTTAGAAGGGAAAGGAAACTGTAATAAACAAGGGTAATTTCTCCTTATACAAAGTCTTACGATAATTTAATATTCAGGCAGAGCAGACGGAGCTTCTGTTTTAAAATCCTAATTCAAAAGATTCAAATAGGCAACTTGTGGGACAATAGGGCACCAAATGGAGCTTGGCAGAGGGAGAAAGCACAAAAGCGAATGAGATCACAATTGTTTCATTTCCTTTCAAACAATGAGCACAAATACGGTGAACTTGGCTTAGGGAGAACCCAACGTGGGTGATTTTTGTCTTGTCTCTTTATTGATCAGTTGCTGTGATTTCCATAATCCTGAGGCTTATCCCCAATACCTAGTAAGGCTACCAGGATGTATCTTCCTTAGGCTCTTAAGTGGAAAATGTTAAGAAACTTAGAAAATTGTTTTTCTAATTTTCTATGAAATTAGAACTGTAAATTGGCACATGGAAGGCTCAGTTGGTTAAGCATCTGCCTTTGGCTCAGGTCATGATCCCAGGGTACTGGGATCGAGCCCCATATTGGGCTCCCTGTTCAGCAGAAGGCTTGCTTCTCCCTCTGCCCCTCACCCTGCTTGTGCTTGTGCTCTCTCTCAAATAAGTAAATAAAATCTTTTTAAAAATATAAAGAAACTTAGAAAATCTATAATCATCACTAAAAATACTACAAGGAATCCTGAAAATACCATTAGGAAGTCCCTAGAACTTAGGAATAAGTTGAAAGAATAAAAGTCATATTAATTTATTAATACAATTAACAGGTATGTATTCTGGGCTCCTATTATATGCCAGGTAGTATGCTAGGTAAGTAAAATCCAGAGACGAATGAGACATGATGCATGTCCTCCCTATGTAGTGGGGCAGTCAGACTCATCCACAACTGACTACAATAAAAGCTAAAATGAAGTCTTATATTTGTGAAATTCATTAGTTATATGCAAACACAGGGGACTAAGTGGTGCACTTCCCTGAGGGGACAAAAGGAAACAAACAGGCTGGAGAAGGACCCAGGCTCTGGCTCATCAGCACCATAGTGGGAAGTCATCAGCACCAAAGGGCTAAGGAACAAGGACAAGAAATTGTTTTACCGGAGCCCCATATGAGTCTGGGTTATGGGGAAGCAGTGCCTAGAGGGAACCATAATCAGGAGAGACACAGCTACTGCCAGAAACACAGAGCAACACAGAGAAGGAACAGGGAAAAAACGTGGCCAAGGCTCTCTCCTCCTGACTTCTAATTTCCTGACAGGGCATCCCATTGGAAAAGCCTTTCCAAAGCTGGTTGGCAAGGAGACCGGGGTGATCCAGCAGGCTCCTGGGGCAGAGAAAAGGGCAGAGAAGGAGAGGGAATGGAAGTGCGATCCAGCAGGCTCCTGGGGCAGAGAAAAGGGCAGAGAAGGAGAAGGAATGGAATGAGAGGTGCCCAGCACAGGGGGCTATCATAGTAAATCATTTTAAACCATGAAGAGTTTATAGGAATAGGTTGCTTAGAAAAGCATGAGAGAGTGGAACAGAGAGCAAATAAATTTGAAGAGGAAATATTGAGACATTTAAAAAATGCAGATACACTTGAAGGAAAAATGAGGTGGCTAATCAAAATAAGGTCCATAGGCAAGCAGAAGGCAAGATGCAGGAACCGAGCTATGAGAAATGACGTGTCAAAACAGAGGGGGAACAGCACATAAGGCCCGTGCCTAGACTTTAACCAAGGCCAGCCCCTGCAAGTATTAGAGACAAAGGCTCAGAGACAATAACCCTGTGGCTACGACAATACTGCAAAAACAAACCAACCAACCTCTAGAATTCCCTAACTGAAATGTATCTGCCTGCTTACTCCTCCCCAGTAGAATATAAAGTAAAAGAAATCATTTCCTCCACAAAACAACAAAGGAATAATCGTTTTGCTGTATTGATTTCTTCTTTAATTCAATTGCATTCACCTGCTCATAGAAGCTGCATTCTTTCCTAGCTTTGGGTGTGTGTGTGTGTGTGTTCACGCACATGTGTATACGAAAGCATTAAGTTTCTTATGATGTAACTCTGGATTTCTATGCCCCAAATTATTTACCAGCTTAGAGAAGAATTATATCAACAAGTCTACATTTTCAAATACCTATGATAAATGCTTACTGAGTATATTACATGCATATTTTTAGGATAAGAATTTTGGAGGAAGATGGATATTAATTCATTCACATAGGCTTCTCACTTTCCAGACTAAGAAGCTATGCCCCAGTGAATACACTACAACTACTATGAAGTTATTAATATTAACCAGTTTCAAATGCATATTGACTATGACTCTGGTATACGCTGTTGTTTGCATAATCTAAAGGAATACCATTCATATCATGGTTTACGTGAATTATGTCACCCAGAACTGTCCCATGTGTAGCTTCTTCAGCCATAGGTGGGGACATTAATTAGAACTCGGGGAGTCAATGGGATGATGTAACAAATGGTACATATGTTTTACCAAGGCTATATTAAACATCACTAATTACATCATCACTAGCACAATAATGGTGAGAAAATCTGCAAAAGCAATTAATGTGAATTATTTTCACTTCACTTCCCGCCCACTTTAACAATTAACATGAGGGACGCCTCGGTGGCTCAGTTGGTTAAGCCGCTGCCTTCAGCTCAGGTCATGATCCCAGGGTGCTGGGATTGAGTCCGGCATCGGGCTCCTTGCTCGGCGGGGAGACTGTTTCTCCACCTCTGCCTGCTTGTGCGCGTGCTCTCTCTCTCTTTTTCTCTCTCTTTGACAAATAAACAAATAAGATCTTAAAAAAAAAAAATTAACAAGAAACAAGAAGACAAGAACTGGTACACAGACTGAGAACTGAGTAAGTGAAAGAAGCCAATAAAACTCTAAAGTCCTAAGTTACACATTAAAATCTCAACTTACTGGTCATTAATACAGAGATAGAAAATGCTGGTCCCTCTAAGGAGATTTAAATCAACTTCTCCAAACCTTTGTAGAATCATCCAAATCTACATAAAAAAATATTTTAGAGTATAAAAAATGAAAGGATATATCATATTTCCCTTCTAAACATTTCCTTGCTTTTCCTTTTCATTGTCAGAGGAAATGTAGGAGTCTACTTTAAACCTCCCAGTTGGTATCGGCACCTTTAAAAATGATCCAAAACAAAATTAAAAGTTACAGACACCAAAAAGAAAACCACTATAATCCACTTAGGTGTGAAATGGGATTTATTATTTCTTTAAAATCCTCTTTGAAAACACCAGGAATCCATGATCTTTAGACTGTTTAGGCTGTCTATTAAGGGCAGATTTATAGATAGTAGTGGTTCTTATGCAGTCTTCTTCGATATCTCAATTTCCTCTGGGAGGTCTTAAACATCCACGTACAATGGCAGTTATTATAATGGGCCAACATGATACTCATTTGTTAGTGATATACCAATCAAAGCTGTTGGATGAGAAAATATCTCATTAACTGTAATTATGTATATTTATATTTTATTATAGCTATTTAAAAAGAAAGTACAATAAATGCATTCAAGAGGCAGGCTAAGATTCTGTGGAGTCAAGCAAAAATAAAATCTAAAATTGTTTCGGTATTCTTAAAAGACTCCAATCAGCCATGCTGCACTTTTTCAGCCTATGATGTTTTTTAGTAATCTGGACTCACTTGGAGTCAGTTCTTAACAATATAGTTATAATAAAAGTCTTGCGCACTAGCTGCTAAAATTAATTTTTCCCTCTTCTATAATGCTTGAATCTCTATTAGAGCACTAAACACATTTTTCCTTTTCTTCTCGAGTTATTTAGTTTTGTCATCTTTCCTATATGAAGACGGGGACAGTGTCTTATTTGTCTTAGGATCTTATTCAGCACCCAACCCTGGCTGTGCATAATAAACTCTAAAGGTTTGCTGAATTTTTTGGTAAATTCTCCTCCAGCTTATTGTTTGATGAAAAGCCCGAAAACAAGTGAATTGGACCTCTTTGATCTGCACATTTCTCTTTATATTTGGCCTTATCCTTTGATTTTGCCTCTTATAAAGATTCTCTAAATTGAGTCTCACAGAAATATTTGGCCCTTTTTGTAAAACGGCAGCTTACTTCACTGCAGCAGAGCCGAAGTACCTGAAATGGGAGCAGGTTTGCTGATCAGCTAATGAAAGAAAAATACCAGCTCTTGCTACAGCAGTAACTTATTAACATGAATAATACAAGGTACCAAGTACAACAGAAGTCAGCGTGGACAATTTGATGGCAAAACTTCTCCCTCCTCTATAGAAAGCCAATTTTTTTTTTAATAAGTAATTCTTTTTTTTTTTAATTTATTTATTTGACAGAGATCACAAGTAGGCAGAGAGGCAGGCAGAGAGAGAGGAGGAAGCAGGCTCCCTGCTGAGCAAAGAGCCCAATGTGGGGCTTGATCCCAGGACCCTAGGACCATGACCTGAGCCGAAGGCAGAGACTTTAACCCACTGTGCCACCCAGGTGCCCCAGAAAGCCAATTTTTATGAGCCAATGCTATTTAAAAGGATCAGAATTTCAGAGTGTTTAAATAATTCACGAATTCATTAATTATACACGACCACTTCCTTTAACTAAATCTCATTAATTGTTTGGGAATTTAGTTGTTTGCAAAGCTAATATTAGAGTTTAGGAAATGAGATCATGAGAGTAGATGTGCAACCCTCCTGTCCCATTTTATATATATCATGTCCTTGGGCTTCTAAAGGACCAAAGAGTGCTTCTCCTAGGGGGTCTTAATTTAGGTCAGTAGCCTATTCTTCCAAAAAGAGAACGGCCCCGAAACACCATAAATCTAGCAGTAGTAAGGGGTTAGGAAGCAAAGAAGGATAAAAATAACTATCAGAATAGAACAAAAGCAAAAATTCTAACACCCTGTCCAAATCAGCCTTTGGGTTACAGGATTATATACTGGGAAAACAGGAAATGGATATTTCGAGGATAACAGACAAAGGCCAAGTGCGTAGGTGGAAGGAAAGAGTCAGTGAGCTTTTTCCCCTGATTTAATTTTACCAATTTAAATGGCAAGTAAGATATATTCTAGAATTCACTTGATTTAGCTACCTTTCTATCACTGGCCTTATTATTGATCCTGGCTTACATACCATACAATGGAGTCTTTAAAAAATGTGACCAATTCATTTCATCTTTTGAGGATGAGAAAAATAAATTTAATGAGTGGAGATAAAGAATTGGAGAAAAATACAGCATTTGTGTCAATACATGCATGCTATTAAAATTACAGTATGAATACACATGAGGCAACAGGTTTTATCATTTTACAAAGAAAACATAATGTAAACTATAATAAGGAAAATTTCACACATTGTCAGTTTCAAAGCCAGGACTAGAATTCATCTGACAGTCCTTCTGTATATCTTTTCTTACCACTAAAAATCCAGTGAACTCAGTCAAAACTTGAACACCTAACCTTTGGTTTAACTTTTGGAAAACTTCTTTCCAAATGACTAGCACCTTTTAGATACAGGTTGCTTTGATATTATAGTGTGGAGATGTTGAACATATAATGCTTTGTGTATTATAAAGCAGGACGCTTTGCATTATAAACCACACATCTGTGCTCAATTAAGAGATTACAAGTAAAGACCCTGAAACAGTGATGGTGTAGTTTTAAAACAACCTCTTGTAGACATTAGAAGAAGGAAAGGAAAAGTGAATTGGGGGAATTAGAGGGGGAGACAAACCATGAGAGACTGTGGACTCTGAGAAACAACCTGAGGGTTTTGGAGGGGATGGGGGTAGGTGGGTAGGTAAGCCTGGTGGTGGGTATTATGGAGGGCACGTACTGCATGGAGCACTGGGTGCAGTGCATAAACAATGAATCTTGGAACACTGAAAAAACAAAATACAATCTAAAAAAATAAAAATAAAATAACCTCTTGTGTACATACGAAACAAAGAGGAAAGTGTTGGGGGAGGGTAGGCCTCTTAGGAGGACATATTTAAATGCAGTTTTCTGAGAGATACACTAATGAATCCTTCCATAATGCAAGGAATATGAGCCAAGGGACTAGAAGAACCTCAAGGTCAAAGGGAGCCAGCTCCGTGTATCAGACACGCAGAAAGGGCAGCACAATGAGGAGGGAGGTGGGAGCAGAGGAAGTAGCAGAGGACAGAAACATTGAAAAGTGTACTTGGGATGGAGAAGGAGAAAAGGAAAGCAGAAAGCAACAAAAAGTTAAACCAGAGAAACAAAATGAGTTCATAAAGTGTTTTGCAGGAAGAGTTGCAACACCCAGTGGACAAGGGGAGCAGTTTTGATAACCTACTGTCCACCAGTTGTTGTAATAGGCAGGTGCCTTCCTGCCTCCCAGGAGGATTCAGCCAAGCATTGGAAACAGATGACCACACACACAAGTAACCACATACAACTGAGAGGTAGTGTGGGAACAGAAAGGAAGAACAATGCCTTACAAGAGTTGAACTGGAAATGCTCCACAGAAGAGGAGCATCTGAAAATGGGTACTAAAATACTTTAATATGATTTAAGTTGGGGTAAAAGTATTCATGATATATTCAGAGAATAAAATAGAATAATGCTCGTAACAATATGCTTAGTATACCTGGATCTTAATGGGCATCTACTCAGGATACCTATATAAGCTGGAACTGATTTATTATACATGTATTTTATAACCAATTTAAATGCTCCCAACCTGTTAGGCCAACAGTTCTCAACTGTGGATGCATATTAAAATCACTTGAAGAACATTAAAACTCTGTATGCCAGACCAATTAAAAAGAATCTCTAAGTGTCGGACCTGGGTCTCTCTATTTTTTTAAAGCTGCCCAGGTATAGCTAAGCTTGCAAACTATTTTTGCTATGCAGAGAAAAAAGAACTAGGAAAGAGAAAAATACAATTAACATTTAAATGGGACAGTCACATAGATATTCAGTAGAAGCCTTTTTCGCCTATGTTATTTGGATAGTTATTTGGTCCATTGTTTGAAAAAAATCAGTTAAAGTGAGAAATCATAGACAATAATAAATATGTACTTAAACATTTTAATTCAAACAAAAATCCATACTCACTTAACAAGGTTTTGAAGTACAACACTTTTCTTTAGTATGGATTCGTTGGTTATGCCTTATTGCATACTTTAGTTATATAACTAAAACATAGGGTTGCCTACCATTTCTAATTGTTTTTAAGTGGACGAAGGTAGATACTTGCCAAGCAATCTAAAGAGGGCTCATTCTAATTCGATTCCACAACATTTTAAGTTGTTTTGCTGACATCTAATTCAAGAGTATGTTTTTTAGCAGTTTGATTTTATCAGTGTTTTTCAAAGCACTCTACTCAATTTTTATTTTAAAAAAGTATTTCTTTTCACATTCATATTTCACTGGTTTACATCTTATATATGTACTTACAGCAATTCAATAACATTACAATTGCAAGACAAATACAAGTGACATAAACAGATTTGGGAACAACAACTACCTCTTGGTTAGCATGAAAATCATATTGTGGGAACGTTAAGTGTACAGGCTTAGCCTCAATTCAGTTGAGAGCTTTTTAAAATTTTTTTAATAGAGCCAATGGAAATCTTAGATGAGTGCTTCTCGATTCACCTGGAGATCCTATTTATTTATTTTTTTAAAAGATTTTATTTATTTATTTGACAGAGAGAGATCACAAGTAGACGGAGAGGCAGGCAGAGAGAGAGAGGGAAGCAGGCCTCTTGCTGAGCAGAGAGCCCGATGTGGGACTCGATCCCAGGACCCTGAGATCATGACCTGAGCCGAAGGCAGCGGCTTAACCCACTGAGCCACCCAGGCGCCCTGGAGATCCTATTTAAATGAAAATCCTGATTCGGTAGATCTGAGATTCTGCATGTCTAATCAGCCTCCAAGTATTACAGATGCAGCTAGACCAGTGATCACACTTTGAGTAGCAAAGCTGTAGATCACTGATTATTAATCCTGTTTGCATGTAAGAATCACCTAAGAAATACCACCTAAGAAATACCCGGTTGAAAATACCAACCAGGAGAACCCAGACCAATTAAATCAGAGTCTCTAAGGAGAGGGGCTTCGTTCAGCATCAGTGGTTTTTAAGAACATCCAGGTGATTCCAAAGTACAGTGGTGTTGCAAATCACTGTGTAGATTAAGCCAACCCGTCAATTTAGTGAGTTTTTTTTTTTAAGATTTTATTTATTTATTTGACAGAGAGAGATCACAAGTAGGCAGAGAGGCAGGCAGAGAGAGAGGAAGGGAAGCAGGCTCCCTGCTGAGCAGAGAGCCTGACGTGGGACTCGATCCCAGGACCCTGAGATCATGACCTGAGCCGAAGGCAGCGGCTTAACCCACTGAGCCACCCAGGTGCCCCAGTGAGCTTTTTTTTTTTTTTTTTTTTTAAAGATTTTATTTTATTTATTTGACAGAGAGATCACAAGCAGGCAGAGAGGCAGGCAGAGAGAGAGGAGGAAGCAGGCTCCCTGCTGAGCAGAGAGCCGGATGCGGGGCTCGATCCCAGGACTCTGAGATCATGACCTGAGCCGAAGGCAGCGGCTTAACCCACTGAGCCACCCAGGCGCCCCCCAGTGAGCTTTTTAACATAAATCTCCATCCTGGACAAAATCAGAGAATGACTCATAGGCTGTTATTGTAAGAATCTGGCCAAAACTATTTTATTCTTACACTATAATTAAGGATAACATCATACACCTACAGCTCTATTTCCAGTGGTTTTTCTTAACTTCTGAATAACTTACTAATGTTTATAATTTCAAAAAAAGCAATAAAAGTCATGAAACTGGAGGATAAGGGATAGGATAAAGAAGATGGTGGGGATGACAGAGGCTAAAAGGGAGACAAAATTCAAGTGCACTGTAAGACTGGAAATTGAGCCTAATTAAATACAGCTGTGCTTGTATTTTGAAACAATATTTGTTGAAATACAGCACTTTTTTCTATTTTCGGACAATTGCCCCCCATGGGGGGCTAATTAAGTAAAATTTTCTACAGCTATGCTAAATGAAACATTGAGGTTAAAATGTTAACTACATTAAGTCTGGAAATAAGAATTAAATTATCCCCAAACTTAATACTTCTCATATTAATATGTCAAAATCTGGTTACACTCCTCTCAAAAGCTTCGGGCATTAGGAAGTGAAAGGGCTTCCTATAATATTTCATGACTTCAAAGATGCTATCATGTTTATTGCTGTATTCCTCCTTAGCATCATTTATGAAGAAGTAAATTATGGAAATGTTCCTTCTCATCCTCTCACTCAGTAAATACCTCTTGAGTAGTTACTATTTGTCAGGCAGTGCTAAGCACTGGGAACACAGCAGTCAACAGGCATTGACCTTGCCCTCACAGAATCTGCAATATAGAGGCACCTCAAGGACAACTAACCAGGTACTTAATAACTAGGAGGTCATTTTGGATGAATCAGAGAATACTTCTGGGAGGAGATGAAATTTTAGTTGAGACCAAAGGCTGAGAGGAGCTAACATGGGAAAGAATGACAGGGGCAAAAAAAAAAAATAAATAAATAAATAAAAATAAATAAATCCAGGCAAAGGTGTACATTAACTTGGCCTATTTAAGAAACTGAATGAATTCCAGCATGGAATTTTCTACTTATCTATTGTTACTGAATTCTAGACATTTACAGTGTGGTCAGACAGTATATCCTCTATAATTTTAATTCTTTGAAAGTGGTTGAGATGAACGTCATTATCCAGTATATTCAATATTTTAAATTCTGTATGGATGCTTACAGGAATATGTAACCTGTATTTTGGTAGCATAATGGCCTATATATGTTTATCAGGCTTGGATTGTTAATTATATTCAAGTGCTCTGTATCCCTAATGATAGTTGTGTGTGTTTGTATTCTGTCAATTGCTGCAACTTCATTCTGACTATGGATTCATCTATCCTTCCTTGTAGTTCTGTCAATTCTGTATCATATATGTTAAGGCTATATTATTAGGGATATACAAATTTAAATTGCTAAGTCTTCCTTGTGATTTGAAATTTTATCATTATGAAGTAACTCTAGTAATACTTTTTGCCTTGAAGTCTACTTTGTCTGATATTAATCAGAAGAAGCCAGCTTTCTTTTCCAGGGCTTTTACTGTCCTTTCAGTTTTAACCTTTCTATATTCCTATGCTTTAGATGTGCATCTTTTAAATGGTATGAAGTGGAATTTCATTAATTCAGTTTCAATATTTTCTTTTAAAATTGATTGTTTAGCCCATTTACATTTAGTGTAACAACTGATATATTTAATTTTTAAACTCTTGTCTTATTTTGTGCTTTCTCTTTCCCTGCCTGCACTTTTTTTTCTCCCCTTTTATAACTTATTTAGGATTTAATATTTTTTCATCATTCCATTTTCTCCTACACTCACTCAGTAACACATTTTTGCACATTTAACACATTTTGCTCCTGACCATACTATAATGTTATTAATGTATTTTTATAATTCATTTAAGGGGCACCTGTGTGGCTCAGTGGGTTAAAAAGCCTCTGCCTTCGGCTCAGGTCATGATTCCAGGGTCCTGGGATCGAGCCCTGCATCGGGCTCTCTGCTCAGTGGGGAGCCTGCTTCCCCCTCCCTATCGGCCTGCCTCTCTGCCTACTTGTGATCTCTGTCAAATAAATAAAATCTTTTAAAAATTCATTTAAAATTCATTTATTTAAAATTAAAATTTAAAATAACTCATTAAGATACTATGAATACAACACCAAAGGCAAGATTCATGAAAGATATCATTGATAGCAGAACTTAACTAAAATTTAAAAATTCTTCTCTGAAAAGAAAATGTCAAGAGTATTAAAAGACAAGTCACAGACACTGGAAGAAGACACATCTGATAAAGCAGTGTTATACAAAATAGAAAAAGAACTCTTAAAACTCAACTATAGGAAAACAATCTGATTTTAAAATGGGCCAAAGAAGATATGCAGATGTCAAATAAACATAAGAGATGCACCATATCACATGTCATCAGGGAAGTGCAAATTAAAACAATGAGATAGCACTACACACCTGTGAGAATGGCCAAGATCCAGAACACTGGTAACACCAAATGTTGGCAAGGATGTGAAGCAACCAGAAGTTTCATGCATTGCTGGTGGGAAATCAAAATGGTACAGCCACTTGGGAAGACAGTTCAGCAGTTTCTTACAAAACCAAACATACTCTTATCATAATATCCAGCAAGTACTCTCCTTGGCATTTAGCTAAAGTAGTTGAAAACTTATGTCCATACAAAAACCTCAACACAGCTTTTAGGAGCTTTATTCATAACTGCCAAAACTTGGAAGCAACCAAGGTATCATCCTTCAGTAGGTGAATGGAGAAATAACTGTATATCCAGACAATGGAATACTGTCAGTGCAAAAAGAAATGAGCTATTGGGGCCTCTGAGTGGCTCAGTCAGTTAAGTGTCTGACTCTTGGTTTTGGTTCAGGTCATGTTCTCATGGGTCACAGGACTGAGTCCCACGTTGGGCTCCGTGCTCAGTGGGGAGTCTGCCTGAAGGTTCTCTCCCTCTGTCCCTCCCCTCATGTGTGCATGATATCACTCTCTCTCAAATAAATAAATCAATCTTTAAAAACAACAAAGAAATGAGCTGTTAAGCCATGAAAAGACATAAAGAAACCTTAAATTCATATTGCTAAGTGAAACAAGCCAATCTGAAAAGGCTATGTACTGTATGATTTGAAACATATTACATTCTGGAAAAGGCAAAACTATGGGGACAATAAAAAAGGTCAGTGACTGCCATGTGCTTGGGGGTGATTAATGAATAGGCAGAGCACTGTTTAGGGCAGTGAAAATACTCCGTATGGTAATGATGAATATATGTCATTAAACATTGCCCAAACCACCAGATTGTACAACACTAACAGTGAACCCTAAGGTAAACCACAGATTTTGGGTGATTATGATGTGTCAATGTAGGTTTATCTTTGGTAACAAATGTACCATTCAGATTAGTGATGATGATAATGGGGGAATATGTGCATTTGTAGGGGTATGGGGGTATATGGGAAATCTCTGTACCTTCCTCTCCATTTGGTTGTGAACTTCAAGCTGCTCTAAAAAAAAAAAGGGTCTTAAAAAAAAAAAGTGTGATCAGTCTGTTC
The DNA here is from genome assembly GCF_902655055.1 of Lutra lutra. Classification (NCBI taxonomy): domain Eukaryota; kingdom Metazoa; phylum Chordata; class Mammalia; order Carnivora; family Mustelidae; genus Lutra; species Lutra lutra. Next base: position 63,154,559 of record NC_062285.1, on the reverse strand, counting down.
ATTACTTCCTTGAAATAAATATTGTCTCCTTTTTAGATTTTTCTATTTGTCTTCAATTTTCTAATTATTGTATCTAGATAAGGATTTATCTTTACTTATCTTTTGTGTGATTCATTGGGGTATTTGAATCTGCAGATTGGTGTTCCAGAAAATTCTTAGCCATTTCTCCTCCCTTCTATTCTTAGGACTTAAATGAAATGTATATAAACATTCTCCTACATCCTCCCTATCTTCTTTGTTCTCTTCAGTATATTCCATCTTTTTAAATGCTTTTGTTCTGGCTTTTAGATAATTTATGATGTATTTTCCAGCTCACTAATTCTATGTGTCTCTGTTTACTCTGTTGTTGAGTCCATCTTTTGAGGCTGTATTTTTTTCCCAGTTGTATTTTCCATTTTTGGAGTTTCTGTTTCTTTCTTTCCTTTTTCAAATTAGTTATCTTATTTTACTGTTCCCTGAAGGTAAACCCAGATTTACCTGTTATTTCTTTAAACATACTGTGCATAATTGCACTGTATTAAATGTTTGTTAATTCTAATCTGACATTTTTGCAGTCTGTTTTTGTTATCTGTTGTTGCTTCAAGTTCTTATTCTTGGTGTTCTGTTTCCTTCAGTGTCTAGTAGTACTTGAAAAAATATTTCTAAGAATAACTTGAAGTCTAGGATGAAGGTAGATTATTACTTCAGAAGGGAGGTTCATTTTCTTTTACCAAATGTATAATATGACCTTAAAGTAAATCCATAGCTTGAGGCCCCTAACTAACCAGAGTGTAGCACAGGTGTCATCTCCCAAAGGTACAGCCATTTGGAATGCCAGTTTATTGGGTTTTCTGTATACATGTACCTTCTATATATGCTGGGCTTTTACATCTGTCCCCTTTGCCCCATAAGGCCATAAAAAGGAAAGCTCAAAATTTCTGAGAATGAATAGTTTCTCACAACAAAAGCAGCTTCACTGATTGTTTGCTTCACTGTGTTCTCTTTTTTTTTAGTTTCTCTTCATTTTTGTCTGGTAATCTCTTGCTATTTTTTCAACTTTTAGATGAAAAAATAAATATTATTTATCTATTTTTAAATATTTGTATCCCCCTTTCTTAGTTGCTTCCAGAAATGGCTGATTCAAATAACTTAGTCTTCCTCTACCTAAAATGGGAAATTTCATTCACCACTTTCATCTTTTTAATTGATTGAAAACAGAAGAATATAAACACCCAGTTGATGAAATGAAGAAACCTTAAAGTTCAGATTAATCAATAAAAACTTTTAAATCAACCAAATTAAAAATAAGAACTCAATCCAAACAAACAAGCAAACAAATAGAAGCAGACAACTCTATTAAGGGTTGCTAAATAAACAAAGAAAATCTTGACTCCTATAGAATCCACAGTGCCTAGACATTATAAGAAAAAAACAAATATTCGAGACCTCTAAAGTGCAAGATACATACTAAGTAGTATTCAATATCAAATATATGCTATGGTCAGCCCTATTTAAACAAAAGAGTGATAACGCTGATGTCTTACACAGGTATTTTCTTAGTTAAGCCAGTCTTTGCTGGAATGCGGCTCTGACAGATTCAGTAGTAGTCAAAGAGAGACCAGAAGAGAAGTCACCCCCAAATGTCTACCCCTAGAAATTAATCCAGGCAAATTGTCTTCAGATAATGGAAACTTTTAAATTAATTATTCTTTTTTTTTTTATTTTTTATTTATTTGTCAGAGAGAGAGAGGGAGAGAGAGCAAGCACAGGCAGACAGAATGGCAGGCAGAGGCAGAGGGAGAAGCAGGCTCCCTGATGAGCAAGGAGCCCGATGTGGGACTCGATCCCAGGACGCTGGGATCGTGACCTGAGCCGAAGGCAGCTGCTTAACCAACTGAGCCACCCAGGCATCCCTAAATTAATTATTCTTATTGCCAATATTTTACAAAGCTTATTTGAATATAACAGTTTTATATAAAAATTAGTTATAGAATCAATAAATGTCTCATTTACAGTTAGTCTCCCACTCCCACAAGGTTTTTTTTTTTAAATTTAATTAATTTATTTAGTTAGTTTGCAAGGGGGGATAGACGCAGAGGGAGAGGAAGAGAGAGACTACTAAGCAGACTCTGCACTGAGTGTGGAGCTCAATGCCAGGCTCAATTCAGGGACCCAGAGACCATGCATGACCTGAGCCAAAATCAAGAGTCAGATACCCAACTGACTGACACCCCCAGAAGCCCTCCCAATGAAGTTAAGAGGAAAATTATATTTAATAATTAATAATGATATTAATTAATAATGATATTAATTAATAATAATGATATTTAAAAATTAATAATTTAATACTGCTTCAAACTTATCTATTTAAGCATAAAATTAATCTTTATTAAAAGTAATAGAAAACTTCCCTAATTTACTTGATCAAATTCATACATTTAAATTACTATCATAAATTAGTATCATAATATAATTATTCTATATACCTATCCACCCATTTACCAGATTTACTGTCACGCTTTATTTTTAATGCTGTAATTTATTATCTAAAATTGCAGAATTATTTTTTAGTTATTCAGACTTTTATTAAAAATTTTAGAGCTATTTTTATTTTATAAAAATATTTAAAAATTCAAAAATACCCATGCTGTATTAAAATTATTTTCTAATTTTTCAGAGTACCGTTGCTTTGTTTAATGGAAAGCATACCCACTCTTTTACTATTTTATATTAGTCTACATCTCCCAGGTTATTACCTGCTAAACTGTTTTCTTGCTCATGCATAACCGCTGAGAATATAGCAGTATTGGCCATGCTAATAATTGGGACAATCAAATCGTTCCAACAAGTGCACATTTAGTTCACAATCAATAATTAGTTATAATAACAAAACATCTGTTTGTTCTGTTGATAAAATTGTCTCTTTAATAGAGAGACTCAGTATTTGTTTGACCACTCTTTCCATAAACCTTTCTAGTTTTTCATGGAAGATATCCCTTAGACTCCTGTTATTTTTAATTCTACATCACCTATTTTTCTATGATTGTTTTGTGGCACATAGTTCCTATTGCTCTGTAACAATCCTTCATAAGAAACACATGAATCAAACCCTTAGAGCACTGACATCTGGCTGCATAACAATTGTGACAAACCAGCAGCATTAAATGTGCAATGCCCACAGAGAATCTTTCTCCCATTCTTGCGCTGGTTCTTATACATGGGTTTTGCTCTTCATTAATTCCATATTGTCATTAAATTATTAAATGAAGTCTTCCTCTCCACCTCTGCATATCCTCTCTTGGTACTCAACCAAAACAGAATTCTTGCTCTCCAGGCCCAAACAATCTATTTAAAACCCAGATACAAATGAGGACAAAAAGGACAAAAAGGACAAAAGGATGGCTACAAAGAAATGTGTGACCAACTACAAATTAAGATGAAAATATGGACCAACTGCTGATGGACTCAATAACATGTCACAGGAACCAGCTGCTACTATTGAAGGAAGGCCTCATAGCAAACAAAGTTCCAGTTTATTCAAATATGATTTTCTTTGGGAAGCCTTCCCTGTATCACTCGAATGAGAGTTTTCCTGTACTCTATGGACACACAGCACTTTCTACCTATCTCTAACATGGCATCCAGCACATTATGTTGTAATCACCCCCTCTTGAACTGTAAAGTCTTGAGAAACACTTTATTATTGTGTTCATATCTCAAGCATCTAACCAAGTGCCTGGAACTTAAGAGATTGTTCAGTGAATAGAAAAGTGCCATTTCCCACCTCTCTCCCACTCATTGACTACCATAATTCAGAGACACTGGGATTTAAGGTCTGAGCTCATTCTGGCTTAGAGGCCTTAATACTTGCAATTTCCTCTCATTAGAATGTCCTCCCAATACCCCCATTCCACCCATACCACGCATTTTGTATAGTCATCCCTCTGATCTTAAATGGTACATTTCTAGAGAAGGACTTCTCAAATTCCATCATAAGTGCCAAGATTAGCCTCTCATAGCACCTTATACCTTCCTATATTGTCCTTACACAATTTGTAATGATGTGAATGTGTGTGTGTGTGTGTGTGTGTGTATTCTTAACTATAAATCAAAGCAAAGCAAATCAAAAAATAAAAACAAAAGCCCATGGATTTTTTTTTTCCGAAGGTGGTTTCAGAAAAGAAAAATGAATGTTCTTATATAAAGAATATCTCAATGGTATGAAATATGAAGTCCTAGAACATGTAAAAACATCAAGATTGAATTTCTTTGGTCAAAACAGCTTGTAGTAGTCCTGAGAATTGGCTCAGGGTTGATAAGCTATGGCCCATAGGACAAATCCGTCTAACAGTCCTTTTTTGTACAGCATGAGAGCTAAGGATAGATTTTACATCTTTAAAAGGCTGACTGAAAAATCAAAAGAATAATATTTTATGAAATGTGAAAATTATATGAAATTCAAGTTTCAGTGTCAGTAAACATGGTTTTGTTGAAATATTATATGCTTATTTATTTACGGATTGTTTATATGCAGAGTTAAGTAGCACAAAAGGGAACTTGTGACCTGTAAAACCGTAAAGAGTTATTGTCTGGTCTTTTACAGAAAATAGTTTTCCAACTTCTATCCTACCCAAATTATTATTCAAGGCCACACATGGTAATGCAATTTTCTTTGTTAGTGATTGACTGGTTTATGGGCATGTGACCCAATTCTGGCCAATGAGAAATTAAAGAAAACCTGTGAAAAGACTTCTGGGAAAAATGCCCTTGCCTTTAAGAATGACATACAAATACAGAAAGCTCATGTTTCCTTTATTCCTCTGGATGCACTTTAACTGGATATAATTCCTGGAATTGGTATAATCATCTTGCTCAACATACAAAGGAGGGAAGGTAGAAAACAAGAAGCAAAAAGTAGATAGGATGCAGGCATAACTTTCCTGAGTTGCCCTGTCTATGAACTGCTTCTTGAATGATTTCATAAATTTTCTCTTTTATCCCCCTGATTTGCATTCCATAACTTGTAGTCAAAGACATGCACAGCTAAACCCAGAAGTGTATTGCATGGTATTGAACTGTATGGCATGAACTAGTGAAAAAAGAAAACTTGTGGCAACTTTAATTATAAGAAGAGGCATCTACACAGTTAAAAATGTAAGATTCAAATGCTAAGGAAAAGAAACTAGAATGACAGATGGCAAGAGGTTTGGAAAAAGGAAAAACAAGAAGAAATATATATATACACACACACTAATAAAAACTAACTACATTTCTTAAGTTTTGGACTTAGTTTCTTTTGTATCAATTACCAGTTGGCACGCTATCCCTCTGCTATACCAAGGGAAGGTCTAAAATTCACATGCCCCATTTTTCCACATGTGCCTTTGAATTTCAGAGAGAGGCAGGATACACTACAACCAACATGGTGTACTAGAATGGCAGCATGTGTCATGCAATAACCTATGGATATGAGAAAAAAACTCTGATCCAGGGATATGGTTAATATATATGATCATATATCAATAATAATGATAGCTAACACTTACATGGCGCTTATTATATACCAGGCAATGTTTCAAAATATGCTACATATACTAACTCTAACTACCAATAAATCCACTTGACTAACCAAAGTCAGATGGTAAATAGCAATGCCAGGATTTGAAGCCAGATAGTCCTGCTCCGTGAATTTAGACTTTGAATCAATGTGGTATACTGTCCCTTACCGATTCTCAATTTTCTCATCTCTAAAATGAGGGTTCTTCATCAGAGGAACAATAAATTCTACCAAATATGAATAGAGTAAATTACCAGCACTTAGTACCAGCAAAAAATTAGAAGTCACGTTAGCCTTTTCCAGAAACTGCAAATTGATAGACACATTGGTCAATATTGTCATCTTACATACAAATGACAACATTCACACAGGCTAACAAGGTAATACATAAATACATTGTCCCTTCATACTTCTTCTTCTTTTTTTTTTTTTTTTTTTAGAGAGAGGGAGAGAGTGGAAGCAATTTGGAAGGAGCAGAAAGAGAGGGGGAGAGAGAATCTTAAGTGGGCTCCATGCCTAATGCAGAGCCAGATGTGGGGCTCTCTCTCATGACCCTGAGATCATGACCTGAACCAAAATCAAGCATCGATGCTTAGCCTACTGAGCATTACCCAAGTGCCCCATCCCTTTGTACTTCTTTGTGTCTGAATTGTAGTCAACAACAACAACAAATTTAGCCATTTCACAATAGGTATGCTTTCATAAATCACTGGTAAGAGCATTATTTTTCCCTGTACTTTAATCTTTCTAGACAAGGAATCACTCCTTCTTTTTATTTCCTCATATCCTATGTATTACAGAAATTAAAAAAAAATCAAAGATCTTGTCCAGTATATTCAACAGACTTTTATCTCTTTTTTAATATTTAAAACACTAAATATTACCCATGTACAGGAATCAAACCTAAACAAATATCTACTGGTATTATTATCATCACATACCTATAATGTGACTTCAAAAGGATCACGTAAAAGACTGAATGTTGAGAAATACTTAGTTTCCATGGTACTATAATTAAATAAAGCATACTTTGCTTATTGAATAGGATTAGAAACATCCAGGCAGCTTTGGCTTATATAAACCAAATTCTTCAAACTTGGACAGTATGAAAGCAATGAAAAGATCTATCCACTTACCAAATTAAAATAGTCAGAATTTAAGATCAGCTTTCCAAATTAAGTATTCAAACAATAAAATCAAATGCCAAAGAGGGAATAGTAAAAGCTAGCAAAGAGAGAGGAAGAGACAAAAATAAAACAATTAAAGTTAATATTACTCCACTTTATAGGACTTGTATCATGGTAAATTTGCCCACACTCATAAATAATTTAGAGACTATGAAAGGCAAAATGGTTCCGACAGAAACAGAGATTTTAGCATTAAATTAATATCACTCATGGTACATTAATCATGCATGATAAAATCAGTCCTCTCAACAAAAAGATGACTCCAAAAGGAATAACTGTGATATTTTATTAGCATTGACAAGGGTTTAAATCAAAGATTGACAGGTAATGAACCTCTTAAAGTTGCCTGTTACTTTAGTTCAGTCTGTCCCAACAGGTTTAGCTAAAGGCAAACTACAAAAGAAATTTCCTTGGAGGATTCAGTGTACCCAGAGCTACTATAAAGGTGAGAAGATAAATAATCATTATCAGCTCCTATAAAAAATTATTTATTATACATATTCAATATTTTTTCAATGTTATCTCTATTTTCTTCTGTGATTCCTTATCTTTTCTCTCAAATATACTGAAATACGGGGGGGAAAAAAGGAATATTTTTTTCTTTTTTTATTTTTGAGAGAGAGAGCATGAGCAGGGGATGGGGGTCAAGTGGCAAAGGGGGAGGGAGAGGGAGAATCTCAGGCAGGTTCCGCTTGGAGTCAGAACTGGACACAGAGCTTGATATTACAACCCTGAGGGCATGACCTGAGCTGAAATCAAGAGTCAGAAGCTTAACTGACTGAGCTACCCAGGCACCCCTCTTTTTTTTTAAAGTAGACTTTATGCCAAAAGTGGAACTTGAACTTATGACCCTGAGATCAAGAGTTGTATGCTCCACTGACTGAGCCAGCCAGGCCCCCCAAGAATATAAATTTCTGTCATCATCCCATTATTATTCCTGATTCTCTTCTTTTTAAAAAAAATTTTAATTGATTATTTTTTTATTTTTTAAAGATTTGTATTTTTAAGTAATCTCTACATCCAAAGTGGGGCTCAAACTTATGACCCCAAGATCAAGAGTCACATGCTCTACTGACTGAACCAACCAGGCACACCTTTCCCAATTCTCTTCTAATGTATTTTGGACATTTATGTTTCCTTCTGGCTTTTCCAGCCAGGACATATGTAGCACACATCAAAAATTACTGTAGCACGGGAGTGCATCAGGTAACTCCTCTTCTTGTTCACCATGTTATTTCCTTTAACATTTCCATCCCCTATAGAAGAAACTATTTAGTCACCTCCTTAGAAGAGAGTATGAAAGAACTGATTGCTTTGGGGATCATTACATGTATTTCCAAGATGCCATTATGCTTAGCTAACAAGAGTGAAGCAATGCCCCCAAGGGAGCAGGAGAGGAGCGGGGAATAGTGAGGACACTCTTAGAACAACTGCAGATGGTTCATGAAAGAAAAGCAGGGGTGACGCCATCACTCAGAATGTAGTTATGCAAAAAAGGCAAAATGATGCCAGAAAGGGAAATGGCCACAAGGTAAGTGCTGTCTTGCCCACCATAGAAAACCTGTCATTTGTGAGTGTACATGGCACTGGAATGACAGGAAATATTCTCAAGCAACAAGATTATTACTACCAAAGGTATAAATCATGAATTGTGTGTAAAGCATGGAAACCAGCAGGAAACTAGAAAGGAAGAGAAAATGGGAAATTAGAGGGGATTCACCAAGCTATGTGTAAAGTGCATTCCAAAAAGGTCCTCTCCTGCACAAGGGATTGAAACTAGAACAGTATCCTCTTTCAGAGGGAAAAAAAGCCACCCAAAGGAGATTTTTTCCCCTTTTCCACCTTTTCTTGAAAATAAGAGAGTTCACAAATGTGTATTGCTAAAGATCAGGTGAAAAGCTTTACAGCTTCTAGAGCAGATGGTTTTCAGAGTAGCTCACAACTACTGGGCAGAATGGATAAGAAGGGGAAACTTTATTAATATTTCATGTTAGGACACTTTATTTTGAGACTTTTATAAGGAGGTAGATATTTTCTAATATGCTAATGCTGGAAGATTCACTGAGAGGAAACAAAAGTTTTAGGAGCTTTATAAAGCTTGAGTGCTTTCATGTGGTTATACTGCATAATGCAAGCAAAGTCAAGCAACTCCAAAATTCCATTTATTCTATTTAGGCTAAACAGCACTAATAGAAGATAATCAGAAATATGCATTACCAGAAAATTTGCTACATTCGGGCGAGCATTACTCATTGAAAAGGACTCCCTCTCATTCTTTTCTCAGTGCCACTCTCTCGGGTGTTCTGGTAACAGCCAAAAGCAACATGGCTGACCAAAGCTTGCGGGCAAGTCTACTTTTTTCTATTACGTTTCTGTGTATCCAGCTTGGCTGTTCCACACACATCCAGAGAGATAAGGTTTGATAACAATCACTAAAATATTTTAAATGAAAAAAATGAAGGTAACAGGTTATGAACGCAATTAAGTCAGATGACTTGATTGGAATTCTGCTTTTCTAAAAATGATCCAACATCAAAAGAAAATTATAGCAAGAATAATTATAAAAGGAGAGTGGGCAATATTTGCATTCTCCCTAAAATATTACTAAGAGGAGGAGAAATAAAAATCAGGATTTGGCAACAGCTTTCCAAGTTAGAGAACAGAACAAAGCTCCCAAAAGGACTTCACGGAGCAGATTAAATTACCATGGAATTTCATAAAGAATTCATTGAATGCTTAAGCAGGCTTCTGTGTAGGTCAAAGAGGACCAATCAGAAAATCGAGGTTATTAAGGGATGAGAAATAGGGTAATAGGAAATAAAATATAATTATAGAGTAAGTGAAAGGGGGAAGGAAGGAATAGCAGATGTATTAATATTGTTTTGGTTTTGGATGAATCATTTTTTCTGTCGAGTCTTTCAAAGGCCAACTTGGATTTTTCCCCCATTCAATTATATTTTATTCTTATTCTATTTTAGATAGAGAGCCTGATGGCCTCAAGGGAGAGGCTCAGGTGCTGGAAGCATCTGAGCCTCTAAAATAACTATATTTCACATATATTACATCGGAAATCTGAGGCACATTTTATTTTCCTTCTTAAAATATTCATTAAAATGAGCTATTAGCTACACATATTTAATTTCAATTTTGTTTTCCAGAAACAAATTTGTAGAACACAAAATCAGAAACTATTGACAAGATTAAATATCTACATCTATGGCAACGACATCATTTCATATTTTTTCCTATATTTACTTTTGAGTCTAGAATTCTAAAGCTATTTACATTACAAAAACATTATTATTTCAACTCTAAGGAAAGTCTTCCTTAATTTACCGTAATTTAAGGTGAAAATAATTAGTTCATCAAATTTTAAAATATGTATACTTGTAATTTTAGTATAAAACAACAAAATTAAATTATTCCAAGCTTCATCTGGTGCATTACCCAAGCTTTCAATTTGAAATATTTTGCAAAAAAAATTACCATCATTTAGCTTTACATGCATTTCTATAAAAACTGACGACTACATAATTGCCTAAAATTATAAAATTAGTACAGGAGTTACCACAGTTAGAAAGCAGTACAGAAAAAGACTAGGAACTCAGTTTTATCATTATTAACAACTCACACCTAGTTTTTTCCACAATCATAAAGTTACTTTATGTACATTATCTCAGATAATTACCAAGCACAGTATTTAATAATTATCATAACAGCACCATCCCAGAAGGGCTCATTTTGTTCCAGCAGTACAGTTGACATACAGTATCTCACATAAGTTCACAACAAGTAAACACAGAAACAGCCAAAGAAATAAAGAAATTAAGGTGAGCATCAATGCTTGCAAGTGACAGAGACTAGACTCCGGATCTGACTTCATCTGCAGGTTAATTATCACCACACAACAGCTTTTGCTTCCCAACAAACGACACCCTGAGGAGGCCCACAGACCTCAGCTCGGAAAATCCTGAAGAATGTCCCATGACCTCAACCCAGGACTTATTTCTCCCAGTTTCCCTCCCACTTCTCTAACCATTTCTCATCTATTTCCCATTCCTGAAATAGCTGTTCTTCAACTTCCCATCCTCAGACTGCCCCTTCTCAAAATCATCTTTTCCCCTCTATGCCCCCCATCATTCTTAGTTACCTCAACTGAGCCTCAGTGCACCCCAACATGTTGGCATCATTGACTCCTCCCCCAGACTACAGTCAGTGGCCAAGTCAGGCACTGCCACAGTGGTGCCCCACTCACTGCCACTGCCCCGCCATTAAGTCCTCACGTCCATCCCCTAAATTGTTAAGCAGGCTGAGATGAAACCCCAGGTCCTTACCAAGGCTCACAAGCTTATCGGGTTCTTCTAAGCCAAGGTTCCTTGCTCCCGCAACACCTCTTTCAGCCTCCTCCGCCACACTGCCCTGGGCCTCTTGCAGTCTGTTGGACACACAGGGCCAACCACAAGCCAAACAGCCACCTACCTGGCTCCTTCACTTAATTCAGGTCTTGGCTCAAATGCCACCTCCTCGGGAGAACACAGCACCTTGCCCCATCATGTTCCGTACCTTTTTCTTGACTGTTCTACATGGTACTTTCAACCTCACATCATTATAATTTATTTTGTGTTTATGCCCTCTCCCCCAGAGAAAGTAAGCTCTACTCAGGTCACAGAGTTAGTGATTTCAGTCTCTTTTAAACTCCCTACCTTGTCCCCTGCCCTTAAACCTCTGCCTGGAACATGGAGGCACTGAGTTATCTGCTCAGTGAAAGGACAGAGGGAAGGACAGACGAATGGATGAATTCTAACTGGTTTTCTTTCTACTCTTTTTTCCATCTCTGACTTTACCATTAGCAGTGCTGTCAATGTGACTCAAAACATATCAAAACAAAACATGGAGTTGATAAAATATACCATATTTTTAGGGAACAGTCAGTAGGTTGGCAAAAGACCCAATGAATAGTGGCCAAGGGCTTGGCTATGTGATTTGACTATGATACATTATTTAACCTTTTAACACTTTGTTTCCTTATACATTATGATAATAATAATGCTTATCTCATAGGACTGTTTCAGGGATTTAATAAGGTAATGCATATAGTAATTATATATAAAATGGTTGACACAGGGTTGGTACAAAGTTAAGCATTCAGTAAATATTAACTAGTATTACAATGGCTCACTTGGTGCCAGTTTTCAGTTGCTGGTTTAGGGTTTTAAATGTCATGGTGAGGGCACCTGGGTGGCTCAGTGGGTTAAAGCCTCTGCCTTCGGCTCAGGTCATGATCTCAGGGTCCTGGGATCTAGCCCCGCATCGGGCTCTCTGCTCAGCAGGGAGCCTGCTTCCCTCTCTCTCTCTCTCTGCCTGCCTCTCTGCCTACTTGTGATCTCTCTCTCTCTGTCAAATAAATAAAATCAAATAAATAAATAAATAAATAAATAAATAAATAAATAAATAAATGTCATGGTGAGTACTTTACATGTAAGATATTCCTAATGAAAATTTTGTTAAATTTATCCCTGATGCATTAGTATTTTTAATGAAGAACTTTTGGCTGAATGCTATTCCCTTCACAGTGGAATTCCTAGGCCACATTTTTCTCTTGCAAAATGCTATCTACCTACAGTTACAAAAACAAATTCACTCTTTGCCTGGGAAGAGTCATTCCTATCTCATACTGTATGCAATGATAACCCCCAAAGGTATTTAATATTAAAATGATACCAGGAGACAACTTGGGAGCATATTTGTTAAACCTCTAGTTAGGGAAGGCCATTCATAAAGGAACAATGAGATATCATCTTACTTCTGTGGATCTAACAAAATTTTAAATGATGGCACCTAGTGTTAGTGAAGGACTATGGTAATAAGAGGGCTGGCATAACTGGATATGTTTGGTAGTTTGTGGTAAAAGTATTAAAATGATAATTTTTAGCACAGTTATTACCCTTCCAAACATTTAGCAGATGGAAATAATCCTATACTTAAAGGCATTCTACCTCATGTTTATCACCTAAATGAAGTTCTCTTTTCCCAGACTCTACATTTGGTCAAAATCCAAGTTTTGTATTATGAAAGCTATTCCTTTTCTTTCATTTTCACTGCCACTGGCTCTGGTTTAAGTTCCATTAATTGTTATTTACACTAGTACATATATTTTCTAAGAATAAAATCCACAGTCTTTACCGTGAGCCAATAAATGACAAGGAGCTCCAGAGTCACTGCTGTTATTAGAAATAATAAGATTAGAGGTATATTAGAAAGGAGACAAAATGATCACTATTTATGGAGGAGATGAATGATGACCTGGACAAAAGAGAATACCTGACCAACTATTTGAACCAATAACTGAGTTGTAAAATAAGTAGACCAAAATCAATAGCTTTCCTTTATACAAATAATAACCTACTGAAAAGAATAAAGTAAAAAAAAAAAAAATCCATCCACTTAGCAATAGAAAACAGATGTAAAAATACTATGAAAAGTACTGTGAACTCACTATTTCTACATCGGAAATTACTATAGACAACACCATGAGGCAGCTAATTCAATAAAAAGTCAAGTATCTCTTCTCCTCCCCACTTTGCAGACCAACCAGGTTAACTTTATTCATTTATTCCTCCTTAATACCAATCTTTTCTTTTATAAACCCACCCACACCCCACAAATCTCTTCACTACCAAACCCACCCAAGGCCTCTGGAATTCTCTTTTCTAGCTTCATCCCCTTGGCCTTTGACCTTAACTGAATTCTGGTTTCCTCACAAGAACATCACTTGCCTTATGGACCTCTCAAGGGATAGCTAGATGCTGTTTTACTACCATAGAAACTTCATGGTTATGTACTGATCCGTGTCCCCCCTCCCCAGCAAATTCACATGTTCAAAGTTTTAATCCCCAGTATCTCAAAATGTGGCTGTATTTGGAGATCAGGTCCTCTTTAGAGAGGACAAAGTTAAAATGAGGCCGTTAGTGTGGCCCTTAACCCACCTTGTCTAGTGTCCTTTCTGGAAGTTTACGTGCACAGGGACAAAAGGGAAGTGAGGGCACAGGGGAAAGACCACATGAAGACACGGCGAGAAGGCAGTCATCTGCCAGTTAAGGAGAGAGGCCTCAAGACAAACCCAACTTGCTGCCATCTTAATCTCGGACTTTTAGCCTCCAGAACGTGAGAAAATAAATTTTGATTGTTTAAGCCACGCAATCTGTGACAGGCAAAATAATGCATTCATCATACATCCTGAAGTACACATTCTGTACTTCAGTGTCAGGGGTATAGTCAGTATCACTCCTCTGCTCTCACAAAAAATATCTGCACCTTGAGGTTAACAGCAGCAATTTTCCAACCATTTACATACATACACACACCCCATTCACATTCATTCACCCCTTTGTTCACTCCTGACATTGAAATCTGGGTCACAGTTTCTCCACCCAAGAATCTGCCCCATCCCAGGAGACTTTGACTCTGTGTGCTGGCTACTACTTTGGACTCTTGCCTCATCTGACAACCCCCCCCACCCCCGCACGGCTTCACCTGCATAGTCACTCTCTGCTCTTGGCTCACTCAGACCTGCTCCAGCTCTCAATCATTCTGCTCTCCACCTCCAACTCCTTGCACTTCCAACTTGCTTCCTCAACTTTTCTCACTGCATTTATTCTTCAACCTTATTAGTGTTTCCTGTTCAGTTTGTACTTTTCCCCTACTTAACAGTCCTGAACTGTCCTTACCTTCTTTTCCATCCAACTTCAGTCTCTTAAGTCCTAAAGCGTGATCTATTTTTGGCAAAAATCAAAAACTTTATGGTTTTTGTCCCAACCACAGACAAATTAATCCACTTTCTTCCTTGTACATTTGAGTTGTCAAAAGTTTCAGGGGAAATTGTGTAACCAAACGGATGAACAGCACAGCTTGCGGTTAGCAACTTTATGTAGGTTCCTTGACATTTTCTGGCCTCCTCGTTATGTTTCTTAGGCAGCTTTTCAACCCATCTTAACTCTACCTCTGACTCTGCTTCTTCCTCCTAACAACTCACCTTGGGTCTCATTTCACAGAGAAAATAAAAGATGTCAGATACAGATACCTTCCTTTTCCACCAAAACTATACATTTAGCTACATCTATTTCTACCCACTCTTCCCCTGTTTCCATCTACATGTCTCTCCAGGCAGCCAAAGCAAAGTCCTCCAGTTATGCTCTGAACTCTCTTCTTTCTGCTCAAATTGTGCCATCAATTAATTCCTCCCTTCTACTTTCACTCTCAGTCCCCCACTGGATCTCTGTCTCTCTCTCTCCCCACCCCACTGTAATGGACACATGCCATCAACATTTAAATATGATCTATTCCTATTTCTTCCCAACCAGGGAAAAAAAAAGTCTCAGAACCTTACATAGGTACTTCCTGAAATTGCTCCATCTCCCCTTCCATTCAGAGTCAAATTTATTGCAAGAAGTATCACCACTTTTCCTCTCCACTCCCCATGGCTCTAATCTAGCCTCCTCTCTGGTTCACCAAAAGTGCCGTGACTAAGACAATCACCCATATTTTGAATCTGATGACAAAATGTTAGGTATCGTTGTTCCTGTCCCATCAGCACTTTTGGTTATCATGTATCAGTCCGCCTTCCTAAAACCTTCTTCTCTTAGCCTCCATGGTACAAAATTACTTCTAATTTTCCATGTAAATTTCAGACTACTTCCAAGCTCTTCCATATCTTGTAGATTTTATGTTTTAAAAAAGATTTATTTATTTGAGAGAGAGAGAGAGTGTGTGAGTGTGTGGGGGGAGGGGCAAAAGGGGCCAGTCTTCAACTAGACTCCCCACTGAGTGCAGAGCCCCACATGGGGCAACTAGGGGCTCCATGTCACCATCCATGAGGTCATAACCTGAGCCGAAACCAAGAGTCGGATCTTAATGACTGAGCCACCCAGGTGCCCCTTACAGATTTTAAATCTTGGAATGCCTTAAAGATTGGTCTTTGTCTCCTCTCCCCTCCCCATATTCTCACCCATAGTGATGCTAACCATTTCCAGGGCTTCAATTATCATCTATAAGCAGAAGACTCTGATCTTTGTATCTCCCATTCTGACCATTCTTCTGAACCTCAGATGAATACATTAAACTTTAATATCTCTTCTTAAACATCCATGGGAATCAAACTCATTGTGACCAAAACTGAGCTCATAACCTCCTCCTAAGCCTTCCTGCATGCCGGTGCTCTCTCCTTCAGTAAGTACCATTCTGTCTACCACTTGCACAAGTCTGAAATACAAAATGCATCCATAATACATCTCTCTCCCTCATTCCCTGAAATTCAATCACTATAAGCAATCTATTCTACTTCCTACATATTCGAATCCATTCACTTCTTTCCAATTCCCCAGCCATTATCCTACTGCAGACTGCAACCCCTGTCCAATTGGACTGGTGTTAATGTTTCCCAACTAATGTCCCCCACATCCCCTCCTGTTCCTTTCAATCTGATTCCCATACTGCTGCAAAGTAATTTATCTAAAATATAATACTTCATCACATTTTACTGCTGTATAAAACCCTTCAGATGCTTCCTAATGCTTTGGTGATGAATAGCAAGGTTTTTCAAATCACCTGAGAGGCCCTGCATTGTCTGGCCACTTCTTACCTCTCCACTTTCATCCCCTAATACTCTACGTACATTCTCACACCCATTCACTATGCTCAAGTCACACCGGACAAGTTACCACATACCACACCTCATGTTAAAAAATATTTTCTTTTGCCTACTTGTGATCTCTGTCTGTCAAATAAATAAATAAAATCATAAAAAAAAATTTCTTTTGGGGTGCCTTGATGGCTCAGTTGGTTAGGCAACTGCCTTCAGCTCAGGTCATGGTCCTGGAGTCCCAGGATCCAGTCCTGCATAGGGCTCCCTGCTCATCAGGAAGTCTTCTCCCTCTGAACACCCCCCACTCATGGTCTGTCTCTCCCTCATTCTCTCTTTCTCAAATAAATAAATAAAATTTTAAACAGAATTTTCTTTTTAATGATGATATACTATCTTGTGCTCGAGGGTGTATAAAAACAGGTATATTTTCTCATCTTTTACTGAAATGTAAATTGATAAAGCCTTTGAGAACAATTCAGCAATACGTGTCAAAATACTGCAGGTTTTGTATAATGTTTGGCTATAAATTCCTGTTTTGTTTTGTTTTTTTTTTTAGATTCAAACTGATATAATAATTATGGCAGTATTTTTAAAATAGTGACACCTGAAAACAAGAACACCTGAACATTGCTTTGTTAATCTGGTAGAATGAATATATTTTCTTTCATGTATAGAAAGGCCTCTTTTGATAGAGAGAGAGAAAGAGGAGAGAGAGAGAGACCCAACATTAATACTGCATACATGAAAACTCAACGTAGTTTTTAGCACAAGCTAAAGAAACTACCCCAATGAAATGTCTTTAGTTTCCTGATGTGATGATTGGATTATTTTGGAATTTTTTTTTATTCTACAGTATTTAGAATCAGAAAACAGTCTGAACTTGCCCTCAGTGAAAGTTTGCAATATTCATGACAAAGTAAAGAGTGTAGAAAAGATGATTCTTTCCATTCTTTTCAGAACGAATGCTTTTTCTAAAATGGTATTAGCTTTGTCAGTTGCTGCCGCACATCACTCCTATTACTCTGCTCTATTAAAGCCCCACTTCAAAATATAGAAAAAAAAATTTTTTTAAATATAGAAAGAATAAACTTGTGAGGAAAATAAACAGTGAAGGAAATCATAATTAATTATTGCTTTTGTAGGGGCACCTGGGTGGCTCAGTGGGTTAAAGCCTCTGCCTTTGGCTCAGGTCATGATCCCAGGGTCCTGGGATCGAGCCCCGCATCAGGCTCTCTGCTCAGCGGGGAGCCTGCTTCCTCCTCTCTCTGCCTGCCTCTCTGCCTACTTGAGATCTCTCTCTGTCAAATAAATAAATAAATAAATAAAATCTTTAAAAAAATTATTGCTTTTGTAGATGAGGACTAGACATAATAATCTAAATTTATAAATCATAATAATCTAAATTGAATATATATAGAAAAGATGGAATACAATAAAAATTCGTGGAATTTTTGGAATTCCAAATTCTTGGTAAATTTGGCAATAAGTAATGCAACAAACATTTATTGAGCACCTACAATGGATCAGATGTTGTGCCAAGTGATGGAGATGCAGACTTAAATGACAAATGAACCCTGCCTTGTGTGAAACTCAATAACTGAATTCATTCTATACGACCCTGGGTTAGAATTTCTCTGTAAGCTCCCTTGTTACTTGCCACTCACCTAGGACCATTATTACTTCCACCTTGAGATTAAAATCCTAGGAGTTCACCATTTATGGCCCCTGCTTTTCTGGGCTAGTATTCTTTAATGGCACCATACCACATTTCTCTTCTATTTGAACCACTGTCCAAGAAGGAAAACTGCATGCCATCTCACATGCCATCTGTTATCTCCACCAGTGATGGCCTCAGACATGGCAGCCGACCACTGGTTTCACCAAGCTCTTGATACCACCTTAGAATTTGGGCTGCACAAATGCTAGAAGTCAGTGCCAGAGTGAGAACCAGGCCTTTAAGCTCAATGAAGCCGACCATACTCCATATCCAGTCATTCTTGACCATAACTCTCCAATTTGAAAGCAGCAACCAGACACATCTCTCTTGCTTTCATCTTCATATCTCTCTGGATTTCTTTCACCTTGAATCATCCCCCCAAGGTGTTGAAGATTGTAGAAATGGTTGTAAGTTCTGTGTTCCCTATATCTATGCCCCCTTTCAGTGTGATCTTACAGGTCCTCCATCATCCATCCTGGTCTCGTAACTTGACGTGGCTGACAGAACATGGTAGAGGTAGTAATGTCCAAATGAGTTCTTAGCCGAGGTTCAAAAGGCTTTGCAAGCCTGGACTTTCTTAGAAATCTACAACTGTCATGTGAACAACCTTAGCCTAACCTGCTACGCTGAAAGAAGACATGGCAAGGTGCTCCAGGTATGCCAGCCACAAAAGCAAGGCCATCGTAAATGAAACAGCTGAGTAAACCCACCATCTAACTACAGATGCATAAGTAAGCCCAGTCAATATAGACTAAATAGATCAATCCCCCCCAAAATTTCCAAGTGAATCCAGACCAAATTTCTAATCAGTCAAATTACTGTTTCAGGCTACCATGTTTGGGGATGTTCTGCTACAAAGCAAAGCCAACTGCTCTCCAGGGCTTCCAATCCTCCATCTCAAAAACGTTCATATATATCCTCCATAATCTGCCACCTCAAAAAATGCACCCTTTACTTCTCTGCTCTGACTGAAACTTGGATTTTCAGTGAGGGTAATACATTCTCTGAAATCACCTCATTTAGATTTTTTATATTCCCCCATGACAAGTATGCTTGCCATAGGAAGGAGTGCCACTCTCAAGAACCACTCTTTCATACTCATGTAAAAATCAATCCTCCTTTTGGATATCTGTGACATCCATCTCTTCCACCCAGTACTACCACTCCTCATTAATATCACCTTTCTAGGACAGTCCCCAACTTTGGAACCTAGAAAGCCATCTTCCCCTCCAATCTGTCTTGGGAAACTGGTCTTTTGAATACTTGTTCAATACCTAGAATCTAAGTTTGCGAACCTCCTAATATATAGCGAATTTCATGCCCTCATCACTTAAGTATCCATTTCCATAGCCATACCGTTGAACTTGTCAATAGCCAAAATTATTCCACCTCTGAAGTATTCCAAATCTTAACCCATAAGACTGATTTCACTAACATACAAAATAATAACAAGAATAATTACAGAAACGTTTTCTGTGGTACCCAAAGAATTATCTCAAAAAAAGTTACCAGAATCAAACACACATATGCCTGGGCTTTTAAAACCATTTAGGGGGTGCCTGGGTAGCTCAGTTGGCTGGGCAACTGCCTTCGACTCAGGTCATGATCCCAGAGTCCCGGGATCAAGTTCCGCATTGGGCTCCCAGCTCCATGGGGAGTCTGCTTCTCCCTCTAACCTTCTCCCCTCTCATGCGCTCTCTTACTCTCTCTCCCTCTCAAATAAATAAAATCTTAAAAAATAATTGAAAAATAAAAAATAAATAAAACCACTTAGGGACAGGTAATTCTCATATGTAAATATCATTTATAAGCATAAATGAGGGGAAATAACCCAGGAATCTTTTTTTAAAAAAAGAATGGTAGAGGATGGTAGAAATTTGTTTTCCAAGATAATAACTCATACTAGAAAGCTACAGTAATTAAATACTGTAGAATAGGTACCACAAGAGACAGATTAATAGAGAATAATAGAAATCTTAGAAATAAGTTCAAATACTTATAAGTATGTATATGTTTAACATAAGGTAAAGTAGTGAGTTAATCAGTGAACAAAAGGATTATTCAACAAATTCTACTGGAATTACTGGCTAACTTGTTGGGTTAAAAAAAAAAAAAGAAAAGAAAAAAGAAAGTTAACCAGAATTATTATCTCATGCACACAAAAATAAGTTTATTTAAACTTAAAATGAAGGGCGCCTGGGTGGCTCAGTGGGTTGAGCCGCTGCCTTCGGCTCAGGTCATGATCTCAGGGTCCTGGGATCGAGTCCCGCATCGGGTTCTCTGCTCGGCAGAGATCCTGCTTCCCTCTCTCTCTCTCTCTGCCTGCCTCTCCAACTACTTGTGATCTCTCTCTGTCAAATAAATAAATAAAAAATCTTAAAAAAAAAAAACTTAAAATGAAAAAGAAAATAATAAATAATAAATAGAATTTTTAAAAAGGGCCATTCAGAGGTTAGAAGGTCAGTATTTTTATAAATAAAAAAGGTCTTTTTAGCATGAGTAAAAGATTCAATTACATGAAATTTTAAACCTTCATATTGAAAAACAGTCAACAAAAGAAGCAATATTATGAAAATACATTTGCAACATATAATGATGAGTTTTATTATAAAATGAGCTATTACAAATCAAGAAGCAAAAATACAAATAACTGAATTTTTTTTTCACTTTTCTGCACGTTCCTGCAGATCAGCATTTTTTTTTTTAAGATTTTTATTTATTTATTTGACAGAGAGAGAACACAAGTAGGCAGAGAGGCAGGCAGAGAGAGGGGAAGGGAAGCAGGCTCCCTGCTGAGCAGAGAGCCCCACAGGGGGGGCTCGATCCCAGGACCCCGGGATCATGACCTGAGCCGAAGGCAGAGGCTTAACCCACTGAGCCACCCAGGCGCCCCATAAATAACTGAATTTTAAAGTGGATGATTTACATGAAAAATTAAAAAATACAAATTATCGACAAACACATAAAAAATAATTTCAACAACCCAGATTTTTACTTCTGTTTCTTACCTCTGGGACAGGTAAGAAATAGATTCACATATACAACTGTTTGCACTGCATTTCTATTTAAGTGTCTAACACACGTCTTAAACAGAACATATCTAAACTGAACTTTTGATTTTATCACTCTCCCACACACAGCTCACATAGCAGCCTTCCCCCTCACAGTAAAAAGCAACCTCATCCTCTACTTCCTCAATCCAAAGCCCTTGGAGTCACCCTCACTCTTCTCTTTACTCATACCCATACCAAGCTATCAAAAAATCCTATTAGCTCTACCTTGACAGTATCTCCAGAACCTAACATCCTAGCACCACTACCTATTGAAGCTACCATCATTTCTTCTCTGGATAACAGCAAAAATAGACCTGCCTTGCTTATAATATGTAACTTGTACATTTAGCCCTTAGGGTAAAACTAAAACTCCTGAATCTGGCTCCTGCTTACC
This sequence comes from Lutra lutra, assembly GCF_902655055.1. NCBI lineage: Eukaryota > Metazoa > Chordata > Mammalia > Carnivora > Mustelidae > Lutra > Lutra lutra. Next base: position 63,133,032 of record NC_062285.1, on the reverse strand, counting down.
TCTCCAGCTGCATTTCACATCATGTTCTTGAATCTCCGCACATCAGCCACACCAACCACACCAGCTTCCTTTCACAACATCCTATCTTCTGATACAGAGCCCTTGCATATTACATTTGCTCAGCCTGACCATTCTTCTCTTCACTGATGTAATGCTATTTGTTCATCCTTTCTCAACTGCAACATCATTTTCTGAAGAATGCCTTCCCTGATCTCCTTGCTAGATGAAGTTCAGTTACTGCAGACACTTGATCAACAATCTACTGCTGCAACATCGCATGCATATTTGATCATTATATGATTAATGTCTATTTCCCAACTTAATTATTGTGTCTTAAAGGACAGACAGCAATCTTATTTTGTTCACCACTGTATCCCCAGTGTCTAGAAGAGATTAATTCACAGACGGCTCTTGTTATTATTTTTCAAATGAGTAAAGATTATAGAAAAGAGACTCACTGGTAAGGTACAAGTTTTATATGCATGGACCGATCATCCCCATACTACTATTTCTAGAATTATTCCAAGCTCTCTAGTTTCTGGGTTCATTGGTGGACATATGGCAGACTCAGCCAGGAGAGTTAACCCAATTCTTACATTCCACTTCACATTCTACCAACTGTCTCCCCAAGCTCCAGGTCCTTGAGCACTTAGGAATCATGGTTTGAAGAGACATTAACAGATGAAACCAATCAGTGAACAAGCACAGTGTCCATCTTGTTCTATACTAGCCCACCCCCTCCCTTCTTTTCAACCAACAAACAAAAGTGACATTTCTGAGATTCAGGGCCTGAGAAATTTTGGAGGTAGATTACACACATACACATAAATGGGAAATTCATAAGACTGCTTGCTGTGCAATGACCTAATTCGTGATCAGAAAGCTCAATTCTTTTATCGGTTTAGGAACATGACACTTACCCGCAAAATAATGCGAAGAGAATGTGTTACCCACTGCATTTTTCCCCCTCTTCCTCCAAACATCATAGAGAATTAGCTTCCCGATGTAACAGTAAGAACTCAGGCAAATAAATAAATAAAGTTTGTGTCACATGTCTTCTTACAAATAATGCTACCATAAATTATGGGGACCTTAAATTGGTCAAAAAAGACTGGAATAGGTTGAATTAAAACTGAGATAATATCCAGGATAGTCTACACACACTGGGTTTCAGCATTGCAAGGGACATTCGTGCTGGCTCACTACCCCCTCCTGGATCACCGTTTCTGAAATAGATTCAGGAATCAAGAGGCAGGGAACACAACTCTAAAGACACGGGTAAATGGGAGCATTTTTGCCAAGGAGAAAAGGGAATTTAAGCTCGTGGAAAATGCATTGTTCTAACGTTTTCTAGTACTGGGTTGCTTTTATTAATCGAATACTCTTACAAGACCTACAATAAAAAAAAAAAAACAGACATCAGTGTATCTGTGACATGCATAGTTACAAGTTGCATGAGAACAGTTTAATTTAACACCAAGACAGCACAATTCATCTCAGCATGGCCACCTGGCATAAACTAGAACTATATATCTTATGAGACAGTAGCAAGCTTCAAAAAACTGGGAAAGCAGACCCATGTGATTTTTTCCACCAAGTGCATTTAGAAAGAGACTACATCTAATGAAAACCCAAAGAAAACTTCAAAAAACAAAAAAGATCTGGGGACCAAGGAGAAGAATTCTCCATGATCACTGACTTTTATAAGAATTCTAGTTAAGATAGTTTTAAGTTTTAATTCAACATGCTTCTCCTGTTCTTTCTTTACCAAAATCAAATAAAAATCCAACCAGAAGGCATTTGCTTTTGAGATTTCTTTCCTGGATGATCAAAATCAACAGTTTTTGTTCCATACATGAGGTACTACAAAGTAATGGAAAGTTGTGCTTCCTATAACAGACACACATACTTCACTTTAGTGATGAGTACAAGTTTACATTTTTTGTCGCCTTTCTCACTGCACAGAGAAGTAATAACGATAATCCTAAAATTGGTATTTCCCAAGAATTTATAGATCCTTTGAACATGCAGTTGGTGCTATCTCCTGAACATCATAAATTGTGTGCTTCTCCATTCAAACCGACTTTCTGTTTCCACTAATAGGTTACTCATCACATGAGGCAGCCTCTAAAACCCACCACATGTGGTGCCACCCCACTCCTGGCTACATCTGCTCGGGCAAGTAAAAGAACATTCCTAAGCTTTGGTTTCCTCGTTTTCATAAAAAGCAAGAGAAATAATTCGTGTTAAGTTCTCTCACTCGGAATATACTTAGTAAATGTCAGCTTAAATCATAAATCCGAAAGCAGGTATTCGGAGACCTTACTGCACATTCGAGATTCGAGAGAGAAGAAAGGTCTGTGGAGAAATGGGGCAACAAGGACAACTCAGCCACTAGCTAAGTCTTCGCCACTCACCATGCCTTCCATGTCCTAGCAGGGTTGCCACTGCCCTGGAGCTGGTTAGAAATGCAAACTCTCAGGCTCCACCCCAGAACCACTGAATCATAATTTTCATGTTAACAAGTTCCCCAGGTGATTCATATTCCCACTAATTTTTGAGAAGCTCTGAGCTCAATGATGTGCTCCTGCATGCAGACCTCACAGCTCATTAGACAGAAATTCAGGTCTCAGCAAAATTATCAATGTATGTGTCATGGACCATTGGGTCACTTTCCAATGGCTAAAATCATAAATATTATATGTGTGTGCTGTCTGTTATGGTAGGTCGACTTCAAATTCTTTTTCCTGAGTTACTAAGCTTGTTGCACAAGTGTTGTGAGATATGTCTTTACAACTTTAAGTAATATTTATAAGTGAGGGCCATTCTGAAGCCTGCCAGCCCAAAGTTTTTTGTACACTATCAATGAAACTAAAGTATAAAACAAACAATAAGCCTAAGATCCGAGCCTCAAGTCTCTTTTTTAAATTTTTAAATTTTTTTTATTAACATATAATGTATTATTAGCCCCAGGGGTACAGGTCTGTGAACCGCCAGGTTTACACACTTCACAGCACTCACCATAGCACATACCCTCCCCAATGTCCATAACCCCACCACCCTCTCCCTACTCCCCCTCGCCCTGGCCACCCTCAGTTTGTTTTGTGAGATTAAGAGTCTCTTATGGTTTGTCTCCCTCTGGATCCCATCTTGTTTCATTTATTCCTTTCCTACCCCCCAAACCCTCCACGTTGCCTCTCAACTTCCTCATATCAGGGAGATTATATGATAATTGTCTCTCTCTGAATGACTTATTTCACTAAGCATAATACCCTCTAGTTCCATACACGTTGTCACAAATGACAAGGTTTCATTTCTTTTGCTGCCGAGCCTCAAGTCTTAAAAATCTAGTATGACCCAAGCTCCAGAGACCACATAGCCAGTTCCCCAATACAAGGCAACAGTTTCAGTGGCTGGAGGGAAGAGGGTGTGACTAGGACCTGCTGCCATTCAGAAGCAAAATACAGGCAAAGGCTCTCAGGCATAGTGTGGGTAGAATATTCAAGCACAGGCCATAGGATTACAGCAGCCATTCCAACAAATGGATATTTTACAGGCCTAACATTCCCAAGTTCCATTCTTAGCCCCACTAACTTCAGAACAATTTTTTAAAGCCATTTCATGTGCATTTTTATAGTTAAATAGTTTTGAATTTGGGTCCAGCTTTTGCTTAAAAAGAAACCTGCCCGAACTGTACTCTATCAGAAAACCATCTCTAAATTCTAAAGAGAGAAAATTCCTTTCTGACCCTTTCTCACACTGAACTCCTATATCATAGTGTTTTCTTCATTTAATTTTTAATCTATGCTAATTTTATACAATCTGTAAATATATCCTGGAGAACACAGACCACATCATGTATTCAAGGCAGCCACTGGGGAGCCCAGAGCAGCTAAGTGGCTATTTTACACATTTTGCTGGGGGTGGTAGGTGCTGGGCTCTCTTCAGTGATGGGCAGTAAGATATCCATTTCCTTTTTCTATGCAGTTGTTCTTCCTGAGTTACTACTTCCTACATGATGGCCAAAGTCAACTTGTAAGATGCTTTAAATTGTACATATCTTATTTTTCCTATTCTAATTTCAAAATGCCATTTTGTAGGATCTCTACTGAGAAGAAAATGAGCTCATTTTTAAAACAATTACCTAACAACACTTCAGATAAGAAGCTGCATTTTTCTGCCTAAGATAAGTGTTTTTCTTCTCTTTTAAATCGATTCTCATATGAATGATATCTAGATTATCGCTCTTTTGCTTGGGTATAAATCTGAAATCCTTTCACTTGTTTCAAATCCTTACACCACTAAGGGAGACTAGCCTCCTGATCACCTAAAGAGCCCCATTTTCAGTCTCCTAGAGTTGTGCCAGGCAGTATGATTTAATTATTATTACAGACAGATTTGCATAAAGCTTACTTCTGAAGAGTTTTAGGCCATTTAAGCAATGTCATTAGATGGGCAGAGAAATTCTTTTGAGAAAATGTAATGGGGCATGAAAAATAATAAAAATCCACAAAATACATTTATTCAAGAATCTTAATAATGAAGAGAAATTACAATTCTGAGTATAGACCTAGAGGCTGAGTACTCTCTATTATTTTAAAATAAAACAGGATTAAATAGGCACAGCAGGGCGCCTGGGTGGCTCAGTGGGTTAAGCCTCTGCCTTTGGCTCAGGTCATGATCTCAGGGTCCTGGGATCGAGTCCCGCATCGGGCTCTCTGCTCGGCAGGGAGCCTGCTTCCCTCCCTCTCTCTGCCTGCCTCTCTGTCTACTTGTGATCTCTCTCTGTCAAATAAATAAATAAAATCTTTAAAAATAAATAAATAAATAGGCACAGCATAATGCCTCAGAATCAGAGGGCAGTCCCCCATGTTATGTCTTCTGGAAAACTACTCTCATTTCAGAAAAAATAAATTCAGTATTCTCTTATGCCATCTATGGAATTTACTGAAGATGCAGAACAGCAATTAACTTCAACAATAATTGCATATGGGCTCACCAGATGACACTGTGGTAAAACAAGAAAGTTGATGCTGCCATGGACTATCTCTCATTGAAGGATTTCCCACTGATTGCTAGTACCTCGCCAAGGTTGCTGGATACAAAGGCAAGAGCCACCTTGATGACCTTTCAGGGACAAGTGGTGTTTTACAGGTTTCCCTCAGCGCTGCCACCTCGTGCTCCTTCTTAAAGGGGAAATACAACCAAGACCTGTTTTTGGAATGATCTGGTAAGAGCTGGCAATATTTAAAAGCGCCATAAACTTTGACTCAGCAATTCCATCATTAGCAATGTACCCTGCAGATAAAGCCATATAAAAATGCACCAAGATTACTTAAAAATGACATCCTGGAATATTATTTTTAATAAGAAAACAACAAATCAGAAGTGACTGAAATATCCTTTGATGGCGAAAAAGTAAAATTATACTAAATTATACATTGGAGTGATATGCAGTCCCTTAAAAAGTTAATTGATATGGGAAAATCTCCAAGATAAAGTCCAGGAAAATGTGTGATATCATTTACCATATATGCAAAGCCTACACCATGCATATGTGAGTGGGTGCACTGAGAATCATCTGGAAGGATAGTTTGGGAGGGAAGGGAGAAATAGGGGGATTTTTATATTTTATTTTACATCTTTTCAGATGGATGGAATATTTATTGTATGCATGCATTATTTTTAGTTAAAACATTAAAAATGCTGTACTGGTATGAAGAATGAGAGAGTCAGACAACTTCTATGACTCTGGATTGTAGCATGGAAGACACAGCAACTAAATCATTGTGACACCGTCATCACCCTCTGATTCTGCCCTGCCTTTTCCTAACATCCCTGCTCTGCTACCAGCTGACTAATAACAGTACATTTTTTGTTTTTCTAAAGATCATTAAACTGTATCATGCAAGGTCTCATATAGTCATTAATCTGAAGGTTATATTGTTAATTATTCTTGCTTATTAATAAATTGCCAGTTCAGTATTTTCCCACTGACTTGACATTTATCAGTTTTTATAATGCTTAAAAGATAACATGACCAATGCTTTTTTGAGGAGTTTCTGAAAAAGTATTAGCACAAAATTAATGATACTGTTTAAGAAGCCTATAGGATTATCTTGATGAAGTCTCTCTTTATTAAAACTTAGCTGATTCCTCTTTAATAAGTTTAATTATCTTGAATAAGTCACAAGTGAACTATTTTCTTGCTCTTTTTCCACATATACATATAGAATTAGAAAAGTGTATTCATTCTATGATTTATCCACTACTCTTTTAAATACCCAATAAAGTTAATTTGGGGGAGAAAAGACTGAATCCAAACCTAGTGTTGGGGAGCTTCATCAAAAAACCATAACTACCAATTGACTCATGAGCTGGACCCAGGCATTCAGAGGCCCTTCACCTCCTCCCCTGTCCTTGGAATGTGGGTTGTTTGCCTTTCCCACATTGGATGGTGGAAGGGCAGGTACAGGAAGACTGGGAGGGCAGATGCGGGATTTGGTTAGTCTTGCCACCCAAGACAAGCCTCAACTGTAAGTTCCCTAGTATTAAAATTGTTACCTACCAACCTGGAGTGGCCTCTTTCTGCCCTCTCCCCTTGTCCCCTGCTCACAGGGCCTAGTCTGAGATTACACCTGGGCAGCTCCGGGGAGGGTGGTATACATGATTTACAGTAACACCACTAGCCCTTAGCTCACTCAGTTGTTTGCTGTAACATAATATTTGCTAGTAACTACAGACTTTTGGGGAGCTTTTTAAAAATACTGCATCTGAGGGGCGCCTGGGTGGCTCAGTGGGTTAAGCCGCTGCCTTCGGCTCAGGTTGTGATCTCGGAGTCCTGGGATCGAGCCCCGCATCAGGCTCTCTGCTCTCTCGGGGAGCCTGCTTCCTCCTCTCTCTCTGCCTGCCTCTCTGCCTGCTTGTGATCTCTCTGTCAAATAAAAAAAAAATTAAAAAAAAAGTAAAAAAAAAATACTGCATCTGATAGTAAAACAAAACATCTTCCTTTTGATGGTTATTTCTCTTTTTCATTATTGCATACATCCCCTCAATCAGCACTGGCATTCTGGTCATGAAGCCCCTTGTGTCTCTGTAATGCCAACTAATTTATAATTGTGTTCATGCATAAGAACCTCAAGCACATACCACATATTTCCCACGCCTCCGGCATTCCTGAATAGACTGCTAAGTTTATTGGTTATGTTGCTCCAAAATGATTTTGTTTTTTATTGTAACCTATATATGTTATTTAAATTGTGTTCTTTATTTTAAGAACAAAGAAACTCCTGGTGAATTATATCCCACTGATTTTTATTTCTTATCCCTATATTTATATATTCAGAAGTCTCTGAATCAATTTTATGACCCTGTCATTCATTAAAAAAAAAATCTTCAGATTACTTAAGTGGCAGCCATTTAATCTCCATCCCCACTTTACTATGCATTTTAAGTGACAGGGCTAGAATCATCCATATTTGCACACTAATGTGAACATAAAAGAGTTAAACCTCCCAAACGACTATCTCCTAGTCAGAGTATACATATAAATGATCTGTTTTTCTTTTCTATTATTTAAGATTAATGAAAATAGCCCATACATATATAAAAAGTTGCTCATCTTCATGATTCATCAAGGAAATGCAAATTTAAACTATAATATGAAATCATGCGCCAACATCATTTATCATAATGCCTCAAATTAAAAAGATCAAAAATGCCAAATGTGGGTAAGGGTGTGGAACAACTGGTATAACCACTTCAGAAAACAGTTTGGCAAAACAATTTTACAAAAGGCTAAAAAGTTTTGTCATACTGTAAGAGACTCTTAATCTCACAAAACAAACTGAGGGTTGTGGGGGCGGGTGGGAGGGTAGGGAGAGGATGGTGGGGTTATGGACATTGGGGAAGGTATGTGCTATGGTGAGTGCTGTGAACTGTAAACCTGGTGATTCATAGACCTGTACCCCTGGGGCTAATAATACATTATATGTTAATAAAAAAATTAAAAAATTAAAAAAAAACAGTTTTGTCATTAAATAAAACAGTTTAAACCCCTGGACAAGCAATTCTACTCAGGTATATACCCATCAGGCAGGCATAACACCAAAAAGCATGTAAAGAATGTTTACAGAATGACTAATTATAAAGGCCAAAAGTGGACAGCACCCCACTGTCCTTCAATAATAAACTGGACTATGGTACATTACACAAATGGAATATATACCACAATAAGTATGACTAATTGATATCTACATGCAAAAATATGGATGGATCTCACAAACAGGATTTTGAAGGAAAGAAGTCAGACATAAAAGAATATATAATGCATGATAAATTGGTTCTTACTGTCAACCTTAGTCAAGACTTATCCAAAATACTGAGGAAAAGAGTGCCCTGAAGAGAGTAGTATCATGTCAAAACACAATTTGGAAAAAAAAAAATTTACCTTCCTTTACATACTAACTGTGTGATTGCAGAAAAGTCATCTGACCTCCCTGGCCTCATTTTTCCTCTGTAAAACAGAGATCATAAAGCTTTACCTCCCCCAAAGCAAATGACCTTTCAGGAGATCTCTAAGGTGCTGTGGGGCTTTACATCTATGACCCAATGAGATAGTTTCACTGCTTTCTACTTTCATGAATAAAAACACAAAGAGTTCTTTAACAAAAACAATAATAGCTCACCTGTTCCAAGCCACTTTACATGTATTTACTCATTCAGTCCTTACCCTAACCATATAAAATAGATACAAATATTATAGAAAAGGAAACTGAGACTCTGAGAGTTTTGGTAATTTGACCAAAGTTGCACAACTAGTAAGTGGTAGTCAGAATACAAACCAGAAAATCTAACTCTCTTAACCACATACTTAAATACCCGATATGCAAAGACATTATAATAACTTCGTTTTATCTAAGCAGACAGGACTTTTTAAATTAAGTTTAATATAATCTGTTGTCTAATCACCACAGAGCATATTAAAATGTAATCTATATTATATATTGAAACTCTGATCTTGTTCAATTAAAGGAAGGATGATTTTAATTTATTCATATAAATCAAGGCTTTTTAAGGCAGTACTAATTAAAAATAACTATTGGTACTAGACAAGCACCAACCAATGGTGGTGGTCACATTCACATTTCCTATATTTGATGCCTCTCCAGAAAAGGAAGGGAAAACTGTCTTCCTTGTTATTGTTTTAAACATAGCCTCTTCTGCAAGACATTATAGTATTAGTTCAGATTGCCTCAGATTCCCTATTTTCATGAATCACCTTCTCTGTGAAACAGAGTTCTCTGTTCAAAAATGAATCTTTAATTTTTTTTTATTTCAGTGACTTTCAGTAACTTTCTGTTTGCTAGAACTTTCATCAATTATTTTCTGACAGTTCTTTTTGTTTTCTTAACCTAGGCTGAGATTTTACATATTTTAATTGGTTGGACCCCATCCTATTTCAGAGTTAAAGTCACCCAAAAATATTTAAACTTTACATTTTCCCAAGTTATCTTGAATTTGTGTCAGTCAGTCTCTTTGCTAGCTGCCTGAGAGCCTGTGACTAGGATGTGGTGACTATGGCTGAAAATGGAGAAGCGAGAGGGATGGAGGCAAAGCCTGCTTACTTTGCACCATGGCCTAGAGTTAGCCAGGACTCCCAATGGTTTTGCACGGTAAGCTTACTTACCAGTGGATAAAAGTAGATCACTTAAATTAAGTGTACCAGATAGGTGGGTTTTTAAAAAAAAAGATTTTTATTTATTTATTTACTTACTTACTTGAGAGAGAGAGAGGAAGAGAGGGGAGGAGCAGAAGAAAAAGAAAAAGCAGACTCTGTGTTGAGCACAAGGCCCTAGATCATGACCTGAGCAGAAATCAAAAGTCGATGCTTAACTGACTGAGCCTCCTAGCCACCCCTATGGTATATGGTTTTAAAGAAGGAGGTAGGCTCAAAAAGCACAGCACTTCCAGTTGGAATGTCTCTGAGACTTCCAGCTAATTGTGTGTTCATGGACAAGTCATGCACTTGCTCTTACTAGGAAGACAGAAGTAATTCCTGCCTTATAAAATTGTGTAAAGTTCACATGAAGAGCAGAATTCTGTGCCTTCTAACTGATGGAAGTAATATGATTTCATTATAGTTGTGATTATTATTACCTTAATTATTTGGTGTTGGCATTCCTACCTTTGGATCTTCTGTCTCTGTTTAACTTCACCACAATAGCTCAGGGCTAGGAGCAGGAAGAGGCTTAGACCCTCCTTCCAACACTTTCTTATGAGATTCAAATAAAGAAAAGGGACGGGCTTAGTTCTCTTTGACTTCTTTCCCAGAACAACAAACCCAGAACAACAACCTTTTTACTATTCACCAGTATTTATATTTGGATAAAGAGCTGGAGCTGAATTTACAGAGGGAAAATATAAAGCAGACTGCAAAATAGGGCTGCTTAGAGTTGCACAAACAACTCTGTTAAAGGGAGCCAGAAAGCATTCAATAAGGAACACCAAAAGACCGCCGGCCACTTGCACTTCTTTTGTTCATTTCAATCTTGGCAGTCAAATTCAGCAGTTACGTTATATGTTTTCCCTTCTAAGGACTTTGGAAACAAGTGATTAATCTCTTTAAACCAGTCTCACTAAATATATATATTTTGTTAATTTTATGTCCTTAAAAAGGCCTTTGAGCAACAGAGTTGCAAAGACAGGATAAGCTCAAGGTCTAAGAGGAAGGCTTATGGTTCTCTTTTAAAAAGTAAAAATCATAGAGCTTAATTCATGCTCCACTGAAATTAAGTTCTCATAAAGTATAACAATGATAACACTGGGAACACCAACATAAGAAAATAAGACTGTCATATATTTTAGAGACACACACACACTCACTCTGATGTAACTATTTGCTTCTCTCACTCTGCACATATGAAAATCTGAATAATCTAAGCAAGTCAGTTAATGATTATTAAATTTAGTTTAAATGTCACCTTTTCTTTTATAAAATAAGTTTTTGCAAACTTTTCACAAGCACATTTCCTGAAATATTTTGACTGACTGGTTTTTAAATTGCGCTTGTAGACACGTTCCCAAATAATCTTTAAGAGTATTTACTGTATGAACTAAATGCTTAGTTCCCTTAGGAAAAAAAAAAATTCTGTGGGTGTTTACAGAAAATTTCTTGCTAACTCTTGTAAAATGTTGAATTCATCAGAATGAGACATACTTCGAATACTCAAAATACAAACAAATATAGGCACAAATCCTTTATATTCCATGGCACTCCTTCACTGACTAGAACCAGAAAAATAGTCACTTTATCCTTAATACTTTTAACCACAGAAAATGAAAGACTCAAATAAATAATTTTGGCATTTCTTCAGTGGTGTTGTGGTGCCCTCACTGATTACTTACTTGCAGCTTTCTCTATGATCTATGAGACAAACACAGTCAATTTTCAATCATTAATACCAAAGCCTGCCAAAAGCACTTTGCATTAATAAATCTCAAAATATTTTGCCATTTCATTAAGTCTAACTGCATGTTGTTGGGAAGATTTCAAGCATTGTCTGATTTAGTAGGCAGCTGACTATTGGTAACAGAGACAAATGGTAAAATCAGAATTGAAATTCACTACTCCTGACTAATGCATCTATCATGATGGTCCATTATTTCAATCAGCCTGCCTCTAATAAAACTGACATCACTTAATGCAAATCTACTATATTCAGGGGTAACAGTGCAGAAGTATGTGTGCAAAGAAAGATAAAAGAAGTTAGAGCAAAAAGTCTGATTCCAGCTATTGCTGTGTTATGAATATAAAGCCCTAGAAAGGGCCCTTCCTCCTACGTCTATCTACAAAGAAAACTACCAAACATCACCACCAGCTTTCCGATACTAAGGTAAGTTCAAGGAAAAATTCAGATGACTCCTCCCTGAGGAAATTAGCTAGTGACACGTGTAAGAAAAAATGCATTCAGTCCTTCCTGGATCAGCCAAACCTATCTGACTAGGCTAATATACTTTCGTGAAATGGATTGGCTTCAATATAAAGTCTAATAAAATTAAATATAAATGAGCTCCTGAGGGAATTAAATCAATGGGCTACAAAGCGACTTCCTGATTTTTTCCTGAGAACTCGTCACTTTCACCAGCAACAGCACACTGCACACTGTGTAGGCAAGAGTCGGGCATGGCAGTGGTAAACGGAGCGCGGCGAACAAAAGCCCCATCAAAAGGAACCATTCATTCTCAGCCCCTCTTTCCCTCACCCTTTCCCTCCCCTCCCCGGCCTCTCTGCCTTCGCGCATGCGTCTATGATGATACTGCATTCACACAGCCCTGCATATTCTACAAACTTTATCACATTTCCGTTTACATAGCTTCCTATTCCTTTGGACAAAAATAGCTAAATTTTAAATGCTTCTTTTAACAAGAATTTAAGGATAGTCTTTTAAAGCGTAAGTGACATAAATGCAAGGATTTCCTACTGAAGGAATGATACAGAACATACTTTGGAACAGCTACAAATTCAGAGAGCATTTCCCGACATCTGAAGTGAACCCCACAGGACTAAGAAGGTCAAACAGCGTCCCCACTCAGGAGTTTGAGCCCTTTTTTCATGAATTGACACCACGGCCCCGTCCACACTGGACAATCCTATGATAACATGCTCTCAAAGCTCACTTACATCGTGGATTTCCTCCGTCCGGGTGGCTGAGTGTGGACCATTCTTAACCTATTCTGCAGGTATGGGTATCAAGTGGTGCAATGAGAGAAATGCCTACCACTAAGTTCCTTACAGATCTTTCCTACTATTGTCACTATACACAACGGATTCCTCTAAGAAAAAACTTTCCTATTAAATACGAGTATAACATTTATAAATGGAAAAGAATTGATCAACCAAAGTAGAGAAGGTATTCTTCCAATTCACATCATTTCTAAAAACTTTTTAGGGTGCCCAGATCAATAATGAGTAAATACTTATTAATAGAAGATTTGTTTTTGCCAAAACAAAGTATTCAACATAAAAGTTGTGCTCACATTTGCATTCCTTACAGCACTTGCCATCCACATACGCAAGGGCCGACTTAAGGGGGCAGTCAGGAACCGGACAGATCAGAGTTTCGCACTGGATGGTTCCATTCTGAGAAGAAAGCAATATTTAAAGAATTTCCAAGTTGCAGTGAGATAGCCTGAAAGTACTTTTTAATCCTAAATTTCAAACTCTTCACATAAAATGCCATAAATACTACTATTCTTTGTGTTTATTATACAGTAAAACCCATACTACAGGGACCTACAGTAATATGAATTGGGTCCTAACACAGTTGGTGATTAGCTCCCATCTTCTGTCCAGTGACGATGCTACACACCCTAGAGTTCTCCCCCTTCTGGAGTTAGATGGATGAGAACATGGATGGAGGGAGGAGCACACACTGACAACAAAATAGCAAGTTAGGGGTAAGCCTCATGTCTGCCCAGATTATGCACAAAATGAGCACCCACAAGCCAGGGGATTTCTCAAATAGCTGCTGCCCTCCTGCAGACCTAATCCCAGGACCCAGAATCTTCCCATGGATATTTAAGCACCACTACAAGGCAGCACCAAACTGCAAACAGAATGGCAAGGAATTTATTTCCCAATGGTCAACCAGAACTCCCAGGCAGCTAGCTGTTTTTCTAGTCACCTTATTGACCTCACTATACATATCTTGCATTTTACTCAATTTGATTTTTGTCCCCATTTAACAAGTTGGGAAGGTTTTACTGCATTGGTAAATGCTATAATTTTGGTGGAAACATTGTTATTTTCCCAAACAGAAGTCATAAGATGCATGCACACACACATGACTATTTCACGGGTATCTTTAACATTAATACATGAAATTCTGTTTTTTGAACAAACTTGAGATATTTCTTTAAAAGGCTAATTCACAGAGACCTCTGGTCTCCTTCCAGTAAATGACTTTAAACTGACGAATTCATGTGAAATTTAAAATTTAAAAACCAAACTAGTCTTGACCTTTTCTTGGAAAATGAATCAATTTTTGAAATAGTAACGTGTTAAATATTTCTACTTTATGAGTATGCAATTAGAGAAATCATATTTATTTAAATTATCTAATTCTTATTCCACCACATTAGCAAGCCTTTAAAGATTGCTAAGGTAAATTCCATTATTTGTCTGTATGGCCCAATCTGGTGACAATACTTCATGCTGCATATAATTAATTTTATTAAAATGCAGTAATAAACCCATGAGGGGAAAATCCCTTGAAATGTTAAGGAAAATGGATAGAACCCTTTGGGAATCACCTTCGCTAACCCAATTTAAATGGTTAACTTCATCTGTGCACCAATAAACTTAAGCTTTATAGCATTCCTAAACCATAATCATCTTTATAGGTTAGAAAGTATCTTTAATAATGCAACACGCAGTTCTTTAGATTTGACCGGGTTGGCTGGCACTTTAGTGTTGTGTCTTGGAGGAAACGGGTCTTGAAATTTTCATGATTACATTGTTTTAATAAATTTTTAAAGAGTGGGGGGCATCTGAGTTCCCTTCATCTGAAGTCTCAGAGGAAGCCATACCAGGCACGTGCAGTTCTTACAGCCGTCTGTCCAGGACTCAAATTCTCGGTAGGTGGTTCCCTTCATGGTGCAGGTCCTCTCACAATAGCACTGATCCAACCTATTCATTCGCTGCTCAGCTCGAGACAGCTGTGGCACAAAGGAAGGGGTTCACAGTGTTCACCATTCCAGCAACACAGAAAGGAAAAATACTTCAGTAGGCATCGGAATTTTTCTGCATATAGCAGTAATGATGGCTGGGCCCATCTATTATGGTCATCAATATATTAAAAAAAAAAAAAAAATATATATATATATATATATATATATATATATATATATACTTTAAAAGAAAAGTTTTTTCCCTCTTCTTTTTAAGGTAAATTTCATTCCTGCTTTGGATTAAAAAAAAAAAAAACGGCATGATTTACAAGATACAAATGGGTATTAGGTAAAAACGGCATCACTCACACTGCAGAAAAGGGTTTTCCATTTTTAAAAATGTTTAATTTTATGAACATATTTACTCAAGTAAAGAAACAAATCTCAGAATTTGTCGTGTCAGAAATGAATCATAGATATATGAGACAACTTGCAGGTTCTTAGTAACTACTATGAAAGGTGATAACAGTATGGTGAAATTGCAAGGAAACTTGACACATGCTCAGGGCAGTGAATAATCCTACAATAGCAACACAGCGGTAGAAAGCATCTGTGGGACCATTCCCTTGACATAATTCTAGGGTCCATATTCTTCACAATGCCCCCTCACCTCCATCCTTACAAAGAAAAACTAAGTAAAAATAAATAATAATAAAAACTAAAATAAACAATAAATCCTACTGCAATAAGCAATGTGAAAATCAGGTAATCTGCCTCATTTCTGATTTACTGAATCATTTGTTACACAGAAGGCTAGGGTTTGAATATTTATAAGCCCTCTCCTTGAGCAGAGATTTAGATTCAATCCCAGCAACAGTGTAGAATAAGAAAAGTCTCAAAGGTGAACATTTGTGGTTATCTATATATAAAATAAACTATAAAGAGCCTCAAGGATTCCTGAGCTCCCTGCACTGTATTTCTAAGTAGTTTTTACCTTGGCTGATGTTTTGGCCAAAATATCCTGCAGCTCCATGATTTTCTGCACGAGTCCATGGAAGTCATTGCAAGTTGGACAGGCTGGAATCACAAACACTACATTGGTCAAGTTGTGTTTATAAGGAGGTCAATCTAGTTAAGGCCAGGCTGACAACTAATATATGGGACCTCCAATTTCAAACTGACATTATGGACAAAATTAAGCAAGAAATGCACTTTTTTATCACACAGCACAAAAACTAATGGACTTACTGCGATTAAGATCTGGGCACTGAGCAATAAATCCTTGGGGCATGACAAGTAATTGCACATCTTGCATTATACCCTGTGTGCGAAAAATTTTTAAAAAGACGTATCACTTTCATCTACCCAAATTATGTTCAACAGTCAAGTTCATGAAAGAAAACATTTACAAGATAGACGCACCAAGATCCCCGAACAACATCTTTTTGAATACATTACTTCTACTTCAAACCAAAGGGAAAGAAATACATCAGGCAAAATAGATGATTACCCATGTATTCTCCTATTGATAATATTTTTAAAGCCTTAAGATTAAATGTCAAGATATAATTAAGAGGGAATAGTCATGTTGATTTGAGAAGTTATTTTTACTTAGCCACTGGAGAAAGGCTTGAAAATGACCTTTAAATACCAACCCGAAATCACTTCAGGTTTCAGCAACAGTGAAACTGATACCAATTTTAAACTAACTGCAGCCATCAAAAAGAAAGATAGAAAAACGAGTCATAAGTGCAATACTCATCTGAGCATTTCTCATTTTTCAGTCAGATCTTTTAGAACTAATTTCTCAATTTATAAAGGACAACGGATTTATTAAACAGCTGCCGCAAGACTTAGTGACAAGTGCTTAGGAGCACGGAAAGTTTAGTGTGAAATTTTTAAACATTCCAGCTACAAATGACCCATTTTCTACAGAGGGCCACATCACATGTCTGTATGTAAAATTTACACGTATCCTTAGTCGCTAAGGCTTAATTAGCTTCCACCTTCCTGAGCTCTTAAAGCAAAGGCCAATGGTAACTCAAAAATAACCGCATCGGACGCACTCCAGCTGTTCCTTTCATCTACCACCCTTCTCTTCCTTCATCAACTTTACATACATTTTTAATTAATATTTCACTTCATTCCTCTGAAAAATGCAAACAGAATGTCTAATGACAGGGTGACAGTACCAGCATATTACCAAGACAATTTTGAGTGTACCTACAAAATAACCAAATATTGGCCTATATCTCCTATGTGTTTAATTAATAGCATAGTATATGAAGAATGTCAGTATGAATGATAAATATTTTAGTATACTGTGTGGAATTGCTTATCTGTTGTTTGCTTGGGGTTTGGATTAAAAAGGCAACTTCTATACAAACTCCTATCACTTGGAAGCAGCAACATGAAAACAAGGCTACCATGTATAGTTAAACAGTGTGTGCACTGTACAACTCCACTGGACACCACTCACAGACTACAGTTAAAATTATGACCCCTAAAGAAGTACTAGAAATAATGGATGTGTGAGAAGGATTCTAAGGCCACTTCTGGGCTTCATGGGAAAGACTGCCATGGTTAAATAGAGGAGAGAATAGACATCTACAGATTTGCCATCCTATATGTGGCAAAAAAAGCACTGATTGTTTAGGATCCGTGAGCACGGAATCAATTCCTCATGGCAAGCTTTGGGCAAGTCACTTAACCCCTTTGAGTCAGTTTATGCACAAGTAAAAGGAAAAAAAAAAAGAGCCTACTTCAAGGCCAGGAAGACTAAGATTCTGGAATAGCACATAGAAAGCACCCAGTTTCCAGGTAACAAGCAGTTTTAATAAGTTTGAAAAACACCTTCCCAGAAACACTTACTTAGAACACAACTTCAAAATCACTGGTATCTACTCTACCCAGAAATCCATGAGTTGGACACAGAACACATTATTCTTAAGTTAACAGCCATTCGCTGAGCCACTTCAATGATATAAGCACTGTCTTAGTCCCTGGGGGAAAATGATTACACTACCGGTTTGCAGTCAAGCAATTTTCTGGACTTTATTTCTTCATCCTTAAGATACAGAAATTTAAATGAGATGTCTTTTGGATCATCTACAATGATGAAATTCTATGGAGTGTGTCTCTAAATAGGCACTAACAAAAAAGATACAAATTATGACTGTTAACTAGTTTTTGACAGATTTGTGCATATATAAGTATTCTCCTTTCACTTTCTGAAGTACATATAGACCATGAATAGTGAATATTGAAAAGTCTTCAATCCTCTTATTACTAACAACCTTGTAAAAGTATCATCAAAGGTGATGTTTCAGTGGCAGTTTGTTTATAAATTAACATCTTAGGTATTTAATACTTTGAATCCCTAACCTCAACAATGATATGTTAGTTTCCTGACTGCTACTTTGTGATGATCTGTGTAAAGTCAAAGATCAAACTTATTCAGGAAAAAAGAGAAAATACTGTAGGTGAGCTAAACAAAACCCTCATGTTAAAAAAATAGACAAAATAGAAAAAATATACAAATCAAGTATTATTTTGTTTCACACCACAAAAAGCAAAACATCATTTTCCAAACTCATGAGAAAGCATTTATATTTCTACGCTGTCATCAGCCCTTAGCCAAAAAATACCTTAAAATATCCATGTGCATTATTTCTCTGTCCCAGCCAAAATGTTGTGCCCAGAGGCAAGTCTGTGGAGGGCTTTTCCACCACTCTCTCATATATTCTGTAAAAAGGAAATATCAGATAAGCAGTGTGCGTTAACAGTCATTTCTTAGAATCTTCCCCTTCATAAACTGAGAAGATTTCACTTACTTATTGCAGTCAACATGCAAAATCAAGTGGGAGGCACTGATGGCTAAAGAGAGCTTGTGCCACTTGTCATCAGCCAAAATGTACGGAAAGACTTCCGTGTGCGGGTGGTGACTGCCTGAGCGGTAATGCAGTCTCACTTCATTCCGATGGCCGCTGCTCTCCAGTTCCAGGTACCTGCACAGAGAAGAGCCACATGGGGCCCAGTGAAAATAAAGTTCCAAAATTATGGACATGACCTCGAGCCCCCAAAAGATAGAGTCTCATGCTTTTCCTATTCCTCTCACTGAGGAAAACTAAACATTATATTGTAAAACAGACATAGGAATGGTCTAAAAGATAGAATAAAGAAAGAGAATCAGTGAGAAACCTTACAACCTAAGGCGCTGGTTTCCTAGGTTTTCTTTTTGTCTCATATATCCCAGATTTCATTGAGGAAACCAGCAACCTGGGGTACTAGTGAGTGCAGACCAAAAAAAAAAAAAAAAAAAAAAAAAGTAAGAAAGAAAGAAAGAAAAAAAATATGTGATATAGCTATAGATATCTTCTTACAAAAGCTTGCTCTCTAGCCAAGAGCCAGGGAAGTGGAAGCTTCATGAAAGAAAAACTTTTAGAGAATAACCACTCTATTCCTGACAAACATCACAGGGAAAAAAAACAAAAACAAAAACAAAAAAACCTGGCCCCATCCCCAAACAGACAGTAAAGCTTGTGGGGAGCCTAGATTTCTACTTTCCTAAGGCACCCAATACCTCCACTAGGGTGGTGACAGAAAAGGCCAAGTAGAGAACCAAGACTTTAAACCCAGTCAGCTAGTAACAAGGCCCCTGATGGCATCAGTGGAGAACACATTGGGGCAGAGCCTGGACTTCCACCCCCATCCAGCAGTTACAAAGTGTACTGCCCCTTCCCCACTGGGATGGTGTCAGAGAAGATGCAATGGAGAGTCAGGACTTTCACCATCACCCAGCAGTAACGAGACCACCCCAACTGCAGTATCAGTACAACCATGTGGGGAGTTGGAACTACCACCCCCATCCAGAAATAATACAAGCTCCCCCTCAGTTCTCAATAGAAGGCCAAGTGGGGAACCTCCTCCACCTGAAAGTAACAAGATGATACCTTCACATTTCTTACCAGATTAATGTCACAGAAAATAGCTAAAACCAGGAATTTAAGTAAGGCACAAGTCTCAGAACATTATAGAAAAATGAAATGAAATGTTTCATTTCAAAAATGGAAAACAAGGTTTCAAATGAAAATCATATGCCATATCAGAATCAAGATCTCAAATTTAATGAAAAGATAAACAAAAGATACCAACACTGCAATGATAGTTGTTAGAATTACCTGCCAACAATTCGAAGACACATAGACAAAAACAAGAAATTATAAACACATTTGGACACGTGAAACAAATGAAAAAACAGAAAGACTCAGCAAACAAACGGAAGAACAAAATAAATAAAGGAGAACCAAATGGAAGTTTTAAAACTGAAAAATACCGTAATGGATTAAAAAGCCCAAAGTATGGGCTAAACAATGAAAGGGAGGGGACCAAGAAAAGAATAGGTTAACTGAAGACAGAACAAAAATAATCCAATCTGAATAGAGAGAAAATAGACTGAAAAAAAAAAAAAATGAACAGTCTCCAAGACCTGAATGATTTTAACAAAAGATCTAACATTCATATAAGCAAAGTCCATAAAAGATGAAAAAGAGGGTGACCTGAAAAAGTACTTGAGAAAATAAGGGCTGAAAACTTCCCAAACTTAGGAAGAGATATAAGCTCACAGATTCAAGAATCTAAGCAAACCTCAAACAAGATAGATTAAAATAATACTCATCATAATTAAGCTTCTGAAAAATAAAAACAAAGAAAAAACTATTGAAAGAGAGAAAAAAAAGTGATACATTGTGAATAGGGAATAACAAAGTGATAGTGGATTCCTCGACAGAAACGATGGAAACCAGAAGGAAGTATGGCACAGTATATTTCGTGTGATGAAAGAAAAAGCTGTCAGCCCAGAATCTTATACCCACCACAAATATCCTTCAGAAATGAAGAAGAAATCAAGACATTCTCAAATGCAGGAAAACTATGATAATTTGAATCAAGTTTTAAAATTAGGTATGTTATGTGTAAAGTACTTAGTGAATACTGCAGAGGACATGTAGAAGAACACCTAGATCTACAGCCTCTGAGGTAGAAGGAAGAATTTGGAAATGACAGGCATATAGAATGCACTGAAAGTCATGGAGGCAGAGCCATGAAGAAAGCTTGAACATTTTGAGGAGGAACCAGCAAAGCAAACCCATAAGTGTGGCTAGTGAAAATCAGAGGAGATAAAAATGAGGGTGGTGTCTCAAAGGCCTAGTGATTAAGAAGTCACCTCAAGAAAGAGAAAGCAATCAACTGTTTCAACTGCTGCTGACAGGTCAAGTAAGAGGAGGACTTAACTACTGGATTTAGCAAAACAGAGATGTGTGGTAAGCCTAAAACTAATCAGCAAACTGCATAGGGAAGAAAGTCTGCTTGAAGTAGGCTCAAGAGAGAGTGGGCAAGAGAAATGAGGGAAATATAGACATTTTGAAGAGATGGGATAGTAGCCGTGGAAACACAGGTAGTCAAAGGAGATCTGTCTCTAATTGGTAAGAAATAGTACAAATGCTTGTAGGCCACTGAGAATAATCTTATAGAAGAAGGAACTTAGCTATCACTGAAAGAGAAAATAAATGAAAATAAAACAGAAACTATAAAATAAAACACAGATTAACTAAATTAATATTTTTACTACATAAAAATCAAAATTTCCTCAACAGAAAAGATACCATAAATAAAATTGGAGAACAAATTACATTCTGTATCACAAGGGGTTAATGTCCACAATACATGAAGAACACCTACAAATCAATAAGAAAAAGCAACTCAGTGGATTCACCAATCAGAGTGGCAGTAATCAAAATCATTACAAATATCCAGTATCAACAAGAATGTGGAGAAATAAGCACTTTCATACACTATATGGCAAAATAAATTGACACAGTCTTCCCAAAAGGCAGATTGGTAAAACTATCAACACATTAAATGTGTATACTCTTTAAATCAGTAATTCCAAGTCTAAAAATTGATCCTGCAAAATAACAGCACAAATTGGCAATGATATATACAGAAGATGCTCACTGCAGATATATTTAAAATAGTAAAAATCTGATAAAATGCCAACTATCCACTCACAGAGGAATTATGACTCATCCATATCCTGGAACATTCTATGAAAGAATGAAGTTCAAACATGAAACAATGCATGGTTTACTATCAACAAATAAACAAAAAAAACTATAGAAACTCATGTGGTTTGATAAAATTTGTGTGTGTGTGTGTGTGTGTGTGTGTGTATGTTTAGAGGGAAAAAAAGATAAAGAAAGATACATATCAAAATGTTAACAGTAGTTGCCATAATAAATCAAATAGGAGAAGAGAATGTGAAGAACCATCTCAGATATTTTATACCTCTAAATTGTGTTCACTAACTATGCATCACTCTTTAATGCTTATATGTATAATCACTATATACATAGTTAAGATATAAAATAAACTAATTGGTCAAGAATATAAGCCATGTTTAGAACTTAACACGAATAAATAAAACTCCAACTTGTATTGTTTTTTTTAATCCAGAAGACACCAACTAGAGAATCCTTCTTATATTATTTGATAACAAGTATTCATTATTTAATTCAATGAGTAAATTCTACGATGATAGAGAGGTGTTTGCATTAAAAATAATAATAGTAACATCAGCAAACACACTGCCCTGTTGCTATAAATCTGTAAGTTCCTAACACACTGAGGCAAGAACCCTATTGCTGCCGTCAGGTAGCCTCCTCTAGATACTATTAGAAATGTCACCTGCAGTGGATTCCTAAACTTGAGGCACTAGAAGTAGCCTGAATAATAACAACGAGGCTGACACTATGCCCTACAAACAGGAACCCTTCAGAAGTTAAATATTTTACCAAAAGCTACATTTTCTTTTTTTTAAAGATTTTATTTATTTATTTGACAGACAGAGATCACAGGTAGGCAGAGAGGCAGGCAGAGAGAGGAAGGGAAGCAGGCTCCCTTCTGAGCAGAGAGCCCGATGCGGGGCTCAATCCCAGGACCCTGGGATCATGACCTGAGCCAAAGGCAGAGGCTTTAACCCACTGAGCCACCCAGGCGCCCCCCAAAAGCTACATTTTCATTAGCATCATTTACTCAATTGTAAAAAAAACCTGAAATAGATTCACAATACACAAATAAACAGGTAGTGAAGAGAAAAATAAATATGATGTAAAACACTTAGAAGTGTGCCTAGCACATGGATAGGAGTCAATAAATAGGAGTCATCAAGGGAAGGAAAACAGGTTGAAAGAAGTTGAGCCAAATCCTTGAAATCGATAACTATTAAGATATAGAAAAGTGTACACAGATGTGAAGTTGCATGAACATATATGACTACTGCATAATTACATGTTACAAAGTATCTTATTGAACACTGGGTCTATTTTAACTAATAATTTTTCTAATAACAGTCATCTTCATTTCCAGAAGCCCACTGTGTCTCAGTTCGAGGCAGGACTGGCTCGCCTCCTCTCCTGTCCACCCCCCACGAGGCTCAGCAAAACAGAGTGGTTAAACACCCCAGCCCTAAAGTCTGAGGACTCACATCCCAG
Source organism: Lutra lutra (assembly GCF_902655055.1). NCBI lineage: Eukaryota > Metazoa > Chordata > Mammalia > Carnivora > Mustelidae > Lutra > Lutra lutra. The sequence continues at coordinate 63,109,813 of NC_062285.1, read as the reverse complement.
TACCCCTCCCAAGAGTGGCCAGCTGCTTCACCTTTCTGTTCCTCATCTGGTCACTCAACTATAAAACAGGGATATGAACTGTACTTGCTTCAGTGGACATCTCTAAGGATTTGAATGAGTTAATTTAAGCAAGCACTCAGATTATTACTCAGTACAGACAAAATACTCAGTGAAGATAGTACATGTTAGTTAACTTTTTCAATTCAAAAAGTAAAGGTGTCAAATCTTCCCTCTTCTTTTCCGTGGTACAGCCAGAGATGGGCTGCCAACACACTCTAGCAATTGGACACTCTTTCCTGAGATTCTTGATGGAGCACAGCCAAGGAGGGAAGCCAGGAGGCACCCACATTGTGCTAGGGCAGTGGCATCCTGGTCAGCTATGTTCAGGTCACTCTGCATCTTGCTTCCTGTTTGCTGGCTCATCAGTGTGCTTTTGGTCATTAACTCTTCCAAATTCTGATGCCCCAGGCTCCCATCAGTTCCATAAGCTGCCCTCCGGCCCACTGCCTCCAAAATCATCTTACAGCTAAGAACCTTAACTGATATATTATAATTGTGACCACGGAAAAAATACAGAATGAAACATATCAACATTTTCAAGGCTATTATTGAGTAATAGAACTATGAGTGATTTTTAACCTTCTTTTTATTGTTCTTTTTTCCCCTTTTATCCTCAATAAGCATTTTTTACCTTAAATTAAAAACCACATTTTAAATCCCAAGAAGGTAATTTGTCACACTGAACATACCATGTCTCCCTGATTTGTTATTCATAATTGTGAGAAGTAACTAAAATCAGAAATAAAGTTCACCCTTTATAATAATTTATGCCCTCGTTATTCAAATATCATTTGCATTGGCAGAAATATAAACTAATTTAAGATTAGGCTTCAGAGAAATAGGCAACAGTGGCAGGACATCGTTCATTTTAACAACCTCCTTCATAATTCAAGATCAAAGGATAAAAATAAGGTCACGTCTCATCTGACAAAAAAGGTTGCACACAACATGAAATGAGACATTTTCTGCTGCCTTAAATTAAACCTAAATGGAAGAACAATTAGATCACCTCAGTCCAGTTCTTCCTCAACTTGCAATGGGGTTATGTCCTGATTAACCTAACCCTAGATGAAAATGCATTTACTACACCTAACCTACAGAGCGTCACAGCTTAGCCTAGCCTCCCTTAAACATGCTCAGAACACTCCTCTCGGCCTCCAGTTGGGCAAAATTGTCGAATGCAAAGCCCATTATGTAGTAAAGTGTTGAATATCTCATGCAATTCATTGAATACTGTACTGAAAGTAAAAAACAGAACAGTTGTGCGGGTACAGACATATTGTATCAGTTGTTTACCCTTGTGACTGCTTGACAGGCTGGGATCTGTGGCTCCCAGCCACTGCCCAGCATCATGAGAGAGCATCTCACCACATATCACTAGCCTGAGAAAGACCAAACTTAAAAACTAAGAGTACAGTTTCTACAGAATGTACATCACTTTCTGACCAGTGTAAAATTAGAAAACTGTAAGGTGAACCATACTAAGGATAGGACCATCTGTATGTTAAGCAAGAAGCCAGCTGTTAGTCACCTAAAGAAAACCTCCATGCACTTCTAGTGCCAAATATATCATTAGAGGAGCTCATGGAAGGCACAATTGCGCAGGGGTTACACGCACAGGCTCTGGAACTGAAAACCTAGCTCAGCTTCTCACTAGCACCCTTGACCCCACTTCCTGCTGCCTCAGTGTCCTTGCCTGTAAAATGAGGAATTGGTGTGATAATCCACAGAAAGCAGGGCATCTGAAACACAGCGATCACCCAATGAAGGGTAACTGATTTATCATTTGTCAGTACAAAATCCCAACGAGAAAGCCCAGCTTCTTAAAAAGCCAATTCTGTGAAAAACAGGCAACTTGAACACATTTTGTTTAAGTGAAAGAATGCAGAAATGGGAGACAGGAGTTCCAGGAGAAAACAGAAGATTAACCAACTCATAGAAACTAGTTGTCAGCCCTGGTATTATTATAAGGGCTCTAGCATAACCAACAATATAAAAAGTGAAGTCCAGTGGTAGGGCCAATATTACTGTGAGTTCCTCAGCTTGCCCCTTTGTTATACAAAATTGACTATTTCACCTTGTCACTTCCAGTGATTTCCCCAGAAGTTAAGGGAGATGGGAGAATGGGGAAAAAGTATATTTTTTGGCATCCTTCATTACAGCCATATTGATCCTATTTTTGTTAGTCTACTTGTTTTTAATGGCATTTGGTGATCAAAGCCAGGTGGTATAATGTGGTAATTTAAGAGGCCTCCGACACTTATTCCTGTCTCTACTCCCTACTAACTGTGATAATGGGCCAGTGAAAAATCTCTAAGCTTCAGTTTCCTCTCCTATCAAATAGAATAAAAGTTGTAACTTCATATGGTCATTGTCAGAATTTAACAAAATAATGGATGTAAGTGCTTACTCTACACCATTCTTGACAAATGTGTACATTTCCTATGACACACTATTTAAACATCACTAGATTTTCCAGGTGCATTTGAACTTAAACAAGCATGAATCTCAAACAGAAAGCATTTTAATGAGAATCCATGCTTAGAATGCTCATCTATGATACTTCCATTAAATGGTCACCCAGTCTGTCTAAGAACATCCAATGACCAAGAATTCATGATTTACTGAGGCCCGGCATTTCATTTTTATGACAAACACCTTCCTTATAGGAAAGCATAAAGGCAAGAGGTTTTTCTAAACTACAATTTATGAGTGCATTTATTCCAGCAGACTAAGGGTACAGAGAATATGGCAGTGACCAAGGCCAAGTACACTGAAGCTTAGAGATCCTTAATACCAAACACCTTATTAGGTGAAAATTATGCTTAGCCATTGTAACACTAATAATAATATTACTCTAAAAGTCTTGCTGTAAGAAGAAGAATGTGGCAATATCAGTGAGGAAAACAAAGCTTTTTCATGAATAATATAGCCAGAAGCCAAACTGATATCACCAAGGGGAAAGATCAGTAGAAAATGGAATTAATCCATGACTGAAGCCCCGGGATCCAACATGATGGCTTGAATAAAAACCTGTCCATCTTACTGCTCTATATAACTGAGTTAATAATGAAATAAAAGGAAAAAACAGTTATTTAAGAAATTGAGATAATTTATTACCACTGATGATGAGGCCAGCAAGACACAAAGAAAGGGGTACCTGGGTGGCTCAGCTGGTTAAACATCTGCTTCAGCTCAGGTCATGATCCCAGGGTCCTGGGATCCAGCCCCACACTGGGCTCTCTGCTAAGCGGGGAGTCTGCTTGTCCCTCTCCCACTGCCCCTCCCCCTTTCTCATGTACTTTCTCTATCTCTCTCTCTCTCAAATAAATAAATAAAATCTATTTAAAAAAAAAAAGACACAAAATATGAGAAACAACACTAAGCTATGATCCTGGAAGACAGGATTTAGTAGTATCGGGTGCATTTTTTAAATATCAGTTTGAGGAAGGTCTTATAAAAGGATGAAGAAAGAACAGATATAATAAAGCACAAATGAGTGGGTATTCCACAGCACAAGGGTATCCATAAGAATCACAGAGTTTGAAAGAAGCTTTTGGGTAAAAGGCAGTGCCTACTAAATGCTAGGCTGTCTTATTATCTCATTATCTCAACTGTCTTTTTTTTTTTTTTAAGATTTTATTCATTTGACAGACAGAGATCACAAGTAGGCAGAGAGGCAGGCAGAGAGAGAGGGGGGGAAGAAGGCTCCCTGCTGAGCATAGAGTCTGATGTGGGGCTCGATCCCAGGACCCTGGGATCATGACCTGAGCCAAAGGCAGAGGCTTTAACCCACTGAGCCACCCAGGCGCCCATCTCAACTGTCTTAACTGGGACTGAGGCCACACGGGCAGAAATTAGACAAAGACTGGAAAGAAAGGGTTCAAGGAAGTAGAAGACTTAAAGGAAATGAGCCTTCCCTATTTTATCAAGAATGAACACAAGAGCACATGGTCCTAAGGTTGAGGGAGACCCTCTGGGGAATATGGACTTCTCTGATGACTGAAAATGCATACATGCAAATGTGTACAAAATTTGGATTGCAAACTCTGCAAGGGATTCACAGATCCCAAGAAGTCCATTCATGGGCCTCTAAGTTAAGTATTCCTCCATTTTAGGAAGACCAAGCAGAATATGGCCACTTGAGGGACACCTGGGTGGCTCAGTTGGTTAAGCAGCTGCCTGCGGCTCAGGTCATGATCCCAGTGCCATGGGATTGAGTCCCACATCGGGCTCCTTGCTCGGCAGGGAACCTGCTTCTCCCTCTGCCTCTGCCTGCCTCTCTGTCTGCCTGTGCTCGCTTGCTCTCTCTCCCTCTGTCCCTGACAAATAAATAAAATCTTTATAAAAAGAATATGGCCACTTGAAAAAGTTTGACGATGTGGTTTGATATATATTTTTTTTTCTGATATAAAATAGACAAAAATTCAAAAAATACACAAAAGCACGAAGAAGAAAATTATGATCACTAATGGTCTTGCTGGAAAGAGCTGATTAATATTAACAGTTTTGCATATATCATTTGCAGTCTTTTTAACTTAACCATACACTCAGATTTTCTTTCTATATCAATAAAGTAAAGCCATATCCTTTTTATTGAAAGCATGGTATTTCATAGTGTAACCATGCCATAATTTAACATCCAATTTCATATTACTATTTCCAACTTTTCCTTCTTTATAAAAGTGTTTCAATACATGTCAACTATACTTCAAAAAATATTTCCATACATATTTATTTGTGCATCTAAACAACTCCTTGGAATAAATAACTACAAATGAAATTGCTGGCTCAAATGTTATACATATTTCAAAGAGATTTGTTATATTCATGCATTCACTCACTCATTTACTCATTCAGTAAATATTTTTTGGAAAGCAAATTAAACCCAAAGCTAGCAAAAGGAAGGAAATATTAAAGATTAGAGCAGAAATAAATGATATGGAAACTAAAAAATAGTAGAACCAATCAATGAAACCAGGAACTGTTTCTTTGAAAAATTAATAAAATTGATAAACCTCTAGCCAGACTTACCAAAAGAAAGGAGAATGGGCCCAAATAAATAAAATTTTTTTAAAATGACGAAGAAGAAATAAAAGCTAACACCACAGAGATACAAACAATTATAAGGAAAAATTATGAAAAACTATATGCCAACAAGTTGGAAAACCCAGAAGAAATAGATGAATTCCTAGAAACACAGGAATTACCCTAGGAACATATAAATTACCAAAACTGAAACAGGAAGAAATAGAAAATCTGAACAGACTGATAACCAGCAAAGAAATTTAATCAGTAATCAAAAACTCCCAATAAAAAAAAGTCCAGGAGCAGATGGCTTCACAGGTAAATTCTACCAAACATTTAAGGAAGCATTAATACCTATTTTTCTCAAACTATTTCAAAAAAATAGAAAAGGAAGGAAAACTTCTAATTTCATTCTATGAGGACAGCATTACCCTGATACCAAAACCAGATAAAGACACCACTAAAAAAAAAAAAAAAAAGAAAGAAAAAAAAGAAACAAAGAAACAAAGACAGACCAATATCCCAGATGAATATAGATATAAAAATTCTCAGTAAAATACTAGCAAACTGAATCTAACAATACATTAAAAAAAAATCATTCATCATGATTAAATGGGACTTATTCCTGAGATGCAAGTGTGGTTCAATATTTGCAAATCAATCAACGTGATATACTACATTAGTAAAAGAAAGGATAAGAACCGTATGATCATTTCAATAGATGCAAAGAAGCATTTGACAAACTACAACATTCATTCAAGGTAAAAATCCTCAACAAAGTAGGTTTAGAGAGAACACACGTCAACAAAATTAAGGCCATATCTGAAAAACCCACAGCTAATATCATCCTAAATGGGGAAAAAATGAAAGCTTTTCCTCCAAGAAACAAGACAGGGATGTCCATTGTCACCACTTTTATTCAACATAGTACTGAGAGTCCTAGCCATAGCAATCAGAAAACAAAAGAAATAAAAGGCATTCAGATTGACAAGAAAGAAGTAAAGCTTTCACTATATGCAGATGATCTAGTACTTTATATAGAAAACTTGAAAGACTCCACCAAAAAAGCTGCTAGAACTGGTAAACAAACTCAGTAAAATCACAAGATGTGAAGTCAAGATACAGAAATCTGTTGCATATTTATATACCAATAATGAAGCAGAAGAAAGAGAAATTAAGGAATCAATCCCATTTACAATTGTACCAGAAACAATAAGATACATAGGAATAAACTTAACCAAAGAGGCGAAAGACCTATACTCCAGAAACTATGAAATACTGATGAAAGAAACTGAAGATGACACAAAGAAATGGAAAGATATTTCATACTCATGGATTGAAGAATAAATATTGTTAAATGTCTATACCACCTAAAGCAATCTGCATATTTAATGCAATCCCTTTCAAAATTCCAACAGCATTTTGCACACAGCTAGAAGAATCTTAAAATTTGTATGGGACCACAAAAGACCCTAAATAGCCAAAGCTATCTTATAAAAGAAAAACAAAGCTGGAGGCGTCACAATTCCAGACTTCAAATTATATTACAAAGATCTAGTGATCAAACAGTATGACACTGACACAAAAACAGACACACAGATCAATGGAAAAGAATAGAAAGCCCAGAAATGAACCCATGATTACACGGTCAGTTGGTCTTCAACAAGGCAGGAAAGAATATCCAATGGGAAAATAAGTATCTCTTCAAAAAAGAGTGTTGGGAAAACTGGACAGCAGCATGAAAAGAATGAAACTGGACCACGTATTTACACCATACACAAATATAAATTCAAAATGGATAAAAGACCTAAATGTGATGCCTGAAACCATAAACATCCTAGAAGAGAACATAGGCTGTAACTTCTTTCACACTGATGGTAGCATTTCTTTTTCAATGTGTCTCCCATAGCAAGGGAAATAAAAGCAAAAATAAACTATCAGCACTACAACAAAATGAAAAGCTTTTGCACAGCAAAGGAAACAATCAACAAAACTAAAAGGCAACCTACAAAATGGGAGAAGGTATTTGCCAATGACATATATAATAAAGGGCTAGTACCCAAAATACATAAAGAACATCTAAAACTTAACACCCAAAACCTGAATAATCCAATTAAAAAATGGGCAGAAGATATGAATAGACATTTTTTCAAAGAAGATATACAAATGGCCAAAAGACACATGAGAAGATGTTCACGATCCCTTATCACCAGGGAAATGTAAATCAAAACCACAATGAGATACAACCTCAAACCTGTCAGAATGACTAAAACCAACAACACAAAAAACACCAGATATTGGCAAGGATGTGGAGAAAGAAGAACCCTCTTGCACTGTTGGTGAGAATGCAAACTGGAGCAGCCACTCTGGAAAACAGTATAGAGGTTCCTCAAGAAGTTAAAAATAGAGCTATCCTACAACCCAGCAATCACACTACTAGGTATTTACCCAAAGAATACAAAAACACTAATTCAAAGGGATACATACACCCCGATGTTTCTTGCAGCACTATTTACGATAGCCAAATTACAGAAACAACCCAAGTGTTCATGGATAGATGAATGGATAAAGAAGAGGTGGTTTATATACAATGGAATATTACACAGCCATAAAAAAGAATTAGATTTGGCTGTTTAAGACAACATAGAGGGTATTATGTTAAGCAAAATAAATCAGACAAAAAGAAATACCAGATGATTGCACTTATATGTGAAGTTTAAAAAAAACAAATGAATAAACACACAAAAAACTGAAACAGACCCATAATTACAGAGAACAAGCTGCCGGTTGACAGAGGGAAAGGGGTAGGAGGATAGGCAAAATCGATGAAAGGGTGTGGGAGGTACAGACTTCCAGTCAGAGAGTGAATAAGATATAGGAATCAAAGGCACAGCATAGGGAACATAGTCAGGAGTACTGTTAATAGCACTGTATGGTGCCAGATGGTAGCTACCCTTGTGTTCAGCATAGATCTGCGGAATCACTATGCAGTACACGTGAAACTGATGTAAGCTGTGTGTCAATTACATCTCAATTTAAAAATAAAATTGATGGGGCACTTGGGTGGCTCAGTGGGTTAAAGCCTCTACCTTCGGCTTGGGTCATGCCTGCCTCCCTGCCTACTTGTGATCCCTCTCTCTGTCAAATAAATAAATAAAATCTTTAAAATAAATAAATAAATAAATAAAACAAAATTGACATGTAGGAGCATCTGGGTGGCTCAGTAGGTTAAACAACTGCCTTCAGCTCAGGTCATGATCCCAGGGTCCTGGGATCGAGTCCTGCATCAGCTCCTTACTTGGTGGGGAGCCTGCTTCTCCCCCTGCCTCTGCCACTCCCCCTGCTTGTGTTCTCTCCCTTGCTCACTCTCTCTCTCAAATAAATAAATAAAATCTTTAAAATAAATAAATAAAGTAAAATAAATAAAAAACATATAAATCATGACTATCAACTGCTCTAGAGAGAAAAAGTGGAGTGAATTATCCCCCGAATTTGTGAAACCATCTGGGATAGATGTTATTGGTCAAATAGAGTTCAAAAAATAAAGAAATTATATTTTCTACATCCAATTCTCATAACACCTTCAATTTGATATGAAAGGACCAAAAAGTAGACATAGGTTGAGCACAGCTCATAAGGGAATACATGCTCATTGAAGAATCATTAAATTAATAAGTCATTTAGTACATAAGATCCTGTGTACTTAATTTTAATTTAAAATGTGATCAAGGGTGCCTGGGTGGCTCAGTGGGTTAAGCCGCTGCTTTCGGCTCAGGTCATGATCTCAGGGTCCTGGGATCGAGTCCCACATCGGGCTCTCTGCTCAGCAAGAAGCCTGCTTCCCTCTCTCTCTCTCTCTCTGCCTGCCTCTCCGTCTGCTTGTGATCTCTCTCTGTCAAATAAATAAATAAATAAATAATCTTTAAAAAAAAAATAAAATAAAATGTGATCAATATGTCACTTTCTAATATCTGATTTGATTATTCAAATCAAGCTCTTTTGTGAAAAAAATAAAATTAAACTCACCCTTTCTGGATGAGTTTTAACAGATTCACCTGTTAAAATGGTTTAAGTCAGCTCTGCATTGAAGGAAAGCACTTGGTGATCTCTTAAATTTCAGTAAATACATAAATATTATCAAGGTTTCAGATTAATGGAGAGTGTGTGTGTGTGTGTGTGTGTGTGTGTGTGTGTGCATGTGTGTCTACCTAAAAGAATATACCAATGTTCCTCTCAATTTCTAGATACCATGGCTTAATAAGTATATTGAGGTATGCAAGCAACTGCACTATTTCAAAGAACAAACAACAAACAATATTTCTGGAAGAAAATGATATCCCAAGTTGGTGACTTTTCATCTTCACCTTCACCTAAAAAATGATTCATGATGCTTTTAGGGATATATCCATCTGGGGTAAGTGGCGCTTGAGACCCTCGATGCCCTATGATTTCATGCAGTATTTTATCTGGTTTCAAATCTTCCTCTTAAGTTAACAATCTGCTTTCCTTAGGTCCTAAAAATCAATAGGAATTCTTAGGCTGAAAGAGGTTAGCCTGTGTTGGAATTTTCGGCAGCTTTATGTGTACCACGTTGTGAAACTATGGGCGGACAATAAAGGAAAAGCACTGATGCATTTAAGACAGCGAGAAGTTCTAGGCAAGTTGTATTTGAAAGAAAGGAATTAGTCACAGGGGAGAGTAAGCTGTCAATGCTGCAGCATCTGTTTTCTGACATGCTTCATGGGTCATCATGTCTCCTCTATCGTGCAGAATACATAAGAGCCAAGGAAGAAGGTAATAGGATTCATGGGTCATCCACTAAGGTGACATTTTGCTCTTAGTGAGCCCATTACCTTGAGTTCCCAATTGAAATAGGTACAGGACACCCCTAACTAGAGGAAACAGAACCAACCTGTCCCCAAATCCTAGTTAATACAGAAATGCCAAGACGGCAGGAATCTTGCTTAAGTGTTAGCATACATTTTTTATGGCGAGGCAGTTAGAAAAATTAAAAGACAAATATTTTCCCAGCCGTGACGACTGGTTTTGTGTATACTGTAACAAGTTCAATAGGGCAACGATGATGCTGTTGAAACAAAGAAGTCAGCTGTAAGGAAGACAATTTCTGGATCAAAATTTTTAGTCTAGCAGAAAAGACCCAACAGAGGAAAAATAGATGACTATTGTCTACAAGAGCAAAAGAAAGCAAGATTGCTAAGCCTGTCAATAGATGTCTAGGATTTTGAGGGAAGTACAAAGGACATGAACGGGCTCTACAACAAGCAGAAAATTGTCAAGCGGCTGGAAGGAAGGGCTAGTTCAAATGTTGATTCTGCCCTTTACTGTTACCTTGGACATTGGGCTTAACTATTCAGGGCCCTCTCCTTATCTGCAAAATAGGGATAAAAATGGAATAGGAATAACCTCCAAGACAGTGATGAGCACTTAGTGAGATTAATCCATGCAAGTTGTTTAGAGGATGGCATGATAGTGTAGGAATTTAATAAAGTGTTAATGCTTACAAAGCAGAGAAAATATTCCAAGGAACCTAAGAAATCAGTGAAGTACTACAAACCCTGAGATTAGCAGATGCTCTGCACTTCCATCCCACCACTCCACCAATATCTTTTGGCCATCTGAATGTCAGGCATTTTACCAGCACAGAGGAGACTGGGAAAAAGAAACAAAGTCGGGCCCTCACAGAGCTTTGTCTTCCATCATTTTCCTGAATAGACACTCCCCAGGATAATAATTTGCTATAAATGTAGGCATCCTCATTCATGTCTACATTCCTGTATTTCTGCCAAGTCTTTATTTTACATCATTTTATTTATATCACTTTATTTTTCTACTGTTTTCATATTTATTATTTCATATCATTCTACATTATTAAATCTATTAGAAATGGTGAACTCAAAAATAAGCACAGTTTTTCTTAATGCAACTTAGCAAACCTGCAATAAACCTTGGACTCTGACAAGTTAGAGGTTGGAAAGGTTTTTGTCATATGTTTAACTCAGTTACTAGCTGATGAGAAGCAGTCATACTTATTTTTAAATGAAGAAAATATGCATTTTTAATCTGTTAGAAATGTCAAAAAGGAAAATCCCATAACTAGATGAAATAAAATTTTTGAAAAACCATAATAAATGGAATAGCCATGGAAGCCTACATATAAGAGCCCATCAGCAAAATCTGCTTCTAGCATATCTTCTATACACTCTGATCTTATTTTTATGAAAGTCTGTGATATTTTAGTCCAATAAATGCAATATGGTCTATAAAGCTAGCACAAGAAATGTAGAAAAGGTAGGAAAATGGAAGTAAGATGTTATTTTCTCTGAATACATTCAATATAAATGAATAATTTTCATTAAAGAAAAGTACAGTAGTTAACTTAAAGATGCCTTCACACAGTGAATGCTGATATGCACTTAAAAGGAAATATAAGGAAGTCTGACTTACCATATTTGGGAAATATATTTTTATATGATATATATTACTCAATTTTTATTGAGTAAAATGAATTTAAAAGTTAACGTGAGTTTCCCAATTTTCAATGTCATTTTTAATTCATGTCAGTAAGAAGCAATACTTTATGATTCAGGTGGGTATGGCCAATGGATGTTAAGGACAGTGAATAAAGGTCTGATGAGGAATAGCATACTGGAATAAAATTGGAGTATCGCCCCATAAAATACTAATTGAAATCAGAAGGGAAAAATATTGAAGAGCCTGGAAGATCACCAACTTGACCAGGTGATCAAGGTTAACATCATGAGCAGTGAGACAGACTGATAAAGTGCACCACCTCTAGATGTGGTGGACTGAGGAGAGTCAGCATCCCTTCTGCAGTATTCCCAGCAAGAATGCATGGCCTGAGTGATGAGGAAGCATGAGACGGACCCAGGTGGAGGCTGATCCTAAAGAATGAAATGCCTGTACCTCTAAAACCATAAGGGATACCAAAGACAGAGAAAGGTTAGAATTGATCCAGACCAAAGTTGATTATGAGATAAGACAACCAAATGTAACGTGCTCTTGGATTGAATCCCGGGCCAAGAAGGAAAAAGTGACATTGTTTGGATGGCTGGTGAAATATGAATGGGGTGTGAAGACTAGATGATACTGTGGTGTCAATGTTGATTCCTGGACTAGGAGGTTATATGTTGACTATATAGGAGAATGCCCTCATTTTGAGAAAACACTCACCAAATTATTAAAGGTGATAGAAAATATTGTCAGTAAAAGTCATACTGGAATAAAAGATAGAGGGTGATGAAGTAAATGAGTGAAAATATTACCAATTAGGAATCTGGTAAGAGGAGATGTGGGAGTTCTTTGTACTAACATCACAATTTTTCCAGTAGTTTTGAAACAATTTCAAAATAATCTTTACTTAAAAGCAAATATTAACCTGGGAAAACTCTTGCATATGTGATTGACAGTAGGTTGACATCTCTTACATATAAAAAAATTCTTATGAATAAGCAAAAAAATTTGCAAGATTCCCATACAAAAATGGGAAAGGATATTTACAGATCATTTATCAAATCAGAGACACCAACAACGTAAAATACAAAAACTTTACAAATTCGCGAATATTCAAAGAACAGTAAATTTTAGAAATGACAGCCATTTCTCAGATGTCATATAAGCAAAAAGTACTTACATATGATCCTCTTGTCTCAAAATGTGTACATAGTTTAAAGTTGAAGTCATTTGCAAAGTGAATTTTTCCTCTGTGTTTCACTCAAAAAACAAATCTTACTTCCCTTTTGGTGCTGTTTAGGGCATTTTTACTGGCTAATTAAGTAGGTGTAAGCTGAAGTATTCAGTAATTCACGTACTCTGTGGCACATCCAGCACCCTCAAGAATAATCAAACATAATTTCACCATACCTAGAGGTTTTAAATAACCAAAGGTTAAAGTTCAGAGGAAAGATGACAGCATGTCAATCATCTTATTTCAAAATGCTCAATTGATAAAATCACTGAACAGAAAAGGCAAAATATGAATGTCCTTTATCCAGCTGTTATGAAATACATTGATACAGGGTTTCAACCACAAAAATAAACTCCTCTGTAAGCTCAATGTAATTCAAATGTGCACAACAGCAAGGAAAAGAAGATTTCTTAAGTAACAGAAATAACATAAATTCCACTGTCAATATTGACATCAAAATAATAATTAGCATGGGCCTTTTGAAAAGGCACATGCTTCACCATAACTAAAGGAAATAACAAAACAAGTTACAAATAAGCTGAATTGTATTTCCTTTCACTTAATAAGAAACTGCAGAAAGATCATTATAATTTTTTAAATGAGCTTTCTGTAAAATAATTCTAGGTTATTGATCAAAGGCCTATAAAGCATTTAGGAAGCTTTACATTGACTCTGGAAGACAAAAGCGAGAAGATTTTAATGCTAAAGAATTAAAATATATCACAATTCCTCCACCTTCATCTTGGAAAAGATCATTGAAATGTCATTGCTATATCAATGTATGGCAGTTTAAGAAAAGAGAATTAAATGAACTTTGATGGCACCTTGAAAATTTTCTTATTATACTCAGAGTTGTATTCAAAGAATCCAACTTTCTCCCAGAGACAAAAGAGAAAGAAATTTAAACACTATGAAAGATGTTACTTTTGATACAAAACAGAATCCATCTTCCTGGTGATACTGTAATTTAAAATTCTTTTGAAAATTGGAAAATGTAATAGAAAAATAAAGATCCCACCTGACTAGTAGCATAATCTATAAGATTCATAGGAATAAATCTAACAAAATGTGTGTGTGCTCTTTACGAAGACAATTATAAAACAGACAAAAGAGGACATGGAAAAAAACGGAGAGATAAGCCATATCCCCGCATAGAAGAATTAACCACAATAAAAATGTTAATATATGTAAATATATAAATGTGATATTATTTCAATACAAACACCAATGGGACTTTTTTCATAGAACTTAACATATTAACTGTTAAGTTTACACCGAAGAATGAAGTTTTAAACATAGCAAAAAATTCTCTTTTTTTTTTTAAGATTTATTTATTATTTGAGAGGCAGAGAGAGTGAGCAAGTGGGGGAAGGGATAGAGGGAGAGGATCTCAAGCACACTCCCTGCTGAGAACCAAGCCCCAACCAGGGCTTAATCTCAGGACCCTGAGATCATAACCTAAGCTGAAACCAAGAGTTGGATGCTCAACTAACTCAGCCACTCAGGCACCTCATAAACATAGCAAAAAAAAATTCTTTTTTTTTTTTTGAGAGCACAAGTAGGGGGAGCAGCAGGCAGAGGGAGAAGCAGGCTCCTGGCTGAGCAAGAACCTAGGATCCTGGGATCATGACTTGAGCTGAAGGCAGATACTTAATTGATTGAGCCACCCAGATGTCCCATAGCAAAAAAATTCTTAATGGGAACAGAAACCTGCATGATGAGAAGAGTTTTATAAAACTATAGTAACTGGACCAAGATGGCAACATAAGTTGTTCCTGATTTTCCTCCCCTACCATAAACAAACAAACTGAACCAAACCAACAACTATTCAAGGACAAGACAACACTGAGAGAATTCTAGAACACAAGGATGAGGCTGAAGCACCCCCTGTACCTTAGAAACCAAGACAGACTGCCTTAGAAGGGTAAGAGAAGCAGCCATACATTGACTGAATTGCCCTTCCCTCAGGCCATGCAGGTCTCCCCTGAGTTTCCAGTCCCTCTGGTGGGAAAAGAACTCAGGAGTACAACCAGCATCCCTCCACCATCTGAATCACATTGTGGGAGCCCCATGGAGATTGCAGGGAAACCTACAGGGCTCAACCAGGAATCTCATTATGATGGAGAAGAGGGAGGGACTTGAGGCAACCAGCCCACAGATCGTAGCAGACTGAATTCATACCTGCAGTGCCCAAGTAGTCATCCCAACTAACAGCTTCTCTCATCTGCAGAACCTAGCTGAGGGTTCATTCTGATCAGGAAAGTCTGTGCAGGGCAGATCTCCCTGATTCAGATCCTCAAATGAGGAGTTTTGCCAGCCATAGAGCCCAATTTGCCCACCCCCAGGCAAGGAACTGAAACACAGCCCCATTCACTTTGGAGAGTGTCTTCCAGCCCCATCTAAACAGGAGGGCTGACTCAAACTCCTAGAAGCAGGGCAGCCCAGGGGCACTTGAGCCAAGAGGTAGGCAGGCAAAGCCATAATGAGCATGAAGCATTCCCAGTCTATGCTCAGGCAAGGGGATTAATTCACAGCCAAGGTCAGAGTAGCTTCCAACCCTTCCCAATCAGAAAGTCTGTTTGGGAAAATGAGAGTAGCTTGGAGTGGCCCCTTCTCCACTGCTCCCCAAAAAGCAGAATCACAGCCCCACTGGCTGAGGAGTCTTTCAGCCTCAACTGACCAGAAGGGCTGGAAACTGTGAGGCCAGCAGCACTCAAGCTAAGAGGAGGCCAGGCAGAGCCAACAGCTCGTAGAGCAAAGCCAGAGCTGCTGTTCGGTCAGGGAACTTGGAGAGCAGTCTGGCTGCAGTTAAGAGAACAAAGGGCTTTACCAGCTTTAGAGCTGTTCCTTCGCCCACTCAGGTGGGTAAACTAATTCATAGACCCACTCATCACTGATTACAGCCTTCAGCCTGTCCAACCAGGGAACCTGCACAGCTCTTTCAACAGCCCTATGTACAGTGGGTACTTGAAGAGAGAGCACAGCCCAGGGCTTCCTACATCTGGAGAGCAAAACTGGTGGCCTTATTTGACCAGGGAATTCATTGTACACTCTGGCTTGATTTGGATCCCCAAACAATGAGCTATAGAGGCCCTGAGTCCCATCCCGCTGCCCTGCCAGGGTAGAGAAACTAATTTATAAGCCCATCTACAGCTGAATATAGCACCCAGTCCCAAACATCTATAAAGCCTGACCAGAGAACGCAGGCAACCACAGAGTCCATCCTACAGCCTCACTTTGTTAGGGAACAAAACCATCAGTCCCATCCAACTGTTTTCTAGCCAGGAGTTTACTCTCCACCCCTCAACCCTGTCCTCAGAGCTCGAGCAGCTGCCTTGCCTCAAAACAGACTATAATAACAGGCCTGACATACCCAGACACTACCAAGAGACACATCCAGAAACCCAAACTGAGCTGACTGGCAAATAACTGCCTCTGCCAAAGCAAACCTATAAAATCTGGAAGGGGGCTTGATCACTCATCTGCACAGATACCAACAGAGGAAGCAAAGATCACAAAAAATAAATGGGATACCACCAAAAGAAATGAATAAAGCTCCAATAACTGACCCTAAAGAAACTGAGATCTATGAACTGTCAGGCAAAGAATTCAAAATACTTCTTTTAAGGAATTTGGGGAACTATAAGAAAACACAGACAACTAAATGAAATTAGAAGAATAATGCATGAACAAAATAGAAGTTTGACAAGGAAATAGCAACCATAAAAAAAAAAAAAACTGGAATTGAAAAATACAATTAACTGAACTAAAAAATACAACAGAGAGTTTCCAAAACAGACTCGACCATGCAAAAGAAAGAAACAGCAACCTGGAAGATAGGGCACTGGAAATTACCCAGTCAGGAGGGGAAAAAAAAGAGTAAAGAAAGCCTATGGGAATTATGGGAGACAATGAAAAGAAACAAAATACAGATAATGGGACTCCCAGAAGCAGAAGAAAAAGGAACAAGAACAGAAAGTGCTTTTATTTATTTTTTTTTAAAGATTTTATTTATTTATTTGACAGACAGAGATATAAGTAAGCAGAACAGCAGGCAGAGAGAGGGGGAAGCAAGCTCCCAGCTGAGCAGAGAGCCTGATGCGGGGCTCGATCCCAGGACCCTAAGATCATAACCTGAGCCGAAGGCAGAGATTTAACCCATTGAGCCACCCAGGTGCCCCCAGAAAGTGCTTTTAAAACAATAACGGCTGGAAATTTCCCAAACCAGGGGAGAAAAATGGACATCCAGGTCCACAAAGCCCAAAAGACTCCAAATAAACTGAACCTGAATGGAACTACACTGAGACCCATTATAATTAAATTGTCAAAAATCAAAAACAAAACAAAACAAAAAACCTTTTAAGAGGAGCAAGAGAAGAGAGAAATTACATGCAAGAGAATCTCCCTCCATAAGATTATCAGCAAATTTCTCAACAGAAACTTTTCAAGCCAGAGGAAAATACTGAAAGGAAATGACTGTCAAACAAGAATTCTATACCTGGCAAAACAGTTCTTCAGAAGTAAGGAATGGATAAAGACTTTCCCAAACAAACAAAAGCTGAGGGAGTTCATTCCAATCAGATATGTCTTACAAGAAATGCTAAAAGGAATGTAGTTCTTTGAGTGGAAGTTATTAAAATCATGAAAACATAAAAAAGGTAGTATCGAGCTCACCAGTAATGGTAAATAAGTAGTCATGGTTAGATTCTGCAGTATGATCATAGGAGTGTACAATTCACTTACAACGCTAGTTTAAAAGTTTAAAAAAAATGAACGTAGTAAAAATGAGCATAACTGCAATAACTGTTACTAGTCACACAGTATTAAAAACATGTAAACCATAATAGCAACAATCTAAAATGCGAGGAGAAGTAAAAGTGTAAATTTTATGAATTCTATTGAAGCTAATTTGTCAGTTTCAAGTAGGATATTATAAATTTAAGATACTTTATGTAATCCTCATGGTAACCACAAAGGAAAATCTGGTAGTAATTACACAAAAGAACACAATAAAGAAATTAAAGGATGTTTATGCTAAGTGAAATAAGTCAGAGAAAGACAATTATCATATGACCTCACTGATATGTGAAATTTAAGAAACAAGGGAGAGAATCATAGGGGAAGAGAGGAAAAAAATGAGACATGACGAAACCAGAGAGAGAAAAAAAACATAAAAAAGACTCTTAATCGTAGGAAACAAACCAAGGATTGCTGGGGTGGGGGTGAGGGGGTGGAGGAATGGAGTAAATGGGTGATGAACACAGGGGAGGGTATGTATTGTAATGAGCACTGGGTATGATATGAGACTGAAGAATCACAGACCTATACCCCTGAAACAAATAATACATTCTATGTTAATTAATTAAATTTAAATAAAATCTTTAAAAAGAAAAATAAATACTAATTGTTCAAATGCAAAAAAATACAAATAAAAATATCAAGCATGCTGATACCAAAAGACATCAAAACACAAGAAAAAAACAACAAGATAAGGAACAGAAAACAACCAACAATGGCAACAGTAAGTCCTTACTTATCAATAATTGCTTCAAACATAAATTCACCAATTAAAAGATTTTAAAAGGATAAACAGATAAAAAAAATCCCAAAATCTGACAACATGTTGCCTACAAAAGACTCACTTTATCGTTAGGGACACACACAGACTGAGCATGAAGGGATGGAAAAAGACATTCCAAGCTAAGAGTGACCAACAAAATCAGGGTAGCTATACTTCTTTCAGATAAACTAGCTTTAAACTGGGGGAAAAAAAAAAAAAAAAAGGAAAGATAGACCAAGAAGATCATTATATAATGATAACGGTATTAATACATCAAAAAGATATAACAATTGTAAATATTTATTCACCCAACATTGGAGTACCTATATGTATAAAACAAAAACTAACAGAGATAAAAGGAGAAGTAAACAATAGTGCAATAGGTGGGGATTTTAACACCCTACTCTCAACAATGGATAGATCATCCAGACAGAGAACAGTAAGGAAACAGTGGATTTGAACAATATAGACCAAATGGACTTAACAGATATTTATAGAACATTCTATCCAATAAAAGCTGAATACACATTCTTCTCAAAAAAACAGGCTCCCCTGATTTTTAATTATCAGTATAAGATTGCATTTATGATGAAGGAATTGCTATTGAAGGGAGGGGAAAGAGTTAAAAGATGTTGAAATAGTTATCTGTTTAAAAAAATGTTTAGAGCTTCATTTTTTTTAACCTAAAAAGATGGCTTCAAGCATTAGATGAAAAGGAAACCATGAAAAAAATACATATTTAATAAAAAAGACTATCTGAAGGCACCTGGGTGGCTCAGTGGGTTAAAGCCTCTGCCTTTGGCTCCGGTCATGGTCCCAGGGTCCTGGGATCGAGTCCCGCATCGGGCTCTCGGCTCTGCAGGGAGCCTGCTTCCTCCTCTCTCTCTGCCTGCCTCTCTGCCTACTTGTGATCTCTGTCAAATAAATAAATAAATAAATCAAAAAAAAAAAAAAAAAAAAAAAAAAGACTATCTGACCTAAAGGCAATGGGGGAAAGCTACTATGCCCTAAATTTTTGACGTGTCAGCATCTTCAAAAATGGTAGGAGGTAAAAAATGAAGTCACAAGTGTTGATCAAAGAAAAAAAAAAAAAGGACTAAAATAATTCTCAAACTTTCCATTCCTGAGGAAATATTTAGAAAAATCTTTTCATCATTAGAAGTATTCTTTTTTAATGCCAGAAAAAAATAAATAATAAATAAGTAGCAAACTGATCATTAATAGCTACATGGGCCAATTATTTCTAATGAACAATTAACCTTTACTATCACATAAAAAGAAGTAACATGGCAATGTAGAAAGGGGAAGCACGAAGATATTCAAGCAGGAACACCAGGTTGATTTCCTCAAACATGCGAGGTTTGACCCTCGGAAACAGTTGCCTACACAACAGCCAAGTCACTGGTAGTTGCACATCTGGAGTACAGAATAGATGCAAAGAGGCTACGAGATGGATATGGCAGAAGGATCTTGTGTTTGTCTACGATATTTGGGGCCTGATACCTGAACATGGTCAAATAGGATGGAGGACTACAAATACTCCCAGTCCTCTGCATCTCTAAGGAGGTAAATACCCAAAATGTGTGGTGGGAGTGAATATGGGTGGGCAGCAGCAGAAGGCAACTGATTCACTCCTTGGTCCTGCAGTAAGAGTGGCACCCGGACAGGAAGGAAAACAGAGCCTCAGTTCTTCAGTACGAAAGAGAGATCTGTGTTCCATGAAATAACCTCTCTATATTAAAATGTGTACTTGGCTTTCATCACTTCATCTATGTATGAATTTGGTACACACAAGATATGAGAAATCCCATTTGCTTGCTGTCTTAACTTTAATTGTTTCTTTGATGAGCAATTCACCATTCCTACTTGGTAATGACATATGCATGCTTAACCACCTCAGAATATACATTACAGCTTTTCTAATAAAGTGGGGGGGGGGGGGTCAAAATACACATTAAGATGTAATTTTATTTGAGATATAAATAATGATAAACATACTTTAAGAGAACAAAATATGAAGCTTTTGTGAATTATGAAGAACTTGGGTTTGAAATTTTAGCTTATAAGTCCTGTTATCTTTAACATTATTTATTAAGCAATGTGCAATGAAAAAGTAAAGGGTGTAGTAGCTGTTATATCAGTCTGTTAATTTTATCCATGATAAACAGTCATCTTTTAGTTCAGAACCATTAAGCCAAGCAAATATTGCCAGCAAGTTTAATTTTTACTTAGTAATGTCAAGAAAGAGAAATGGCTTACTACATGACAAGCACTCACAAATATGAAGATACATTTTATCAGCCTCATACATAAATACATTCTTACTCATCCAGAATGTATAATAATTAATACTAAGAGAGTAGAAAAAAATCTCATTTATTTCACCTCAACTTTATTAATATGGAAGATGATGGCAGGCTAAGAGACAGTTTGTATTTATTTGCAACGCTATTGCCACAAATTCTTCCCATGTATTTGTAAAGCAAATCTGTAGAACATGGAGGAAGAGAACAGAGTCATTTTGCAACTTGGGGAAATTTTTTCATTTATTTTAACTTATAAATATACTTTGCTTTTCAGTGAGTGTTTACTGTTTTCATGTCTCTCTTCTAAATTTCCTGTATAAATAGATAAGCGAATCAGTCTCTTGGAATTATTTCTCTATTTTATTTTTCCCCTTTTGAAATGCAATAGCCAGAAAACCATAATGATGAGAGAATTCTCTGATCTGCCTGAACGTCTTCATTCTTTCAGACATAAAGTGTCATATATTATGGTTTGTTGTTTCAGATAATACTGGTATTAGCCAAATAGACACAGAGACAGCTGAAGAGTCTACCAGCTTTTTACACTGTGCTCACAGGAAGTCTGTGGTCTAATTTTTAATGATAGCCCCTACTTGAAAAATACTATTGGAAAGAAACACCATTGAAGTCTCAGCTGGGAGGCCAAGTAAGACTACTCACAGCACACCGGGACACTGCTGATGAGGTTCCCCACAGTTTTGTAATCATGTAACTTTGAAGCTGTATTTCAGTACCAAGGTTTGACTTAAGCCCTCTTCCAGTTCTGAGATGTTGTGATGTCCGTCTTTCCTACTTCTGTCTTGCCATTTGTGCACTTCAGATACCCCCAGAATCCAGAGTGGGTCTATTAGTCTCAGATGTCCAAACCAACAAAGTTGTGTGATTAGGCTTCCAGCCTGAACGCACCGGCTGAGACGTTGCCATATAGCTCATTACAGGTGTCGCTATTCTCTAAGAATGGAACTTACAGCCATTTCAAGGCAGCGACTGCCAGTTAGTGAAAGTCTCACACTAGAGCTAATGACAATTCAGAATAGATTAGGCAGCCTGCATCAATATAGCAATTTCAACATTCCTCAGGTCCTTTGCCCTAGCTTGATTAAAACTTTGTGATGTTACTAATGATTCCTAGTGCACTCATGATGATCTTTCTCTTGATCTTTCACGTATTACTTCATCCATCAAATAATTATTTACCATGTAATGCTGTGTGACAACATGGTACATGAAATGGGGTTTATAAGAACAATGCACAATCCTTAACAGCAAAAAAAAAAAAAAAAAAGACAAATCTTAAAATCTAATCAGGAATTGTTATCAACTATGTACAACTGGTGTACTACTATGTACACCTGGAAAAAAAGACCAGAAAGCTGCATCCCAGAGTGTAACGGTGGTTATCTCTAGATGCCAGGACTAAGGTAGTGGTGTTCGTAAATGTCCAACAATTGGCTCTCTGTTCTCTAGAGAAATAAATAATTCTAAAATATTTGTTCATTGTATAAGAAAGATGGAACAAAGACTGAAACAAATAATATTTATAAATTAAAATACATCCAGAAGTAAAGTCCCTGCTTTGTAGCATTTGCTGATTTCCACGCTGTTAAGTACTCACACTGTGGCCTACTTTGAGCTATCATAATAATGACAACTCACAAAGTTTCAACTCCCATAAGCCAGTATGAATAAACACCAGCACACCACTGATTGGCTGAGCTGCTTCTTCTTCTCTTTCTTTTTTTCAAAATGTTTTTAATGATAATAGTGGTTGCCCCCAGGGATAGAAAGCAGGTGGCTGGGGACAGGGACAGAGGTGGACTTTTCTTCTCTATAACCTGCTGTGCCTTTTAAATTTTGAACCATGTGGGGGCACTGGGTGGCTCAGGGGGTTAAAGTCTCTGCCTTCAGCTCAGGTCATGGTCCCAGTGTCCTGGGATTGAGCCCTGCATTGGGCTCCCTGCTCAGCAGGGAGCCTGCTTCCTCCTCTCTCTCTCTCTCTGCCTGCCTCTCTGCCTACTTGTAATCTGTCAAACAAAAAAATAAAAAAATAAAAAAATAAAAAAAATTTTGAACCATGTGATGTATTACCAATTCAAAAAAAAAATTAAAACTTAAATTAAAAAGTCCGCAATAAATATTTATTACAATTGTGATCAAAGGCAGCAAATGAAATTTTTAGTATCCGATATACAACTAATACATATGTGTATACATGCAGCACATAAATAACAATATAAGATGTTATAAATCAGAATGCCAGAAAGAGTGGCACAAATTTAAAAACTGCACTGGAGGCAAATGCAGTAAGAAAGTCATATAAACTAGAAAGGTCAGGAAAAGCTCTCTGCAGATGTAAGCAGAATTCTGAAATATGGGCAGCATTTGGACAAGAAGAGGGAAAGCACGGAAGTGACACACAGATGATGAGCAGACTGGCCGTGTGCCTGGCATTAACACATCACTTTTTTTCATCTCGGCCCATGCTGGAGTTGGCATTCATGCCTGTTTCTATTTCTTAGGGACTTCTGCCTACTTAATTTGGCACCCGAACAGTCTGGTAGCCATGCTCTCCTGGCAATCAGCCGGGATGGCGATATGATTGGCATCAGGGACTGACATAAAGGAGAGAAGTAGTTTCACATCATCTGTGGTAAGAATATTAATGTTTACTTAGTAACTGGTCTGTAGCAGGCACCCTGTGGTCTAACCCACGAAGCCTAAGTCACGGGAAGAACTCAAGTTTTTGTTTGTGTGTTTCCTACCTGGCCTGTAAGAACATGTGCTTGGATGAAGCATCACAAACTCTCCCCATCAACCCCAAATGCAACTAGGAAATGAGCTTCCCCAAGGCACAGAAGAGCTCTTCTGTGAACTAGAAGGACCTTATGGAGAGCTGGACCTGCTCCTAATCCCCACCAGTTAAAGGATCAACTCTCCACTGAGACAGGCATTTATCAACATGTAACTAGTACATATAGCTAACCAATCTGTGGAGCACATAAATTCATTCACTTTATCCAGAGACAGATTTTGCAAACCAGCTTATCTTAGTGGATACCTCAGGTACTTACACTGATCAGAATTAAACACTTTTTGGACACTTTGGATTTTTTAATGGCAGAAGTAAGAATTTGATTATCTCTATTTTTATTTGTATCCAATGATGGGATAATCTTTGGTTATAAAAAACTTGATTATAGGGGCACCTGGGTGGCTCATTGGGTTAAAGCCTCCAGCTTAGGTAATGGTCCCAGGGTCCTGGGATCGAGCCCCATATTGGGCTTTATGCTCAGCGGGGAGCCTGCTTCACCCCGCCCCGGCCTGCCTCTCTACCTACTTGTGATCTCTGTCTGTCTTATAAATAAATAAAATCTTAAAAAAAAAAAACTTGATTATAAATGAGTACTTGTTGGCATGGGAAAATCCTCAAGATATTTTGTTAATTTTAAAACATTGTAAAATATCATGTACAGTAGGATTCAACTTTTTAAATATTATACATCTAACCTCATGTAGACCTTTATAACTGAAAGTATTAGTAGAAACTATTCCCAGGTGGTAAAACTACAGATGATTTTTACTTCCTTCTTGGTAATTTTTCTCATTTGCAAAATTTCCTATAAATAACATATACAATGTTTGAAATTTGTAGCATAATTAAAAATTTCCACATTCTATGGAATCCATTCAGCAATATGTCATCTACTTCCTGAGGAATAGCATAGCCCTGCTCTTGAGAACTGCCTCCTTCAGGCAGAAATGGGCATCTTCCATTCAGCTATGTCCTTGTTAGGCTCCTCAATTTTCACATAAAATGTCAGTATTTCCTCCAACTCAATTCCTATTGCTGCTCACTCAACATTTAACTCTCACTGAAGTGTCAAAATAGCTACAATTCGAATATTTACTAGGGAAGTCTAACCTGAATTCAATATTACTCTGAGAAAAGCAATTTATATGGAATATTGCCTTAAGGTCATGGTCTTTTATCAGAGTTTCATATTGGAGGCACTACGGGGATAAGAATATTAGTAGGAAAATTTGGTTGCACAATATCAAGGGTGCCATATGATTTCAAAGACCATCACACCTTGACACAAGTTCCTGACATCCCCGTAGCTTTGCTTTTCCCAAAGTGCATTACAGCATGATGTCACCAACTGAGGTGAAGCCCTCTAAACTCGTTTCTCTAAAGACACTCACTCTATCTTGTCCAAAAGCATCTCTGGTCTTGGAACCAAGAATAACTGCATTATCTTAATCATCCAACTGGGTTTCTATTTTTCCTTTGCCCTGACTTTCATATTTCACTTTACTCTTATCTTGTTGTCCTACAGATATCTCTATAAACCACCTTATATTTTTGGTGAAAGAAAGCAGAGAATAAATAAATAAGTGTTCAGGAAATGATGAAATTAAAAATATGAGTCAGAACAAGATGAAGGGAAGAAAGATAACAATACCAGAACACACGCACACGCACGCACACACACACACACACCCCACAACCAAGATCTGTCAGGGTGCTGGCAGGTTAGGACCTATCACAGTGTACTGGTAAAAACAACATACTCAAGAGTCTGAATAAGTGGATGTGGGTTCCGATTCTGTCACTAACTAGCTAAGTGATGCTGTGAATCAAGGGGGCAGAAAAGAACCAAGTCGAACAACCACCCACAGACACTCATCCAGCATGCTGGCTCTGTAGTGCAATGACCTGAGTTTAAACCCTACCTCCACTTGGTTTTGGGAACCTCCAACACCTTAAGCTCTCTGGGCTTGGATTTCTTATCTGTGAAATGGGAATTGGCATATTGACTTTGTGTATTTATGGCACTTTTGTGGCATCTTTTCCTCTAGTGTTCTCAAGCACCTTACATGGACCTAGAGATGAGGAACCTGAGGCACAGAAGAGGTAAGTCATTTGCACAAGGTCACGAGCCCAGTAAGCGTTAGAGCCAGGACAGGAATGCACGCAGTGCCCCTCTCGACCTGCACTCTTAACCACTCATCAATGCTGAGGATCAAATGAGCCAATGCACAGTGTCTTTAATAACTGCCAGCTTACTAAACAAATAAAAAGTGTCTTACAAATCAAAATGATTTTTTATATCACAGAAAGACATACTATATCTCAAATATGTTTTTTAGGTAAGTGTTATCAAACTCATAGATGATATAAAGAAAGAATAAGTAAAACAAGGAATTACAGAATTAATATTGAATGTAACAAGTATAACTAGAAAGCATAAGAGCTGAGCACAAAAATGTATGTATAAATATATGTCTTATGGTGTTATTGATTAAAGTTAAAAAAGGAAATGAGCTAAATATCCAAAGTAAAGGACTGATTAAATAAAATATGACATATCTACACACACAGACAAAAGGACTAAAGCAAAATATGACAGAATGTCAACATTGGTCTCCTTTTGGTAATATAATTTGTAGTTTTTCTATTTCTTTACACTTGTCCGCTTTCCATATTTTCTACAATGGAAATATATTGCCATATTGATTTAAAAAAAAAAAACAAATATTCTCTTTCATTGAAATAACTCAATATAAATTCTCATGTGTTTTCACACATATACTTCACAGGAAGAGTAAGAAAAAAATCCATCTGACAGCAAGTCATTCTTCCTCAGATCTTTCATCAAGAATCTACCCGGTTATGATCAGGTATTTCAGAGGTCCACATACTTACTGTTTAAGATGCTAAAAATAATTTTCAAACCATCTCAGTAAGCATTAGATTGAAAGTGTATAGATTACAAGTAGTCTGTGCTGGTCAAACATTTGTACAGTTATTCATTATATTCAACTCCAGGGACCAACAAAAACATTGCCCATCTGGGACGCATATAGATGAGGGCAGTGGACCTTGTGAAATGCTGCCAGTTAAGTCTAGAGGAGCAGATGGAGCACCCAGCGCTGGCTACTCAGCTCCGAGACAAGGGAAGTAAGATGGGAGGCTGCGTAGCCATTGTGGATATAAGGATATGCCATCTGGAAGGAGGCTGGACGAGTTCCATGTGGGGAAAAGTTACCCAGCAGAAAAATCTAGTGTCCAAAATACAGGAGAATTTTTTTTTTTCCCACAAGCAGAAATAAACAGCACTAGAGGAGCCTGGGTGGCTCAGTCAGTTAAGTGTCCAAATCTTGATTTCGGCTCAGGTCATGATCTCAGGGTCCTGGGATCAAGCTCTGTGTCGGGTTCTGTGCTCAGTGGGGAGTCTCCTTGAGGATTCTCTCCCTCTCCCTGTGTGCCTCCCTTTACTCATGCTCTCTCTCTCTTGCAAATAAATAAATCTTAAAAAGAAGAAGGAGGAGGAGCAGGAGGAGAAAGAATCAGCAATAAATCAGGCTGCTCTATAAAGGAATAATATTCCTTTATTATATGTGAATCATGTTGCCTAAAGCCCAGGTGAGATGGGCAAAGTCATAACACTGTAAGCAAGGAGCTCAGGTATCAATTACTTGAAGACAAGGCCTATCCCTGGCACCAGAAACAAACCAAGAAGAAAAGCCCGAGTGAACCTTTGAAGATGGCACCTCTCCCTTTCTTGCTCTGCCTTAAAGATCTTAATCCAATTACCAAGTGAACTCTAGTGTGGCACCCTCCTCTCAACCATAGGCCAAAACTTAGAGGAGGAAAGAAGCCCAAGTGAGGGGCCTAGGAAGTTATGCCACCCCTCTGGGGCTACAGATGAATAAGGCAGGGCCTTAATAGAATAATCCAGCTAGAGTGTGATCAGGTACCATGCTCTCTACATCAGCATGCTCTATTTTGTTCTCTACACATTCGTGCTTCTGTTTGCTCTTTAGTATCTAATAAAGGTTTATTTTTATTTATTTCTTTTTAAAGATTTTATTTATTTATTTGACAGACAGAGATCACAGGTAGGCAGAGAGGCAGGCAGAGAGAGGGGGGAGGCAGGCTCCCTGCTGCGCAGAGAGCCCGATGTGGGGCTCGATCCCAGGACCTTGGGATCATGACCTGAGCCGAAGACAGAGGCTTTAACCCACTGAGCCATCCAGGTGCCCCAGTATTTAATAAAGGTTTATAAAGAACTAGGTTGCCTCATCTCTGATAAGATAAACCAAGATAAACCCACACCTGAACAGGATCATTAAAACCTCTTATATATTTTAAACACTTGACATATATAAACTCTTTAATCTTCACCACAAGCTATGAAATAGACTATCACTATCCCCATTTCACAACTGAGAAAACTGTATTACAGAAAGGCTATGTGACTTGCTCGAGGTCCATAGTTAGTAAGTCATGGAGTGGGTATTCAAAATGTGAAAATGAAGGAACTTGCATTATTAGAACTGTAGTTATTCTTTCACAAATGAATCATTTAGGGGATGCCTCAGTGGCCCAGTCAGTTAAGGATCCAACTCTTGGTTTCAGTTCAGGTCATGATCTCGGGGACCTGGGACAGAGCCCCACGTCAGACTCCACACTCAGCTTGAAGTCTGCCTGAAGATTCTCTCCCTCTGCCCCTCCCCCACTCACTCACGAGCACGCACGAGCATGCGCTCTCTCTCTCTCAAATAAATAAATCTTTAAAAAAAAAAAAGGAAGGAATCATTTAGAGATGTTTGCTATTATTCAGTAACAATCTATGTTTACACAGAGTCATGAATAATGACTCTTCTCCTCCTTCACTCTCCTCCCCCTCACCATTACTCCCACAAACTCTCCTAATCATGCTTCTACACATGTGAGAAGCTGGGAGATACTAGACAGTATTTTAATTTAATACACATCCAAGAACATAGTTGTAACTGCTGCTATTTTAGAGGTGTGTCAAAAAAGCAGTTATCTGTCAGTGGCTAAAATTATAAGACTATTAAATTCTAGACCCAGGCAATTTCCTAAAGAAATTGAATAATAGTATTTTTGTGGCTAACTATTCACAAATTAAGAAGAAATATGTTTGTCTTAAACACTGAGGAAGAAATTTCATGAGGAATTTAGTCACTAATAAGTGTGTCTTAGGAATGATGATTTTTGTGTGCTTTTAGCAACATCCATCTCCGTCTGCATCTCAGCTGATCTCAATTACTGGTGTTTGTGATTTTGCATAATGTAGCAAAATTATTCTAGCTGTTTCCTACCAATCTTGTGTAGAGTATATCTTGCTTTTGTTTACTTCTTCTGAATATGTTCATTTAACTATGTATAACGAAAACACGAAAACCCCAGCAGCCACACTCACCTGTGATCCAAGTGGTGAATGGAGAGAATAACTCCAGAATTTAAGTGGGTCTGTTTTAGAGTCACCAAAACAGTAAATTCATGTTTATTTCTCAGCTTCTGAAAAAACTGCTCAGCTGTGGCGGTGGACGCTTTTATACTTCTGGGAGTATCTAAAAAAAAGAAAGATACACTAAATAGACTAAAATTTGATTTTACAAAGTACCTTTTCCATGCAACATCTTTCAAAAAAACATTATCAAGTAACAATTGATAAATACTAAGTTCCAGACTCTTTCAACAAGACTTAAATGCTACATAGTTAATAGAACACAGGACAGTCAACCAATTACTAAACTTTTGTTCCAGGAATCTTTTTTTCAAAAATGTCCCCTTTGAGGCAAAGAATCAAAGAAGCCTGTTTGAAGAAGTGTGCTCCCAAGTTTTCTCCTGACATATTTTATCCTGGATACCACAACCAAGTCAGCGTCAACCATGAGCAAAAAGATGTACTTCCTAGAATAGGACCTAAAAGACCATGATAGAGCCATTTAGCTTTTCTGACACCTCATGACAGAAAACGGGATTTAAATCTATGTGCCACCTTCCACATTGATGTCTTTAGCCAGAAGGCATGCTATAAATAGATTTTTTAAAAGATCATTGAAATTAGTCACTCTCAGCCTTCTGTGCAGTGGATGAAACATTAAGATCAAATTGTCTTACCATATTGTTGAAAGAAATACATAGAACTTCATTCCAATGTCCCTCTCTCCAGACTCCAAGAAAGCCTAGCCAAGGAAGGTAGGCCCTGGAAGAGCAGAAACATGGACCCTACACTTCTACCTCATTTAGTCTTGCACTCCAACCTCATGACCCAGAGGGTATGGGGGCAATACAGATAGAAATGGATTTAGTGGGTAGAAAAAACCTATCATTCAAGCCATCTGCTAACTGAGCAGAAGGCTCTCCTATTCATAGTATATGCAAAGAGTTGATGGGAGCCAGAAAAAGTTTCCGTTGTTATCATCAAACCATTCTCCTCGTTTCTATGCTTTAGACTAGGTAGACTAAGTAACTATACTCACTTTAGACTAGGCAGTCTAGGTAACTACTAGGTTAAGTAGTTCTCAATGGAAAAACTACAAGCATTTAGAAAGAACAATCCCTCTTTATGCAAAACTGTCCCATATGTTGCAGAACATTTAACTCCCTTGGTCCGGGTCCAGTAAATGCCAGTGACACCTGACTCTAGTCATTATGACAACCCAAAGTTCTCCCACACATTTCCAAGCATAACCTCAGCAGCAGTGTAGCAGAAATCTTACTGAGAACCACAACCTCAATCAACCAGATTATAGGATTAATCCAAAGTTCCATACCTTTCTAGCCCCATAAATCTATGGAATAAAGATGTATCCATCTGTGGTCTGTGTCCATCACTAGGAGTGGACAGACATGGAAAAGTCCTCAAAATACCCATAAAAAAAAATACCCATAAAATAGAGGAAGGGATGCATAATCCCAGTACAGTGAAAGAAGTGCTATCATACAGGTAGGAACAAAGTGTGGACAGATCACAGAGGGGAAAAATAGCCAACATCATGTGGAGGGAAGGATCTCAGAAGACAGATGGCATTTGATCAGGAGTTGACCAGTAGAAAAGAGAGAGAAAAGCATTCCAGTCATAGGAATAGTGTGTGAAAAAGCAGAAAGGTGTAAAAGGGCATGACGAGGCTGAAACAGTGACTAGCAGCCATTGCGGGATGGGCCTGAATAGTAAAACTGGACTGGATAGGCAGGACCTTGCGTGCCAATGTACCCGTGATTTCTGTCACCATCATCAATTTACACCCTTGCTAAAAAAACAGACAAAACACAAACAAACAAACAAAAAAACCCAAATAGTACAAAACAAAAGAAACCCTCTTATTTACCACTGAAAAATGATATTTACCACTGAAAAATGATCCTTCCCCACTCTCAACACAAGACTTCCCTCTACACCAATCAGAGCAACACCAAACCCCGTCCACAGCCACTGATTCAGGAACGAGCCTAATCCAGGGCACTGAAGTCACACCCATGATATCTTTTCAAAGTTTTAGGAAAAAGAAATTTCTTGTTTCAAAAAAGAAACTTCCTCAGCTCCAATCAATATTCACAGCTCAAAAGCATAATAGTAATCTACAATTTCTGCCATAGTCAACACGATAGTTTCTCCCCAAGTTCCATCAGGGATAAGACTGGCTATGGAGGGGATTCCATACAAATCTTCCTAACTCCAAAATGTTCCACTTCCTCAAGGACACATACAAAATGTAATTCTGTGAGAATAATTCATCTAGTGTCAACTTTTAATCCACTCCAATTGATACACAAGTAAATCATTCACAAACTTCACCACTTCATCTTAATTTGATAGATAAAAGCAAATTAAAATTAAATTATAAATATTTATTGTGCTTTCCCCCCTTTTCAGGCAGGTAGAGTTTGAACAGCATCCTTTGTCTTGCTGAACAGGATAATAGATGGGGATGCAAATGAGAGAAGCAGAGAAAGGACTGACTGCACTGAATACAGAAATGAAGATCAGACCCACAGAGAGATCCAAAGATGTGGCCCGGAGAGCTTGAGCTCATCCATGGGGCGAAAAAGACTTTAGAACTGGGCCACAACTGCCTTACAAGTGAAATTTTTGAAAAGAGATGTTTATGGAGGGTTTATAGCAGTTTTGTCATTTGGTATGCACAGAAAACCATCACTAATCTCTATATTATTTTCCACTGCTTTTGGAGTCAGATTTTTGGGGAGAATTGAGAGATTGTATTATTTTTGCGAGCTTTCTCTGTTTTGTTTTAGATGAAATGATATATAAAAAGATTGAACTTGAGATGAAAGGAAGAAGGATCTAAAAGAGGGGATTACATTTGAGTATCATTAATAAAAACGTAAGGCACCATGGTTGAAAACACAGTGAAGGAATCTTGATAGGTGAAGAAACATTTTTTTAAAAAATTGATCAATCTCAATTTTGGAAAAATTTCTCTGATGGCCATACAAAAAGTTATTTGAAGAAAGAAAAAAGCTGAACATAGGGAAAACTCTTGAGAAACTCTCAACTCGGATGATCATAGACTCTTCTGTTAGATTTCACAAATTTTAAACATCACATTTTGACATCCCTAAACTACCTTTCCCAAACCAAATCATCTCTCCAAGCTCTACTCCCAGCCCATTACCTTCCCTATTTTGCCCCCTCAGTGAGGGTAGGTGACTTGTAAGAAGGAGGGACCCTCCAACACAAACATGCCAGCAGAAGTCCCATTCAGTTCATACTATAGTGATAAGGAGAAATAATATTGGGTTGTTGTTTGTTTTTTTTTCCCCCCTATCTTGATTAACCAAATTCTTTACATAGAGATTTACAAACAGACTTGCATGAACTTCCCACCTGTGTTATGGAGAGGGACAATATGGAAGGTAATGGAAGGGAGGAAACCTCATCTGACTTACTGTGACCTCAAGAGGGTCTCCTCACCTGGCACCTCCAGCCCAATCAGGATTACTTGAGAGCACTTCTAGGAAGTATAAATCATGACTGCATCATACTTTCAGCTATCAACAGAACACCATCTCTTACCCACGCTCACCTCACCCTAATATTATTTAAATCTATTGTTGCTCTTAAAAACATGCTTTCATAAATTCATTATGCCTGAGTCCAGGAAGGACTTGATGGGGGCCTGAATTCTGTGAGGAGCATTGGAATAAACAGGAGTGGTAGAATTCCAGAGATTTTTAGAAAATAGAATCTAAAGAATTTGGTCACTAATAAAAACACATGCAAAGGCAAAAGAAAGAGAAAACTGAAGCTAATCGAATCTAACGTTTCTAGCTTGAAAGACCAGATGAAAGGAAATGCAGTGGGAGCATGATGGTACCCAGATGGGCTATCAGTTTTAGCAAAGGTCATTCTGATGTGCGATGGGACACACAAGTAGGAGTGTTCTCTGTGGAGGTGGCACCACAGAACTTGACCTCATGAGAGAAATCAAGGATGGCAATATAGATTTAGAAGTCATCAGAAATCATAGAAATCACAATAATGAGAGGACGAAAGGATGAACCATGAAAAAACTAAATCTAACACAGAGTAGCAACAATATATATATAACCTAATATATACACATATATAATGCTGCACATCTGCTACTTTACAACATGTATCCTTCAAAAATGTATAATGATATATTTTCCCCTTTGAACCCACATTTCATTTTGGTTCTCATAAAGCCTTGGAAACTTGACAAGGGACAACCATTACTACTTCCTTTTTCAATGTGTGAAACTAACCAAGGAATAACCCTGTGATTCACCCAAAGGCACCTGGCATGCCAGAAGTTTGATGGGGATGATAATTTCTGGTCCAGTATTCTCTCCACTAAATCACACTGCCTCCTGAACATGGCATCCTTTATCCAAGCTCAACTGCCACTCACAAACAGAAATGCAAATAAGAGAGCTCCGACATAGAAAATAATCCAGAAAAAAAGTAATTACATAAGACAACATTTTTAGTTCCGTAAGCGACTAGCTTAGTAGTGATTTTAAGAAAGGTCACTTTCCTCATTTGCATTTCTGTTTCTCAATTTGTAAAATTAACATTCCTGCCTTCTATTTTCATCTCAAGGATTATACAGTGTTCAGAGAGACTTCTGAGTTCCCACAATTATTACTAGACCCAATTCTAGTCTCCACCAGAAAATCAAGTCAAAGAAACCCATCATGTGAGAATTAATTTTACTTTATTTTTATCATTTCACCTTTCAGAATTAATAATTTAATACAGATATATATGAAGCAATTTCTCAACAAGGCCTCTTGTTAGGAACCAAACATAGAGAAATAAAGAGTGGTGGCTGGCAGAACACACTCTGAACCCAGAAGAATGAGGTTTCAATGCCAGCTATGCAGATTATTAGCTATGCTTGGCATGTAGTAAACACCATGTGTTGGCTATTAGGATTAGGATACTTACCATTATTACTCTTTCAAGCAGTGAGACTGTGGAATTCGCTAAAACTACCCACAGCCATGATACCCATGATACCGTTGTGGCGACTTCTCAGCTTTCTTTCATTCTAAGTATCCCAAAGTCAGCCATAAAATATCAGTTTCCGCATTTGGAAATAGGCATAAAAGTTTTTGGCAATCAAATTATTCTTAGGATAAAATCCTGCCTACCACTCTCCGTTTCTACAGAACTATGAATGATCATTCATTTATGGACAAAAATCAATGTAAACCGAATTTCTTTTCAATGAAAGTCTGACAGAGATCATTTCAAATTGCCTCTTCAGAGAAAAACAGGCTGATAAGAGTGGCCTTTAAACACTGCTATAAAACCCCACAGAAAAACTGAGCAACAGGATGCCTGGATGGTTCAGGGAGTTAAGCATCTCCCTTCAGCTCAGGTCATGATCTCAGGGTTCTAGGATCCAGTCCCACGTGGGGCTCCTTGCTCAGCAGGGTGTCTGCTTCTCCTTCTGCCCCTCTCCCTGCTCATACTCTCTCTCACTCTGATTTAAAGAAATAAAATCTTCAAAAAAAAGGAAAGGAAAAAACTAATCAACACACCCATGCCGGAGCAGGGCTTCTTTTTTTTTTTTTTTTTTTTTAAGATTTTATTTATTTATCTGAGAGAGAATGAGTGAGAGAGAACACAAGAGAGGAGAAGGTCAGAGGGAGAAGCAGACTCCCCAAGGAGCTGGGAGCCCAATGCGAGACTCGATCCTGGAAGTCCGGGATCATGACCTGAGCCAAAGGCAGTCGCCCAACCAACTGAGCCACCCAGGCGCCCTGGAGCAGGGCTTCTTAACTGCAGAATCACTTGAGATTAAAATAAAACTTTGTTTCAACATTTTCCAATTTTATTGTGTGCAGAACCTAAAAAAACTCCTTAAAAAAAAAAACACAAAAAACTCGTGGCTTTTTCAAGCAGTTTTCGATAAGTAATGAAGAAGTTCTGAAGCGATCCCATCAAAACATTCATTTTTAGTCATGAGACTACCAGGATGGAGTGATAGGTTCCCGAGTGAATGTAGTCACAATTTTAGGTACTTAAGCATTATGTTATGTAGCCCCATATACACTGTAGTGAAGGGAAGAAAGGAGAGGGAGAGAGAGACTGGTTTATTTCAAAAATAGACTGGAAATTAATGGAAGCATGTATGTGGTAGTAAACATGAGTGCTCACTGAAAAGGAAAGTCAGTCTGGCGCTTCTTTAAGTATTTTTGGTGTGTTAGTAAAGGAGAAGGGATTTGTCCACCAACGAATAACCAAGAAATTGGGAAGAATTATTTTCTTCTTTCACACTTAAACCACATGACTACGACTGCCATCATGAACCAAATGAGTCTCTGCCACGGACAGGTCTCTACCCCATCTGCACTATATTAAAACCTAAATTGATTTTCCCCCACACAACCAGACGAATACAAATACCATGTGCAAATTCAATTATAAAAACAGTCTAATCTCAGGCCTAAGATGGTTGACTTAGAATGTGCCAAAACTCACCAAATGACTTTTTTTTTCAGTCTCTAACTATGAAAGGCTGTTATCTTCTAAATTCAGGTAGGAATATATGAAGTCAGAAACTAGTTCCTGTCCGTTGCTCTTACTCTCCCTTCAAAATATCAATGCCTTTACAGTGCAAACTTTCAAGCCAAAGTAATAGTTACAATTTTCAAAGCCACTAAAATTTGATTAACACTATATATGTAGTTTGCAAAGTCCTTAAATATGAACAGTCTCATTTAAGCCTCAGAGCAACTCTGAATAAATGGGATTATTGCTCTGCAGTAACAGAAATTACAGATGAGGAAAGAGAGGCACAGAGAAGCCCAGACCCTTGCAATCTTTGCCACATGTGGCTCAAAATCAGAGCTCATTTCTATGAATTTACTCTATTAGAAACTTGCTGGTTTGAAACCTCAGGAGCTTCCCCAGTGATATCTGAAACAGGCCCCAGACCCAGAGGGCAAGGAGAGACAAAAGAGGCAGGCCACTCCAGATTGGGAGGGGGCAGGTTTAATAAGCAAGGGAACTTATTTACAAGGCTTGCCTTGGGCAGCCGCAGGACACAGATCTCTCCATCTGCTGGCAAAAATCTCAAATTTATACAGAAGCCTTATTAACTGGATTCACTCAAGTTATACCAATCAACGTGGTCGCCACAATACATTGCTCTCACCAGTGCATCCCAGAAAATGTCTCCCACTGTGGGAATGGTGGGCAGAGTGAGCATTTCAAGGACTGGAAGGAGGGGAGAAGCCTCTGATTGCTGAGGTCCAGCACAAGGGTCAATCCGAGGTCATGTCCTCTCCATGACCTCCTCCAACAGAGCTATCAGAAACAATTAGGATATAAACAAATGAACCCACCAAATTCAACTGCAGAGCCAGAATCCCCACCCAAGCCAGCGTGTTTCCTATTATTACATGGTAGTACCCTACCAAAGCGATGGTGATACACTCGGGAAAGTAAATAAACCCTGATTCTAACTTAACTTTTATAAAAATATATTCCGAAGAGAAATACACTTTTCTCGATTTTCAGATCAATTTAAGCTTTACAAATCTACAAAACAGTTCAATTACATAATCTTCTCAGCTAGATATTCTAAACTATTGAGATATGAACTATAAAACCAAAGGCTTTTTTAAAAGACAATTTTCAAGTAATTCTCCTTAAAAAATTATTGGGCAAAACATATGAGTAATCCACAACTTTCTAATGGGGCAACCCCACATCTGATGACACCACATCCTCACCCTTTAGCTGTCTATTCGTCCCTCATATTACCAGCTGACCCCAGTACATACTCTTGGAAAGTCAACTTCTCCTTCTATATTTTATTCCCATGAAACCCCAAAACAATCTCAAAAGTTTCTTTCTAATCAACAGCTAATTATAATTTGATTCAATGCATAATAAGCATATGTATCTTCGTGTATTATTTACAAAATCGTTGGCTTAATGTTGTGAATATCCAACCACATAAAAACATACACACGTGAATATATCAGAAATTAAAACATAAGCACCCACACCATTCCAAGAAACAAAAACAAATAATAGGTTCTACTCCTGGATTTAGTGACTAAATGGTTGACATTAAGCAAATCATTTATGACTCATATGTTGGAATTTTCATGAACGAAGTAGCACAAAATTTGGTCAGAATGTAGGAGGGCTACAAACAATAAAATGTCTATAATTTTGAGCTTAAAATTACAGTATTAAAATTTTGTACATAACAGATATGAGTTATGTAGATCACTCCATTTTGTTTGTTTCGAGTCCAGGCTAACCAGTAAACTTCTGATAGAACTTTGGCTTCCCAGGTACATTATTCTTCAGAGACAGCAGTAGTAATTAACCACTATGAGTATTCTCGTTTAGTTCACTGTTGTAATCCTCAATGTAGATTAAAATTAAAATTGGCACTTGAGTTTATAATCAGATTAATGCTTTTGGCTAGTGTGAAGCTTCCCTCAGAAACTCACCAGGGAAGTTACCAGCTGTTTTGTTACCAGCAAAATTAAGAGGCTAAATGAGCTAACAGAGATCTCTTTTTATCATCTCTTCCCCTAACTGGAATACGGCTCAAGACTACGACTAAACAGACAGAGATGTTAAGTAAATGAAAGGGATGATGACGAGGACAATGACAATGGCAATGATATTAACCACAACTTCAATATACATTGTATTCCTGGTTGTGTTCCTGATACTGCCTCATTACCCGCAGACAGTAGTCTCAACAATATCATTTGAATATATGTAGCAGAATTAAGAATTGGTAATTTACTAGATCTTTATTTAAACCAATCCAAAATGTATTATCAAATTGAACCCAAACTGAATGCATACAATCTGTCAGCTAATATCGAAGCCAATATCTTAAATGCATAAGTAAAATTAAATTCATGGACTATCATACTTTGGCCTTACACTGAAACCTTCAATAAATGAAACGCATGAATGTCTTTTCAAAAAAGGAAGAAAACTCAATTTTTCACTGGTCTTACCCTTAGCCATACACCAGAAGGTTCAAATGCACTTTCATATACTGACTCCAGTTACTGCTGTATGAGGTATTGCTTAAATTAACAATGTACTCATCTTAACATTAAACTGCATAAATTCATGAATTAGGTCATTTTCCCCTCTTGTAAATCATCCCATATATAGTATATATGTTATATCTTAAATGCACACATAATTTCTCTTTGTAAGGTTTTCATATCAATTAAAAGAGTGATTCTAAGTGCAAAAGAGAAATGCACAGATGCTAACTTTTTAAGTGAAAACTGAATCACAAGTTATTCCTTTATTGTTCTTGAGGTCTGATCAAATATTCATTCAGTCCCTGAGAAGGATAAGAGAGAGAAAAAGAAATATCATTTATATATTTATTTATTTATTTATTTATATTTTTATATATATTCATATATATATATATATTTATTCACACACATATAATGAAAAATCTGGCTATCTTTTTATCCATATGTGTGCTTGGCTTGGCTCAGCTTTAGTCAAATTATGAGTGTAAAAAGAAAAAGAAAACTAACAGAATCAAGGTGAGATCTCTCCTATATATCTCGAACATTTGGTTGATACCCATTAATTAGCAAGAGTAAGGAATAGGGATCTATAATATATAGGTTTACACATTTATAAAAAATGTGAAGGTTATATATTGTGCAACCCCAGCCTGCACAAGCAGGTTCTAACAGAATCTTTGCTGAATAGCCAAAGAGCTAGCATGCAGTGCTCCATCAATTACGTAGGGCTGAAGTGCTGAAATGCACAATCTCATCTTCCACCTAATAGGCCAATTTGACCTGAGACATCAATTTTGGGAGTTTGTTCTGCTTTTATCCTTCTTTAATTAGAATAATCAAATTATTCTGGAATAACAAGACACCAAAATATCAGTTATCATGATTAATCACCCTATCAAAATCATGCTACATTTCTTTTTTTATGATTATTATTTTCACTGCAACAAAGAAAACAACATTCATTATAAGGTACCAAAGGACACAGAGCACAGAATATTCAGTTTCTCAATCTAGTTTCTCTAATCCACATGGTTACCCAGGTGGAAACTACATTCCCTAGTTTCCTTTTTACCTAACGTGGACAGGTGACAAGTTCTGGTCAACAGGATGCAAGTAGAAGTGACATGTGCTAGAATTCAGATTTTAGTATTAGAAAGGAAACTCCTTGCCCTCCACTCTCACTTTCCTGGGTCTGGAGCGGGGATACTGAGGTAGTATGCCAAGTTCTTCAATGAAGACAGGGCAATGTGGGGCCTTGAATAATGTGGCAGAGCTGCTCATCAGCTCTTGAGACTGTTATGTGAGAGGGAAATAGACATCCTTCTTAAGCACTGCATTTGGTACTCCTTGTTACAGGAGCTTAGCCTATTCCCTAAGTAATACATCTCCCTCAAGTTTCCTATGACTCATCTGGAATGGAATGTCATTCTTTAAAACATGGATCAGCAAAATTTTCTGGATAAGTCCAGACAGGATTATATGTCAATACCTGCCCTTGTTACCCCAGGCCCCATACTGTCTCCCCTCAGTTTCTGAGCCAGTTATAGTGATACCACAAAATCAAAGAAGGGGCTCAGACTTAAGTATTAACAAAAAAGAGCTCTGAGAATTTGGGCAGCCTCTAAACTTAATCATTTCCCAGCCTACAAAGTTGGACTTTTGCTTCAGTTTCCTAGCCTAGAACTCTTGACTCTGCCCTGCACACCAATCTCATGTTCTGGAGCTTTGTTGGGATCTTGCCAATTCTCTATGCTGTGCCTCAGGAATGGATGAATCTGCTAAAGAGTGTGAGAATACTAGATTTATCAAATGATGTCTGCCTGCCTGGCTCTGAAATGTGGGGGCTACTGGACTTGCCTCATTTATCAGACTGGATACCACCCCAACTCCCAACCCCACCCCATCTTACCACCCTGTTGGACTTTTCCCCACCTCTTTAAGTTTTTCTAAATCCAATTCACTATTTAAATGCTGATACTATCCTGGATAAAGTAGAGAAGATTCGCTTACTGACTAAACTAATTTCTGGATTTCACCTTACTAGAAGCTATATAATCACCACTGCTGATTCATCCATTCTCAGGAGCCTTAAATCTAATCCCATCACAACCTGTACCTCTCCTATTTCAAGGCCTGGATTTCTCCCTAAGAGCCTATTCCAGAGCTAAGGATTACTTTCTGCTTTCCATTCACTTTCATTAATTCAACAAAGTTATAACTGAGCACTTGCTATGTGCTGAGCATTCAGAAATGAAGATCAAAAAATGGGCAGAAGAAATGAACAGACACTTCTCCAATGAAGACATATAAATGGCTAACAGACACATGAAAAAATGTTCATCATCACTAGCCATCAGGGAGATTAAAATCAAAACCACATTGAGATACCATCTTACACCAGTTAGATTGGCCAAAATTAACAAGACAGTAAACAACATGTGTTGGAGAGGATGTGGAGAAAGGGGAACCCTCTTACACTGTTGGTGGGAATGCAAGTTGGTGCAGCCACTTTGGAAAACAGTGTGGAGATTCCTTAAGAAATGAAAAATAGAGCTTCCCTATGACCCTGCAACTGCACTATTGGGTACTTAACCCAAAGATACAGATGTAGTGAAAAGAAGGGCCATCTGTATCCCAATGTTCATAGCAGCAATGGCCAGTTGCCAAACTGTGGAAAGAACCAAGATGCCCTTCAACGGATGAATGGATAAAGAAGAGGTCCATATGTAAGGGCCTGCTTAGCCAGAGCGAGCCATTTTGTTGTTTATGCAGTAAACTTAGATTGACCCTGCCCCCCCCCAGAGGAACTTACTTAGAAACAAGTCTGGGAAACCAGTAAAATATGACTGACCAGCCCCTGATAACAGAGCCCATATACCAGGACCTGTCAGGTCATGGGGAGGTAACAGAGCCCAGAATACAAGGATGAGTCAAGCCAGGTGGAGACATCCAATCAGGAAAGCACCTCCCTAACCACCCAAGAATGTGGGCCCTGCCTTTTGGGCGCCTTTTGAGTGCCAATTCTTACCAGAGTGATAGGCTAGTTCAAATAGCCACTATAGGGTGAATTGTAATTCAATTGGCCACCTGTGTGTGGCCAGGCTCAACCACAAGGCCTTTGCTCTATAAAAGTTAGTCTGTGAGGCTGGGAGGGGTCGCCTCTTTGCAAGAGACGGCCCTGGCCAGTCAGTTTGATTCTCGATGCTTGGTGCGAAATAAAGCTTTGCTTGACCTTCGCTTTGTATCAGTCTCGCTCCTTTGACCATGGATCCAACACATATATACTATAGAGTATTATGCCTCCATCAGAAAGGATGAATACCCAACTTTTGTATCAACATGGACGGGACTGGAAGAG
Source organism: Lutra lutra (assembly GCF_902655055.1). Taxonomy (NCBI): domain Eukaryota; kingdom Metazoa; phylum Chordata; class Mammalia; order Carnivora; family Mustelidae; genus Lutra; species Lutra lutra. The sequence goes on along the minus strand of NC_062285.1, from coordinate 63,068,425 downwards.
ATTATGCTGAGTGAAATAAGTCAAGAAGAGAGAGTCAATTATCATATGGTTTCGCTTATTTGTGAAGCATAAGGAATAACACAGAGGACATAGGGAGAGGGAGAGGGGAAGGGAGTTGGGGTAAATTGGAGGGGGAGATGAACCATGAGAGACTGTGGACTCTGAGAAACAAACTGAGGGTTTGGACGGGAAGGGGGTGGAAGGTTGGGTGAGCCTGATGGTGGGTATTATGGATGGCACGTATTGCATGGAGCACTGTGTATGGTGCATAAACAATGAATTCTGGAACACTTAAAAGAAACTTCAAAAGAAAAAAAAAAAGAAGAAAAGAAATGAAGATCAAGAATCATCCCAATTATGAACTGTCTACCTTAATGTGGCAGAGATGTTAGTTGTCCTCCAACAGCAATAATTCTCTTCTTTTTAGTAATAAGACATATCACATTTACCATGGCACATGGTTACCCAGCAAGAAACTACATTCCCTAGTTTCCTTTGTACCTAACATCGCCAGGTGACAAGTTCTGGTCAACAGGATGCGAGTAGAAGTGATATGCACTAGAATTCAGATTTAGTATTAGAAAGGAAACTCCTTGCCCTCCACTCTCCTTTCCCTGGGTCTGGAGCAGGGATACTAAGGTAGTAAGCCAAGTTCTTCAATGAGGACAAGGGCAATGTGGGGCCTTGAATAATGTGGTGGAGCTGCCCATCAGCCCTGGAACCAGGTTGTCCCATGAAAGGGAAATAGACCTTCTGTGAGCACTTTGAGACATCTCTCTTTGAGCACTGCATTTGGGGCCTCTTTTTTTACAGGGACTTTGTCTATTCCCTAATAATATATTCCCTAAATAATACATCTCCCCAAGGTTCCTATGACTCATCCAAAATGGGGCATGCATTCTTTAAAACAAGGATCAGCAAAATTTTCTGCATAAGGCCAGACAGCAAATTATTTTAGGCTTTACAAAGCCATGTACATCTCTGTTGCATATTCTTTTAAATTTATTTTTATTTTTTTTACAATAATTTAAAAATGTCAAAAACATTTTAAAATGTTAAAAAAAATTGGGGCGCCTGGGTGGCTCAGTGGGTTAAGCCGCTGCCTTCGGCTCAGGTCATGATCCCAGGTCCTGGGTTCGAGCCCCACATCGGGCTTTCTGCTCAGCAGGGAGCCTGCTTCCTCCTCTCTCTCTGCCTGCCTCTCTGCTTACTTGTGATTTCTCTCTGTCAAATAAATAAATAAAATCTTTAAAAAAAAAAAATAAAAAAAAAATAAAATGTTAAAAAAATATATTAGCTCAAGCAGTCATGCAAAAACAGGCCTCAAGTTTGGCCCACAGGGCCATAGTTTACCGACTCCTGGAAGCAACAAATACAGATATAATTTCCCCCAATAAAGCTCAAGTCTTTTATATCTTTAGTTAGTTATGTTTATGTCTAGAAAGGAAGATCAAAACAATGTGAAAGGAGGCTCAGTGAGAGAAGTCTAGATGCTGTGCAAGCAGGAAAGGAAGGAGACAAACTTGCCTTCATCACTGCTATTGATATGTAAATTTGGGAGGGCACACCCTATCTTTTCTCATTCTGTGATTTTTTCCAAGTGCAGGGAGGGATCAATTCTATGGTTCTCCTTTTGGGCATAGCCCACACAGAAGACAATCAGTAAGTGTGGCCAACTGTATTGCTGAGTGATGGCTTTGCCACCTACTTCCCTGCCTTTTAATGACAATATACTGTTGTCTGCTCAAGTAACTAAGCAAAGGTTACAGATTTATTTTGCCTCAAATATTCCTTCTCTTTGCCACCTAGTTTAACATTATGATTTAAAAGGTAAAGGACAATTCCAATGAACTAAACTAGAACGATACAAAAACATTTACAATACTCTTATATTGTTATGCATTAAAACTAAAGACTCTTCTCTCTCCTTTCTCCTTGGAATATGAACCAGCAAGTCTGCATGGGTATCCCAGTTTTTTGTTTTTTGTTTTTTTTTAAGATTTTATTTATTTATTTGACGCAGAGAGAGATCACAAGTAGGCAGAGAGGCAGGCAGAGAGAGAGAGAGGGAAGCAGGCTCCCTGCCGAGCTGAGAGCCCGATGCAGGGCTCGATCCCAGGACCCTTAGACCATGACCTGAGCCGAAGGCAGAGGCTTTAACCCACTGAGCCACCCAGGAGCCCCATGGGTATCCCAGTTTTATGAAAGAAACAGTCCCTTGTAGCATTCTGATATGAGCACGTTCCTAGAAAAAGGAATGATAGTAGGCCTCAGTTAAGAGCAGAATCAAAAGTTTCCTCCACATGCTGACAGTGTGGGTTGAGTATTTTCTTAGAAATGTTATAAATTTCTAGAATGTCAGAGAAAATTATTTCTAATTGAATGGCCAGAAACATCTTCCAGAGCCGAAAGGAAAGCATGAGACTTGTCTTCTCTCATCTCCACACCTGTCTTGGGTGTGTGTTTAGCTGTGTGTTGACCTAGGAGGACTGTTTAAAACATATACTAAATCAATGTTCTTGTATTTTTTTCTTTTGTTGTGTAAGATTAGATTAAAAAAAAAAAAACATTCAGGCAAAATATCTACACAGTGGTCTACAGATAATTTCCTGACTCTGTCTTACACTCTTTAAAACAGAGGAGAGGGGCACCTGGGTGGCTCAGAGGGTTGAGCCTCTGCCTTCAGCTCAGGTCATGATCTCATGGTCCTGGGATCGAGTCCTTCATCGGGCTCTCTGCTCAGCAGGGAGCCTGCTTCCCCCCTCTCTCTCTGCCTACCTCTCCGCCTACTTGTGATCTCTCTCTCTGTGTTAAATAAATAAAAATCTTGAAAAAAAAAAAAAAAACAGAGGAGAACCAGGATTTAAGATAATCTGGGAATTATATTGCGATCAGGATTTAACATGTCACCTTCCATGACAATTCTTATCCCTTCATGACAGCCCATAGCTCTGACTGTTTATTATGTACTTTCATTATTTTTCAGTGTAGCACTGTGTTGCCTTATATCTTTCTCTGTTTCTTGTCTAATTGCTTTCTCTGCTAGTCTTACATCCTCAGAAAGATCAATTTTAATCTCCTTGAGGGTAAGATCTGTACATTACATCTCTCTCCTCTCCCAATAACTACCAGCAATTATAGCTCAAGACAGAGAGAAGTTCAATAAATATTTGCAGAATTGAGTTGAATGAATTTTCCTTTTCAAAGTTTGGAAGGTAAAACAACATACTACCTTGGCTGTAAGGATAAGTCACTCTCCTCCCTCCTAACTCTCCACCGAAGCAGGGTTTCCAACTCTGGGCTCACTGCACCACTCTAGGCAATACCTGATCATCTCACACACAAACACAATTTAACCTGCACAAAGGTTTATGGAGAGGTCCTGGGAGGCATGGCCCATACTAATTAACAGGTCCAACTATCTCATTAGTCCAGGCTAGGAAGCAATTGTTAGAGTTTAAAATTCTATTGAAACTAGAACACCTGAGTGTAGTTTAAAACAACTGTTTTCTTTCATTCCAGAATTGCCTACCTGAATGTTATTCCAGGTCATATATTTCTTCCTCTTGGTTCATATTCCACTTCCACAAAACTGTTTTCCTTATTAGCACTGGGAAAATAAAGTAAGTCTTTCCACCTAGTACCACATTTAGATAGATCTGAATTACATGCGGATATGTGAAAGATATATTTCCATTTCTAATTTTGGAAATTAGGCCCAAACACCAACAGTATATTTCCTATTTTAATACCACCATCCAATGATTCAATCATATATGTCCTCATTTACACACCCTCTCTCCCTTATCTGTGCAATTTCACACTCATTCCCTAGAAATATGCTCCAATTTTGTTTTTCTTCTGATTTTTCAATTTTAGCACTTTTATTCCTCCCTTTCTCTTGTTTCATAAAGTATGTGCATAAATTCAGAAGGCATAAATAAGTATATAAACACATGTGCACACAACACACATACAAACATACACACATACACATTACTGTTATGGCCAATCTACGGTTTGTAAATGTGGCTGCTTCCAAAGCCTCACTGTTCAACCAGTTTTTAGGACTATGGCCTACTTTTCCACACAAAAGCAATGTTACACATGACAGGTCCTCAGAAGATTCAACCTACTTCAGTATGTTGTCGCTGATTTAAATCCAATAGATTCTGGTTCCATGGATTTAAAAGGTTGAACTCAGAAATGCCTGGCACCTCGACAGGCAAGGGAGAAGTCTGAAAGGCAAGATGCAAGATGGGATAGCTAACAGCTATAGATTAGATACTGACAAAGGGAGCCCACAGTTCTTGGCTGATAGTCAAAGACATGAAGATGAACTCAGGCTGGGTTCAACTTGGGAAATCCAGACAGAGGAAACGAAGCAGCATGTGCAAGGCTCGGAGGTGTGCAGAAGCATGGGACATTTGTGGACCCACCGGTATTGTAAATTGCTAGAACATACGGTGTGTAGGAGGGAGGGAGGTAGAAAATGCAAGGAGTCTAGACAGGTGGTGAGGAACAGATCATGGTTCTGTGATCAGCCTTTTCAGAGACACTGTGTTACTCAGAACTGCGAGGCTAAGATGAAACCAAAGCAGAAGCCCAGTTAGACCAACTAGACCAGGAGTGTAGGGCAGAAGGAAAAAAGTATGACTCAGTAGGCACATGGCAGCACAAGACTTTTCTTGGGAACACCAGGCACCAGTCCTCAGCGCAGTGAATTCCAATCAGTTGTACCCTGCACTAGTGGAGTGAGGTCCCAATGTCTTCTCTGTTCTGGTCAGAACTGGCTGAGGAACTGGGAATTGTTGGCATGCAAGGCCTTGTTTACCCAAGCTTAACAGTGCTGACATAGCCCACCCTTTACAGCTTGGCCTCCTGTGAAACCACATTCAAACCTCCCTCGTAGGTCCCTAAGAATGTCTCCTCCCTAAAGAGCACCTATAAAGAGAATGGAGATTCTCCTTCTCAGGGCCACGGTAGGCTACAGCACTGAAGAAATAAGAGAGGGGCGCCTGGATGGCTCTGTCAGTTGAGCATCTGACTCTTGATTTCGGCTCAGTCATGCTCTCAGGGTTGTGAGATCCAGCTCCGCACTGGGTGTGGACTCTGCTTAGGACTGTCTCTCCCACTCCCTCTTCTTCTCCCTCTCCCTCCCAAAAGAAAAGAAAAGAAATAAGAGAGGGAGGGTGAAGAAAAAACTCAGGGATTCCAGCACTGATGAAGAAAGCCTAGGACACTCACAAACTGTGGGGAAGAAACAGAGTCAGTCCTGGGGTGAAAAGGACCTCTCACTGGAGAGCCAATGGCATAAAAGACTCCTCCCCACACCAGAAGTCTGCTTGGACAGACTGGCAGTGTCTGCACACAGGCTGGGGTGACAGGTCCATGATGCGAGAGTTCGGGTGAATGTGATGGGGAAGCTGGGGCTAAAACTTTTCTTCTCGTGGTGGATTCTTCTAAGTCTAAAAGAGAGATAGTTTTTTTAAAGAGATGAAGAGGGAGCTTGTATTCAAGCAGAGGGAGGCATACAAAACATGAAGTAGTGTTTGGACGCTGCTGCCCTGTGAGGAGCCCCAGCCACATCAGTTGCAACCATGCGGTCAGGGGCCGCAAGCTCCCAAGGGTAGGGACCCAGTCTGCTTCATGCCCTCGTCCACTAGATACCCAGCCTCTGAGCAGGCACCTGGCCCAGAGCAAGCCTTCTATAAATACTGGCAGAATGAATAACAAGAGGTAGCATTTCCTGAGTGCTTACTACAGGAAGGGCTTCTCTCAGTGCTTTCTTCCTATTAGCTAAGGAGGCAGTATTCACCGCTTTATTTTCCAGCGATGAAGTCACTTGTTCTAGGTCAGGGCTCCTCCATCTCAGCATGATTCACGTTTTGGACCAGATAAGTTTTTGTTGTGGGGCAGAGGGGGGTGGCTCTTCAGAGTATCGTGTGATGCTGAACAGCATTTCTGGCTTCTGGGAGGACTCTATCCCTCCTGGCAACACCTGAAAATGTCCCTCAACACTGCCAAATGTCCCCTGGGGGTAAGATGAGAACCACTCATCTTGCTGAGAACCACTGCCTAGGCTCTCTGGCTGGTAAGTGGTAGGCGCAGGCCATCCAGGGCGGGACTGTGTTCTTCACCTCTGTGTGACAGATCCACCTAGTGGATGGGCCTATGGCAGCCAGCGTTTAGTGACTGCTTACCGTGAGCCTGGCATCATGCTGAGTGCTTTCCTCCATCAACCTCATCTCATTATCACCATAGCTGTGCATGTGGACAGCTACCTTTGAAACCAAACCCTACAGAAGAATCATTTCAAAGCATTTTGCTTAACAAGTTGATTCGTAGCTTCCAGATACTTTCTCAAATATTTTTGGAGGACTCAGAACTACATTTTGGCTCTTTGATTGCTAAGGCCCTGACTCTTCTATCCCACTTTTGGTAACAGCAATGTTCCTTTCAAAACGAAAAAATGGATTAAATTGTCCACATTAAGGTAATTCAGATTTCTATGCGGCATTAAGGATTTATATGGTGCCCGTTTTATTATAATATCCTAAAATCATCTTAGAGTAGAAGCACAAATCACTGGACAATAGCTTCCTAAAGATGTGAGCTCCAAGAGTAAAATGGCCTTTGTGAAAGCGACACAGGAGGCTGTTTGATTGTAATGCTGCAAATGCACTTCACAGAAGCCTCGGCTCTCTAAGAACAACACAAGCAAACCACAATCCATAGAGCTTATCTCTGTCATTTTTCAAATTTATCTAGAAACTGAAGTCCGAGGGGTTCACTTTCAAATCCTTTTACTTGTCTTTAGTATTTAGAACATGCAGCACGAAGATGTCCCTCATTAAATGTAATAAAGCCCACTGAGAAATATGGTGCCAGATCTTAGTATCACGATGCCCCTGAAAACACAAAAAAAGATGTCTGGCATTGTGTCAACAGAGGATACATTGAAAGGTCAGTAAGAGCACTTATGCTGTTCACTCTTCAAAAACCAGCAACTACCACTGACATGGAACAAACACGAAAAATGGTTTTTGTAAGTAATGTCACTATGAATTACATAGGTAATAAACAAATTAGGAGTACCGATCCTTCACTGTCGAAGTATGCCTACATTTTTAATAAGCATTTTTTAATAAGTGAGTGCACTCTGCAGTCAGTATATGTTGAGTTTCTATCATTTTCTAGCAGTTTCTAGCATTTCCATCATTTTCTGGTTTCAAAAAGTTACTTAACCTCCTTTAGCCTTGGTTACCTTGGCTCCTACCTGTAAAATGGGAATAAAAATAGTACAAATAGGTCATTGTCAGGATTAATATCTATAAACCACTTAGAAAAGTCCTTGGCCCATGATAAGTACCCAATTAATAAATCTCTTGCACATATATGCATGCACACACACTTCGATATTCAAAGAACTCAAATTGATGTGCACGAATAAATTGGTGTATGTGAATAAATAAACAGGCAAGCTTCAACGCCAGACAACTGGACATTTCTATAGCTCTTCTAGCAGAACTAAAGCAGTTACATTTTTATTACACTGAGTGACAGAAAAGTCACGGGAAGAACAGAACACTTCTCTAATAGATATGGAGATGAACAGTCATTTCAACATGCACATATTATCAGCTTTTAATAGCCACAACTGTGAGTTCATCAACTAAGTGGAAATACATTGAACTAGGAAATTTGCTTCTGCTGGTCTGGAAGCATGGCTTCAACATCTGAGAAGGAGGAGACCCGCCGACTGCAAGATGGCAATTTTCAGCATGTGATGAGGGGGTTTCATTTTGCGCATCCCCCACAACTCCCCACGCACACTCCAATCTGTGCACACAAGTGAATTTATATTACACCACTTCCTGTTCTCATTATGATCTTTGTAAAATTTTTCTTTTACTCCTCTATGCCATCTGTGAAGGATTATTCTCTACCAGTGTACTAATTATACCTCCACAGAATATTTATGTGCGTCTTCAGTAACTTCAGTAACCCCAAACAAAATTTTAAAGAAAATTAAAGCACTATAATCATTACTAGAAAAGCCAGTCTATGTTTATATTTTCACGTTACTTACAACAATGGTAGTGAAGAAAACAAAAATTGTACTAGAAGAAAACAGAGATGATCCAATATATAAATGATACGAAACATAAGTCATAAAAAAAGAATTATGTGTAACAATGACCCAAATCAATGGTTTAAGCATCCATAAGATTTCTGTTTGTAAATATTGATTAAGAACATGAGCATTAGTATATAAAACCAGGAAAATCCTGCACTATCCTTGACTAATATCAATATTTGAGTAATATCAAAACAAAAAGGCTTTCCAAAAATGGCTCTTCAGTTCTATATAGAAATATTAATATGAAATGTATACTTGTAATAATCTAAATCAAAGCTCTTTCCGCTGCTAGAATTTTTTTTCCCAAACTTCCAACACAACTTACTTAGTGAAGTTTTCACTTAAAGACTACCATTCCCTCAGCTTGTTGTCAAGGCTAAGATTATGGTGAAAAGTTTTCATAATGACTGCACTGAAAAGACCATAATAATTCTGCTCTTCTCACCCATGATAACACCATTTGCCTGCCATCTGGGGACACAGCTTTGTACTGCATTCCTGGCAGCTGGGCTTGACTGCACTGCTTAACCCAGGCCTTTTGAGTTCTTCCCATGAGCAATGGCACACACTGGCAAGATAGACGCCAAAGGTCAGGTTTCCATTCTGAATTTCAGTACTCAACATTGCCTTATTGCTTCTGCCTTTCGATCTCATTCCTGGCCACTCTCCCATATGTTCATTACACTCCGTCCACACCAAATCACATGCATGCCTCCAAGGGTACACTGTTCCTAGATTCCCTATATCATTGCAAATGCTGTGCCTCTGCCGGGAATGTCCTCCCTTACCTCACGGGGCTGTCCTATTTCTTTTTTTTTTTTTTTTAAGATTTTATTTATTTCCTCACTGGGCTGTTAAACAAGCACCTACATGCCTTCTACACTCCAGTTCAATCAAGCATCCTGCTCCAGGAGGCAGTCCTAAAGACCGTACTGGAGGTGGTGGAGAATGCCAGTCCACTGAGTGCGGTAGAGCCTACCACACTGCAGGGTGTTTAATTGATGTCACATCAGCATCCCTCACTACACTTTGAGCTTCTAGAAAACAGTACTCAGGTCTTATCTACCCCAATGTAGACTACTTCCTGACATAATTTAAAACTCAATATGAATGGATTAGTAATAACCTTCATTTATCAAGTACCATGACCTCACATATTTTATCTCAGTCAACTATCTCATAAGGAAATGACAGATGACAAAAATCAGCCTTTTAGTCACCATAAAAGATAGTTTCCTCAGTGACAGATGGGCAAATGAAGAAATGAATGGCCGAATGAACAAACAAAATCTTTCTAACAAACTGAAATATTGGGACTAGTGATCTGTCACCACCCACTGACTTCCTTTTCCATTCCCACTCCTTCCACTCTGGTTCAAGTTCTTGATATGCCACTTCTGGATTGTTGCAATAATCTCTGAGTCTCCCTGCCTTTTCACATCAGTGTACAAGATTGTGTATTAAACTGTATGAGCATGGATGCATTCCTAAGGGTCTTTAGGTCAACTATAAGAATTGTATCCTTTTGTTACTGCTTCTGATAACAACTTTTAAGATTGATATCAATGCTCTCTTGAACAGTTGGAAAACCACTGTCTGGAGAACTGTCATGAAATATCAGTACCTGCCTTATGTTTTTGTTTATAACTGCATTAATCCCAGTAGTATTACTGTAAGTGTCACAAACAAATGCAGAAAGATATATGTAAGTAACACACATAAATGATGACTTGGGACCAAGAGATGGCGAAGTGATACCATCCAACACTGTACTCACAGCAATATTCACAAATATTGTGTTCACAGCAAAGTGACAGAAGAATTGAATCATCACACAGTATCTGCATCAGGCTTAAGGGAATCTTCATCCTAACAGTCACTGGCCATATTTTTATTGTAAACTATTTAGTTCTTCAGCAAAACATTAACCACCATACTAAACTAATACTGTTAATTTGTATCTACAGCTTTGTTTGTATTCAAATTGTCGATTTGCTTTGATTTAAAAGTAGTATAAATGTTATGAGCGCAAGGAATTTAAACGTTTTTCATTTAGATAAATTTAAGGAACAATATAATACAAATAACTTAGGTGCATAATGGGAGTCAGAAAGAGTTTTCTTCCTTTAGGAAAAGTTTATATATTACACATGGTTGAAAAATGCTGACTAAATCATTCCAGTTATTTCACACAGTGGCCCTTTTTTTTTTTTTAATTTATTTATTTGTCAGAGAGAGAGGGAGAGAGAGCGAGCACAGGCAGACAGAATGGCAGGCAAAGGCAGGGGGAGAAGCAGGCTCCCTGACGAGCAAGGAGCCCGATGTGGGACTCGATCCCAGGACGCTGGGATCATGACCTGAGCCGAAGGCAGCTGCTTAACCAACTGAGCCACCCAGGTGTCCCCACAGTGGCCCTTTTTTAAGTAGTTAATGTCTCTGCATAATCAAAAAGTCAAAATCCAAACTGGCCCAGAACAGTTTCAAAATGTGTATCTATTGCTTTGATTTTAAAATGTACTTTCCTTAAATAAGGTTCTTTATTTTTCTTTCTAGATGACATAATACATATGTAATATATATACTCTTAACAAAACTTAAGTAAGCAATGAAACATAGAGGTTCCCTGACCAACAGAAATTTCAACCATTTTCTTTTAGATCGCTAGCTTAAAACAAACTATAAGTCAAAGGTGCTATAGGAAATGTAGCAATTCATTTTCTCTCCTTTTCTCCAAGGTAGGAATAGGTCAAATACATGGAAAAGAAATATCTTCTAAAATGCTGAAAATGTCTTTCTCAGGCAGTTGTTAATGTGCCTGAATTTGAGGAGATAACAAGTAGTTTTGCAAAACATTATGAGCAAGCAGACCCCTAAGCTTGATATTTTTAATATTCTGAAGGTAGTACTTTTTTGTTGGTATAATGATCTATTAGGGGAAAACCATAATAATTTTATTAAAATTCAATAGTTTAAAACAAATAGGCCAGTGAACACTTGTGTACTGGGCAATGCCTCAAAAATCTATTAACTGAATGTACAATGGATGGAAGAGAATAGAAACTGGCAGGCTTTATGGTATGACATTTCAAACTGCTGCAATCTCCTTGATTACCAAAAGTAATTGGACTTCTTTAAATGTACCCCATGGTCTGTCTCACATTCCTCACTTCTAAAACATGTACCTTGTTTCAACTTTCCATAGATCAAATCCTTAAATACTAGATCACTTCAAAAATCTAATTGACTGGGAATATTGCCTACATCTTTCTTTCTAAAAGGAGAGTACTGACTTCCTACACCAGTCATGATGTAGCAATGGCTACATACTTACCCTCTGCTATATAAAACTATAAAATAAGACAAAATATAGAAAGCAACTAATTTTAGTCACTGGACAACAGGTAGACAGGGTCGTGCTCCTTGATAGAACCTTGGCTTTCTACCTGGGTATGTTTTCTAAACTGAAGCCCAGTGAAGTGGATAAAGCTCAAAGAGAGATCAGCAGTCTTTGCTGCACAGAGGCAGAAGGGAGAGGTGCGGAAGAAGAGTTCCTAGAATCTATATAGGGTTCCCAAAAACCATGTGAACTTCCCAAGCTGTGCAGATACTGGGCGAGACTCGAATAGACTAATGGGGAACAGCTCCTAAGCAGTACAGCCAACAGAGATTCCAGAAGTCACACAGTGTTGGAAGCCATTGAATTATGACCATCCAGAATGGAGAGACCTCTCTGAACAGCAAGAGTATTCAAGTCTAGAAAGGCCATGCCTTGGGAGTGGCACCACTCTAGCTCTAGAGAAATAGCTATCCTGAAAGCAAGCCTTAGCAGATTAATGATAGCCCTGCTGTAAAGTGACTGCCTATCAGATAAAAACTCAACATCTTTAGAGGAAAACAACAAAATTCAGTAGAACACAAAAGGCCATCAAAAGCCAAAACGATCCTGAAAACGAAGGAAGAGAGAAAGGGAAAGAGGAGGTTGGAAGACATACACTACCTGATGTCAAGACTTACTAAAAGTTGGGGTACCTGGGTGGTTCAGGCAGTTAAGTGTCTGCCTTTGGCTCGGGTCATGATTCCAGGGTCCTGAGATCGAGCCCCATGTTGGGCTCTCTGCTTAGTGGGGAGTTACTTCTCCCTGTTACTCTCCCTCTATGCTCTCTCTCAAGGTCAACATTAATCAAGACACTATCCTATCAGAGTAGCTCAGAGTGTCTAGAAAGAGGCATATTTGTATGTTCAACAGATTTTGGCAAAAGTATCAAAGCAACTCAATGAGGAAAGGATAATGTTTTCAATAAGTCATGCTGGAAAAAATTAGATGTCCATATGGAAAAAAATCATCCCTGAATTCCACCTCTTACCATAAAAAACAGAATAAATTCAAGATGCATTTGAGAACTCAATGCCAAAACTAGAAAAAGTAAAAACTATAAAACTTCTAGAAGAAAGCACAGGAGAGTATCTTTGAGAACTTGGAACAGGCAAAGATTTACTAGGGTACAGAAAAGATAAATCATAAAATAAAAAATAGATAAATTGGATTACAACAAAATGAAAAACTTGTGCTCATCAAGACTTCATTAAGAAAATGAATAGTGAAGTCTACTAGGTTGAATAGCGAGTGTCTCCCAAAAATTGATGTCCACCAGAACTTCAGAATGTCAACTATCGGGAATTAGTTAAAAATGAGATCACATCAGACTGGGGTGGAATAGGGTGAGCCATAAATCCAACAACAAATGTCCTTATAAGACCACATGGGGGCGCCTGTGTGGCTCAGTCATTAAGCGTCTGCCTTCAACTTAGGTCGTGACTCCTGGGATGGAGTCCTCCATCAGATCAGGCTCCCTGCTCAGGAAGCCTAGTTCTCCCTCTCCCTCTGCTTGCTGCTTCCCCTACTGTGTTCTCTCTCTCTCTCTCTCTCTTTCCCTGTCAAATAAATAAATTCTATCTTTAAAAAAAAAAAAGGCCACATGGATACATGGAGACCCAGAAACACACACACACACAGGGAAAGGCCATGTGGTAGATATGGACAGAGGTAGAAATTGGAATGATACACGTCCAAGGCCATGATCATCAACGATTACCAAAAACTACCAGAAACTAGGAAGAAGACAGAAAGGATTCTTCAGAGGAAATTTTTTAGACACTGGGAACAGGGGTTGCTAGACTTGAGAACTGTGAGAATAAATTTCTGTTGTTTTAAGTCCCAGGTGTGCAGTAATTTGTCACAGCAACCCTAGGAAACTGAAACTCTGTCCATCAAAAGGCTTCATTAAGAAAATATGCAGGGGTGCCTGGGTGGCTCAGTGGGTTAAGCCGCTGCCTTCGGCTCAGGTCATGATCTCAGGATCTTGGGATCGAGTCCCGCATCGGGCTCTCTGCTCAGCAGGGAACCTGCTTCCCTCTCTCTCTCTCTCTCTCTCTGCCTGCCTCTCTGTCTACTTGTGATCTCTCTCTCTGTCAAATAAATAAATAAAATCTTTAAAAAAAAAAAAAGAAAAAGAAAAAGAAAATATGCAAACTACAGGGGTGCCTGAGTGGTTCAGTTGGTTAAGCGTCTGCCTTCAGTTCAGGTCATGACCTTGGGGTTCTGGAATCAAGTCCCACGTCTGGCTCCCTGCTTAGCAGGGAGTTTGCTTCTCCCTCAGCCCTTCCCCCACTCATGCGCTCTTTCAAATAATAAATAAATAAATGGTCAAACTACAAATGAGATTAACTGCTGACAATATATATAACTGATCAAGAATTTATAATCAGAATATGTAAAGAACTAAAACTCAACAATTAAAAAAAGTAAGTAACAGAATTGAACAGCAATTTCACAAAAGAAAATACATAAATGGTCAGTAAGCACATGAAATGGTACTTAAAATTATTCATCATCAGGAAAATGTAAACTAAAGCCAGAGGAAATATATACTATGTGCTTATTAGAATGGCTAAAATTAATAAACCCTTAAAACACCAAGTGGAACAGAGATGTGGAGCAAGTGGAACTCTCAGACACTGCTGCAATTGATATAAAAGGAATCAAGCTCTTTTAAAACAACAGTTGGTGCCTATTCTATTATTTCAATTCTGGCAAGACATAAACTGCCAGATAATTCCAGCCTGTCCCTTACTGACTATTTTTGGACATACCTCTATTAATCCCCTATATTTTTTTTTCAAAAATGGAAATAATAAGAGCCCCAAAGTTCCAGTAAAGTGTCCCAAATCTGTGGCAAGGCTCTTTTCTATACAAACTCAAAAAAGTTAAATTTTTGATCACTTTATAGCTTGAAAAATTGTGATTAAATAATTCAGGCTCCATATTTTATTCTAAAAAGTCACCTGTCCTATTTATTGTTGTATATGTCAAACAAAAGATGTTCCCTATCACAAATGAGTATATATATACAGGGACAGAGACCATTACCTGGGTATCTAACACTATGATTCCCGACTTATAGCCCACCAAGCACAGGGAAGGTGACAGGAATGAGGGACAATATTTACAGCTGTGCTATTCAATGTAGTACAGAGTATACACTGTGATATGCAGTGTAGAGTATAGTGGCTAGATCAGTAACCATGTGAGGCTATTTTAATTTAAATGTAACTTAAGTTATTAAATTTAAATACAATTTTTAAAATTCAGTTCCTCATTCACACTAGTCATATTTCAAGTGCTCCAGAGCCACATGTGGCTACGGCCACCATATTGGACATTTCCATTACATCGTTCTATTGAACAGCTCTGATTCAGAGAGCTGGGGGCAGGAGGCAGTTCTAAGGTAAAAGCTACATTTTAAATTCAGTGGAATTTAAGTATTCTGAAGTAAAGGAAACAACCCAGCGCCAAGGATTAAGTTTCGAAATTTTGTGAACCAGAGATTTTTTCATAAACACACACATACACAATAGAGTCACACAGCCCTCAGGCAAAAACTAAATGTCAATCCACTTTAGGACTGATCTACTCTTGGGTCACTCCAAAGACCTTGTGGTGGTAAAATTCAATTTGCTTCCATTTCCAGGGAAAATCTTTGGATGAAACCAAATATACTTGTTATTTGACTGCCTTGGTTAGTCTTTATTTATGCCAAGTGTTTAATCCTGAAGGCTTTAAAATTCAAGATTTTTAGATTAGAACATGACTACAAGCTCCATGTAGTACTTATTCTGGACTTAAAAAAATGCTAATAGAATAAAAACGGACTTGGAACATTTACACCAATAGCACTAAATAACCGTATGGACTAATGATTGGAGTGGATCTCTTCAAGTTACTGACTTGGCCATGTACATGGTTTAAGGCCATTTAAGAAATAACGTGTAGACCAGATGCCTGTGAAAGTGCTCTCACAGCATCTGTGGCTCATTATGCTAGTACCTATTTAGAGATTATTGACCCCCAAAGACCACAAAAGTTCCTCTGGAGCCATGAGAGTTAACAACGCATTTATCTTAGAAAAATTCCAGCATTGCCAAGCAGTCTATGGTGTCAGCATCAACATGGACATTCGGTTTTTATGAAGATTCTTGACACCACAGACGGGTATGGCTTCTTTAATGTCACTGTGGTCTAATCATATCAAACCCCACTAAAAGAGTCCTCAGTTTGAGGATCACTAACGATATTGATCAGCACAGGTCCTCTGGGACCATTATCATTTGTCATGTTAATATTGTGCCTGCTGCAATCTATTGCATTTTAAGTTGCTGCAACAGAAGAGTAACCCATGTTCCAGATGAAAAAAAATCTAATGTTTCTTCTATACTCTCCCTTTTCAGACAATATGCCAAAGCATTATGACATTTTATTGTAAGCAACAGATCCTATTCAAGATGATCAATGCAAAATAAATCCTAAAACATATCTTTTCTAGTTTTTCTCAGGCCAGTAGTTTTTAAGTTGCCCAAATGATCTTTCAATTTCCATTTGACCTGTATGTGATGATATGACCTGTATGATACAAACAAATGTTACTGGGGATTCTTCAGCAACACCACTCCCCGGAATGAAAAAAATCTCTCTACCATGGTGTTCTGACATTTCACGAACAATAATGTTCTGAAGCCATTCTCAGCCACAGGTCTTCTGAAAGTGACTTTTTAACCTGAAGATATCCTGCAGGAACTTAAGAGAGAGAAGGTGACTACCAGCAGGCAAAATTTCCCCCCGCATTATACAATGCCTAATACTATAACTCAGAACATTATTTAACATTCTGTGCTTCAGATAGCCCCCAGGCTGACAGGCCAGGACAAAAAAAGGACCACAGGACTGGGTTCGGGACTCAGCTATCACCATCATCACCTTACTACCCTGCCCCCGCATGGCAGTGACTCACCCCATGCCAGGCTTACTGACACAGTAAGGATTCAAACATGGGAATTTTTATTCTTCTAAAGAAAGTGTACCAGATTATTATATTTATATGTATATTTTACTCCTTTTAATCCTATCTTCCAAACTAAGGTACATGTTCCTTAAATACTATAATCATATATCCCATTACTATTTACTATTTAACTCCACTGAGACTAATACAGTAGATTTAACACAGTGGGCTTATTTCTATTTTCTTATGTGTAACAGGGATTATGTTTTATAAATTATTAATGAGCCTTTATGAAAGCATTCACCTTAGCTAGCTTAAGCATTCTTCTGCCTGGGAGGAAGATTTTGGCTCAGTACAGAACGAATACAAAAAAAAAAAAAAAAAAAAAAAATCCTAAGTAATATTCAACTTCTATAATTCAAAAATAGGATTCTGCAGAAAGACTCTAGCCTGGCAAGCCTGCTACTATCTCCAGAGAGGATTTTATAAATTTCGCAAGTTCTTCCTTGTATATACAAAGAGCCAAGCTTGTTTAATATGGCTCAGAGAGTTCCCTAGTAGTGGACTAAATATACCCCTCCTACCGATGACAGCAAAAGAGTGGAAGGGAGAAGCAAGAGGATTTTTTAAATAAAAAGAATTAAAATTGGGGCGCCTGGGTGGCTCAGTGGGTTAAGCCTCTGCCTTCGGCTCAGGTCATGATCTCAGGGTCCTGGGATTGAGCCCTGCATCCGGCTCTCTGCTCAGTGGGGAGCCTATTTCCCCTTTTCTCTGACTGCTTCTTTACCTGCTTGTGATCTCTCTGTCAAATAAAGAAATAAAATCTAAAAAAAAAAAAGAAGAATTAAAATCAAAAAACATTCCTTAAGACTGGAAAAGTTTTTGAAAAAAATAAAAAGGGGAGCAAAAAAGAAAGATTTTCCTCTCTTGCGGCTTTGGTCTGAAGAGAGTCACACTGACCAAGTGAGGGCATCAGAGAGAGCAGAGAAGCTCTCCTGTCAACTCCCCTTAGAACCTGGGGAGATGATGGTTTTGGGGACTGCCAAAACTGTATCAGCTTGAAGCACAGCTACATCAAAGCAAAGTCAGAGGCACAGAGGCTTAAGGAGGAGGGATGTCCTGAGATTTACCTGTCCCAAGGTCTGGTTGGGGACCTTGCCAAGTTGCGTATCAGAGAAGTCATGAGGTGGTTTTACAAAGAGCAATACTGAGGGGCCAACCACTCAGGCTAGGGTCAAATGGGAATTAGACACACACCTCCTGGGTCTCTATAGCACCAGGGAGACCAAGATAAGGTAGTCAGCCAGGCGATACCACGGGGCTCTGACCAAGCTAACAAAAAGGTAAAGTAAAAAGTAACAGCAGCCATAGACTTGAACCACAACTGCTGGCAGAACAAACAGCAATAGACAGGCATGGGATATCACCCCAGAGAGCAGCAGAGGGATGGACATAGGACACACACACACACACACACACAAACAAATAGAGGAACCAAAGGATATGCCTCCCAAAGATCTTGAGTCTTTCCTCTAGGTATGATGTCACCAAACCAGACCCCTCTCCTCATGAGCCCATCATCATTGTAGAAAAAGCAGAAGAGGCAGACTTTCTGAGAAACTGGGCTTTTTTTAATCAATAGACTGACCATTCCTTCTCATTTGCAAAGAGCTCACAATTTAAGCAGTGATCATTAGACAAAAATCATCTAATACCAATCTATTTAAACAATTCCTTAAGGCAGGGGTCACAAGCCGCAACTAGCCCATCCATCTCCAGACATGTAAATTTGAATTTGAATAGCTTTAAGTGAAGTCTAAACTTTCTCCATTTAGTCACTGATCTCACCACTCCTTATAATCTCCTGTGTGGTTTGGTGAACTCATTTATGTTCTGTGCCTGGACCATGGAAGCAATAAATTTGTGACAGGTTGTTTTAAAGTTTTAACATAATTTAGGTCTATTTCTTTCTGCTGAACTTTATGTGGGGGAAAAGGAACTCATGAATTAAGAGGTTTTTAAAATTAGATGGCTGTAAGATTTCTTGGATAGGACACAATATACACAAACCATAAAATAAAAAAATGATAAATTTTTTAGCATTGGACTTCATGAAAATTAAATGTCCCTGTTCATCAAAGGACTCTACTAAGAAAATGAATAGATAAGCCACAAACTTGGGAGAATATATTCACAAAACATATATTAACAAATGATTTGTATTCACATCTACAAAGAAATCTTATAAAAACCAACAATAAAAGGATAAACAACACATTTTTTTAAAATAGGCATGACAACTGAACAGACATTTCACAAAAAGAAAATATATAGTGGTCAGTGAGCAGTATATCATTTCAGAAAAATGAAAATTAAATCCAAAATGAAATACCCCTGCACACCCACAGAAAATGACTAAAATCAAAAAGACTACAAAAAAAACAAATGTTCAGAAAAGTGTGGAGCATTTCTGTATGAGTACAGAATGATCCAAATTGGGGCAACTACTCTGGAGAGCTGTTTGGCAGTTTCTTAGAGAGTTAAATACATCTACCCAGCAATTTCTCTCCTAAGTATTTACCCCAAGAGAAATAAAAGCGTATGTTCAAAAGAGACTCATACAACAAAATTTGTGGCAGCCTTACTCACAAAGCCAAAAACTAGAAACAGCCCAAATGTTTATCAACAGTGGTATATTCATAGAATGGAATAATACTCAGCACTAGTGGTATACATACATACAACATAATAATACTCAGCCATAAAAAGGAATGCATTACTGATACACACAACATTGATAAATCTCAAAAACATTATGCTAAGTGAAACAAGCCAGATACAAAAAAGCATATACTACATGATTCCATTTATATGAAACCCAAATATAGACACTTAATCTATCGCATAAGAAGTCATATATGGAGGGTAAGGTGAAAAATGTTCCATGTGTCCCTCCCACAGAGGGACACATGGAACTTTCTAGAGAAATGGTAATATTCTATGTCTTATTTGGGGTAGTGGGTTACATGATTGTATATATACATGATTATTGGGGTGTCTGGGTAGCTCAGTCAGTTAAGCTGGTAGCTCAGTTGGTTAAGCAGCCAACTCCTGATACCGGCTCAGGTCTTGATCTCAGGATCCTCAGATCCAACCCCACATCAGGCTGGCAATGGGTGTGGAGGCTGCCTAGGATTCTCTCTCTCCTTCTACCGCCCCCCCATCCTGGTCATGCTCTCTCTCTCTAAAAAACAAACAAAAAACTTATCAAACACTCAAGATTTGTAAATTCAATTGCATCTGAATTGTGTCACAATGAAAATATTTATAAATAAAAAGCAGATGGACAAAATTCCCAATGGAATTTTGATTATTTTCAGAGACAGAACAACTAACTTAATAGTTCTAAAAAAAAAAAAAAGTTATTATTTTTTCATGATTATAAAAATAATGCAGACTGATAAATAAGTCCAACTACATAAAATGAATTAAGTAGAAGAAGTCTCTGTATAAATGGAAACTTGTAAGAGATGGAGTGACAAGGCTATCTATTCCATGTGCTGCTTGGAAAGTTTTTAATGGTATCAATACAGTCATTTCAAAAATATTTTGATTTGCTCTAAAGCTATATTAATGGTTTTGTTAATAAATCATTATTAAAGGTTACTTGTTATTATTTTGAAGATTACATTTAGAGAGCAAGCCTTCATTTATCAAACAGAATACCAATACAAAATAGTAATGATTTATTCTGTAAAAAGTTAACATCAGAAGTATATACTAAAGCAACTGAGTATAGCTCATTGAACAAAGTTAAGTTTATCAAACTTGAGTTTCTCATGGTTGTTGCAAAATTTTCCAACTCGAAATACAGGATAATAGTAATAAAATGAATAAGTATTTTGAAATGATAGGGACTTACAACAAAGCCCTCCATTCAATGGAGCCTGTAGGGACTCTAGAAATCTTTGGCAACAATGACAATAATGTAGATGCCAATGAAAAAGAACAGCTAAAGAGATTAGGAAGAATAAAGTATAATTTAAAAGGAAAGTGTAAATCCAGATGAAGGGATTAGATGAAACAAATAGGATTTTGCTTTTGTGGTTATCAGGAGAATGTCAAAGTCTATCTTACAGACAGTATATTTAAAATATCTATATTGTGTGTACATATTTATAAGACTATGAATGGAATTAGGCTAGAATGTTATCCATATTATATTAATAAAGCAATTTGGTAAGTGCTGCCTTTTTTGTTCAAAGAATTAACAAGAGAACCCTAAACATTTATTGTTTATAATAGAAATACCTGAATTGATCTGGTCAGCACAGTACTGTCCAGAAATAGCAAAAAGTATCTGATTGGGTTAATCTAACTCATCCACCCATCACCACCCACCACTATAAATCAAGAGGAGTAAAGAATTCACATTCTTAAGGGGCACCTGGGTGGCTCAGTCATTTAAGGGTCCACACCCAACTCTTGATTTCAGCTCAAGGTTGCGAAATCAAGCCCTGCACTGGACTCTGCATTGTGCATGGGGCCTGCTTAGGATTCTCTCTCCCTCTCTGTCTGCCACCCTTCCCTGCCCTATGCTGGCTCAAACTCTCTCTCTAAAAAAAAAAAAAAAAGAACTCACATTCATAAATAAATATTAATGGAACTTCAGGAAGAATTTGGTAAGAGATTTGGTAAGTCACTGCTATGCATTTTCTTCTAGGACTAAAACTTCAGATAAGTCCAAATTTGGATTCTTTGCTAATGATTGCATGTCAATAACAAGATGCGTACATTTAAAAAAAATAAAATAACCAACCCTTGTTAGAACGTGGTAATATTAAACGAAATGATCCAAGTCAAGTATTTATCTTGTTTCAATCTTTTCTATCATCCTGCTCATGACTTGGCTGTCATTTTCACTTTTACCAGTAATGTTTTTTATTTACAGCTAAAGCTATTAATAAAATTAAACGATAGCTCCAAAGATAATAGTGCTTTCAAAATCAAAATGCAAAAGAGCTTAACGAGTCTATCTGGAGGAGGGAATAGTGGCTGATTAACATTTATTATAAGCCCCATTCCTCCTAGAGAGGGATGGCGCGCCATGTGCAAAACGGCATATTTCGGTTTCAAATGCTAGCAGCAAGCGGTGCCAGAGAGACCCAGTTCCAGAGCTAGCAGTACCCAGGTCTTTTCACGCATCACACCCTGACAGCTGAATCTGTTCTGCGGAGTCAAATGCCATATCTTGTTTTTCCTCAATACTTACCATCCACAAGGTCAGATTTCACCCTTCAAAAACATTTGATCTTTTGTTTGCAAGTACATTCCAGTCCACTTTAATTAACAACAGGTCTCTCTGTAGTGAGAACTGAAACATTTTTTTCACACTTCCCATTGTCCTCTCTGATATTTGGAAATATTTCTCTTAAGTCCTCTCTATTTAATTCACTAAAACATAAATGTATTCACTGTCTAATGGTCATCAATATCAATGGAGCATTTGATTTAACTCTTTTTTTAAAATTATTTTTATTATACATGTACATATAATGTATTATTTGCCCCAGGGGTACAGATCTGTGAATCATCAAGCTTACACTCTCTCTCTCTCTTTTTTTTTTTTTTTTTTTTTGAATGGAAAGCCTTTTACCTAAAATACTCTATTTCAATTTAATGATTGGAAATTTCCCTTCGGTGGAGTCATATACCAACATATAAAACTGAAAATAAAGTTTGCAAATTATATTTTCTTTACCTGCCCTTATTAAGAGAGTGTGGAAAGAAAATGAATCCTCCAATATCTTCCAGTAGTACATATTTGTTGCATTGTTATATAATAACTTCAGAAAGTCTAAAATGAGGTAGTTCTGCATTTGTACCTCTAGTCTATATTGTCCCATGAGGGAAAAGCTTTGTTACACATAAATGGCTACAGTTTAAACATTCCCTCCAGTTTCTTCCTAAGGCCGCTAAGATAGTATTTACTTAAAACCCTGAGCTTTTTTTGTCTGATGCCTGAGTAATTAACATCAGTCCTGAAAAGTTTGAGAAATAAGACTGAGCCTGCAAATTTCCATGGCCTCTCTGGCCTTTTCCCAACTTCACCCCCTGACTTTACTAATTTGCTGACCAAAATAACAAAAAGCAATCATCCATTAAGTAGGTGGGCTCTCCCTACTCGACAGTTTCCTGCCTGGTCAATGATTCACAGAGTGAACACTCATTTTTTTTCCCATTAGTCTCTGAAACATGTTCTAATTTGGAAGTGTGTTATCAAAGAACAATTTAAATTATACTATTTTCACTGTAAATGCAACCAATTATTAAAAATTGGACCTACAGCAGCAAAGGGATGAAAATGTACTATGAGATGCTTTGCAGTAGAGAGGCACTTATGATAAGGATAATGAAATTTTTGTAACAACTTTTTAAAAATTGACTTCTGCATAGAGTCTCAGTGTCTTCAAGGTGAGTGGCAGTAAATACACGTCTGCTCTGTGTTCTTTACTTTCCCCTTAATAGGGCTGACTTCTTGCAAATTCCCATACTGCAACTTCCTACTCCAGCTCAAGTTCTTATGCCCAATTCATTGAAATTTCAAATAACTCTTCACTTCAACCCATAACATAATAGTCTTACAAAAAGTATAACTTAAAGCACTGTCTTCTCTCTTCAGGATGATTGTTTACTATAGAAATTAGTGATGAACTTCAGGAAGAATTTGGTAAGGGATATGGTAATAGCAAACAAGATTTGGGTTAGAAATATTAAAAGTTCGATTAAAGTGAGTTCCACTTTCTGACCTTTGAGTTTTAAGTTAAAGGAATGTGGTAGTCATTTCTATGCTTTTCTTTCAGAATAATAATGAAACATTAAGTATACCAAAACCCCAGACAAGCCCAAGTTTGGAATCTTTGAACTCAGATCTGGATTCAATGACCCCTTCTTTTGGCACTTTAAAGCACATCTCCCCTTTATTTGGATATAATCTTTCTTCTCCTATCATGAAAGCCCTCTGTTTTCATTTGAAAGGCAAAAACATAAAGCCTAGAGTCACAGGATTTCTGTAAGATGTTTGAATTAAATTATCTATTAAGTATCCTATATAAATTCACTCTGAACATCAGGGGATAGAAAGTATTAACAAAAGCAATAACACTAATACAGAAATTTCAACAGAACTTTTGGAAATCAGCCTCTGAAGGAAGAACAAACATATGAATGATAGTATCATGAAATAAGCTGTCTCTCCGGAGTGCTCAGACACTTTAAATGAATCTATATTTATAGTATAATTAGCAATTTGATGAAATATATATAGTAAGGATACACCAAAGCACATCAGTGAACAACATGTCCTCCTCCAAAGTCGACAGGTTCTCAGGAAACATCCAGGTTCAGCATTCAGGTACCAAGAGCAGTGCATCTCATTGGTAGCACAGACCAGCCATTTTTATATACCTTTTTTATTTTCTTTTTAACAACCTCTCAGTCTCCAGAAAGAGCTCTGCTCAGTTACAAGTATATGTCAACACACACAGCTCATACTGAGGACGTTCAGCCACCAATTACTGCTGGAAATTTAAATAAGTTCTAAAAATATAGGTTACGTTCTGCTCTGAAATAGTTAATCTCTCTGGCACTTTTTCTGGGACATTTAATGGTCCATCAGTACGATGTGTTAGACTATAAGAACACAGAATTAGACATAGTGCTTGCCTAGGGGATTCTCCACTTAAATAGACAACCAAAATAGATTAAACACTAAAAACCAGTGCATGGAAGAAATAAAATAGATCACTACCATTAAGAGTGAATTTTTAGGGACGCCTGGGTGGCTCTGTTGGTTAAGCAGCTGCCTTCGGCTCAGGTCATGATCCCAGCGTCCTGGGATCGAGTCCCACATCGGGCTCCTCGCTTGTCAGGGAACCTGCTTCTCCCTCTGCCTGCCATTCTGTCTGCCTGTGCTCGCTCTCTCTCCCTCTCTCTCTCTGACAAATAAATAAAATCTTAAAAAAAAAAAGAGTGAATTTTTATACAACAGATACACAATGCACGGCATAGTAGTAAAGGACAGGCTATCTCTCCGTGTAAACTTTACTGAGAGTAGTAGAACAATCCAAGATTCTTTTTAAAAGATAACTGCTTTGAAGAGAGTGTTAAGGATTATGAAAGAGATGAAAAGGAAGATGTTCTGGACATCAGAAGTTACAATAAAAAGGATAGTTAATTAAAAGGGAAAAGAGAATAATCTAATTTCATTTGGAACTAAAGTGACTTTAGAAAGCATTTAGACTAATACCCACTCCTACCCCATTGAAACATTTTCCCTGAAATAGGTCATTTAATCTCAACTTGAATATTATTAGAAGTACGTTTATTGGATGGGTGGTTGGATGGATGGATGGATGGATAGATGGATGATTTTAATGACTGAAACAGGTGATTTTAATTTTACTATATCTATTTGACCAATATATCCAAAATATTATTTCAATATATAATCAACATAAAATATTGCTCTTTTATGTTCTTTTCTTATACTGTCTTAAAAACCCTGTATCTATTTTTATACTGACACTGCATCACAGTTTGTACTAGGCACATTTCGAGTACTCAATAACCACACATGGCTAGTAGCTACTATATTTATAGAACAGCTCAGTTCTAGAAAATGCTTCACAAACTTGGCTGAACATCAGAATCACAGGAAACTTTTTAAAAATATAGATTTCTAGGATTCACCCCCAGATACACGGACTTACTTAGTGTAGGAAGGGCAGGGAGTCTTTTTTAACAAGGCCGTCAATAAACTATTGATCATCAAGCTGACATTTGGAAATCACCGTTCTAGAACAACACAAAATACATCTAAGTCCTCTTCTACATGACGGTCCTTCCAATATGTTTAAAAAAAAAAAAATTATATCCCCACCATCTTTTATTCTCCAGGCTAAAAATTCCAAATTTTCCAAGCTCTTTCAACAATTCCTGATCGGACATGGTTTCCAAACCTTTCAACTCCCTGGTTGCTTTCCTCTGGATGTATTCCAGTTTGGTTTATTTGCAGTAGGGGAGAAGTACTATAGCACAGATAATCCAAATTAATCCTTATTTGCCTTTGAAATGTTTCTCCGTACTTTCAAATGAATATGAGCATCTCCGCTAAATGTTGAATTCACAATACTACAAACTAAAACTGTAAACTCTCGTTGTCAAAAAGCATTCAGGATGTCCAGGTTCTTCTGTGTCACACTCCATCTTGGAATGAAGAAGAACCCTCTCAGAAGGGCACCAAGTTAAGCAGAACTACTATTCTATGCCTCTCAACCCTCTTACCTTTTCCCATGACTAGAGAAGAAAAGTAGCAGGTGTTTTGTTATACAGAAAGAACTCTTTTGCCTTCTTCAAAGTTACATAAATATATAACACAATAATGTCACCAAAAAAATCAGATTTGCCATGAATAACTGGACTCAATTCAATGCCACAAATATTCATTTACTGATGCCTGGCTGAGCACATTACATAGGTCACCATGACAGGATGCTACATGAAGAATCAAGGCAGAGTCCCAAGCCTTAAAAAGATCACAAACTAGTCGGCCAAATAAGTATATCCATGTGACAAATTTTTGTGGAATTCTTACTGTATGCTAGACAGTTGGGTTATACATCAGTGAATAAAACATTAAAAAACCCCTGTCCTAATGGAGCTTATTTTCTAGCAGGAGAGACAGATGATAAACATTCAAATGATAGATAAGTGAGTAATATAGGGTGTTAGATGATAAATGTTATGGAAACTAACTTCAGAATAGAGGTATCAACTGTACTTGTGGGGTAGAGGATTAGCTGAAATTTTACTCAGTGGTGAGAGTCGGCCTCATTAAAAAATTGATATTTGAGAAAACATTTGAAAGAAAGGGGAAAACATGCAGATATCTGGGGAGAAGAGAATTCCAGGCAAATAACCAGTGCAAAGACCCTGAGGCAGAAGAGTAACTCGCCTGAGTGAGGAACAACAAGGAAGTCAGTGAAGTTAAAGCAAAGTGAGCAAGGGAGAGATAAACAAAGTAGGCTGGAAACGTAATTGGAGGGGGTGGTGGAATTTTTCATGCAGGTCTTTGTAGGGCATAATTAGAACTTTATCTTTTGAGTGAAATGAAGAACCACTGAATGCGGCAAAGGAATAACATGATATGCTTTGTGTTTTAAAAGAGCACTCTGGTAACTATATTGAGAATACATTTTAGGGGGGCAAGAGTATAAGCAGGAAGACCACATAAAGGCCTACTGCAGTAATCCAGCTGAAAAATAGTGGTGGC
Organism: Lutra lutra; assembly: GCF_902655055.1. Lineage (NCBI taxonomy): Eukaryota > Metazoa > Chordata > Mammalia > Carnivora > Mustelidae > Lutra > Lutra lutra. The sequence continues at coordinate 63,041,613 of NC_062285.1, read as the reverse complement.
TTGGACCAGGGAGGTAGCAGCAAGGAAAAGAAAAGTGGTCAGATTTTTTATGTTAAAAAAAATGTTATACTACAGTGAGGTGATTGTTTTCATAAAGGATGTTAAGACAGCACAGAGGAAGAAACAACTCCACCAAAGGAAGGATTTATAGTCAAAGTGACAGCTTAGCTGAGTCCTGAATAATATGTAAATGTTCACCAGGAAAAAAAATCAGGAAGAACCAGAGAAGGAACTGGCATGGAATTGCTGGTGGCCAGAAGAAACATAGGGAATGATCCTTTCCCTGGGGAATTTACAGTCTCAATAGGGAGATAATACAGAAAAGTAACTTAAGACTAGAGTCTCAGGAGCCACTGGGATAAGAATTTGGCATGGGAACTTTGGACTATAGAAATAAACAATATATGCCAGCAAGATATTCGAGAGAAAAAGCCAAAGAAGTACCTAGAAACATAAAGAAAGTGACCCCATTCACAAAGGATCCACAGGACCACCCCAACTGTTCTGTCAACATTACACCAGCCTCTCTACCACAATTCAAAGCTCTATGAAATCTTATCTTCCACCACCAGTTTTCATCATCAGTTCCTACCAACACATCAAACTGGTATCTTGCCAAGGAAGGCCAAACTTAACCTTAACCAGAGCCAAGTAAAGCAACTACATCATTTGTTTCTCAGTACTCCTAATGCTTCTCCCCACGACTCAAAACTAAGGTAAACTTTTCACAAGCTTAGAAAGTAATGTGTGTTTGGTGGCTGTAGAGGAGCTCACACTATGAATGAGCCTATAGATGAGCTCATACTATGAAAAGATTCACTCTAGGAATCTTCTTTTGTTGGTTTTCTCTATGGTCCCCTCGTAGGGGGGACCAAAGAGAAATTATACTCCTTCCTCTCCACATTTGCCATTTGTTCTTATCCCTCTCTACCCAAAGCTGCATATTGTCTTCCACCCAATAAAGCCATAGAACAGAAGATGCTTCAGAGCCAGTTTTTCTTCCGTTCCAGTTGCTCTTTGCCTGTCCTCTCCGCTCATGTGAAAGTCACCTCACCTCAACCCCCTCACAGCATCCAGTATTTTTACCTGGAAACCCCTTAAAAAAAAAAATTCCAAGGAGCATGACTTGCTGCTAAGCTAATTTCAAAAGTGAAAAAAAAATTTAACATATATTAAATGGTTGGTAAATGTCAGGCATAGTTTCATTCATATAATCTACATCAGCTCTAAGAATTAGTACTGTTTTTATCTGAGAGATCAGTTAAGTAACATGATCAAGTGCAGACAACTAATGAAAAGAATTCAAGCCCAACATGTCCAACACTGGAGTCTTCACTACTACTGCATATCACTATGAACCTAGAATTACCCCCACCATTTCTTCCCTATGTCCAGGCCGGTAGAGTAAGACCTTTCAGAGCAGTAGTTTACTGTCCTCATTCTAAAACTCCCCTTTGTAGGGAAGGACATGCGGGTGCCTAGGTTCCCCATCCCTTCTCCAGAATGAAGAATGTCAGCAAAGGTGCCATCAAGAACAATTCGGTGAACACTTGTGCAAGTGCCCAGTGGCTGGCAGCAGGCCAAATGAGAAAGGGAAGAGTCATGCTCCACTTTTCTTCCCACCCTCTCTCTCCCTAGTTTTTCTCAATTATAGCAGCCCACATCTGAGTTTCAACAAATGAGTTTACGTGGTGAAACAGAAGTCATCATAACAAAAATATCCACCAATAAACTGTTTGCTTAATAAAATGACTTTGCACATACAACTACCTCTTCAATGTCAATGCTAACTGAAACCTAGCTAGCAAAAGATGAAAATTTTCATGAAGTTGATAAAAAAACATGTTAAAAGGCTCCAATGACACACAAAGGCAATTACCTATGATGGTCTCACACAGGTAGCTAAATTTTAAAAATGAAAAATAAAAACTGTACCATTATGACAGGTATCTCAAAACATAATGGTCTTGCATTAAAATGGTAAAGAGTCCTCACATGTTTTTATAAAAACAAATGCATGCGTGCACGCACGCACACGCGCACGCACACACACACACACAATCAACACTTGATTTTACTCTACTTGTTCCTATAATTAACCCATAGTTAAATAATTACTTCCACTTTGTCATATATATACTAAGACACATAATTTTCATAGTTTTTAGCTTCCTTCTTTAAGACAAAGTCCCAAATTTTCTTTTTCACTATGTACAACTAAATTTCAGTTTTTCTTTTATCTTCAGTAATAATTTATGTAAACATTTTCTTTCCTCCATTATACTGTGTGTCCCATCCTTATTCACAGAAGCATTGCAATAAAAAAATTTTAATTGTGGGGTGCCTGGGTGGCTCAGTGGGTTAAGCCTCTGCCTTCGGCTCAGGTCATGATCTCAGGGTTCTGGGACTGAGTTCCGCATTGGGCTCTCTGCTCAGCAGGGAGCCTGCTTCCCCCCACCCCTCTGCCTGCCTCTCTGCCTACTTGTGATCTCTCTGTGTGTCAAATAAATAAATAAAATCTTTTAAAAAATTTTTAATTGAACTGAAGTAAAATCAATGGGAGACCGATTACACCGTAAGGCCTTAATGTCGAATACCTAAGTTATCAGTTAGCAGATATTGAATTATAGATGGATAATAATAAGAATGGGAAAGAGGCTAGATGTCTGCAAGACTGGGGTCTGGAATCAACATGAGGACAAGGAGCCAGTAGGAGATGTAAAAAGCCAAAGAAAGGTGAAGACTCTTGACTTCAGCTGTCATCCGGGTGTGCCTCGGTCATGACATTCAAAGTCATCCATTTGTCAGAGCCCAGCAAGATTGTCCCAGCTCCTCCTAAGCCAAACCTAGTTGCCATTCCACAGAGATCCCTGGCACTCTTGGTAAGAGACTTCTAGTTATGCTTGCCCCTGCCCATAATTATGGACTACCACACTCACAGGGTGCCAAACACCATGCTGAGTGCTACCCATCCCACTTTTTAAATACTTATGCTAATTTCCCCCTTCCACCTGTGCATAACTTTTTGGGGGAGGAGGATATATTTTTTGAAAATTAATACAATCAAAAAGTCCCACACTTGATTTTGCTGTTTGCTCTCAGAATGATCTCATAGCTAAATGATGGAGAGCATTTCTTAAAGACTTGGCATTTACTATGAAGATTCTGACCTTACACATAAGAGGCTATTTTCAATCACAAATGTCTAACAGTTTTACCTGGATAAAGTTTCCAACAACCCTACAAACACATTCTCATGCATAGTTGAGAGAGGGCCCAAAAGTAAGTTTAATTCAGCTACAAAATAAATGGATCCTAATGTTTAACATATTAGTTTCCTATGGTGGCTGTAACATATCACTTTAATGGCTGAATCAACACAAATTTATTATCTCACAGTTCCGGAGGTCAAAAGTCCAAAATGAATTTCACTAGGCTAAAGTCAAGGTGTTTGCAGGGCTAGGGGAAAATCCATTTTCTTCTTTTTTTATACCATCTGTGGGCTGCCTACATTTCTTGCCCCATGATCACCTTCCAACTTCAAAGTCAGCAATGACCAATGACCAATTAAGTATTTCTCACAATGCATCACATTGGCACTGATGCCTCTACCTCCCTCCTCCATATTTAAGGTATCCTTATGATTCCAATGGACCCACTCAGATAATCCAGGATAATCTCCATATTTTGAAGTCAGCTGATTAGCCACCTTAATTACTTCTGCAACCTTAACCTCCTCCTTACCAAGTGACACAATATATTCACAGGTTCTGAGAATTTAGTTGAGAGACCATTATTCAGCCTACCACAGCCTGTCTTTCATACCCAAAGATTCACATCCAGCCCATATGGAAAATACATTCATTCTATCCAAAAGTCTCAACTAAGTAGTGTATCAACTCATGGTTTAAAACATAGTCTAGGGGCACCTGAGTGGCTCAGTTGGTTAAGCATCTGCCTTCCACTCAGGTCATCATCCCAGGGACCTGGGATCGAGCCCCACAATGGGCTCTCTGCTCAGCAAGGAGTCTGCTTGTCCCTCTCCCTCTGCCCCCCGCTCATCCTCTTTCTTTCTCTCTTGTATTCTGCTCTCTCTCTCTCTCAAATAAATAAATAAATATTAAAAAAATAAAATAGGGGTGCCTGGGTGGCTCAGTCATTAAGCGTCTGCCTTCGGCTCAGGTCATGATCCCAACGTCCTGAGATTGAGCCCCACATTGGGCTCCCTGCTCAGGAGGAAGCCAGCTTTCCTTCTCTCACTCCCCATTCCTGTGTTCCAGCTTTCACTGTCTCTCCCTCTCTCTGTCAAGTGAATAAATAAAATCTTTTTAAAAAATTAAAATAAAGTAAAGTAAAACAAAATAAAATCTGGTCTAAATCTCATCAGTACAAAAGTCCCAAATGTCAGCATCTAAATGAGTTACAAATGAGTTACAATCCATCCTGAGGCCCAATCCCTCTCCATCTGTGAACCTGTGAAACTCAAGAAACAAGATATCTGCTCCCAAAATTTGATAGTACTAACAGACATGGGAAAACAATTATAGACATTCCCACTCAAATAAAGTGAAAAATGAGGTTATAAAAATTAGACATCAGATCCATGCAACTTTGAGATCCAGCTAGGCAAATTGTATTTGATTTCAAAGTCTGGGAATAATGTTCTGTGGTCCTTGGTTCTACCCTGTAGGATCTTAGCTCTGCCTTCTGGGTTCTCAGTTCTCCCTCTTAGTCAACCTTATTTTTTCATCAAAGGTGGTACGTGCCTGCCGCTAAGTAGATTAAGCAGCCTGTTTCTTGCTTGTCGAATTGTTGGGATCCAACTACCTTCTTTCATTACATCCTCTTACTTCCCTTTTCAGGCCCACCCAGATGTACTTTTGCTGATACAATATTCTCAGGAACCATGCAGGTCTCCCATAGAAGTCATGGCAATTTACTCCATTACACAACAGGCTACTCCAGAGATATTTCCTGGATAAATCTGTCTCTCTAACTAGCTTCTGCTGAGATGTTTGAGGGAATTTATGAGCTACATGTTCAATTTCTTCAAAGTGCCGTCTATGTAACTGAACACTCTGGTCTTACTTCTGAGGCCCTCCCAAAGTTCTCCTACCCATAACATTGGCTTTCCCAGAGCAGGCATTTCTGACAGTGACTCTCCTACCTTTAGCATCATTTACGATCTAGGAGGCAGAGGTTTTCTCAAATATCAAGTTCTGATTTCATTTTGCTTAATAGTTCCTCCCTCAGTCTGCCTCTCTATGCTTTTTACTGGAAGAAGCAGCAAGAAAACCTAGGCTGCACCTTCAGTGCTGTGCACACAAATCATCTCAGCTAAATACCTAAGTTCATATTTATACGCTTTACTTACACAGAACTGCAGGACACACCTTAGCCAAGTTTTCTGCCACTGCATAACAAGGATCCCCTTGTCTCCAGTTTGCAATAACATGTTCTCGATTGGGGTGCCTGGGTGGCTCGGCAGGTTAAGCCTCTACCTTTAGCTCAGGTCATGATCTCAGGGTCCTGGGATGGAGCCCTGTGTCGGGCTCTCTGCTCAGCGGGGAGCCTGCTTCCCCCTCCCTCTCTCTGCCTGCCTCTCTGCCTACTTGTAATCTCTGTCAAATAAATAAATAAAATCTTTAAAAAAAAACAAACATGTTCTTGATTTCTGTCTGAGCCCTCACTGGCAGTGTCTTTAATGTCTACATTTTTACCAACAGTCTGTTCATGACAATGTAGGTATTCTGTAAGGACATTTAGTTTTCTCTACCGCACTCTTCATTTTCTTCTGAGTCCTCACTAGTAGAACTGACACCATCCATATCTCTAACAGTCTATTCAAGGCAACCCAGGCATTTTCTGTCATGCTTTTCAAAATTCCTCCAGTCTATGGCCATTTCCCAATTCCAAAGCCACTTCCATATTTTTAGGTCTTTCTTCCAGCAGGCTCCACTTCCACGTATCAAAATCTGTATTAGTTTCCTATTGCCCTCTAACAAATCATTGCAAACTTAGGGGCTTAAGTCAACACAGTTTATTATCTCACAGTTCTAGAAGTCAGAACTGGGTTAAAATCAAGTGCCAGCAATGCTGGATACTCTAAAGGAAAATCCATTTTCTTGCCTTTTTCACCTTCGCAAGACTGCCCACATTCAATGGCTCATGGTCTACTTTTATCTTCAAATCCAAGACTGGCAATTCTAGTCATTATCTCATTGTATCATTGACACTGACTCTTCTCCTCCCTCTTCCAGGTCTAAAGGACCTTTGTGATTACATGAGGCCAGAATAGTTTTCTTTCCTGAAGTTCAGTTGACTAGCAACCTCAATTTTATGTACAACTTTAATTCTCCCTTGACATGTAACATAATGTAGGCTCAGGTTCCTAGGATTGGGATAAAAACATCTTTGAGGGATCATTATTCTGCATACCACAATACATCTTTGCATAATGATAAATTTTCAATTCTCTTCTATTAAAATGGCCCACTGTGTAATTTGGTCCCTGCTCTCTACATGTGTGTCATTTCCTATCACAACCCTATGTTTCCACTACAGTGAGTTTCTTCCATCTTGTCAAATGCACAATGCTCATTCCCAGCTTGGGATCTCTGCTCATGCTCTTTTCCCTGTCTCTGTGATTCTCCCTTTCTGAATCCCTGTAGCCCCTCTTCTCCAGACTACTCTTGTAAGAGTATCCTATCCTTCAGCTTTCAGCTTCAATGACTCTTCTTCAAAGACAGTGTCCCTGACCCTGTGATTCCCTAGACTGTAGATTCCCGTTGCACTCTTCGTTTATCTTCATAGCATTTATCTGAATGATGATTAAATTATCACCTATGTGATTGTTTAATGACTATTTTTAAGACACTCTGAAAGTAAAGTTCTGATTCCTTTGTTATATGCCTAATACTTAGCAGAACAGGATTGCACAGTATAAGTGCATTTGAATGAAAGAACATGTCTCTTTTAATCCTCGTAACAACATTAATTTTATACTTGGAAGTACTGAAGTTCAGAGAAATTGAGTAACTTCACCATAGGAAAACAACTAATGAGATTCCACTGGAGCTATCTGGTTTCTAAGCCCATCTCTTTGTCACTGTGTTAGTCTATTCTATCGGGGCACCAATGACATTGTCTCTAAGACCACCGATGTTCACGGACCATCATACTGACAAATAATCACTGCAGCCTATACTAACTTTCCTTAATGTAGTTAGTTACCTTTACCTACTAAAGTCAATGCCACCACCAAATGCCCGATTTCAGTCCTGTTTTTAAATACTGACATGAATAGACTTGTGGACACTTTTTCCTTTTAAAATCTTTTTTTTTTTTTAAGATTTTATTTATTTGAGAGAGAGAGAGAAAGAGACCATGAGCGCGGCAGGGCAGGGGGGAAGTCAGAAGGAGAGGGAGAGAGAGAGACTTTCAAGCAGACTCCCCACTGAGTACAGATCCCATTGCAAGACTTGATCTCAGGACCTATAAGATCATGACTTGAGCTGAGATCATCAGTCGATGCTTAACGAACTGAGCCACCAAGGCACCCCCTCCTTTAAAATCTTTAAATCTTGGGGCTCAGTCAGTTAAGCATCTGCCTTTGGCTCAGGTCATCATCCCAGAGTCTAGATCGAACCCCACACTGGGCTCCCTGCTCAGCGGGGAGTCTGCTTCTCCCTCTCCCTCTGCCCCTCACCCTGTCCCTTCTCTCTCTCACTCTCTCCCCCTCACTCTCTCAAATAAATAAAATCTGTAAAAAGGAAAAATAAAATAAAATCTTTAAACCTTAAAGTTCCTTAAAAATAACTACCAACTTATTTTCAAATTACCAACTCAGGAAAAAAATTATGCTTCAATTTTTATCTACTTCTCTTGTGAGGATTAATGGCATTATAAAATCTGTGAACACCTTAGAAGAAATTTTATTAAACCAACAGATGAAACTATCAACTTTGGGAACACGGCCAGACAAATTTAAAACCAAAGATCTAAAAATCATGCTAACATTGCTAGAAAGTCCTAGAACTGTGCTGCTTATGTGTTCATTCTTGGTCTCTCATGTACAGAGAGGAAAGAACATTATTATGAACACTGTCTTTACAAATACCTCCTAGACTTTAAACAAGGTAGGTAGAATTCTATTTATAACTGTACAATCCTTAGAACCCTTTACGAGCTTTCATAGGTCTTTTTCATTGTCAGCATTCAATCCTCTATTTTTTTAAAATGTAAATGTATTTTTGTGGCTATGAGTCAGACTGCAGCTAGAAATACTTGGAAGATTTTGATGTAGATTCCAAACTGTTGCCTGGATACTTTTTCCTTTTGAAAATGATTATAATTGGCACAGATAAAAAGCCACATTTATTAAAGGATGATCTAATTTAACATTTTCTTACTTCAATTTCCAATGCAGCTACAAATCAAATTTCAACAACAACAAAATAATTTTAGTGGTACTATGATTACTATTAGGATAAAAACCAGGTATGACTTTGAAATATATTTCCATTTGCTTTCATTGTACATACATAATAAAATATAACTATTAAGTAATAGATTCATATTGCATAATAATTTACAAAAATTACTTAAAGTTTCAAAAACTACTGAATTATAAGCATCTTAAATACCACTAGAGGATAATGAAGTAACCAAAAGGAGAAGAAATATTAAATGAGCAAAAATCACTGGGAAATCATATGCTGAGACTTCTTTACTTTAAAGAAACAAAAGAAGATGGTTATACCACTGAAGAAGAAATTTAATGGTTCAAAATCTCTTTCATCTATACAGAACATATCTGATAGCACAAAGTAACTTATTTGATAGGTTTATATGAAATCCAAGAGCATCTCACAGGTTTTGTAGTTTGTTACTATCCCACTATGACATTTTACACACTATACAAAAATATATGCAGCATTCTCAATTCACTATAAATCAAATCCATAAAGTGTTCATAGTCTGAAAGCTTTTGTCTCTCTAAAACCCATGGAATCTCAGAGAAGTAGTAGGAGTCAGAACTGACTTCTTAACAACCTTTTCTAATAGCAGAGAAAGACATTTCCAAGGTAATGCAAAACTAATAGGCAGAGCCAAAGATCCACCTGTTGTCAATTCCATAATCTAAATCTTAGAATAAGAGAAGTTATTAAAGCACAATCAATAGATCAGTAATATATGCCTACTGAGAACATAGCAGGTAGCAAAGACTTCCTGAGTTACTGGCTACATGAAATAAGGCTCATAATTTGGCAAGAAATGAAATTTTACATCTTCAAATCTCGAAAACTATATTTATTAGGCATTTACTCCGTCAAAGCATAGGGCTTGGTACCAGAAAGGAAATAAAAACAATTCATCTATGTGCACTGATATGTAGTTACAATGGACAATTCATTTGCGGCACAATGCCTACCTTGAAGAACTGACGATTTAAATAAAGATGAATACTTAACATTCCTTTAAAAAACTTGACCAGGAAAAGATATTAGTTCCTTAGACTATTTCCTAGAATTGTCTAATTGTCTAGCATGAGACCATAAAATGCACAGTCCTGAGGGTTTCTAGTTATGACAGCTCAGATAATCTTTAGAGGGAACTAAGAAGAACACAAGTATAATTTAAAGGATCTTTGGAAATTTTAAGGGCACTTCAACACCATTTGTGTATCAGGAGCTTTAGCTTCTGTAAAGCTTTCCAGTTACTCAAATTAGCAGACCTGAGATAACTTTGCTTCCAGTTCACAGGGATTGAAAATCAGAGATTTGAAAAAGAAGAAAGAAAGAAAATAACAGAGGCTTAACCCTAATGACACTTCCATTCCCCTTTGTGAAGTTTGCTGACACTCTGGTCTTATTTCCTTTATTAAATTTTCCAAATTAAATTTGTTTCTAAAGGATTCAATATCTAAGCTGAACTCCCACCCCTCCCCCAAAAAGACCTCTAAGTAAATAAAATATCACCACAAATATTTGTCACAATAAAAACATTAGTGGGCTTGGGGCACCTGGGTGGCTCAGTGGTTTAAGCCTCTGCCTTCCGCTCGGGTCATGATCTCAGGGTCCTGGGATCGAGCCCTGCATCGGGCTCTCTGCTCAGCGGGGAGCCTGCTTCCCTTCCTCTCTCTCTGCCTGCCTCTCTGCCTACCTGTGAACTCTGCCTGTCAAATAAGTAAATAAAACCTTAAAAAAAAAAAACATTTAGTGGGCTCATAATTAAAGGAGAAAGTTACATTTTAATTTTTATAAGAGTAAACTTGTTTTTTTTTTTTTAAAGATTTTATTTATTTATTTGACAGAGAGAAATCACAAGTAAGCAGAGAGGCAGGCAGAGAGAGAGGAGGAAGCAGGCTCCCTGCTGAGCAGAAAGCCCGATGCGGGGCTCGAACCCAGGACCTGGGATCATGACCTGAGCCGAAGGCAGCGGCTTAACCCACTGAGCCACCCAGGCGCCCCAAGAGTAAACTTGTTTTAAATAAATGCAACACAAGTCAATTTCCTCCTTTTCCCATTGTAAAGCATTAGTGTTACTGTCCATGGTGACACATACTGGTTATGTCAGGCAACAACACCACTACAGAGACATTCAAGTTTTATTTGATGCCTGTTTCTTGGTGGCAGATTTGCTAACGTGGTTTTATTTTGCATATCCAACTCTTTAGCAATTATGAGTTGCACTTTTCTTGAAGCCATGGTACCAAAATCACAGAAGAAAAATCTGGGTGGCTAGGGAGAAGATGCTTCAGTCAGTCTATCAGATATTTTAAACCAAACTTCATTTCTCTTTTGCCTTCATCTATACTTCACTGTATGTGAAAAGAATCTTTCTGTATGTATTCAGCCACCTTTTAGAAACTCATATTACATCTTTCCACAAACCAAACAATATTCAAAAGCTTTGGTCAATCAAAGGTTTTAAGCATTGGGATTTGCTTCTGACTACATTTTCAAATATAAATGAAAATGCATCGCCAACACCCACAGACTCCAAAAAAAAAAGTTCTATAATATTAAGCATTCAATTAATAGTGATTCAAGATATACCTCTGAATTAAAATTTATTTGTAAAATGTCAAAAGAATACTGAAGAGAATATTATTCTCTTTCTCTTGACATTGATAGAGTAGAATGATGATCTCTCAAAGAGGAATTGTTTCAAATATGGTGTATTTGTGATATACAGTAGATAAAACTATTGAGAGCGATTCATTTTTCCAGAAAGCTACTCCACATAAAGAAATTCCTCCCAACCAGGCACCACTGTACCTGCAACTTTCAGAGAGCCATGTCTTAACTAAGATTAAGCTATCCTATTTTCTACCTTAATCAATTTCACCCAAACGAGGCGTTTGTGCTATAATTCATTGTTCCCCAGACTCTAAAATCAACCATCTGCCATCGGAGTTTCTGTACAGTAATTAAGGAACTATCCATTAGAACTGGCAAGAGTACAAAGTAAGGAGGAGAGGGCGGGAGGGGAGAAAAAACCAAACCACTTAAAAAGAGCTGGAAGGTGTGTGTGTGTATGTGTGTCACATTAACCCCTCCACATCTCAGCTCCAGATACTGCTATCCATGAGGCAATACAGAAGTTAGGAGGAGCTGTTGAGGCCAACTCCCTCTGGGATTACCCTAACTGAAACTGCATTGGGGACTCGGCATGCGCTCCATACCTTGAAAGAGAAAGGCTTTCGTCCCATTATGCAGTCCGGGGACCTGGCGCACTCCAGTCGTGGACTCCCCAAGTTCTAACTCAGTTAAGACGTCAATCTGTAGGGAGGGGTCCACACCAAGCCCCCAGACTGGTGGGAGGGTGGGGAAGAAAGAAAAAGCACCATCAAAATACAAGCCTCTTCCTCCAGGGCATCAAAGATCGGTGTCTTGGAGACAGTACTGGGAACTGACTAGGGAGTCGACTCCCTCCTCCACCGCGCAGAGCCTTACCTGAAATCAGCAGCCAAGCTTTAAATAGCGGAGCACCCAGTCCCATTTCCCTGACCTACTTTAAACCCCTCTCCGTGCAAAGTTCCCCCTCGGCTCTCAGACCCTGGACTAGGGGTGTGACCGGCCCTGGCGTCTCCAAGGCAAACACAGAAAAATCCAAATCCAAACCCACCCTCTACTCCAAGCTTCCCACTCTAGACCTACTTCGGGTGGAGGAAAAGCAAGGCGTCCCCAACCAGCTCCTGCTGCCCCGAGGCGAGGGCCATCCGTTCCCCGGCCCCGGCTCTGGGCCACTCACCTGCTCCGAGACCGAAGATCAAACAGAATGTTCTCAGTAAGACCCGAGACTCCATGGTGTGGATCTGCTCAGTCCATCGTCTCCCTCTTTAAAAATAAAAATCGAAGAGGTTCTCGGAATCAAGCGGGAAAATAGCGTTTGTGCCTCCTGCCGCTGCCTCGCATTTACTGATTAGTAGGATTAATACGATTTGGTTGCCTAAGAAAAAAATGGGAGGGCCCCCCAGGCACGTGAAGAACTTAGACCCTCCAATGCGCACATCATTCCCACACGCAGAGCCGAGGCGGCAGCGCGGGCAGAACCGGGGGTGCCCAGAGAGAGGGGTCGGGGTCGCTCGGGGGCTGCTCCGCGGGGGAATTAGCTCTGGAGCTGAATAAAAGCAGCCGAAGGCACGCACAACCAGAGGAAGGGAGGCGGCCCCAAGAAAGCCGGGGGTGGGGCGGCCCCGCACCCGCCCGTCTTCCCCTGCCGCGCGAACCTGTTGTAAAGGCAGAGACAATGGAGAGAGCGCCGGAGACGCGCGGTGGAGAGACGGCTTCCCCGGAGCGGGAGGGGCAGGCCCGGGGAGGCGGGGAGAGGAGGGACAGGGAGGGACCGCCGAGGGCGAGGCCGGGCACTCCGCATCCCTCTCCAGCCCCGGCTCCTATCCCCATACAGCTAGCCCCGGGGCTGCTGCAGCCCCGCCCTCCTACCTCCCTCACTCGCTGACCTGGGCAACGCCAACCTCCTTTCAGGATCCAAAGATCTAAATTCAAGGTGCTAAGTTGATGGGCGGTCTTTGCTCTCACCCCCTGATTTCGGGCGCGTGTCCTGAAAGACAGTCGGAGAAAAAGGACCACCCAGTCGCAGAAGGCGAGGCTAGAAGACGCGCTTGCCCGCCCTGTAGGCAAAGGAGGGAAGCCGGCGTACAATTGTGCGCTGGGCTCCGAAGCAGCCCCGGGGACTGGAAAGGGAACTCCTTCGCCGGGGCATGCGGAGGAGGGCCGCCCAAAGCAAGCTAGACTCTCAAGGTGGGGCTGGACGAAGTAGAGAGAGACTGGCAGAGGCGGGTGGCGAGCCTGGGAAGCCCTGGCAGCCCTAGGGGAGAGGTTCCCTGCCCGGGGCGGGGCGCTGGAGAGCTTCCCTAGCGCGGAGCGCGCAGGGGAGAACTTATACTGGAACTGCTGGACAGCTCCGGGACCTCGCGCGCCCCCTGCCACACAACACGGAGAACCGGCCTCTGATTCTCCAGGACACGCCCACAGCAGGAGACAAGGGCACCAGAGCCAGCGTGCCTGCCACACCAAAAAGAAGTGATAGATAATCGGTAGGTAGATAAATGGGTGGATGAATGGATGGATGGATGGAAGGAAGGAAAAGAGAAAGGAGAGAAATAAGCAGAAGACAGAGCTTGGTCAAGATAGAGCTACCCTGTTGTTGATCACACTCAAGCAGGCTCTACCCACCCTTCTCACCATTCTCACTCTGGGACCATAACAGTGAGGACATCTAAGATCTAATTCTCAACAGGCAAAAATACACTTAAAGTCAATTGCACATAATATTTTTCAACACAGCCCTAAGATTTTGAGGTAAATTTTGAATAATGACATTCAATGCCCATACTGACAAGTAAGGGTTTCAAAAGTGATTAAAATGTTAATTGCTCCAAAGATCAATTGAGTATCTTTTTTTTTTAAGATTTTATTTATTTATTTGACAGAGATTACAAGTAGGCAGAGAGGCAGGCAGAGAGAGAGAGGAGGAGGCAGGCTCCCTGTTGAGCAGAGAGCCCGATGCGGGGCTCGATCCCAGGACACTGGGACCATGACCTGAGCCGAAGGCAGAGGCCCCAACCCACTGAGCCACCCAGGCGCCCCGATCAATTGAGTATCTTAACTTTCCATCCGAACAAGTAGATTCTGAATTCTTTAACAGGATCCTACACAGCTAGTTACCAAAATGGAGTCTGAGTCTCCAGCAGAGAAATATGTACTATATTATACTATAATGGGGTGAGGGGGACATTTTTAGCTCTACTGTTGCATTTTTTAAGGAAAAAAATCAGAATCAGGGAACTTTTTCAGTTTAATTTTTAATTATAGCTATCAAAATTTCCACTTAATTCTACTTAGGATTTTGCAAACTTTAAGAAAGAAATATTCCAGTACTTCATGAAATGTTGTTGTATGAAATTTCCTAAATTTGCAAAACAAAATAAAATTAATCTAGTTGAACTGAATTAATTCCAAGGAAATTATTCATCAGGAAATTAAAGATCTTTCTATAGCTGTACATCCAAAATATTGGATTGTAATAAGTTACATGAAATAAAAGTTACATGAAATACAAAAATTACATGAAATAAATTTTAAATAATCTCATTATTTAAAATTCTACTGGAAGATAAAATAAGAAGGGAAAGTAAATATACATATACATACATACATATATACATGTAGAAGTTCTCCTAACCTACAGATACTCAACCAAATCACAGAATCAGTACTCTTCAATCTCTCTGATGCTCACCTATTACATGCTGAAGTCTGGTGGTTAGTAAGCTTGTCTCTAGTTCCCCCCCACACACAACACACGCACTTATGTTCCCTCCAGAAGAGTGGTATTTTGTCTCTCCAAATTATTGCAGTTTAACCTGCTGCTGTAATTATGTGACCTAACTAAAGTTATGGAAACCATTAAAATAGGACTACAGAAAGAGAGAGAGAGAAAGCTATTTCTATAAAACTAAAGTATAAAGCTTTGGAAAACTGTAAGAAATATAAGTTATATTAGCTAAGGCCTGGTTATCAACCTGGGCAAGATTCTCAACTTTAGAGCTTGGACATTTTTGAGGTTGGATACTTCTTTGTTAAGAATTTCCTGTGCTTTGTAGAATAATTAATAGCATCCTGGTTTCTATAACTAAAAGCCAGTATTTTTTTTTTAAAGATTTTATTTATTTATTTGACAGAGAGAGATCACAAGTAGACGGAGAGGCAGGCAGAGAGAGAGAGAGAGAGGGAAGCAGGCTCCCTGCTGAGCAGAGAGCCCGATGCGGGACTCGATCCCAGGACCCCGAGATCATGACCTGAGCCGAAGGCAGCGGCTTAACCCACTGAGCCACCCAGGCGCCCTAAAAGCCAGTATTTTTAATATTCAATTTTATCTCTATGTCTTGTAATTATATCTTTTTGTGTAGTTTCTTAAATTGATGCTCTAGGGAATAAAATATACATACTTAACTTCTCACCATCTATTCTAAAGTCTATATGTTACCATTTCTACATTGGGATATAGAAACTTTACCAACGTATTGGTCCGTTTATCCTTATCCATTTATGTTGTGGTTGTCATTTATATTAAATCGGCATACACTGAAACTTCCTTCAGAAAATGTTAAAATGTTTGCTTATAGTCATTGTGGTAGAAATCATGATGCCCTTTCCCATCCTCCAAAAATACATGTCCTATTACTAGAACTTGTGAATGTTACCTTACATGGCAAAGGAACTTGAAGAAGGGATTAAGATTTCCATTCAGGTGACCTTAAATTAGGGAGATTACCCTGGATTGTTTGGATGTGGCCAATATAATCACAAAGGTCCTTATATGTGCAAGAGGACAGCAGAAGAATAGTTTAGAGTAGCATAAAATGAGAATAATTTGTTTTTCTGTTGCTGCCTATGATGATGGAAATATATAGAAGGGCTATGAGCCAAGGTATGTGGGTGGGCAGCCTTGAGAAGCTAGAAAGTACAAGAAAAAGGATTCTCCCCTGCATCCTTCAGAAAGGAACAGAACACTGCCAATACCCTAATTTTAGCTCACTGAGATCCATTTTAGACTTGTGAACTACAGAACTATAAAATAATAAATTTGTGCTGTTTTAATCCCCTAACTTTGTGATCAGCATTCATAGAAAACCAATGTAAATACTAACCACATAATGAAAAGTTCAGTCAAAATGGAAGATTCTACTGACCCTGAGAAGATTTTCTTCTACCATATACATATCACAAAGCCAAATGAAATATTTAATATCATTTTTATTCATAAGAAGAAAGAAAATTCTCAGATGCTATGAGAAAAAAGGTAGCTGGAGATTGGCAGAGAAAGGAGTAGCAAATACAATGATTGGGAGAGGGTGGGACGTAGGATTTTAGACTTAATAGGGGACCCAAGACAATGGGGTAGGATTTTAACATCCACACAAGAATTGGAAACAATGAATTACGGGCAAAGCCAGAAGAGGTGAAGATATTCCTGGTCCCTCTGATAAAAATAGGAAGCTTTAAAGGATTATACTGTATGTAAAAAGAAACTTTAAAATTTTTGTACATTGGTCTAAGAAGTGACAAAATTGCCTTCCAGCTGCACATGACCACAGATGGAAAATAAAGTCATCTATAATAAATGTCAATTCTTAAACCTTGCCACTTGCAGATACACAGTCCAAAATTACACTCCCACTGGTGTAGGAATTCTAGAGTCAGAAATTAGAATAAATTCAGGAGACCCCCCAGATTCTCCTGAAGAAGAAAATATAAAACTTCTATTAAGGGACCCTCCACAACCTCTAGCATATAAGAGGAAATATTCTGATAAGCATAAGATCACAATATAACAATAAGAACAACACTGAAATAAAGTACCATGAGAAACAGACAGGAGGCACACACACAGAAAAAGAGCATTAGTGTCTCATGAACTCAGAATATTATAAAAATGTGATAGAAAGTACAAAATAAGTATGTTGAATGATTAATAATTTTTTTGTAAAGGAATACAAAAAATGAAAGAACAGAATTGTATGAGAAAAGATCAAGCAGATTTCAAAGGAAATAAAATGGAACTTCTGGAAATAAAATATATTTAAAAGCCATTGGCTATAAAAAGCAACAGATAAAACAGAACTGAAAATTAGTGAACAACAACAAAAACTTAGAACAAAAAATGAGATCTGAGAATGTTATTGAGAATGGGCAAGAATGATAAGATGGAACACATGAAAAAAACCACAAATATTAGAATTAGAAGATCCAACACACAACTACTTAGAGATATGGAATAAGAGCCTAGACAGAATGGAAGCAGACAAAGTTATAGGAAATATTTAAGAAACAAGTAAAAAACTTTAGAAGTTGAAGGATATGAGACTAATTCTGGGTAAGATAGAACAAGCACACTTCACCCTCCTCTCTCCCTCTGAAAGCTATAAAATCTAGACAGAATGCATGGAGTATTTGAGGACTCTGATAATTAAAGAGGACCAGGCAAATTGAGAAAGAGCAGAGTGTGAAGTACTACCATACTGGCAGCAAGTACTTCTAAAAATAAACCACCATCAGAGTCAGACTGCCTCTGAGTGGTACACACAGAGGATAAACCTGAATATCCCACAAAGTCTTTGAAACCACACACACACACAAAAAAAAAAGGCTAGTCAAAATTTGAATTTGCAGTCTAAATCCTACTGATTCACTTGTCTGCTTTTAAAAAAAAGAAGTACTTTACAAGATTCAGAGTCTCATAATATTAAAATGTTCAGGATATAATCTGAAATTATTTGGCATATGAAAAAAAAACAGGGAAACTGCAACTTACATGAGAAAAACACAATCAACAAACACTGATGCCAAGATGATAGACATTGGAATAATTTTTAAAAGACATTAAAGAAGCTATTATAAAAATGCTCCAAAAAATAAGGGCAAACACTCTTGAAACAAATGAGAAGTGGCAGCAAATAAATAAAAGTAAAGATTTTAGAACTGGAAAGCGTAATAACTGAATATTTAAAACTCATTAAAATGGTTTAGTACTAGAGATGACAGAGGAAAGAGTGAGTCTGATAGATCAATTGAAATTATCTAGTCTGAACAACAGAGGGAAAAAAAATTAATTAATATAATAGCAGAAATCTGTGAGACAATACCTAAAGAAACTTGTCTTCAGAATCCCAAAAGAAAAGAGTTCAGTCCAAAAAAAATTTCCAGAAATAATGGCTTAACAGCATATCAATAATAGGTAAACTATGGAGAGAACTCAAATGCCCATCAACTGATGAACAGATAAAAAAAGATGTGGCATGTCTATATTATGGAATGGAATATCACTCAGCTATCAAAAAGAATGAAATCTTGCCATTTGCAATAATATGGATGGAACTAGAATGTATTATGCTAAGTGAAATAAGTCAATCAGAGAAAGACAAATACTATATGATTTTACTCATATGTGGAATTTAAGAAAGAAAACAGATAAGATATGGGAAGGGGCGAAAGAAAAAAAGAAGAGGGAAACAAGCCATAAAGGACTCTTAATGATAGAAAACAAACTGAGAGTTGATGGAGGGAAATGAGTGGGGGATGGGCTAGATAGGTGATGGATGTTAAAAAAGGCACTTGTTGTGATGAACACTGGGTATTGTACGTAAGTGATGAATCACTGAATTCTACTCCTGAAACCACTATTGCACTGTATGTTAACTAAAATTTAAATAAAAATTCAAAAAGAGGGACGCCTGGGTGGCTCAGTTGGTTAAGCGGCTGCCTTCGGCTCAGGTCATGATCCCAGCGTCCTGGGATCGAATCCCACATCGGGCTCCTTGCTCAGTGGGGAGCCTGCTTCTCCCTCTGCCTCTGCCTACCACTCTGTCTGCCTGTGCTCATGCTCTCTCTCTCTCTAACAAATAAATAAATAAAATCTTTAAAAAAAAATTCAAAAAGAAAAGAAAAAATGCCTTAAGACTTCTTGAATGTGTCAAAAGACATGAATTTATGGTTTCAAGGAGCTCAGTAAATCCCAAAATGGATAAATTCAAAGGAACCCATGACCAGCCATATCATAATCAAACTGCTGAAAACAATAAAAAAGAAAACTATCACAAAGAAAAAATATTGAAAGCAACCAGAGAAAAAGGACACTTTATTTATAGGGAAGCAACAATTTGAATTAATTCAGATTTATCAGAAACCACAAAGGCCAGATGGAGGGGAACAACATTTTTTTTAAAGATTTTATTTATTTATTTGACAGAGAGAGAGATAGATCACAAGTAGGCAGAGCAGCAGGTAGAGAAAGAGGGGAAGGCAGGCTCCCCAGTGAGCAGAGAGCCTGACTTGGGGATCCCAGGACCCTGAGATCATGACCTGAGCTGAAGGCAGAGGCTTAACCCACTGAGCCACCCAAGTGCTCCAGGAACAACATTTTTAAAGGTACTCAAAGAATAAAGTCATTCTGGAATTCTGTATCTGATGAAAATACCTTCAGAAATAAAGATGAAGGAAAAATATTCTCAGATAAAGAAAATGTAAAAGAACTGGTTATTAGCAGACCTACTTTGAAAGAACTGCTACAAGAAGTTCTTCAAATAGAAGAGAAATGATAACAGAAAGACAACTAGCATATCAGGAAAGAAGAAATGGCAACAAAAATGGTAAATATCTCGATAAACATAATAGACTGTTCTTTTGAGTCCTATAAAATATGCTTGATGCTTGTATTAGCTTTCTATTGTTGATATAACAAATTATCACAAACTTAGCAGCTTAAAATAACACAAATCTATGATCTTACAGTTCTGTAGGTCATAAATCAAACACTGGTTTCATTGGGCTAAACTCAAAGTGTCAATAAGATTGTATTCCTTTCTGAAGGCTCTGGGAAAACCCTTTATCAGCTTCTAGAGAGTGTCTGCATTCCCTGGCTCATTGCCCCCCTTCTATGTTCAAAGCCAGCAATAGCAATATCTAAGGATACCTCTGACAGTGTATCCTCTGTTTCTCTGACTACAGTTTGGAAAGGTCCTCAGCTTTTAAGCACTTACATGATGACAATAAGGTCATCTGGATAATCTAGGATAATCTAAGACCTCAACAAAGGCCCTTAACCTTAATTACTTGTACAAAGTTCTTTTGTCAGGTCAGGGAATAGAGTCACAGGTTCTAGGGATTAGGGTGTAGATATCTTTGAGGAGCCATTCTTCTGGCTATCATAGTGACTAAAAGAAATATTTTTAAATTGTCTGAATGGGTTTAAAAGTATGTTTATTAATATATAAAACAACCACAACATAAAGAGATGAGGATAAATGAACCAATATGGTGATAAATTTTCTACATTCTAATTGAAGTGGTAGCATATGAACTCGAAGGAGACAGTGAATAGTTAAGTATGTATAGTTTATTCTCTAGAACACGATCTTTAAAAGCTATACAAAGATCCAGTTAAAGATACAAAAGATAGAATACTAAAAAATATTCAAATAACTTGAAAGAGGAAAGAAAGGGTTAAGAGAGAAATAAAAGGAATACAGACAAAAGAAATAATAAAATGGTAGACCAAAATCCAAACATACCAATAATGGCATTAAATGTAAGTGGTCTAAACACAACAATGAAAAGACCAAAATTGTCAGAATGGACTCGAAAAATATAACCTAACTATATGCTAGTAAAAAATTCACTTCAAATATACTGTGGTAAATTTAAGGTAAAAGAATTAATAAATAGTATACTATGCAAACATCAATCAAAAGAAAGTTGGAATGGTTATATTAATATCAAAAAAAAGAGTAAACTTGAGAGCAAAGAAAATTACCATGGAAAAAGAGGTATATTATAGAATATTAAAAGGATCCATTGGCAAAGAAGACCTAACAATCCTAAGTGTGTCTGCACATAATAGCAAACTTTAAAATACATGAAGCATTTGCCTTAGAGAAATGGTGACAGAACTGGAGGAAGCAACTGACAAATCCACAATTATAGTTAGGAACTTCTTTACTCCTCTCTCGCAGTCAATGGAAATCTCTAGTCCCAGATAATTTCAATTCCAAATTCCACCAAACATTTAAAGAAGAAATAACATCAAGCATAAACAAATCTTCCAGAAAACAGAAGAGGAGGGAATGATTCCCACTTCTTTTTGTAAGACTAGCATTACTAATACAAAAACTAGACAAAGACAATGAAATACAAAAACAGACAAAAAAAAAAAAGAAAATTAGAACATAGACACAACATGTATCTTTTGAACATGGACACAAAATATATCTTTTGAACATACATGCAAAATCCTCAAAAAAAAAAAAATCAAATCAACAATCAAATCCAACAATATATAAAAACAACAACAAACAATAACAAAGTAGGGTCCTGGCCAGAAATATATAGTTGATTCAACATTTTAAAAATCAATCGATGTAATCTACCACTTTACAATCTAAAAAAGATAAATTAGGGGCGCCTGGGTGGCTCAGTGGGTTAAAGCCTCTGCCTTCGGCTCAGGTCATGATCTCAGGGTCCTGAGATCGAGCCCCGCATTGGGCTCTCTGCTCAGCGGAGAGCCTGCTTCCCTCTCTCTCTCTCTCTGCCTGCCTCTCTGCCTACTTGTGATCTCTGTCTGTCAAATAAATAAATAAAATCTTTAAAAAAAAGATAAATTACATGATCATATTAATTGATACAAGAAAAGCATTAGATAAAATTCAACTGTTGATAATAAAATAAATAACTCACTGTGAAGTAAAAATAGAAGGGAATTTGCTCAGTTTAATAAAGGACATTTTAAAATATTCTGCCTTAACAACAAAACACCACTGGAGTTTACAATCAATGAAATGAGCCAAGAAAAAGTAAAAACCGTTCAGGTTGGAAACAAAGAGATAATTTTTTTGAAGACTTTATTTATTTATTTGACAGAGTGGGAGTGAGAGAGGGAATACAAACAGGGAAAGTCGAAGAGGGAGAGCAGGCTCCCACTGAGCAGGGAGCCCAATTCGGGGCTTGATCCTAGGACCCCAGGATCATGACTGGAGCCAAAGGCAGATGCTTAACAATTGAGACACTCAGGCACCCCAAGATAATAATTTTTTCCCTAGATGTTTTGGTCATCTACATTTAAAAATCCCCAAAGCATCTTTGAAAAACCCATTAGAACTAGTAAGTGAGTTTAGCAATGTTATAGAATACAAGGTCAACATAGAAATAAATTATATGTAATATGGTTGCAAGGAATCATTGGAAATGTAAAAAAAAAAAAAACCATTTATAATAGCATTAAAAGAAAAAATGCATATAGAGAAATCTAACTATAGAGAAGATTTAACACTGGGAATTACAGAACATTGCTGAGTGAAATTAAAGACCTAAAAGGATGAAAAGATTCATCATGGTAATCAATAAGAAGATTTAATGTTACGGTATAAATTATATTCATATAGATCTAAAAATTTAAGACAATCCCACTCAAAATCCCAGTAGTCTACTTGGTAGCAATTGAGAAGCTGATTCTAAAATTTATAAGGAAAGGCAAAGAAAATAGAAAAGCCAAAAATCATTGATAAAGAGAAAAACTGGAGGATTAATGCCATCTGACTTTAAGAATATACTAAAAGATATATCATAGATCAAGACTATGTTATTAGGATGAGGACATCCTAATAAAAATTAATGGAATAAACAAAAGAGTATAGGAATAGACTCACAAGTATGCTTAACTGATTTTTTATGAAGGCACAGATATTTCAATGAATAACCGACAACTTTTTAAGATTCTAATTCCAGTATAACTTATGTTATATTAATTTCTTTTTAAATTTAAATTTAAATTAGTTAACGTATCATGTAGTATTGGTTTCAGGAGTAGAATTTAGTGATTCATCACTTATATATAATACCTGGTGTTCATCTCTACAAGTCCCCTCCTTAATGCCCATCACCCATTTAGTGCATCCTTCCTACCTTCCTCCCCTCTAGCAACCTTCAGTTTGTTCTCTGTAGTTAAGAGTCTTTTATGGTTTCCCTCCCTCTCTATTTTTTATCTTATTTTATTTCTCCTTCCCTTCCCCTATGTTCATCTGTTTTGTTTCTGGAAGTCCACATACAAGTGAAATTATATATTTGTCTTTCTTTGACTGACATTTCACTTAGCATAATACACTCTAGTTCCATCCACTTCATTCCACATGTCAAGATTTCATTCTTCTTGATGGCTGAGTAATATTTCCTTGTGTAGACACTTCTTCTTTATCCATTCATGAATCAATGGACATTTGAGCTCTTTCCATAATTTGGCTATTGTTGATAGTACTGCTATAAATATTGGCATGTATGTGCCCCCTTTAGATCAGCACTTTTGTATCTACTGGATAAATGCCTAGTAGTGCAATACCTGGATGGAAGGGTAGCTCTATTCTTAACTTCTTCAGGAACCTCCATGCTTTTTCCAGAGTGGCTGTACCAGTTTGCCCTCCCACAAACAATGCAAAAGATTTCCCCTTTCTCCACATCCTCATCAATATCTGTTGTTTTCTGAGTTGTTCGTTTTAGCCATTCTGACAAGTGTGAGGTGGTATTTCACTGTAGTTTTGATATGCACTTCCCTGATGATGAGTGATGTTGAGTATTTCTACATGTGTCTGTTAGCCATTTGTATGTCTTCTTTGGAGAAAAGTCTGTTCATGTCTTCTGCCCGTTTCTTAACTGGATTATTTACTTTGGGTGTTGATTTGATGAATTCTTTATAGATTCTGGACACTAGCCCTTTATCATATATGTCATTTGCAAATATCTTCTTTCATTCTGTAGGCTACCTTTCAGTATTATTGATTGTTTCCTTTGCTGTGCAGAAGCTTTTTATCTTGATGAAGTCCCAATAGTTCATTTTTGCTTTTGTTTCCTTTGCCTCCAGAGACACATCTAGTAAGAAGTTGCTGTAGCTGAGGTCAGAGGTTGCTGCTTATTTTCTCCTCTAGGATTTTGGTGGGTTTCTGTCTCACATTTAGGTCTTTTATCCATTTTGAATTTATTGTTGTGTATGGTGTAAGAAAGTGGTCCAGTTTCATTCTGCAAGTCACTGTCCAGTTTTCCCAACACCATTTGTTGAAGAGACTTTCTTTTTTTCCACCTGATATTCTTTGCTGCTTTGTCAAAGATTAGTTGACCATATATCTGTGGGTCCATTTCTAGGTTCTCTATTCTGTTCCATTAATCTATGTGTCTGTTTTCGTACCAGTACCTACTGTCTTGATGATTACAGCTTTGTAATAGAGCTTGAAGTTTGGAATTGTGATGCTTCCCACTTTCTTTATCTTTTTAAAAATTGCCTTGGTTATTTGGGGTCTTTGGTGGTTCTATATGAATTTTAGAATTGGTTCTTCTAGTTATGTGAAAAATGCTGGTGCTATTTTGAACAGGCTTGCATTGAATGTGTGGATTGCTCGGGCATTGACATTTTAACAATATTCATTCTTCCAATCCATGAGCATAGAATGTTTTCCACTTCTTTGTGTCTTCCTCAATTTCTTTCATAAGTGTTCTACAGTTTTCAGAAATACAGATCTTTTACCTCTTTTGGTCAGGTTTATCTCTAGGTATCAAATGGTTTTTGTGTGATTGTAAATAGGATCGATTCCTTAAATTCTCTTTCTGTTGCTTCATTATTCATATAGAAATGCAACAGATTCCTATATATTGATTTTACATCCAGCAACTTTGTTGTAATCATGTATCAGTTCTAGCAATTTTTGGTGGAGTCTCTCAAGATTTCTTCATAGAGTATCATGTCTTCTGGGAAGAGTGAAAGCTTGACTTCTTCCTTGTCAATTTGGATGCCTATTACTTCTTTTGGTTGTCTGATTGCTGAGGCCAGGACTTCCAGTATTATGTTTTTGAACCACAGTTGTGGGAGTGGACAGCCCTATCATATTCCTGACCTTAGAGGAAAAGATCTCAGTTTTTCCCTATTGGGGATGATTATTAGCTGTGGGTCTTTTGCATATGGCCTTTATGATGTTGAGGTATATCCCTTCTATCTGTACTTTCTTGAGGGTTTTTATCCAGAAAGCATTTTACATTTTGTCAAATATTTTCAACTATTGAGAGGATCATATGGTTCTTATGCTTTCTTTTATTAAAATGGTGTATCACGTTGATTGATTGCATTGAACCAATCTTGCAGTCCGGGAATAAATCTCACTTGGTCGTGATGAATAATACTTTTAATATATTGTTGGATCCAATAAGCTAATATCTTGTTGAGAATTTCTGCATCCATGTTCATTAGGGATATTGGTCTATAATTCTCCTCTTTAGTGAAGTCTTGTCTGGTTTTGGGATCAAGGTAATTCTGGGTTCATAGAATGGATTTGGAAGTTTCCCTTCCCCTTCTGTTTTTTGGAACAGTTTCAGAAGAACATGCATTAATTCTACTTTAAATGCTTGGTAGAATTCCCATGGGAAGCCATCTGGACTCTTGAATGTTGGGAGGTTTTTGACTACTGATTCAATTTCTTTGTTGTTCAGATTTCTTATTTCTTCTTGTTTCAGTTTTGGTAGTTTATATGTTTCTAGGAATTTATCTGTTTCTTCCAGATTGCCTAATTTGTTGGCAGACAATTGATCATAATATTCTCTCATAATTGTTTGTATTTCTGTAGTGTTGGTTGTGATCTCTCCTCTTTCATGAATGATTTTATTTATTTGGGTCCTTTCTCTCTTCTTTTTGATAAATTTGGCTGACGGTTTATCAATCTTATTAATTCTTTCAAAGAGCAAGCTCCTAGTTTTGTTGATCTGTTCTACTGGGGTTTTTTGTATTTCTATATCATTGATTTTTGCTCTAATCTTTATTATTTCCCTCCTTCTGTTGGTTTTAGGCTTATTTTCTGTTCTTTTTCCAGTTCCTTTAGGTGTAAGATTAGGTTGTGTATTTGAGACTTTCTTGTTTCTTGAGGAAGGCCTATATTGCTATATACTTACCTCTAATGACCACCTTTGATGCATCCCAAACGTTTTAGACCACTGGTTTTCATTTTCTTAAAGATTTTTATTTATTTATTTGACAGAGAGAGATCACAAGTAGATGGAGAGGCAGGCAGAGAGAGAGAGAGAGAGAGGGAAGCAGGCTTCCTGCTGAGCAGAGAGCCCGATGCGGGACTTGATCCCAGGACCCTGAGATCATGACCTGAGCCAAAGGCAGTGGCTTAACCCACTGAGCCACCCAGGCGCCCCGATTCCATGTACTTTTTTAATATCTTCTTTAATTTCCAGGTTAACTCATCCATTATTTTTTTTTAGATATTTTATTTATTGATTTGTCAGAGAGAGAAAGGGCACAAGGGGTGGGGAAGCAGCAGACAAAGGGAGAAGCAAGCTCCCTGCTGAGCAAGGAGCCCATGTGGGACTCAATCCCAGGACCCTGGTATCTGACCTGAGCTGAAAGCTCAGGGTTCCCATTTAACAGACTGAGCCACCCAGAAATCCCAACCCATTCATTCTTTAATAGGATGTTCTTTGCCCTCTGTGTATTTGTGGTCTTTCCAATTTTTTTCTTGTGGTTGACTTCAAGTTTTATAGTATTGTGGTCTGAAAATATGCATGGTGTGATCTCGATCTTTTTGCACTTGTTGAAGCCTGATTTGTGACCCAGTATGCAATCTGTTCTGGAGAATGTTTCATGTGCATGCGAAAACAGTGTGTATTCTTCTGCTTTAGGATGAAATGCTCTGAATACATCTGTTAAGTCCATCTGGTACAGTGTGTCATCAAAGCCCTTGTTTCCTTGTTGATCTGCTTAGAAGATCTGTCCATTGCTGTGAGTGGGGTGTTAAAGTCCCCTACTATTATTGTATTATTATCGATGAGTTTTTTTTTTTTTTTAATCTGTTATTAATTGATTTTTACATGTGGCTGCTCTGAAGCTGGAGGCATAAATATTTACAATTGTTAGATCTTCTTGTTGGCTAAACCCATTTATTTTAATATTAAGTGCCCTTCTTCATCTCTTTTTATAGCCTTTGGTTTAAACTCTGGTTTATCTGATATAAATATGGCTACTCCAGATTTCTTTTGATGTCCATTAGCATGATAGATGGTTCTCCACCCCCTTACTTTCAATCTGGAAAAACCCAATCAGTCTTTGGGTTTAAAATGAGTCTCTTGTAAGCAGTATACCAATGGGTCTTATTTTTTTTATCCATTCTGACACTCTATGTCTTTATGAGTCCTTTTACATTCAGAGTAATTATTGATAGAGATGAATTCAGTGCCATTGTATTACCTATAAAGTTACTGTTCCTATAGATTGTCTCTGTTCCTTTCTAGTTTTTGTTGCTTTTGCTCTCTCTTTCCCATGCAAAAGGCTCCCTTTTATATTTCCTGCAGCGCTGTTTTAGTATTCACAAACTCCTTTAGTTTTTGCTTGTCTTGGAAACTCTTTATCTCTCCTTCTATTCTGAATGACAGCCTTGCTGGAAAAAGTATTCTTGCATGCATGTTTTTCCCACTTAGCACACTGAATATATCATGCTACTCCTTACTGGCCTATCGAGTTTCTATGGACAGGTCTGCTGATAGCCCTCTGTGTCTACTCTTATAGGTTAAGGACCTTTGTCCCTACCTGCTTTCAGAATTCTCTCCTTATCTTTGTTATTTTGCAAGTTTCACTATGATATGTTTGTTTTTGACCTATTTTGTTGATTTTGAGGGCGAATTCTCTGTGCCTCTTAGACTTGAATGTCTGTTTCCTTTCCCAGATTAGGGAAGTCCTCAACTATAATTTGTCTAAATAAACCTTCTGTCCCTTTTTCCTGCTCTTCTTCTGGGACTCCTATGATATGGATAATATTGCTCTATGTGGAATCGCTGATTTCCCTAAGTCTATATTCATGATCTAATAATTTTTCTTTCCCTATTCTTTTCACCTTATTTTCCATAATTTTATCTTCTATATCACCTATTCTCTCCTCTGCTTCTTCCATTCTCCTTGTGATTACACCTAGTTGTTTTTGCATCTCAAGTGTACCATTTTTTATTTCAGCCTGACTGGTTTTTAGGTCTTTTAACTCTGCAGCCAGGGTTTCTCTGGTGTCTTCTATCCTTCTTTGAAGCCCAGCTAGTATTCTTATGACTATTGTTCTAAATTCTTGTTCAGATATATTGCTTATATCTACTTTGAGCAAATCACTGGCTGTGATTTCTTAATCTTTCTTTTGGGAAGAATGCCTCCATCTTGTCATTATGTCTAGGTTTCTGACTTTTGCATATTATGGAGGTTTGTTATTTTTCCTGTTCCTGAGAATAATACTATATTAAGTGGTCATATACTGTCCAGGGCCTGGTGTTTCAAGAAGTGTTTCTGGTGTATGATTGTATGCACTCTGCTATTGTGTTTTCACTACTCTTTCCCATAGCATGGTCCTCTACAGAGCTCATCCTTGCTTGCAGTGGGAGTGTTGGACTTTTAACTAGGTGTGCTTTGATTTAAGATAAGCCTGATTAAAAAAAAAAAAAAAAAAAGGCAAGCCTGATCTAAGAAAAAAAGGAAAAGGAACCAAAAAGTAAACAAAAAGACAAAAAGTGGTGCCTGGGTGGCTCAGTCATTGGGTGTCTGCCTTCGGCTTGAGTCATTATCTCGGGGTCCTGGGACTGATCCCCACATCAGGCTCCCTGCTCAGCAGGGAATCTACTTCTCCCTCTCCCACTCCCCCTGCTTGTGTTCCCTCTCTGGCTATCTCTCTGTGTCAAATAAATAAAATATTTTAAAAATTTTAAAAAATGACAAATAAAAAACTATAAGCCTGATTCCAAAGAAAAAGATAGAAGGAAAAAAGAATAGCAAAAGAAAGAAGAAGAAGAAGAGTGATCCAAAAAATGAGAAAAGGAAACGAACCAACCATCAAATGAAAAAAAAAAAAAAACAACACTATAAGCCTGATACCCAAAAAATAAATAAATAAAATAAATATCTATATATCTATATATAGATATATATATAAAAGTTAAAAGTTTAAAAAATTTTAAAAATTAAAGAAAAAGAAAAAAAGAAAGCCTGGTCCTATTTGCATTGGAACCGAAGCTGACACTTTGGAGCACTCTGTGATAAGCAGACTTGGTACATGCAGGGGGCCTGTTAGCTCAGTCTGACCTGCCCTTGTAAAAATGCCCCTAGCTGCAGGGGGCGGGGTGTGTTGTAAGTGACTCCAGCCTCCACTGAAGGCACTGTGTTTCTCTTCCAAGTCTGACTGTGCTGATGGGCAGGGGAGTGGAAGATGGCATCATCCTGCCCTCTCATCCCTGGGTAGGGGACTTTCCTGCCACGGCTATTTAGAAGGCCCTCACAGTAAAGCAAACAAGCTCCTTTCTGTGTCCCAGGTCTTCCTCAGATCCCTGCTCTCAACCTATCTGTGTCTGGACCAACAGTACCCTGGTGCCACAGATCTCACTGTGTTTTATCTCTGGCCGGCAGCTAGATTCAAAACTCCAAATCTTAAAGGGCCTGGTACAGTGAGGATCCATTCCCCTCCCCCAGAGGAGAGCCTCGAGGTGCACCCAGCACCGTTCTGTCCCAGAAAAGCAGTCCCACAGTGGCTGGAGTCTACTGAGACATACAAAGAAAAGCTGTGACCAGGTTATCTGCCCTCCTTGTATGCCTGTGTCCCCTGTTGCTGAATGGCTGCTCAGTGGAGCGTGGCATGCCTTTTGTCCTTGGAGAGGCAACATACCCTCTTCCAAATGTACTCGTTCTCTTCCACTGCATCTCAGGGGATCCCCACACTGGGGCATACTGTGCAAACCCTGTGCACTGCTCTCTCTCCTGCTCTTTCCCTCTCTCCCTGACTTTCCTTCACAAAAAGTGCTCACTCCCCTTCCTGGCACCACAGCTTTCCTCTCCCAATATTTACATCTCCTAACCTTGCATCTGCCACATTTTCTGCCTCCAATTGTGCAGCTTGTTTTCATAGTCCTCAGACTGATTTCCTAGTTATTCAAAATGATTTAATGTTGATCTAGCTGTGTCCGAGGGATGAGGCAAGCTCAGACTCCCACTACTACCCTGCCGACTTAACTTCTCCCCCATATTAGTTTTAAGTGTACAATATAGTGATTCTACAATTCTATATATTACTCAGTGTTCAACAGAAGTGTACTCTTAATTCCCATCACCTATTTCACTCATTACCCTACCCACCAGCCCTCTGGTAACCATCAGTTTGTTCTCTATAGTTAAGAGTCAGTTTTTTGGTTGTTCTCTTTTTTTTTTCTTTGTTCATTTGTTTCTTAAATTATACGTATGAGTGATATCATATGGTATTTGTCTTTCTCTGGCTAACTTATTTCACTTAGCATTATAGGCTCTAAATCCATCCGTGTTGTTGTGAATGGCAAGATTTCATTCTCTTTTATGTCCAAGTAATATTCCATTGTATAAATATATATATATATGTATACATATATATATATATATATTCCACATCTTCTTTATCTATTCATCCAGAAAAATGATAATTTTTTAAAGTTTTCTTATTTAAGTAATCTCTATACCCAACAAGGAGCTCAAACTCACAATCCCAAGATCAAGAGTTACACGCTCTTCAGACTGAGCCAGCCAGGCACCCTGAAAAATGATCATTTTTTAACAATAATACTTGAACAACTGAATATCCAAATGGAAAGAAAGCAAAGAAGATGAGGGAGGGGAAAAATGAGGGAGGAAGTAAGGGAGGGAGAGAATCCTTACTCATAACACTTATCTTGCACCATATTTAAGAATTAACCTGAAATGGATCATAAGGTAAGGATTTTATAGTTTTAGAGGAAAACATAGGTGAAAATCTTTCTGACTTGGGTGAGGTAAAAGTTTCTTTATTTTATTTTATTTTATTTATTTATTTGACAGACAGAGATCACAAGCAGGCAGACAGGCAGGCAGACGGGGGGGGGGGGAAGCAGGCTCCCCGCTGAGCAGAGAGCCCAATGTGGGGCTCAGTCCCAGGACCCTGAGATCATGACCCAAGCCGAAAGCAGAGGTCCTAACCCACTGAGCCACCCAGGCACCCCTAGGCAAAAGTTTCTTAAGAAGGGCACCAAAAGGGATGCCTGGGTGGCTCAGTTGGTTGGGCGGCTGCCTTCGGCTCGGGTCATGATCCCAGCGTCTTGGGATCGAGTCCCGCATCAGGCTCCTTGCTCGGCAGGGAGCCTGCTTCTCCCTCTGCCTCTGCCTGCCACTCTGCCTACCACTCTGTCTGCCTGTGCTCGCACTCTCTCTCTCTCTCTCTCTCTAACAAATAAATAAATAAAATCTTTAAAAAAAAAAGGGCACCAAAAAAGCACAAAAATTAATAGAAAAAAACTGATAACTGATACTTCAAAATTAAAAACTAGACTTTTAGAAGACAAGAAATTTTTAAAAAATAAAGGAGAAAATATTTGTAATAAAGGAGTTGTACTGAGATTATATAAAGAACTCTTATACTTCAGTGAGACAAAAAAAAAAATCAGTTAAAAAGAAAACAAGGAAAATATTTAAATAGACACTTTGCCAAAAAGAGATACATCGATGACAAAAAAGTACATGAAAAATTCCCCAACATCAGTGCTCATTAGGAAAAAACAAATTAAAACCACAGTGGCAGCAGCACCTGGCTGGCTCAGTGGGTTGAGCATCTGACTCTTGGTTTAGGCCCACATCACGATCTCTTGATCATGGGATCAAACCACAACAGACTCTGCACAGAATCTGCTTGAGATTGTCTCCCTTTCTCTCTCCCTCTGCCCTCCCCCTGCTCACGCTCTCTCCCTCTTTCTCTCTCTAAAATAAATTTTTAAAAAACTCACAGTGAGATACAGACTTATTAGAATGGCTAAAATTAAAAAGGCTGACAGTTCCACATGCCAGTAAGATGCAAAGTGACATGAGTTCTCATTTTTTTGCTGGAGGGAGTCAAAATGGTATAGGTCCTTTGGAAAGCTGTTTAGAAGCTTCTTATAAAGTGAAATATTCGCGCCTAGGTATTTGTTCTGGAAAAATAAAAACAGATTGTCTCCAAAAGACCCATTTCTGAATGTTTATAGTAGCTTTATTTATTTTAAGCAAATGTAGAAACAGCCCAAATGTCTACAGACTGAAAAATGGGCACATGAATTGTGATAAATTCCTGCAATGGAACACTGCTTAGCAGTGAAGCACATTGAACTACTAATAATGTGACAATATGCTCCTTTCACATGCTGTCACAAAGCCTCAGATGATGACAGAGTTATTCTGGACTCATTTCTTGTTCTTTTCATTTTACATTAACAATCATCAGAGTATCTTGGTTTCTATTTCAGGGCTCAAGGCAGAGTAACTCAGATTTATTTAACTAACCACACACTCAGACATCTTCCTTAGCCCACACGTAACTTGAAAGACCTAGCCCTTCAAGACCTTATTTGTGAGGTTTTACTGAAACAACATGACCACAGAAAATAATAAAATGATTCTGAAAGTAGAACTGGACTAAGCAGGGTACAAAGATAAAGGGAGACTGATAACAATAAACAGCAAAAAGAAAAAGTATAAAAGCAAAACGATTAGAAAAAAGAAGCAATATCTCAAAAGGGGAATGGTATGAAAAAACAAATGTAAGTGGGAAAAGAGAATTTATATAGCCAAGGTGCCTTTCCTTCCAAAGCACACTCTAACTCACTTGGGACGGTGGAAGGTAAAAGAGATGCCCACTGGGGACATGAGAGGAGGTTAGCTTTCAGTCAACATTCTTTATATTCTCAACACACTTTGAACGACTCACACCTCAACTGAAACTCTCTAAGAAAAATAAGACAAGTGTTGTTTCAAACAGTTCTAGAGACAGCATGGTCAAAGATACAAGCTTGGAACTTACTCAGGAGCTCTGGGTCAAGGCTCTGTCCCACTTCTTTCCTGAGCTAACCACAACCTCCCTGCCCCAGTTATCAGGATAGCATAAGTAATGCCATCTAGCCCAGCGCTGGGGAGGGTCAAGTCCACTTCAAAAATTGCTACATAGTAAATAAATCCTAGTTCGTCTTGTTGTCGTCCTGTTGTCCTATGAAACTATGCCATACCAGGGTTAGCCTGTTTCTGTCATTACGCTTAGTTATTCAGTTACCATATGCAAAATAATGCTAATTAAAATTAGTCCATAGGAATAACCAAGGAAAGGAAAACAAGAAATGTGAATATGGTTAACTAAATAGCACTGGTAGTTTGTGAGCCTTGGTTAAAATATGTGGGTAGTGTTCTGAGCCCAGCACTGACTTACTGGCTTATCAAATGCTATCAGTCTCCAAGAGCTATGAGTCATTGGTTTAAAAACGTATCCCACCACACAGCCCTTATTTTTCAATGCCAATGGACAAGCAGAGTGAGTACTGGCTGCCTTTGCCAAGACACTGCAATACTTAATGTTCATCTGAACAGAATGAAGTCTCCATGTGGACCCAGCCAGTCCGGCTTCTGGCGTTACTTAGAGTTTTCTATTAAAAGACAGGGCTTTGTCAAGCATTAAGGGACAAAGTAACCCTCCCGAGAACGGCTAAAGGCCAGCATATTCTTAATGACACCCACTTTAACTTATATCAGATTTCTCCCTTCACCCACAACCAGAAATGGTAAATATAGAAGTCATTAAAAATTCCATTTTCAAAGGAAGATTTTATTTGACTCTGCCACTTGCTATCAACAAAAATCATTCCTTTTTTTTCCCCTCAAAGGCCCACCCATGTAGCCCATACCTTAAAGAAAACTTATTAAATTCAGGCCTCAAGACATAATCAAAATCTTTCCTGACTCATCACATAATTCTTGATAGTTCTTAGCGACTGACATTGGAATCTTCTTTTTGATGAACTTGCTAGATGGAAGAAAGTACAGACCAAGTTTCCCAAACACATGGCTTGAGAGCAAAGATAAGTTTATGTGAGTATCTTCAGAGTCTGGCAGGGACCCAGGATCAGCGTGAACTCCGCCAAAGTATCTATGCACACATAGCATCTTCTGACAGGAAGAAATGCCTCAAGACTTCTGTCACCATGCCAGGGCCAGCCTCTATTTCCAGCTTTACTCTCTCGCCCAAAGGCTGGAGCTGAGAATGCAAACCGAAGACAGAGCTGCTGAGTGAGCAGGAAAATAAATGTGTGAGTAGGTGCTGGGGTGCTGGGGCCATCCTTCTCCCTTCCCCATGCAGGCTGACTCTTAACATTCACAGCACTAAGGGGGAAGGCTGGGGAGACAGGCCATCACTTCCAATCACAGAAGAAGAAAGCTTGAAAAGTTCTCAGGTTGCGCACTAAGGCAAAGACAAGTTGAGTGATTTGTTCAAAATCACACAACTCATTAATTTCAAAGCTAGCTCGTAAGACTCATTGTCTTAAATTTATTCATTACTCCACAGGTCTTTGTAGAGATCCACGATGGGATGAGTACCACGCTCTGTGCCTCAGATCAGCAAATCTCAGCCAGGGTCCAGATACACTTGGCAAAAGAGCCCTTATGAACCGCCCCAGACTAATCTAAAAATATAACTGCCGGGGTGCTTGGGGGTTTAGTCAGGAGAGCATGTGACTCTTGATCTCAGGGTTGTGAGTTCAAGCTCCACGTTGGGCCTAGAGCCTACTTAAAAAATAAAGAGGCTACCTGGGTGGCTCAGTCAGTTAAGTGTCTGCCTTGGGCTCAGGTCATGATCCCAGGGTCCTGGGATCGAGCCCCGCATTGGGGTCCCTGCTCAGTGTGGGAGGGCCTGCTTCTCCCTCTCCCTCTGCCACTTCCACTGCTAGTGCTTTCCTACTCGCTCGGTCTGTCAAATAAATAAATAAAATCTTTATAAATAAACAAACAAACAAACAAACAAACACAATTTTAAAGAATAGAAATATAACTACTGTCTTTAGATGATGCACCATCCCCTTGGACTTTCACAAACAGGTACATGAAATGTTACCCAGGCCCAACCTATACCCTTCTGACAAAATCTTTCTCTCTCCCCACTCACTGTTTTCAACACCCCTTGGGTGCTTCTGGAAACAGCCTAGCATGTTCTTGCCTCAGGAACATCACTTATCCAGTTTTCTCGGCCTGGAATACACTTCTCCCACACAGCTGCTTTCCTTCCCAACGTCACCCTGTCAGTGAGGCCTTCCCAAAGGAAGGACAACTGCAACACCCCCCAACATACATACCCAGCACATCCTACCCCCTTCCTTAATTTATATTTATGATATATTTACTTGTTTATTGTCAATGTTGCCTCACTCCATGATATAAAGCTCCATTTTCACGACTTTATTCACTGTTTTATCCTTAATATCTACAAAAGTGCTTGGCACACTGTAGACGTCAAGAAATATTTGTTGAAGATGAGAATAAGGGTGTAAAAATGCACCTAGTTGGGGCACCTGGGTGGCTCAGTGGGTTAAAGCCTCGGCCTCTGGCTCAGGTCATGATCCCAGGGTCCTGGGATCAAGCCCCACATTGGGCTCTCTGCTCAACAGGGAGCCTGCTTCCCCCCCACACCGCCGACTTGTGATCTCTGTCTGTCAAATAAATAAATAAACTCTTTTTAAAAAAATGCACCTAGTATGTATTTGGCATAGAGTAAGCATTTGATAAATGGTAGCTACTATTAGAATTTGCTACAGTCAAAGTATGCAAACTATTGATCAAGAGGACATAATCCTCTAGGGCAAGCAAAATCTCCTCATTAACTTCTATAGAACATTCTATCTAGTTGCTGAGATATGACAAAAGCCAGCTTCTTTTCTCAACTACTATACATTCAAAATGGGTTCAACAAATGATTTTTTATGGAGACCTAAATTTTTTAGCAAAACCTCCTGTGTAAAATCCGCAGCAGTTTTGTAACATAATTTTTTAGCAATGAAAAGAAATTGACAACTTTTTTCACTTGTTATTTATCTCAGTACTTCAGGTTGTTACTGATTGTACACAAGAATGTGACTCAAAATGCCTCCAACTTAGGATAAAGCATAGACATTCTTTCTTCATTTCATTTTTTTCCCATTGCCTTTAGTGTCCTCCCTCTTACACAGCAAATTGTATCACTGTGACTGACAACTGTTTTGCCAACATTTCAGGTATATTTCTCAACTTTTTGCTTTTCTATTCTCTTTATCCACACATCAAATTACTCCCCCCCGCCTTTAGCTTGACTATTGTTGCATCCTGTTTCATTCCAAAGATGACATGTTATTTTAATTGACAAAATTTGGGCATTCAAAATGGTAATTTTATTTTCTGTACTTCTATTCAATTTAAGACCTCATTTTTCCCTGGCAGAAAAAGGTAATAACTATTGTTATTGAGTGCTTACTACATGTCAGACATCGTTGAGAGAATCAAGTCACTAATTCTCATATTAGTCCTATGAGGTACCCATATTACAGGAGAGGAAACTGAGACACAGAGAACTTAAATATCTTCACCAGGATCATACTGGTGATTGTAGGAGAGCTGGGATTCAAACACAGGTGGTGTGACTCCAAAGCTGAATGTCTCAACCACCCCGCTGTAGTTATTTCTTTCAAAATTTGCCAAAAAACAGAGTGCATGAGTGGCTCAGTCAGTTAAGTATCTGATACTTGATCGCAGCTCAGATCTTGATTTCAGGTTTGTGAGTTCAAGCCTTCATTGGGCTCTTTGTTGGGCTCCACGCTGGGTGTGATCCCTCCTTTATTTTATTTTTTTTAATTAATTAATTAATTTTTTTTTTGACAGACAGAGATCACCAGTAGGCAGAGAGGCAGGCAGAGAGAGCGGGGAAGCAGGCTCCCCGCTAAGCAGAGAGCCCAATGTGGGGCTCAATCCCAGAACCCTGGGATCACAACCCAAGCAGAAGGCAGAGGCTTTAACCCACTGAGCCACCCAGGCGCCCCTCCTCCTTTTTTTAATTTTTATTTTTTTATTGTTTAAGATTTCATTTATTTATTTGACAGAGAGAAATAGATCACAAGTAGGCAGAGAGGCAGGCGGGGGGCGGGGGAGAAGCAGGCTCCCTGCTGAGCAGAGAGCCCCATGTGAGGCTCGATCCCAGGACCCTGAGATCATGACCTGAGCCAAAGGCAGAGGCTTAACCCAGTGAGCCACCCAGGCGCCCCGATTTTTAAAAGATTTTTTTATTTTACTTATTTTGAAGAGAGAGAAGAGGGGGAGGGACAGAGGGTGAGGGTAAGGAAGAATCTCAAGCAGACTGCATGCTGAGCCCAGAACCTGATGTGGGGTTCGATCTCACAACACTGAGATCCTGACCTGAGCCAAAATCAAGAGGAAGACACTCAAGCAACTAAGTCACCCAGGTGCCCCAGAGCCTACTTTAAAAAATAAAAAGAAGTTGCTAGAAAAAGTGATCCATATACAATATGCATTCTTCCTGTAGGACATTCTGGTGATGGGTCCTCTGCTCTCAGCTCAGCCACTGCCACTGATGGAGCTCAGGTTCATCAGGACCATGTCCCTTAAGAGCCAAAGTCTTTTATATAATCATTATTGTTATTGGTTTTTTAAAATTTTGTTAATTCTTGTTAATTGTTGAATTTTGTTAATTCTTAATTTTTAAGTTGTTCTGTTACTGTTTCTTTTTGAAATTTATTTCCATAAATTAATAAATAAATATTTCTTATTTCCATGACAATTTTTTTCTTCCTGTGGTCAGGATGCTGTATAGTAAACGTCCTCCTTTCCCACTAGACTAAAAGCTCTGTAAGAGCAAGGCTTGTATCTATCTTACTCAGGACTGTGTACTCAGAGCCACACATAATGCCAAGCAGTAAGTCTGGGGCTCAATGCATATTTCTTTGAACAAGTTGAAACATAATTTCCTTTCCCTCTTTTTATTCAATTTCTTATGTTGTGGTTCTATAACACTGCCTTGAGAGAACCTCAGAATAATATATTTTATTAAATATACAGATACATTTATTGAATATATTGGCAAAGTACGCTATAATTTAAAGACTGAAGACTTGCTTTCAAATATGTCTCAGAAATGGAATAAGCCTATTCCAATAGCACGTTCAGGAGGCTTCAGTTTCCTTTCTAACCCCAGATAATTGTACTACACAAGGTGAGGCATCTAGTTAACTTGTGAGGTTGATACTCAGCTGAGAGAATATGGGTGTGCTTAAGAATAGGATTTAATTTTTTTTGAAGATGTGAGCATTTGAAGAAGGGAATCAGTATGTGAAGGTCAGTGCATGATTGTGCATGAGTAAGCACTTGAGTGGGAAAGGATAACCAGAGTAGAGAGGAACACCTCACCAGATTGACAGACAACACTCCAGGTTTCTACTGCCAATTCTGCCACTCACCAAGTGGACAAGTCAAAGGACCTCCATCACTACCACCATGCCATCATCCTCATCATAGTCATAAAAGTATCTAACACAGACAAAGTGCCTACCAGCTTTCATGGATTATTTCATTCAATCATTACAAGTGCCCTAATAAGTAAATACCATAATTATTATCACCAAACTATTACAGATAAAGAAACCAAAGCATAGAGAAATTTAGTAACTTACCTAAGGGCAACGTTAGGTGAGGGGCACAACTGATCTTTGAACCTTAACAATCTAATTCCAAGACCTAAACTCTTCATCAGTTCTTTCTCTCAAATCTCTCTGGGTCTCACTTTTCTCATGAATTTTCTCTATCAGAGATTAAGTTAAAACATCAAGTCCTTCACAGCTCCAAAAGTCTATTATTCTAAATAAAATGCAGACAAATTAACCCTTTACATAGTCAGTAATGTATGTAATCATACAATCATGATTTTGCTAATAATAATTTATCATGGAAGGTCAGCATTTTCTTAAATGACAATTATTAACATTATTTTAACACAGTTAAATCAAGTGTTTCTGGGATCTGATTGGTACTTCTTTATGACTCAGAGAGGGTAGAGGTTGCATACGAGAAATGATTACAGATGAGGCACCTATACTATCATAAACAAGCTGGATACAGGATCTGAGATCAGCTGTGCTCCTGTCCCAAGCAACTAAGGAAGCCTAACAGCTCGGATTCGCCATACCCACTAAATGTCAATGTCTACCTAGCATCCTAAATGAGAGCAACAACTATCATCAAACTTTCAAATGTTTCTTCCTACAATTAGGACCACATCCATAATCCTAAATCTGACTGCAGAAGTGTTTCTCAAACTGTGGTGACAGACTATTTTTTTCTAGTTTTACTGAGGTAGCAGACTAATTTTTAATCTCTAATCCAGTGTGAATTAGCAGGTTAAAGATTTTAAATTTTATGTTTGTAAAGTATATTGAAATAAACTTCTAGAAAAGTACATTTTAAAAGATATACAAACTTAACAGACCTAAAATCACATTTCAATAAATCTAATCAGAACAAACATAAAAGGGAAAAGTCATAAGAATCATATACATTGTTTACAGAAAGTATGTATGTAGGAGATTAAAATGGAGAATTGCTGATTATACTCATAATTTTTGTCATTCACAATCATACGAAACAAAAATTATGAAGGAAATAGCACTTCTCTGTATTAAATTGCTTTACTCACACTTTGAATGAACACTGTATATATCAATAGTTCAGTCGATTTTCTGCTTGCTAACTTATCCAGGTTGGATAGAAGACAATGCTACTCTTAGGGGATAATATACATCTATGTTTTGTTTTATTAACATTTATAATAAAGAAATCAGTTTCACAAAGGTAAATTCACAAGAATGGAAGAAAATGAGTCACAGTAAGCTTTCATTTTTTTCAAAAGTAAGGCATGTAATGTATTTTTGAAATCTATCTTTAATCCTTTATCAATAAACAGTCACAGCAATTTATCATGTAAAGTCATGGTTAAATTTATATCACCTTTCAAAAATTAAAAGGAATGCTGGATCCGTTATTTTTTCATGCCTGCGTCTTCTTTTGATACAAAGTAAAATTCCAAATGTTTTCCAAATTTGTAAGGCACTCACAGATGTGCAAGCCGAGATCATCAATTATCCCACTGATATCTTTTGTTGAATTATGTAATACGTCATAACAATCTATAGAAACTATTCCTCTAAGCTTCTAACTCCAATTTTGCTCTTCAGTTTTATCTACAAGTGAAATATATTTTGCATTCCCTCCTTGCATGGATTTATTTAGGTCATTGAAAATACCAAAGATGTCAGATAAACAAATTTATGCTGTTCAAGTCACAATTTTTAAAATATGGGGATTAAACTACTTTCTTATCTTGAGGAAAGACTAGGAGTTTCTTTTGTGATTCAACATTTTCAACAGAACTTTTCCCCTCTATAATCACCACAAGTCTACATGCAAAAACAGTCCCTAATAATCAGTTTTCATACCGATCATAAAGACCAGTTTCTATATTCTCTCTATAATAAAGAGAATAATATAGTAGAATTTAACACAATCACCTTAGCATAACTCGTAATGTTTACTATGGCACTAAGCACTCTGTCTAGTTCAGCTGACATTTTTCTCATAACAAGACTTACTTGATGAAGGAAGTAGTGTGTTAAATTACGAGCTTCTCAATCTGGGTATTTATTCCAGAATACTTTTCTATTATTGCAGTTGCCGCATTAAAGGATACTTGCATATAAAACTTAAGCTGTAAACCACATTAGCTGACACTGATCACATGCTTAGATATTGTGGTAATAATCAAAGTTCAATAAGTGTTGCTAGACAGTTGCTCTTTATTTGCTTCATGTAGATCTATTATAAACAGTTTAAAACTAACCTTGATCTATAAAACTCCACAAATCCAGCTCTCACTCAGCTGTCCAAACTCGTCTAATGCCACTCTCCCCCCACTCTCTGTACTTTGGTCATAAATAAATACCCCATCTTCTCTCCCACATTATACTCTATACTTCTCCTATGATAATGTGTTAACTTTATAGACGTTGAATACCTGTGCTCCCTTCTAGAATGTAACCACCAGAGGGACAGAGACCATGTCTACATTCTTTTATCATAAAATCCCAAATGCCAACAACACTGAAAGTGTTCAATAAATATTCACTGAATAGAAATTTTTACAGAAGTTTACTGAGTACAGTACAGCCACAAAAATGTCTCCTATCTTTAAGAAAAAATATAAAATAACATTTTCAGACTCATTGAGTAGCAAAGTAAAAAACGACCCCTCATGTTGGTAGTACAAATGCCTCCTTCTAGGAACTATTTAGCACCTGAGCCTTCTGGAGTCAGAAAAAGAAAAGGAATAAAGGGGAAATTTGGCGGGGGGGGGGGGGGGGGTGTAAGGATGGGAGAGAGGGCAGAAACAAATGAAGAGGCCAAGTTGGGACACAGTGTAAAAGCGACTAAATTGTCTGTATTATGACCTTCTCTTTTTCTGGAAGGGTCTTTCATCTCTCACTTTGCACTCCTGCTCTGACCCCATACAAAGCCTGATGAACTT
The DNA here is from genome assembly GCF_902655055.1 of Lutra lutra. NCBI lineage: Eukaryota > Metazoa > Chordata > Mammalia > Carnivora > Mustelidae > Lutra > Lutra lutra. The sequence continues at coordinate 63,000,131 of NC_062285.1, read as the reverse complement.
CCATTCGTCTTTCAAGACTCACGTGGTTATCACCTCCCTTACACACACGCATGCAAGTGTACGCACATGCACAGCTGGATCTCTATTGTAAATATTCTTCAAATTCATAGCACTCAGTATTCACTTCTGTTGTATACAGATCATATCATTTTTACAACATTGTTTGTCTATCTTCTGTCAACTTAAAATATAACTTCCTTGAGGACAGGAATTCCTGTTCATCTTTCATGTTCCAAAACTCAGTTTACTGCCTAAGACCCAGTGACTATTTCAACATGTTTGCTGACATAATGAATGAATATGGTTGATAACTATTTTCCTGACCATAGGAAGTCAGAGGATGGAGGTGAGGGATGGAACAGGAGAATAGGGAAGCAGGGAAAAAAAAGATTGAGTGGAGAGTGGGGTATGGAACTTGGGCTATATGGCAGTGAAATGAACTCAAAGGTGAAGTAAATGAGGTCAGATATGTGGGAGAAAGGATAGATAAGAAAAAAGAGGCACAAAACACTAATAATCAATGAAATCTTACTTTTGGCCTTTACTTGATTATCTCTGTTCTTTTGTTATTTCATATATTTTTTTCAATAATAATTTATTGAGAATCTACTTTATGGAAAGGGTTGTGCTAGGTTTTGGGAATATGTAGTTAGAAAACTGAGTTAGTGCACAAGAATAGAGAAGAATAGAAAAGAATGACAAGAGCAAGAATAGAGATTTTATACAACAGAATAAGGACAGAAGAGAAGGACATCAAAACCACCAGAACCTGCATGTTTACCATATGGGTTCTTAGGGCCCATCAGTAAAAGAATGGTTTCATAACATATCATCAGGCTTCCCGAGGTGGGTTCCCAGTGCAATACTTTGGGATAATAAAACATCCTGTGACTTAAAATTTCTTTTCATATTTCTCAGTGTTTAAACTTAGAGTTTTGTCTTTAATCAGTTTTAATAACAACAAAAATATATAAGACCTTTCTAATTTAAGCCATCTTCTCAAGCTAACCAGATAGGTACATGATTTTTCACATTTTATGGATTATTTTTTATTTCTACTTTTCTGTAGCCAAGAGATAAATTCTGCCCTACCTAAAGTAATAGGGAAAATACCAATTTCTGAAATTGTTAATTTCACTTTGCTGACATTTTGCCTTGAATTTATGACATTGCTTAATAATAGCCTAATAGAATAGATTTACTTGACCTGATTTACTAGCATCAATATTTGCATTACTGCATTCCTGTATAACTTCAAAATTTGAAATCTGAGATGTTCAGCTGAGTGTGTCATTTTTTAAATTGGAAATCTGATGATAATTAATACATCATAATTTATAAACCTTATTCATTTAAAATCATTTAATGCATATAAATAAAATAAATGTTTATTAAGTTCATCTTTATACAAAAAGTTCAGATTTTAAAATAATTAAACCTCAATTACCTTTTGGTTTCTAAAATAACATGGTAACATAATATAGAAGTAGAAACAGTGTATCACGTACTGAATCTTCATTTAACTAGTGAAACATTTGCTATGTTTGCCATGTTTTTATTACTCAAAGAGACTGTGAAGAGGGTTGGTAGAGTAGGATAAGTCCCTTTTTATAAGAAATTCTAGCTGGCTATTTTCTATAGTTTAAAGTATGAAATCGTATATCACCCCCCGCCTTTATTTTGATACCAATACTAGTACCCTAGGGCATACCTTTCCACCTCGAGAGTCACAGCCTTAAAGGAATCATTCAGTCTTTCTTTGGCAGCATTATATCATCAAAACAGAGATGGAGTAAACATCTGGGTTACATTATCATCTAACATAACTACACTGGTAAACACTGAATTCAGCAATTAATAAAATATGTACCTCTATAAATAGAAAATATTGTTATATTTGGTTTTATAAGTGCTATAGTCTATCTAAGCTAGAGAGAATAAAGTATGTAGTATGTTATGAAGATAGAAAAAGCAAAAGAATCTGGGATTTCCATTTAGATCAAAGTAAAGAATAATTACTATTCAGTAAGATAGGGAGAGGGACTATTGGGGCAGGTCTTGATTTGACTGAATCAGAAAGCAAAAAAAATGTCAGTTTTTAAAAGCTAAAATTTGTGCCACTTTACAAAAATCATCCAACTAAGCAATTCTTGATGCTTGCTAAATATATATGCTAGTGTAAGCTAATATGATATACACAGCAAAGTTTAAAAAAAGAAGAAAATGTATATTTTAGCTCAAGATATCTAGCTGAGATTAGCTTGAAAGGCTTCCTTAAATAAGCTGACAGGAGATTTTCAACATCTTCATGTCTTAGTTAAGTTCTCTGTGTTAATAAATGACAGAAATTAATGTAATTTAAAATTTTAATCAAAATTAACTACATTTCTCAAAGGAATTCTATGACCAAGGTATACGTTGGTCATATACCACATATGCCACAGGAGTGGTAAAAACTACAATGAGGTAGCTATCCAAGGACATGTGCCCCTAAGGAAGGTGTAGTCTAGTCACAGAGATATATGTGTATACACAATGAAAATGAGAGAGCAATGCAAAATGTCATCAGTTCTATTGGAAAGAAATTACTCAAAGTACTAGAGAAATACAGTACAAAGACAGTAGGCTAAGTGAGATACGAGTGGGATTTTTTTGTAGAACAGAGTGTTTGTCCTGGGCTTTAAAATAATTAAGTTAGTTTTTAAAGGGTAAAAAGGGGAATGAGGGATATTTCAGATGGATGGTACATCAGACGCAAATGTTTCCTCCCTGTCTGATGAATGAAAATCTACTTTAGATGGATGGGTGGACAAGTAAGAAATAAGGATGAACAGGTAAGTGAGGCCCATAGCTTTGAAAGCCATAGTGATTCTGGACTTTATTTTGAAGACAATAGGAAAGTGCTGAAGATTTTTAAACACAAGAGTGACTGAATCAGAGAACACTGAAATGTCCTTTGTTCTTTTGTGCAAATAAACATTAAAAATATCATTGACATGCTTTCATAAAAAGGTCCATCTATACAGTGCTGGTGAAATAAAAATGTTAAAAAGATGCTGCGAATCCTCTTAAATTTGACAAGATGACTGAGAGTAATAATCACCTACTGAGGTCGATTGAATATCTGTCAGGGTTGCCAGATTCCAGAACAAAATGCAAAAACTGATCATAACATTCTTGGATACAACAGAAAAACAAGGTTCACACTTACAGAATAAGATGTGGGAAAGAAGAGGGTTTTCCAATGTTAAAACTTAGCATCTTCAAAATCTAGGCAAATGAATATGTATGGTCGGGAGCTCTCAAAACAAATCTATCAAATGTCTAAGACTCTTTCGGATCACTAGTTTATAAAGACAGCAAATTAAAAGACGAAATGCTAATGTTAGGACAACTATACTTTATCTCACGGTGTTACACATCTCAAATATATGGAAAATGGGGAAAAAGCTAAATCAGACACTGGAATAAAAATAATGCTATCTGTTCAACAAATTCTATTTTATTCTAAAGATGCCAAGAATATATTTCCCAAGGCCCCTTGTTTAGGAAGAGCTCTGGACTGAGTTACGGCTGGTATGTAGAAATGATATTCAACACTCCCAGGTCTGGTTCCCGAAACTTCCATGCTCTCTCTTTCCTTTTTGGCCAGATGCAAAAATATCCAGTAGAATACTGTGAGGCTCTTGAAGATTTAAAAAACAAAGCACAACAAAAGCCGTATGAATGAAGATTAGATCTCAGAATGACTGTGGAGAAGGGATCTTCCTCCTACTTCCTGATAACCCTCATTGGATTATGACATGAGTCTGAAATAAAAGCTACTGAGATTTGGGATTGTTTGTTATATTAGTTAGCACATCCTTACTACTATAGACCCCCAAAACTTCAGTTATATTTAAAAATCAGAAGAGCAGATCAAGGCCCAAGTCCGTCAGGCTCTCTATTCACTGGGGAGTCTACTACTCCCTCTGCCTGCTGCTCTCCCTGATTATGCTCTCTCTCTCTCTGACAAATAAATAAACTCTAGAAATCAGAAGAATTATACAATATATGCTCTAAGCTTCCTCGAATCACATGAGAGTGCTTTCAGAGCTATAAATACACAAAGATAGTACACTACAAATATAATCAGATTTACAATATACTGAAAAGTAAAATTGTAAAGAAATGACTTAAGGGAAAAGGATAGAATCACTCGTCGTTATTTTGAAATGAGAGAGCAGACCCTCTACTTTGGATTTGGTTATTCCATGGTGATTCTCCAGGAGGCATCATCCAATGAAGGTAAGACACCATTCAGGAGGTGACAAAAGAACCATGGACACTAAATGACTGGATCAAATGTTCTCCATCTTTATAAGGTTAAAAAAAAATCTTATTTGTAAGAATTCTGATGTAGATTTTTTTGCTTGTACTTTCATATAAGTTTATTTTTATATTTTTCCTAGGATATTCTTTCTTACTTCCCTAATGCAGTTGCATTTGAGAGCCTGTATTTTCTCATTATCTCTTCTTAATGTACCCTTCCTTTAAAAAAAAAAAAGATTTTATTTATTTATTTGACAGACAGAGATCACAAGCAGGCAGAGAGGCAGAGAGAGAGAGAGGGAGAAGCAGGCTTCCTGCTGAGCAGAGAGCCTGATGCGGGGCTTGATCCCAGAACCCTGGGATCATGACCTGAGCCGAAGGCAGAGGCTTTAACCCACTGAGCCACCCAGGCGCTCCTTGTACTCTTCCTTTTGTGGACAACTTTCTATTTTATATGGTATTTTTTATTCTGTTAAAGTTTTCCTATCTAATTCTTCTTATTGTTCTAAGCATAAGTTCTCATGACTGTATAAATATTAACTGCAATGACTCTAATTTCGAAATGTTTCTTCTGTGAGAAATGCATTTCAGTAGTATAGGAAAAAAAAAATGAGTATTCAATAAGACCAGACTGACCAAGGAAAACGCAGGGATCAGAAAATGGGTAAGAAATCAATCAATATAAATTACCCCTTTATTATCTGCTCATCTGAGCACTGACAGAATCCTTAACATCTTTTCCCAAAGCACTTTTTAAGATAAACCGAATTATTTTATATCCTTTCTGGGCTCATGTCACCATCATCAGATTATCCCGCACTCTGCAAATGGATCATAAATTATCGGACTTGCTTTCACAGCCCCAGAGGGATACCTTGGGTATGAATTCTCACAAATAGAGATCCCTTTGGTGGGACCATCATACATATATTCATTCAACAAAAGTTTAGTGAAGTTCTACTATGCAACAGATATCAGTGATATGTCAATGGACAAAAAACAAAAATTACTACTCTCTCAGTGGCTTATTTTGGTGGGGGAAGAGAGGGAAACAAATAACAAACCAAATTAACTACAATTAATTAATTACCCAGTACATAGACAGTAATAAGTGTTACAGAAATAATAAAACAAAAATTTTAAATAGGGTGTTTAGGGAAGGCCTTACACGATGCACACTGGAGTCTAGACTGAAGGAGGCAAGGAGGTGACTGTGATGGTATCTTTGGAAATGGAGTCTCTAGCAGAAGAAAAGCAACTGCCTTCAGTTGGGAATGTACTTGGCATACCTGAGAAACAGAAAGAGGACGGTGTACCTGGAGCAGCAACAGTATGACTAGGGCTGAAAGAAGAGCAAGAGGAGATGAGGTCTAAGACCTGACAGGGCACAAAATCATGTGAGCCTCATGACTCACTGTAAGAACTTTCTTTTCTTTTCTTTTCTTTAAGATTTTATGTATTTTTTTGAGAGAGAACCCATGCAAGAACGTGAGCAGGGGTGCGGGGGTGGTGCTAGAGAGGCAGACTCCCTGCTGAGCAGAGAGCCCAATGCCCGGCTCCCATTACCCTGAGATCATGACCTGAGCCGAAGGCAGACGCTTAACTGACTGAGCCACCCAAGTGCCCCAAGACTTTCTCTTTTTCTTGTAGTGAAATGGAAAGCCACTGAAGAATTTTGAATAGAGGAATGGTATTAAATGACTTATATTTAAACATTAAATTCTGGCTGCTGCATGTTGGCAATGACAGGAGAAAGCAGTCTGATGATTGCAATAATCCAGGTGAGAAATGAAGGTTCAAACCAGGGTATAGTGGGTAGAGAAGATGAGCAATGGCAAGATTCTGAATATATACAGTATTCAGAATAGACAGGATTTATTGACAGATTGGATACAGAGTACGAGAGAAAGAGAGGAATCAAGGAGGACTTTAAGATTTTTTACCTGAACAAGTAGAAGGGTAAAACTGGGTCAGCTGGGTGGCCTGGGTGGCTCAGTCGGTTAAGTGTCTGCCTTCGGCTCAGGTCATGATCTCAGGGTCCTGAGAACAAGGTCCCGCACAAAAGATTCCCTGCCTAGCAGGGAGCCTGCTTCTCCCTCTGCCTGCTCTTCCTGCAACTCCCCCTGTTTGTGCTCTCTCCCTCTGCCAAATAAATAAATAAATAAATTTTTTAAATGGCATTTACTGAAATGGAAGAATTAGAAGAACTGGTTTGAGAAAGAGAAATCAGGAATCATAAGTCTGGGATACATTAAGAAGACTATTAGACATGCAAATGGAGACACTAAGCTGGCAGTGGGAGTTACATGATGGGGATTCAGAGGAAACACACACGGGAAATATAAATCCGGAAGTCATCGGTACGTAGATGACATGTCCAGCCATAAGATAAAATGGTATCACAAAAACTATGAGAAAAGACAGCAAGGGAATACTAAGAGTTCTGGGGCACTCCAACATTAAGAGTTCTAAAAGAAGAGAAAGACATAGCAAAGGACTGGGAACTATAGGCCAGTGAATTCAGAGCAAAACCAACAGAGGGTCAGGGCATGGAGTGTCAAGTGCTGCTCACAGGTCAAGTAAAACGAGGATTGATATTTGATCTTTGGAGTTAGCAACATGGAGGTCATTAGTAACCTTGACCGAGCTATTTCAGTTGAATGATGGAGGCAGAAATCTGTTTGGAATGTTTCAAGAGAAAATGAGAACAGTGAAATTCAAGAGAGCGAAGACAGACAACTAACTTTTTGGAACAATTCTGCTATAAAGAGAAGGAGAGAAATGTAGTGATAGTAGTAGAGGAAGGAGAGTAGGATCAAAGGAAGTTGTCTTTGTTTTCATTTTACAGATGGGAAATACAACAGTATGTTTGTAAGATGGTGGGGAAGAACCATTAGAGAGGAAAAAACTAGTGATTAAAAGAAAAGAGGGGAAAAATCACTGCAGGGATGTTCTTAAGTACATTTGAGAAATGGAATCTAATATACAAGTAGAAGGTTGGCATGTGCTGGGAATGTGGGTACTTCTTTATCCATAATAACAAAAGAGAAAACAGAGTTAGGCACACAAAGGCAGAAGTGGTTAAATGTGGTAGTGCAAACTTTAGGATGTTTTCTTCCGGTTCCTTCTATTTTCTTGGTGTAATAGAAAGGGAAGGAGTCATATGCTTAAAGTTAGAATGGGGTAGAGAGTTTAGAAGTTTGGGGAAAGAGGGGAAGGTATGCAATGAGCTTCTAGAAGCGTGGAAGTGTGAATAGCACGGGGAAATATGATTGCCAGGCAGCATTGTAAGTCCACTCAAATTTGATGATCAGGAATCTGAAGTGAGACCAATAAGCCTGGGAAGCTATGTAGAATAGATTAGGAACAGAAGAGGAGTTGTATTTACTTTTGATGGCCAAGGAACAGAGTATTTACAAGGGAATAGTATAGTGATGAATCATGAAATTTCATCTAGGCTTAAATGACAGGAAAATATGAAGGAAATGAGGAATAGGAGGGAAGTGGGGGTCAAAGAATTGTTGAATAGAGGTATTAGAAAGTAAAGCGGAGATAAGAGTTTATAGCAAGAGAAGGATGCTTGCAAGTAAGATTATGGCCGTTGTTAGTTATGATACAGTCTTGAATGAACACAGGGATGAGTCTGACGAAGGACGGAGGACAAGATCACTGAAAGAAAGGGTGTCAAGGAGCCAAATGGCAAGAGTAGTAGAAGAATCTATAAGAATCATGGCTGGAGCAGTGTTTGAAGAAGCAAAAGTGAGCCAGGAGCTGAGGTATTCAACAAATAAGGTTCATTCAACAGGGAGTCTGAAGTAAATAAGTTGATGAACTTTGTGATACTGAAGATATTCATTTTAAGAAACAGGAGCCTGCTTTTGCCTTTTACAGAATATTAATGACCACACAAAAAAGAATGACAGATAATTGAAAGTTATTTCCACAATCAAGAATAAAAGGGAATTTATTAATAGTAGGTAAATCATCCTGACATATTTAAGGCTGGATCGTGCCTTTCCATTCTTTAAGAGGAGTCATTCAAAAAAGAACCTGTATAACAAATGTATTTCTACTTGTTCTGAAAGAATCAGCTGACAGACTTTACTTAGATTTACTTTTAAAGTATTTGACCATAAAAAATACCTCTACGCAGAGCACATTAGAACAGAGAAATTATGAAATCAATATAATGTTCTATTAAGTCAGTTTAAAAATCAAATAGCAGCTATCTTTAAAAATAAAGTACTATTTTTCAAATGAGGGGGCAGGAGGAATAAGAAAGGAAATGACTGAACCATTTAAGACAAGATTATTTCTTCCCTGAGCATTCTAACTACTGTAAATCAACAGGGAAATCTCTGGTTTCAGAAAACTGTTTCAGTCATTCTGAACATTAGTTATATTCGTTCAGTCTTAAGAAGACTACTAATAGATAACATATATTTCTAGGGGCACCTGGGTGGCTCAGTTGGTTCAGGGTCCAACTCTTGCTTTTGGCTCAGGTTATGACCTCAGGGTCATAGGATTGAGCCCCCCCCCCCCCCACAATGGGTGCAAAGAATCCTCTGGAAATTCTCTAGTCCTCTACCTCTCTCTCCCTCTCTGCCCCACCCCTGAATGGGAGTGTGCAGGAGCACTTTCTCTGTCTCTCTTTCTCAAATAAATAAATAAAATCTTAAAAAAAGAAATAATGTATTTTTAGAGGTGATCAAGTAGCTATATGATGCCATTGTGATTCAGCAGCTAAACACTAAATATTTCAGTTAGATTTTAAATTATATTCACAAATTACAATCTTTCACAAAGAGAAACAGATGAATACCATAAAAAGGTAGATATATCTGTTTAATCATTGTCTTCTCCCAGCAAAAAAAAAAAAAAAAAAAAAGGAAACTACAGAGCTCTGATGGGTGATCTGGCTTCGGTGAATGTATAAAATTAAAAGTAAATGAAAGCTAGACAAGATGCCTGTCTGTCATGACTGGATATTTAACTATGTGATTAGTTGCTGGAGAAAGAAATATGACTAAAAGACATATTCCTGCCTTCAGGTCCCCCATAAACTAGAGGAAAAGATATGCATATAAGCAAAATATGCATGAGCAATATCTGTACATAAAATGCTAGGAGACCGACAGGAAGGGGTGAGTACATCTTCCTGAGAGAGTAAGAGGAGGCTTGTGGATGATGTTTGGTCTGAGCCTTGAGGACTGAGCTGGAGTTCAGATTGAAGGAGGTCTACATCTGCATGTGCTGGGAGGGGCTGGAATTGGGAAGAAAGAAGCTCATGCAGAGGGAAAAGCAACAGCCAAATCTAGAGGAATGAAAATGCACAGGACATTTTAGTTAACTGTGAAGAGAAGAGTGTGATTTATGAAGAGAAACAATGGATGAAAAAAATTGTGAAACGAAATTAGAAATGTAGCCTTGTAAATAATTTTTTCCAAGACTTTATATTTCATCCTGTTAGTGTGTTCCACAGAATATTAGTTCTTCGGGATGCTGATGGACATTACATGAGAACCATGGCACCTCTGATAAGGTTAAACAAACTTTAAAGGATTTCTTTACTCTAGGACTTCTCTGCACTTCTTAATATACTAATATATACTGGAATCTCAAAAGGAAAATAGCTTATGCAGTTTTACAAACTAATTTGGTCATAGAACCCCTCTTTTAAGAAGCGTATTAGAGAACTAATGTTCTGTGGGAATGTACTCTTAAAATTGCTGCTGGGGCAATCACTGCAATATAAATTGCTTTCCCATCACATGATGCCGTAAATCTATTTCTTCACCCAATAAACATTTATTTAGTACCTTCTACATGCTAAGCCTAATAGTGCATTAAAGTACATGAGCCTTATAAATTCAGATTATGGTGATATGAATAAAAATATTAGGTGCATCCTGAGTTAATCTGAACAAAACAAAAATGAACTTAGATTCTTATTGTAAAGGGTTCACACTCATCATGGTGCAGTAGTAGTTAGGGATGGAGACTCAGGAGCCAAACTCCCTGGGTTTAAACCCTAGCTAATCTACCTACTAGCTGTGTGATCTTGGGAAAATTACTTAACCAATCTGTGCTATATTTTTCCCCTCCGTAAAATGGGAATGGTAACAGTACCTGACTCAGTGGTTGTTCTGATAATTAGGCATATTAAATAAATTAGTATTTCTAAAGGGCTTAGAACAGTGGTTGGCATAAGGTAAGCATAATGTGGTTTGTTAAATAAATGAAATCAATATGCTAGGGTCAGAGGGAGTATTTTTCTTTCCTTTCCCAAAGTACTTTATTGCACATTTACTCTGGGAAATTTTTGTAATAAATCAGCTGCCTATTTAGAAATTGGTGGAAATGAGGTAAACACAAGACCATTTGGGCTCTTTAAGTGGAAATCTTGACTGAAATATCCATCTTTATCCTAGGTAGGGCACCAGGGTCTCCTAGCTCTCAATATTTTCTCCACACACTAGTTGGAAAAGTCTGGATACAAAAATGAAACAGAAGGATGAAGGAATAAAGTGGATTGCTAGTTTCTTCTTTATACTTTTTCCTATTTTTCAAATTATCCAAAATCAGTATGTACTATTTTTATATTCAGAAAAAAGAATGCTATTTTAAAAGATCAGCTTTTAAATTAGTGTTAGAAACAAAGATGAATACAAAATGGTAACTTTTCTCCTTCCCAAACTAGTAGCCAGGGATAATTGGGAGGTAAGATAGAATAAAGCATTATGTTTCAAATTAGAAAAAGCTGTTTAGGGGCGCCTGGGTGGCTTAGTTGGTTAAGCGACTGCCTTCGGCTCAGGTCATGATCCTGGAGTCCTAGGATCGAGTCCCACATCGGGCTCCCTGCTCAGCAAGAAGTCTGCTTCTCCTGCTGACCTCTCTCCTCTCATGTTCCCTGTCTTTCACTGTCTCTCTCTACCTCTCAAATAAATAAATGAAATATTTAAAAAAAAAAAAAGAAAGAAAAAGCTGTTTACACCAAAGAAATTCCAAAAATCTTAATATGCTAAAAAAATCATGAAAATTAACATATTATTATAAAGAAAATGATGTGTTTCACATTGAAATCATAACTGCTTAAAAATTCAGGTCACTGTTTCTTCTCTATAGAATAAAAAAAGATGGTGTACAAAGTTACCTCAAAATTAAAATTGTAAGAAAGAGTTGAAGAACTAAAATTTCAGGGATTAAACCTGGGGAGCCTTCTCACAGACATTTCATTATAATAAAACCTAAAGATTTTTTTTCCTCCAGACTGAATAAAAACACATTAATTTTAGTAAATGTTGGATGGATCATTCAGACTGCTCAGGTCAAAATCTTGCAGTCATTTCTCTCATGTCCCTTATCCAATGTTCTAGTATACCCTCTCTGCTCCTCTTTAAAATATGTCCAGAATCTGACCACTTACCACCCACACCCTCTCTGGTCCAAGCCATCACCGTCCAAAATGGTCTCCCTGCTACTGTTCTTCCCTTCAGTTTATGCTGAAGGAGTGATCCCATTACAACATAAGTCTGATGGATCGTCTCACTCCCAGTCATCCCCAAACATCAGCCATTTCCCATCATGATTATGAAATAAAAGCTAAAGTCCTGGCCAATCTTTCCATAACCCAGTCCATGTTAGCCCTCTGCTCTTACTCTTCCTTCCCTGTTCTGTTTCAGTCTCCCTGGCCTTCTTCCTGTTTCAAGAACAAACCCATCAGGCCTTTGCATGTGTGTTCTTCCTGCCTAGAATGCTCTTCCTCCAGGTATCCAGGCACCTTACTCCCACACTTCCTTCACTACTGTGCTCGAATGTCACCTTACCAATGAAGTTTTCCCTGATCACCTCTTTTAAAATTGCAAGCCACCCTATGCACATATTCCTATCGGGCTTCCCAGAATTTTCTCTAAATAGCACATAATACCATCTAATACTCTGTATATTTTCCTTATTTATCTCATTGTCTCTCCTCAACAGAATGAAAACTTCCTGAGGACAGGATTTTCCTTTATTTTGTTCCCTAATGTATTCTCAGAGGCCAGAATAGTGCTCAGCACACAGTAGCTGCTCATTAAATACTTATTGGCTATTAAATAAAATGGAGATATCGGGTAGGCTTTTGGAAATACACTCCTGAAATCTGGAGAGAGGCCTGAGCTGAAGCTATAACTTTAGGAGTCATCAGTGATGATGTCATTAAAAATAAAGACAGGAGAGAGTTGGTAAAAAAGAAAGAAAAGAAAAGAAAAAGAGAAGAAACTTTCAAGAAAAGCCATTTTCACAATCTTTGCTAGAAAAGCATCATGATAAAAAAAAATGCACTTTTTGCAAATTTCAAATTGGCAAAATTTACAAAGCTGAAGGCAATTCAAAAAGATATAAAACATGCAACTAATTGCAAGAGTCTGAGTCAATATTTTTCTTCTTTAATTTAAATTCAGGTTAGTTAACATATAGTGATGTATTGCTTTCAGGAGTAGAATTTAGTGATTCATCACTTACATATAATACCCAGTGCTCTCCTCAACAAGTGTCCTCCTTAATCCCCATCCCCCATTTAGCCCATCCCCCACCCACAACCCTTAGTTTGTTTTCTTAACTATAGTCTCTTATGGGTTGCCTTTTAATTACTCTAACTGCATCTGCTTTATTTAATAATCAAGGTTATCTTATCTTTTCAATAAATGAAGGATATGGATGCCTTCTCATCTTACCATTTACCATCTGATCTTAAACAACAACCACAGTACACTAATAAGGAAATGGAACACATGTATAATGTGTTCCTCAAGAATTCCCATTGTAGCCTTCCTCCTGGGTGACCATTTAACTGTACTGGTGACTGCCAGGACATGGGGGAATTGAATGTAATCTATTTGGAAGTAATGGCAACTACAATTCTCTCTCCAATAATCTGAAACTTAGTCTGAAGCTTCTTCAAAATATAAATGCAGCACCCAAGGTCAGACAACACTTTCCTGAGAATCAGCTATTAGAATGCAGAGTGGTCGCCTGAAAGACTCTGCTGTCTGCATTTTGTTGAAACAGATGTGAAAAGTGAGGAAAGTATTATAAAATCACCACCACCCCTGCTTGGTAATTTGTATTAATTGTATGTATGAAGTTGTTGGCCCATTGTACTTCTTATATGACATCCCCCAACAGTCCCTGCAATTTGTCTCAACAAGATGCAGACACAGTTGGGCTGGAAGACATCTTGCTGCAGAGCAATCTGAAAGCTTTTTCCAACACCTTTAATGCATATTCACAACCACCGCTTTCTAAAATGCAGAATTTCATCACCTACTATATTTAAATTTCTAAAATCTGCATTATATATTTCAAGTATGTTTAAATCAAAGTTTAAGTATTGGAAAGGCCTACATAATTTAACAAGTAATATGTATTAGAGGATGCTGACTCAGCAGATGGTAAGCAATCAACAAGGCAACCTTAACTGTATGAAAACTGCAAATAACTGCAGGTTTAAAGTTATGAAGATGAAGCTGAGAAAGAAATTAAAATTTCATAAAGGAAATAGACAAGGGAAATCAAATGAGGAAAAGCAAAAGTATAAAGGCAAAAAAGTTGAATTTAGGAAACAACCTGAATAGTAGATAAAACAGAAAATCAAGTAAATTAAATGAGTTTAGGCTCTAAGCTAAAAAGAAATTGGTATTAATCAACCGTAATACTGATCCACATTTTTTAAAACGGCAATTATTGGTGCGCCTGGATGGCTCAGTAGGTTAAAGTCTCTGCCTTCGGCTCGGGTCATGATCTCAGGGTCCTGGGATTGAGCCCTGCACCGGGTTCTCTGCTCAGCAGGGAGCCTGCTTCCCTTCCTCTCTCTCTGCCTGCCTCTCTGCCTACTTGTGATCTCTCTCTGTCAAATAAATAAATAAAATCTTTTAAATAAATAAATAAATAGAATGGCAATTATTTTAACGGGGGGGGGGTAAATGAAACGAGGGAATTCTAGAACATTTTGGAGAATAACAGCAAATAGGTCATCATTGTGAAGTTTTTCAGATTCCTTCCCAATTAACTCTCCAGAACCTTCTTCTCTATTACATCTCTCTAGTGCTCCTTGTTGTATCTAACATCATAACCACAAATCTACCTTCCTCACCACAACACACTGATCTTCCTGTAAGAGATTTGTATGGAGTATGGAAGTCAAGAAAATGACAAAATTTGAGACCTTTCAGGATGACCCACTATAAATCATATTTAACACTTATTGAATACCAGTATTATAGAATCATAGACTCTCAAGGTCAGAAGAGATTTTAAAGGTCTTCCAGTCCAGCCAAGCATCCATTCTCAAAGTCCTTCTGTGATATTCCTGCCAGGCAGCTAAACTATGCTTACTGAAACATGTTGATTGATGGAGAATCCACCATCTACCAGAGTGTCTCATTTTACCTTCAAACATCAATTCAGCCTGTTATTTATTCCATTTCTATGTCCCTTAAACTAAATAGTTCACTGGGACATTTATTGATAAGAAAACATAAAAACATCTAAGTGACCGGAGCCTACCTTATCTTTTTTTTTTTTTTAAAGATTTTATTTATTTGACAGAGAGAGAGAGATTACAAGTAGGCAGAGAGGCAGGCAGAGAGAGAGGGAAGGAAGCAGGCTCCCTGTGGAGCAGAGAGCCCAATGCGGGGCTCGATCCCAGGACCCCGAGATCATGACCTGAGCTGAAGGCAGAGGCTTTAACCCACTGAGCCACCCAGGCGCCCCCGGAGCCTACCTTATAGAGACTCTCATTTTATTCAAATAATTGGCGGACTCCTAACAGTTAGTTTATTTTCAAAGTTCCCCAAGTGAGAGGCACCTCGGTGGTGTCATCAGTTAAGCGACCAACTCTTGGTTTTGGCTCAGGCCCTGATCCCAGGGTCATGAGATTGAGCCCCGCATCAGGTTCTGCACTCAGTGTGAGTCTGCTTAAGATTCTTTCTCCCTCTCCATCTTCCTCAGACCCTCCCCCCACCTAAAATAAATAAGTAAATCAATCAATCAATCAATCAATCTTCAAACTTTCCCAAGCAATTTTAATATGCAAGCCAGGATTAGAACCATCACATAAAACTAAGTTCTCTCCACACCACAGTAGAGTTACTATTAGAAAATGTCAGATGAGCCATCTTCCTAAAACTCCTATTTATTAGGCTCAATTTGATTCTCTGATGATTATACAGTAGAATACAGTAACATTATAACATATAAAGAGTATAAGATTCAAATTCAGACAGAGTTGAATTTGGGACCTTCCTAAGTGAATACCCTCAGCCAAATTGTCTAACTATTCTGAGTCCTAGCTTCCCCATCTATAAAAAGAGGATATAATCATTCATGGGGAGCTGAGGGAGATAATATATTCCACATGGGAATACAACGCTATCACGTTCATCTGAGCCTTCTCTAGGTAAATGTGGTAGAAAAACCCTTGGGTGGCCCCATGATTCCCACTTCCTCTCCCCTTGAGTGTTCACACCAGATTTGCTCTCCCCTTGAGTGTATGTGGGACCTGTGACTTGCTTTTAACCAACAGAATATGGCAAAGATGAAAAGGATTCTGTGGGTATAATTAAGGTCCCAAATCCGTTGATTTTGAGTTAATCCAAAGGAGGATTATCCTGGGTGGACCTGACTTCATCCAGTAAAAGCCCTTAAAAGAGTGACTGGACTCTCTCTGAAGTCAGAGGCAACAAGCAGCAGAGACTTCCTGTGGGTTGATAAAGTAAGGTCATGGCACATGACCCTGCTCACATGGCAAGGAACTATAGGAACTATGGGTGGCCTTTGGAGCCTCCAGCCAACAGACAGTGAAAAACTCAAAGCTCTTCACCATTGTGCTTCAAGAAAATAAACTGTGCCAACAGCCTGAGTGAACCCAAAAACATATCTTCTCTCGGTCAAGTCTCTAGGTGCAAATGCATCTGTGAGAACCTGGGCAGAGGACCCATGAAGCCAGGTCCAGACTTCCGATCCATTGGAACTTTGAGATAATTAACAGTGTGTTGTTTTGAGCCACGATGTTTGTGGTGGTTCAGTTTCCAGCATTAGAAACTCCAACCATTTTCATGTGAATGTTTCAAGTCTGCTCATGGTCTTGGTCACTCTCCCTAAAACAACTCCACTTCAGCAAACTTTCCTTTAAAGTGCAGTTTGTAAAAGTGGGTGCAACCATCACAGCAAAAATCTATTCAGGCAGAAGGCATCAAAGGATGTGAAATCTGGGGTGGTGGTAGTCAGAAATTTAATGAGAAACACAATATTTACAATTTAATTTGATTATGCTCTGTTTTATATCTTAAGGTACAGATCCTCTCTGTTGTGTCATCTCAGATTGAGAGTAAAGAGACATTAGTGCTCTTATTATCAAATTGTTTTGCTAATGAGCCTCTCTTTTTCCATCTGGAAGGTAACCCATGAAATCTGAGTTTTGTACTAACTCCAAAGTTTGCAAAGTAGTTTTTTTCAGAATTTCAGAATCATAAAGGTTTCTATTGTACTTTACATGAATCTATTAGTTTGTATAATCACTTGCACTGCATAATAACCTCACTCACCTCATGGTAATTTGACCCACTCACATGCACACATGTGTACACAAACATGGGTGTGTAGGTTCTCCACAATCAGAAGAGCCTCAGAACTCTAGTTTCCCTCTTTTCAGATTTAAAAAGGCAAAATACATTTCAAAGTACCTCTAACCAATTCATATCCAAACACATCATGAAGCCTCATTCTTTACTTTTGATCATTAATGACTTTATGGCAGAAGATATGATTTTCAATCTTTAATTTCCAAAAGGAGCATTTCTATTAATTGTCTTTGCAAAGGGACATGCAGAGGAGATTAACAGCACCCCTCTTATGAAACACACTACCACTCATCATTGATTCCCAATGTCAAAACTGTTAAAGACCATATTTGTAGTTCTTTACTTTCCTTATTGAGGACATGAGCATATGATCCTAAAGGGACCTAACAAAGATAGATGCTCAGAATGACAAAATGAAAAAATAGAAAGGACTTGTATTCTTGATGACATTGCTCAGCCAATGAATTAACTAGACCTCTACTACCCTACTGATCTCTTTGAACATGAGAAAATAAATGCTTTATGTAGGCCACTTTCTGGGTATTCAGTTACTTGCAGTTACCAACACATTAAATGATACATTTGCTTATCTCCCATCCAAGGATTTACCAGGCCCCACCCTGCTTAGCTTCCAAGATCAGAAGAGATCCGAGTATTCAGGGTTTGGCTGTAGACTACATTTACCTATCCCTAACAATGTTTAGCCTTTCTAAGCCTCAGCTTTTTCAGCAATACGAAAAGGAAATATGGCTATATAGTCTTTGCACTGATTAAGTTAAGATAAAGTAGCTAAGTTCTCGTATTAATTCCAATGTGTATGGTGATGGGGCCCTCCACACCAGCAAGCAATTCTCTGGACACCAACTGGATGTCCTACAATTCAACTCCATTTTGACAATACCTACCCAGAAAGCATAACATTTCACAGTTTAAGGGCTCAGTCCTATAAGAATGTCCTGTGTCCGCCCAGATTCTACTCACTTCAGACACCAGTCACAAGTCCAGATTGTCACCTGTGCTTCTGACAGACTGGCTATAAATGGAGGTTCCTACAACCCCCTCCTTTGGTTTGATTAATTGGCTAGAGGAACTCACAGAACTCAGCATAACATTTTACTTACTAGACCACTGGTTTACTATAAAAGAATATAACTCAGGCAGAGCCAGATAAAAGCGATGCATAGGGCATGGTATAGAGGGAGGGTGTGGAGCTTCCAGGCCCTCTTCCAGGCTCCCCCACATGTTCATCAACCTATAAGTTCTCTGGAGAGAGAATTTACCTTCTTGGTTTTAATAGAGGCTTCATTCCATAGGCAAGATTGAACTCACTGGCCATTGGCAATTGATTCAGCCACCAGTCCCTCTCACCTCTCCAGTTGAGAAAGTTCCAATCCTTTAACCATATGGTTGGCTCCACTGGCAATCAGCCTCATCTTTAGGTGCCTTCCAAAAGTCACCTCATTAATATAACAAAAGAATTACTGTTCTCATCACTTAGTAAATTCAAAGGTTTTAGAAGCTCTGTACCAGAAATAGAAACAAAGCCAAATATATATTTCTTATTGTAAGTCACAATATCACATGAGGTCATTTGCCCTAATCCAATACAACAGTATCCCTATTAAAAGAGGAAATCTGAATACACACACACACACACACACACACACACACGGAGGGAAACACACCACATGAACATAAAGGTAGAAATGAGGGTGATGCATCTACAACCCAGGGAATACCAAAGATGGCCAACGAACATCAGAAGCCATGAGAGTTGCTAGAAACAGTCGTCAGAAGAAACCAACTCTACCAACACCTTGATTTTGGACTTCTAGGCTTCAGAATTGCAAGACAACGAATTTCTGTTAAGACATTTAGTCTGTGGTACTTTGTTACAGCAGCCCTAGCAAAGGGTTCAATGTTAAAAGTAAATCCAAATTCCAAAGAAAACCAAACAGCGGCAACAACAAAAACACAGAAAAGAATGTTCATTTTTTAAAGTTACACATTCATAAGCTGACATTTATTTTCATAGATAATTGATGGTAGTACAAAAAAAGATTCTCAACATAAAGTGTTTACATATAGATTAACCTTAGGTCAGAAACTGAAGAGCTTCTCAAAAGAATATTCCACAGTGGGGGGAAAAAAAAGGAAAGAAGTTGGAGGGCATGTATTTTTAATAGAATCTAAGGGAGAATTTTCAAATATACAAATAGAACAGAACAATAAGGAGGGTTAAGAGACAAATGCACTTTCTTAATAAAACGATGAAATCACAAATGCTAGCATGGATTAAGAAAGTAATCATGAGATGTGAGAAGAAAATCCATTTGGACATATCTTTTAAATTTTAATTCTTTACAAAGAACTGTGAATTGTTATATTTGCATAGTTAATCATTATTTTTTAAGTCTTTCAGTTCCTTGAAATTTCCTACTAAAGAATTGTCAGTAAAAAGATGTGGAAGAAGATGTTTTGTATTGAATTTGAATATATTATTCACTTAATTACAACCTTCATGTAACAAAGGTTTCCTAATGTAGTCTCATCTAAAATTAATAGATATATACTTAGTGAGTCCAAATGTTTAATGAGCTACAAGGTTTATTAACATTCCCATTTTATTTATTCTTAGCTTTACTAAAGCTCATCTATTGCCCACAGGCTTGTGATGCACATATCACATAATAAAAAGGCAAAATTAAATTTAAATTCTTATGTAGCAGAATTTCCTACAAGCAAATGAATACCAACATGGCTACATTATTTCAGAACTGCCAGATTTAAAATTGAAGATTAAAGCTTTCATTTGCTTTTAATTAATCTTATATTTGTACAAAGAGAGAGCACAAGGAAGCACCAAATTTACCAACAGACCTACAAAATGATATTTTGAATAAAAATGGGTACAGTTTCTACAGCTTGAGGATAGTTCTACTGCTCAAATAACACCTCCCTCATCTATTGACTGATGGCAGAAATTATTAAAATGATTAATTCTTGTAAAAATATACTTTTAAAAAAATTTTCATTTTTATTATTTATTTGAGATAGAGAATGAGAGAGAGAGCACAAGCAGGGGGAGAGACAGAGGGAGAGGGAGAAGCAGAGCATGGAGCAGGGAGTCCAATGTGGGGTTCGATCCCAGGACCCTGGGATCATGACCTGAGCCTAAGGCAGATAGGTGCTTAACCAACTGAGCCACCCAGGAGCCTGAAAATATGAATACTCTTAAAGAGAATAACACTGTAAGCTGTTCTCAGTGGAAACATTTGAGATCCCACCTAAGTGCACATTTTTATAGCTGGGGGGGGTGGGGTTTGGAGAGGGAGTAGAGGAAAGAAGCACCTAGATGGAGGCTGGAAGCACCACAACAGCATTTATCAGTTTCCTTATTCTGCTTCTATCGATTCAGGATTCTATTTTCCCAAATGAACCTCTTCTCATGGAAACCATGATATTGAAGTCAGAGATCCAGACACTGAATAGATGTGGTCTAATTTAAATTTACGTGCAAACATTTATCGATTACCTATTACACACAAGATACTGAGCTAGATTTTGTGGGAGAAAAAAATAAATATAAAAAGACAGAGTGGCCAAGTTCTCAGAAACTTATAATCTGGAAGGGGTATAAAATAAATTTGAAATTCACTAATCATACAGATGGTATACAGCATGGTGGGTAAGAACATGGACCCAAGGGTTACACTGGTCTGAATACTGGCTCCAACTGAAAAATCACGTCAACATCTCTGGGCTTCAGTTCCTCAACTGTGTAATGAGCATGGCTTGTTTGGAAGCCGAACTGGGTTAATATATATAAAGCCCTCGGAAGTGTAAGCAGTAAGTATGAGATAAGCGTCATTTGAGAAAACTATTTTTAAAAGTGAAAGTGGGAGTTCCAGGAAGGGCAAGAGGGTATTTGATGGAAAAATCAGGAATGGCTTTTCTACGATAGGTAGCATAAGGCAGACTATATTAGTGACCCCCTCTCCTGCATCAGACACAAAAGAACTCCACCTCTTCAGAAAGTGCTGCTGCCATTCTGCTGTTTGCTTCACTTCACATGTAGGTAGTACTGCAACTGGCTCTTTTCCTTTTGTTTGCTCTTTCTCCTTGGTCACAATGAGAACAACTTGCACTAAAACTGTCATTTTATAACAAAAATATGTCAACATTTCACATATAGTCTTCACAAAAATGTCAGCATGAATTTTTATGATGCAAGTGTCATGAATATCCTTCCACATTCATTTATTTTTAATATATGAAGAAGTAAGTTCTTCTCTGATGGGAGAAAAAAGAACATGAGATGAATTTGGTTCAGATCTTGGGTTTTTTTGTTGTTGGTTTTTTTTTTTTTTTTTAGAATGCCATGGATATTACTGTGGCTAGGACTCAACCAGATAGTCTAGAATAAATAAAAAATAATTTATCATGTGTACACAAAGTACAATATAATGCTTTTTCAAATGTTTATACATCATTTACAACTGACTTAAAAATAAGTCTTAAAAACAGCACTATAGTGAATTAAACCATCATGCTGGGGGCACTTGGGTGGCTCCATGGGTTACACCTCTGCCTTTGGCTCAGGTCATGATCCTAGGGTCCTGGGATCGAGCCCTGCACTGGGCTCTCTGCTAGGCAGGAAGCCTGCTTCCCCACTTCTCTCTTTGCCTGCCTCTTTGCCTACTTGTGATCTCTGTCAAATAAAATCTTAAAAAAAAAAAAAAATCACGCTGTATACCTTAAACTTTTACAATGATCTAAGTCAATTATTTCTCCATAAAACCAGAAAAGAAACCTACACTACATAAACTCCTAAAATATAACCTTTCTGATGTTCTTTTAACTTAAAGAGGTAGGCATTGTGGGGATGCCTGGGTGGCTCAGGTCGTTAAGCATCTGCCTTCGTCCCAGGTTATGAACCTGGGATCATGTCCCAGGTCAGGCTCCTTGCTCACAGGGGAGCTTCTCCCTCTGCCTGCTACTCCCCCTGTTACGCTCTCTCTCTCTCTCTGACAAATAAATAAATAAAATCTTAAAAAAAAAAAAGTAGGTATTGTGGATTGAATTGTGTCCCAAAAAGATAAGCTGCAGTCTCAAGCCCCAACCCCATACCCATAAATGTTGAACTTATTTGCAAATATGATCCTTGCAGATGTAATCAAGTCATGAGGTCATACTGGATCAGAGTGGACCTTGATCAAATGACTGGCATTGCTACAAAAAGAGGAAATTCTGGACAAAGAGAACAGACACAGAAGGCCATGTAATGATGGAAGCAGAGACTGGAGAGATGTAGCTAACTGCAAGCCAAGGAATGACAAGGATTGCAGGCAAATGCCAGAAACTAGGAAGAGGAAGGGGAAGGATTGTTCTCTAGGGACTTCAGAGGGAGCATGGCTCTGCTAACACTGTCATTTCAGACTCATAACCTCTCGAACTGATAAAAAGAATAAATTTCTTTGCTTTAAGCCACTTGGTTTGTGGTATTTGGTAATGAAAGCCTTACAAAACTAATACGGTAAGTCAATTCATTCATTCAGGATTACCTACCAAATCTGCTATGTGCTGAGCACTGCACCTAGTGGTGGGGACATGGTGTGAGCAAGTGCAACAGAGTTCCAGTTCTTGGGCACATAAATTCATGAACATTTAACAGCCAAAATATACTATCACTCATGAAGTTTGATTGCAGGCATCCTACCCAAAGTATCTCTCTCAAGTCATCCTTTAACTCAATAGTTTAATTTTCTTTATAATCTTCATCACTGTATGAAATTATTGTTAACGCTCTCCCTTCATTCCATCCTCAGATTTTAGAAGAGTATGTGACATTGTGGACACCCAATATTGAATGAATGAATGAATGAATGAATGAATGAATTTTAAAAGCTACAGCATAAGAGAGTGTTTATTAAGGAGATGTAACCTTTTCTAAAAGGTCAAAAGAGGGACGCCTGGGTGGCTCAGTTGGTTAAGCAGCTGCCTTCGGCTCAGGTCATGATCCCAGAGTCCTGGGATCGAGTCCCACATCGGGCTCCTTGCTTGGCGGGGAGCCTGCTTCTCCCTCTGCCTCTGCCTGCCATTCTGTCCGCCTGTGCTCGCTCTCTCTCCCTCTCTCTCTGACAAATAAATAAATAAATAAATAAAAGGTCAAAAGAAGCTTTCCTAGAAATGATACTTGGGTAGAATAATAAATAGGAATTAACTGTTCGCTGAGGACTAACAAGAGTTAATTTGAAGAACAGACAGAAAAGAGTGTTTCAAGTAAAGGAAATAGCACTTTTGAAGGCCTTGAGGCAGGAAAGAATATAGCACATTTAGAAACTCATAGGACAGGGTGGCTAGCGCCCCACATGTGAAAGGAAGGCTATATCAAGTTGAGTCTAATGAAGCAGGCAGTGGCCAGATCACTGAGGCCAGGATATTGACCAGGATATGGAGGCCAGGTCAAACATTTTGGCCTTAGTCTGGTAGACAATGGGGAACTTTTTCAGGGTTTTCAGAAGGAGAGTGAGTGAGCATATTTGTCTTTTTAAAATTTCTCTTTGGTTCCTGGCTACATATTGGAAGCAGACAAGAGTGGACATGGAGGATGAATTAGGGGCTATTACATCATTCTAGATGAAAGATAGGGTAGCCCAGAGAAAGAAACCAGCTATGAAGATATAGACAGATTAAAAAGTTGTACAGTGGTTTAAAAAAAAAAAAGGAAGATTGTGATGGATTAGATGCAAAGTAGTGAAGGATGAGGACAAGGTTTCTGGCTCATGCTGTTGGGTGAATGGAGTACTATTTCTTCTGCTAAGGAACTGGAAGAGAATTAGGTAGCAGGGGGATGAGTAAAAGAGTTTCATTGTGACCATGCTGAGTTGAGTTTCTAGTGACACACCCAGATACATAGGCTAAGTAGGCAGGGTCACCGATGAACCTGGATCTTGGCAGAGAAGCCTGGGCCAGTTACAACAGCGTGAGGCAATCATAGGCCTAGAGATGGCCCATGGGGAAAGTATTTAGAGAGAAGAGAAAAAGGTTTTAGATTATGTCTTGAAAAACTAAAGCACTTGGATATATCCTTAATTTCTTTGCAACCTAGAGAATTTTTTTGATTTGCTTCAACATGACCTTTCTACTGTCTAATTTGTTTTAAAATAATTTAAAACATACTGAACATCAAATATTTTGGATTTTATTCTAAACACTGAGATCCTAAATGTCACTTAATGGGGATTATAAAACTGAATTTTCTTCAGATGTATCTACCAATGATAAACATATATGAATTAAACCACTTGGCATTTATTATATACATTTACCAACTTTGAATAAGTTTTGGATAAATACTTTTCACAAGATATCAACTTGGCTTGCAATAGTCAAACTTCCTACATGAATACCTACTTACAAACCCAAGAAAACTTAATGTCACCAGATTGAATTCTCATTGTCTTCTCAACTTTGAACTAATCTTTCACTTTCTGATATGCCTTTGGAGTATGGAGAACTTCAGGACTAGAAGAAAAGCAAGAAATAGAGCAGTGACTTAATACTATGACTAGTTAACAAAACTAAGTTGGGGTCACAGGAGTGTCAGAACACATGCAGGAGGCAATAACATGTAGAGATTTCTTTCTAGAAACTGCTTTGATAAAGGCAATATTAGGGAATGTTTATGAAACCAAATTTATAGTTAACTTACAGGAAAATTGCAAATTTTAAGATGCCTTGTTATTTATAAAAGTTTATTTCAAATTAATGCAGCTTTGGGGCACCTGGGTGGCTCAGTGGGTTGGTTAAAGCCTCTGCTTTCAGCTCAGGTCATGATCCCAGGGTCCTGGGATTGAGCCCAGCATCGGGCTCTCTGCTTAGCAGGGAGCCTGCTTCCTCCTCTCCCTCTGCCTGTCTACTTGTGATCTCTGTCTGTCAAATAAATAAATAAATAAAATCTTGGAAAAAAAAATTAATGCAGCTTTGAAGAGTCTTACATCTTAAAATTTACTTATTCTGTTCTCTTCTATCATTCTTGATTCAACAACTGATCAGTTATAAACACCCTTTCCTCTACTCCACTTACTATTTACATCAGTAACAGTGTTGATCACACAGAATCATAAGAATTTTAGAACTATAACCCTCTTTAGAAGTTATCTGGTTCAATTTTTTTTTCATAGGTGAGGAAAGAGAGGCTCAAAAGCTTTAACTGACTTCCCTAAGAACACATGGATACAGCAAAAAACATAATTAGTTTTACTTTTCTTTGGCTCAAGCCAGTATACTACCATTTATATGGAACAATTCATCTTTCCATATTTGTACCTGTACCAAGCTAGACACCATCTATCATATACACAAGTTTTACCCCACTATAAGTTAGCTTTAATAATAGACATAAATCAACTTCCTAATTATCTTTCAAAGGTTATGTACCTCCGATATTGTATAATAAGACTCTTATGAAAGAATATCAATGAGCTTTAAGCTTTCCTCTCTCTGTTGCAGTATGAGGTAATATTTAGAATGCCCCTCCAGGGCACCTGGGTGGCTCAGTGGTTTAAAGCCTCTGCCTTCAGCTCAGGTCATAATCCCAGAGTCCCAGGATCGAGCTCCACATCGGGCTCTCTGCTCAGCGAGAAGCCTGCTTCCCCCCCCTCTCTGCCTGCCTCTTGGCCTACTTGTGATCTCTCTCTGTCAAATTAAAAAAATCTAAAAAAAAGAAAAAGAATGCCCCTCCATCCCATTAGAAAGTAAAATCTGTACTTCTACAAAGAGTCCTCAATTCACAATATGCAGGGGAATCCTAAAGGGAAACCACATTATCTGTAACACCCTATCACAAAAATAGGGATTTGACTCTCACTGTTCCAGAAATCTCATCGAATCAAAAGGGTTTGTAAGTGCTGAATTTTCTTAAAATAGATGACAAATATCTTTTTCATCTCCGCTTAGAGTTTATCCTATTTGCTTGTTCCTCTAAATGACCTCTGGAAATATTACAATCGTCAATTCATGAGCAGGGAAGACTTTCATTCCTGCTTTAATGAAGTAATTTTAGAAATGAGTTTCAGAGACAGTAATAGGGCATCACTATGGACACAAGGGAGGGAGAGACATTCTTTGGCTAAGCATGACTCAACATCCACATCTTAGGATATTTATTTATGTAACAGGAGAATTTGGCATATTTAAGATTTCCTCATGTTCTCACTGCAAATTAAATAAAATCCAAATGCCTGGGTCCCAGAAAACCCACCACCATCTTGACACCACCTAACTCCAGCCTCATCTCAGACCACTTCCTCACTTACTACCTGTCCACCGTGTGTCCCTTGAAAGCGACAACTTACATTTCACTTAAAGACTTTTTTAAGGGGTGCCTGGGTGGCTCAGTGGGTTAAAGCCTCTGCCTTCAGCTCCCGTCATGATCCCAGGGTCCTGGGATTAAGCCCCGCATCCAGTATCTGGCTCTCTGCTTAGCAGGGAGCCTGCTTCCTCCTCTCTCTCTGCCTGCCTCTCTGCTTACTTGTGATCTCTGTCTGTCAAATAAATAAATAAAATCTTTAAAAAAAAAAAAAGACTTAAAAAAGATATTTATTTATTTATTTATTTATTTGACAGAGAGAGACAGCAAGAGAGGGAACAAAAGCAGGGGGAGTGGCAGGCTTCCTGCCGAGCCTCGAGCCCGATGCAAGGCTTGATCCCAGGATCCTGGGATTATGACCTGAGCTAAAGGCAGACATCTAACAACTGAGCCACCCAGGTGCCCCTGACTTAAAGACCTTTGCCTTTAGCTTTTTATAATGCCTGGAATATTCTTTCCTTTGATCATCACAGAGCAGAGTGGTCTGCCCTTACCACCGTGCCTATATGCCCGCTATATATTACCTCATGGCTCTCCCATTAGCCTGTAGGGCATTTGTTATTATCTCAAATCATTGCTATTTTACAAGTGCATTATCCATCTCTCCCCCCTTGACTGTAAACTACATGAGGAAAGGGACTTTAATCCTAATTTACCACTTAGTCCCCTCACACATAGATCAGTATCGAGCACATACCTGATACCCAGTTAGTAGGTATTAAATGCATGTAAAATTGATGTTGCTCTAATATTTTATATACCTTTTGTTCACTCAGCTAACATTTACTGTGTACACTGTGTGAGATAACCTGTTTGGCATTACCTAACAGGGAAATTTAAGAACAGAATTTGTCAAATTCCTCAGAGTTGGAGGAAACTCAAATCCTAAAGTTAAAAAACTTTAGGATTGAAGTTGAACACAGAGATCATCTAGTGCAGCTTCTTTGTCTGCATGGGAAGGAAGGGACAGAGATAATAGCTTCTTGCCCAAAATAACAGGGTTTTTACTGTGTTTCTAGAAAAGAAGTTGCGAAGTCAGATCCTCAATGGAATATTTAAAGCACTGAAGTTTGCTTCCCAGCAATGAAGTCAAATTTACTACTATAATTATAAATATTATTACTGTGATTATTACTACCACTTCCACTAGACCCCCTGTGGATGTCACATAACACTTTGCTTCCTAAACATGGGAATGAACTGTCTCTAAAACACATACCAAATCCTTTAAATACCAAACAATTAGATCAATTCAGTCCCACTCCAATATATAAATTTTATCGACTCTTCATCAACTGACAAGACTATCACCTGCTCGAACAAGCTGACAATACCAAGGACTGCAGCTCAAAATGGTTGAATCATCAGCACCAAAAAGATATTATCACACAAATGAGGCTAACACACTGAATTAAGTCTTCCACATGGTGTGTAAGTTAAGGCTTCCATTACCTCACATAGTGCCTATAAGACAAGGGTCAGCAAATAATTAATTGAGTCTGTTACAAATGCTAAGTAACCATCAAATGACCGCTGGACAGATGGATGAATGACCAACTAAAGGAATAAATGATTCAGTCCAGGAAAACTTCTATCAGCAGGGGTAAGCTCCTCTCTCTGGATTTCCCATCGTGCTTCTCACAGTGCTAGATACAGCCCAACTGACAATTGGCATCATTCAGGGAATCAAAGAACCTTCAGGGTTAGAGGTAACTTAGCACAAGCCTTAAGAATTTGATTTCACTGTGAGGATTTCACTTTACCAAACTTTCCTCACCCCAGTGGGCAAAATCTCTCCTAATAAATGACAAAAAAGTCCCTTTGGGGACACCTGGATGGCTCAGTCAGTGAAGCATCTGCCTTTGGCTCGGGTCATGATGCTGGGTCCTGGACTCGAGCCCTGAGGTGGGCTCCCTGCTCAGAGGGGAGCCTGTTTCTTCCTCTTCCTCCAGCCCTCCCCCTGCTCATGCTTGCTCTCTCTCTCAAATAAATAAATAAAATCTTAAAAAAAAAAAAACCCTTTAGTTTTGATTTTAGTTTAATGAATACAATAAAAAGCTCATTTCTTTTAAGATATAACAATATCTGAATATAGAAACACTTCATTTTCTGACTAAGTCTGTTGGGAAGTAAGGAATCTAGTGGGTTTTAAGTATATCTAAAATGAATCCAGTCAGGATCGTCCCAGTGGAGCCTAGGTTAGCTTGTACTTTGCACACGGACAAAGTGAAGAACAGGAGAGTTGTAGGTGAGGGGAAGGAGGAAAAGGAGCTTCCTTTCACCTGGCAGTCCTCCTCTTACCACGATCCTCTAAAAGTCTGGAAGCCCCCTTAACATGCTCTGCTTGCTGCCTGTATCATGGTGGCTCAATAAATCCCTTTTGCAAAAGCCCTCATCCTGTGTGTCCTAAATAGCACAGTTAGAGATCCTGAGGGGCACCCTCCCCCAACTTGTGCTCTCTCTTGAGCTCTCTCTCTCAAATAAATAAAATCTTAACAAAAAAGAAAAAAAAGAAGAGAAGAGAAGAGAAAAGAAAAGAGAAAAGAAAAGAAAAGAAAAGAAAAGAAAAGAAAAGAAAAGAAAAGAAAAGAAAAAAAAGACATCCTGAGGGGCACCTGGGTGGCTGGGTCGGTCAGGCAACCAACTCTTGATTTCAGCCCACGTCATGATCTCAGGGTTGTGAGATCAAGCCCGGAGCTGGGCTCTGCACTGGGCATGGAGACTGCTTGGAATTCTCTCTCTCCTTCTGCCCCTACCCCTCCCCAACCAAAAAAATTAAAAAAAAAAAAAAAAAGAAAAGAAAAGAAATTCTGAACTTTTCCTTACCAGTAAGAATATTTCATATTAAATTTGTAGCCTTCACCCAAAGTTACATGATATGGCAGTTACACACACAATATGTTAATGGTTAAAATTATATACACGGTGTAGGTTATTAAAATGGTTAACAGGCTCTGGAATCACAGAAACTTGCACTCAGATCCTAGCCACTCTAGCCAGCCGCCTCACCCTTGGAGCATTATCTAGTATCTCTAAGTCTCAGTGTTTTCATCTGTGAAAGCACAATAGCAGCATGTGTTCCACACTATTACTGTGTGAATTACATAAATGCTTGATATGCCTTGCCACATGCTGGACCTTCAAGAAAAGTGATGAGCAGTAGTAGTAACAAGAGTATAAATGGTTTAAATACTTCAAGCACCATCTAAAGCACGGACATATCTAATAAATATTCAGCAAATTTAAACTTAATCATGGTTTTCCCATCTACTCACCACTACAAGATCCAGATAGGAGTAATGGGAGAAAAGTGAACCACAACCTGTCTTCTCTTCTGTAGGAGTTTTCTGATTAGCAAATTATCTAATTTACTCCATACATATGTGCACGTGGTAAACACAAACCATTGCCTCAGACGTCAATAACTTAAGTGATTTTATAAATGTAAATGCATTACAAACTCATTGTAATTAGACATAATTAAGGATTGCACACCATAATTTATTTCTTTTCATGTTGGACTTTTCATTTCATGAATTTATGATTCTAACAAGGAGACTATGTTAGAGCATTAATTAAAATCCGTAGTATTTTGGTTCAATATGTAATTTTCATTAAAGATACCCAGTATGGTCAATAAGAATCTCAAAAATAACTCACTCCCGAAATATTTTAAATCTAAGTCTTCTGAACATACTATTATTAGCAATAATCTTTTAGGTTTTTACTTTTCAGAGTTAGTAGGTCATTAGAAAGTAATACTGAAATTTTCTTCCTGGATAGATCTGATTGAAACTGTGTTTTGCACATAAAAGGGGCTCAGAATCATTACTATAAACTGATTCAACCGTAAATTTATTTGCAAATTTGGGGAAATCTTAACATTAAAAGAAAACTGAAAAATATTTACAACAAACCGGAGGATATGATTAAACACCAAAATATTTAGTTAAAAAAAGTCAATCCTATATCTGAGATGTTTTTCCACATGAGGAAAAACAATAACAAAATACCCAGTTAATTAACAACTCACTCATTTCAAAACACCCAAACTATGAGTAGTACTAAAGAATATTAAAATTTTACTCATAATGATTTTAAAAATAGTTCATAATTCATATTGAGCTAGACTGTATTTAATGATTTTTCTTCTTCTTGCTAACCAACTGTTTGAAGAAAATTAATGCAAAAAATGTCTATTTTATCTCATTGCTGGTAATTATTCATTGTGTACTAATTCTTTTTATTGGCTATTCCATGGCTATTCCTATGGACTTCTCTAAAATCAGATAGGAAATCTGGCTTATCAAGTGACAATCTTACAGTCTTTCTCATATGTCACTTTTATCTGTAAAGAAATAAGGGGTTGGGGAGAGACTTTAAAAGAGAAAACCTTGAGCAACTAGACTCCAAATAATTGGAAGAACTACAGCGCCATCTTGTGGAAGAAAGTGTCTAATTAGTGAAATGCTTTGATTCTATCTGAGAAGAAATGTGATTTAATTCTCAGCCATCAATTCAAATTTCTTTTAATGATATATTATTTTAAAACCTTTAGTCTGGAAAGTCCATCAAACAGCAAAGGACACTATTATGTAAGGGCCTAATATATATTATACAGAAACCAGATGAACTATGTCTATTTTATGGATAAAGAAAATTCAGCTAATATCTTTATTAGAGGTTGTCTTAATAAAGAAGGACCCCATAAAGAGGGTTAGAGATGGAATATGAATAAAGCTGGAGGTCTTGGTTATTCCATCCTTCTTTCCAAAATGAAATGAATAAGGAAACCCTTAACATGACTGCCATACAGTTTCTGAAAAACTCATTAAGGAAGGATTTCCTTTAACATCCATAATCATAAAGCAAAAAAAGTCAAGGAAGTGGGAAGGGAAATAAGGTTGGCTGGGTGAAGTGAGAGCAGCACAAATCTCTTTCCTTTCTCTTAATTCAATTAATCAAATCTTACTGAGAGCCTACGGTGTGACAAATGCTTGCTAAGCACAGTGAGTAAAGACACTTACTGACTGGTGAAGTACACAGATCATTTCAAGGTGGAGAAATGGCCAGTCTGGGAGGTGACTCTATCTGCAGGACACCGAACAGAACTTTGAGGTGTACATCCGCCAAATCAGTGGTTAGAACCAAACAGTGAACCCTGCATGAATCCTATACTGCAACATACTTTTGGAAGTACTTTTCAGACTACTGTGTCTCCATACAAACAAACAAACAAACAAAAAGCATAGAGTACAGAATTTCTCCTTTGTAGAATTAAACATCCTCTCCTTTTTTTGGTGCTCCCATACGATTTGCTCATAACTTAATATGGAACTTTACTTCTTAAGAATAATTAAGAATAATTATTTACCTGCCTGCGTCTCCTAAGACTGCAAACTTTATGAAGGCTGCCTCACTTACTTAACACCAACCACAGTGCATAAAGAGCACTCGACCCATGTTCATTAAATTGAATCAGTTATATATTACAACAGTATTTGTTTGGCCACCGGGACAAGCTCCTGAGTAGGAATAATACAGGCATTCCTTAAGACACCCAGACTAGCACTATAAGCAGGGATACCCATTTCTTTCTAAGGTTGTCAGCTCCCAAGCTCTTGTTTGGGGGCTTTGATCCCTGAACCATTTTTAAAACGCCCATTTCCTGAACAAACAAGGGCAGTGGATAAAAGAAAATTTGTCTCTATATCTATGCTTTTAATTTGGGCAGGGGGCAGGGGGAACGTAGGTATGATTTTTCTCAATTTTCTTTCTTTAAGCAAATAAAAATCTAAACAGGTACTGACCTGACATAGAGCTAACAAGAGTAAAATAAAAACATTAACATTACCCCAGATGACTTCAATCTCCCAGTGTGCGGCTTTTGCCCTTGCTTCCCTCTGCCTCACCTCTGCCCACCCTCAATTCTTAGCTCCCACTCACCACCCCTCGTGCCTGGACTTTCCTCTTTATCTAAAATATTAACACCTGATTACAGAAGAGAATTTGTTACAAATCATTAGCAAAGAACGGTTGGAAACCCAATGCCTATTTTCCTAGACTAACTTTTATTTCTATTATTTGGCCACATTTTTGGCACTCACCTCAACCTGTTCACATCCAGATGCTTGACAGCAAAAAGGAATATATATCAGCAACTTTTAACCAACTGGACATAAAGATCTCTAAAGAAACCACCGTTAAACAGGAAATTCCTACACTTGCGGAATATCTGGGTGCTAAAATAGGCAAGTCTACCAGTACGGTTGTACCGTATGTATGCGCAACAAGTACTGAATTCTCAGCAACTCTACTTTTAAGTGAGGGCCCACAGTTTTATAAGCTGACTTGCAAAGAAGAAATGCTCCAGGAATCATTAAATGAGAGGAAAAATCTTGATGGGAAATAACAATTCTTTTAGCCCTCTGCAGGGTCAAGGATGTAAGCACTGCATTTTAAATGCAATACTACAAATCTGTCTCATTTAAAATGCCATCCAAGACTTGTACTCTCGCAATACAAAGTGTTAAGCACAAAGCTCACATTACAATCTATTTCTTAACTCCGACTTTTGATTAAACAAGATAGTTACACAAAAGGTCTAGGCATAGTAGCTGGTACTTAACAGTTGCTTTCCCCTTTGCCTTTGGAAGTAAGAGGACTAGGAACATGTCTCTCCTTTCCTTAGAAAAATGAAACCTCTTTGAATCTCAGTTTCTGTCTGTGAAGGATAGTAACACCACCTCATCCAGCCTTTGGAAGGGATAAAAAATATCACCTTGTAAATAGCTAATTGTAAGTAGTTGCCCAGTAGAGAGTAGCTATTATTGTCAGTGCTGTTATTATTATTTTTTGAGTGGTTTGGCATAAAGTGCATACTCCAACTTCTAACCTTTACAACACTCACCGAAACCCAAATCTAAGTAGAAAAACTATGCTTGAATCTTGTTTGTTTACACAGAGAACCTCAGAGGTGGCTAAGCACCTCTACTATTCCAAATTTTTTAAATGCAAGTTTTCCGGTGTCAGCCTTGGGGTTTTAATAACAAAATTGCATTATTCAGCTATATTCTAGTTTGTTCTTCATTAAAAATCAGTTTCCAAAGATAAAATCCAATTGTGCCAATAAAAATCCTAGGAGTGGTTGACTGAAAAATCCAAGATCTTGTTGAAAAAGACATGAATGGGTCCTTTAGTAGCTCTGAGGGAGCTAAGTTGAAAATGCCAAGGAAAGTTGTATTTTTGTAGTTGTTATTTTATTACCCTTTCCAGCAATTTTCCACTTGAATGGCCTTTAAACTTGTAATTTAGGCACACTTTATTCTTTATTGTATTTCAATCTGGGAGGCAAATAACTTCATCAACTTAATCGAAGACTGGGAACCACCAAGACTTCTGGTTAGAGTTCTAGTATTGATTTAGCTCTTAATTTTCCATTAATTAAATTAGGACAATAACCAGATCGCTTTCAGGTTTGTGTTGGCAAGACCTGCTTGCTCTATCTTTGATTCTCCCTTCCCCTTTCCACTGTTGGTGTTCAGAAAATATTGTGGAGGGGCGCCTGGGTGGCTCAGGTCATGATCCCAGAGTCCTGGGATCAAGTCCCACATTGGGCTCCTAGCTCCATGGGGAGTCTGCTTCTCTCTCTGACCTTCTACCTTCTCATGCTCTCTCTCACTCCTTCTCTCAAATAAATAAAATTTTTTAAAAAAATCTTAAAAAAAAAGAAAATATTGTGGAACTGAATTTATCACAGTAAAATTGCTTCCACTAAACAATCGCACGTTAAGTAAAATTCAGCTTAAGATCATTATAATGGCTTTCTTCTTTCTTACAAACCATGCGTATTCCCTTCTCAACACAGTTCTCATTGCCTCATACAAAACCCATGAAATCAATTTCTCCTGGTTTTGTTCACTCCAATCACTTCTGTAAGCCTAAGAGAGCCTAAGACTGAGCTCTGGAGCACTCCATTATTTTCAAAAACATTTCAAGTTACAAATGATGATCCAGCCAAGGAGACTGAGAAGAAAAATAGATGATTTATAATACAAAAGAGTATGGGGTCCTGAAACCAAGTGAAAAAAAATTTCAAGAGGCAGAAGTGATCAATTATGTTAAACACTGATGATAAGCAAGGGAAGATGAGGACAGATTACAGATCATCAGACTTGACAGGTGGAGGTTGCTGTTGGCTCACACAGGTGTGGTTTTGGTGAAATGAAGCTTGATTCGAATTATTATGAAGATGGGAGCTGAGACTATAGAGACACTAAGGTTTGCTATACAGGATAGTAAATAAGTTCGTTGCTACCACAGACATAGAAGTTAGGGAGATTTTTTTTTCTCCTTTCGTTGAAGATTTTTGATTAATATTACAGCATTGATGGCAGAGAAGAAAGAAGACATGTAATCATCCAAGACAAAAGAGAGATAATTAGGGGACATCTCGGTGGCTCAGTCCATTGAGTGTCTGCCTTCAGCCCAGGTCATAATCCCAAGACCCTGCTTCTTCCTCTCCCTCTGCCCCTCTCCCCACTCATGCTTGCTCTCTCTCCCTTGTGCTCTCAGTCTCTCTCTCTCTCTCTCTCTCTCTCTCAAATAAATAAATAAATAAAAAGAAAAAGAAAGAGAGAGAGATAATTATGGCATTATAATTCTTGAGAAAGTGAAAAGAGATGGAGTCCAGTGCACAAGTAAAGGGTTATCCCAAAATGGGGAAAGAGATCCTTTCATTGTAGTAGAAGGCTACAGATGTGGGCAGGCTGTTCGGTGGAAAAATAACATTGTTTTCTGATTGTTTTCTCAGTGAAGTAAGAAGGAAAATCATCCACTAAGAGCAAGAAGCAGAGAAGACAAGTTGGAAATTTGAGAAGAAGAGGGGGTAAAATAGTAATCCCTGAGAGAGAGAAAATAAATAAGGAAGTGGCAGCTGTGGTCGCCTGAACTGCAAAGACTGCACAAAGGCCCACTCGACAAGGTCAGGAAATTTAAAAGAGATCAATTAGAATAGTTAGGTGTTTTTTTCTGACGATCAACTACAAGCTTGGGAAACACTTATTGACTACTTATTATGTGCCAAGCACTAGTCAAAGCATTTTATTTTTACTAATACTTTTGAGCCCAACCACATGAGATAGGTACAGATGAGGAACCGGAGGCAGAGAGGCATTAGGAAATTTATCCAAGGTCACATAGCTAGTAAACACTACCCCAGGATTAAAAAAGTATAGGTCCAGAGCTAAGACCTTTAACCACTAAACTATACTACCTTTTTGCAAATAGGTGGGATTAACCAGTATTGGTTTTTTGCCACTTGCATAAGGCAGAGGGGAGGCAAGGGATCTGAGGGTGTTTGCAAGTAAATAGACAATGCAACCCAATCTGGATAGGGAGGAAGTGAGAACAGGAACTAGAGAGGTGGACATTAAAAATGGCATCACCAAGGGCACTCTCCTGGCTTGGTTGGGAGAGTATGGGACTCTTGATCTTGAAGTTGTGAGTTTGAGCTCCATGCTGGGAGTAGAGCTTATTTGAAAAATATATAAATAAATAAAATTTTAAAAAATGGTATCACCAATGGATTGGAAGTCCTGGTGTGATTGAAAAATTACCATGGAGGCAGTGAGCTGAATGAGATGTTAGAAACTGAGATTTTAGGGACGCCTAGGTGGCTCAGTTGGTTAAGCCGCTGCCTTCAGCTCAGGTCATGATCCCAGGGTCCTGGGATCGAGTCCCACATCGGGCTCCTTGCTCAGTGGGGAGCCTGCTTCTCTCTCTGCCTCTGCCTGCTTGTGCTTGCTCTCTCTCTCTCTCTGACAAATAAATAAATAAATAAATAAATAAATAAATAAATATTTTTAAAAATAAAAAAAAAAGAAATTGATATTTTGAGGGTGGTATAATTATTCCTAAGTACAAAATGTAAGGTTTGGCCAGAAGACTGGAAGCTAAAGTCAGAAGGAAGGATGAGAGAAAAGTGTAAGAGAAAAAAGTGAAGGAACTAAAAAAATCAGGGACTAGATGAAGTTTTCACATAATCAGAGGTGGTGATGGAAAGAAGAGAGTGAGCTGGGCGTTAGTCTTCACCAACTGAGAAAGACTGACTAGAAGAGAGGGAAATTACTGCAGGAGGAAGGGATGCATAGAGTCAGAGAGCCTTGTTCTGAACAGGGGTTACCAACTCATCCCAGTTTGCCTAGAACTCTCCCAGTTTTAGTACTGGAAATCCTACATCCTGGTCTTCCTTGAGCTGGGGATTCTGAGAGTGGAGGAAGGATGAGGTATTTCATAGAAGAAGCAATAAAAAGATAATGCCTGGTTTATTTCCAGGTCCTGTGTGATGTGGCTGTTACGAATTTTAAATTATAAAATTGCCATGTGGTGGTTACTACTATATTTAGCTCCTTATCTCAGAAGGTGAGATGTGAGCTTTGCTCTGATGATCTGCTTTATTTGAGACAAAGATTTCCGACACATTTTCCTCCCATTTTGTCTGACTTTTTCCCTTAAGGATGGCGATCATGTTTCCGATCTCATTAAACCTAATATGTTCTAAAGGCTCTAGCTGTTGTCTATCATCAATAAGTGCTCTAAGTGCCTGAATGGGTTCCATAGAAAAGACTGCTCAGTTGGGACAGTAATAGCCCACTACAGAGCCTGAGCCCTCAGGGAAGGATTAGTAAGGCAGAATCAGCCTACTTCCATGCGTCATGCCTCTGCAGTGAGACACAGCTCTGCCAGAGATGAATCTGCAAGCCCCACTCCACTATTTCAAAGGCTTCTGGGGCTAAGGTTCAGAGAATCATACTATTTCACAGAGAGAAAACACATTAAGGATACTTTAGAAGTTATTAGAGTCATGGCAACCATCTTCTTGGACTGAGCCCTTGCATGAATTCTCCACTCAGATTATGCACTAAATGTAGCTTCTGTGTATTTCCAGTTTCACATGAGAGTAAATGCTCCAGGATATTTTCTGATTTGTTCAAGGACCGAACATGAACAAAATTTGTCAAAATAGCATCTACACAGAAAAAGGCTGAAAGGATATGCTAAAGGTTAACTGGACCACAATCCAAAAGCTGCCAGGAGACCACCAGGCTTGGTGTGAGCTGCCTCCCAGAGCTTTCCTACCTTCTAACCAAACATACTCTTCTCTCTCCTTGCTCTTGTCGCTAAATTTCTCAAAAGCAAATTCTATATTTCTTCAACCCCAATTCACTCCTTGACTTGCAGTCTGACTTTGGCCCGTATCCTCTCAGAAGGTCACCAGTGATTACACTGGGGGTCATTTCTGAGAAAATCCCAGGTTCCTATACTCGTACTATTTTGAGCAAATACAAATAGACTGTGTGAATAGGAGCTGATGGTTATACATTTGTCAGTCTCACACAAAATTATAAATCAGAAAAAAAAAATCCTTGGATACACCACATATCCTAAGTTGAAGTCTAAACTTCTACCTCTCCAATTCAGGACTTAACTCTCTGAAATTTCAGCAGCACTTAAAATCATTTGCTGTCTTTTCCCTGAAATTATCTCACACCTGTCCTATTTTTTTTTTAATATCTCTTCTCTTATTCACCGATATTTTTTCTTCCTTCTACCTTCAAAATTAGTGCATTACATTCTATATAATTCTAGAAGAGCTTTTACCAACATGTAATTTTAACTTTTTAAAAAAATTCCTTAAAATTCTTTTAAAATTCTCTTCCTCAGAATATTTTTTTTCTGAATGTTCCTTCTTCGGTTTTCTTTCTTTCTTTCTTTCTTTCTTTCTTTCTTTCTTTCTTTCTTTCTTTTTAAAGATTTTATTTATTTATTTGACAGACAGAGATCACAAGCAGGCAGAGAGGCTGGCAGAGAGAGAGGGAGAAGCAGGCTTCCCACCGAGCAGAGAGCCCGATGCGGGGCTCGATGCCAGGACCCCGGGATCATGACCTGAGCCGAAGGCAGAGGCCTTAACCCACTGAGCCACCCAGGCGCCCCCCTTCTTCGGTTTTCTTATTTGTCTCTTTTCTTCCTCCAAAGACAGGTAATCCTTAAGAACCTACATTTGTACTTCTCACTGCTTTCTACAAGGCTGATCTTTATTAGCTGTGTTGTCTACTATTGTAATTTCAACTGCTATTTTGAAACAGAATGCAGCCCACACAGAACATTTTAAGAATTCTTTCCTGCACTTCCAGCTCATTGCTGAACCTCTCCACCTGGGTCTCCTACAGTTACCTCACATTCTATCCAAAATCCCATTCATCTCCATAACCAAAACCAATTCTTCTGATCTCCCTAACTCTGTTAAAGAATCCACCAACCTCACGGTCACCCAAACTTAAAATCTCTATTTCTAACCCACCGTAGTCAGTCAAAATTTTTCATTTATTCTCCCTCACTCTAGGTCCGACAATCAATTTTTTTTTAAGATTTTATTTATTTGACACAGAAAGAGAGATCACAAGTAGATACAGGCAAAAAGAGAGGGGGAAGCAGGCTCCCTGCTGAGCAGAGAGCCCGATGAGGGGCTCGACCCAGGACCCCGAGATCATGCCTTGACCCCAAAGCAGAGGCTTAACCCACTGAGCCACCCAGGCACCCCTGATAATCAATACTTCTTCTCCACCTCTATGATCATAAAACCTTCTTAATTACCCCTCTGTCTCAGTTTTTCCAACTTCTAGTCAATCTAGAATATTATTTTCAAATAGATCAGCTGAAACCTGGGGTCAGAACCTCCTTTATTTGAATAACAGACTCCATCCAACTGCATGGCTAAAGAAAGTCAAACCTCTTAACCTGGCATCCAGACCCTTCCAGACTGTGTATATATCTCTGACGATACTTATCTTAAAAGAGATTCACACCTCTTAGATTCTAAAATCAGAAACAAGAAAATCATGAAAAATCAAAATTACCCTGGAAAAGTCCTTCGACAGGCGCTCCCCTGGAGACCACGAGTTGTTTCAGCACAGCCGGGTTTTCTTCCAGCATTGGAACAGATTCCTGTTTCTTTGGTTGAGCACCAGATGAAGTAGTTGGCCTGCTTTTAGGGTCCATTTTATATGAAAAATGATGCATCTATGCATATCTTTAAAAATTAGAATCACACTCAGCTCAGTGATATGCTCCCACTCGAGAGGCACCCAGAACAGAGACAAACTGAGGCAACCACAGACTCACATGCTTCCTGCCATGCTCACTCCAGGCAATCACTGAGAGGAATGATGGGCAGCATTGGCAGCACTATCTAAATTGTAATTTTTCTCCCTTTAATTTCTAGGATTGTTAGTTTGTTTTGCTAAGATGAGGGAATTCCATTGTTATGCCCTTTTAAAAAAGTTATTTAGGGGCGCCTGAGTGGCTCAGTGGGTTAAGCCTCTGCCTTCGGCTCAGGTCATGATCTCAGGGTCCTGGGATTGAGCCTCACATCGAGCTCTCTGCTTCTCCCTCTCTCTCTCTCTGCCTGCCTCTCTGCCTACTTGTGATCTCTGTCTGTCAAATAAATAAATAAATAAATAATAAAAAATTTTATTTAGATACGTGCCCTTACTTCCCCCCGAACTTTGAATATAGGAATCATGTCTCATTCCCAGTTGCATCTTTACTGAACTTCACTCCATACTGCGTCACCCTGTAAAAATTTTGTCAGCCAATCAAATTTGCTTTGATTTGTTTGTAAGAATTAAGTGAATAACAGGGTAGTTTGTAGAATATGCCTAATGATAATATCATTTCCTACTTTATTAAGCATCTGTATCCTTTCCCATGAAGACATACTGACAAAGTCTCTTCTATTGCAATTACTTAAAAGCAGCAGCTACTTTTTTCCTAAATAAACTAGTCCAGTTTACACACCGTAATAAAACAGTACCAGTAAACTCCAGCGGAGGCAGTGAAAGTGATTGATATGTGCTTGCTATCTATATCTGATAACCAAAATACACATATTAAAGTATATGTCATTTAAATACATATTCATATATTCATATTTATACTCCAAAATAATAACCCAGTTATTCTAAATAAAAAGGAGGTAACTACTACAATATGTCATCATGATTATATTAAAATCATGAAAAAAAACTGAGAGCATCGCCACATTAGACTATGTGGTTTGCCAATGTTATTTAAATACACTCATATTATAAAAATAACCACAAACTTCCTAGAAAATCATAATTATACTACACTATGTAACCTGAGATTATTACTAGTGCTATTTAAATATTTACCTTGGGGAAGTATAAGATATCCAGAGCTGCTTCTCGGAATCAATTTAAATAAACCACCCTGTGCATTTTGGGGGACATAAAAAGCAAATTTTGGACTCGCTGCCACATCCTCTAGATACCTGTATTTGATTCTTCCTGAAATTTAGTGACAGAATCTACCCTGCAGCATCCGAGAAGGCACACTTGGCAGGTTTGAGAAGTCATCTTGAGTTGGGGCAGAGCTCATGAGTCTGTCCCAGAAGCACTAAAGGGAAGCTACGAGGGTGACTCTAGGTGTGTCCCACAGCCTTGCTTCCCTGGGCAACATCTGCAGGACTTTGAGAAAGTTCCTAGGAACGTAGATCCCCAAGGGAAGGCTGGAGCTTCCTCTGACCGCTAGAGGGCTCCGGGGGATCGTTACTGCAGGTCGCCCTCTAGCGGCGGTGGAAGGAAACGGCCTGGCTGTTTCAAACACCAACCAGAACTGGACCTTGGGGCTAAAATAGAGACACCCAGGGAATGTGGGGGTGGGCGCCGGCTATTTAGAGCTGGGTAAAGATACTTCTGGGCTGAGCGCCTGGGTGGCTCAGTGGATTAAGCCGCTGCCTTCGGCTCAGGTCATGATTTCAGGGTCGTGGGATCGAGTCCCGCATCGGGCTCTCTGCTCAGCAGGGTGCCTGCTTCCCTCTCTCTCTCTCTCTGCCTGCCTCTCCATCTACTTGTGATCTCTCTCTGTCAAATAAATAAATAAAATCTTTAAAAAAAAAAAAAAAGATACTTCTGGGCCACTGATGCCAGGAGTGCTTAGTAGAGAAAGACCTTCCTACCTAGATATTTATGGCTTTTTCACCCATGTCCAAAGATGTTACCCTTAAGGAGAAAAAGATGTATGTCAGAATTAGGAAAGAATAGAATATACACAGGTTTGGGGATCAGACAGATATGCCTTCGCATTCTAGGTTCCCCGCTTAGCAGCATTTCTTAAGTGTGTAATATACTTAGTCTCTGTAATCTTCCGTTTTCTTATCTACAAGATGTAAAGTGCTTGGTATACACAGTGCTTCAAAAATAGGACACAGTCAAGGAAAGGAAGGTGTACTTGTTTATTTATTTTTATTTTATTTTTAATTTAACCTAATGCAATTGGAATCTCTGAGACTCTGGGCAGTATCTTTCAGTGCTCTCCCTAGCTACCTTTAATAAAATCTGGCATCTCCGTCAGCATCTGCCAAGACTCCCGACTAAGAGCGAGACCTGGTAAAATGTGAGATGCCACAGGAAAGCCTACTGCTCGGAAAACTGCTGTCCTTTGTACTTTGGATACAGATTTTTAATCGTTCTCATGAAAATCAGAAGGTAACCTATCTATCTAACCCCCCACCTGGTTGAGCTGATAGGTCAAAATAGAACTTTAATCTGCATGTCTGGTATTTTTGGTTCCCCAAGGAACCAGGAGCCTCATCCTGAATGATGGTGGGCAGAATCAGCAGAGTGGGGGGAAATGCACTGCGAAATGTACTGGGAGGGGCCAACCTACCTTAACTAACATCTGTCCGTCTCCTTGCCTGGTATTGATCTATGCACTTACCACTCCACCTGTTAAACATCTCAACATCAAGCACAGATGATTCTAATTCCACCTCATTCTGCCACCCTGAAGTTTTCCCTGCCCCACCCGTGTTTGCATTAACCCCTTGGACACTTACCTCAGCCTGGATTTAAACTGTTCCACCCCAGCTTGGATTTTAAGCTTAAGACGTCGTTAGGGTCAATTTCCCCCAACTCTCATCCCACAAATATCCCACCTGTCTCAGATTCTTCCTTTCTCCCTAATAGTTCTCAAAAGGCCAGAGAGTTAAGGCTGCACTTTTTTTAAAAATAAGAGATGAGAGCTAGAGTGATTGCCTGAAGACACTGAACCAGCACTAAGATTCTTCATAAATGTAGCTATAGAAATTGGATAATTGATTGCATTGGTTAGTTTCTGTTAGTTAATATTCCTATTAAGGAAAAACCCAGAAACTACAAAGAAATGACTATTCATCCTCTAATGAAGAAGGTAGTTAAAGCACAATAACTACATATTACTTATTAACTAATACAGTGGCTTTTGTCTAACTCTTTATGTCAGAGCATGTGTTTGGAGTTTTGCACCTGGGTTTTTCCTTTCTTCTTCTTCTTTTTCTTATTCCTGTAATAATGGTGGATTTCCACAGATCTGTGTATTTCTCTCCTCTAGAACCCCTAGTGATTAGGAACATCTAT
Organism: Lutra lutra; assembly: GCF_902655055.1. Classification (NCBI taxonomy): domain Eukaryota; kingdom Metazoa; phylum Chordata; class Mammalia; order Carnivora; family Mustelidae; genus Lutra; species Lutra lutra. The sequence goes on along the minus strand of NC_062285.1, from coordinate 62,957,346 downwards.
TTCCAGGATAGGAAGATGGGAACTGGATGGTGCAGTAATTAATTAGTGGTCTAAGAATTGCAAGGGATAATAATGAATAGTCCACCCAGATATTACACTGGATTTTAGAACTTGTTAGACCCCAGTGTGACATAATAAATGGACAGTGTCATTCATCTGAAAGTACTATAGGGTACCTCTTATTTCCTCTATGGTCTCAGTTTAGCATTCTACCTTGTACGTTCTTATTGATTTGTAAATTAATGAATTCTTTGGGGAGGAAAAATTAGTGTATTTGCCTGGATGTTTGCCAGTATTGCTATGAAAAAAAAAAAGTCAAATTCTGTACTGGTGCATTCTGTCCTACAAAAGCAACCACTGTCTCTATCCATATGCAACAGAGAATCTGCCACACTAGTCAATTACAAAACCTAATCTTTTGAATTATTTTGAATTAAGCAACAAAGGTTTAGATGCCAGAAAAGGAACAACAGATTTTTTTTTTCCATATCCACACTACAAAACTGCAACTCTGAAAAATCTTTTTTTAGGAGTTTATTGCTTTCTAGAGTCCCTGTCATCAAGTTTTGACATAAAGTATTTCAGGCACCCAATTTAGAACACAAACAGCTATTAAATGTCCAAAATGTCTATTGCTATAGATGTTCTAATAACAGAATAATGTTAATGTGCTTCTCTCTGCCTCCTTCTCAAAAAACAGGCAGTTCAAGGTGTGTTTATTCACTTTTACAAATATATTTCCCCACTCTGTCAAAAAGAGAAGCATAATTCAGTTGAAGTGCATCAGAACTGTGTTTCCTTATACCATATTATGTGACAAGCTGTAAATAAAATGAACTCTTTATGAATACATTATGTGTGGGATATGTTCCCAGGGTGGCATATAAAGAGTATTTTAATGACATACATTTTTCTAGGTAACCAAAGGCAAGTTGCTATTTCAACAACCCATGGACTGAATATAAAGCACTTTTAAAGTGTCCTAACACAAACTCAGTAGTCCCGGCCCCTGAAATATTGATATGTCAACACAATAAGCTTCATCTAGAAAATTATTCCTTTAGGAAATTATATTGACTACCTGAACTTTTAAAAATGCCTTAAGTATTTAATATAGTATGAATAGAATTTCTATTTTTATGTTAAATTTCTTTAAATGGTGTGTATCATTGCATACCTTTTAGATATAAACAAGCATATATAATTATGTTGTTAAGTTACATGAATAATTGGGAAACAGCAGAACCCCGAATTTTATAATTTATCAGGGAAAATAACAAACCAAAAACCATGTATAAAGTGAACGTGTTCTCATACTATATTAAAAAGCTGGATATAAACTCTATATAAAGATTAATCCTGATCTCACAAAAAGAAAAAATACATATTCTTAGAAAAACCTAGAAGAAATCTAACAAAATGCTAACAGTAGATACTTCTTTAGGGATGGATGTTCTTTCCTTGTACATTTCTGTCTTTTTCTATTGCCTGTAATACATATTAATTTTATTTTCAGAAATAGTATCATTTCTTAATTAAACAATTGCTTGTTGAGCACCTATAGTTAGGCTGAGCACCTATGCCAGGCACTAGGTATACAGAGGGAAACAAAAATAAGTCTTTGCCCTCATAGAGAATATGTTCTTCAAGCCTTGGGGTGGGGGTGGGGGGAGGAGGCAGAGGGAAAATTAACAAATCAATGTGTAAATAAATAGAATATTAGGTGTGATATTTGCTATGGAGTGGGGAAAAGTGGGTTAAGGAGATAGGGAAATACAGGAAATGAGGGAGTGTGGGAAGACATTACTGATGAGTTCACATGGAGGAGGGTGAGACAGGCAGCAAGTGTAAGAAGGGGAGGGGTGTTCAAGGCAGAAGAAAGGGCGAGTGACAGTCATCAAGGCAGAAGTCTGCGTGGCATGCTTGAGAAAGGGGGAGAGCTGGCACTTGAAGTGAAATGGAGAGTGGTAGATGATGAGCTCAGAGAGGCAGCTCACAATCAGTGCTTAAGACACTGGCTTAAGAAGACGTGGCTTGACTCGCATTTGAAAGGCCCTGTGTGGAACAGACTGTGGAGGGCAGAGGAGGAAGGCTGGGAGGCAAGTCAGAAATGGTTACACAGATCCAGAGAGAGATGAAGGTGGTTTGGGTGAGAACACCATTGGTAAGGTGGTGGACAGAGATCAAATACCAGAGTGCCCTCTACAATAGGGGAAATGAGTGAGGGACAAAACACAGTTACACTGTGTTTTGCATAAAATAGTTAATTTCGTGTGTCATCTGGACTGGGCTATGGGGTGCTGAGATAGCTGGTAGAAAGCTGGTAAAACATTACTTCTGGGTGTGCTTGGAAGTGTGTCTCCAGAAGAGATTAGCATTTGAGTCAGAACTGAGTCAAGTAGATGGCTCTCACCGATGCCAGCAGGCATCATTCAATCCTTTGAGGGACTGAGTGGAAGAAGAAGATGGAAAAAAGGTGAATTTGCTTTCTCTGCTTGAGCTGGGACATTCATCTTCTCCAGCCCTTGGCCATCAATGCTCCTGGTTCTTAAGCCTAGGGACTCCACTGAATTACCCCCACTGGCATCCTGCTTCTCCAGCTTACAGACAGCAAATAGCAAGATTTCTTGAGTCTATAACTGTACGCACCAATTCCTAGAATAAATCTCCTCTTACATATATCTATCTAATTATCTATCTATCTAACCATCTCTTCTATTGGTTCTTTTTCTCTGGAGAAATCCAGTATAGCACATTTCCTTTTATGAAATTTCCAATGTTTTCTAATGTTTAATAACTCAATGTCTCCATTTTTCTATGTTAGTGTCTTAGTTTTAACAACTTTCTGCAAAAATACATTGAGTTTTTATCTTAGCAGAGAAAGGATTAGTAAAATTTTACCTTAATTACGCAAAGAAAAATTGCCAGGTACAGTTAATTTTTCCACACTATCTATATTATATCTAGTTCTTGAAGAATTAGTGTCATGAATCCAGTGAATACAATAGACAAATTTTTCTAAAATATAATAGAATCATCTTTTAAACATTCCAGGCTTCTAAAGTGAGGCAATGGACTTACTCCATCTTTAAATAAAGTGCCATCACTGTTTTCAGATAGCTAGTTTGCGAGGAAGGCCACACACTGACCCTGAGGAATAGGTTTTATGAATAGAGTGACTTGGGGCACCCAGATGGCTCAGTCAGTTAATTGTCTAACTCTTGATTTCCACTCAGGTTATAACCTCAGGGTTGTAAGATTGAGCCCTGCATCCAGCTCTATGCAGGGTGTGGAGCCTGCTTGAGAGATCTCTGCCCCTCTCCCTCAAAAAAATTAAAATTAAAAATAAAATAAAAATAGGGGCACCTGGGTGGCTCAGTGGGTTAAAGCCGCTGCCTTCAGCTCAGGTCATGATCCCAGGGTCCTGGGATTGAGCCCCGCATCGGGCTCTCTGCTCAGTGGGGAGCCTGCTTCCTCCTCTCTCTCTGCCTGCCTCTCTGCCTACTTGTGATCTCTGTCAAATAAATAAATAATATCTTAAAAAAAAATAAAATAAAATAAAAATAGTGATATTGATTCTGAAATTATTCAGGGAAAAAATCACCTGCGTAAGGGGCTGTGTTTTTAATGTCAATTCCAAAATATGAAACACAAGCTCCCAGAAGCTAAGAATTCAGACTTGAAAGCCGATAGCCTTGAGTTTGAGTGTTTACTCAGCCTTTACCAGCCAGATGACCTTAAACCAGTTACTGAAGTTCTTTGAACCTCAGTTTTCTCCTTTGTAAAATATAACAATGTGTACGCTAGTGTGTACAGGAATGAATTCCTAAAGTCTCCTGAATATCAGAGTCTGTGTGTCTCTTTAACCTGACTTCTCACTCCAGCCAAACTTCCTCCCTATAGTTTCCCAAATGTGACAGCTCCTGATTACCATGCCCAGCTGACTTCTAAAGTAAAAATTAATAGAGGAGCATCCTTTGAAAGCAGACATTGCTTTCATTTCTCGGTCTTCTTGGTGCTGCTGCCTTTGGGCTACATCTTTACAATTACCTGGTTATTAAACTGTTGTCTTCCTTATTAACTACATTCCCCCACTTTCTTCTTTGTGCCAGGTACATTTTGTTAGGCATTTCCACAAACTTATTTCATTTCATTTTAACAGACACTTGAGGTGACAAAAGTTACTTTTCAAGGGTAGGCAGAACGGGGGCTCTCCGAAGATGACCATGTTCTAATTCCTAGACCCTGTAATTATGTTATTTTATGCACCAAAGGGGACTCCGCAGATGTGATTAAGGTTAAGGACCTTGAGATGGGGGAGATTATCCTGGATTACCCGGGGAGTCAAAGCCAATCACAGGCATCCTTCAAGGAGGAGAAACTTCCTGGTGGTTGTCAGAAAGCCAGAGAGCAGTATAAGATGGGTGTGACCTGCCATGGATGACTTTGAAGATAGAAGATAGAAAAAGCCAAGAAATGCAGGTGCCCCCTGAATTTGGAAACATAAGGAAATGGTTTCTGTCCTGGAGATTCCAGAGGGAATGTAGCCCTGCTGACCTCCTGATCTTAGCCCAGTGAGACCTTTGTGATTCAGAACTCTAGAACAGTTAGGTAAAAAAAAAAATGTATGTTGTTTTAAGCCACTGATTTTGTGATCACTGGTTACAACAGCAATAAAAATATTTGTAAGTATCCTTTCTCTTAGTATTTTACAACTCTAGAGAAGTAAGTTCATCTGTTCTAACTTTTGTTCAGCTTCATCTTCTGGGTCCCCTCTACCTTCACTTTATCATCTACCTTTGTTGGCCCAGGTCTAGCCACCTCCCTTGCTTCTAATGCTCTGTCACACATATTTCAAGCACAGATTACCACCTCTTTTTATGCTGATATCAAAGTACCAGATCTTTTATCTATCCCTCATTCAGATAGTAAGGGTACAGAAAAAATGTCATCATAAACTTTAAGCAAAATATAAATGTGTATGACCTTAGCTATGTACACATAATGAATTGAAATCTGATTGATTTTAAGGCCTCAGTTAAGACCTAAATAAATAGACTAACTCTACCAGATTTCATGCAATTATACTCTCCAAGTTGGGGCTTTGGGCACAAGATTTACTATGTTTGGCTTTTCCACCTGGGTCTAGGAGATAAGTCAAGTTGGCATTTCAATATGAGAAACCCAAAATGGAAAGTCCCATTCTAGTATCAGGCCAAAAACCATATTCTCTCATTCCAGATTCACCTGAAAGCCCTGTACTTAGGGAATTATTGGTTTGTAATGACGCTTTGATTTTCCCAGGACATGAATAAAAGAAATTGGATATTTTATCTGGTCTTTGAATGCATCATACTGGATTATAATTATATGTATATATGTCTTTCCTTTAAATAGAATTTTGGGCTCCCTGAATACCTTGTTCAGTGCTGTGTTTTTAGCACTCAACACAATCCATATCATTGTGAGTAGAATCTCAATAAATCTTGAATAAGTAATTAAATAAATAAGAAGGCAAATGAGGGAGTAGGTCAAGTTTACCCAACTCCCTTTGTACCTTCCCTAGCAGTGACTTCTTCTATGTCTGGGTACTAGTTTCCTTTTTCTATCTCCCAATACTCCCCGATCCTGGTCCTTGGTATTCCTCTCATGCGACCTTCTTTATAGTCCCACCTGCCTCCAGCTCAGCTCAATCCTATACTTTCCCACACAGGGGGAATAAGGGATGTGATTTTTTTTTTAAGATTTTATTTATTTATTTGGCAGAGAAAGGCAGGCAGAGAGAAAGGAGGAAGCAGGCTCCCTACTGAGCAGAGAGCCTGATGCAGGGCTCCATCCCAGGACCCTGAGATCATGACCCGAGCTGAAGACAGAGGCTTTAACCCACTGAGCCACCCAGGCGCCCTGGGATGTGATATTTGATTTTGAACTGACTCTTATAGGATGCCTTCAATTCTCTGGATCAATCAAATGTTTATAGATGACTCTTTTATTTTGGGGTGCTTTAGGAACTTTATCATTATATCCTATGCTGGGTCCCTCTAGCTATAACTTCGGTGAAGGGGACAGTATCTCTCCTTCCCATGACCCCTTTCCCCTCAGTCTCTGCCTTTTGGTTTTAACCTCCACATAGCATCTCTTCCAGGAAATGCTCTTGGACAAGACTTGCAATGGCTTTAGACAGCTGTTTGCTCTGCGGACCATACCTATGTTATAAGGAGAATTCCAACTTTTCTAGAAGGTAATGCACTTGATTCCTAGGCTTACCAACTTATGTTTACTCTTTCACATGACTCACAGTTTGGTCTCTCTCATACTGAAGATCTCCTGGATGGCAATATAATTTCAGGCTCTGGGTGTCTCAAAATCCAGACATAAATTTAAAGCTCTTGGAATAGTCTTAAAGAGGCCCTCCTCTTTCTAGGCTTGAGAAAAACGTGCTAAAAACTCCACCCTACCTCCTTGAAAGGAACCTGTTGAAAAACAGTGTGACAGAATTTCCCTCCAAAGAAGTCTTTTCTCAAATATTCTCTTTTTTCACTCTCTATCTTTAATGTCAAAACAGTGATCTACCTTTTCCAATTTGCCTGGGACTGTCCCGGTTTTAGCATGGAAAGTCCTGCATCTTGGCAAAGTGTGACCTATTTCTAGAAGAAAGGTCCAAGAGTCATAAAACGGGTTTTTGGTCACATGTTTTCAAAATTTGAATTTTAATGTGCCACCTCACTTTATTTCTTTTTAAAGATTTTATGTATTTATTTGATATATAGAGAGAGAGATCACAAGTAGGCAGAGAGGCAGGCAGAGAGAGGGGGAAGTAGGCTCCCTGCTGAGCAGAGAGCCTGATGCGGGCCTTGATCCCAGGACCCTGAGATCATGACCTAAGCTGAAGGAAGAGGCTTAACCCACTGAGCCACCCAATCGCCCACCACCTTACTTAAATATGTAGTACCAGTATTATCTTACTGTCCCAAATTTTCAACTTAACATCCCATTACTTACATGCACATACCTATGTACATGTATGCCAGATAGAACTGTTATGATTATGGCCATTTTACAGAAAAGTAAACGGAGGGTTACAGGTTTGTTCAAAGTCTCCGTGGGAATGTGGAACAACTAGAATTCTTATTGCTGGAAAGAATATAAAATGACACATTTGGAAAACAGTCTGGCAGTTTCTTAAAAAGTTAAATGCACCCTTCCCATATGATCCAGCAATCCCACCTCTAGGATTTACCCAAGGGAAATTAAAATATTTGTCTACAGGAAGGTTTGTACATAAATGTTCAAAACAGCTTCATTCACAATAACCAAAACTAGAAACAAGCTAAATGTTCACTAACAGAATAGATTTTTTTAAATTGTGATATATCTATGCAATGGTATACTACTCTGTGATAGAAGCAAATAAACAATTGATACATTCAACAAGTGCTCACTTCAGCAGCACATATACTAAAATTGGATACATTCAACAACATAGGTGAATCTCAAAAATACCAAGTAGCTGAACAAAAGAAGCCAGGCACCAAGGCTACATAAGGTATAAGAAAACTCTAGACAAATGTAATTTATCCTGATGGAAAACAGAGAAGTTGTTGCCAGGGCCAAGATTAGGGGGAGGGAGTTAACTTGGAAAGTGCAAAAGGGAATATTTTGTAGTGATGGATACCTACAATATTTTGATGGTGGTGATGGTTCCCCAGGTGTATACATTTTTCGAAACTTACCAAACTGCATACTTAAAATTTTACCTCATTAAAATTATTTTTTAAACGTAACTTGAAAAAGAACAAACTAAACCAAGCTAGCAGGAAGAAAAAATAAAGTTCAGAGCAAAGATAAATAAAATAGAGAACAGGAAAATAGTAGAGAAAATCAATGAAACCAAAAGTTGGTTCCTTGAAATGCTCAAAATTGACAAACCTCTAGACTTAGAAAAAAAGAAGACTCAAATCGCTAAAATTAGAAATGAAAGTGGGGACACTACAACTGATTCTACAAAAGTAAAATGAATTATAAGAGTAATATGAACAATTGTAATTGAATAACTAGATGACAAATGGACAAATATCTGCAAATACAAACTTACAAAGGCTAACTCACCAAGAAAAAGAAAATCTGAATAGACCTATAGATAGCAAGGAGATTGATCAGTAATCAAAAATCTCACAACAAAGCAAAGCCCTGGTCATGATGGTGTCACCAGTGAATTCTAATAAACATTTATTTAGAAAGAATAACACCAATCTTTCTCAAACTTTTCGAGAAATTGAAGAGGAGGGAACAATTCCTATTTCATTCTTTGAGGCTGACATTACTCTAATACCAGAACTAGAAAAAGACACTAAGAAAAAACCACAGATCAATAACCCTTATGAAATTCTCATCAAAATACTAACAAAATTCAGCAAACTGAATTTATAAAAAACTCACAAACTAGGATTAGAAATAAATGATCTCAACATAATAAAATCCATATATGAAAAACATCAAACTTAAAAAAAATTTAAAAACTTTAACCTATAAAATCAGGAACAAGGTAAAGGATACCCTTTTTTGCCATTCTATTCAATATGGTATTGGAAATTCTAATTAGCACACTTAGATAGGAAAAGAAATAAAAGACATCCAAGTTGGAAAGAGAGAAATAAAATTATCTCTGCAGATGATATATATGATCTTATCTATAAAACCCCTAAAGTTTCCACAAAAATATTGTTAGGACTTATAAATGAATTCAGTAGGACACCAAGTTAATACACAAAAATCATTGGCATTTCTGTACACTAAAAATAAACAGTTCAAAAAGGAAATTAACTCCATTTACAATGGCATCAAAAATAATAAAAATCTTAGGAATTAACTTAACCAAGGAGGTGAAAGACTTGTAAAATGAGGGGCGCCTGAGTGGCTCAGTGGGTTAAGCCGCTGCCTTCAGCTCAGGTCATGATCTCAGGGTCCTGGGATCGAGCCCCGCATCGGGCTCTCTGCTCAGCAGGGAGCCTGCTTCCTCCTCTCTCTCTGCCTGCCTCTCTGCCTGCTTGTGATCTCTCTCTGTCAAATAAATAAATAAATAAAATCTTTAAAAAAAAAAAAAAGACTTGTAAAATGAAAAATACAAAACATTGCTGAAAGAAATTAAGAAAAATAAATGGAAAACACATTCCATGTTTATGCATTTGCAAATTTGATGTTGTTAAAATATCAATACTACCTAATGTGATCTACAGATTTAACGCAATCCCTATCAAAATCTCCATGATGTTTTTTTGCAGAAATAGAAGAATCATCCTGAAATTCATATGGAATCTCAAAAAAACCTGACTAGCCAAACAATCTTGAAAAAAAAAATGAAGTTAGAGGAATCATACTTTCTAATTTCAAAGCTATAGTAATCAAAACAATGAGATACCAGCATAAAGACAGATATATAGAACAATGGAATAGAATAGAGAGCCCAAGACAAAGTCCTCACATATGTGGTCAAATGATTTTGACAAGGGGTCAAAACTACTCAATGGAGAGAGAACAATCTAATTGACAAATAGCACTGGAAAAATTGGATATCCACATGTAAAAGAATGAAGTTGCACCCTTTCCTAACACCCCTTACAAAAATGAACTCAAGTGGATCAAAGACCTAAAAACTGTAACACTCTTTGAAGAAAACATAGAGGAAAAGCTTCACAACATTGGATTTACCAGTGATTTTTGTATATGGCAAGAAAGACACAGACAACAACAGCAACAAAAATAGACAAACTGAAATTCATAAATATGTTTTTTTTTAATTTTATAAACATATATTTTTATCCCCAGGGGTACAGGTCTGCGAATCGCCAGGTTTACACACTTCACAGCACTCACCATAGCACATACCCTCCCCAATATCCATAACCCCACCCCCCCCTCCCAAACCCCCTCCCCCCATCAGCCCTCAGTTTGTTTTGTGAGATTAAGAGTCACTTATGGTTTCTCTCCCTCCGAATCCCATCTTGTTTCATTTATTCTTCTCCTACCCCCTCAACCCCCCATGTTGCATCTCCTCTCCCTCATATCAGGGAGATCATATGATAGTTGTCTTTCTCTGATTGACTTATTTCGCTAAGCATGATACCCTCTAGTTCCATCCACGTCGTCGCAAATGGCAAGATTTCATTTCTTTTGATGGCTGCATAGTATTCCATTGTGTATATATACCACATCTTCTTTATCCATTCGTCTGTTGATGGACATCTAGGTTCTTTCCATAGTTTGGCTATTGTAGACATTGCTGCTATAAACATTCGGGTGCACGTGCCCCTTCGGATCACTATGTTTGTATCTTTAGGGTAAATACCCAGCAGTGCAATTGCTGGGTCATAGGGTAGTTCTATATTCAACATTCTGAGGAACCTCCATGCTGTTTTCCAGAGTGGTTGCACCAGCTTGCATTCCCACCAACAGTGTAGGAGGGTTCCCCTTTCTCCGCATCCTCACCAGCATCTGTCATTTCCTGACTTGTTAATTTTAGCCATTCTGACTGGTGTGAGGTGATATCTCATTGTGGTTTTGATTTGTATTTCTCTGATGCCGAGTGATGTGGAGCACTTTTTCATGTGTCTGTTGGCCATCTGGATGTCTTCTTTGCAGAAATGTCTGTTCATGTCCTCTGCCCATTTCTTGATTGGATTATTTGTTCTTTGGGTGTTGAGTTTGCTAAGTTCTTTATAGATTTTGGACACTAGCCCTTTATCTGATATGCCATTTGCAAATATCTTCTCCCATTCTGTCAGTTGTCTTTTGGTTTTGTCAACTGTTTCCTTTGCTGTGCAAAAGCTTTTGATCTTGATAAAATCCCAAAAGTTCATTTTTGCCCTTGCTTCCCTTGCCTTTGGCGATGTTCCTAGGAAGATGTTGCTGCGGCTGAGGTCGAAGAGGTTGCTGCCTGTGTTCTCCTAAAGGATTTTGATGGATTCCTTTCTCACATTGAGATCCTTCATCCATTTTGAGTCTATTTTCATGTGTGGTGTAAGGAAATGATCCAATTTCATTTTTCTGCATGTGGCTGTCCAATTTTCCCAACACCATTTATTGAAGAGGCTGTCTTTTTTCCATTGGACATTCTTTCCTGCTTTGTCGAAGATGAGTTGACCATAGAGTTGAGGGTCCATTTCTGGGCTCTCTATTCTGTTCCATTGATCTATGTGTCTGTTTTTGTGCCAGTACCATGTTGTCTTGATGATGACAGCTTTGTAATAGAGCTTGAAGTCCGGAATTGTGATGCCACCAACTTTGGCTTTCTTTTTCAATATTCCTTTGGCTATTCGAGGTCTTTTCTGGTTCCATATAAATTTTAGGATTATTTGTTCCATTTCTTTGAAAAAAAATGGATGGTACTTTGATAGGAATTGCATTAAATGTGTAGATTGCTTTAGGTAGCATAGACATTTTCACAATATTTATTCTTCCAATCCAGGAGCATGGAACATTTTTCCATTTCTTTGTGTCTTCCTCAATTTCTTTCATGAGTACTTTATAGTTTTCTGTGTATAGATTCTTAGTCTCTTTGGTTAGGTTTATTCCTAGGTATCTTATAGTTTTGGGTGCAATTGTAAATGGGATGGACTCCTTAATTTCTCTTCTTCTGTCTTGTTGTTGGTGTAGAGAAATGCAACTGATTTCTGTGCATTGATTTTATATCCTGACACTTTACTGAATTCCTGTACAAGTTCTAGCAGTTTTGGAGTGGAGTCTTTTGGGTTTTCCACATAGAGTATCATATCATCTGCAAAGAGTGATAGTTTGACTTCTTCTTTGCCGATTTGGATGCCTTTAATTTCCTTTTGTTGTCTGATTGCTGAGGCTAGGACTTCTAGTACGATGTTGAATAGCAGTGGTGATAATGGACATCCCTGTCGTGTTCCTGACCTTAGCGGAAAAGCTTTCAGTTTTTCTCCATTGAGAATGATATTTGCCGTGGGTTTTTCATAGATGGCTTTGATAATATTGAGGTATGTGCCCTCTATCCCTACACTTTGAAGAGTTTTGATCAGGAAGGGATGCTGTACTTTGTCAAATGCTTTTTCAGCATCTATGGAGAGTATCATATGGTTCTTGTTCTTTCTTTTATTAATGTGTTGTATCACATTGATTGATTTGCAGATGTTGAACCAACCTTGCAGCCCTGGAGTAAATCCCACTTGGTCATGGTGAATAATCCTTTTAATGTACTGTTGAATCCTACTGGCTAGTATTTTGGCGAGAATTTTTGCATCTGTGTTCATCAAGGATATTGGTCTGTAGTTCTCTTTTTTGATGGGATCCTTGTCTGGTTTTGGGTCAAGGTGATGCTGGCCTCATAAAATGAGTTTGGAAGTTTTCCTTCTATTTCTATTTTTTGGAACAGTTTCAGGAGTATAGGAATTAGTTCTTCTTTAAATGTTTGGTAGAATTCCCCCGGGAAGCCGTCTGGCCCTGGGCTTTTGTTTGTTTGGAGATTTTTAGTATATGTGCTGCCGAAGCAAGCACATGTTTGTTTGGAGATTTTTGATGACTGTTTCAATCTCCTTACTGGTTATGGGTCTGTTCAGGCTTTCTATTTCTTCCTGGTTCAGTTGTGGTAGTTTATATGTCTCTAAGAATGCATCCATTTCTTCCAGATTGTCAAATTTGTTGGCGTAGAGTTGCTCATAGTATGTTCTTATAATTGTCTGTATTTCTTTGGTGTTCGTTGTGATCTCTTCTCTTTCATTCATGATTTTATTTATTTGGGTCCTTTCTCTTTTCTTTTTGAGAAGTCTGGCCAGGGGTTTATCAACCTTATTAATTCTTTCAAAGAACCAGCTCCTAGTTTCGTTGATTTGTTCTATTGTTTTTTTTGGTTTCTATTTCATTGATTTCTGCTCTGATCTTTATGATTTCTCTTCTCCTGCTGGGTTTAGGCTTTCTTTCTTGTTCTTTCTCCAGCTCCTTTAGGTGTAGGGTTAGGTTGTGTACCTGAGACCTTTCTTGTTTCTTGAGAAAGGCTTGTACCGCTATATATTTTCCTCTCAGGACTGCCTTTGTTGTGTCCCACAGATTCTGAACCGTTGTGTTTTCATTATCATTTGTTTCCATGAATTTTTTCAATTCTTCTTTAATTTCCTGGTTGACCCATTCATTCTTTAGAAGGATGCTGTTTAGTCTCCATGTATTTGGGTTCTTTCCAAATTTCCTCTTGTGATTGAGTTCTAGCTTCAGAGCATTGTGGTCTGAAAATATGCAGGGAATGATCCCAATCTTTTGATACCGGTTGAGACTTGATTTAGGACCAAGGATGTGATCTATTCTGGAGAATGTTCCATGTGCACTAGAGAAGAATGTGTATTCTATTGCTTTGGGATGAAATGTTCTGAATATATCTGTGATGTCCATCTGGTCCAGTGTGTCATTTAAGGCCTTGATTTCCTTGTTGATCTTTTGCTTGGATGATCTGTCCATTTCAGTGAGGGGAGTGTTAAAATCCCCTACTATTATTGTATTATTGTCAATGTGTTTCTTTGATTTTGTTATTAATTGGTTTATATAATTGGCTGCTCCCACGTTAGGGGCATAGATATTTAAAATTGTTAGATCTTCTTGTTGGACAGTTCCTTTGAGTATGATATAGTGTCCTTCCTCATCTCTTATTATAGTCTTTGGCTTAAAATCTAATTGATCTGATATAAGGATTGCCACTCCTGCTTCTTTCTGATGTCCATTAGCATGGTAAATTCTTTTCCACCCCCTCACTTCAAACCTGGAGGTGTCTTCGGGTTTAAGATGAGTTTCTTGTAGGCAACATATAGATGGGTTTTGTTTTTTTATCCATTCTGATACCCGGTGTCTTTTGATTGGGGCATTTAGCCCATTAACATTCAGGGTAAGTATTGAGAGATATGAATTTAGTGCCATTGTATTGCCTGTAAGGTGACTGTTATGTATATTGTCTCTGTTTCTTTCTGATCTACTACTTTGAGGGTCTCTCTTTGCTTAGAGGATCCCTTTCAATATTTCCTGTAGAGCTGGTTTGGTATTTGCAAATTCTTTCAGTTTTTGTTTGTCCTGGAAGCTTTAATCTCTCCTTCTATTTTCAATGATAGCCTAGCTGGATATAGTATTCTTGGCTGCATGTTTTTCTCATTAGTACTCTGAATATATCATGCCAGCTCTTTCTGGCCTGCCAGGTCTCTGTGGATAAGTCTGCTGCCAATCGAATATTTTTACCATTGTACGTTACAGACTTCTTTTCCCGGGCTGCTTTCAGGATCTTTTCTTTGTCACTAAGACTTGTAAATTTTACTATTAGGTGACGGGGTGTGGACCTATTTTTATTGATTTTGAGGGGGGTTCTCTGAACCTCCTGGATTTTGATGCTTGTTCCCTTTGCCATATTGGGGGAAATTCTCTCCAATAATTCTCTCCAACATACCTTCTGCTCCCCTCTCTGTTTCCTCTTCCTCTGGAATCCCAATTATTCTCATGTTGTTTCGTCTTATGGTGTCACTTATCTCTCGAATTCTCCCCTCGTGGTCCAGTAGCTGTTTGTCCCTCTTTTGCTCAGCTTCTTTATTCTCTGTCATTTGGTCTTCTATATCGCTAATTCTTTCTTCTGCCTCATTTATCCTAGCAGTGAGAGCCTCCATTTTTGATTGCACCTCATTAATAGCTTTTTTGATTTCAACTTGGTTAGATTTTAGTTCTTTTATTTCTCCAGAAAGGGCTTTTATATCTCCCGAGAGGGTTGCCTTAATATCCTCCATGCCTTTTTCAAGCCCGGCCAGAACCTTGAGAATCGTCATTCTGAACTCTATATCTGACATATTACCAATGTCTGTATTGATTAGGTCCCTAGCCTTTGGTACTGCTTCTTGTTCTTTTTTTTTGTTGTGAATTTTTCCGCCTTGTCATTTTGTCTAGATAAGAGTATATGAAGGAGCAAGTAAAATACTAAAAGGGTGGCAACAACCCCAGGAAAATATGCTTTAGCCAAATCAGAAGAGATCCCAAATCGTGAGGGGGGAGAAAGGGGATAAAAAGGGGTTCAGAAAGAAAAAAGAAAAAAAAAAAGAAATTATTAAAAAAAGAAAGCCAATAAAGAAAAAATATAAAAAGAGGAAAAAATATATATATATTAGATAAACTATTTAAAAAACGTTAAAAAAGAAAATGGTAAAAGTTAAAAAAATTTAGCAGAAGAAGAGAAAAAGAAAAAAAAAAGTTGAAAAAGAAAAAAAAATTAAATTAACTGCAAGGCTAAAAAATCATGGGGAGAAAGCCATGAGTTCCGTGCTTTGCTTTCTTCTCCTCTGGAATTCTGCTGCTCTCCTTGGTATTGAAACTGCACTCCTTGGTAGGTGAACTTGGTCCTGGCTGGGTTTCCCGTTGATCTTCTGGGGGAGGGGCCTGTTGTAGTGATTCTCAAGCGTCTTTGCCCCAGGGGGAGTTGCACCGCCCTTACCCGGGGCCGGGCTGAGTAATCCGCTCGGGGTTTGCTGGGTTTGCTTTCGGGAGCTTTTGTTCCCTGAGCGCTTTCCGTAGAGTTCTGGAGGGCGGGAATGAAGATGGCGGCCTCCCGGTCTCCGGCCCTGAGGAGCTGAGAGACCAGGGCCCCACTCCTCAGTGCGACCTCAGAGAACAGCACCCAATGACTCCCGTCACCCTGGCCTCCGGCCTCGCTCCGAGCTGATCGAGCCTGCGACCGGTTCAAGGCAACCCTGAGCTGAGAGTCACTCCTCGGCTCTGTCTCTGTAGCCGGCTTCCCCGTTCTAATACAGGTAAGCTCTGCAACACTCAGAAACCCCCGATCCTTCTGCGACCCTGCGGGACCTGAGGCCGTGCTGACCCCGCCCGGGCTTCACCCCAGATAAGCCTCTGGAGCGATGTCCCTCAGCGGAACAGACTTTTAAAAGTCCTGATTTTGTGCTCCGTTGCTCTGCCGCTAGCCGGGAGCCGGCCCCTCCCTCCGCAGTCTATCTTCCTGTCGCTTTGGATTCACTTCTCCGCCAGTCCTACCTTTCAGATAGTGGTTGATTTTCTGTTTCTAGAATTGCTGTTCTTCTTCTCTTCAATCTCCCGTTGGATTTGTGGGTGTTTGCAATCTTTAGATAAGCTATTTAGCTGATCTCCCGCTACCCGAAGTAGTCTCAGCCTGCTTCTTCTCTGCCATCTTGACTCCTCCCCCATAAATATGTTTTAAATTGGGGCACCTGGGTGGCTCAGTGGGTTAAGCTTCTGTCTTCAGCTCAGGTCATGATCTCAGGGTCCTGGGACCGAGTGATACATTGGGCTCCCTGCTCAGCAGGGAGCCTGCTTCCCTCTCTCTCTCTCTGCCTGCCTCTCTGCCTACTTGTGATCTCTCTCTCTCTTTCTCTCTCTCTCTCACTGTCAAATAAATAGATAAAATCTTTAAAAAAATGTTTTAAATTGTGGATCAAGAGATGGTATCAACAGAGTAAAAGGACAACACACAGACTGGAAGAAAATACTTGCAAATCATGTATCTGATAAGGGATTAATATTAAGAATAAATAGAGAACTCCTAAAACTCCACAACAAAAGAAACCAAACAACTCAATTCAAAAATGTGTAAAAAGGGGGTGCCTCAGTGGCAGTCAGTTAAGCAGCAACTCTCGGTTTTGGCTCAGATCGTGAGCTTAGGGTCATGAGATTGAACCCTCCATTGAGCTCTGCTCTCTTCATGAAGAGCCCTTAAATTTCTATCTCCCTGCCCCTCTCCCCTCCAAAATAAATAAATAAATAAATCTTTAAAAACTATAATAACAAAAGTGAGCAAAGGACTTGGGACTTGGATAGAGATTTCTCCATAGAAGATATCTAAATAGTCAATAAGCACATTGAACGATGCTCAGTTTCGCTAGTCATTAGAGAAATGCAAATCAAAACTATGAGATACCACTTCACATCTATTAGGATGGCTACTGAAAACAAAACAAAACAAAAATAGGAAATAACAGGCGTTGGTGAGAATGTGGAGAAATTGCAACTTGTTCACTGTTGGTAGGAACATAAAATGGTTCAGCTACTATGGAAAACAGTATGCTAGTTCCCCCAAAAATTAAAAGTAGAAATACCATATGATCTAGCAATTCCACTTCTGGGTATGTACCCAAAATAACTGAGTCTCAAAGGGTCTCAAAGACATATGTGTACACTCATGTTCATAGCAGCATTATTCACAATAGCTAAAAAGTGGAGGCAACTCAACTGTCCGTCAATGAATGAATGGATAAGCAAAATGTGGTATATATATAATCAATATTATTCAGCTTTAAAAAGGAAGATAATTCTGTTTTTATTTATTTATTCAGGTAAGTAATCTCTATACTTAATATGGGGCTCAAACTCACAACCCCAAGATCAAGAGTCACATGCTTTTCTAACTGAGCCAGCTAGTCACCCCAAGGAAGACAATTCTGACATGTGCCACAACATGGATAAACCTTGAGGACATTATGCTGAATGAAATAAGCCAGTCACAAAAAGAAAAATACTACATGATTCCACTCCCATGAAGTACTTAGAGTAGTCAAAATCAGAGACAGAAAGTAGAATGGTGGTTTCCAGGGGCTGGCGGGGGGGTAGGGAGGGATAGTAGTTATTGCTTAATGGATACAGAGCTCTGTATGTAAGATAAAAAGAGTTCTGGAGATGGATGGTGGTGATTGTAACCCAACATTATAAAAGTATCTAAGCCACTAAACTCTACATTTAAAAATGATTAAGATGGTGGATTTTATGTTTATTTTACCACAATAAAAATAATGGGAAAACTATATGAATGGGTGGGACCAAAAAATCCAGTCAAGAAATGAGCAGAAGCTATGAACATACAATTCTCCAAAGAAGATATACAGTGGCCAACAGACATATGAAAAATGCTCAACATCACTAGACATCAGGGAAATTCAAATCAAAACCATAATGAGATACCACCTCACACAGGTCAGAATGACTACAATTAACAACTCAAGAAACAACAGATGTTGGAGAGGATGCAGAGAGAGGGGAACCCTCTTACACTGTTGGTGGGAATGCAAACTGGTGTAGCTACTCTGGAAAAGAGTAAGGAGGTTCCTCAAAAAGTTAAAAATGGAACTACCCTACAACCCAGCAATTGCACTACTAGGTATTTATCCAAAGGATACAAACATAGTGATTCAAAGGAGCACATTCACCCCAATATGTATAGTGGCAATATCCCACAATAGCCAAACTATGGAAAGAGCCCAGATGTCCATTGACAGATGAATGGATTAAGAAGATGCAATATTCATAAATGATGGAATATTACTCAGCCATCAAAAAGAATAAAATCTTGCCATTTGCAACAACATGGATGGAACCAGAGGATATTATGCCAAGAGAAAAAAGTCAATCGGAAAAAGAGAAATACATATGATTTCACTCATATATGGAATTTAAGAAACAAAACAGATGAACATAGGGGAAGGGAAGGAAAAATAAAACAAGATGAAAATAGAGAGAGAGACAAACCATAAGAGACACTGAACTCTAGGAAACAAACAGGATTGCTGAAAGGGATATGTGTAGGGGGATGGGGTAACTGGGTGATGGACATCAAGGAGAGTGCTTGATGTAATGAGCACTGGGTGTTATACACAACTGATGAATCACTAAATTCTACCCTTGAAATTAATAATATAGTATGTGTCAACTAAATTGAATTTAAGTAAAGAATTTTTAAAAATGATTAAGATGGTGAATTTTATGTTTATTTTTACCACCATAAAAATAATGGAAAAACTACAGGAATGGGGGTGGGGGGAAATGGCTAGAAGAATTTAAGTGGCTGCTTGTGGGTTTTGGAATATGAGAAACAGAAAACAAGAGACTTTTCTAAAATAAGACTTTTAATACGGTTGCCTATAAACTATATGCATGTGATACTTGAGAAAAATGAAATTCAATTCCTTTTATTTATTATTTATTTATTTATTTATTTATTTAGAGAGAGAGTGTGCACACCAGAGTGGGATGAAGGGGGCTGAGGGAGAGAGAGAATCTTAAGCAAGCTCCATACCCAGCATGGAGTCTGATATGAGGCTTGATCTGACACCCCAAAGATCATGACCTGAACTGAAATCAAGAGTAGGATGCTTAACCAACTGAGCCACATAAGTGCTCCAGAAACACAATTCCTATTCAAAGCTTCATTTCCTTGGGGTTTTGGAAAATTGATTTCAATGGATCTGATTTTTCATTCATCACCATCTTATATTTTCCCTTCCCCAGGGTTCTTACTAAAGAGAAATTACTGCCATGACATGGTCCCTTAATCCTCTGTGGGCCTGATCAGTGCAGGGACTCTGCTAATTTCATGTCACGTATAAGGACATAGAAAACATTTTTGTTGGTTTTGTACCATGCTGTGGCACACACGGGCTTATCTGCCTAGCTATATAGACACCCTTCTTTCTTTGAGGCCTTGATACCCCTTTGGAATTCTGCATGTTAAACTCAAAGCATAGGACCCATCTATTCAAAACACACATGTATTTCCAATTTTAGTATGTCTTCTTGATTTCCACACTTCTTAATCTAGGTAATAACTTCTAATGGGAGGAATACACCCCTCTCTCCATTTTGTATTTCTTCCTTCTCTTTCTTGTTGTTGGAGACATCTAGAATAATCCCCTTAATAAGATTGAACTTTTGGAACTCAAAACCTAGGAGCAATTTTTCTCCTTTTCTCCATGCCACATCCTTCACCTAAGGCAAAGAATATAAAACTAACCACCATCTGTTTGAATTAAAGTGAAGGTAAAGAGAGAAAAACTGGGGGGAACTGGTTGATATAAAAAAATGTTAAAAGAATTAAAGGGAGACATGATCTGATTGTCATTTAAATGATTTTTAATTGCTGTGGCTCTTATTAGGACAAGATATTGGAGATATCAGGAAAAAGTAAAATGAAACCAGCTTAGAAATTATTGCTGTAGTTAAGAATAAGAATGGCCATAAAATGGAAAAAAATGAATGAATTAAAGATATAAAGTCTGCCATTCTTACCTACTGGGCTACATTGCCTCCCAACAAATGGTTTTGATAAACTTATGGGCCTAAGGCTTAATGCCTAGTTAGATTATTAGATTCTGCAGACCCAGGGCATCAGCATTTTAACAGAGGAATTTTCCTTTATAGAGTGGGGGAAGTGATTAGGGGGGAGCTGAGTATTACTTACTCCTTATACCTCACTCAGAGGGAAATTAAGCCTCAGATAGTTAAAATACTTGTTCAAGGTCCCAAGCTAGGTGGTGGTGGTGCTAGGATTTTAATGCCTAATAAAAACATTTCAATGATGCCCTTTGCATGTTAGCAACTGGCAAGTTGGAGCTGATATTTTTTGAATGGAGAAAACCTATGTGCCTTGTTCATAGCATTCTTCCATTGGTAAACTATAAACAAGGGTAATAAAATAGAGACTTCATGACACCTATGCCAAAGCCATACTCCTAGGTCTGGCTGCTGTATGAAAGTCACGAGTAGGAAATTAATCACACACCATCTTAGAGACATTTAATGAAGTGATATACTGTTTATTTATCAATTGGAGATCGAGAGCTAAGGTATCACTTTTTAGCCTTCTGCTGGATATCAGCCAGATCACCCTAAGAATAAAAAGGCATTGGCCATAGTGGTGGATTTCTTGGCCTTTGGAGAGCACAGTACTGGGAGCTGAGTCATGGAGAGAGCTTGGAGTATGTGGCTGACTGTCCTGTGAAGGAGAAGCCCTGCAGCATCAAGGGTGAAAGGGTCAAGAGTCCAAAAGGGCCTCCTAACTAGGTACCTAAGTGTCTCCTCACTATACAAACAAGTAAGATAAGTCAAGGAGTGGTCCAGGACCTTGTCCAAGGTCAAGCAGTTAAAGAACAACAGAGAATGATTTGTATACAGATTATTCTAACTCCAAGGCCCATGTGTGTTCCTCAGTACTCCTGCTGAACCATCATGCTCATCGCGAAGCCTGTTCAGGTTCACCTCACTGTTGCCAACCTACCAGCCTCAGATTCTGAGCAACTCAGAAATGGCCATTGTACAAACCCATGCGCTGAATTTCACAATGACTATTCCTGCGACACTCTCCATCTCAGGAAAAAAGAAAAGAAACTAAATGATGAAACAGTCCTCCTTTGGGCAAGACAGCATATGGCACTCATTCCCACCACTTGTTCCCAGAGGTGGCAAGAGGAGGCAAAAGAAGAGAAGGGGGGCACCTGGGTGGATCAGTTGATTGATTTCAGCTCAGGTCATGATCTCAGACTCGGGAGGTGGAGCCCTTTATCGGGCTCCACACTCAGCAGGGAGTCTGCTTAAGACTCTCTCTCTACCTCTCTACTACTCTACCTCTCTACTACTACTGCCCCCGTCCCCTGCTAGTGTGTGTGCTCTCATGATCTCTCTCAAATAAATAAAATAAATCTTAAGAAGGAGAAGAAGAAGGAGGAGGAGGAGGAGGGAGGGAAAGAGATAGGAGGGAGACTGAAAGGAGTTTGGGAACTAGTAGTCCACATTATGTATCTATCCTGATCTTTTCCCTCTACTTGCCTCTTTTCTCAAACCCAGTGTCTTAGCTCAGGCTGCTATAACAAGCTACCATAGTGGCTTAAACAACAGACGGTTACTATGATTTTAGAGGCTGGAAATGCAAGATCCACGGTCAAATTCCTGGTGAAGCCCCTCTTCACATGGCCTTTCCTTGGCATGTGAACACAGAAAGAGATCTCATGTCTCTGCCTCTTTTTTTTTTTTTTAAGATTTTATTTACTTATCTGACAGAGGGAGAGAGAGAGATGATAAGTAGACAGAGAGGCAGGCAAAGCGGGGCAGGGGGAAGCAGGCTCCCTGCTGAGCAGAGAGCCCGACGTGGGACTCGATCCCAGGACCCTGAGATCATGACTTGAGCTGAAGGCAGAGGCTTAACCCACTGAGCCACTCAGGTGCCCCATGTCTCTGCCTCTTTTTATAAGAAAACTAATCTCATCATGGGGACTTTACTTACTAAACCTAAACCTCCCAAAGGCCCTACCTCCAAATACCAAATATCATTGGAAATGAGGACTTCAACACATAAATTTGTGGGAGGGGATATAACACAAATATTCAGTCCATAGCACTCAGTCAATATTACTATTACAAGTTCAAGGAAGTAACAATAACTAAATTCCATGGTTGATATTGAGTGTTTGCTTTTAAATTACCACATGGATTGAAATACCAATATATTAATTATACCAACAACTTTAGTTAAAGTATATGATTACAAATTTTTAAGTGCCAAGTTTCATAAGATCTAAGCATAAATAGTTCTAAATAACTTTAATGCAGACTTTAGTGCTATTTATTGGCAATGAAAAATATTTTTTTTAAAGATAAAATGTTAGTGTTTATCTACATGGTGGGAAAAAAGGTAACTATTTCCTACTTCCCCCTTCTTTGCCTGATCCAAATTTACACAAATGCAGATTTCTCACCTTCGTAGTTAAAATAAAAATTACCAGACTTCTGACTTTTTTTAGAGAAAGGAAGAGAGAAAGAGAGAGGGAGTGAAGGGCAGAGGGAGAGAGGGAATCTCAAGCAGGCTCCATCTCATAACCCCGAGAGCATGACCTTAGTAGAATCAAGTCAGACATTCAACTAACTGAGCCACCCAGGCTCCCCCAGACTTCTGACTTTTAATGCTACCTCTGGTAGCAGTGCATGAAAGAGTCTTCCCTCACCAAAATAATAAATAATGAAAATACTGAAGAAAGAGGAAGGGACCACACTGGAAATTGGGCTTGAGATTCAAGCACGATGCAAGGCTGTCTCCTACTCATCCACCTCCTGGCCCATTAGAGTGACCAGTACAAGTACTCTTAAGTCACATTCTCTGAACTTTGGTGTTTCCTGGGATACTCTAAACTCCTAAGCAAAATCATCATGGAAGGAAGTCAGTTAAATTCAACAGCAAGACTTGAGAGGAAAAACAAAACAAAACAGTAAAATGTTATTAGCACTGAAGTCAAAATAGAAATCATCTGTCTTAGTTAATAAAAGGAAAAGTTACTGACATTGGTCACTTTTCACTCAATTAAAGGAATAATTAGAAAAATGTAACAATGCCACCAAAATTAAATAACATCGAGTTATGGACTACAATAATCCATGTCAAGAAAAAAAAAATAGATACCTAAGTGCTAATGTCATCTATATTTAGACATTGTTTCTGCCTTATTATTTCATAGATAACCTTTTATATATTTGTTCTTCCCATAAATCATTTTAATGCTCTTTTTAGTCATATAATATGACAAAAAAGGGGTTATGACAAACTTTTTTAATTTAGTAAAATAAATCTCCTAATTTTCTTTATTTCTAATGAAAACATTAATTGATGTTCAAATTGTTTTGAATTATCTTTCACTTCTCGAAAACATTATTGTCAGTTATATCCAAAGGTAAAATGTAGCCCTTTTGCAAAGTTAGAAATGTATATATTACATAATTATCACTTTTGATGTTAGGGAATATGAATGATTATTTAATGTATTCTTTTTAAAAAAATTTTAATATTTTTTTCCATTTTATTTTATGTGCTCTTTCTGGTAACTTAAAACTTTGGAGATTTGCTAAGTGAAATTAAATAATTAAATAATAAGCAATTTAAATGGCTAGATCACTTCCAAATAAGATAAAATATTAAATATTAAACATAAAAAAATACCCAGATTGGGTAATCTGAGTATTTTAAAAATAGGATATATTAATGAGAAGTTAAGAAAGATAATATCTCGGGCACCTGGGTGGCTCAGTTGGTTAAGGACTGCCTTCGGCTCAGGTCATGATCCTGGAGTCCTGGGATCGAGACCCGCATCGGGCTCCCTGCTTGGCAGGGAGTCTGCTTCTCCCTCTGACCCTCCCCCTTCTCATACTCTCTCTCTCAAATAAATAAATAAAATCTTTAAGAAAAAAAAAAAAGAAAGATAATATCTCACCAAGCTCCTCTTCGTATTATTTTTTCATCTAAGATACACACAAACATATATAACATAGGGAAACTGTAAAAACAAAAATCTTCTCCCAACCCCAAAATCTCACAAAGGTAGTAAAAAAAAACCCAACTTTTAATATTGAGTAAGCATTAAAGCAGACTGTGATGTGCACCATAGACAATGCCCTAAAAAAACCGCAGAGAAAGGAATCCCATCTCCTTGTATAGCCAAGCAGACTCAAGTCCTAACATACATGTTCACAAGAGAAACAATAACTAGTCTTCAAGTAAGAGTACTTTACAGCACCATTTGTCACACATCATACTCCTCAACCTACCTGGTCATTGGGGTGGCCATCTGGTTTAAACAACCGGCTTTACCGAGAAGAGAAACAAACTTCTCATAGTTTTATGACGGGAGGTAGTTTTGCAATGTGGAGCAAAGCACCCACCAGACCTGGGCACCCACCAGACCTTCCCCCTCAGGGACTGGAAGAGAAGGGCATTATCTCTCTTGAGGTCTACATTCAAAGAGATGGTTTCTGTCCGGAGAAAGAAGTTCCTGGGTTCTAAAGCTGACAAAAGGCCCATCTAGTCTTTAAGAGATTTTATATACATTCCAAAGAAAGGAGGAAGTACTTACAAGTTTCCTAAAGTCAATGTTCCAAGTAAAGGGAGTATTCTCTTCCCTCGTTTTCAATGGAGAAAGCTGTTTAATTTTTTACTTTGATGTGTCTCTATAATAACTATGAATAAAAACTATATACATATGTGTGTGCATATACAACTCTATAAAAACTGTTTAATGCACACTTGTGTACATACACATACAATATATTAACCACATATAATAAAAATTGACAGCAAAAAGACTAGACAGTGAATGATGGGAACAGAAAAGACAAGATGGTAAAAAATCACCAAAAAGTTAACATCAGTTATGTCTGCTTCATAATTTTTATTTCCTTCCTTCTGCTTTACGTTAACTGATTTTATCACAAATGTACACTCTTATTTTTAGTTGAAATTAAAGGAAAATCGGTTGTTCTGAAAATATTTTTTAAAAAAATGTTTCCCGAGAATTCTCTGCAAAAACTTCCTCACCTGGGGTGCCTGGGTGGCTCGGTGGGTTAAGCCTCTGCCTTCCACTCAGGTCATGATCTCAGGGTCCTGGGATCGAGTCCTGCATGGGGTTCTCTGCTTTACAGGGAGCCTGCTTCCTCCTCTCTCTCTCTCTCTCTGCCTGCCTCTCTGCCTACTTGTGATCGCTCTCTGTCAAATAAATAAATAAAATCTTAAAAAAAAAAAACTTCCTCATCTGTGAGAGAACAAAATGCCATTTTTTAAATTAAAAATATTGTGAGGCTGGGATGCATGAGTGGCTCTGTGGGTTAAGCTGCTGCCTCCAGTTCAGGTCATAATCCTAGAGTCCTGGGATGCAGTCCCGTATCAGGCTCACTGCTCAGCGGGGAGCCTGCCTCCCTCTCTGCCTCTGCCTGCCACTCTCCCTGCTTGTGCGTGCTCTCTCTCTCTCTGACAAATAAATAAATAAAATCTTAAAAAAAAATAATGTGAGGCATTCAATGAAGTCATTTGTCCTATTCTGTTTGATGGGTTTCAAAGCAGTTTATTAGTCAGTAAGGGCCGAGGCCAGCAGTAAAGTTCTCTGAACTCGGTTTCTATATGCCCAGCCGTGTTCACATGGGGGCCAGGGGGAAAAGTTGTTAGAGCTCTTCAGTGGCTGAGTCAACGAGCAATAAACGTAATATTTCATAGCAACAGTGATTCAAAGAGCCGTAGCTGGGCTATTTTCAGAAAGCTTCTCTCATCTGAGATAGAGGACCTGATGATTGCCACTCTCCCTTAGGAATTCTTTTCTCACAGGAGACGTGGACCTCTTTCTCGGATGCATCTTCATCCTCGAAAGTAGACGCCCAGCTGAAATATTTCCAAAAAGAGTCTCCGCCTCCGTGAAAACAAGTTGCTATCTGGATTGTCTCACCAGATCACCGAAGAGATGCTAAAGCATCTGAAGCCAAAAAACAAAACCATCTGGGCTCAGGTTGACAATTCCACCACAAAAGGAACAAAGCACGGAAGTCAGAGTGTGCGAGAGAAGCGATTGGTTGATATCTCTGCAACCTGGAGTGCTTGGGATACCAGGAGCCTCAAGGTGGGGAGCCCTGGGAACTGTCGGTCCTCTAAAGGGTAAGGCAACTCTCAGAAACACATGTAGACAGGCCCGGAGTCAGGAAGAACGGACTTCAAATCCCTGCTGAGTAACTTTCTAGTCCTGTGACTTTGGGCAAGTAGCTCTCAGTGACCTTTGTTTCCTCATCTGAAAGATGGGGACATCAGTGGTTTTACTAAAGAGTTGTTTAAAGATTGAAAATAGATATAAAATTCCTGGCACAATGGAGGTAGTCAATAATTGTTAGCTACATAGTATCCCTACAGCACCTCTGTGACATGACTGGACATGGAGAAGATCTGATGTGGTTGGGAATTAGCCCACCTCTGCAATTGTTAGACTTGACCCAAAGTGATCTCTCTTTTGCGTATTTCTTCAAGATTTTTATCCATATTATGCCTTGAAGCTATGTATTCACCTTGTATTCTTAAATTTATTATTTCCCACAGTAGAGTTGAGCTCTTTGAAAACAGCAACCACTGAATTTATGATGGATTAATGTTTCATGCCTTAGGCAAATTTATCTACCTTATGATAGGAACTGATACCAGGGAGGGAAGTCATATTTTCTAAAAGAGCCAGAAAATAAATAGACATGTACACCCATGTATATTGCCTTTATAACTGTGTTTACAACTAACCATTCCATGAAGAGTGCAAAACAAAAATAATAATACTAATTTAATCCAATGGTTTGTGAAATATTGCTTACATTTGCCCCATTAAGCACATAGAGTGCTTTAAAGAGCTACAATGTAAAAACAGTATATGGATTAGGAGAATGCATGCAAACCCCATTACATAGATCTGGTTTGAAAGAAAGAGAAAAGATATTCACTTAGTCCAATTTAAAAATGAGTTAGTCCTCCCTTCTTCCTTTCATGCCCTCCTTTCCTTCCTCCTTCCCTCCCTTTCTGGGTAGTTGAGTGCTAAAGCCACAGGGCAGAGCCAAGCAAGGCAATCTTCAATGGACCCCTCCATCTGCACGCTCCACCGTTCCCTTTCATGAACTCTGTTCCAGCTAAATTAAAGCACTTGTTCTCTCCACCTCTGCACTTCTATTTGCCATCATGACTCTCTGCCTGGTGCATCCATGCTTCACTCCCAGCCTCCTTCCCTACCACCTCTGCCCAATATCGGAACCTGTCCCATTCACCCTGCGAGGCATAAAATCTCCAGGGTGACCACCACTGCAAGATAACATTTCCCCCCTGGTTCCTTTTTCAGACCTTTCTCTGGGTCTCTCTCATGGCCTGTCACTTTCTCCGTTGCATTATTATGATTTGAGAGTATATCCTATCATCTCAACCGGATTGTAAACTTGTTCAGAACACAAAGGGGAAATTTTCGATCTGATGAATCTTGTGATTCCCTAAAGCATATGGTGTAGTATCTATAACACACTACCAGACATTTGGTCAGAACCTATTGATGATTTATTATGAGACAAAAAGGAGAGAGGCCATATTAGATAACAAGAACAAAGAAAGGAGGATGGAACTTAGTAACATCCACTCATTGATTCAACATGCACTGAGTTCTGGCTATGTGCCAGGTACAGTGAAGAAAGAAAGACTGAGAGACAGAAAGAGTGGAAGACAAATATAGACTGTGGTGGCAGAAGCCATATGGCTCCATGGGGATCTCCCAAGGTCGGCCTAAAAGTAGAGATTTCAGATCAGAGTTGATAAGAAGCCAGTATAATGATTTATAATTACTTATGATTTATCATATTATTAGTGAATTAGTACTTATAATGATTCAGTAATTGTTTACAATGCCTCTTAATAGACACTATTTCATTTAACTATCATAGTAACTCTGTGATATTTGCAGATGAAGAAACAATTCTAAAGAGATTAGGAAACCTGCCCAGGGTTAATACCAAGGTTATAAGGTTAATACTTGCTGCAGTTGTACAAGGCAGGGCTAGGATATAAACCTAGAGCAGTGTGGCTCAGAGCATTTCCATGGCATGCTCTATACATACTATCCTTAGGCAGTGAAAAGCCTGAAGAAAGAGGGTAATTATCAGAAAATTCCTATGACAGCAGCCTATTGGATTAAGAAGTTTGAACAGAGCCAAAGAGGACATACTGAGCATATATATGCCCAGTGATTGCCTAACTTCATCCTCTAAGCTAGGTTCTCAAAAGTCTCCAGAAAATAACCCTAATCAAATCCTAATCCAAATCTGTTATAGAAGATGTGCAACATCAGATATGCACAGGTAATATATAGGCTTAATACAAATGTTTGTGTTGTTATTCCAGAAAAGGCACCTAATCAATTGGCATTATTTGGGGTGAAAAAATCATCGTCTTCCCAGAACAAGGGACATTCCCAAAGACAGGTGATCTTGACTATTCAAAATGTCAATAGTATGAAAGATAAAACAAAGGTCTGGAAACTAGATTTAAAAACTTCAGGAGACAAAGACAACTAAATATTGTATGTGATCCTTGATTGAGTCCTGGATTTTTTTTAAGGGGGCTGTAAGGAATATTATCAGTATAGTTGAGGAAATTTGAGTACTGATTATATATTAGATAATATTATTGTATCAATATTAAAACTGTGGGTATAACAATGATGTTGCAGTATGTGGGGAAACGACTTGGTTCTTAAGAGATAATGCTGAAATGCATTAGCATGGTGCTTACAACTTATTTTTATTTTTTAATTTTTTTAAGATTTATTTGTTTATTTGAGAGAGAGAGAAAGAGAGCAAGCACAAGTTGGGGGGAGAAGTAGAGGGAGGGAGAGAGAGAGAAACTTAAGCAGACTCTGAGCAGAGTGCAGAGCCCAATGTGGGGCTCAATCTCATGACCCTGAGATCATGACCTGAGTGGAAATGAAGAGTCAGACACTTAACCAACTGAGCTAACCAGGTACCCCATTGCAACTTATTTTTAAAAGATGCTGTAAAACAAACAATCACATATGTGTATATGATGTGAATGAGAAAATTTTCAAAGAAAGAATGTTAACAACAGGTGCACCTGGGTGACGTTCAGCAGGTGTTCATTGTTTTAACTTTGAAATATTTCAAAGCAAAAAGGTAGAGAAAACATGTCCTCATCCTACAAGAGTGGGGAGCATTTACAGATCTATATGAGTAATTTTTAAGATCCAGACAGACTAACACTAACAGAAATATCTATTTGCGAAATTATCACCAACTGGAAAGCTCTTATAAACAGTACGGAAATATCCAATACCATCACCAGCTTTCCTAAATCTTGAAGTAAATTGTGTACTTTAACATTTGTGTGAACTTTCAAAGCAGAAGCACGCCTTGGCTAAAATTTCACACTGAAATAATTAGGAAACTACACAGTGAATGTTCAAAGCACTCTAACAGTTTCCTGTAATAATGGGAGAGCTTTGAAAGGCTTAACCATAATATTCCTGTGGCATTTTACAAGGATTAAAGTTAAAAAAAAATTTTTTTTTTTAGTAATCTCTACAACAGTTCAGTGAGAGGGGGTAATATGTATAAAAACCATTAAGCAGAAAATCTTCAAGAATTACAGTCTTCAGAAATTCATTTCTGTTATTTTCTCCCTAGAGCTCTTCTGCACGAGAAAGGACTGAGGTGGTGCCAAGAATTTTTTACTATGGAACGTTATGATGCCAGGGTGGCTCACATATCCAGACAACATCTGGCACACCCAGTTAAGAGGACTGGAATTAGTGAAGGTCCTGTTAAAGATACAAGACACATTCAAGAGTTAACTCGTGATTTCTTTTAATGATGATGAACTCAGTTTGGAGATGGGAAAACACAGTTTCAGACCTTGATTCCTTAAATGCTATGAACAGTGGAAAGAACACAAGACCTGTTTTTTTCCCTCACACTT
This sequence comes from Lutra lutra, assembly GCF_902655055.1. NCBI lineage: Eukaryota > Metazoa > Chordata > Mammalia > Carnivora > Mustelidae > Lutra > Lutra lutra. The sequence goes on along the minus strand of NC_062285.1, from coordinate 62,927,273 downwards.
GAATTCTCAAAATCCTTATTGAATTTCTACTTCGTTGTGTGACTTCAAAATATGTTTGAAAGCTAGATTTTCTCTGTTGCTGCTGTATTTGATCTTATAATACTGTCTCTAGATCATCACATGATAGAAACACTTTCCAAGATGTTTAAATAAATGACATTTCCGTGAAGTAGCTTCTTACATCTACAGTGACTTGACAGTCCTTCAAAGTGTAATTTATAAAATGCTAAACAAATGCTAAATCGTTTTGGGGACCAAAAAATAAAAAAGATTATTTAATCGTGTGCCTTCTCAATTTGTGCTGCTATTTTTTTTTCCTTAAAGATTATATTTATTTATTTAAGAGAGAGATAGCAAGAGAGAATTCACAAGCAGCAGGGAGAGGGAGAGGCAGGCTCCCCACTGATCCAGGAAAGGGATGTGGGACTTGATCCAAGGACCTTGGGACCATGACCCAAACCGAAGGCAGATGCTTTACCGACTGAGGCACCCAGGCAACCCTTGTGTTACTTTTTGACCATATCTCATAGTCTTCACCACTATGCTGGGGTTTCAAAACCTAAACATCATCAAACATTAATTTAAAATCTATCACACAGCTCACTGCACTAGGAAAATAGACCATGACCAAAGGGTCACAGATTTTCCCATTTATCACAGCAAATATTCCTTGGTCCCTTATGAATGGTACATTAGTCAAGAAATCTTAATCATGAAATTCCTTATAAAATTCTGTTGTAATACATGCACTGTTTCAAAAAACATATTTCTTTATGACAAAAAGATCACTAAGCCATAGGACAAATAGTCAATATATATATATTTTTTAATGACTATTCAAGATGGTAATACCCTATTCTTCAAAATCACAGAAATTCAGTTTCATCTAATTGTCCTCTTCCTTCTCCGGTCATCATTGGTGCTGTCCACAAAAATCTGGGAACCTGATAGGATGCCCTTCTGGGCCTACTTGAAGTCACATTGACCATGTGACTTGCTTTGGCCAATGAAATATGAGCATAAGTGCCAGGCAGATATTTCAAGAGTCAGTGCTTAATAATGAGGACTGCATGGCTCTCCTTCCCTTTGTACAGGGACCAGCAACCTCCAGCTAGAGCAGCTTCATCAGACTGAGTTCTGAAAAGAGGACACTACAGAGTGGACTCCTCGAATTACCCATCATGGGTACGCCACAGGAAATAAATCTTATAGTAACTTTAGGCCTCTAAGGTTTGGCTGTTTATTAGACACCAAAACTTAACCAGGCTTATCCTGAATAGTACACCTCCTGTATTTTATTGAAGATGACTGCTAGACTCTTGAAGTTTCAAAGAATAGAGAGATAAGCTCTGGATACTTGGCTGATGGGTATTTATTATAATAGTGTATAGAGAAGGAAGTAGGAGTTAGAGAAAATGGTCCTGGTTGCGCCAGACCAAGACTTATGGATCCAGGATACCAACCAGTGCCTGGTTTCTTATGGTCCTCTTGGCAGGGTCATCTGCTGATTGATAGTCAAGGGCTCTCATATCATGTGGACTCAGTTACCCTCCACCCCTCTTCTTCTACAGCCCCTGAAATATTGTCAATTTATAAGGCTTTCGGGGCACCTGAGTGGCTCAGTCAGTTAAGTGCCTGCCTTTGGCTATCAGGCCCTGGGATTGAGTCCTGCATTGGGCTCAGCAGGGAGTCTGCTCCTCCCTCTACCCTGCCCCCTGCTTGTGATCTTTCTCTCTCTTTCAAATAAATAAATAAATAATAAAAAATAAATGTGTAAGGCTTTCGTAACAATAACAGTGCGTCTACCTTTGCCCCAGCATTTAGAGATTTTTCAAATTGCTTGGTCAGGTTTATCACAGGGTGCCCCCACCCACCCACAGGAAGTACAAGCTCCTGAATTCTGGAGGCCTGACAAATGTCCAAGATTCTTGAACTTCAATTTGACTTCAAGCCACAGGCGAGTGAGGGGCCTGCACACAAGGACAGCTTGCCTAGAATCTCTTCTACTTTCTTATCTATTCCTTGTGGCCCTCCTTCTCCTCAGTTGGAAAAATCCAGTCTCCTACATGTTCCCCTCTCCTTCCAGTCATCCTCCTGCACCCTCTCTTCTCCATTTCTCAAGACTTTGTTATTTTTTTTTTTTTTTCAGAGCAGTGAAAAACGATTCTTTGTGTAAGTGTGGGAATTCTGGTTTCAAACTTGGTGAGTCGTTTCTTACATCTTTGTGTCTGCTCTGGTGTTGAGTAAGGTGCTTAGAGACACCAGGAAAGAAGGGTTAGAAATAATGGGTAACAATGGATATGCTGGGACACAGTGCTTCAAAATTCCATTCAGATTTCCTAAGAATGAAAATCTGATTAAGCGCCCACTGGCCAGTCAGTAGCCCCTGTTGGACTACAGGTCAGACTTTGATCCTTGGGCTTCGAAGTCTAAGTATCAGGGCTACCTGAAATGAAGTAAGGCATTCTCTGTAGAGCATTGGCCAGAGCCACTATTGTCAGAAAAGCAGCTTTCCTCAGAAGAGGGTTAGACTACATCAAAAACTAATGATGTACTGTATGGTGACTAACATAACATAATAAAAAATTTATTAATTAATTCTAAAAAAAGAAGAGGGTTAGAGATAAGCCAGCCAGCCCATATTGGGTTCAGTTCACTGCTCTCATCTAAAACCTCACTTTAAAAATGTAGTTATTTAATCTCTATGTACAATTCAAACTTTCACCTCACCGAACTGAAAATCCACTGCCCCTCGGTCAGTAGGAATTCCCTGCCCAATTCATAACGGGCACTGCAGTGGTAAGAGAGAGCTCTTTATACTTGACCAAAGAAAGGAGAGTGACAACATATCCAAGCAAAGGGAAGCAGAAAGAAAATGTATAGTGATACATTGCATAAACACCATATATTTACATGCCCTTTACAGTTTATAAAGTATTTTTGCATATTTTTTAAAGATTTATTTGTTTATTTATTTGTTAGAGAGAGAGAGAGCAAAAGCATGGAGAGCTACAGGCAGAACAGGCAGGGCAGGCAGAGGGAGAAGCAGACTCCTGGCTGAGCAAGGAGCCCATGGGACTCGATCCAGGACCCCGGGAACATGATCCGAGCTGAAGGCAGATGCTTAACGGACTGAGCCACATAGGCATCCCTTATTTTTGTATATTTTAAAAAAATACTGATCCTATGATTAGAGATTTTCCTTGCTTAGTCTATTGCTAATTTTATGAGTCTTCCTCTATCTGTAAACTGGAAATAATAACAGGATCTAGATTTCATACTTGGTGTGAAGGTTAAATAAAATAGGTAAGATGAAAATTATACAATAGCATAATTTATAAAATCATCCATTTTGATGATCATTCAGACCAATAATCACTGAGTAAGGATTTTTAATGTGCCAGATTATATGCTGTATGCTGGGAATATAAAGAGAAATAACACCTAACTCCTATGCTCAAAAAGCTTATAGTTTCATGGATAAGAGAATCACGGGGAAAATGATTTCAGTAAAATATGGCATGTTTGCGATAAAAGTATGCATACATTCTGAGGGTGCATAGATGAGGCCATTAGTTTAATATTGAGGTACAAGAAAACATCTTTAAGAAGTGAAGTCTTAGCCCACCTACCTCATCTAGCCCATCTGAGCTGCTCATGGGAAACAAGGAGTCAGAGGTGTCAGGGGTTAGCCAGAGAATAAAAGCTAGAGATGGGCCGCTCCCTAAGCTGACACCAACTCTTCAGCCCCATGTAAGAAAGAACATCCCAAGAATGTGGTCTGGGTGCTTTTATCATAACCTTAAAGAAGCAAGAAAGTCAGAAGGGCCATGTTCATTTACTCTTTTGACTCAGTACAAGGACGCTTCTGCCTGTTAGCACAAGGAATATTAAATTATCTCAACAATGCATGACATTCTTCCACAAAAAGAATTGAATGGTTTTAGGGGTGGGCATCTATGAGGTTTTCTTGGCCTACAACCAACATTTCTTAAGGGGGTGAATGGAAAAATTCCAAACAACCAACTTTGAAATGTTGGAACTTTTACATACAAAGATACAAAAAAAGAGAAAAAATGTAAAAGAAAAAAATAAAGAATTATGTACATATACTCAAAATACTAAAACAGAGATGTCAAGTGGATAAATGAAGCAATTTATCTTTTTTCAACATGAAATCATAGCCAGAGTATTCATGCCTATACCCTTCCTCTGAGAATATTAAAGGCAATTTTTCTACCTTCAAAATATTAGCCTTTTATTCTGGTGGCTTTTCATATATTTTTGTACACATTACTCATCCCGCCATCTTTTTACTTCACCTTCTAACTTTGGTACTTAAAACATTAAAACCATTAAACATCTTCAGTGATAGAATTTGTGTTACTTACTATTATGATGTTATAGAGATCCATAAACATGGAATATCTGTGTATTTGTGTCTTCAATTTTTTAAAATCTATGTCTTATACTTTGCAGTGTGCTGGGTTGGGAATTTGCTCCCATTCCCAGGCAGGGCCATAGCCAGCACTCTTTCTATCCAGCTTCTAATACATCTGAACTGCTTGATTTCCCTTGGTATTACAGTACCCTTAAAAACCCAAATGCCATCATTCTATTTAAAAGCAAAATTCTACTACCATGTCCTGTGTCACTTGGGAATTTCAAGATGTGATCTATTCCCTTGAAATATGGTTAATATTTAATAGTTAATAGTAAGTGATTAAGACACGTATCCAAACTATAAGTATTTTGCATTTTTATCTATTTTATTCTTAATTGTTTGGATTCAGTAAATTTGGGGCTTGCCAGCTTAGTGTTTGATAGTGAATGATAGAAGAGAAATCAATGTTATGTCATTCTATTGGTCAGGACTCTTGCAAGTCCTGGTGATAAAATCCAATCTCAAACTAAGTCATCAAACAAAATAGAGATGCCATTGGGTTATATAAGTGAAAGTTCATAGGTATCTAGCATCCAGCGAGGCGGGATCCAGGTGCTCATATATGGCCCTCACGCTTTCTATCTTGGACAGCTCTTCTAGGCTCAATGAATATCTGCAGCCCGTAAGACCCACATGTCCTATCTTGGCAACCCGTCACAGGCAGAAAATTTCCCTAATTGTTCTGGCAGAAAAATACCAGGGACAACTTTTCCAAACTAAGTACTATGGCCAGGGGTCCGAGTGTTCTAATTAGTCAGGCCTGGGGCATGTGTCCTCTTCTGCAACTGGATGACGAAGTCATCCATGCTCAAACCATACGGAATGGTTTCTCTTCAAGAATGGATAGGATTTGTAAACAAGCATGATTAAGAGTTGCTGGGCAAATAAAGCACAGATCTTTTTTACAGTTTTCAAAAAGATGGCAATATTCCCAAAGACGTTATCTACAAGACAGTAGATAGGTTGTTTTTTTTTTTCCATAGACTATGAAAGTAAAATATACTCAAGTGCCAACACGTAGAAGGCAAATGGTACTTGTGCCATAGGAAATCAGACAACTTTCTTGGAGACAGTTATCATGAAAAACATTTGGGAGCAGTGAGGTTACAACAGTCTTGCAACCCTCCTTGCTTTTCATACTACACTGCCAAATCGAACTTTCTAAAGTGATGCTAAATAACCTTTGTTAGCCCCTCACTACTTACACAATAAGGCATAGACATCTTAGTCTGAAGATAACCAGACATAATTCTATTAAAATTCAGTCAGTACATAACTTAGGATCTTCAATGAATGACCAAATCTCTTTAAGCCTCAGTTTACTCTTTTGTAAAAATAAAATATAATGCCCACTTCAGTGGAAGTTGGAGAACTATATGAGCCAATTATAGTATCCGGCACATAATAGATGCTCAACAGTTAGAGAACCTATTCATTATTGCTCACATTCCTCTACAGGAACAGCATATTATTCTCTTGTCAGTTCTTCCCAATATTTTCCTCACCCAGTGGAAACTTGATAAAGGCAGGGATTCTGGCTGGGTTTTTTTTTTTTTTTTTTGTTAAGGGCTCCCCAAGGCTTAGAACTGTTCCTATAACATAGTAGGTGCTCAATAGGCATTTGTTGAATGAATAAATGAATGGCCTACCTTGTCTCCCACCTCCAATAGTTAACTCCTTGAGGAGATGATTCCCATTCAGTTTAGTTTTATGTCACCCCAAATTCCTAGTTCAGAGCCTAGAATAACTATTTGTTGAACGAGTGACAGAATTTATGACAACCCAAACAATTGCCTCAGTACTCCATTTTCAGTTGTCAAATATAGTTGGCAAACATTTTCAGTGTTGGCAAACATTTTCAAATGCAATCATAATTATCACTCCTAGTATTTTTATCAGCAGGAAAAAAAAGTGCTACACATAATATGACTTCATGTTCAAACACACATACAAAGTTAAAAGCATTGGGGGTGGCATTTATGTTGTTCAATGGCATTAAAGATGTAAAGATTGCTCAGGGATTTGGAGGGTTTTTTTTTTTTTAAGATTTATTTATTTATTTGAGAGAGAAAGAGAGCATGAGGTGGAGGAGAGGGTGAGAATCCTCAAGGAGACTCCACGCTGAGCCCAGAGCCTGGCACAAATCTCAACCCCAGGACCCTGAGATAATGACGTGAGCCAAAATCAAGAGATGGACACTTAATCAACTGAGCTCCCCGAGTGCCCCTGGATGCTTTTTTCTTAAACTGGTCTGCTTTTCAATCTTAGATAATGAATAGTAAATAGTATTTAATAAAACATTTCTAAAATCAGAGCATATTACTGAATGATCAATGAAATGTGCCTTTTAACATATGTGCAGGGTTGATATAATCAGCTTTTTAATGAATCCCAAGACTGTAGCAGAAAGTTTTATAAATTCCAAATAGTGAGTTTCTTTTTTTATGAAAGTTATTAGCACACTTATTCACCAAAGAACTTTACACCATTTTCTTGGATTTTTAACTGTTTTAATGAGCCAACTTACAAAGAGGCTTAAAACCTAAACTTTACTGGGGTTAGTATAAGAGAACAAAGATCTATTTAGCCATGACTTAAATCATTCTCAAGCGCTTGTATATTTAGAGAAGCATGATAAAATAAGGAAGAGATGACTTGTTTTCTCCAAATCCTAACAGACTATGTATTTGAACATGATTTAACCCACATAAGAGGATTTCCTAATGGAAAAATATGACCTCCTACCTTTAAGAATTAAATGACCCTTTGGAGATCTACAAGAAAGAAGGTTCACCCCAACTTTGCTAACATTAAAGATCCATACGAAACAACATCTTGATGTATTAGTATATGAATCAGAAACATCTGGATCAAGTTTGGCTTAAAATATACATTGATCTGAAAATAAAGTGAAAAGTTTTTACAAAAATGTGTGCTATGTTTCAAAGGTTATACACCATTAAACACATTTTTTTTAAAGATTTTATTTATTTGACAGAGAGAGATCACAAGTAGGCAGAGAGGCCGGCAGAGAGAGAGAGAGAGGAGGAAGCAGGCTCCCTGCCGAGCAGAGAGCCCGATGCGGGACTCCATCCCAGAACCCTGAGATCATGACCTGAGTGGAAGGCAGAGGCTTAACCCACTGAGCCACCCAGGTGCCCCAAACACATTTTTGATTCTATTCTAAAATTTAAGTCAATTATTTGAAATAAAGATCAGAGAAATCTACCTTTCTTCTTGATATGAGACCACATAGAAACTTCCAGCAGAGTTTGACCGGAGATCAGTTGACTCAGGGTAGGGTTTAGGAAGACTCTCATACCTCTGAAATGATATTCAAAATTTTATGTGTATATGCAGACGTGTCTTTATCTAGAGCAGAACTCCTTGATCTTGGAATTCAGACATCTGGGGCCAGATAATTATTTTTGTTGTGGGAGCTGTCTTATGCATTGTAGGATATCTAGCATTATCCCTGGCCTCTACCCACAAAATGCCACTAGCACGGCCCCCATCATCACTATCAAAAATGCCTCCAGACATCACCAATGTCCCTGGAGAACAAATGATATTAAGAGAGGGTCCACTGCTTTCATCAGATTCCCAGACAGGTTAAGAGCCACTGCTTTAGTCTGTAGAACAGAAGTCCTACTTACCTCCCCATAAATTAGGGCCCATTAGGGCCCATTAGGCCCCATAGATAAGCATGCTGGTCTGGCCTTTGGAATTCCCCTCAAAATGAAACCCATTGCTGTGACATTGTCCCACTCTTCTGACTGACGAAGTGATGGGACACCTTCACCATCCTTCTGCCTGTTAAGTACAATCTTCTAAAGATCTATTATTTCAAAATCTTTGACTAAGATTTCCCAATTGCCAAATGGCTTTAGAAAGTCTATGGCCTAATTTTAAAGAAGGGGAGTCATAAGCCTCTTAGTTTGTTTATCCTGTTTTGATTCCCTACCATACAAACCAGTGCCTGACTCATGTAGTAAATACATATTTGACTAATGACTGAATAACTGATTTGTGAAACCCACAGCATTATGAGAGTTTATTCTTTTTTTTTACATCTTATTTTATTTTTTTTAACAAATTTTTGAAGATTTTATTTATTTATTTGACACAGAGAGATCACAAGTAGGCAAGTGGCAGGCAGAGAGAGAGAGGGAGGGAAGCAGGCTTCCTGCTGAGCAGAGAGCCCAATGCGGGGCTCGATCCCAGGACTCCGAGATCATGACCTGAGCTGAAGGCAGAGGCTTAACCCACTGAGCTGCCCAGGCACCCCTTTACATTTTATTTTTAAGCAATCCCCACACCCAAGGTGGGGCCCAAACTCACAAACCCAAAATCAAGAGTTGCATGCTCCATCAACTGAGCCAGCTGGGTGCTCCTATGAGAACTTATTCTTTTTTTTTTTTAAGATTTTATTTATTTATTTGACAGACAGAGATCACAAGTAGGCAGAGAGGCAGGCAGAGAGATAGAGAGGAGGAAGCAGGCTCCCTGTGGAGCAGAAAGCCCGATGCGGGGCTCCATCCCAGGACCCTGGGATCATGACCTGAGCCGAAGGCAGAGGCTTAACCCACTGAGCCACCCAGGCACGCCGAGAACTTATTCTTAATTAAAGGATCCATAGTATGAGGCAGTTCTGGAGTTACTACATTGTGGGAGGCCACAATAAGGCTTGAGACGAGGACCAAACCAGGTCCTGACTTGTCCCTCCTTTAAAGTCCGAATAACCTAACAAAAGGTTTAGGATGGGAAAAGTTGAGTAGCACTGAGAAAGGGTCTGTGCTATGTGTTGTGCGCTCGCCTACGTGACTTCCCACATGCTTACTAAACAAATGAGAACAATTCGGTTGGGGTCATAAGTTCATGGCTGGTCCTTGCTGCCCTAGTACAGCCCATAAATTACTTCCAGGTTTGCTGTATCAATACAGAACAAGTGTACTGGCATCAGCCATTTGGCATCACGAGAAACTTGTGGTTGTTTAACTAGACACAGATGTATTGCTTCTCCTATTGTAATATCACTATATATATGGCCCTAATGCTTTGAATAAACTTAGCACTGTTGGACATCCTCCTCAGTGCTCCTCCTGCCCCCATCTCTCTGCTGTTCGAGTTCTTTTCTTCATCCTATTACCCTCACTTTCCTGGTCGATTTGTCGTGCCGGCCACGACACTCCATACCATTAACCTGGACTCATTGGCAATAGATTCTTTCTTTTCTCCATGTGGTTTTGGCCCTGCAGGTCACCAGTATCCCTCAAGGCATGTAGCATACCAAGTATCCTTATCATTTCCATTGGAACCCTTGTGGGGTGTAGGATAGTTCTCAAGCTTTGTTCTCCTTTTGCCAACAGATCCATGGATTTTATAATTTGCTTTCCTTTTCTCTTTAAGACCACTGTCCCTGCCCACTGCCCTTGGTGTTCTTTTCCAAATCTAATTCTGAAGTAGAATACAGTATCTCTAGTACCCTAAACACACACACACACACACACACACACACACACACACACACACACCCTTTTCTTGCTGACCCGACACAGATTGGATTAGGCAAAACAAAATTGAGCTACATAGTGTTTCAAGAGATAACCTAAAACATAAAGACATAAAAAGATTAAGAGTACAAATGTGAAATACCCTCCAAAATAAAGCTGATGTAGCAAATATAACAGTATCACTGAAGTTAAAGAGGTTTGCTACATGACCAAAAGGTCTGATTCACTGGGAATACAAATCAAATGTTATATATACTTAATAAAATAACTTCAAACTACTTGAAGCAAAATATGATAGAACTGTACAAGCATCTTGACAAATCTATTATTTTATCATAACATTCTCAGTAATTGGATCAAACAAACCCTAAATTACTAAGTATATAAAGATTTGGCAATACTACTAACAAGCTTGATCTAATACACATATGTATTTCAAACCTTGTCCATTCAATCCATTCTTCAATTAAATATTTCACACCAGTTTCTCTATATAAACCTTCGCTATCTCATTTTTATCCTCTCTTGGCTGATTTCCTTGCTACTTCACTGAGGAATTCTAAGCAGTAAAAATTTTTCCCAGACTCCCTCTGCCATATCTACCCACTGCACCCATCCATACTTTGCCTTCCCACATTTACTACAGTGGGAGAAGAGCTTCCCTGTGCTTCTCTGTAGACCTAGTTCCTGCTCTTGTACCCTGAAGCCCAGCAGCTCTGGCCTTCTTCCTCAAGCCCTTTCTCTCTCTCGTTCTGTGGGATCATTCCTATTAGCATTCCCATCAGCATGACCCCATCTGTCCTGTGAATACTACCTCTTCCTCTGCTCCCCTCTGCTGATAACTATCTACTGCCTCCAAACACCTTTCCCATGATATTCTCAATACTACCTGCTCTAGCCTGGCTTTCTCATTCATGTTTCCATGAAACTGTTCTTGCTGATGTCTCCGTTGCTAAATCCAAAGTTCTCTCCTGAATTTCTGTCTTACTGTACTATTATCAGCATCCATCCTGTTGATCACTCTTTTTTTCATTAGCTTTTAGGACGCTCACCCTGTTAGCATTCCTCCCACCTCAAAGCTTAGTGCTTCTCAGTCTCCTTCACTGGTTCCTCATTTCCTCTCAAACCTCTTATCATTGGAGAGCCTCAGGGCTCTCTCCTTGCTTCCCATACCTACTCCCTTGGCACCCTCATCCAGTCTCTGTGTTTAAATGCTGTCTATAAATGGTGGCTGCACTTGTGCCAAGCACAGTATGATGCACAGAAAAGCTGAATCACTATGTTGTACACCTGAAACTGATGTATGTCAAATATACTCAAATAAAAACATATAAAAACTAAAGATTTTTAAAAATTTAAATGCTGTCTATATACAAATGACTCCCAAAGGTTTATCTCTTCTGTCCTGAAATCTAAGTTTGTATATCTAATTACCTACTGAACATCTCCACCTAAAGAGCTCACTGACAACACAAACTTAACATGTCTAAAACATAACTTGTGATCCATCTCCCCTCAAAAAACAAACAAACAAACAAAAAACCAACCAAACAAAAAAACCTAGCTCACTCAGAGACTTCCCTATCTCAGTGAATGATGACTGCATCCCTCTGTAAGCCCAGGCAAAAACCATGGAGTCATCCTTATCCCTTTTGCCTCATACCACCTTTATTCTGCCAAGAAATCCACTGGCTCTATCTTTAAAATAAATCCAGAATTCAACCACTTCTCTCTACTCCCATGTTATTACCATGATCCAAGCCACCATTATCTCCTCCAACTGTTACACTAACCTCCTGGATTTCCTGCTTTCATCCTTCTCCTTGTAGTCTCTTCTCAACCGAGTAGTACAGTGACCCCTAAAAATATAAATCACATCATGTCACTTCCCTGATCCCCCTCACTCAGAGTAACAGCCAAAGGCTTTATTATCTGACCTCATCTTTCACTATCCTTGGTTGTCTTCTCCCCTCCAGTCACACTTTGACCATACCACATGGCATCCCATTGAGCAGCATCTTTATAGTCTGTCTTCCCACTTAGATCCTTCACAGTCTCCAGTCTTGCTGCCTGAAATGTTCTTTCCCTAGATACCTACATGACTTATGTCCTCAGCTTCTCCAGGTCTTTGCTCAAATGTCACCTTTGGTGAAGCCTTCCCTGATGCCTTTATTTACAACTGCAAAACACACCCCTGGCCTTCCTGTATTATTTCCCCCACCTTTATCAGATTTTTATGTACTTCTAATTTACTTACATACTACATTCATTATTTATTACCTGTCTTCCTCTACTAGAATATAAGCTCTTAAGTGCAAGGACTCCTCTCTGCTTGATTCACTGATATATTCCAGGTACCTCCTGGCACATTGTACATGCAGAGTAGGTATTTGGTAAGTGAAGGAATGAACAAGTGAACAAAATGAACAAATGAATGAATGCATAGAATTTTGCAACCAATATCCTTGTCAAAACAAGTGGAATAATTACAAAATTTGAGCAAGTACTATTCCCTAAATGAATCTAAACATATATTAAAAATCACTCCCATGCATAGACTAGTGTGGAAACACACTTGCAATTATAACAAAAAGGTATAGGGGTGCCTGGGTAGCTCAGTCAGTTGAGCATCTGCCTTCAACTCAGGTCATGATCCCAGGGACCGAGCCCCGCATCAGGCTCCCTGCTCAGTGGGAGCCTGCTTCTCTCTCTTCTTCTGCTCGCCTCTCTGTCCACTTGTACTCTGTATCTCTCTGTCAAATAAATAAAAAATCTTAAAAAAAAAAAAATAAAAAGGAGGTATAGAGTCTCTCTGAAAGCAAAAAGAGAAATGCCTCACTCAGAATTCTATGCTCAGACATGAATTAATGGAAGACATAATACCTAGGATATTGTAAAGATATGTACAGCTGAGGTTGGGAAGTAGAGAGCAATGAGGATAGAGTGTTCTAGACAGAATAAAGAACATGAACAAAGACTCCAAGGCAGTAGTGAGAGAATAAAGAGAAAGATGCACTAAAAAAAAGCCTAGAGTGAGGAGATAGTGATGAATGATGAAGTCAGATTGAAAATTAAGTAGAAACCGGGGCACCTGGGTGGCTCAGTAGGTTAAGCCTCTGCCTTCGGCTCAGGTCATGATCTCAGGGTCCTGGGATCGAGCCCCGCATTGGCTCTCTGCTCAGCAGGTAGCCTGTTTCCCCTCTCTCTCTGCCTGCCTCTCTTTCTACTTGTGATCTCTGTCTGTCAGATAAATAAATAAAATCTTAAAAAAAAAAAAAGAAAATTAAGTAGAAACTACTTCACAAAGACCCATGTGTGGCCTATGAAAGAATGTAAACTTTACCCTGTAAGCAATGGGATTTCTAGTTCCTTCATCTCTTCCTCACATATGACCTTTCTTTCCATCCTATCAGCTACCCATCCCCATGGTTTTATCCTAGACCTCGTTGGCACTAGAAACTACATTACTTCTAAAATCTTGATTTCAGATGTTTCACTTTCCAACCACCAGATCACTTGTTTATGTGATCTAAAAATCTTCACCTTCACCAAGACCCCCGATACATTGATCCCGTGACTTTCTCCCTGATAATCAGTCCCTGCTGCTTCTTTCCTTCCTTCATCTAGCCTGGATTCCATGGTCCACCATCATAGTCATGCTCTTTCTCAAGATTGTGCTCTTTCCAGGGTCTTTATGCTTTCACACTACTCTTCTGGCAAAACTCTATTAATCTGCTTTCCTCATTTACACATTAGCATTTGAAAATTGGTAAAGAAGAACCATATATGTAAACTTATTTGTTTCACTTGATATTCATACTCTACACCACAAATAGGTACTCAAAAAAAATGCAGAAATCTTCTTGTTTCTCTGATAGATTTTCTTCCTTACCTCCTCTTTTATTTACTCTCCCTTTTCCTCTAAACTCTCATCACCCTTCCTTAGCCTTCCCTTCACTCTCAGTGGAGGACTGCCTCATGCTTCAGTAAGAAGCTGTAAAGGAGAGGACTCTTTTCTCCCTGCAGCTACAAGCAGAGTTGCCTCTGCACTGCTCTTATCTAGGGGTCCAGTGCAGAAAATTCTCACTCCTCCTAAAGGAAGACCTCTCTTAAACCCAGCTCTTTATTCAATGCCTCTTGCTGTCATCAAAATTGGCTCCTCTCTCCCTGTCTTACATCATCATAATTCCCTCTCCATTTAATCATTTCATTGTTATCCTAATATTCCCTAGTAAATCCAACTTAAAAGATAAAAGACCTCACTACATTGTGTAAAACCCTCCAGCTTCCACGTTCTCTCTCCACTCCCCTAAACAGCAAAACTGCTTCAAACTTTTGTATCCTCAATCCTGTCTGCTGTCTTACTTTTCATTCTCTTCGATCCCCCCAGCCTGGCTTTCACTTTCTAACATCACTATCATCCTCTTTGTTGTCAAATTCAAAGAACCCTTCTCTCCTTGTCTTATCTCTGAGCAGGATTCCAGAGTCATCTTCCACTCTTTCTCTCCACATTTTTTAAGGTCCCATGCAATAGTTTTAAGTACCACCTAGATTTTGATGACTCCAAAATTGATATCCCCAGGAATGATGTCTTCTCTTAACCCTAAATACCCACAACCAGCTTTAACCAATGTCCATTTCAATGACTCACTAGCTTAATGAGTCCAAACTTGAATGTCCAATCCAAACCTATTCCCCATACCCTCACCATCTTAGAAATGGCTTAATTGCTCATTTTATTGCTCAACCCACAAGCCTCAGAATCTTTGTGATCCTTCATTTCCCTTATCTCTCACATTTAATCCATCAGAAAACACCACTGATTCTAGCTTCAAAACTTGTCTCAAATATGTCCATTTCTTTCTGTTTAAAAAACCATCGGCTTTGTCCACTGTCATTTGTCTATTTCTCATCTAGTCTAATGAGCAGCCTTTTTCTTCCCTTCTTTCTTTCTTTATAATTTATACTTTCTTATTCACTTAGACAATTTACTGAATTTGAACTTAAGTGTGTGAGCACTGGCCACAACTAACTTCCTCACCTCATATTCCCATACTCCGGTACAGAGCCTCACACAATGCATAATTGTTGAATGAATTAAATAAGGAATCAATAAAATAGTAAGAGGAGAGTAACATCATCAAATCCTTGTTTCAGGAATGTGGTTCTTACCTGGGGACAATCCCCTTCCTCCCACCCTGGGAAATCTGGCAGGTCTGGAGATATTCTTTAGTGCCATGACAGAGATGAAGGAGGATTTGCTGTAAATGGGTAGAGGCTAGGTTGCTAATAAGTGTTCCACAAGGCACAAGACAGCCCTGCACAACAACCAATTATTTGGCCCCAAACCCCTATAGTGCCAAGGTTAAGAAATCCTGTTTTAGAGAGCTCAAGATAAAGTTTAAAGAATAGACTATGGCTAATTAGTCTCTTCCTCCACTGGCAATAGGAAGACCCCTTAGGAGGTCATTCCAAGTAAGGGAGGATATCCTAGAATGGAATAAAGCATGTATTATAAAGAGAAGTGAACACATGCCTAAGATGTAGGGATATAAGAGAAATGTTTAGAGCTAACTGTATTTTGTGATTATACAGGGGGACAAGAGAGTCAGATAAACAGACAAAGATATCCAGGATTACTTGCAGGCTTCTGGTTTAGATGTCTAGATACAAGAAGTGCATTCACAGAGTCTGAAAACATAGGAACTTGAGCTCACTTGCGGAGGAAGATGCAATCATTCTTGAATAAAACATGAAGTTAATAAATGGTTGTGGAACTCACAAGATGAGCCTAACAAATTCCATTGCTAAAGTAAACCCAAGATATAAATTCTCGGAGATAAATCAAGACAAAGCTTATAAAGGTGAAAACAATATGGCATGAATAAATAGCATGAGGAGAGTTACGGTAGATATTTCACAAAAGGGAAGAACCTGATATAAGGTAAAAAAGAATAAAACTTCAAAAATTCAGTGATTAAAAACACCCAGAGAAAATAATAGATCACACAATAAAATGTGAACTGAACTTAAAACAAATAAAGATGATAAAAATATAAAATCTTTAAATTGAATATGTAATTTCTTTAAAAAAAAAAAGATTTTATGTATTTATGTGTGAAAAAGGGAGAGTAAGAGTGAGGCAGGGAGGAACAGAGGGAGAGACAGAAGCAGATTCCCCGCTTAACAGGAAGCCTGAAGCAGAATTCAACCCCAGGACCCTGAGATCATGACTTGAGCCAAAGGCAGATGTCTAACTGACTGAGCCACCCAGGTGCCCCCAACATGCAATCTCTTTTAGCACAAGTGATCAGTGAGAGGACCAATTTGTATTATTTGCCTGAAAGTAGTTTAGAGGTTTTATGATATATGGAGAAAAGAGAATAGTATCCCATTTAAAACAATGGCATCAGGGCTTCTGATTTTATTTCTGACCTTAATGACCTGAAGTTCTTCATTATGAAGAAGCTTACTATATGTTTACAGGACCATGATATAAAAACAAACTTTTGACCAAGAGAAATTGTACTTTAAAGTCAAGGCTTAACTGTAAAAGACTAGGTTATCTTAAAATAAGGGTTGCGGTAGGCTGTAAAACACCATACCCCACACCCTCACCCCAAGATAGCAGGTCCTAAGTCCTGGCATCTGTAAATTTTACCTTATCTGGGAAAAGGGTTTTTGCAGATGTGATTTGGGGTCTTGAGCTAGAGAAACTACTCTAGATTGTCTGAGTGAGCCCTACATGTAATCCCATGCAATCTGACAAAAGGGAGGCAGAGGGAGACCAGGTATAGAGTAGACAGACGGAAGAGGAGGTCAAATGAGTATGGACACAGACTGAAGCAATACAGCCACAGGCCAAAGAATGTCAGCAGCCCACAAAAGCTAGAGGAGGGAAGGAATGGATTCTCCCCTAGAACCTCCAGAAGAAGCCAGCCTTGCCGACACCTGGATTTCAGCCCCATAATACTGATCTTGGACTTCCTGATTCTGGAACTGCGAGAAAACACATTTCTGTTATTTTAAAGCCACCTAGTTTGCAGCGTCTGTTATTACAGCAGCTACAGGAACTTAATACAAAAGTATCTCTTAAATGTTTATAATGTTAAAATACAGTTTCAATTGTATCAATATAGAATAGAATGCAATATAAATAATACTGTTATAAACCAGATTGTGTCGTTCCAAAATTCATATGTTGAAGGTCAATCCCCTCTATGTGCTATATTTGGACATAGAGCCTTTAAAGAGGTCATTAAGGCTAAATGGGGTCATCAGGGTGGGGCCCTAATATAATAGAATGGTGACCTTATAAGAAGAGATACCAGAGTCTTTTCTCTCTCTCTGCACACACACAGAGAAAAGACCATGTGAACACACAGTGAGAAGATCATCCGCAAGCGAGGAAGTGAGGTCTCATCAGAACCAAACTTGCTGGTACCTTGATATTGGACTTCCGGGCTCCAGAACTATGAGAAAATAAATTTCTGCTGTTTAAGCCACCAAGTCTATGGTATTCTGTTATGACAGCAGAACTTAATAAAAATATGTTTCTACTTAGCCCTTATCAAAAAGCTATTTTGCATTATCATGTTACCAACTGCTTACATTTTCCTCCACAACTGGAGTTTCTGCTCAATGTTATACCACATAAGAAGAAAAAGACTGGACTAGAGAAAACTATTGCATTTCATGCTCCTCCTGCCAAACTTTGGAAATGGCCATGTCTAGCCCAGGCTGACACAGGCCGGCTCCGCATACCACCACCACACTTCCCTAGCTGTCCTCACTCATCCATTACTTCATTTAACAAGAGAGCTCTAGAAAAGACAAAATATATGGGAAAACTGGAAGGAAACTCACATATCATTTAATTTCAAATCAAACAAATACATTCATTATGGAATTACTGAATTCCAGGCTCCCTGCTATTAATGATGGAGCAGGGGGGAATACAGACAGGTTTTCTGACCTTCCAGAGCTTAAAGTCTATCTAGATTCATGAGGTCAGGAAGACAAAAGATGAACAGGTAATTAAAGGGTGGTGAGGGTTTGGAAGAAGGAACACACAGTAGAGACTCCCCTAGGAATCCAGGGGAGACCTGAAGTGTGGGTGAGAGTAGGTAAGGAGAAATATCAGTCAGTTGGGAGCAGAGGACAGCAGTCTGGGATTAACTTGTGCAATGGCTTAGGAGAGTTACAAGCATGTACGAAATTTAAGGAAATAGGAGAAAATCCAATACGTCTGGAATGTAGAGAACAAGAAGGTAAGTGAAGAGAGATGGGACCCTAGAGAGGAACAGGAAACAGATCTCAAAGGACACTGTAAACTAGGTGAGGGAGGTTGGTCTTGGTCTTAACTTGGGAAAGAACCACAGAAAGATTTTAATGGGAAGGATGGCATGATTAGATTTGAATGTTAAAAGAATCAGTCACCTAGAGCCTGGAGTAGGAGTTGGAAGGAAGCTAGAAGGAATGCCAAGAGATCTGGGATGCTCATGGCCCATGGGGCTGGACAAAGGGGCACAGACTGAAGACAGGTTTAGAAGAATGCATACAGCAGCCTTGGCAGTCCATTCTGTATGATGGAAGTGGGGAGCAGAGAGGCAAGCTGACTCCCACATTGCTGAATTCCTTGTCCTACTTTACCATTTATTGAAAGAAGAAAATGCTGGTAAAGACGAGAGGTGAAAAGAAAAGCTCATTTGAATTTGAGATGTCTGTGAGACAGCCAAATCAAGATGTACATTTTCTGATTTTAAAAGTAATATGATTTAGACTTGATTATTTGGAAAAAGAACAAGGAAAAAAAATCGAACATCACCTTTAACCCCACTACCCACAGACAGCTACAGTTCATATATGTTTGTATAGTCTTGTCTCTAAACTTGTACACTCTCTTATACACACACACACACACACACACACACACACACACACACACACACTATTAGGCTGTTTTTGCTTTTAACAATGAATCCCAGTCATTTTTATAGATCATCACTTTTTCTATAATATCAATTTCAATGACTGCATAGGATTTCATTATATAAATTTGCTAAAATTGATTTAACCAACTCCTTATTAAAATATAAAAATATATTATGACAGGGCTTTTCAGACAGTGAAACTGCTTTATATGACTATAGTGGTAGATACATGTCATCATACATTTGTCAAAACCCCTCGAGTATGCAACACCAGGAGTGAATTCTAATGTAAGCTATGGACTTAAGGTGATAATGATGTGTCAGTGTAAGTCCTTCAGTTGTACAAAAGTACCACTCCGGTGAGAAATGTTGACAGGGTAGGTTACACATATGTGAAGATGGGGGGATATATGGAAATCTCTGCCTTCTATTCAATTTTTCTGTGAACTTAAACTGCTCTAAAAAATAAAGTCAAGGGGCGCCTGGGTGGCTCAGTGGGTTAAAGCCTCTGCCTTTGGCTCGGGTCATGATCCCAGGGTCCTGGGATCAAGCCCCACGTCGGGCTCTGCTTAGCAGGGAGCCTGCTTCCCTTCCTCTCTCTCTCTGCCTGCCTCTCTGCCTGCTTGTGATCTCTCTCTGTCAAATTAAAAAAAAAAAAAATCTTTAAAAAAAAATAAAGTCAAATATATTTTGATGAGTACTTTTCTATAGGAAATTGTTTGCACTTTCTATTTCCTAAAGATAAATTCCAGTAAGTGGCATTGTGTAGTCAAAGGGTATGCTCATTTAACAGCTTGTTTGTGTTACCAAATTGCCCTCTAGAAAGTTTTTGATAACTTACACTCCTACCAAGAGAGTACACTAGGGTTGATTTTTGATCCCTGACTCAACACTGCCCATATTGTGTTTCACTCCACAACTCCATTTACCCCATCATCAAAATAGTCCTGTAAAAACATTATTGGATGTTTCTGTCAACAACATTCCTGTTTTCTTAACAACAATATAGTACCAAGTCATTCTGTCTTTTGATTATAATTAGCTGCATCTCTGAGAAAATGTATGCCATGCTAATTTGTCTTTATTTAAAATTTCAAAGAAATTCCCACATGGATCCCAGATGTTGACCATTTAATAGAAGAAGGTGTTTCCTCATTATACAAATATGGTATGTGTCCAAAATATTGGCATTGTTTAGTTTATGAATCACTTAAAATAACGATATCACAAAAAAACAATGGTTCACGTGTGAGTCATAAATTAAACAATGCCAATTTTTTTTATGTACACCACATTTGTACAATAAGGAAGGAAACACCTTCTTGGATTAAATGGTCAACATCTGGAATCCATGTGAGGGCTTTAAAAAATTAGGGCTACATTTTCTTAAATTGTAGTGCAGAAAGAAATCCAAAATGGAGGCAATTTTTGGAAAAATGTCCCTGCCCCAAATACTCCTGTAAGTAGTACATCGCTTAATTGGTACAAAACCTTAAGTCAAAGCAATATAAGTCAAATTTCGTTATAGGGAATGCCAAGGGAGTCTGAGTCTTCTGTTTTTGTTTTCCTGCATCTTTTGCTGTGATATTGTAGGGTATAGTCATGTGCATTGAATAGAGGCTTCCAGAAAGATATGTCCATATCCTAATTCCTGGAACCTGTGAATGTGACCTTTTTTGAAAAAGGACCTTCACAGATGCAGATAAGGATCTTGAGATAGGATTATCCTGGACTTAGAGTCAGCTCAGAATCAATGACAGCGGTCATTATTAGAGAAAGGCAGAGAAAAATTTGTGACACAGGTACATAGGAGAGGAGACCATATGAGTCATAGGTAGAGGTTAAAGTCACACAGCCCAACCCAAAGAACTCCCGAGAGCCACTAGAAGCCGGAAAGGGCAGCTCCTTAAAATCTTCTGAAGGACAATGGGCCTGCCAACATCTTGATTTTTGGATCTTTGGCCTCCACAACTGTGAGAGAAGAGATTTCTGTTGTCTTAAGCCATGCGGTTTGTAGTAATCTATTATGGCTGCTCTAGGAAACTACAATGGAAATTCATCATAATAGGGTTAACTATACATTATGAATTAATTATAACACTTTATTTTATTCAGATTGATATACCCAAGTTTTTGACTTCTGGTTAGTGTCAAACAGTTGATGATTCTGAATGCTTTGGGTTTAAATAACACTGAGGGCTGCATTTTAAACTCACAATGTTCTGATCCCGAAAGTTTCTACTCATAGTTTCGGTTAAGCAACTTTGAGAGAATGTCCACAGAGTTGTGGAAACTGTGGAATTCTGGACTAACTAGACAAAGCAGCCTTATCATCTCAGCCTTCAAAACGGTGACAGATGCCAGATACCAAATAGTTTGCTTGACTTCTACCCACATTGTGGGCAATAAAACATTGCTAAAATAAGATATCAGAGTGACTATAACCACAATTAAAGAGAGGTAGAATATCTCCCTACATTAGTATCTTTGCTGCTGGCAAGGTATTGAAATACAAGTGTGTACACTACCGTGGACCTTGACTGGATGGATATGTTTTGACAAAGTTCAAGGTGGCTTTTGGAAGAGGTTCTCCATTTGGTACAGGAGCTCCATGATCATTCTTTCCATGACCTGATATCCCCCAGCCCCATCCCTTGGTCCACCTCAAGAAGTCAAGGAAGTAGCAATGGAAAATTATATAGCCATCATAAATAGTTTCAGCATTTATTAAATGGCATGGGGAAATGTTCTCTGTAAAAAGTTGAGTTAAAAAAAGCAGGATAGACTGTATACATAACATGACCAAATTTGTTTAGTCATACACACCTTTACATGTACATACATTCAAAGTGAAAGTTTTTCATAAAAGAGCTAAATTGGCTATATCCAAATGGTGTAATTACACAGGGATTTTTGTTAGCTAAATTTTCAAGGGTATTTCTTCACAATGAGCATGTGTCACTCTTACAACCAAAAATAACATTGTAATGGAACTCAACTAATGGCTGAAGGTAATAACCATCTTTGTGAGGCTTGTACAACATTCTTAAAGTAGTTACTTATTTTAGAGACGGTTTATAAATAATATAAATTAATTATGCAAAATTTTCCTTATATATTTGAGAATACTTATCATCCTAGTTTCTCCATCACTTGTGTTATTTGCTTTTCCTTCCCTGTTCCCACCCACCACCTCAGATTGATCTGAGACTGAGAAGGTAGAAATACAAAAGTAGAGGGTAGGATGCACTATCATCAATAAAAAAATAATGAATTCTTCCCTTAGGCTCTGACTCCTTTTGGGACCAATGTGGCCTGAATGGAGGAGAGATAGAAAACCAATAATGCCAGGTAGCTTGTATTTTTCTGAATAGTGGGGCACTTAATAAACTTTGCCCCACTCCCCCTCGCCCTGCCCCACTAATTGCACATGGAGAGATAGTGGTTTTAGAGGACCTTAGAAGTTTATTTTTTGCTCCAAATTTACCTGATCCAGTTACTGACACATGGAATATATCAAAAGTTGTTTGGCAAAAAGACTGATTGTAAGTTTCTTGAGGGCAAGGACCACGTTCTTCCTCACATTTGTTTATACAGAGCCTAGGACTGTGCCTCACACCAAGTACCCAGTAAGTGTTGAAATCCAAAAAGAAAAAATATTTTTGTGGATTTCAGATGACTGCAGAGGCAGTGTCTAACAAGCTTATGAACACAGTGGAATGAGCTTTGCTGTATAAGAGGCCAGCAGAGCTTGAAGAAATCACTGGTCATTAGCAGTTAGGTCATGGAACATGCTGAGGAGTGTGTAGATTTAAAAAAAAAAAAAAAAAGAATCAGAATGCAGAATTAGAGGGGCCAGAAAGGACATGGGTGGCCTGAACGAGCATATTTAATTATTAATTTATATTTGAAAAGAGAAAAACATGTGTAATGATTCTCAAGGGGTAGAGTGGGAGGTGTGGCTGGTGAAGAGAATGTATGAGGTATATTGCAGAAATCTGAGCACATACCCAAAACTGGTTGGAAGGTATGGAATGTTCATATGTATGAATTTATGAAGTTTGAGAATCATTGGAGCAAGCAGTTGGGTTCCCCATTCAACCCACTTCATCACTAAGAAAACAGAATTGCCTTTTCAACTTCAATGACCGTGGCCTTCACTGTCTCCAGACCCAGCGACCATTCCTAACCCACTATATACTTCCAACTCTTTATATTTAGCTTTATAAAATATTTACCTTTGTACAAGCTAGAGGATGGTGCTAACCATTTTTTTTTTCCTTCTCACCTGCCTAAAATCCATGGGAAAATGTCTTCTAAAAATTTTAAAATACCTTTGCCTCCAGGCTTCTCTGGTTTGGGTGCTTACCAGAGCAGAATTTTCCTGGAGAGCAGACAACAAATACATGAATATGTGACCACATGGAGAAAAGGAATCTGCATCGAGAGAACAGGGGAAAATACATGTGTAAGTCTTTGAGGTAGAGGGAGGTGGGGTGGGTGGAGAGTTGGCAGACTACAAATTAAGAGAGAACTGTCCATTAGAATACCACACTCAGTAGTTCTCTCAAGTAATTCAGGTGAGTGAAGGCAAAGTGAAGGCACAGCAGGCTTACGTATGAGCACCAAGTGTACGCGTCTCTGCATGTGTCCTAAGTATCCCTAACATAGTCATCTAAACTGTACTTTCCGGAGCCTTAAGGCATTCCAGAGTAGAAACCAATTAAAATATTTATTTGCATATTTGAATATCAGGCCAACCTTACAGTATAAAAAAGCCCCTGCTGAGTCTCAGAGCTTGGCGTAAAAGTCTGGGGAAGATCATTTGAGCACCAATTAGCCCACATAAAACCTGGCTTATCAGGTGCCGTGAAGCAGGTTGCTCTCATTTAACTTCAAGTTATTCTCAAGAAACATTAACCATAGATAAGCACTTTAAATTTTTAGCAGTGAGTGATAAAAAAACATAGTTTCATTTCACTGAAACACTCCTATGGGACTATTTTCTATAGAGGCTTCATAGTTAAAGGCTTTTGCAATTCTTTACGTTCCCCAAACTTCAAAGTTAATAGAGAAGAGAACACTAGAAAGAAAACCATTCCCCAAGTAAGAGATCATAAAGTACAATACACTTCTGAAATTCTTTAATAAATCTTACTGCAATCCCAGAAACGTTATGTCTTACAATGCATCCCATAGCTGGTGAATACATTCTACAGTGGTATGCACACACACCCCCCAATATGGCTGGTAGGATTTCAAGATTTGAAACTTGATGGCCAGGTCCAAATCCCATTTATTAACCTCATGACCTTGGGCCATCACCCTACTCATAGCCTTACGCCCTCACCTGGGAAAAAGCAATCCTGACAATAATAACGCCTACCTCCTACGGCTACTGTCATGAGGACCACCATGAATTAATTCACCCTAAAGGCTTAGCACATTCTCTGGTGCATCCAATAAATGTAGGTGAGGTTAACATTCTACCAAGGGGAAAACAACAACAACAACAACAATATTACAAATCATTTTAAGATAGGTTTTAAATTTTAAATTGTTGTCCGCAGATCCCTGCTCCTCTTTCCCACAGAGACACTAGGACAAGCTTCTTCTGAGAGGACTTTTAAGTAAAGCATCTCGTGATAAAGACACAAGCTAGCATACCCTAATTCTTTTTTTTTTTTTTTTTTTGCATACCCCAATTCTAATCACGCTCAGACAAAATCATTTCCTGATGCCAACTAAAACGGTTGTCCTTTTAGATATTACCTTCTCTAAACCCTAAAGCTTCAAAGTCTATAACTAGGAATTTAAGCAAATTAGAAGCCACTCCCTTTACACAGCTTTCTCACTAACAAAATTCCACAACATGAACTTCTAATAACGTTTCTTGTCCACAGATTAATAATAACCTAGTTCGAAACCACATCAATTCCTTTTTCTGCCTCATTTCCTTCAAAGTGAAACGTAATTTTTTCTTGGACCTTGAATAAAAATTTCTAGATTAACTAAGCAAATCGTTACCAGAAATGCAATTTTATAATACGACTATTTCAGGAACAACAAAACACACAAAACATCTGTGTGGTGCTTGTTAATACATAAAAATAACCTAATATATATAGTGTATACCACCTAAGTGGAAAATTGAGTCTATAACTAGAAGTGCAAACAGAAATCCACTACCAGTTCCCTCAGTATTGTGTTTTGAAGTCCAGTTGGGAACATTTTAGGAACTGTGACATTTCTTTAAGTCTTGGCCAGAGGTCACAAACTGCTTGGCACAGAGGTTTCATTTGCCCAACACAGTATTTCGTAAATTATTAAACTCAAATATTTTTAAGTGGACCATGCCCTTTCTTTACTGATAGGCCCTTAAAGGCATTTCATTTTGCAAACCTTGATTAAGGCCCATCCTCACAGAGAAGAGATCAAAAGATAATCATTAGTTAAATGGGTACCTCCCTCAATGATGTCCTGATGAAGTCCAGAGACTTGGAAAATTTAGGGTTCTAATAGTCTCATTCAGAAATTCTTCTAGTTTTCTTGTTGGATTACATTTAAGTATATACTTTCAGTGTATATATCTAATAGTGGCTCATTCGATTAGGGTAGCTGAGCTGAGTTGTTAAAGTTTCACTTATAGCTGGACACTGAAAGAAACCAGAAAATAGGGAATTAAAAAAAAAAAAAAACATGTTGGACCAAAATCCAAATATTACATTATTTTCAAAAAATTATTAACATCCAGTCAATAATTGTTTTTTCCTCATATAAAAGGACATGAATTTGCTTGGTACAATATTTAAAGAGGAACTAGTCCTACTAATGTATTTCAATGAATATTTATATATATACACACGTAAAGACAAACACATATATACACACATATTCAGAGCAGGGACTGAGCTAACTGTAACTCTCATTTTTTCAGTTCCTTTGTACTTTCTGGGAGATTCTATTCCACTTAAACATTAAGCCTGAGTGTGGGAGCCCAACAAGAGAACACTGGAGAGGGTTTCCTAAAGTATTAGTTCATGCATCACTCCAAAGGTAGTACATTTTAGGCACCGATGAGGCACAAGCTAGCTGGCTTTAGAGTCCAAATGCTATTAGTTAAGCGTCCTTTTAAATTAACATAGAGGAAGGCTTAGATTCAGACCGCCCCAGCAAGGACACTCTTGTCTCCAGCTTCTTCGGAACACAAATATAAGGCACCCTGCAGTGACTTTGCTTCCAGGGGCGCTGCCCGTGAACTCTCCTGGATGAGTCTTTCTGAAGGTTCTGGTGAATTCTCCCTCCATCTTGGACTCGAGTGCTGCTGGGAGACTTCCCAGAGCGAAGGACATGGAGAAGGGAACCCCAGAGCAGACCGTGAAAGGGGATCCTCTGGAAGGCCTACTTCTTGGACACACCTGTTGGAAAGCACTTCCTTCTCTTTGGAATTCCGCCACTTCATTCTTCTGTTCTGAAACCAAATTTTCACCTATTGACAAAATAATTGGACAAAATGATCACTTACTCCATGTTACTTCACTTCAGAATTGCAAACTATAATGCCTTCTATGAGACAACCTTATTGTGAGAGCCAGCCTAGCAAAGTCCTTAAAGCTTTTCGCTGGGCTCTTTCAAAAATATCTGAATAATTACTTTCGTATAATTTCCCCAGACTGATGAAACAAAACGACTGCGATGAATGGGTTACATCCTGCAAGTCTGACATCTTTCAAAACCGATTTCACCCTCGACAACTTAAAACATCATTTAATCCATGCTAAATTATTTATACAAAGGGAAGGCTATTGGTTAATAATAATGTTTACTTTATGCCATGTGTGTCAGGCCATGCATGCTGTGTGGATTACATAATTTGATCCTTGCGACAACTGCAACAAGTCCTCATCTCACATGTATGAAAATTGAGGTTCAGAGTGATAAATCAGTTCAAGGTCACAAAGCTAGTAAAATGGAAGCACTTAAAATAGAATCCATGACTGTCCCACACCAGTGTCCAGGCTCTTATAACATTCAGATTTCATTAGGAACTTCTGGGAAGCTAAACATTTTATAACGCTTTGATAAATTCCAGGCTTCATACAGTTTCCAAGTCTGATTACTCCTAGGATTTATCAAACTTGAAGAATTAGGCTCAATAAATAACAATCAGTCGTAATTAACCTGAAAGGGCTTATGATGGGGGTTTCTATTTGAGCCATACTTCCGCCCCACCCCACTGGAGTCTGTCTTTACTACTAACTCTCCCCTGTATCTACTGTGTAGTCAACCAGGCCTGATCAGAAAACTCCACAATTGGTTTCTTGATATTTTAAAAGCCAATCACATGGTTTTCCTAAGCATTACACTGCATCTTTATGTGAACAATTTAGTGGATTTCTATTTTTAAAACAAAAGACCAGGAAGTTTTTACCCTAAAAAATAATTACAAAGTGTTACCAATGAAATGTTTCTCCCAATGAAGGAAAAATCTCTGAGATAATCTTTCCAGATTGGCAAAACAATTTCTTCATTCTTTCAACTTGACGGGCAATTTCAAAACGGCTACAAAGAACCTGACCCCAGGCGAGTGAGTCCAAAAGACTGCCATCTCAGTTACAATCCTGTGGTTAAGGCTTTTCATAAGAAAACAGTACTAATGTGTACATACCAGAGCATTTGGTTCTATTCATGAACTCATTTATTATTTGCAGTGGGCATTTACTCCTAGAAAGCCTGCCAAATATTTCTAGTGGGTTTTCAGTAAGACATTTTATTTGTGCCCATTCGTGATTCTTGTCCTTCTCATCACATTCATTATTTTCTTCTTTCCTTAGCTTTTCTGTAGATCTAGAATTTTTTCTGAGTGATAGCTCAATGAAAAAAACAATCATGAAGAAAGTTTCTTCACAATCAATAGTATTGAAACAAATGTACATATTTGGGGAAAGCCATAAATTAAAAGTTCTACCTGTCAACAAATACAAAAACAAATTCCAAATGGATTAAACAGCTAAACACAAAAACAAAACTATAAAAGTTCCAGAAAAAGCTATATGAGATCGTCATTACAGTCTTGGAGAGATGAATTTTTTTTTTTAAGCATTGACATAAAACACTAGACCACAAAAGAAAAAATAGAGCTGACAACATAAAAATGAGAAATTTCTGGATAAATAAAGACACCACAAACATACAAAACATAGCCACAAACTACCTAAAAGAATTAAAAGCAGAGACTTGAAGAGATATTTG
Organism: Lutra lutra; assembly: GCF_902655055.1. Classification (NCBI taxonomy): domain Eukaryota; kingdom Metazoa; phylum Chordata; class Mammalia; order Carnivora; family Mustelidae; genus Lutra; species Lutra lutra. The sequence goes on along the minus strand of NC_062285.1, from coordinate 62,899,131 downwards.
TGTATCCATGTTCATAGCATTATTCACAAGAGCCGAAAGGTAGAAGCAACCAAAGTGTCCACTGATGGCTGAATGCATAAACAAAATATGGTATATACGTAAAATGGAATATTATTCAGCATTAAAAAGGAAGGTGATTCTGATGCATGTCACCACATGGATGAACCCTGAAGATATTATGCTAGGTGAAATAAACCAATTACAAAAGGACAAATACAAATGATTCCACTAATTTGAGGTACCTAGAACAGTCAAATCATAGAGACACAAGGTGGTGGTTGTTAGGGCCTGGAAGGAGGAGGAATGGGGAGTCACTGTCCAATGGATACAGAGTTTCAGTTTTACAAGATGAAAGACGTTCTGGAGATGGATGGTAGCCATGATTGCTCAACAATGTGAATGTACTTACCGCTACTAAATTTTACCTTTAAAAAAGGTGTAAACGGTAAATTTTATGTTACGTCTATTTTACCACAATTAAAAAAAAAACAAAACCTTCAAACTTGAAGAGTTTGCAATGGTTGTAACAGGAGAATGTTACTAACCACAATATTCCAAACATTTTGATAACGGCTAAAATAATTGCTACAAATAATATGAATAATAGCCAAAAGTTGGGAGCAATCCAAACACCATCAGAGTGGAGAAACTGGGGTATATTACACAGTAATGAGCACAAAAGAGCAACTGCTGTATCCAGTCACATGAATGAATCTCACAGACATAATGTTAAGGAAAAGAAGCCACGTATACCAAAGAACTTGTACTGAACGATTCTACTTATACAAATGACACAAATAGGCAAAACTGATCTATGTGGTTAGAAGTCAGAAGAGTAGGTGGTCTTGGAAGGAGGGCAGTCACTGAGAGGAAGTACTATGTAGGGGGCTACTGGCCCTGGCAAGAAGGTTCTACTGCTTGATCTGTGTGTTAGTTATACAGATGGTTTGTAGTCTCTCTCACAAAGTCAAGATATATGTAAAATAGGATCCCGTTTTTATTTAAAAACATATATGCACAACTCTGGGTCTCAATTCTAGGTCCCTATTATAAAGTAGGAATAATCAAAGTGGCTATCTCGCAGGGTCATTGTGAGGATAAATGACATCAAATGTAAGGACACATGGTAGGCACGGTGCAAGTGCTTGTGTTACTTTGTGTTTGTGCATATACAACACACATATACATTTAAAGATAATACATGGTACATCAAATAAATTCAAACAAGAGCCATTTATAAATGACAGTAATAACTAAGGAGTTGGGTTGCAAGGGGAGGAGATGAATTTTCATTTTTAATTTTGCCAATTTCTCCTTTGTTTGAATTTACCATAATAAATACCATGAGTTAATTATATAATGAGATGTCTATGCAAATAAGAAAATGTGAAATTACTTCCGAGTTGTTTACCAAATTTAATAACATGGAAAGTATTCATTCCTCAAGGCACTTGAAGTTTAAAAACAATACAATCAACTATGTAAAACTAGCACCTGTGAATACGAACAGAAAGATAAGATACAAAATAGGAAAATAGTTTGTTTTCTTGGAAGGGACAGATTATGGTCATCCCCTCATAAATGTTCTCCAGTACACTGCCTGCATTCTCATTCCAATAATCTATTTTTAGGAAGTTCAAAGACATTCACACCACCTCAGCACTATCAGATCAAACCTAGCCACCTTTTCTCTTTCTTTTTTTTCTGTTAGTATCCTAAAATTTTTACTTTTGTTTTTGTTGGTGGTGGTGGGTTTTTTTTGTTTCGTTTTTAATTTTTATTGTGTTGTGTTAGTCACCATACACTGGGTATTATATGTAAACAATAAATCTTGGAACACTACATCAAAAACTAATGATGTATTTTATGGTGACCTATGTCTTTTAACACCTACTTCAAGTTCTGACTCAATGAAGGGCCTCCTGCAAACTCCCAAAGACTCACATTTTCTCAACTCTAACTCAGGAGGGGTTTTTTTTTGTTTGTTGTTTGTTTGTTTTTAATCCACACCAGTGAGATGAAGGCCAGTCCTACTGAGCTTCTGTGCCTCCTAGTCAGGCCCAATGATTCCCCTAAGGATGAGACACTTCCTTCACTAGACTCCCCAGGAGTATAAGGACCAGTCGTGGAGATTAACATAAATCTCCGGAGAGATACATAACTTTGAGGACCCCTGATCTAGCTCCTTTATTTGGCAGCATATCTAACCTACCAGGCGATGTCTCCTATGCCATTGTCTTGAGCTTCTGCTTCATTTCCCCAGTTGCTCATACAAATTCCTGGGTGCACAGAGTGTATCTTAATTAGTACTTAATCAACACTCCCTCTTACTGCCTACTTATTAGCACAGTGTCTTGCACACAACAGACCATCAAGATATAGCTACTGGGATGCCTGGGTGGCTCAGTTGGTTAAGCAGCTGCCTTCGGCTCAGGTCATGATCCTGGTATCCTGGGATCGAGTCCCATATCAGGCTCTTTGCTTGGCAGGGAGCCTGCTTCTCCCTCTGCCTCTGCCTGCCACTCTATCTGCCTGTGCTCACTCTCGCTCCTCTCTCTCCGACAAATAAATAAATAAAATCTTAAAAAAAAAAAACTTAAAAAAAAAAAGATATAGCTACTGATTTATCTATCATAAATGCAAAATTGCTCTGCAACTTAGATAGATCCTGATATTTGTCCCTGTTTTTTATGTGAGATACTGAGGCATAGAGCAAGCAGTTAAGGTTAGGGACTCCTTAGTAACACACAGTGAGGAAAGCACAGGCTGGCTGATGTAGGCCAATTACCCTCTACTACTCTACGTACTGCTTCCTACAACTAGAAAAAGCTGGGGGGTGGGGACAGATCACTTCCCTAGGGAAAGGAAGCAAGGTTAAGGAGAGTTTCATCCAAAAATAACTGGTTTAATAAAATCCAGAGTTAGAAACCAGGTCATTGATATTGAGCAAAGAACAGTAGAGCATGGCAGTTATGCAGAGCCTCTGCTAGCCCTTCAGAGCCTTTATGCTAACTCAAAAGATCCAGGTGGATATAGTCTTACACCAGGAGAGAGCCATTTTGGCAGGCTGAGCACCTGCTACGTTTCAGTTTCTGCCATGCCTCTTAGCCCTTGTACCCTTGTGCAGTGCACAGCCTGCACAATGATACATGATAGCTCCAGGTTAAGTAGAACACAAACTCCAGAACCAGGTTGCTGGGGGTGAGAGCCCAGCTCCAGAGCAGCTTCACTACATGACAGTAGACCTGTATTTACTTCTCTACACTTTCTCATCTAGAAAATGAGGATGATTATCGTGCTTACTATAAAACGATTAGTTGTAAAATACTAGTACCTTAATGTGTAAGAAAGGTTTGTAGGTGTTGCAAATATGAAACTACTTTACTGTACTTGACATAAGCCCAGATTGCAGGGTAATGAAATCTATCTGGAGGTATTTATGAGTCACACATTTATGACTGGATTTTGGACTGGGAATGAAGAAAAAGACAGAAAAATTGGTTCCTGCTTTTGTAGATTATGTAGTCTACTTCTCTGAAACCAGAGCAAACAATTAATGATGTAAATGCCACATCCTTAGTAGTTCTCTTCATTTGGGAAGAATTAATCATGCAAAAACCTAGACCTCTCAGCAAATGGGTCTATTTTCAAATAGGAATTCTGACATGTATTTCCACCCACTCAACAACTGTGAAAATCATTTCAGTAATACTTGATGGTCCAGCACCATACCTAGTACAACAGACATTTGCCAAATGTATGGATTTCATACTTCAGAAACCAGGAGCAGTGGACATTTTCCTGCTCATTGGTACCTGTGATTCCTTTAGTCCCAAGCTGAGGGCGAGTTTCTTTCGGTCTGTTTTGCTGATATATTTCTGCTTCTGAAACATTTTCTCCAGAGACTTTCTCTGATCCTCAGAAAAAACAGCTCTTCTTAAAATACCCCTCCGAGCTTTGGAGTTAGAGTCCTGTGTCAGGAGAGGCAGCACGCTCTCTTCTCCTAGAATGGGGAGACAGGTACAAAAGTCCAGTTAACTCTAGTGAGGAGAAGTCAGTCTGCCTTTCCCAGGCTAGTATCCTTCTTCTCTGTACCATGGCCAAATCCTCTCATCTCTGAACTCTGCATACTTAGAGCAGGGCTTCTTCCATGGTCTTGGCCATGGACTCCACTGAGAATCCAAGAAATACTCTTTGTTCACCAGTGAGAGAAAAGTACAGATGCTCGCCCTCACAATTTGTGTGCCATGTTAGAAAGCCCATGGTCCCACGTCACAAAGTTCAAATGCAGAACAAATAGTAGGTGGTTTAAACACTCCGTTTTTTCTAATTCTTCATTTACTTATTCATTTTTTTTCTCTCAACAAAGTTTTAAACACTTACCATATGCCAGGTGCTCTGCTCAATGATACAAATTGAGAAACAAGACAAATGTGTTTTATTGTACACACTACCTGTAAGATTTAGTGGAAGGCATTTACTGAACTAACGTCACAAGTGTGAGGATGTATTCCAAAGGAGGCTGCACTGGGCATGCAAAACAAGGATCTGGTCATCATTTGGGATTTCAGAGAAAGCTTGTAGGAGTCCGAGATATTCAGTCTGAGAAGGGAGGTTTAGAAGATCCCCAACCACCACCACTCCTCAATCTAGTTGTTCATCAAGTCCTTCAAGTCAGAGATATCTACTACTTTTTCTACCTTCTGTGGCTAGCACAACCAGTTCCAGCCCTCTAAGAGTTTCATTTATCATCATTCATTCAACATTCAGCTTCCCAATTGTGGTAGGAATGATAATGGCCTTCCCAAAGATGCCTATGTGAATGTGTTCCCCAGAACCTAGAAATATATTACATGACATGACAAGGAGGAATTAAGGTTGCAAATGGAATTACAGCTGCTAACAAGCTGCCCCGGAGATTAGAAGAGTATCCTGGAGTACCCAGGTGGGCAATGTAATCACAAGGGTCCTTATGAGTGGAAAAGAGAGTGGGAAAATGAAGTCACAGAGAAAGATTTGCTTCTCTGATGTTACCCTTCTTGCTTTAAGGATGGAGGAAGGGGGTCACAAGCCAAGAAATGCAGGCAACCACTAGAAACTGGAAAAGGCAAGAAACAAAGTCTTCCCTAGCACCTCCAGAAAGAACGCAGCCGTTTTTACACCTTGATTTTAGTCCAGTGAGACCTATTTCAGGCTTCTGACCCCCCTGTAAGATAATAAGCTTGTATTAAAACAGCAGTTTTGTGGAAATTTGTTGTGGCAACAAGAGGACACTCATACCTGGTATCAGGCTAACGGAACTTATTTGAGGAAACCAGACCAACAGCACATGGTCCCTGCCCTTAAGGAACTCACATTCTCATGGGAGGACTGACATGAAGATCACAGTGGAATACAGGCACCAGGGGAACAGGGACAACAGTTTACAGTTGTAGCTGGTAGGCATTTTGGTGCTTAATAATTATTTCTAAATAAAAAAGGAAATTAATGTCAAGTATTACACTAGAATGATTTATGAAATGCTCTGGCATCACAAAGGAGGAAGTAAATAATTCTGAGAAAACAGGCTGAGCCAAGTCTAAAAGACCAATCCAGTTCACGAGGGAAAGAACCAAGGCCAAGCTAGACAGAGCGACCAGCATGTATAGAAGCACTAGGGGACAACTATAAAAACAGAGAACAAACTGATGGTTGCCAAAGGTGAGGGAGGTGAAGGATGGGGCACAAAATGAGTGGAAGGGAGTACAAGATGCAGACTTCCAGTTATGGTATGAATAAATGATGGGAATGAAGGACAGCATGAGAAATGTAGTCAATGATACTGCAAGACTGACGTATCAGGACAGAGGGTGGCTACACTTGGGATGAACACAGCATAATGTACAGATCTGCTGAATCACTATGTTACACACCTGAAACTACTGTAAACTTGTGTGCCAGCAATACTCAACATTTATTTTTTTAATCACTAAGGCACAAAGGAATAAAATTTTTTTAATTTCTTTTTTTAATTTCTTTTCAGTGTTCCAGAATTCATTGTTTATGTACCACACCCAGTACTCCATGCAATACGTGCCCTCCATAATTGCAGGAAAACTAAGCAGTCTACAAGGCTGGGAAGGGAATGAAGCAGAGGGGGCAAGCTGGCAACCAGATCCAGCCCGCAGATGGGTTTTGTACGGTCTTAGAATTCTGATACAGTTGTTCATCTTTAATAATTAGATTTCATGTGAAGTCCAGGTTTCTGACATCTCTTCAAAGGTAGCCACACTAGGCTCATCTTCCCAGAAAGCAAAGAGCTACTGGAGTGAATAGCAGGTCCCCCATTTTGATGGCCCTCATTTGCCACAGCTCACCTAGCTTGCTTTTTTTGAAGGTTCTTGAAGACATCTGGATCTTTGACATAGAGATTCTAGAGTGGAATGAGCCAGATCAGAGAGTATTACAAGAGTTTGGGACTTTATCCAATAGTAGTGAAGATCAGTAACAGTTTCAAATACTAGTTTCATCAGGGTGTGACGTGATAATAATAAACTCACACAGAATACTCTGTACCATTATATTTATTGTGTGTTAAGCCAATGACATGCATTAATTCATATAATCCTGTCCCGCCTATGCCCCAAATGTTATACTGTTATTCTCCCCACTTCATAGATGAATAAAATGAAGATCAGGTAGCTTAAGAAACTTTGTCCAAGGGGCACATGACTAGGGCTCCAAACCCAGGACATCCAATTTCAAAACAAATGCTCCTAACACTACGCAATATATTCTAATCCAATCTGACTTGTATTTTAGGGGGAATAATACAACAAATGAATAAATCTTGTCACATCTACTTTTGTAAAATGACAGCTCCCTTTCCTACTTGTCTAAAAGACTGCAGATTATCTCCCAGCGAGTCTCTTGGCCCTGGTTTACACCTCATTCTATTTCATCCTCACATCGCGAGTTTTAAGAACTGGCCTCTCTCTCTTTCCTTCCAGCTCTGTAATACTTGCATCTCCTCCGAAATGCCATCGGACGTAATCAAGCCAAATTCTTTTTTTTTTAATTAATTTTTTATTTTTTCAGCATAACAGTATTCACTATTTTTGCACCACACCCAGTGCTCCATGCAATCCGTGCCCTCTACAATACCCACCACCTGGTGCCCCCAACCTCCCACCCCCCACCCCTTCAAAATTCTCAGATCGTTTTTCAGTCCATAGTCTCTCATGGTTCACCTCCCCTTCCAATTTCCCTCAACTCCCTTCTCCTCTCCATCTCCCCTTGTCCTCCATGCTATTTGTTATGCTCCACAAATAAGTGAAACCATATGATAATTGACTCTCTCTGCTTGACTTATTTCACTCAGCATAATCTCTTCCAGTCCCGTCCATGTTGCTACAAAACATGGGTATTCATCCTTTCTTTTTTCTTTTTTTTTTTTTTTACAGCTTTATAAACATATATTTTTATCCCCAGGGGTACAGGTCTGCGAATCGCCAGGTTTACACACTTCACAGCACTCACCATAGCACATACCCTCCCCAATATCCATAACCCCACCTCCCTCTCCCAACCCCCTCCCCCCATCAACCCTCAGTTTGTTTTGTGAGATTAAGAGTCACTTATGGTTTGTCTCCCTCCCAATCCCATCTTGTTTCATTTACTCTTCTCCTACCCCCCCATGTTGCATCTCCTCTCGCTCATATCAGGGAGATCATATGATAGTTGTCTTTCTCCGATTGACTTATTTCGCTAAGCATGATACCCTCTAGTTCCATCCACGTCGTTGCAAATGGCAAGATTTCATTTCTTTTGATGGCTTCATAGTATTCCATTGTGTATATATACCACATCTTCTTTATCCATTCATCTGTTGATGGACATCTAGGTTCTTTCCATAGTTTGGCTATTGTAGACATTGCTGCTATAAACATTCGGGTGCACGTGCCCCTTCGGATCACTACGTTTGTATCTTTAGGGTAAATACCCAGCAGTGCAATTGCAGGGTCATAGGGTAGTTCTATTTTCAACATTTTGAGGAACCTCCATGCTGTTTTCCAGAGTGGTTGCACCAGCTTGCATTCCCACCAACAGTGTAGGAGGGTTCCCCTTTCTCCGCATCCTCGCCAGCATCTGTCATTTCCTGACTTGTTAATTTTAGCCATTCTGACTGGTGTGAGGTGATATCTCATGGTGGTTTTGATTCGTATTTCCCTGATGCCGAGTGATATGGAGCACTTTTTCATGTGTCTGTTGGCCATCTGGATGTCTTCTTTGCAGAAATGTCTGTTCAGGTCTTCTGCCCATTTCTTGATTGGATTATTTGTTCTTTGGGTGTTGAGTTTGCTAAGTTCTTTATAGATTTTGGACACTAGCCCTTTATCTGATACGTCATTTGCAAATATCTTCTCCCATTCTGTCAGTTGTCTTTTGGTTTTGTTCACTGTTTCCTTTGCTGTGCAAAAGCTTTTGATCTTGATAAAATCCCAAAAGTTCATTTTTGCCCTTGCTTCCCTTGCCTTTGGTGATGTTCCTAGGAAGATGTTGCTGCGGCTGACGTCGAAGAGGTTGCTGCCTGTGTTCTCCTCGAGGATTTTGATGGATTCCTTTCTCACATTGAGATCCTTCATCCATTTTGAGTCTATTTTCGTGTGTGGTGTAAGGAAATGATCCAATTTCATTTTTCTGCATGTGGCTGTCCAATTTTCCCAACACCATTTATTGAAGAGGCTGTCTTTGTTCCATTGGACATTCTTTCCTGCTTTGTCGAAGATGAGTTGACCATAGAGTTGAGGGTCTATTTCTGGGCTCTCTATTCTGTTCCATTGATCTATGTGTCTGTTTTTGTGCCAGTACCATGCTGTCTTGATGATGACAGCTTTGTAATAGAGCTTGAAGTCCGGAATTGTGATGCCACCAACTTTGGCTTTGTTTTTCAATATTCCTTTGGCTATTCGAGGTCTTTTCTGGTTCCATATAAATTTTAGGATTATTTGTTCCATTTCTTTGAAAAAAATGGATGGTACTTTGATAGGAATTGCATTAAATGTGTAGATTGCTTTAGGTAGCATAGACATTTTCACAATATTTATTCTTCCAATCCAGAAGCATGGAACATTTTTCCATTTCTTTGTGTCTTCCTCAATTTCTTTCATGAGTACTTTATAGTTTTCTGTGTATAGATTCTTAGTCTCTTTGGCTAGGTTTATTCCTAGGTATCTTATAGTTTTGGGTGCAATTGTAAATGGGATGGACACCTTAATTTCTCTTTCGTCTGTCTTGTTGTTGGTGTAGAGAAATGCAACTGATTTCTGTGCATTGATTTTATATCCTGACACTTTACTGAATTCCTGTACAAGTTCTAGCAGTTTTGGAGTGGAGTCTTTTGGGTTTTCCACATAGAGTATCATATCATCTGCAAAGAGTGAGAGTTTGACTTCTTCTTTGCCGATTTGGATGCCTTTAATTTCCTTTTGTTGTCTGATTGCTGAGGCTAGGACTTCTAGTACTATGTTGAATAGCAGTGGTGATAACGGACATCCCTGCCATGTTCCTGACCTTAGCGGAAAAGCTTTCAGTTTTTCTCCATTGAGAATGATATTTGCTGTGGGTTTTTCATAGATGGCTTTGATAATATTGAGGTATGTACCGTCTATCCCTACACTTTGAAGAGTTTTGATCAGGAAGGGATGCTGTACTTTGTCAAATGCTTTTTCAGCATCTATGGAGAGTATCATATGGTTCTTGTTCTTTCTTTTATTAATGTGTTGTATCACATTGATTGATTTGCGGATGTTGAACCACCCTTGCAGCCCTGGAATAAATCCCACTTGGTCGTGGTGAATAATCCTTTTAATGTACTGTTGAATCCTATTGGCTAGTATTTTGGTGAGAATTTTTGCATCTGTGTTCATCAAGGATATTGGTCTGTAGTTCTCTTTTTTGTTGGGATCCTTGTCTGGTTTTGGGATCAAGGTGATGCTGGCCTCATAAAATGAGTTTGGAAGTTTTCCTTCTATTCTATTTTTTGGAACAGTTTCAGGAGAATAGGAATTAGTTCTTCTTTAAATGTTTGGTAGAATTCCCCCGGGAAGCCATCTGGCCCTGGGCTTTTGTTTGTTTGGAGTTTTTTGATGACTGTTTCAATCTCCTTACTGGTTATGGGTCTGTTCAGGCTTTCCATTTCTTCCTGGTTCAGTTGTGGTAGTTTATATGTCTCTAGGAATGCATCCATTTCTTCCAGATTGTCAAATTTGTTGGCGTAGAGTTGCTCATAGTATGTTCTTATAATTGTCTATATTTCTTTGGTGTTCGTTGTGATCTCTCCTCTTTCATTCATGATTTTATTTATTTGGGTCCTTTCTCTTTTCTTTTTGAGAAGTCTGGCCAGGGGTTTATCAATCTTATTAATTCTTTCAAAGAACCAGCTCCTAGTTTCGTTGATTTGTTCTATTGTTTTTTTGGTTTCTATTTCATTGATTTCTGCTCTGATCTTTATGATTTCTCTTCTCCTGCTGGGTTTAGGCTTTCTTTCTTGTTCTTTCTCCAGCTCCTTTAGGTGTAGGGTTAGGTTGTGTACCTGAGACCTTTCTTGTTTCTTGAGAAAGGCTTGTACCGCTATATATTTTCCTCTCAGGACTGCCTTTGTTGTGTCCCACAGATTCTGAACCGTTGTGTTTTCATTATCATTTGTTTCCATGAATTTTTTCAATTCTTCTTTAATTTCCTGGTTGACCCATTCATTCTTTAGAAGGATGCTGTTTAGTCTCCATGTATTTGGGTTCTTTCCAAATTTCCTCTTGTGATTGAGTTCTAGCTTCAGAGCATTGTGGTCTGAAAATATGCAGGGAATGATCCCAATCTTTTGATACCGGTTGAGACTTGATTTAGGACCAAGAATGTGACCTATTCTGGAGAATGTTCCATGTGCACTAGAGAAGAATGTGTATTCTGTTGCTTTGGGATGAAATGTTCTGAATATATCTGTGATGTCCATCTGGTCCAGTGTGTCATTTAAGGCCTTGATTTCCTTGTTGATCTTTTGCTTGGATGATCTGTTCATTTCAGTGAGGGGAGTGTTAAAATCCCCTACTATTATTGTATTCTTGTCGATGTGTTTCTTTGATTTTGTTATTAATTGGTTTATATAGTTGGCTGCTCCCACGTTAGGGGCATAGATATTTAAAATTGTTAGATCTTCTTGTTGGACAGTTCCTTTGAGTATGATATAGTGTCCTTCCTCATCTCTTATTATAGTCTTTGGCTTAAAATCTAATTGATCTGATATAAGGATTGCCACTCCTGCTTTCTTCTGATGTCCATTAGCGTGGTAAATTCTTTTCCACCCCCTCACTTTAAACCTGGAGGTGTCTTCGGGTTTAAGATGAGTTTCTTGTAGGCAACATATAGATGGGTTTTGTTTTTTTATCCATTCTGATACCCTGTGTCTTTCGATTGGGGCATTTAGCCCATTAACATTCAGGGTAAGTATTGAGAGATATGAATTTAGTGCCATTGTATTGCCTGTAAGGTGACTGTTATTGTATATTGTCTCTGTTTCTTTCTGATCTACTACTTTTAGGGTCTCTCTTTGCTTAGAGGATCCCTTTCAATATTTCCTGTAGAGCTGGTTTGGTATTTGCAAATTCTTTCAGTTTTTGTTTGTCCTGGAAGCTTTTAATCTCTCCTTCTATTTTCAATGATAGCCTAGCTGGATATAGTATTCTTGGCTGCATGTTTTTCTCATTTAGTACTCTGAATATATCATGCCAGCTCTTTCTGGCCTGCCAGGTCTCTGTGGATAAGTCTGCTGCCAATCGAATATTTTTACCATTGTACGTTACAGACTTCTTTTCCCGGGCTGCTTTCAGGATCTTTTCTTTGTCACTAAGACTTGTAAATTTTACTATTAGGTGACGGGGTGTGGACCTATTCTTATTGATTTTGAGGGGGGTTCTCTGAACCTCTTGAATTTTGATGCTTGTTCCCTTTGCCATATTGGGGAAATTCTCTCCAATAATTCTCTCCAATATACCTTCTGCTCCCCTCTCTGTTTCCTCTTCTTCTGGGATCCCAATTATTCTAATGTTGTTTCGTCTTATGGTGTCACTTATCTCTCGAATTCTCCCCTCGTGGTCCAGTAGCTGTTTGTCCCTCTTTTGCTCAGCTTCTTTATTCTCTGTCATTTGGTCTTCTATATCGCTAATTCTTTCTTCTGCCTCATTTATCCTAGCAGTGAGAGCCTCCATTTTTTATTGCACCTCATTAATAGCTTTTTTGATTTCAACTTGGTTAGATTTTAGTTCTTTTATTTCTCCCGAAAGGGCTTTTATATCTCCCGAGAGGGTTGCTTTAATATCTTCCATGCCTTTTTCAAGCCCGGCTAGAACCTTGAGAATCGTCATTCTGAACTCTATATCTGACATATTACCAATGTCTGTATTGATTAGGTCCCTAGCCTTTGGTACTGCCTCTTGTTCTTTTTTTTTTGTTGTGAATTTTTCCGCCTTGTCATTTTGTCCAGATAAGAGTTTATGAAGGAGCAAGTAAAATACTAAAAGGGTGGCAACAACCCCAGGAAAATATGCTTTAGCCAAATCAGAAGAGATCCCAAATCGTGAGGGGGGAGAAAGGGGATAAAAATGGGTTCAAAGAAAAAAAAAAAAAAAGAAACTATTTAAAAAAAGAAAGCCGATAAAGAAAAAATATAAAAAGAGGAAAAAATATATATATATATTAGATAAACTATTTAAAAAAACGTTAAAAAAGAAAACGGTAAAAGTTAAAAAAATTTAGCAGAAGAAGAGAAAAAGAAAAAAAATTAAATTAACTGCAAGGCTAAAAAATCATGGGGAGAAAGCCATGAGTTCCGTGCTTTGCTTTCTTCTCCTCTGGAATTCTGCCGCTCTCTTTGGTATTGAAACAGCACTCTTGGGTAGGTGAACTTGGTCCCGGCTGGGTTTCCCGTTGATCTTCTGGGGGAGGAGCCTGTTGTAGTGATTCTCAAGCGTCTTTGCCCCAGGCGGAGTTGCACCGCCCTTACCCGGGGCCGCACTGAGTAGCTGAGTAATCCGCTCGGGTTTGCTTTCAGGAGCTTTTGTTCCCTGAGCGCTTTCGGTAGAGTTCCGGAAGACGGGAATGAAGATGGCGGCCTCCCGGTCTCCGGCCCGGAGGAGCCGATAGCCCGGGGCCCCACTCCTCAGTGCGCCCTCAGAGAACAGCGCCCAATGACTCCCGTCACCCTGGCCTCCGGCCACGCTCCGAGCTGACCCAGCCTGCGACCGGTTCAAGGCAACCCCCGAGCTGAGAGTCACTCCTCGGCTCTGTCTCTGTAGCCAGCTTCCCCGTTCTAATACCGGTAAGCTCTGCGACACTCAGAAACCCCCGATCCTTCTGCGATCCTGCGGGACCTGAGGCCGCGCTGACCCCGCCTGGGCTTCACCCCAGTTAAGCCTCTGGAGCGATGTCCCTCAGCGGAACAGACTTTTAAAAGTCCTGATTTTGCTCCGTTGCTCCGCCGCTGGCCGGGAGCCGGCCCCTCCCCCCGCGGTCTATCTTCCCGTCGCTTTGGATTCACTTCTCCGCCAGTCCTACCTTTCAGATAGTGGTTGATTTTCTGTTTCTAGAATTGCTGTTCTTCTTCTCTTCAATCTCCCGTTGGATTTGTAGGTGTTTGCAATCTTTAGATAAGCTATTTAGCTGATCTCCCACTACCCGAAGTAGTCTCAGCCTGCTACTTCTCCGCCATCTTGACTCCTCCCTCTCAAGCCAAATTCTTTACAAACATCTATTTTTGTTGATGCTCTTTCCATTCATTGCATGAGATCTTGGTTAATTCTCCATCCACAGCATCATTTTTTTTTTTTTTTTTGCCTGTCACAGGCCAAAGCCATACCTTGAAGTCACGTTTTGACAACCAGATTCACTACCTCTTTATCAAAGATTTAAATAGCTTTATGAAACACTGGTTACTAATAAAAATATTCTAAATAGTTCAATACGTCCTTTTTCTAAATGTGCTGCTTCTCTGAACTTTCCTTGGTGTAGAGACTATGGTATTGGGCTTTCTACATGCGTTTCGAGATTCATCTGTTGGGGTGATCCCTCTCCAGGAAGGCTAGGACAAAGGAGTTTGAAATGTGTAATAGGGAAGAACTTGGTTTGGATTATGGCATTTACCTGTATGACTTAAAGTCAGTTTAATTAGCCTTTTCCAGCTTATCTTACAGGACTGCTCTAAGGATGTGATGACATAACACAAGAAAATTTCAGTTCCTGGCCCACAGGAAGGATTCCATGAATCTATCTAGTTCTGCTTATTGGATTTCATTTGATTCTTATAAGAACCATGTCATCGACATGCTCCGTACAGATGAAGAAGTATTCAGGGCTGTTCAGGTCCAAAGCCACACCAAGAGCACAGAGCTCAGCTGGTAGCAGGACCTTCTAAATCTAAATTTCTGGCTCCTTCCTCTGTGCCACACTGTTTTTCTCCTCAGATGTCACATGTCAAAACGGAAGGGGAGAAACATTTATAAACACAGTCAGAGGTCCTGTCTGTGACTACAGGCTTCTGCACTGTCCTGGACCAGGTGTGAGTATGGACCACAAGGCATCTCCTGTTCCTGATAATTGTGTCCTCAAATTCCAGCAAGCCCTATCACTTGATATTTTGATTCTGGCATTTTTCATTTATAAATGTATATAATCTATCATTATTATAGCCATATGTGTTAAATACTGGGGAAAGAAACCTAAATACCAAAAGGTAAAGAAATGTGTAAGGACATGATGCCATATCCCCTTGGTGAAATTTTAAAGAACCATTAAAGATGAGAACCATGAAGACCAGGCAGCAGCAAAGAAAATATGCTATACTGTGTATAATAAATAAGACACATACTATGTTTATAACTAAGTAAAAATGCCAAGAAAAGAGACTGAAAAGGCAAAAAATAAACATAAAGTAAGCTACTATAGAGTTATGGACAAATAATTCATCTCTATTCTGCATTCTAAGTCTGGTTCTACTTTCTAAGGAAAACAAGCGAACACTGTAGCAACCTTTTCGGGAATAACCTGGTGGGGTGATTGAGATGTTGCTGAGAGACAAGTGAAGATGAAGCCAATCCATCCTTCAGGTGCTCACATTTGATAAGGAAAGGTCCAAGAAATTAAACAGCCAGCCACAACACAGTGAGATAAGTAACTGCAGACCATGGCAGAGAAAGTATTGAAGAACCAGATAGGAAGCCACTTAGACTTGGAGGATAGCAGAGTAAGTTCTGAGAGAGAAGAAAAGACAGAAGAAAATAGCAATTCCTCTTACAGGCAATCTAGTCAAAGGCAGGCAGAGAAGAGGGGTTCAAATTTGTGCACCCATGAGCGGAGTGAGGACATGGGTGAAACACGGTGGAACCGTGGTATTTCCTGGAACCTTGGTATTTCCCGATTGTAGGGTATGAGTGCCAAGAACACAGAAGATAAGCTGGAAAGGTACATTAGGGCCAGGGGGTAACTGAAACGAGCTCAGGTCATGACTTGCCCAATAGAAAAGCCTTTTGAGGAGGACCTGACCAGCTCAGCATTGTTGAAAGGCCAGTATTTTCCTAGTTAATAAAACTTTTTATATCTTATAGAAATGCACAGCAAATTTGTGAGTCTACAGGCCTCATTTTTAAAACTCTACATACATTTTTTTTCTAGGTAGCGATTTTACAGGTAGGGACCATGATTCTACCCATCCTAGCCCCTTCTTCACTAAGACCTACAAGTTTAAATAAAACAATGAGGTAACACATTTAAGGAACCCTAAAACTTTTTTTTTAATATTTTATTTATTTGTTTTACAGAGAGAGAGAGATAGAGCATACAAGCAGGGAGAGCAGCAGGCAGAGGGAGAGGAAGATGCAGGCCCTCCACTGAGCAGGGAGCCTGAAGTGGGTCTCAATCCCAAGACCCTGGGATCATGACCTGAAACGAAGGTAGACACTTAACTGACTGAGCCACCATAGATATATATTCAGGTGCCCCTAAATATCCCTAGAACTTTTAAAAGAAACTCATAAGTTTTCCTATGGAGCTATTTTTAAGTAAAGAGAAAGAAGTTTCCCATTGAGGACAATCTACAAACAAATTACTCTCACTAATGTGATAAATACTAACATTTTGAAAATCGGGGACCCAAAGTAGACCTCAGTCTCTGAAAGAGAGACTAAAATGGTTATCATAGCCAAAGGGTTAATTCCTGGGTCTGGGACCCTCAGGTTTCAGTGCCTGAAAATGAGTATGGATATGACCAATGACAAGCAAAAGAATATGGCAAAGATAAAGACTACCATATTCTTTTCTAGTTACTGTTCCCCTTAGCACTGCTCTCAATATGCACATCATGCTGGTTTTCCCAAGGTGACGAGCCTTATGTTCCTGGGAAAAGTTGGGAAGATGCTGCTTCTACTATGGATACTCCTCTCCATCTCTCCCCCATGGTCTTTTATGGGCTATCTCTGTATCTAACCATAAACCACACTGAGGGGGCACCTGGGTGGTTCAGTCCATAAAGTGTCCTCCAACCTGATTTTAGGCTCAGGTCATGATCTCAGGGTCCTGGGATTGAGACCCACGCTGGGCTCCTGCTTGGCAGGGAGTCTGCTTGAGAATTCTCTCCCTCTCCTCCTGCTCCTCTACCTGCTTGTGTACTTTCTCTCCCTCCCGCCATCCCTTAAATAAATAAATAAATAAATAAATAAATCTTAAAAAAAAAAAGTGTACTGAGGAACCTACACCACTTCCATACCTTCTAAATCTAATATGTGCTCACATCTACACCTACAAAACAAACACAAGGACTTCAAGAACTTGTTGGTGACTCAAAATTCTCTCAGAAACTATTACAACATTATCAGCAACAAACACCTCTGACTATGCCTAAACTCATGACACATGTCTGACTTGTATAGAAACTTCCAGGTGACAAAAAATAATAACAAGCGAGTAATATAAAAATAAAAATAAACAGATACAGAATTTAAGACATGTAGAAAAGAGGCTGTAAAAGCCAGGACTACCAATTCAAGGTGCTGTAGACTCTACCATTTTGGGAGCATGATGGTGATGATGATGATGACAATGACGATGGTGATGATGATGATGATTCTGTCCCGTGGCCTCCATACACATATATATATATTCATATATTCATATATATTTTTATAGATAGATAGATATCTATATATATATATGTTTTTATTTATGGGGCTCAGCGGGTGTTACGGTTTGTGGCCACTCCCTGCAGCATGGCATGTCTTCCTTACAACAACCCCCAGAGCGAGGTACTATCTCCTCCACTTACCCTAGGAAAATACTAAGGTTCCGAAAAGTTAAGTTGTGCCTTTGAGGTCACATAAAAAGGAAGAGTGAAGTCCACCAATCCTCTTTATAATTATACCAAAGACTGTCAGAGTTGTAAGTAGGCAAAGAGGTCGGGAGGTGGGAAGAATCCCATTAAAGTGGCAGAGAGACAGAGGATAGAAAAGTTTCAAAGGCATGATTCCCTGGGTGCTGAGATGGCCCCATGCACCATCCTCCAGGGAGCCCCTGCATGAAATGGGGCTGGCGAAGGGTGCTCCAGCTGGAGTCGTGCTGTGTATAAAAGACACTGTTGGGTGGAGAGAGGTGGGGAGCAACAGAGGAATAGAACATAAGATAAACTAATGGACCCCTTCATATTTTCACGTGTGAGGATGTAGTGTGTATGTGTGTGTGTGTGTGTGTGTGTGTGTGTTTTATATCATTCCTGTGGATTTGAGGCATGGAGAGAGAAGATACAGAACTTCCCTGGCTTGCCCCATTTAAACTAGAAGTCTACCTTCCATTCTCTATATAATATAGTATTTGGGAATGCTATAATATTTCATTATCATACATTATAACCATATTAATTTGCTAAAAATCTTTCCCTAACATTAAACCCAAATTCAATTTCCATTAAACTCCACTCATTGGCTCCAGTTCTCTCCTTTAAATCTATACTGAATGCAGTATATCTAACTTGAAGATAACGCTCAGGTTCTCCCTATTATTTCTCTTCTCCAGGCCAAACATACTCACTCACTTTTCATGACCAGGCATAGAGACCTTTCACCATTTTAGTTGCGGACTATTCCTGACCTGACCTTTATAGGCAAATGGGCTCACTGTGCCTTTTAAAGTGGGGCTCCAGAACTGAGCAGGTGTAGGTTGTCTGACCATTACAGAGGCTAGTAGGACTCTTATCGCCCTTGCTCTGGGTATTGTAGTTCTAAAAGCATAATCCAACATCCCCATATCATTCTGTAGACACATAGTGAGCTAAGAGTACAACCCTTTCCTTCTTTGTTCTGTTCAGCCAATTCCGTCACTCTGTTGTGCACTCATGCACTTTTTGGGGGGAATTGCAAATCAGGACTTTATCAGCTGCCCCATTAGATGTCACATTATGTTTAGGCAAGGGCTGTAGACAAGATCAGGAACAGGCACCCTATATCACTAAGTAGCTCTGCTTTCCATCCTCCATCTTCTACTACTTAAGAACACATCTGGGGAGAAAGGGAACTCCGTTCCTGGAAAGTTACTCAAATACGTTCACTGCCTCTGCAGAAACTGTTGAATAGAGCCATCAACTTGGAAAATCTATTGTCTTTGAGTCTCTGACTCCTCTAAACATTCTTCCTGGTTGACTGAGTGTCATTTATCTCTGGAACACACCTCCCTTCACTATTGAAAAGTCAAAACCTGTATTCAACTTACTGCACAAACCTGATTATATTTTCAACAAAATAATCTTACTTCTATTAGCACAAAATGCTGCATCCCTCTGAAGATCTTAGAGTGCTAACGATAAATCCTTTCAGAAGGACTGCCGTAGGTCTTGTCAGTTCCCTCTGGGCGCCCAGCACTCCAGCTGAGAACAGTGAAAGAGAACAGTGCCAGTGCCAAGAATACTCACCAGAGCATTGCCTATCTTTGATAGTGACACTCACCAGACCAACCTATCAACAACAAAAGTAACAGCCCTTCCCTGCTGCCTTCAACAAAAATCCTAAATGCAAATTTGGAGAGTGTATTATGTTGCTCTAAGTTTTAGCAAGGAAGAGAAAAGAGTAACATGATCTTACAGTGTAGAATATAAGTTCAAAATCTCCCAAGGAAAAGGCAGAGCAGTTTGTCCCAGAAGAATATTTCCTGGCTCATATTTTCACAACCTTGCTCCAAATTTAAACTTTGTCTTTTAATGCATAACATTTTTGAAGGATCACATTCAAGTTGGGTACTCAAAGACAAAATGAAATAATTATCTGATTAATTCAATTAGCCATTCTACATAATTAAGACTCCTGCACCTTTTCAGGTCTGTTGTTTTGTTTTGTTTTTTAAAGATCATTCTCTGCATAATTTCCATGACTTTCTATTTCATCTTGGCTGAGAAATGTGTGATTTTGAAAAGAACCTTATGGATGTAATATCAAAGATTTTCCTTCCACTGCTTTGGGGGAGGGGAGAACTTTTACCACTGCCTTTTAATTTTTTCCCACTGTCAGGGCTGTGCTTAAAGAGCCTATTAAACCATTTATTATATGTGAGAAGGGCACTAGAGGAATGATTGTTTCCACATTGCAACAACAAGTTAATCATAAATCTAAAAGGTTAACAAGAAAAATGAAATCAATTTTATACAAGTGAATTATGTTAAAGAGTCAAAATGATATTTTACTTGCTAGCTATGAACCTGTTGATCTGATCCTATGCTTTTCAGACTTCATTGCTCATTAAAATGCTTAGTATAAACCTTGATTTTGGCTGTCCACACATGTCAGCACACTTTGGCTGAAATTTAATACTAGATTACTTGGACAGTTCATTTTCCTTCTCCTATGCGATGGAAAAAAGAATGTTAATGCTTGGGCGTAAAAATTGTTCTTATTATTAAACAAAGAGGAAGAAAAGAAAATCTAGTAAATGCCTTCAATAATAAAGAGTACTATGCAGATGTAAGCCTTATTAATGCTCCTTGGTATCATGATTATTTATGTAAAACTCTTTATTGACAGCATAAATCCACCATTTCATTATCATTTGCTGCTAATACGATGAACATTATAAATAAAAAAATAAAAAATTCATTTCAGATTTATAACTAATGAGACTCCAAAGTTTATTAAAAACACTTGTGGCATCTCTAACGTGTTTTAAAATGCCAACTTCAGAAATGGAGACAGACCAAGTACAGCATTCTCTATGCTTGATTTGAGCTGTGCTGATTTACCCCTTGTATGTTTTACTGAATTAAAAAAGATAAACATGGGACTTTATAAGCCTCTAGGGAGAGACACCATGATTTACAACGTTTATGCCAAAGGCACAAAGTGGGAAGAACCCAGAGGGAGATGGAGGAAAACAAGTCTTTCTTAAAGTAATTTTTCAAGCAACTGACAAGGTGAAGTTCTCCAGGAAATGCCTTTAGAATTACTTTTATGTGCTCTATGGATCAAACTGGCCCAGGCAATAGCGTACATTTAGGGTTTGGACACTCTTACAAAAACACTGCTATAAAATGAATAAACCTATACATGTATACACACATGAATGTCCACCTGTTACATGGGATTTTTTTGTCCCATTTCACTTACCTAACCTACACTGCTAGAGGTTATTTAAAACAGAAGTCCAGTATTCTGTCAAGGTAGAGTAACCAAAACTAGGTATGGGATCTCTTTCAATCTCTACCATGGTGCTGCAACACCAAAGATTTAATTCCAGACATGCCACAACACCACAGTGTCAGCTCTCTAGGACTTAAGTCTCCACTCCAACAGACTTTTCCTGATACTCTATGGTGACAAATGTGTCCTTAATTTGCACAACACTTTTCAGCTGCCCTCATAGGAGACCACCTTGAAGGAGCGAGTAAAAGGTTTAGTCATGGTTTCTATTTTTCTATTTGAATCAATACATTCTAGTTAAATGGACAATTAATAGGTCACTTCCAAAATAGTGGTGTATCAGTCCTGGTTAATAAACAATCCCCAGAGTTGATAATGGACCCTATGTATTCAGCAAGTCCTGTATACACTCAGCTCATCCACTAAATCCCTTTTCAGGTGGACAGGGTTATATGGGAAGATGAGCTAGAATGAGTCTATAAAAGTCAGTTTCATTCACTGCTTTATTTTTCAGTCAAGTGCTTTAAATGGTGTCCAGAAATTCACTCGGAATGTGAGACAGGAGAAAAGATGGACACACAGAGCCTCGCTTTATGACCATACAAAAGGGCAACTGACCCTTGCCCGAGCCTTTTCCATGTGAAATGGCTCCTAAAGTTCATCTGCACAGTGAAAAATCGTGGTGAGGTCGCGTGTGGATGAGTCAAGTGAAAGTGTCGATTGGTCACGGGTCTGTCACCCATTGTGGCTGGGTCCCTGCCATGTAAAATGCTCTGTGGGAAAGTACTGGCCCCCTAAAGAGATGCTCAGAGGCCTGCAGCTCATTAAACGGCCAGCATTTGCTGCCTCACTTGTCAGGAATCATTCTGTTGAGCAACTGCTCTCCTGAAACATTCATAAAACACATTAACCGAGAGGCAGCAGGGACCTGAATTCAACCGTGATAGAGCTCTCTACTTCAGCCTGACTCAACTCCTATTTCACTTTTCACCTGACGGAGGGGTTAGCCTGAATAAATGTTTCCTCTTGGGCACCTGAAATAAATGTGCCCCTTTACTGGACTCCTTTTTCATAAGCTCAGATTCTCTGGTTACAAACTCTTATTTTACCTAGAAATCTCAAGATCAAGGTGAACTTTATTTTTTTTTTCTTTCGACATTGTTTTCTTTGGCTATGTGAGTGTGTGTGTGCATGCGTGCTCTGAAAGTTTTTCAAAATTGTCATTCTCACTTCACCCCTGGACAATGTTTAAATTTTGTAATGTTCAAGGAAGAGTTCTCTTGAAAATATTTCCTACAACTCTGGCTACTTTTCTTCAAGATCATAAAGAGGAGGTATTTGTCTCCTTTTACAACCTGGGCAATTTTAACTATTTTCTATGGACCCCAGTGACTTTCTGTGTCACATTTTAAGCTGAATGGAAATTTCACACAGCACAATTTCTTAGCCTGCCTTCCTTTCTTTTTTCTTCTCTAAATGAGTATTGCTACATGTTTCAGAAAGAGCCAACTGGTCCCTCTGAGATCTTTTATATCGAATGGAAAACAAGTCACTTTCCTTGGTGTGTCAGCCCTGGGTTTCAATGCCATTAGAAACTGCTCACAATTGCTCAGTGTGCTGAGGTCTGATAAATCTCTGGAAACCTCCTGAATAGGATCGCTGTGATTTTTTAGTGAGGATTTAGCTCCTTGCCATTGCATTACCAATTAGTTTTCCAGAGCACATTAAATCCTGCTGCTTTGGTTTACAGAATAACTGAGGCATTGCTGATGAAGCATAAAAACTTACTTGCAAAAGCAGTGGGGGATGCAGGGCGCCGACAGGACCCACCGCAGCATGCCGAGTAGAATGGAGGGGTGCTCAGGAAAAAAGGTTTGGAAGACGCTGTGGAGAAAGCATTGATCTCATGGATGAGCCATTTCTTTTAGACAATATTCAAAATTCCAGTTTCCCCAAAGCCATTGAGTAAAACATTTCATTTTCTGAGCCTTTACTTAGCTAGTTATAACTTTTACTGAAATTAAAGTCATTCTAAAGTAGCCTTTATCACCCAAAGAGATTGCCAAAGAGTTTAATCAAGATTTGGAAGATGTGTTGGAAAGAATCAATGGATCAAAACCAAACTTAATAGTTAATTTTCCGTGTTGTCATAATTATATGTAGCATGTATTCTTTTATTTAAAATATCCCAGAGCAACACTATCCAAAAGAATGATCTATGGTGATAGAATGTCCTTTATCTCCACTGTCCACTTGAAAATAAATATTTTTATCACTCTCGCTACATATTCAATGGCAACTTTTTTCTTAGTCATATTTAGTGAATATTATTTTGATATGAAGACATAGGTTTTTCAAGAACACAGTAATTTCAGACTTGTATTTTAACCAATTGATAAGCATGTGTTTATTTTTGCCAATATTTTTGAAGGTATGTCAAAATAAGTGTATTGCCCAGTAAGAATTTAGGTTCTTAATGCCTTCAAATTGCAAATTAACCATAAATCATAATATAATGGAAAGTTGCCAATATTAATGTTCTCAGCTTTTTAACATCCAAGTTTTCAAATAATAAAATGTTTGTCTTAATAACATTTCCAAACATACACAGCAGGCTCAGTCAGTGGCGCGTACGGCTCCTGATCTTGGAGTTGTAAGTTTGAGCCCCACACTGAGTAGAGAGATTATGTAAAAATAAAATCTTATTAAAAAATGGCATTTCGAAAATACAGCAATTAAGCAAAGTTTGAAAAGGAAATCCATTTTGGTGTTCAAAAGTACTATAAAACTTTTTTTCTGATTTTTTTTTTTTAATAGGCTCTATCCCCAATGTGGGGTTTGAACTCATGACCCTGAGATCGAGAATTGCACGCTCCACTGAATGAGCCACCCAGGCAGCCTATAAAACATTTTTTTAATTTCACTGTTATCATAAGTCATTCTAATATTGACTATAAAACCATCGAAGAAATGATAAATCATTTCTTCTTAATTTAATATCTTATATTACAAGAAAATGGCATTATTTAGGCAGAGTTACATTTTTCATTATTCTTGGACTGTAAGTACATTGAAAAATAAAAATATATTTTTATGTATAAACTTTGTCACATTATGTTTATTCTCAAGCATTTCTGTTGACTTATTTCACTTCCAAAAGAAACATTCCACAGATAATTAAGTAATAGCAATTGCGCTGTTTGGCACAAAATGCAATGCTGTATATACATGCATACAATGAAACATTTATAACAATAGCTGGAAAAACACAATGAAAGAAATATTTGTACTTAATAGAAAGTGTAGAAAATAAGTACACTAGTGATACTATTACAATAATCATGCAAAATGTACAAATTTTACCATTCTAGCCAAAATGTTTCTCAGACTAACCCTATGGCCCTAAAAATAGAAAGCTAAAAGATTTTTTAAAAATGAATGGTTCATTTGAGACATGTGATCAATTAAATTCATTTATGATAAATGAAGTTTTGAGATATATGATCTTAGTGTTAAGTTTAACCATAAAATGTTTGCACTGAATAGTTCATTACTATATATTACCTTATCTTAATGGAGAAAAGCTGTAATCAAAATGACATGTTATCTACCGTAATAAACTCTTGTGACTAAGGAACTACACGTTACACGACCAGGCTTCAGGTTCCATTGTGTAGAATTTCTTCACCATTTTAAATCAACTCTTTGACATACATATATTTACACAGATTAGTTCACTCCTGATTCCCATACATAAATACACCTTGTTTAAACTGGCTTATGTGAAAATTGCTGTGAAATTCCAATTAAGTGCTCCATTTTTTTTTTAACATGTCCCTACAAACTGACATAAGTCAAATGTTAATCCAGCTGACCATGTGATTGCAGGGGTGTCGAATGGTATGAGGAAATAACATTTAAAACAATGAAATGCAAAAAAACAATAATAATAAAATAAAGAAATGCATTTAAAAATATATATTACACTTTAAAATTTTTATAAACCTCATGCTTTTTAAAGCAATGAACAAAGAAACTTATTTGTGATAAAAACAAAGCAACAAGTTAACAGACCTGTTAAAACTTTTGTAAGCCATTAAGAACTACTCTGAAAATGTTCTAAAAAAGGCAGAAAACAAGGCAATTTCATCCCGGATGATATGCATTTCAAAGCCCATCAGTGCAATCTAAAGGCAGTCACTTTATCACTGATCATATTGGGAACAATTCATCACGGGTTTACTGAATAATATTTATGACAATAATATTTAAGGAGTATCTACTATACACCGGGCACTGAACTAGCTATGAATTTAACACACGCTATCCCATTCATTCATTACCATTCAGCCTCAGAACCTCTACCATTCAGGCATGCGTCTGGAATGTGATGAGGACTATTTTCAGCAAATTTTTTAAAAAGGACAAGAGAAACACAAATATGTTAGCATATTTAGTTATTAGCCAGGAAAGATAAGGATTTCATGCACAGAGACTGCCAATTATTTCTAAGAGCTGGAACCCAGAAAAGGGACTCATCTCCCAAGCTTTCCGTAAAAGAAAAACAAATGGCCTTTTGTGTAGGGATTGAGGGGGGAATGGAACGCACACTGTCAGGTGCTACAGCATGATGTTAGGTTCTGTCAGCACAACGTTTCAGGATACTCAGAGTTTTGTATCCCACTGACAAAACTAGTTTCCAGTTTCTGTAGGAATCTGCTACAAGTCACAAACAAATCACTTAAAATTCTTGGAACTGAACTGTCTGAATCCAAATGACTAAAATCACTTATAGAAAACCTCATGAACTTTTCACTTCTTAATCAGATGTCCTGCCTTAACCGAAGCCACAGAATCAAAATATCTATTAACTCTTTTGCATATTTAATTAAGGTGGGAACTTAGAGCCAACTTAACGGTGAACTGGCCTGATTTCTTTCCAAACTTAACGAGATGGTTCTGTGATACAAGCATCTCATAGCCAAGAACAATTACAAGCCTAACTACAGAGAAATTATCTTCAAAATTCTGTTGTCTAGAAAGCAAGCAATAATTTTTAAATTGCTTCTCTGTTATTATTTTCACTTTTCTTTTACTGATGGAGAAGAACAATGGGTATTTAAAAAGGGGTGAAACCACATTCCTTTTATTGTCCATGCAAAACTGTGGTACAAACTGACTTGAGTTGATGTTTCAAAGAAAGAATACTAAAGGCCACTAATAAAACTTTCAAATAAATTTTGAGTCCACTGCAGTGCTATGCCAGTTGGCAACACCTTTTAAAGATGAGAAGAAATGAGAAAAGGTTCCAAGATGTCTTAATAAGGCAACCAAAGGGTCAAAACATACCTCTAGGAAATAACAGGGAATTAAATAATTTTTTAAAAAATGGTTTTAAATAACCTTCTTTAAGTGCCTGGTACATGGGCACCAGAAATAAAGAAATCTAAACTTGTGACCTGAAAACAATACACAAGTGGAATAGAGTGGACCCAAAAACAAGACTCCAAAGAATGGCAACCAGATGCCCAGAGTAGTAAGACCTAAGAAATATCACTTACCTAATGAGGTGTGATTTATTTTATCACACAACCTGAAAGGAATTCATTTATGTGATCCACATGCAAATTTGCTTTCAGTCACAAGGGAAAGCAAGTTAAGTAAATTCATTCTTTATCTTCCTGCTCATCAGAAAACAACAGAAGTCCACATTTTTTTCCTCAATGAGTATTTCAGACACAGAAAAACAAAGGTCTAATGTTCTGGTACAGCTATGAGAAGATAAATCAAGTGTAGTGTCTACTTGTTTGATTCTATCCTTTTAATTCTGTGCAAATAATATTTATTTCATCTCTATCGAGTGCCACACAGTGTACTATGTACTGGGATTACAAAGATGAAAAAGACACAGTTTCCTTCTCTACAAGAATTTCTATTTAGTGTTTCTTTACTTACAGATTTATATCTGCCAGTCAAAGAAATGAAATGCAAATTTTTCTGTTCTCCAAAGTCAATTTTGTTCTGTAAAATCTGAGGCATTCCCTGAGAAAGAGAGACTTGAAAAAATTCATATGGTGCGTTTCCTAACCATTGGTTCTCAACCCTGAATACACACTAAAATTAACTGGAGTGCTTTTCAAAGATACAGATGCCCAGGTCACACACCAATGGGGTTAAATCACACTGGCTAAGGGTGGGCTCGTTAGCACAGCATTGTTTCAAAGGCTGCACAGGTCATTACAATGCATCGCCAGGATGGAAACACTGAAAAGAACACAAAACAATGTCTGACACAGCAGGCACTCTATACATGTTAGCCTTTACTCCTGCCATTATTATGCAATTTGAGATCAACTGTGAGACAACGTATGAAAAGAAGCAGCATGGTCGAGACTTCCACTGAAATAGAGAAGTAAAAAGAAAAGATTATTGTTAAGAAGGCTTTGTCTGAGAAGGCTTTAGTCAGGAACATCTTAATCCACACCTTAATTTGGAAGGTATCTAGAACTGCAAAGGATGAGAAAGAAGGCATTCCAAGAAGGAAAGGTGGCAAGAACAAAAGGCAGTGGGAGGGGGTGCTGAGGAGGAGCACGTGGGGCAGGTTAAGAAGACCAGCCCCAATGCTGGCACTTGGCCCAAAGACTGAACTGTAAGGAATGTAGTTGGAGAACCGAAATGTTGCTGATGGAATGAAGGTGTTGGAAAACAGAGTATTTCTATTTGATTTGACCATCAGATGGGGATAGAGAAGGTTTCTCTGAGTAGCTTGGCAATATGACAAATCTCTATTTTGGGAAAATTCACCTGGCAGTACTGGGTGCGATGTGGTAGAGCACGGTAAGGCTACGTGGAAGGGTCCCACTGCAGGAATAAGAATAGGTGATGGCACCCCTTTGTTTGGACACTGCCACAAGCATCTTTTCCGGCCTCACTGCACCAGCAGGTGAGCAGGTCTGGCTTCCTCTCAAGAGTGGGGGCTCAGTTCATTGCAATTATCAAATATGATCACTACCTCTGCTACCTCTCTTCAAGGCGTCTCCATAGCAGTGCTGACAAATTTGAGGAAAACCATTGCTCTTTTTATTATAAAGTCAACATTCCAGGAGAGAATAGCATAACAGAATAGAATGGGTAGCTCTCAAATTCTAGAAGCCTTAATGAAGGCTCCTTGAGCCCCAAGCTATATCACTCTGTGTGACTAATCCTTTCACTGATCTACTCCAGCAGGAGACAGCCCTGGCCAGAGTTTTATCTGAGTGTTACCCTGATTTCACCCTATAGCAGATTTTAAATGGCTACAAATTATTTGGCAGTCCTTCCCCTGAGAGGTAAGATCTCGATTTCCCCTTGCCTTGTATTCGGGATGATCTTGCTGCCTTGTTTCACAGAAGGCTATGGAAGAAATGTCATTCTAGAACTTTAATACCTAGGCCACAAGAATTCTTGCAGCCACTCTTGGGGTTTTTAGAGTGTTTGCTCTTAAAACCCTCCCTTTCATAACCCAAGCATTATGCTATTAGAAGCTCAAGACACTTGGAAAGTCCAAGTGTGGACCGCTGGAACAGCTTCAGCCATGTGTGAGGCCATTTTGGACATCCAGCCCAGCTGGGCCTTTAGAAGACCACAGCTCTGGCTGCCATCTAGCTGTAATGAGATTCCAAGTGAGAACTACCCAGCAGAGCCCAGTCAACCCATGGGACTGTGAGAGAAAATAATGAATTGTTCCTTTAAGCTTCTAAGCTTTGAGATGGCTTTTTGCACAGCAATACCCCTTTTTTTCCAACATTTTGCCTGTGGAGAAATGGTGGGAAGGAGTCTTTCACATCTTTCCCTGTATGTTGTCCATGGGCTTTTGCAGTATGTGTTTGAAAGTCAGATGCTGACTCTGATCTCTGTTCTTATTTTGAAATGAGGAAACAGAGGCTCAAGGAGCTTCTGTGAATTATGATTATATAAGCAATAATATAAAGACCTTAGACATGAATCTAGGCTTTAAAATTATGGAAATCCCACTAAAATCAGCTCATAAAACTGTATTGTTAAATTTACTCAACTTGCCATTTTTGCTTTGGAGGAACTGTTGGCAAATTTTACTTTAAAAAATACTTTAGGCTTTGCAGCCATAGGTCTCTGTTGCAACTATTCAATGTGTGATGCAAAAGCACCTACAGAAAGTACGTAAACAAACAGGACTGATTCTTTTCCTGCTTTAAAACGTACTGTCTTTTGGTTTCAGATCCAATGTAACTACAGAATTGGTTCAATATACCTAAACTCAATCCAGCCCTAGGATAGTCTCTTTAAGAAATATGGCACCAATCATGGTTTTTATTCTCTTTTAATGTACAAAAATCTCTTCAAAGAATAACCTAACACCTTCTCATATTTTAATTTTTTATTTCAGAGTAGAGAGAGTACACCTGTGCATGTGAGAGTGGGGTGGGACAAACAGAGGGAAAAGACAGAATCCTAAGCAGGCTCTATCTCACGTTCCTGGGACCGTGACCTGAACCAAAATCAAGAGCGAGACACTTAACCAACTGAGCCAACCAGGCTCCTCCACATATTTTAATTTTAAAAGTTGTCAGAAATTTAACATTCTAAAGAACAAGAAATTTTGAGTCTTCCCAAAAGGACTGGTAAAAATGTATCATATATCACATATTTTATTTCTGACAGCCACTTTGAATTAATAAAATTAAGGTTGTTATGGCAAGGTAACTAAACATGAAAGAAGAGTGAAAAACCCAATTCATCATTGGAATATTGATAAACAAGAAGTCAATTAAGTATTCAGTAATATAGAAAAAGATGTGAAGTTTTTTTTCTTTCCTTTCCCCAGATGCTTTTGTTCTGAAACAAAAGTCTAAAAGCCTCAGAGGCTTT
Organism: Lutra lutra; assembly: GCF_902655055.1. NCBI lineage: Eukaryota > Metazoa > Chordata > Mammalia > Carnivora > Mustelidae > Lutra > Lutra lutra. Next base: position 62,869,552 of record NC_062285.1, on the reverse strand, counting down.
TGGATCTTTGACTTCAGAGTGAATTTTAGTGCCTTCAGTTTACTGTTCACATAACTCACAAAAATGTGCCCCTGAAATAGCTGGTTGACAAAATGAATAATGCTATTAAAAATAGGATCAGTTATGGTGACTTTATATAAAGTGATGAATCACTCAGCATTGCCAAATCAAGTACTGACTGGAGGCTAAAAAGAATAAAAGGGAGAGATTTCATTAAAAGTGGAAACATTACTGAAAGTAAAATAAAATGTTTTGGAATAAAATATACAAGGGTCTGGTAAGCATATTATACATTAAGGCAAAAATCCAATTTCTTACTAAGAGAGTGTAAAATAGAAAAGCATGATCTAATGAAGTCTTAAATAAGGATTCTAACAAGCATTCCTAGATAAAAATCATACTGTTTCTTTTTCCAATTTGCCTTTTTATTCCTGACAGACTCCAGGTATATTCAAATGAAAACTTGTACTTCTTAACTGGCTTAAAAACTGTGTACTTTCACTATTAAAAAAAAAAACTGTAATTAGGAAAAAAATTAAAAACCTCTGTTAATCCAAGGCTGAGCAGAAAAACATTGTATTAAGAGCTACAAATCAAGTCCCCTTGAAAGATATAATTAGGGGCACCTAGTGGCTCAGTTGGTTAAGTGTCTGCCTTTGGCTCAGGTCATGATCCCAGGGTTGTGGGGTAGAAATCTGCTTTGGGCTCCCTGCTCAGTGGGGAGCTTGCTTCTCCCTCTCCTTCTCCCCCTGTCTGTGCCTGTGCTCTCTCTCTTTCTGCCTAATAAATAAAATCTTTAAGAAAGGAAAGATATGATAAGACAGTATTTTAAAGTTATAAACCATATCAACAACAGAAATAGGGTGGTGAAAACAGGCTGAGTGAGGTGTAAATGAAATATTTACCAGCCCCCACAAACCTAAAGACACATTTGTTTAAATATGTTAAAGATAAGAACATTTCACTTCTGTAAAAACTTGCATAGCAAAACATCTAGAAGTATTTTATGAATACATCTATTACTTGTGTTGCTTCCCTTACTTTCATGCTGCTCTCATTTCGATCATTCAGCAGCAAACCTAAGCAGAAAGTGATTTCTTAAAGCAAAGGAGACTTTTTTCTGGTGGGAAGGAGGCACACTCAAAAAGTGATAGATACAATGGAGTTTAATTCACAGCTTTGTTTCCAATATCTGAAGCCCATTTATGGCAAATAAATATGGATAAAATCACTGTTGACAATCCTTTTAAATTACCCACAACATATGGCATCCTTTGGCTTCCTGCACATAACTCTGAACTCTCTGAATCCTATGTTTACTTATGCATAAATGTGTACACAATTTTCTGGGCATTCAAACCACTGTGCCTCTTAAAATAACCCTCAGATCTCTTAAGTCAATAGGAGTTTAGGGGAAAGTTCTAAAATGTTCGTACTAGCCTGCTCATTTACTCCTGTTTTATTATTAAACCTCAATAGCTTCAATACCTGTTAACAGATTGAGATTCCTTGCTGTTAAAGTGGAGTAGAGAAGGTAGAGAAGCATATGTTAGGGGTTGGGACTGGGATAGGTACTACAGTCAGAGGCAAATTAAATGCACATAAATTGCTACGCCATTGTAGTTCCAACTCAGGAATTATTCTGTAAAGAGGGTGGCTTACTGAATCACTACTAAAAGGGAAGGGACTGTCTATAGTCCTGTTGGTTCTCTTCACAGCAAAAATCTCTCCATGAATCTGAAGCAGTTCATTAACTTGGGGAACACAGAACAGTTTGTTCAGAGCTGATTCTCATGAACTGTATTAAGTTATTAATATGTTAATATAAATCCAAAGACATGTTAAGAAGATACAAAAAATATGTACATGTAGTAAGAATAAGCAAAGTAAGAATATCTGCAAATTCCACCAAAGGATGGTTGGGGCGATGGTCCGAACAAGGAACCACTGAAACGGGGTCCATCCTTACCCTTCGCTGGATTCTCCATTCTCCACCCTGGTTCAGGGTCAGCATCACCAATATTTAAGATGCTGTGATTTTAATTTGCCAGAACAAATCTAAAGCACAGTGGTAGCAAAAATAAGTGAAAAACTATGGCTTAATAAATTAGATCACAACGTCTTTAAGCGGGCATAGACAAAACTAAGTGCAATTAATTTAAGACAGCATTATGGATTAACAGGTAAATAGTAACAGGAATTGGGAGGTGGACAAGAAAACTAGAGTGCACATTAAGTATTAATGGTAAGAAGGAATCCTAACAAGGGGTCAGTAAAATGCGATGGATCTGGTACCTTTCCTATATTATATAGTAAAACTTCCTTGACAAAATTAAAAAAAAAAAAAAGAAAGAAAGAAAAGACTCACCTATCTAGAAGAAACATTTGCTTTCTAATCCTTTTAAGAAGTAGATTTAATAATAAATAACATTCAGGAAATTATCTTTATGTCAATATTTTTAATGTTTAAAATAACAAATGTCATTAAAAAGCAAGGCCTATCTCCACTTATTTTTTTTTCCCTCAAAGATTCCATTTATTTATCTGACAGAGAGAGAGAGATCACAAGTAGGCAGAGAGGCAGGCAGAGAGAGATGGGGAAGCAGGCTCCCCGCTGAGCAGAAAGCCCGACGCGGGGCTCCATCCCAGGACCCCGAGATCATGACCAGAGCCGAAGGCAGAAGCTTAACTGACTGTGTCACCCAGGTGCCCCTCCACTTATTTTTGAATAAAACTGATGACATAACCAAGAGAAATTTAAATTTTTCAGCTGTTGACATTTCAAAGTTCTCTTTTATATACAAAAACATGAATATTTTAACCTAGCACAATAGTCACCAAATAATGACATACATGAACTTTTGAGGAAGGCTGTCTGATGATTCTAATTTACCTGCAAAACCTCCCGGTTTCCCCTAATAAACTGTAACAGATCCAAAGATTCAACCCTGGAGGTAAACTATTTACTACCTTCTATTGCACTAAATGTGCCGGTCTAGAGCCTTGAGGAATGCCTTTTGATTTTTAAGGTTTTTAAACTACTCTATATAAACCACTTGATGACATATAGCTACAGAGTGTCTTTTTCCTACTCGGAATACTCAGATACTTGTCACTTTTCCGGAATGAAGCACTGAGAGCCATCCTCTCATTTATTACCTGTAAATCTTTGTTACTGTCTAACTGTCTCCACCTTGCAGACCCTCAGCAAGATGAACGAGGAAGGCCAATTTCTTTCCTTCTCGGCTCAGACATAAAATTCACAATTGATTTATTATTGCAAAACATGTAATTGGTTATCACTAGTTTCTGATACTCAATGAAAGACTAACATAAGGAATACGAAGATACGGGGCAATTTTTTTCTTTTTCACAAGTCCACAGAAGTTTTCACTGTTACTTCCGACAAGAACAAAATTGGTAAGTGAAGTAAATCACTGTAGGAAAAAAACTGGCCTACTAGGAAGATTAAAGCAGCTAACAATTATGAAAATACTTGGTAAGCCACAGAGCAGTATGAACGTGGAATAGAAGCTCCACAAGGGCAGAGACAGTCATCTGTTTTGTGCACTGACTGTCCCAGTGGCCTAGGACCGAGCCTGACACATGGGAGATCATTGATATGCATTTGCTGCATGAATGAAATATGTGGTATAATTAAAAATGGGTAACAAAGATAATGAAGCAGAAATTGCACACAGGGGCAGAAATCCTTTAGTTAAATGGTTCTGTAGCTCACCAACACACCAATAAAAAGAACTCTGGGCTTTTTTCATTCGACATTTGGGTTGGTACGCCCAACAAGTTAAGGTTGGGGAAAAAAAAAAAAAAGCGAGTAGTCAATATGCTGAAATGATTAAAGATCACATTTTTTGGTCCACTCCAAAGTAAGTGTCTGAAGGATCAGAAGCGGTCATTTGCTGACATTTCAGAAAAAAATATAAAGAAATCCTGTTATCTTTCCAAAAATGATAGTTCTCTCTCCTCTATATTCTCTACAGAACATCAATCATTATGTCATCAGTCAGCTAATTTTCAGGTGATAGTAACCTTGTCAGTACTCATTATAACTTCATAATTCTACAGTAGAAAAGAATTCCCACAACATTCGGTAGGACAAAAATCTGTCACTTAAATAAAACTAGGGCAATGTTCAGAAAACTACATTCTGTGTCAAATTACAAAGATAAGTGAATGTAAATGCTGGTTTTAAGCAGCATATTTGTAGGAACAAATAGAGAAACTTTAATTTTCTTAAGATACTTCTCTAGATTCAAAAATTAAAGGCACTCCTTTATTTTTTTTAAATAAACAGTTATTTGTTCAAATGAAACCCAGGAGAAAATCATATCTTCAATGAGAACTAAGTAAAATATTGGGAAAATATATGCTTAAACTATATTAGAATACCTAAAAAAGAAATATAAATTCTTATTCTCTTATTCTAAAAAGCATTTTTGCATTTTGACACTTTAATAAGTGTGCAAGAATGATTATATCCTTGAAAATTTTTAAAAATGTAGTTAGGAGTACCTTTACCCAATAATTGCAATATTTCTAATGAAACATACACAAAATTCTTTTCCAGTTATTGAAATATCTGTGCTTGATTTGCATTTGGTTTATTTAAATTTAATCTGTAAAATGCACAAAGGTGAAAATTAAGTAAATTTCAGCAGTTGAGTAGCCAATCATGATCAGGACCAATTTAAAAATCTTTAAAAATAACTTCAATGCCAAACCACTAAAAGTTATGCAAATCACCAATCTTTTCGAAAATGTTATTTTTCATGACACAACATTATTTACTAACTCTTGCTTAGGTGAGCTGGCTATATCCGTTTCTAATTTTCCAAATACTTCAGAAATAACAGAGTGGCCCAAATTTCCAAGGAACAAAAACCCTGCCTTTAACTGTATATTGTTCATTTCCCAAGATGAAAAAAGTCTTCCTAGAGTTTAGGTTTTGCACTATATGAATAAGACCGATGCTCGTATAATTATATTTGTTCCATTCTGTTAGTAACCATTTCAAACTGAAAGACCAGGACAGGTTCTAAACATGTTAAATTCTATAAAGCCATTAGCAATAAATTTGATCCGGCAGTTTGCTGGGACAATGGAATCTGCTGAAAAAGCGTCTATAAGTCATTCTGGACAAACCCATCGGGATTAAAAGAATGAGTTAAGATCGTCTAAGGACGCAGCGAAAAAAGAATTAATCCAATTGGATCTCAGCTTCTGAGTTTCTAAGAGACTTTTCCTTTTCTCACCGTCCCTCCATTCGCTTTAGCTAATATCTGACTAAGCCGTCCGCGTCCTCTTCCCAATCATACCACTTGGATTTTATCCGAAAATGAAAACAAACCAAAACTGCCTTTCTCTGGGTAAGAAAATTCCTATTTATTGGTGAATTTCCTATTCCAGGTGCCAATTCAGTTGTTTCGGCTCACCACAAAGAAAAAGTCGGCTGCAATTTCCTTGCGCCTTAGTAATCCAAAATATTAAGAATGGAGAAAGTCAAAAGTTTGCGCCTCTCCTTCCAAAGATCTTTGCGAGCGTTCCTGGACATCGCCAACAGTTTGAGAAGGAAAAGCCCCCAAGGCGGGCCTCGAGAACTTCTCCTTGCCAAAAGTTCCCGGGGAGCTAATGTCGCGCGGCCTCCAGGACAGAAGACCGCGGGAAGAAAAGCTCAACTTGGGAAACCCCGTGAAACTGGTCCAGCGAACCCAGAGATCTTGGGGACTGGGGCTGCCCTTTCCCGCTAACCCAATGAGGTGCATTCAGGGTTTCTCCGGAAAGGCCTGAAAATCAAGGTCGCCATACCACTTGTTGAAAGGAGACCGAGAGGAAGGGGGGTAGCGTGGGATGGGGGAGGGGAGGTGTCGCAGTCAGTGGTGGTACCTTCTTCACCCCCGAAGTGGCATCTCCTCTAAAGCTCGAGACGCTCTAGAAGGTCCCAGGCCAGAGCGGATTCCTGCGCGCTGGGGCCGGAACTCCCTTGGCGCAGGGCGCACCGCGGGGCGCCCGAATCCCGGTCCTTCCGTGCAGGAGGCGCCGGGCGCGGCTGGGGAGGGAAGAGCTAGCTCACCTGGGGCTGAAGGCTGGAAGGTACAGTCTCGGTCCGCCGGGGCCCGGCCCGGCAGCCTGGGGCCGTCAGCCGAGGGGCTGAGCACTTGAAAAGCCCAACGCGTGCCGTACGGCGCGCCGGAGGCGCTGACTTGTTCCGCCGCGGGGCACAGCTTGAGGGGAACAGGGCTGGCCGGCAGGGGCCGGACCTGCGCGCGGGCGGCTGTGGCGGCGGCGGCGGCGACTAGAGCTGACGCGGGGCCGTGGTGCGTGGGTGGCTGCAGCCCGTGCGGCGGGGCGCCCCCAGCCCGCAGCAAGTTCTCGATCAGGAAACTCTTGCCCAGGTTGCCAAAGCCCGGCGCTGTGGGGAAGTTGAGGAGCGCGGAGGACGCTACCACGTCCCAGTACGCGCCGGAGTGGGCCGCCACGGCGCTGGGGATCATAGTGCGGCCGCGGGCGCGCCCGCTTCTCGCTCCGCGCCCCGCACGGGGCCCGCGCCGCCGCCTCCGGTCGCAGTCTCCCGCAGAACTGGAGCGCGCTGAGCCCGGGAAGAAGGAGAGGGCACCGAGGACGCCGGCAGGCTTGGAACGATATTATTTATTTGGGTTGGGCGTTTTTTTTTTTTTTAAAGGATGGGAGGAGTGAGTGTGGGAGGGGGGAGCTGTGCGTGTCTCTGGCCCGCGGCGTAGGCTCTGGGGGCGCTGGAGGAGTCCCTCCCGCTCCCTATGCAGATCAGGACTTTTCTTTTTTTCTCTAGAAGGCTGGAAGGTGTGTCTAGCCCATCCATTCATGTCACCCGGCCCACAAAGTGACAGACGCGGCCAACAATAAGGGCGGCCTGGAGAGTCTGAGCTTTGGCAAAGGGAGGGGACGCAGAGCGGGAGGAGGTGGGCGTGGAGGCGACGTGAACCGGGCGCGCTCGCCGGGTCCCCACGGCCGGGGTCTTGGCTCTAGAGCCCACGCAGCTCCGGGGCGCGAGAGCGCGCGGCCGCGGAGGAGAAGTGCCCCGAGAGCGGGCGACACTCCCTTCTAGAGAGCGCTCTGTGTACCACCTGTTGGTCGACTCCTGGCTCTCCAGTGTTGATGTCACTTCTTCAGGAACGAAGGGGCGTCCAAGGGAAACGAATAGTTGTCACTAGTGTCTTGAAGGGCTGTAGTCATCAGAGAAAGTCGCAAGTGTTACTGAGACACCGGGGTCTTACAGATGAGAAGGTTTAAGAAGTGGGTTGCATATGAGATGTGCCCTCCCCCCCCCCCCCTTTAAGGCAAAGGAAATGAGTTTTTCTTGAAGACCTTTAAAGAAATTTCGTAGTTTCTAGTAACTTTTTAATAAGATTTGACTTAGGAATCACTCCAGAAGAAATGTTCTAATAAATTTTGACATAGAGAAAGGGATCTTAGTTGGAGTTGGCTAAATGGTTGGATCCAAAACCCAGGAAGGAAAGCCACCACCACGTTTTCCTAACCAAACATGTTTGGATCTTCCTCCACACAGACTAGGATGAGAATTACTTAGGAGTACAGCTGCTCTCCCTTCCCTCCCCTGTAGAAATCTGGGCAGTTTCCAATTTATTAACAGCCTGCTAGAGACTGGACAGGCAAAAGTCTGTGTGTAGTTAAAAGTTCCTTTAACCACAAGGCAATTTAAAGCTCCTCGTTTTAGAAACTGTAGCAATGGAATTTTAAAACTGTGACTTCTCTGTCAATTAACAATTCCCATTGCTACTCTCCTGTGCAGATTTAGATGAATTTATTTAAAATAAAAATTTTAAAGGATGTCTGAAAGGTTTGGGGTTGCGCGTATGGTTTTCCTTTTTATCCTAATAGCTTCAGTTTACTTAAAAGCTGGCCAGGGTTGCCAGGTTCTAAATTTCCTTTAGAAATTCACCTCCTTGATTTGTGTTTCATTTACACTAGGTATGTCAAAAGCTTTCTAGAAATCCACTCACTCTACTGCTAAATGGAAGGGACGTTATTTGAGAGGGTGGTGTATGTTATTAACATTCATTCACTTGCAGTTTTAGTCATCAAATCTTTACTGAGAATTTCATATTTATTGAGCATTTGTGGTGGTCCTGAGAATGTATAGAAGGTGAAAAGAAAGGTCTGGACCTTGCTTTGTAGAAGTTCAAAGCTTAGTGAGGGAGAAAAACAAGTAATGTCTGAAAAAAGGACTGTAATTTGGAAGGAAAAGTGTGAGAAAACCTCCAGAGTAAGATTCCCCTAAACTGAATCTTAAAAAGTGAACAGTGGTCAGGGATGGGATGTGAAGTTGTAACCTTTGAGGTTAGCAAGGAAAAGAGAGATTATATCATACCTGCCAGTCCTATATCATACCCACTACTTATGCAGTGTTTACATTTGGCCAAGTATAAACTAAACAATTGGTACATATTAACTTGTTTAACTTCATAATAATATTAATAATAATATTATAAGGTTGTACTGTTGGCCCAGTGTTACTGATGGGGCACAGAAAACTTAAGTTACTTTCCTAAAACCACACAACTCCCAGAGTGTTGAGGCTAAGATACGATATAAGCTGGGAGATTCCAAAGCCTTAGAGCCTTTAAGTTCACCTGTCAGTTTCTTCACAAATCTACTTGCATGCAAAATGATGTCATCTGGCCAAGCAAGGGAGGCTAAGACCAAGTTATTTGTTGTTCTGTAGTGGAAGGTGGCGATGAAAACTTGAGTCAAGAATAACTGTTAAGGGACGCCTGGGTGGCTCAGTTGGTTAGGCAGCTGCCTTCGGCTCAGGTCATGATCCCAGCGTCCTGGGATCGAGTCCCACATCGGGCTCCTTGCTCATCAGGGAGCCTGCTTCTCCCTCTGCCTCTGCCTGCCATTCTGTCTGCCTGTGCTTGCTCTCTCTCCCTCTCTCTCTCTGACAAATAAATAAATAAAATCTTTAAAAAAAAAAAAAAAAAGAATAACTGTTAAGTCAACCAACTTGTCACAGCCAGATAAGAGACAACTGGAGAAATCCAGACACAAAGTGATGTGCAATTTAACAAAATTAATGGCAAGGAAATGGAATGGAGGGGATAAATATTACAGTGGATTGAATCTATAGGACTGGAATACGCAGTTCTCAACTGGGGGTGAGTCCCTCCCTACTCAAGAGACATTTGGCAGTGTCTGGAGATACTGTTGGTTGCCCCAAATCGACAAGAGGATAGGGTAGTTAGCCACTATCTACCTAGAAGCTAAGGATGTTGCTCAACATCCTACCATGAATAGGACAGCTCCCCCAACAAAGAATTATCTAGCCTGAAATGTCAATAGTGTGGTGGTGGTGAAACCTCTATTATAGAAGATGAGTAAGAGAATGTAGGATCACTTCAGGTTTTCTGGTCTGGTAAGTGGGTAGATGCCCACTTAATCAGGGCGGGGACTTATAAGATGAGGAGCTGGTTTTACATAGAAGTATGACCAGAAAGATGGAGATGGATGTTCTGGTTGTTTGCGAAAACTTCCAGGGAGAATGGTGGGTTGAGAAGAGAAATGAGCCAAGAAACAAATGCTGGGGAAGACCAATATTAGGGGGATGGAGAGAAGAAAGAGGAGCCTTGAAGAAGACTGAAAACAAGCAGTCAAGATTTGAAGATGAAACCAGAAGAGAGAATGGAGCCATGGAAGTCAAAGGCAAGGAAGTTTCAAAAAGGAGGAATGGAGGACTTTAGTGAAGAACTGCTCTATGCTCAGCAGTTTATTTTCCAAATGGCCAAGAGGCTACAGTGTATTTCCCAGCCTGCCCTGCAGGCTATGTGTGGCCAGTGCAATAAGAGGAGAAGTGATCTGTTTCCCCTCCAGTTCTGTCCTGTAACAATCCACACAGTCCTTTGCTAGTCAGCTGCCAGATCCAGAGGTCCAGAGGATGAAGAAGTCCTCAGGGCATGGCAGAACCACAAGATGAAAGCAGCCTGTGTTCCCAAATCACCACATGGAAGGCACACAAAAATGAATATTTACATAAGTAGATCATGACATAAACAAAAACAAATATTTACTGGGTAAGGCCATTAAGATTGAGGAGTTGGTTTCCAACAGAATATTCTCACATATCTTAATTAATATGCTGACTCAGCAAATGCCTCAGATTTTTAAAAAATTTAATTTGATCCTTAGTGACTTGGGCAAGAACCTTTTTGTCAGGAAGGGAAGGTAGTAGATACCAGTTTGTGTATGATTGAAAATATATGGAAGGTAAGAGAGTAGGGGAATAGAAGTTGAAGAAACACAGGGGGAAGGTAAAGGGAGTTACAGGGCCAAAAAAAGAAAAAGGAAGGAAGGAAGAGAAGAAAAGAAAGAGAAATGAAACTATTTATACAGTGAGAGAAAAGGGGCTGGAGGTAAAAGTGTGTTTGATAGAGCAAAGAGCAGTGATAAACCCAGCACAGGCGGTGCGAGCTCTTTCCCTTTTGGTAAGGGAGTGTTCTGGGTCCAAGGCCTGTTCTCATGCAGCCAAGTGAGCATGAAAGACCACATGCAGGAGACTTTCTCAACAGTTATTTATCTTCAGTTAATAGTAGAGGGTGTTTTAGATAGCACAATAGACATTTTAAGTTATTTTTCACCTGATAAATAAGTGGTATTTAAGATTCAAAGGAAAGCATTCTCACCTTTACTTGAAAACCTTTACCCTCCAGAATGGAGCCCAAGGCTTAATTCTTACCCAGTCCTGTGTTCAGTCACTGACTTAAGGAACTGGTTGCCTCAATCCACCTATAATCTTAACAGCATCCTGGAACCAGAAAACTGTCACATTTCCTCAAGTGAATCTTTCTGACAGGATGTGACCTTGAAAGGCCTGAGAGATGGACATCATTGAGCTTACAAACATATTATAGGACTGTTTCTGTATATGTTTGCACATAAATGTTGATTGTGTCGTGGAATTCAATCTGACATTTGCCTTCACACCTAGCCATGGGTTTATGGAAATGGTTCTAAATCTCTTAATTTGCTTAATTAGCTATTTGAAGCATCTTGTATTTGTGAAAAAGAACCTAATCATTGAGAAAGCCCAATAAGCTCAGGCCATTTTCATCCCTTAAAGAACCACATTGGTCTATGCTGAGATCTGTTCCAAAAAAAGAATATCACTGCAAAATCAAATGCCTTCAGGGTCAGATGGTTTGACACCTATGGGTTAACCATGTATAAAATAATAGAGAGTGAGTTAGTTATTAAAGAGCTGAGGGTAGGGGGCGGGGTGGTCAGAGACTGCCAAGGAAAGCATATGCTTAGACCTATTTGTCACTAATCTGGAGAAGTAGGCTTGGCCCAGATTATGCCTTGTATACAATACTCAGGATTCTTTTTTTTTAAGATTTTATTTATTTGACAGATCACAAGCAGGCAGAGAGGCAAGCAGAGGAGAGAGGAGAGGAGGAAGCAGGGCTCCCTGCTGAGCAGAGAGCCCGATGTGGGCTCGATCCCAGGCCCTGAGACCATGACCTGAGCTGAAGGCAGAGGCTTTAACCCACTGAGCCACCCAGGCATCCCAGTACTCAGGATTTTGTACTTTGGTCCTTAAAAGCAATGAGATGTGCAACCAGAATAAAGGAAATTGTTACTATATATGGTGATGGGTGTTAACTGAAACTTACTGTGGTATCATTTTGCTATACATATAAAATCGTTATGTTGTGCATCTAAAACTCCAGTATTATATGTCAGTTATATCTCAATTTTAAAAAAACAATGAGGTGTGATCTCATATCTGTATGTTTATTTTTTATTTTTTTAAACTATTTTTTTTAAAGAATTTTATTTATTTGTCAGAGAGAGAGAGGGAGAGAGAGCGAGCACAGGCAGACAGAGTGGCAGGCAGAGGCAGAGGGGAGAAACAGGCTCCGCTGAGCAAGGAGCCCGATGTCAGACTCGATCCCGGGACGCCGGGATCATGACCTGAGCCAAAGGCAGCTGCTTAACCAACTGAGCCACCCAGGCATCCCTCATATCTGTATTTTAAAGGATCACTCCTATGGTATGGAGACTGTGTTAGGATTTAGGATCTGGAGACTGTGCTGACTAGTTCAGGTAATTCAGAGAAGAAATCCTGGAACTTTCTACTGGGTTTGTGGCAGTAACCATGGGGAGAAGTAGGAGAATATGAGATCTATCTAGAAGATATCTGTGAATTTAAGTCTGAGGAAGTCTTTTCTCTCCTAAGAACTGGTGTGCTTGGTTTATCCAGGACTGTGGGAACTATATAAACCCATTGTGTTTCCCAATATGTTTTGAATGCCAAGAAGTTGAGGCTCATTTTAGAGTTTTGTTTTTTTTTTTAAGATTTTATTTATTATTTGACACAGAGAGAGAGATCACAAGTAGGCAGAGAGGTAGATGGGAAGAGAGAGAGGAAAGCAGGCTCCTCGCTGAGCAGAGAGCCCGATGTGGGCCTCAATCCCAGGACCCTGAGACCATGACCTGAGCCAAAGGCAGAGCCTTAACCTACTGAGCCACCCAGGCGCCCCTCATTTTATAGTTTAATTGAAGTAATTCTCTTAGTCTGAAGTTCTCTCATCTCCAGCCTCAGTTCACTTTAGATCTTTTATGTTTATTTGATGACTCTGTTATTATATATGTATCCCGTTAGTGCCCCTCCTCCAACCCAGTAAGTATTAAGCAAATACAACAAACAAGTAAATCTTTTTTTTTAAATTTTAAACACACATACTTATAGTAATTCCACTAAGAATTAGAATTCTGTAATGGAATCTAAACAAGCTTCCCTAATTCCTCCATGATCATCTGAAATCTCTCTTTGGCCAGGAGAGTCTCTGTGCTTGGCGAGGAGAGAAGTTTCTCATAGCCCAGGTAACATGCACTCTGTATTGTTGACCTCACTGGCAGCCTCTAAGCACCCACTCCAACAATCAGATATCTTTGAAAAGAAGATGTGGTTATGAGGAATTAGTTCTATTCTCAACTGAAAGAAAAGTCAAGAGTCTCATTGTAGCCTTTTCAGTAACCACTGGAAATCTGGCTGGTGCAGGGTTACTTAGGGAGAAACAAATATTTCCCAGAACTGCTAACTGTAGATTCTCTCCACTGTCTAACACCCCCCACATCTCAGAACTTTAGGCAGATTATCCTTAATTAGAAAAAATATGTATATATTTTTAAAAGTACAGGAACATGTGAAGAGGCACATACAAACCACTTCAACAGTCGTTACTCAGTTAACCTCCGTACAGTAACATATCTTTCTTAAATATTCTCCCATTCCCTCCATCCCACTCCATCCGCAAATACTCTTGGGTCTTCAAATAAATTCTAAAATTCTGGCTCACCCGCTAAAAGACATGTATAAATATGTTCTCAGTTTTGATCTGGCAGGACTGATGCTCATATTGTCCTCCTTTTCCTGCACATGTCTTTTCTGGCTGGCTCTCTTGGCTTTTTGTGTATTATTTTGCCATGCCTCGGGCATTGTTCATCTCCGTGCCCTGCATTCTACCTTCGAGCCCTATTTTGTGGACTTTCTTCTGTAACTGGGAGACTTCCCAGTTTCTTTCTAGGCTATTCAGTTTCTTTGGCATTCCTCGCTCATTGATCATTTCTAACCACTTTTCCACTTGTCCTGCTTGGCCCAAAGTGGAATGTGAGGCTATGAATGATTTTGAGGAAATTACTCTGGATGCTGCTGAGCAGCAGGTCTTTTCAACTGTTTCTCAGTGTCTCAGTGTCCTCACAGCCACAGGTGCCTCTCATTCATATTGAAATCCTACAGTTTTTGGGTTTGCCCTGAATTATCACTGCTTTGGATAAAAGGGAAGCTGCACATCACGTTGTGAGTTTTGTCCTGTTCCCCAGGGTTTACACCAGAATCGTCCCTTCAGATGAACATTAAGATGAACATAATTTTTGCATTTACTGCCCAAAGTATGACGTACACACAGAGAAGTTAATTCCTGGTGAAACTGCTTTAGGGCTGTGAACTCAGGCTCTCTGAATCAAATTTAGGTGTGTCAATCGCCTTGCTTTGAAGTGTCTTTTCTCTGGCAAGAATTTGTCTCAATATAAATGTATAAGCATTTTAGGCAAATAAAAATTAAGCCCTAGAGTATTGTTTCTTTCCTAGTCCCCAGTTCTCTACTGATTTCAGGGCTTTGATTTATTTGGAAACTAGAGTAATATTACAAAGCTCCTGAAGTAAATATTGCTTGACAGTCAACCCTTAATTGTGTGGTGTAATTCTCAAGTGACCCTCCTTATACACTCAAACATCCGCTCTCTATGTTTCAGGGTCATGCATAGATACATTTTCACACTCCCCATCATTCCATCTACACATCTCCCCCAGCCCTAATCCAACACTTGCGTCAAGCTATCCTTTCTTCTTTTAGCCTAAGCATCAGTCGGTCATAACCCCTAGGAGCTTCCTGAGTGCAATATGAAACTGTCCCTAGTACCCAGAGGGCAAGGACGGACCAGAGAAAGAGGCAGTCCACTCCAGAGTGGACAGTAGTAGGTTGGCTATGCAAGGGAACTTACATATGAGCTTCTCTTGGGTGGCCACGAGACCAGGACATCTCCACACCCACCAACTAATCTTAAATTTTATAATAGAGGACTTAACTCAGTTCATCATGTTATACCATCCAGATGGTCTCAACAACACATTGCTCTCTGAAGGCTATGTCCCTTGAAAACATCTCCCACTATGGGAACAGGTGGGGAGAGTGTACATGCCAAGCACAGGGGGAGGGGGTGGAGGAAACTCTGATTGCCCGTGTCCAGTGTCTAGTTCTTGGGTGAACTGGCAGTCATGATCTCTCAATTATCTCCCCGCCAAAACTCCACCAACTTATGACTGACTCTTACTAGTCTTATATACCCTCCTCTTCCATGATGTGCCCTGAATAGTCAGCAGGTTTCACACATGGAGGTAACTTTTTTTGGTGGCTATCTGTTGCACTGGAGGCAGATACCACAACATCAACAGAGGCACATATGAGAGAAAACACAGATTGTAATAAAGATTCTAAAATCTAGTAATAGTTTGGTGTTGTTTTTTTTTCCCCACCAAGAGTTCCATGATCCAAACCATTGATTGCTAAATCCCCTAGTTAGGGGTGGATCACTCCGGGAGTTCACTTGTGTCCTCATATGATTAATAAAGATAAAACATCGCAGACTCATCAGATATGAACAGACAATACTCTGTTTGGACAGTGGCACACATGCCTAATTGCAAGGTATTAATCATGTCCAAGGCCATTCTATTTTGGAAGACATCTTTTGTCATTAAAGACATTGCAGTGTTCAGTTAAGGACAGGCTTTGTTGGCTATCATTTAAGATTTGCTTGGAGAATTTGCTAAGGGCTTCTGTATGTGCTATAATGTCCTCCAGGCCAACGGAGGAAACAAAGATGGTGCCTAAATGATTGTATTGGTGGGAAACAGGAGTTCATGGTTTGGTGGACTTTAAAAGTCATATGTGGATTCACATGGTTTTATTGTGGTAGCATCATTACTGAGTTAAGACAGTAGTTGATTTCTTGACATTTTGGGTATGTTACACTTTTGGAGTTAGTCTATCCATGACTAGCTGACTTTCAGATGCAGGTTGCTGATAATATTTGGATGACATGCAAAAGTGTATTCACAAGGGGAGTTATTGTGTATCTGCTGAACAGGATTAAAACCTATTCAGTTTTAATGGCTACTTGTTACCATGGTTACAAAGCAATCACTTTAGAAAAAGATTTTGGAAACTTTCTAAATTCTCCATTCTCCTTTTGTTTCTCATTCAACCAGGGCTATAGAGGAGATAATCAAGGATTTTCCAGGTCTTATCACAGATGTTGATTCTCTTTATAAATATGATTTGTAGAGGTCAGATTTTTAGATGGAGCCTCAGTTGGTGTGATATTATCCTGTGTTTATCTGGAAACATTTAGGTCATTTGTCAAGACAGTGATTATGCAGAAGTGTTTAAGACTCTGGACAGCAGACATCAGATATCTGTGAGACAAGTAAATATAAATAGAAGTATTTAAGAAGTTATCAGAAGATTCTCTAGAACGAGGCCTGATTAAGTAAACAATTCCAAACAATTTTATATGATCGTCTTAAATAGCTAGACTGCCTTTTTTTTTTTTAAATGTCATTCCAGTATAGTTGACATACAGTCTTTTATTAGTTTCAGATATACAGTATAGTGATTCAACAATTCTATACATTACTTAGTGCTCATCATGGTAGGTGCACTCTTAATCCCCTTCACCTATTTCCCCCTCCCCCCACCTACCACCCCTCTGGTAACCATCAGTTTGTTCTCTCTAGTTAAGAGTTTGTTTTTTTGGATTGTCTCCTTTTTTCCTTTGTTTTGTTTCTTAAATTCCAGATATGAGTGAAGTCATACGGTTTTTGTCTTTCTCTAAGTGGTTTATTTCACTTAGCTTTATATTCTCTAGATCCATCCACACTGTTGCAAATGGCAAGATTTCATTCTTTTTATAGCTGAGTAATATTCTAGGGTGTGTGTGTGAGAGAGAGAGAGAAAGAGAGACATAGAAGCACATCTTCTTTATCCACTCGTCTACTGATGGACACTTTGAACTGCTTCCTTCATTTGGCTATTATAAATAATGCTGCACTAAACAAAGGGGCTCATGTATCCCTTTGAATTAATGTGTTTGTATTCTTTGGGTATATATCTATTACTGTGATTTGTGAATCATAAGGTAGTTCTATTTTTAACTTTTTGAAGAATCTTCATATTGTTTTCCATAATAACCTCATCAGTTTACATTCCTACCAAAAGGGCACAAGTGTTCCTTTTGTCCACATCCTCACCAAAACGTGTTGTTTCTGGTGTTGTTGATTTTAGACATTCTGACAAGTGTGAGATAATCTATCATTGTAGTTCTGATTTTGTATTTCCCTCATGATGAGTGATGTTCAGCATCTTTTCATGTGTCTTTTGGCCATCTCTATGTCTTCTTTGGAAAAATGTCTGATCACATCTTCTGCCTATTTTTAAATTGGATTTTTTTTGTTGTTATTGAGTTAAGTTCTTCCTTTGTTTTAGAAACTAACCCTCCTTATTGAATATATAGTTAGAAACTAACCCTCTTTATTGAATATATCATTTGCAAATATCTTTTCCCATTCAGTAGGCTGTCTTTTAGTGTTGTTGACTATCTCCTTTGCTATGCAGAACCTTTGTATTTTGTTGTGGTCCCTGTAATTTATTTTTGCTTTTGTTTCCCTTGCCTCAGGAGACATATCTAGAAAAAAAGTTGCTATAGCTGATGTTGAAGAAGTTATTTCCTTTATTCTCATTTAGGATTTTTATGGATTCAGGTCTCACATTTAGATCTTTATTACATTTTGAATATATTTTTGTGTATGAGGTAGGAAAGTGGTCCAGTTTTTTTGTACATTGTTGTCCAGTTTTCCCAATACCATTAGTTGAAGATACAGTTCTTTTCCCATTGTATATTCTTTCCTGCTTTATCAAAGATTAAGTGACCATATAGTGTGGGTTTATATCTAGTTTTTCTGTTCTGTTCCTTTGATCTATGTGTCCATTTTTGTGCCAGCACTATCCTGTTTTGATGACTACACTTTTGTAGTATAAATTGTGATGCCTACAGCTTTGTTTTGCTTTTTCAGGATTGCTTTGGCTATTCAGGGTCTTTTGTGGTTCCATATAAATTTTAGGGTAGTTTGTTCTAGGTCTGTGAAAAATGCTGTTGGTATTTTGATAGGGATTATTTTAAATGTGTGGATGGATTATATAGTTTAGACGTTTTGACAATATTTGTTCTTCCAATCCATGAACATGGAATGTCTACTATTTCTTTATATCATCTTTAATTTCTTTCAAGAGTGTTTTATAATTTTCAGAGTACAGATCTTTCACCTCTTTGGTTAGGTTTATTCCAAGGTATCTTATTTTTAGTGCAATTATATATGGGACTGTTTTCTTAATTTCTCCTTCTGCTTAATTGTTGGTGCATGTAAATGCAACAGATTTCTGTACTTTGATTTTGTATCCTGCAACTTTACTGAATTCATTTATAAGTTATAGCAATTTTTTTGTGGAGTCTTTGAGGTTTTTTTTATATCAGTAACATGTCATCTGCAAATAGTGAAAGTTTACTACTTCTTTACTGATTTGGATGCCTTTATTTCTTTTTGTTGTCTGATTGTGGTTGCTAGGACTTCCAATGCTGTGTTGAAATAAAAGTGGTGAGAGTAGACCTCCTTGCCCTGTTCCTGACCTTAAGGGAAAGCTCTCGGTTTTTTTGTTCCCATTAAGGAAGATATTAGCTGTGGGTTTTTCGCATATACCCTTTATAATGTTTTGAAGTATGCTCCCTCGAAACTTATTTGTTGAGTATTTTTATCATAATGGATGTGTACTTTGTCAAATGCTTTTTCTGTATCTATTGAAGTGATTCATATGGTTCTTATCTTTCTACTATTATTGGACGTATTGTGTTGATTGATTTGTGAATATAGAACCATGCTTGCATCCTAGGAATAAATCCCATGTGATCATGTTGAATAATCTTATTAATATATTGTTGTGTGTAGTTTGCTAATATTTTCTTGAGGTTTTCTGCACTTATATTCAACAGAGATATTGGCCTGTAGTTCTCCTTTTTTGTGTCTTTACCTGGTTTTTGTATCAGGGTTATGCTGACCTCATAAAATGAATTTGGAAGTTTTCCCTCCTCTTCTATTTTTTGGAATAGTTTGAGAAGAATAGGTGTCAATTCTTCTTTAAATGTTTGGTAGAATTCACCTGTTAAGCCATCTGGTCCTGAAGTTTTGTTTGTTGGGAGGTTTTTTTAAAATTACTGATTCACTTTCCTTGCCAGTAATTGGTCTGTTTAAATTTTCTATTTCTTCCTGCTTCAGTTCTGGAAGGTTTTATGTTCCTAGGAATTAATCCATTTCTTCTAGCTTAACTCATTTGCTGGCATATAATTTTTCATAATATTCTCTCATTATGCTTTGTATTTCTGTGGTATTTGTTGTCATTTCTCCTCTTTTTATTGGTGTCTTTGTTTATCTGAGTTCTCTCCCTCTCTCTCTCTCTCTCTCTTTTTTCTTCTTTTTGAGGAGTCTGTCTGAAGTTTTACCAGTTTTGTTGATCTTGTCGAAGAACCAGCTCCTGGTTTCATTGATCTGTACTGTTGGGTTTTCTTCTTCTTCTTTCTTTCTTTTTCTTTTTCTTTCTTTTTTTTTTTTTTTTAAGTTTCTATATCATTTATTTCTGCTCTAATCCTTATTATTTCCTTCCATCTACAGGTTTGTATTTTGTTTGTTGCGTCTTTTTCTAGCTCCTTTAGGTATAAAGTTAGGTTGTTTGAGATTTTTTCTTGCTTCTTGAAGTAGGCCTGTATTCCTATAAACATCCCTCTAGAACCACTTCTGCTATATCCCAAAGATCTTGGACAAGTGTGTTTTCATTTTCACTTGTTTCCATGTATTTTTTTGCTTTCCTGTTTGATTTCTTGGTAGATGCATACATTATTTGTAGCATGTTTATTTCACCTCCATGTATTTGTGCTCTTTCCAGATTTTTTTCTTGTGATTGACTTATAGTTTCATAGTGTGGTGTTCAGAAAAGATGCATTGTGTGGCTTCAGTTTTTTTTTTAATTTGTTGAAACAGTTTTGTGACTTAACTCATGATCCCATTTTCTGGAGAATGTTCTATGTGCACTAAGAAAGAATATATTCTGTTTTAGGTTGGAATGTTCTGAATGTATCTGTTAGATGCTTGGTCCAATGTGTCATTCAAAGCCATTGATTCCTTATCAATTTTTTCTGTTTGGATGATCTGTCTATTGATGTAGTAGGGCATTAAGTCCCTGATCATTACTGTATGATCAATTTGTTCGTTTATGTTTGTTATTAACTGTTTTATGCATTTGGATGCTCCCATGTTGGGTGCATGAATATTTACAATTGTTATATCTTCATGTTGATTGTCCCCCTTTGTGATTATATAGTATCCTTCTTTGCCTCTTGTTACAGTCTTTTTTGTAAGGTCCATTTTGTCAGATACAAATGTTGCCACCCCAGCTTTATGTTCACATCCATTTGCAAGACAGATATATCTCCATCCCCTCACTTTTAATCTGCAGGTGTCTTAGGTCTGAAATGAGTCTCTTGTTGTTTTTATGGTTTTTTTTGGTGTGTGTTTCAAATTTTTATTTAAATTCTAATTAGTTAGTGTATGGTGTAATATTGATTTCAGGAGTGGAATTTAGTGATTCATCACGTACATACCACACCCAGTATTCGACAAACTAGTGCCCTCCTTAATGCCCATCACTCATTTAGCCCACCCCCTGCTCACCCTTTCTCCATCAACCCTCAGTTTGTTCTCTGTAGGTAAGAGTCTCTTATGGTTTGCTTCCCTCTCTTTTATCCCTTCCCCCATGTTCTTCTGTTTTCTTTCTTAAAGTCCACATGAGTGAAATCTTATGGTTTTTGTGTTTCTCTGACTTACTTCGCTTAGCATAATACATTCTAACTCCATCCATATCATTGCAAATGGCAAGATTTCATTCTTTTGTTGTTGTGTAATATTCCATGTTTGTCCATTCATCAATTGATGGACATTTGGGCTTTTTCCATAATTTGACTATTGTTAATCATGCTGCTATAAACATTGGGGTGCCTTTGTCCTTTTGAATCAGTATTTTTGTATACTTTGGGTAAATACCTAGTAGTGTAGTTGCTGGGTCATGGGGTAACTCTGTTTTTAACTTTTTGAGGAACCTCCATATTGTTTTCCAGAGTGGCTAAACCAGCTTGCATTCCCACCAACAGTGTAAGAGGGATCCCATTTCTTCACATCTCCACCAACATCTGTTTCTTCCTGTGTTGTTAATATTAGACATTCTGATAGGTCTGAGGTGGTATCTCATCATGGTTTTGATTTGTATTTCCCTGATGATGACTGATGTTGAGCATCTTTTCATGTGTCTGTTGGGCATCTGGTTGTCTTCTTTGGAAAAATGTCTATTCATTTCTTCTGCCCATTTCTTAACTGGATTATTTGGTTTTGGGGTGTTCAGTTTGATAAGTTCTTTATAGATTTTGGATACTAACTCTTTATCAGATATATCATTTGCAATTATCTTCTCCCATTCTGTAGGCTGCCTTTTAGTTTTCTTGATTGTTTCCTTTGATGTGCAGAAGTTTTTATCTTGGAAGTCCCAATAGTTTATTTTTGCTTTTGTTTCCTTTGCTTTGGTGGTGTGTAGAAAGAAGTTGTTAGGCCCAAGGTGAAAGAGGTTGCTGCCGTTTTCTTCTCTAGAATTTTGGTGGGTTCCTGTTTCACATTTAGTTCTTTCATCCATTTTAAATTTATTTTTGCATATGGTTTAAGAAAGTAGTCCAGTTTCATTCTTCTGTATGTTACTGTCCTGTTTTCCCACTACCAATTGTTGAAGAGACTATCTTTTTTCCATTGGATATTCTTTCCTGCTTTGTCAAGGATTAGTTGTCCATAGAATTATAGGTCCATTTCTGGGTTTTCTGTTCTATTCCATTCAATCATATGTCCATTTTTGTGCCAGTACCATACTTTCTTGTTGATTACAGCTTTGTAATATAGCTTGACATCTGGAATTGTGATGTCTCCAGGTTTTTCTTTTTCAAGATTGTTTTGGCTATTCAGGGTCTTTTGTGGTTCCACGAAAATTGTAGGATTGTTTGTTTTAGCTCTGTGAAAAAGCTGGTGGTATTTTTTTTTTTTTATGGTTTGTATTTATCTATTTGACAGTGAGAGAGAGAGAGAGAGGTCACAAGTAGGCAGAGAAGCAGAGGGGGAGAGCGGAAGCAGGCTATCAGGCTATCATTTGTCCCTCAACTTTTTTTAGAAGATTTTATTTATTTATTTGATAGAGAGCACAAGTAGGCAGAGAGGCAGGTGGGGGTGGGGGGAAGCAGGCTCCCCGCTGAGCAGAGAGCCCAATGTGGGGCTCAATCCCAGAACCCTGGGATCATGACCTGAGCCAAAGGCAGAGGCTCAACCCACTGAGCCACACAGGTGCCCCGGGTGGTATTTTGATAGGGATTGCTTTAAGTGTGTAGATTGCTTTGGGTAGTATAGACACTTTAACAGTATTTCTTTTTCTAATCCAATGGCATAGAATTTTTTTCCATTTCTTTGTGTCTTTTTCAGTTTCTTTCATAACTGTTCTCTAGTTTTCAGAATACAGGTCTTTTACTTCATTGATTAGGTTTATTCCTAGGTATCTTATGGGGTTCTCCCCTTATGTAACTGTTATCTTTTGTTGCTTTTAAAATTCAATCTTTATCAGTACATTTTGCCAGTTAATTACTGTGTGTCTTGGTGTGGACCTCCTTGGGTTGATTTTGTTGGGGTCTCTTTGTACCTCCTGGCTCTGATTCCTTCCCCAGATTTGGGGAGTTTTCAGCTATTATTTTTTCCAATAGATTTTCTGTCCCCTTTTCCCTCTTTTCTCCCTCCAGGATCCTTGTAATGCAAATGTTATTATACTTGATGGAATTGCTGGGTTCCCTAAGTCTGTTCTCATTTTGCATATTTTTTTCCCTCTCTCCTGCTCAGCTTGATCACTTTCCATTACTTTGTCTTCCGGTTTGCTGGTGCATTCTTCTGCTGCCTCTAGTCTGCTATTTATTCCATCTGGTATGCTTTTAATTTCATTTATTATATTCTTCCTCTCTGACAGATTCTTTTTTATCTCTTTGTTAAGGGTCTCACTGATATCCCCCACTTTTTTTCAACCCCAGTAAGTGTATTTATGATCATTACTTAAATTCTCTATCTTATCAGGTATATTACTTACCTTTGTTTCACTTAGGTCTCTTGCTGTGGTTTTATCCTATTCTTTCATTTGGGACACAGTCCTCTGTCTCCTCATTTTGTCTAACTCTCTTTGTCTCTTCATGTGTGTTATGAAAGTCAGCCACTTCTGCTCTTGAAAGTAGTGGCCTTGTGAAGAAGAGGTCCTGTAGTGGCCTTGCAATGGAGTGTCTTCTATCTATTAGAAGCCAACACTTAGGGGTATCTCCTGTGTGTGTTTTTGCGCACAGCTTTTGTAGCTAATCCATTTTTTCCTTTAGTCTAGTAGTCTGTAATGGCTCTCTTATCCTGATCTGGGCATTGCTTGTTCCATGTAGTGTTAGTAGACCAGTCTGGGGCCACCTTGGGCTTAAGCTGAGTCAGACCAGGCATTTGCCAGAGATGTGGTAGCCCAAAACTACAAGGTGCTTTCCCTGTGTTGTCCCCTGAAAAACTTTCATTGGTGGGCCTGGCCTATAATCAGATGAACAGTGTATTCCCAGTACACTGCTGGGGCCACAGTCTGACTGATGTGTGTGGTTGTCTTTCCTTCTCCTTAGGATAGGAGTCACTTTGGAGTGACTGTCAAGGATGCTTGCATACTGCCAGGCTTGTGGCCCTGGTTTGAATGGGCTCTGGGCAAGACTGTATTGGAGGATGCCGATCTGCAAAGAACACAAGGATGGGGTGCATAGTTTTAGCAAGGTTTGTGTGCTGGTCCAACATGAGAGGGGATCTACCACTGCCAATGCCAGGACCAAGGTTCCACCAAGTGTGCTGGTCAGGAGACACTGTTGGCACAGTTTGTGCTAGTCTTCTGTGGGGAGGGGACCCACAGCACCAAGACTGAGGCAGGCCTGGCTAAAGGAGACAGATCTGCCAAAGCCAGATGGAGCAGGGGGTAAGCAAGTTAGGTGGTGAAGGTATGCACAATGCTAATTTGTTTAGACTGAGGAATGGGAGAGGGAAATGGCACCTACTAGCTCCTTCGTTTCTGAAGTCTCCCAGAGATCTCTGATCCTCCAGGATACATTCTGAGATTATTTTTTTTTAAAGATTTTATTTATTTATTTGACAGAGAGAGATCTCAAGTAGGTGGAGAGGCAGGCAGACAGAGAGAGAGGAGGAAGCAGGCTCTCCACTGAGCAGAGAGCCCAATGCGGGGCTCGATCCCAGGACCCTGAGACCATGACCCGAGCTGAAGGCAGAGGCTTTAACCCACTGAGCCACCCAGGACCCCCCATTCTGAGATTATTAAATAACTCTCCCTCCTTGTGCCTTTAGTTCTTTTTCAAACTGCTGCTTCTGTGCTCTATCTCCAGGGACTATTATTTGTTCTATCATTTTAATGGTGGGGACTCAGTTTCCTCTTGCCCTCCTGCTGAGATCCAACCATGCTGATTTTTAAAATTACAGGCCTTAAGTCCCACTGTTGTAGGAACTCATGGAATTTGGCTCTTCTGGTTTTCAAAGCCAAACGTTATGAGGATGTGTCTTCCCTGTGTGGGGTTCCCAGTGTGATAGTCTGTTTCTCTCCTCCACATCCAAAAGTCCCTCCCTCCCACTGATAGCCCCATGATCCATTTAGCCCTCACCATTTTTTGTCATTTCTGCCATCTTTGATGTGGTCTTCTCTCTAATAATGAGGTTTATTCTGCCAGTTTTCAGGTCATTTTCTGTGTTATTTACATCGATCTGAATGTTATCTAGTTGTATCTTGGGGACAAGCTGAGCTTAAGGTCCTCCTACTCCACCATCTTCTCAGCAATCCACCAGGTTGCCTTTTATTTTAGCTAAGATATTGATTATTTTACCTTACCATAAAGTTAATTCAGTGAACTATGAAGTGTTAGCCATGGGCATGTTCTTCTCTGGCTGGCCAAAAGAAAGTGTGTGTGTGCGTGTATAAGCACACATGTGCACATGCATGTGCACACATGTGCACATGTGTGTGTAATCTCTGTTTTTATTTGCAAGGTTCTATACGTGTTCATTTCATTAAGCTGTTATATAAATCTTTCAGCCTTGGAATTGTTCATCTATTTGGATTTTCAATTACTGAAATTTATTAAAATCTACTATGTAGTTACCTTTTTTTGTATTTCATATATTCATGTGTAATTTGTATCTTCTTTCTCATAATGTTTCATCTTTAAAGTCTGTTTTGCCTAGTATTAATATAGTTATGGCAGGATAGTTTTTATTATTATTTTCCTGCTCTATTTTTACATTCTTTTAATTTTAAATGTTTTATGTTTTTATATTTCTGATGGGTTTTAGGTATGGCTGGATTTTATGTCTACTCTGAAAACCTCTGTCTTCTAATTAATGAATTTAACTCATTTATATTCAGTGTTATAGCTGATATTTTCAATTTTGGCCATTTTATTTTGTGCTGTCTACTTACCTTTCTTTTATTATGCTTTCTCTTTCTTACTTTCTTGATTGTTATTGAATTGAAAACATTTTGTTTATTCCTTTGTCCCTGCCTACTGGAACAAAAGACAAAACGTACTCCATTACTGTTCCACTAATGGTGAATCTCAATGTTTTAACATTAGCCTAAATTTAATGAATATCTCTACTGTTGTCCCGAACAACTTAATTCTAAATACCACTCTACTAGTTTACATGCTTTTGTGAGGTAAGTTTCATCTTGTTTTATACTCTTAATATGATGATTGATTACTTACATATAGTCACCCAATTATAAATTGTTACTTTTCCTTCTGGAGCATCATTGGTATTTTTCCTATGTATATAGTCCATTTTTCTGAAGTACCTCCTTTTTTCAGTGAGTGGTGATTCTTACTGAAAATATCTTCAGTTTTCTGTCATTCTTGAATGATGGTTTAGCTGTGTATAGGTTTTAGATTTACAGTGGTTTTCTATGGACTTTTGGAGATGTTATTTGGATTCTTTTGGTGGTGGTAGAAAGTCTGCTGTCAGTCTGCCATTCCTTTGTAGGTAATCTGTCTTTTCTTTCTTGGCTGTTTTTCCTTTTTGGCTGTCTCAGTTTCATTAAGATAAATCTGGTGATTATTCTTCTTCCTTTTTAAAAAAATCTTCCTCTGAACTTAAACTGCTTTCTGAATATGATGATTTCTATACTTGATCAATTCTAGAAACTTGTCAGCTATTATCTTTTTAAATATTACTTCTCTTTCATCCATTTTCTAGGCTCTCCTAAAATCCTATTAGACCAATTCTACCAATTTTCAGCCCTATTTTCTCTTAATGCAATTTTTTTAATCTTTTCATCACTTCAGCTGATTAGGTAATTAGGTAAATAATTTATCTCTATATTCCAGACACTATTTCTCCCTTCAGCTGTTGAATTTGCTATTTAATATTAGCTAGTGAAATTTTAACTTAAATTATTGTACTTTCAGGTTTAATTTTAGATGTTTTACTAGTTCTCTCTTCAAATTTTCCTAGCCATTTTTAATAAGATATTGATCTTTTCTCATATTGTAATTATTTAATTTTTAAAAATATTTCTAAGCAATTTAAGCATATTTTGTTAGTTCTATCAATAATTTCTTACCTGAAGATCATAAAGACCTATACCTCTTATTTTTTCTATCACATGAAATTTGTTTTTATATTGTTTTGTTATGTATTGCAATTTTGGGTTGTGAACTCATTTTTTATTTAGAGGCAGAGATAGAGAGAGGGCATGCAAGCATGGGGGGAGGCAGAGGGAGAGGGAAAAAGAGAATCTTAACCAACATGGGGCTTGATTTTGTGAGATCATGGCCTGAGCCAAAATCAAGAGTGGGGTGCTTAACCACTTGAGCCACCCAAGCATACCATGAAGTCATTTTTAATGCAATTGTGTCTTATAGAAATCTACTGTTATCTGACTTTCATGTGTCTCACTCTAGAGATACTTTGTGGCTACTTCTGCCAGTTTTTCCAGCCCTGTCAAGATGAGGTCTTGGGAAGATGCATATTGAAGAATTCAAACTGAAACCCGAGCTATATATTTTAAAAGAAAAATGCCATATTTTATGCTGTAATTTTTGATTATTTTGTAGGTTTTGTTTTTATTTTATAGGCATATCTCAGATGTATTGTGGCTTCAGTTCCAGATAACACAAAAAGGTAAATGTTACAATAAAGTGAGTCAAGTGAATTTTTGGTTTCCCAGTGCATATGAAAGTTATGTTTACACTATACTGTGTCTACTATGTGTTCAATAATATTATGTCTCAAAAATGTCCATATCTTTTTTTTTTTTATAGTTCAAAAAGCATTTTAATCACCACATAAGGAGACCTAGTACCCCTTAAATACTTACTACCCATTTCTTCCGTTCCCAGCTCCTGGCAACCACTAATCTGTTTACTGTCTCTGTGAATTTACATATTCCGGATATTTGGTATAAATGGAATCATACAATATGCAACCTTCATGTCTGGCATATAACTCTTGTTATAGCATGTATCAGTACTTCATTCCTTCTTATGGCTGATTAATTATCTATTTATCCATTTTTAAATTTATTTTTCCAGTCATCCATTGATACAGTGATTCTTTTTGACAATCTAGTTTTTAAAAAATACAATAAAACCTTAATATATCTTGAACATTTTTTTTTCCTTTTTTTTTGAGATTTTATTTTATTTTTTTTAATTTTATTTTTTATAAACATATATTTTTATCCCCAGGGGTACAGGTCTGTGAATCGCCAGGTTTACACACTTCACAGCACTCACCATAGCACATACCTTCCCCAATATCCATAACCCCACCCCCCCTCTCCCAACCCCCCTCCCCCCATCAACCCTCAGTTTGTTTTGTGAGATTAAGAGTCACTTATGGTTTGTCTCCCTCCCAATCCCATCTGGTTAAAAAATGTCCATATCTTAATTTAAAAACACTTTATTGCTAAAAATGCTAACCATCATCTGAGCTTTTAGTGAATTGTCTTCTTTCTGGTGAAGGGTCTTACCTCAGTGTTAATGGTTGCTGACTAATCAAAGTGGTGGTTGCTGAAGGTTGGGGTGACCGTGGCAGTTTCTTAAAATAAGACAACCTTGAAGTCTGCTGTGTCAATTGACTCTTCCTTTCATGAAAAATATCTCTGTAGCATGTAATGCTGTTTAATAACATTTTATCCACAGTGAAGTTCTTTCAAATTTGGAAACCACTTTCTTTACACATCTATAAAAAGCAATTACTCATCCACTAAAGTTTTGTCATGATTGCAGGAATTTCAGTGACATCTTCAGGCTCCACTTCTAATTCCAGAATCTTTGCCATTTCTACCACCTCTGCAGTTATTCCTCTACTGAAGTCTTGAACTTTCAACTTGTAAAAAAAAAAAAAAAAAAAGGAATATCTATTAAGTACAGTAAAATGAAGCTAAGTGAGGTGTGCCTGTATTTGGTTTTCCCATATCACCAAAAGTGGAGATACTTTATTTTCTACCAAGAGTCAAATTAATCTTTTCATGAAATATAAGTCTAGTCCTAGAAATCCCCAGCTTAAAACTCTACAGTGGTTTTATTTTTCTTTTCTAAGAATAGAATAAGATCTAAGATCATTAACATGTTCTTCAAGGCCCAAGTTAATCTGACCCATGACAATTTTTGCCAGTCTTGTCTCAGTCGCTTTCCCCAACTTACTGCTCTTTGTCTGTTCCTCAAGAGTATCATGTTCCTTCCCAACTCTGAGCCTTTGCACCTATTATTCCTTCTGCCAGAAAACCTCTTCCCTGTCTAAGCCTCATTTAGAAAATGCCCACTTGTCTTTTTGTCTCAGCTTGAATGTCTCTTCCTCAGAAAACTTTCTCTGAATGCCCTAGTCTCATAGCCAGTGAAGGTTATACTCCCATATTACTCACTTTCAGAGTACTCTGAGGATTTTCTTTAAGTATAATTAAATAATTTCTTTTTAATTTAATGGCTGTCCTCTCCACCTGAATAAGCTTTGTGTACATGAAATTGAGTCAGTCAGTTGTTCTGTTCATTCCTAAAAGTTAGTACTTTGCCTATGTTGCAGATGAAAATAAAGCTTAGCATTGTGTTTTATGTTTTGAAACTGATAACCACATTTTTTATTTAATATAAATTTTCTACAAAGAGCTGTATCAGGAAATCAAATTGATGTCCCAAATATATTGAATTGCAAAACTTTCAGCATGTGGAAAATAAAAAGTATAATTGTAGGCAGGAAAATAACTGTTTAAATGTTTTAAGCAATGTATGTTAAATTTCATTGTTTCTGAACCAGTAAGTCATAAACATAACAAACTATTACTGTTACAGTAGCTATTGTTACTGCTTTTTATTACTGTTCATGTTTCTCAAATCTTGATATCCATAAAGAAATAAGAAACACATTTCGTCAAAGACAAGCTGTAATAATGATAATACCATCTAATAAAATAAGTCCCCTTTTCTTTATTTTCAGTGGCAGGAAACTTAAAGAAGTATGTTGCTTATACGAAAGCACAGACCAGGGGTGCCTGGGTGGCTCAGTGGGTTAGGGCCTCTGTCTTCAGCTCAGGTTGTGATCCCGGGGTCCTGGGATCGAGCCCCTAATTGGGGTCTCTGCTCAGCAGGCAACCTGCTTCCTGCTCTCTCTCTGCCTACTTGTGATCTCTGTGTGTCAAATAGATAAATAAAATCTTTTAAAAAAGAAAAAAAAAAAAAGAAAGCACAGACCAGTCAAATTTTGTTAGCTAACCGTATTTAACCTCCTTAATACAGAGACATTTTTTAAAAAGGTATCTGAATTAAACAAATACTGTTTAGTTCAAATAATTATTTTCATTGTCCTACTTTTTTTTCTCATTATCTTACTTTACTTAAAGTTGATTTGGTTCTTAAAGAAAGATGGATGTTTCTGCTTTTGTATTTTTTTCTTTCTCAAATAAGGAGCTTATATCATTCTCTGCATGTGCCACATTATAGGTAGCAATAAATATATGCTGAATAAAATGATCAGTTAACAACCTGAATGCCATTTAATAATGATTTATTGAACTTTATTTTTTTTAATGTGAACTATTGACTTTATTTTTTTTATTCTGTTCAGTTGGCCAACATATAGTGTATCATTAGTTTTTGATATAGTGTTCAATGAATCATTAGTTCCAGGGCTTGGATATGGATAGAAGCAAGATGTCAGAGACTGACTTCAGGGTAGCAATTATGAAGTCAATAGCTAGGCTTGAGAAAAGCATTAGTGACAACATAGAATCTCTAAGGGCAGAAATGAGATCTAATCAGGATGAACTTAAAAATGCTATGAATGAGATGCAGTCTAAACTGGATACTCTAACAGCCAGGGTAAATGAGGTAGAGGAATGAATTAGTGATCTAGGAGAGTCATTGAACTTTAAACTTTTTAAAGATATATTTTATACTCACAAGAGGCCATTAAAATGATTCTTCTTGGATTTTCTTCCAGCAAATAAAATTATATATATATGTATGTGTGTGTGTGTGTCTGTGTGTGTGTGTTTGTGTGTATACATATATATACATACATATATATATACACAATGTACATATATATACATTGCTTCTCTCTCTCTGTGTATGTGTGTATGTATATATCCTTCTTACAAAAAAAAATTCCCAAGGCATTTTTTAACACTGATTTGTATTTCTGACCTGAATTATTGTGAGAGCATCCCAGCCATATTTCTTACTTATCTCTCTTTTCTTCAACCACACCACCATGCCAATGTATCATATACCTTTCCAACATTTCTTTATTCAGAATTAATTAAATGAGTATTTACTGAGCATCTATATGCCTGGTATTGCTCTAGATTTTAAGGACTCAGGAGTAAACAAAACTAGTGCTTGCCTTTTCTCGTAGAACTTTCTTTCCCCAGGGTAGAGAGAAGACAAACGAACAATAAACACAAGTTCTATTGGTAGTTAGATAAACTGCTATAAAGATAACAAAGGAGAGTGAGAGAACAGAGTCTAATTTTATTTCGGCTGGGATTTTCAAAAAGACCTTTCTAAGGAGGTAGTGATATTTCGGCAAAAATTTAAATAAGGTGAGGGCATGAGGCATGAAAATATCTACAAAAGAGGGTTAGAAGCTGAGGATCAGCAAGTACAAGGCCAGAGGTGAGTGCACACTTGGTTTTTAAGAATAGTAAAGAGGCCAGTGTGGATGGAACATGAAGAGCTTGGAGCTACTGGAAATGATGTTGGGGAAATAGCCTAGAACCTGGTCATTTATAGCCTAATAGATCATCAGAGGACTCCCAGTTTTATTCTAAGTGTGAAATGCAGCCAATGGAAGGTCAAAACAGGAAAATTACATGATTTGGTTTATATGATAGAATTCTAGCCTCTAAGTAAGGGAGTTGAAAGAGAACTGAAGCTATCCAAATGAGGAATAACAGTGGCATGGACTAGTATTGAGATAATAGTGGCAATAAGAAATGGTCATATTTGAGGACTACTTTGAATTTAGCTTCTACATCTACTGATGGACTAGGAGTCCAGGATTACTACTTTTAATTTTATCTAAGTGCCGTGAGGTGCTCTGAGGTGCTATGAAATCACTTCGATGTATTACTAGTTTGGGATGCCTATTAGACATTCAGGTAGGGATATTGCTTAGGGCATTCAGTACAGGAGTTTGGAGTTCAGGGGAGAGTTAAAGCTCAATATATAAATTTGGAAATCAGCAACATAAGTGGTATTGAAAAGCATACAATTAAGTGAGATATTTCAGGATAGTGTTTTCCAACCTTTTTTCATGTCATTGCCCACCCCCCAAAATATAATATCTGTACACTTGAAAAGGCAGACAAAGATGCCTGAAGCTAGAGGTGATGAGTAAGAACCTCCAGGGATCACATCTTGGAAACATTTATAACCTGTGTGTTCACACTGGCTAGAACAATAATCAAAAAGGATGCCATGGTCACTCAAACATTTTTAGAGATCACAAAGTAGGAGAAGATTTAGCAAGAGACTAAGAAAAACTTGCTGGTGGAAAAACCAGAAGCAGGTGGCATCCCAGAGCCAAGAAAAGAAAGTGATTCAACAAGGAAGGAGAATCAACTAGACAGCTGCTGCAGTAAGGTTGAATAAGATGAGGATCAAGAACTGTCTATTACCTGTTTTAGAGATAAATGAACTAAGTCTCAGAGAGTTTTCTCAAGGTCAGGCATGGGCCCGAGAGTCTACATTTTAAATATGATTCCAGGAAATGCAGATCCTGATGGTTCATTGATCACATTGAGTATCAAGGCTCTACTGGTTTTTTTCATATAAATATTCTTTTCATTTTTAAATTTAATTCAATTAATTAGTTTATATTATTGGTTTCTGAGGTAGAGGTCAGTGATTCATCAGTCTTATATAATACCCAGTGCTCATTATGTCACATACCCTCTTTAATGTCTGTCACCCAGTTACCCCATCCCCCACCCACCTCCCCTCCAACAACCCTGCTTGTTTCCTATGATTAAGGGTCTCTTATGGTTTATCTCCCTCCCTGATTTCATCTTGTTTCATTTTTTTCCTCTCTTTCCTATGGTTCTGTTTTGTTTTTTAAATTCCACATATAAGTGAGATCATATGATAGTTGTCTTTTTCTGATTGGTTTATCTTGCTTAGCATAATACCACCTAGTCCCATCCACATCATTGCAAACTACAAGATTTCTTTTTTTTTTTTTGATGGCTGAGTAGTAATCCTGTGAGTGTATGTACACAACATCTTCTTTATCCATTCATCTGTCAATGTACATCTGGGCTCTTTCCATAGTTTGGCTCTTGTGGACATTGCTGCTATAAACACTGGGGTGCAGGTGCCCTTTTGGGTCACTACATTTGTATCTTTGGGGTAAATACCCAGTAGTGCAGTTGCTGGGGCATACAGTAGCTCTATTTTCAACTTTTTGAGGAACCTCCATACTGTTTTCCAGAGTGGCTGCACCAGCTTGCATTCCTACCAGCAGTGTAGGAGGGTTCCCCTTTTTCCACATCCTTGCCAAATGTGTTGTTTCCTGACTTGTAAAATTTTAGCCATTCTGACTGGTGTGAGGTGGTATCTCATTGAGGTTTTGATTTCTATTTCCCTGATGCCAAATGAGGTTGAGCATTTTTTCATGTGCCTGTTGGTCATTTCTATGTCTTCTTTGGAGAAATGTCTGTTCATGTCTTCTGCCCATTTCTTTTTTTTTTTTTTTAAAGATTTTATTTATTTGACAGAGAGAGAGAGATCACAAGTAGGCAGAGAGGCAGGCAGAGAGAGAGAGAGGGAAGCAGGCTCCCTGCTGAGCAGAGAGCCCGATGTGGGGCTCGATCCCAGGACCCTGAGATCATGACCTGAGCCGAAGGCAGAGGCTTTAACCCACTGAGCCACCCAGGCGCCCCTACTGCCCATTTCTTGATTGGATTATTTGTTCTCTGGTTGTTGAGTTTTATCAATTCTTTATAGATTTTGGATAGTAGCCCTTTATCTGCTATGTCATTTGCAAATATCTTCTACTCTGTCAGTTGTCTTTTGGTTTTGTTAACTGTTTCCTTTGTCATGCAAAAGGTTTCTATCTTGATGAAGTTACGATAGTTCATTTTTGTCTTTGTCTCCCTTGCCTTTATGAGATGTTGCTACAGCCAAGAAGAAAGAGGTTGTTGCCTGTGTTCTCTAGGATTTTGATGGATTCTTGTCTCACATTTAGGTCTTTCATCCATTTTGAGTCTATTTTGGTATATGGTATAAGGAAATGGCCCAGTTTCATTCTTCTACATGTGGCTGTCCCAACACCATTTGTTGAAGAGACTGTCTTTTTTCCTTTGGATTGTCTTTCCTGCTTTGTCCAATATTAGTTGACCATAGAGTTGAGAGTCCATTTCTGGGTTCTCTGTTTCTATTCCTTTGATCCATGTGTCTGGTTTTGTGCCAGTACCATACTGCTCTTCCAGACCAAACTCCCCTGCCTAATTTTTTTTCTTTAATTTTTAAATAGTAAATACATTTTTAAAATTAAATGGATTATTAGATTGGGCAAAATTGAGATTCATGGGAATATTAACAATTATTATTTTAGTCCAGTTATGAAAATGAAAACCTTATTAGAATGGGTTCAAAAGAATATAGAAGATGAAGAGAGAGCAACAGTGCATTTAAGGAAATCTCTTGAGGAGTTTTACTATAAAGGGGAACAGAGTAATAGAATATTATCTGAACAGGGTTGTGTGAGGGTTTTTGTTTTTTAAAGAAGCTATTATAACATGCTCATAGACTGAAAAATAATCTATTATAAAGGAAAATGTGATATTTCAGGAGAAAGAAGGGATAATTGTTAGGAGGTAAGTCCCAGAGTAGGTGAGAAAATCTTCATCTGCACAATTGGGTTACTTGGGTCCATGTACAACCAGTTTAGTCAGCTTTATATAGGGAAATGGAAAATTAATCTTTGAACAGGCAGAATGGCAAAGACTATGAGAACAGATATAAACTGGTTAGCAGATTTTTCAGCAGGAAAATATTAGGAGGATAAGGGACAATAAAGTATCCGCCAGACTGAAAAGGTACTTTAAGGCCAAAAAATGAAGAAAGCCACCTCATACCATGGATACAGAGTTTTATTCAGGGTAACTCACTGATGAGGGTTGGATGGATGATAGTCCATGTCACTCTGCAGCTATTCTCCAGAGTCTGGACCTTAATCCTCAGCTTTCATAGAGTGAGGGATATTGTGGCGGGGTCAAAAGATAGTTACCTAAAGTAGCACCTTCTGCAAATACACAACAAAAAAGAGAACTATAGGCCAATATCTCATGAACATAGATACAAAAATCCTCAAATATTAGCAAAGTACATACAACAAAATGTTAAAAAGGTCATTCACCCCAACCAGGTGGGATTTATTCCAGGGATGCAAGAATGGTTCAATATTTGCAAATCAATGTCATATATTACATCAACAAACAAACAATAAGAATCATATGATCATTACAATAGATGCAGAAAACCCATTTAACAACATTCAACATTCAGCCATGATAAAAACTCTCAACAAAGTGGATTTAGATGGAACATTCTTTGATGTAATAAAGGCATATACGAAAAGTCCACAGCTAACACCAAACTCAGTAGTGAAAAACTGAGAGCTTTTCCCCTAAAGTCAAGGACAAGACAATGATGTCCACTCCCACCATTTGTATTGAACAAAATACTGGAAGTTCTAGCTATAGCAGTTAGACAAGAAAAAGAAGTAACATGTGTCCATACTGATAAAAAGTTAAACTGCTACTATTTACAGATAGCATGATACTATACATTAAAAAATCCTGAAACTTTACCAAAAAACTACTAGAAATAATAAATTAAGTAGCAGGATACAAAATTGACACCCAGAAATTAGAAGGTTTTTTTTGTGTGTGCCTACATGTGTGTTTTTTTATTACATAAACAACGGATTCATGAACAGAACACTCAGGAGACAATGAAAAGGATGAAAAAGAGATAAGAACCTAATAATGCCACCAGTCAGGTCCATCTGTGCTGATCTTACAATGCTTTTCTCTCATGGGAGCAATACACACTCGTCATAACCTAGAAACATATACATCCCTTCATTCCCTGACTTATTTGCTCAGTACCACACATTTCTTCCTGGATGATGAACTGTTCTTAACTCTATTGTTAATGGGTCAGGGGTGGTCTAGAACCAGAACCAGCCTGGCCATCTCTTGGCTGAGAGACAGGCACTAATTGTACCCAGTCCTTGGGGTCACAAACAATCATCTCCACAGCAAAGAGCTCACAGATCAACTGTTCCCTTTGCTTTGAATTTCTTGGCAGATCGCTAACTTGACAGAAGCTGGAATTTGCTTCCATAAATGTTGGAAATGAAGCTATCGATGTCCATTGTGTACACACAGTTTAGCTTGGGAATAACCTTCAGGCGGTCTTTGGTGAGGATTTTGAAAACGTGCTTTGTTTCCTGTAGAAGGATTTCTGTAATACCCACATAGGAAGCGTATTTGGGTTTTGTGACTGAAACAAGAGCCCCGTGAAGATCTGCCTTTAAGAGCTTGCCTGAATCATCTGTGGCTGCGTGTCTGGGTTGAGACCACTGCACAGGTCCTGGTGGTACTGTTTCCAGAGTTCT
Organism: Lutra lutra; assembly: GCF_902655055.1. Lineage (NCBI taxonomy): Eukaryota > Metazoa > Chordata > Mammalia > Carnivora > Mustelidae > Lutra > Lutra lutra. The sequence continues at coordinate 62,833,551 of NC_062285.1, read as the reverse complement.
CTTAGAGGGAGAGAAGACCGTATCTCTGCTGCTCTGGCTCAATGTCAAAAAGGTGCAGCTCCCTCCTCTGCCTGGCAGAAAGGTCTTTGGATTTTTTTTTTTTCCCCTTCTCTTTTCTCTTCCGGTGAGTGGAGTACTCCAAGACCACAGTCTTGCGTTGCAGTTAGTCCTCGCAGGTTTGCTGGCTCATGTGGGGCATGTTGTGCTTCAGGAAGGACCTCATGGAGGCCTCCGCCTGCTGAGCTCCCGGAAGATGAGCATCAAACTCTGGCCATTTTCTGAGAAAATGCATGATGGATCACACGCTTCAGTATCAGGCCGCTTCCAGTGCGTTCTGACGACGTTTCCTGGCGGCGACCCTCACTCTTTACCTTTCTTCACTTTTCTCTGCAGCCTTGGCCATCAAAACTTCTCTCATCAAAGTCCCGCACGGAAGGACATCTCATGCCTGAGCCCAGGGGGCCGCACCAAGTCGCCAGACTGAGATCCTCCAACTCTCAGCTAGGGTCGCAGATACACGGGCCCCAGTAGTGTTTCAGTACACTAAGCAAAGTGACAAAAAGCTCCATTTACAATTGCGCCAAAAAGGTTAAAACACCTAGGAGTAAAGTTAATCAAAGAGGTAAAAGACCTGTACTTCAAAAACTATAAAACACTGATGAAAGAAATTGAAGATGATACAAACAAAGGGAGATATAGTTCATGCTTTTGGATTATTAAAGTTATTATTGTCAAAATGTCCTTATTAACCAAAACAATCTACAGTCACTGCAATTCTTATCATAACACAAACAGCATCTTTCACAAAACTAGAACAAATAATACTAAAATTTATATTGAACCACAGAAGACCCTGCATAGGCAAAGCAATTTTGAGAAAAAAGAACAAAGCTGGGGGTATCACAATACCAGATTTCAAGATATACTACAAAGCTTTAGTAATAAAAACAGTATGGTATTGGCACAAAAATGGACACAGACCATCAATAAAACAGAATAGAGACCCTAGAAATAAACCCATGATTACACGTTTAATTAATTAATGACAAAAGAAGCAAAAATATACAATAGAGAAAAAACAGTGTTTTCAACAAATGATGCTGGGAAAACTGGAAAGCTACATGTAAAAAATGAATCTGGACCACTACTGGGTATTTAACAAAAAAAAAAAAGAAGAAGAAGAAAACACTAATTTGAAAAGATACATGCACCCCTGTGTTCATTGCATTATTTACGATAACCAGGATATGGAAGCAACCTAAGTGTGCATCAGCAAATGAATAGATAAGGAAAATGTGGTACATATATGTGTGTATACACAATGGAATAGTATACAGCCATAAGAAAGGACGAGATTGTGCCATTAGAGACAATATGGATGGACCCAGAGGATATTATGCTAAGGGAGATAGGTCAGACTGAAAAAGAAAAATACCATATGACTCCACATATAAATAGAATCTAAGAATGAATAAACAAAAAGCAGAACCAGAACTCTAAGTATAGAAAATAAACTCAATGTTGCCAGAAGGGTGGGTGTGGGATGTTAGGTAAAATGGATGAAGGGGAGAGGAAGATACAGGCCTCCACTTATGGATCAATGAATTCAAAACCCCCATGGAATCAAAGAATTGTTAAATTCAGAGTGTTTGAGGAACTGAGTTAAAATATAGGAGGTGTGGTACTCTATAGAGAGTTGCATGCTTGCTATTAGGGGTGTTATGGACTGAATGTGTCCTCTCCCCAAATTCATATGGGGCGGTGTCAGGTGACGGGGCCTTTGAGAGGTGATCAGGTCTTAAGAGTGCTGTCCTCATGAATGGCATAAGTGTAACTGAAAAGAGACTCAAGAGAGATGGCTTTTCTCTCAGCCATGTGTAATGAGAGAATGTCTACAAACTGGGAAGTTGGGCAGGGAGCCTGATGTGGGGCTCCATCCCAGGATCCTGGGATCATGACTTGAGCTGAAGGTAGAAGCTTAACCAATTGAGTCTTCCAGGTGCCCTGAAACTTGCCCATATTCTTACCCAGTGAGGATTCATCTCTCCACATGCTTCTATAATTGCCTAATATAATCTGCCAGTTATCTATTTATTTATGTATAATTACTTCTCCCCCATAGATTATGAGCTCTTGAACTGCAAATATGGGGTGGCTCGTAATTTCCAGAGTACCTAGAACTGTTGTCAAAGGACAATAGAAATGTAATTGATTGAATTCTCCCCTTTATTCACTCTGAGGCCTCCAGTCTCCAGCACTATCCCCATGATGGTAGTAGATTACCCACAAAAGATCCAAATACAGGTGGTCCTGCTGCCTTGACCTCAATTTCCCTCATCCTAGACAACTGGCCAATGCTTTTTGGGGATAGACAGCATAGGACTATGAATGGTCATTTTTGACTTGTGAACCATAAATGTACTCACATAAAAAGTGAAAATAAAATATGGTCCAGGTTGGGCTGGAAACTGGAAAAAAAATAGCATTACATGCTCTCTTTTTTTATATATAAAAATACAACCACAGAATATGGAACTCACAAGACTCTGATCTGATAGTAATGATTAGAGCCAAGGGTAAGTTAATTTCACAAAGTTACTTTGTTTACCAATTCTAAACACACACTCACCCCCCACACACACATGCTTATAAAAGCTAATTTTTGTTTATATAATTAAAACTACTTAAGGACATTTTAAATCAATTATATCTCCTTTTATTATAATAGGTGATAAATAGGTATAATTATTCTGTTATAATGTAATAATATGCATATAATATTAAATGTACTGTGAAGTGAAAATATGATTTCACAGTTTTACAACTTTTTCCCTACATAAGCATATTTTACTGTTTTAACTTTGCTGAAAAGATTTATTTTAAGATGTACCCATTTTATTTTTAAATGTGCCCTTGTATTTTGTTTCTTTTTCTGCTTAGTGATACTTAATCTTCTTATTATAAACCTTTTATGTGATTTGTATGCACATTACTTCTTTTCAAAGTTGATGAGCTGTTCTCACATTCTTTCAAACACACATAATAGATTGATTTTCAAATTCCCAAATGTTATAAATAATTATTTCTAAAGAATTCTATGTGAAATTAAGGTTTTTCTCTGGAAAACAGATGAATTTTAGCTTACTTAAGGTTCTCAAAATTTGTCAACTAATTCCTGTGAATACTGTAATAGAGTATAACAAAGACTTTGAGGGTGGCACTAAGAGTCAGTGTACCCAGGTTATTTTATAGGTTCTGGGGTAAGAATTAATTTACAGTTAAAATTCATTGCTTTTAAAGTCGTACACAAATCGAGACTGTATGGCCATTCAGTGTGGTCTCTGGAGTCAGGCTGCCTAGGTTCAAATCCTAGCTTTACCATTTAAAAGAAATGTGACCTTGAGTGAGTTATTTAAGCTGTCTATGGCAGAAACTATTGTTCCTTAAATGAAAACATTCTCTACCTATTCTCCTCTGCCTTTTTCTCTTGACAGGGCCTTCACACCCCTACAGAAGTCTAGAATACCAACTATTCTCCTGGCTACCCTTAAAGTTAGATATTGACCTGTGATCCAATCCTGTCCAATGGGATGTGAAGAAAGTCTGCCAGAAATATTCTAGAACAGGTTTTCCTTCCTTTTAAATAGAGAATGGGAGGCAATGCAATTCTTTTTTGGCAAATATTGTTCTGTTTCTCTGTGGCAGCCAATTTGTGAACTATGAAAAGACAAGCCCAAGAGCCAACCTGAGAGGGACAAAGCAGAAAGAGCTCAGGTCCTTGATGACATCCCTAAGCCACTGGGAAAATCCAGGGTGTTTTTATCAGAGATCCTGTTATGTTAGACAGGAAAATTTCATTATTTAATCCATATCTAATTGTATATTCTGTTACTTGCTCATAAAAGTATCTTAATATACTCTCCAATTCAATGTGGGATAGATACAATGAAAGCAGATAACCTGCTCTTGTTTTTTATTTCAAGAGAAAGTTTTCAGCACTGCACCACTATGCATGATGACATTTATAAGTTTTTTTAGAAACTTTTTATCAGTAAATCATTTCTAGTTTATTACTAGTGTTGTTTAAATTATCATGGAGGTTGAGTTTGTCTGCATTTATTGAAATTATCATATGATTTTTCTCCTTTATTTTGTTAACGTGACATAATTTATTTGCAAATTGTATCTAACCTAGAATTCCTAGGACCCCAACTTGTTTGTGATGTAATTAATCTATTACCATTTTGGATATTGTTGAATTTGGCTTGCTATGTTCCCTCATGTTTTAAATAAGATTGACCTTTAATTTTCCTTTCTCAGATGCCCTTGTCAGATTTTGGATTGAAGATATGCGGGATTGATAAAACGATTTTGCAAATGTCTTTTTCAATTTTCTGGAAGAGGTATGTTTGTAAGAGGAGGATTATTTCTTCTTTAAATATATTTTAGAATTTGATAGTTAAACCATGTGAGCCTGGAGATTTCTTTGTAAGAAAATATTTAATTACAAATTTTTTAAAATAACTGTAAGAATATTGAGATTTTCTATTTCTTTTTATATCAATATTGGACCAAATATGTTTTTCCAAGAATGTATTTCAATAATTTTTTTAATATATTGGTGTAAAATCACTTATAACCTTATTTTACTACCTTTTTTAGTATCTCTATGATTTATAAAAATGCAATGTTTTTGATTCTTAATGTATTGTTTATGTCTTGCATATTTTTTCTCTTAATCTCTTTTTATTATATTAATTTCTGCTTTTATATTCATTATTTTCCACTATTTACTTTCTTAAGGTTAATTTTGCTATTCTTTTAACCTCTTGAGCTGCTTAGATATTTGATTTCAGATTTTTTTCCAAGTATTTGCATTTAAGGCTACATATTTTCTAAGGTTCTTATATCTTTACATTTCCATAATGTCTAAATTGTTATGTTGTGCTGTTTAAATCTTCTGTATCCTTGTGTTTTTTATGTTTGGTTTGCCTTTTCATAACAGTTACTCAGTATAATTGTGGCTTTGTATTTCTTTCCTTGTAGTTCTGTCAATTTCATTCTTTCTTAAGTAACATTATTAAATCTATACACAGTTAAAATTGTTTTATCTACCTGCAAAATGAGCCTTTTCCATCCTTTTACCTTCAGCTTTTCTGAATATATAGCATACATGCTCTGTGTGTATCTCTTATAAACATATAAAGTTAGAGATTTTAATCCAGTCTGATACTCTGCTTTTTAATTGGAATATTTAATCTATTAATATTTAATGTAAATATTGATTTACTTGATTTAAAATACATCATTTTAATCAGTTTTTTGTTTGTCTCATGTATTTTATGTTCCTTTTTTTTCTCCTTTCTTCCCTTCTTTTAAATCACTGAGCCACCCAGGTGCCCCTCTTCCCTTCTTTTAGATCAATTATTTTTCTATTTCATATTTTTCCTCAGTCAGCTTGGAAATTAGTTATATGCTCTTTTATTATTCTTTAGTGAGATTTCCATATGTAGACTTTATTTATCCAAGTAGTCTTCGTTGATGCTTTTACTTTCTTCTGAGGCAATAAAAAGACTTTGGAATACATTTATGCTGTTAACTCTCTTCCCAACTTATATGCTATTATTGTCATATATTTCAAGTCCTTGATATTTTTTTAACTACGTAAGTCAGGGTGTCTGGGTAGCTCATCTTGTTGGGCCTCTGACTCTTGATTTCCACTCAGGTCATGGTCTCAGTGTTATAGGATTGGATCCCCACATCAGTCTCTATACTCAGTAGAGAGCTGAGTTGGGATTCTCCTTCCACCTCTTCCTCTGCCCCTCCCCCTGCTCATGTGCACACACACTCCTTCTCTCTAAAAAAATAAATCCTTTTTTAAAAACCTGCATAAGTCATAATAATTATTGTTTTATTGATTTATATTTACCCAAATTTTTACTATTCATCTTTCCATTCTTATTCTATGAATTTCTATTTGGTATCATTTTCCTTCTTCCTAAAAAATATGTTTCAGGTTTCATTTACTTTGGATGTTCTGAAAATAAATTCTCTCCATTTTTGTTTACTCTGGAAGGATATTTCGATTAGGTAAAGAATTCTAGATTGGTGCACCTGATATTTCATACTATAGTCTTTGGCTTTCATTGTTTCTATTGACACAGCAGCTCTCAGACCTATTTCTTTAATGTAATCTCTTTTTTTCCTGAATGTTTTTCCTCTTCTTAGTTGTTCTTCTTCAGTTTTACTATGATGTATTCAGATGTGGATATCATATTAATTCTGAATCCATTTACATAGTTTCTTAAACCTATGATTTGTCGTCTTTCAGCAATTTTTGAAAAAAGGCATCCTTCATCTCTGAAAATTGATTCTTTCCATTTCTCTATTAAGTCTTCCTGGCATTCTAATTAAATGTAGGTTAGACTCTTACATTCTTTCCTCTGTGTTTTTCATCTTTCTCTTTCTTATCACATTTTGTCTTATATCTCCATCTGAATTTTAAATATTTTGTTCCAAGCTCTCTCAATTCACTAATTCTTTCTTCATTTGTATTTAATTTTCTGTTAATCCACCCACTAATTTCTTAACTTTTATTAAGATTATAAGATTTATACTCTGACAAGGATTTTTTTGGAGAAGTCAATTGTGTCATGTCATTTTCTGTAGTTTCTAGCTATCAACCAAATTTACTTTATTTTTTATCTCCTTGAACTTGGCATCCAAGATATTTTAAACCAGCATTTTATTAATTTAATATCCAGTGGTCTTCAGGTTCTGTTTTTATAGTCTGTTGTTTCTACTTATTGTCTTTATACTAACTAGTCTCCTGATATGCTATGTTATTGACTGACCACATATTATATATAGAAATTCGTGAAATCATTTCAGCCCTAGGATAATGTTGTCTTTCTCTAGAGAGGATTTTTCATTTTATTTTGTCAGGTACCTAGGGATATTATGAATTCAGAATACCTTTATTTAATTTTAAGAATTGAGATTTTCTAGGGCACTTCGATATGTGAGCTAAATTATATGTAGTTCACCTTTAATAGTAAAATTTAGCCCTTCAGGGTCCCAAGCCAAAGTGTTTACTTGAGCTCCCAACTCCAAAAGGTCCTGGACTCCAACTTTTGTGGCCCTCACTCTATAAATCTAAAGTGCCCCACTCAGCCATCTTTTGAAAACCTTCAAGTTCCAGCAGAGAAAACGTTCCCCTCTTCCTATGTACCCTTTCCTCAAATACTAAGCTCACATTTCTTTATTTTTGTAATCTTCTGGTTTGAGGGCTACACTACCTCATCAGCAGTCCAGTACCTTCAAGCAAACTTTTTTGGGGGTTCCCCTTTGGCTTTTCTAGTTGCCTATGATAAGTCTAAATTGTCTTATCTTCCATTTTCTAAAGCCACTGATATACTCTCTAGGCTTTGATCTCAACTGGAAAGTGAGAATAATTACATTTCTATCTTACAGGTGAAAGAATTAAATAAAACTAATATAAGTATTTAGCAAAGTGTTCACATGTCATAAGTGCTTAGTAGTGTTGGCAACAACAATAATAATAATATCATTCTGATTATTATGATATTTGAGAAATATTTCTTTCTTAGCATGAACAGTTCATAACCAAACTATTAAGGCAAAGAAAACTTAAAAGAAATGCTTTGTACTAACCAAACCAGATATAAACACCAATCCGTAACATGTTTCCCTAATGTCCAGCAGCATTTGGTTTAAAGTTTTGATGCTAATAATCCCATATATTTTTCCAATCAAATCTATGATTTTATTATAGGCCATAGGGAGAATTTATCCAAATCATAAATATTTACAGATTAAAATAGATACTTAGCTATCAGAAACAAATATCTATAAAGAAAATTGCTGTGTATAAAAATTCCAGTTGGGTTAAGCTGTCTCTCTTTTTTCTTCTTGTGATTTTTGTTTTAATAGTTTAAGTTTCTGCTAATCATATCAAACTATCCTTTTTCCCTGCCTTAACTTTTCCCCATAATTGAGTCAGGGTGTACCCATTACAATTATTTCAATTGTGTATAACAGAGAAATCTAATATGGCTCAGGACTAGAATGACAGCTCCACAAAGTTACTGAAGACTCAGGATCCTTCCAGTTCATAGCTCTCCTACTTATAGGATGTGGTTCCAATCCCCAAAGTCCATATAGCTGCTAGAACTCCAGCATCATATCTGTATTCCAGGCAGATTTCCTGGAGGACCCACACAATACTTTTGTTTACAATTTATTGGTTAGACCACAGTCATATCAGCACACCAAACCCTGGGAAGGCTGAGAAATGTAGTCCATTATCTGTGCAAAATGTGTGTTCATTCATGAAAGAGAAATGGATGAATCAATATTACTGAGGAGAGTACTGAGGAGTTCATGGATAGCCTCTACCTCAAAGGACTATGGACTGAGAAATAGAAAATTATAGTGAATTTATGAGAAAGACTAAATTAAATTGTGAAAATGTAATATTTTCCGGGTTATTTATCCCTAAGGCAACCAATAGCAAGGAGGGCATCATGAAGAAAGAAATCAAGGCTTGAGAAAAAAAAGTTTGGGCAAAAAAAGGGATAGGGGCGCCTGGGTGGCTCAGTGGTTTAAGCCTCTGCCTTCAGCTCAGGTCATGATCTCAGGGTCCTGGGATCGAGCCCCACGTCTGGCTCTCTGCTCAGCAGGGAGCCTGCTTCCGCCTCTCTCTGCCTGCTTCCTCCTCTCTCTGCCTACTTCTCTGCCTGCTTGTGATCTCTCTCTCTCTGTGAAATAAATAAATAAAATCTTAAAAAAAAATAAAGATAAAAATAAAAGGGATAAAAATCTATACGCAAAAATAGGTGAAGAGTGACTTTCTGGGCAGCTCAATACAGTTCAGAAAAGTTGTAAATTAAATGCCAAGCTCCTATTTTTCATATGCGATATTTTTGTCCTGTGCAAGAATGAAAACCAGAACACCTTTAAAGGTATGCATGTCATCTTTTGAATGCTTTTAGAAAAGATGAGTGCTTTTAGAAAAGATCCTCAAACACCTGTATCTACCTCTTAATTAAACACATGACAATTTAATTTCTCACGCATGAAATATTTTCTCTGGGCCACGTGCAGAATAGCACCTTGGCTGGCCAGGTATGTGAGGAATTCTGCATGGCACCTGCCTGTGCTGAATTCCAGGGGAGTCCAGAGGATTTTATACAGTGAAGTCAAAGGGTAACACAGGGTGTTGTGCAAAGCAGGTTAATATAAATCTTACCAAATAATTATTTGCTTTGGAGACTATCTACTCACTTAAAATATTTTCCAAAGATTCTCATATTTAGTAAACTCCTCCTGAGCCTCAAATCAGCATACATATTTATACTGTTAATTTTCCAGTGACTCCTCTAAAATATGTCACTCTTGATCGATGGATCTAAATTCTAAGTGCTGTCATGTTTTAAAATGCAAATCTGTATTGTACAATGTCCCTAGCCTTCTTTTTCTTTCAGGGCATTCTTACCTCTGGACTGTGCTTTAAAAATACTACAGCTTATAATAATCTGCCTTTGATGCTAGAAACCAAAGTTAAAAAAATCCATTTAATTCAACAACAACAACAACAAATTCTCGGAGGAAAAAGAACATACTTTTTTTCCTTGGTTTATTCAAAACCAAATGAAAGTTTAGCTTTAAGGAGGGAAGAGAGATAGGTCAGACTGTCTTTTGCCTGCTTGCCAGATGATGCTAACAAGTCATTGTCTTTCCTCACTCAGGCATGAATGCCTGAGAACTCCTTTTTCTTCTGCTTACCATTGCCTTAACCAGTAATACTCTTCTCAGACAGCAAGATACCTGAATGTCTAAACATTTATCTGCACTAATACAGGCTCATTCCATGTGAATGCCTGCCAGGCAGGAACTAGGCTGTCAGCTTCATCCCATCAAAAAGACTTTCAGTCCCAAGGACTGATGGCAGTTTCCAATTGTTAAGTCATTCTTGCTTGAACTGAATTTTAAAGTCAGGCTCCTACTGTTAAAGAATGGAGCTCAAAGAGGGTCTTTAGCCAGAAAGGTTGCAATTCTAAATAAAATACTCTTAGCTATGGATTTTGTTCTTGTTGTCATTATTTTTTAAATTTGGGTACTGAGTGAAACTCGAGGGCAGCAAATATTGTGTAAGGGCAACCAATACTGCATAATAGTTCTTGTTTTGGTACATTTGCTTTGTAGTGATTTATTAAGGGAGACTGAAAAAGCCTGATTAAAATGCATAAACAGTGCTGAACAGTAAACAACCATGTCTAAGGATGAAAAAATGGGACCCACATGCTGTGCATGGAAATTGCCCTTAACAACATAGCCTATTGTTGAACAGATAGGAAGCCAAAGGTTGCTTGTAATCAAATTTGAAGTTTCCCATCACTTATAAAAGCAACACTTCCTTGTGCAAACGTTTCAATTTGTTGTCGTTAAAAACTGCTTCCTGACTTAATCCTTACAGAAACCAGGAGTTCTTTTGACTGTCAGGTGGATAGAAAAATTTAGACAGAGAGCCCACTAGACTCAAAAAGACAAAATAAAACCAAGTTTATGTGTTGAGGAAAAAAATTACATCTAAAGAATTAGCAGCAGCAAATTAAAACAGCCATAGAGCTCAAGATATTTTTTTTTCTTTTTTAGTATTTTATTTAAACATGGAAAAAAGGAGTTCAGTAGGTTGGCTAGGTACTCACATCCTTTCTTTTTTCTCATTCAAGAATAAATTTTAAAGAAAAAAAAAAAAAAAAAACTGGCTCATTACAGCCTGAATCCAGTGTATGTGAAAAGACTGAAAGAAAAAAATCTTTGACGATATGACAAGACTGATCTGATGGGCTGAATTATATAAGTATCCATTATGGTATAATAATAAATATCCTAAAATTTATGGTTTGAAGAATACTGATTGTTAATTAAAAAGACACAAAAACTGTGCTCGCTTCGGCAGCACATATACTAAAAAAGACACAAAAATTAACTGTAAACTTTTTTTTTTTTAATTTATTTGACAGACAGAGATCACAAGTAGGCAGAGAGAGAGAGGAAGCAGGCTCCCCTCGGAGCAGAGAGCCTAATGCAGGGCTCGATCCCAGGACCCTGGGATCAAGACCCGAGCCGAAGGCAGAGGCTTAACCCACTGAGCCACCCAGGCACCCCTGGAAACTTTTTTTTAAAAGATTTTATTTATTTATTTGACAGACAGAGATCACAAGTAGGCAGAGAGGCAGGCAGAGAGAGAGAGGAGGAAGCAGGCTCCCCGCTGAGCAGAGAGCCCTATGCGGGGCCCCATCCCAGGAACCTGGGATCATGACCCGAGCTGAAGGCAGAGGTTTAACCCACTGAGCCACTCAGGCACCCCTAACTGTAAACTTTTAAGCCATGTTTATTCTTCCACTGTATGGATAGTAGAGTATAAAGAAAAATAAGAAAGGAAGTTTAAATAATTTCTTTGAAAATACTATTTGTATTATCATATAGTGTCTTAATAACATGGAGAGCACTTTTAAACTGCTTTAATACCTTTCTCAAAGAAATTTAAAAAATGAACAAAAAGTCATCTTCCATCCTCCTAACCAATTACCCTTGTAGCAGCAATTAAAGCATAATTCACAAATCTCTTATTCTTAAGTATTTAGGTCTTTTTCATTTTCCAATAATAATATTGTAGTGAACATACTTATACCATAATCTTTTATACCTTTCTAATTATTTATCTGGCACAAATTTCCTCACATATAATTTCTGGATCATGGAGCATGGAAATTTCACTTAACGAAAATTGGTCTTCCAGAAAAGTCTTACCAGTTTTCATCCTAGTGGTAGTACATGAAACTATATTGAAACCAGCACTTGAAGTTATTTCTTCTTAATATGTAGCAAGTTAATAAGTAAAAATGACGTCTTTTAAAAATAATTTGCATGTCTTTGAGATACCTTTTAGAATTTTAATAATTCCCATGATATTTTCATTGTTCTTCCTATATGAATTATCTCTTAATAACATATTTATCCATTCATAGGATAGTGGGTAGGTTAAATGAGATAATTCATATAAATTAATGCAGTGACTAGAAAATATGAAGTGTTTAATAATAGTTAATGACTTTTAGTTACCATTATGGGTATTGATTTGTTTTATCTCGTATTACAGATCTAAATAAAGGTGGTCATTGGAGAAATTCAAACTAAGAGAATTAAGCATCTAAATGAAGATACATGCTTAATAGTAAAAATAAAATTATCTTTTCCATAAAGAACATGAAATTACAAATCTATGGAGGGAAGAAATTCTTGATAAGTAATTTAATTCATGCTTTTCCCAATCCCTGTAAGCAACATAAGCACTTCCCTTTATATTAGGATCAGAGTGGTGAGTCCCAAGTTTTCAGTCCAGAGAAGTTTAGGGATATTTGTTATCCCAAGAATTGTTCTATGTACCACTTAGATATGCAGGGGGATACAGAACTGCTAACTATGGGGAGGAAAATGGCAGGTCTGGGCCCCATAGGATGTCAGAGGCCAAGATCAACAACAGAAGGGGCATTAAAGGGGCTCTTACTTCACTTCAACACAGAAAGTAAGCTTTTTAGTACATTAAAGAGAAAGTGGCTAATTTTTCCTAAAATCATGAGTATAATTCCCCATTTGCCCATAATTGCCATAATCCTCCTAAGCTAAAACTCCCTGCCTCTGAACTCGTGCCTCACCCATCCAGCATTACGTTGCTGCAGATGTGTCATCCTAATCACAGGGTGGATTTATGCTCTTCTCATCTCAGAACAATTTAAGCTCAAAAAAAAAAGAAAAGAAAAGAAAAGAAAGAAAGAAAGAAAGAAAGAAAGAAAGAAAGGAAAGAAAGAAAAAACAAAACAAAAAAACCCCCAGAACCCTTTAGGCTCTTCCTCCACCTCCATACCTTTGCCCATGAAAGTAAGTCTTAACAATTAGCATAACATCTGAGACTATCCTCCACTCAGCCCTAACCTAGCATTTTCAGCATCAACTCCACCTCATTTCTCTGTACATTCCGTGCCCCTGCTTCTAGTCTACTCACTGCTTCTCAAACATGGACCATGAGCATTTATCCCTCCCATATTTTGCTCATGTTACTGTTCCCCTGAGCCTGGAAACACCATTTCTCCGTTCTCTGGTTGATAGAGATGCTGCACATTCTTTGAAGTTCTATCCAGATTCTTTCCATCAAACTTAATCACTCCTTCTGTAGTCTTTTTTTTTTTTTTCCTTCTGTAGTCTTAATACACAATCTATTTGGCACATTTCCTTCTGCCTTGTATTATTGATGGTTATTTACACAAATGCTTTTCCCTTTAGGTTGTAAACATGGAAGAAAGAGTGATGATATTTTAATCATGTTTGATTTCCCCACAGCCTAGCACAATAGTTCACAAAATGGAAGTGCCTGCCCAGTAATTGTTTTGTGATTCAAACTGAATATTCAGTTCCCAGTTTTAGTTGCTTTCTATATAAATATGAAGAGTACATGTATGAAAAAGACACTTCCCATTAGTTCCAAAGTAGAGTTGCCAGATAAAATACAGAACATATAGTTAAATTTCAATTTGACTTTGAAATTCAAATTCAGCTGGACGCCCCATATTTTTATTTGCTAAATCTGGCAACCTTAGTCTAAAGACACACCGATTTCACCACTATCAGGTTTAAAACTTCAGGGCAACAGTGAGTTAGTGTGGGTGTACATCCGTCCCCATCCAGTTCTGCTGTAGTGAAGTGTACATAGCCACCACGAATCCTCTTCATGTAAGAGGAAGGTAATACTTTTCTTTAAAAAGAGCAGAAGAACAGAAGTAGTCATTTATAACTGATCCTTACTTTCTCACAAATATAGTGGATATTTGAGGAACTCAGGAAAATAGTTCCAGGTATTAATACAAATTCTTCAAATAGCTTGTTCTGATCAACAAGAGAGCAGGGTAAACCTTTGAGGTCCCTGAGGCATTCTGTTTTTGTATCATCATCCAGGACATTTCTTCACACTGCCCTTGGTCTCTTTTATAATCTCTCTAGTATCCCAACCACAATGTGGTCATTGTGTTGGCTCTTCTTATGCCAACCTTCCATGTTAAGCTCTAAGGATCCATGTCTACCTCAGGTTATTTGATAACATCCTCTAACTTTACTGCTCACCTGCACTTACCTCTCACCCCCACCACTTTCCTGGTTTCCTAGGGAACAGTTTGTTGGTCTAATAATAAGCCAATGCTTGCCATTGTACAATGAGAGATCAATAGAACCCACAGGATTCTCCTTTGCTCCTAGATAACATCTGCAGTTTAACCTTCTGGGGACAATTCCTGGCTCTCCCTAAATTGTCTGATCAAAGAAGGTTGGAATTTCCTGTAGGAGTGGGTGATATATTCTGTGAGGGAATTATTTTTTGGAAAGAGAAACCTTGCAGTAACCTTCAAATCAAATTATGTGAGCAGCTGTCTGTTGATGAGTTAAGCAGAATCTCTTACTTTAGGACACGTAACTAGTACGTTCAGACCTCACCATTTTGACTGCAAAGTAATTTCTGTTTATTCTAGTGACACCTAAGTTGAGCTCCTATTTGCCCATAAGAACTTTGTAGCTCCTTAGAAGGGAACTCTCATTGTCTCCTCTGAGACATCCCTTACAGTCTTTAAGCCGGGCCTCCTCATACTCTTCTACTTCTGCAGACAAAAGCTCCCAGGAGTCCATGGCTTCATTGGAAAAATACTCCCACAGAACCACAGACACACTTAAAGTACCAAAATTGATTAATTGCAGAAAATTCGTTTCTGGCCATGCAACATATTGAAAAAACAACTGTCAGAAGGATAAAGCTAATGTCCTTGGCCACTTCAGCAACTGTAGTGGGTCAGCCACACAAACTACTAACATATGTGAAGGATCCTGTAGGGAAACTGTGCCTGCTGAATTAAGCAGAGCAGAGCTGTGCTTGGGTATTGAGAATGCCTTCTGATGGGAGAGTGAACAGCCTTCCATCTGCCAGCATATTGTTCCACACGCTGAAGTTGTGAAGGCCAACATGTAATATGTGTGTTAGCTCTGTGGCTCCTGGTATTTGAAACCAATTGCAGATAACTTTCAAAAAACAGAAGGAAAAATGTATCACAAGGACATAATGATTCAAGGAATTGCAGAGCAATTCAAGAGAATTCTCAGACTTCAAGGAAAGAAGACACTAATTGTTCCTGAAAATAAGAATCTCCAGAAAATTCATAATCCTTCCTCTCCACTCACCTTGTCTGTTTTTCTTTCCTTTTTTTACCTTCTGCCATCAGTTTCCTCTGCTCCCAAATCTTCATGGAGATTTGACCCACCACATTGTGGTCAGCACCATAAGTACAATAAAAGTTGTCCTGGAAGTGTGGAGTTCTCTTTCCCAGATTTCTCAGGGGCCCAGCCTCAATAGGACAGGAGGGTTCCATCATGGGGTCATTGCAACCTGGGCAAACATTACAAAAGCTGTTGACTGCTAGCAGTCACATCTACCATTTCCCTAGTTTTTGCCCAATTAAGACACACCTGGAAGAGGAAATAGTGGAGATGCTAGATATCTGGTTATATGCTGATGTTAAAATTATGCAAAGCAAATAGTCATAAAGCATATTTTAAAAAAGGTAACTCAAAAAATGGAATATATTACATATAATATAATATATCAGAAACTCCTATCCCATGAACCCTAACAGTGCCTTTATCTGTCTTCCTTAATTGCTAAGCAGAACATCTCTTAGAAATAAAACTTAGTTTAACTGATTTAAAATAACATCATTCCATTTGGGCTCATAGCTTTTTTGGTTTCTGTTTTATTTTTCTTTTTAATCTAAAATTACTTCTAGTTTACCACTGGCAGAGGTTGGACCTCCTGCCTGAGTAAATTTCCTTAGTGCAATCAGATTTTATTCAAATACTCTCAAAAGAAGTGAAAACTCATAAAAAATAACTTTTGGATGCCATTCAGCTCTGTGATGGGGAGCTAATACATATGAATGAAACCTTACTCAGTGTTTCTCTTCATTTTTAGTCTTTTCTTTTGTGTCCCTTTCACGAACAGTTATACTTTCTAGTTATCTCTTACAGTCATTTCCAAGGCATTTATGTGCACCCCTGCCATTTAAAAAAATCAGCATATTCCTCCAATTTATGTTTATTTGTTTACTAAGTGTATGTATTACAAAGTGAATAAATAATAAAAACTTTACAAGATCTATAATAAATATAATTAGAAGTTCTAATATTTTCTTTCTCTGCCCCAACAATCATGTCATATGCTGGTCTGTTGTCACAGGACAGTCAGTCCATCTAAGCTGGGTTTTTGTCAGTATGTTACCTTTCACATCCTAATGGATAGTTGTGAACTTTAGGCACAATGTATTCTTGGGTTCACCTTAAAATGAATCCTCCAAGGCTAAACTTTTCATTGTGTAAGTTCTATGAATATTTGTTGACAGTACCAAAACCACTGAATGGATGTAAAAGTGATCTTCATCTTACCAGCAAAGTAAATTTTCTGGAAAAAAAAAATTGGGAAAATTAGACATGAGGGTATGGCTGGGCTTTGACAGTAAGGCTACACACACTGAAGGAAGCAGAGCAGTGGTGCAGGCTGTGGCTGACCAAACAAACAGGACCCTGTGAGAGAAGAATAATGATGCTCTCCAATGACCAAGTGCCCTTGCTTTTTTTTTTTTTTTTTTTTTTTTGGCCCTTGCTTTTTCTTTACATTTTTTCCTTCTGTCCACTCCCAGACACTGAGACCCTGAGGTGACTCTGCCAGCATTTCAGACCAAAGGGAAATCACAAGAGATAGTAACACATAAACCAGCGCTCCTTCTTTTAACAAAGCCGTTATCACAGAACGAATGACTAAAATTAACAACAGACAAAAAAATGATATTTATTAAATGAATGGCAGGCAAAGGATTAATATCTCTGATCTAAAATAAGTACATACAAATTAATGAGAACAATAAGTCTTGCCCTTAAGTAAATCAACAGAGACCAGTCACAAAAGAAATGATTGATTAGCAAATGTGTGGGAAAATGTTCAGTTTTCATTTTTTTTAAAAAGTCATAAGTTAAAACAAGATATTCTCTTTCCTCTATCAAATTAGCAAAGATTTTAGGCTGTCATAAGATAGTGGCCAGGGCAGTGAAATGAGCAGCTGAATTCATCACAGGTAGAAGCAAATATTAACCTGATGCTTTGGAAATCAATATTTCCATAGAGATCGACAGTGGTAAGATGTATATTTCCTTCCACATAGTAACTCTTCTTCTACTAATTTATCTTAGAAAAATCAAAAACAAAGATTTAGAGACCAATATGTTTACTGACACACTATGTATAAAACACTTAAAAAAAGTTAATTGATTATTGTTATGATATGAAATAGGTAAACTATGATATTGCTACACCATACATCATCATTCAGCTTTTACAATTTATGTTTATTAGGAGATCTTGGTAGCATGATGGATGCTTCCATTAAAGTCATTACTGAAAAAGTAAGATATGCAGTTGGCCTACAGTAATTAACAACCAAGAAACAAAATATATAGAAGGCTCTAGGTAGAAGTAGCCAAAAATTCTGGGTAATTTTTCTTGGTTGGTGGATCTATGAATGATTTTAGTTTCTTCTTTCTATGTTGTAGTTTCTATTTTTTACAAGCCTTTTCAAATTTATATTCATGTAACATCTTTATTGAGGTTAT
Source organism: Lutra lutra (assembly GCF_902655055.1). Taxonomy (NCBI): domain Eukaryota; kingdom Metazoa; phylum Chordata; class Mammalia; order Carnivora; family Mustelidae; genus Lutra; species Lutra lutra. The sequence continues at coordinate 62,815,770 of NC_062285.1, read as the reverse complement.
ATCTACCATGTTCCAGACACTATCCTAAGTGCTTAGAATAAAACAATGACAAAAACAAAATTTCCACTCTCAGTAGTGCTGCCAGATTTAGCATAAAAATATAGGCATCTAGTTAAATTAGAATTTCAGATAAACAATGAATAATTCTTTAGTATATGTATAGTATTTTACTTGGCACCCCTGTCAGGGAATTTAGTTTAGTGGAATTTCTATGATGAGCTTGATTAAATTTTTTAAATTTATTTTTTATTGCAGGAAAATACATCTAACATACAATTTACCATTTTAACCATATTAGAGTGTACCAGGCAGTGGCATTAAGTCCGTTCATAATGCTGTCTAGTTCTGGAACTTCTTCATCACATTGAATAGAGAACTTGTACGTATTAGGCATTTACTCCTCATTTCCCATTCTCCCCCAGTGCCTGACAATCACTAGTTTGCTTTTCGTCACCACAGCTTTGCCCATTCTGGGATATTTCTTGTAAACAGAATCACACAAGATGTGGCCTGCTGTGCTTGGCATCTTTCAGCTGATGTTTTTTAAGGTTGTCCATCCTGTAGCATGTATCAGAATGCCGTTCGGTATTGTGGCTGGATAATCCTCTATTGTGTGTATACCGCATCTTGTTTATCCATTTGTCTCTTGATGGACATTTGGATGGTTGCCACCATTTGGCTATTGTGAGGTATGTGTTTAGTTTTATAATTAAAAAAATAAGTTTGAGTTAAACTATTAAAAGGCCCAAGGGACAATGAAAAATCTTTCTCAGAGCCTCCTCTCTCTCAGTGTTATTTGTTTAAATAACTGAGTAAAGTAGAGGGCCAGGCAGTATTCAATCAAGACAAATAATGTTTTCAGCAAATAAAACATGGCAGATATAAAGAAGTATACATACAGAATTTGCCATCAAGAAGCTTATACCAATTCTGGGAAATGAAAGTCAAAAGTCCAGCATGTAATCACAGAAGGCTACTCTACCTTTGTTAAAAACAGCTTGAATTTAGATGACCAGTTCAGGGCTGCCCCTAGAACAGTAAGTAGGGCACATCACATCTTCAGGATTAAAAAGCTTACCAAAAAAATTGTGCTTAAAAAAAAAAAAAAAAAAGCAAGACCCTTATCCAAAGATAGGTCATATTATCCAATCCTTAAAGCTACAAAGTTCAGAAGTATTGGAGGTCCCTCTTCTAGCACCTCCTCACAGCCCATGTGAGAGGACTTATTCCTGCCTCCCCATTTTTAGAGAATGTTCTTTTGTTTTAGGTCCTCTGAGGTTTTCAGACTACATCAGTAATTCTTTCTCCAACAGCTGGGGGAAGCTGGCTTGCAAAACCTTGTATTGGCATCATCTCAGAGCATTATGAAGCAGAGGAGGTAGAAGCAACAGGCGGGGCACCTTCACACTTCTTCCTTTGGCAGGAATCCAAACAACCAGTGCCCAACTCAAAGCCAAAGGAGACAAAAAAGGACCGATGAGGAGTAAGTTGGGGTGCTGAAGAGCGGAATCAGAGACTCCAGAGTCCTCAAATGTCTTCTGTGGCTCAGTTGGCTCATTCCCTCTTCCAGAATTTGTCAGATTTCTCTTCCTTTGCCTTTGCTCAAGTTACCTGCCTTACCTTTCCTCCTACTACTCACTGATGAGAATTTTATGCATTTTTTTTCCTTCAGGTTTCTTTAGGGTTCAGTGTAAACCTTACCTTCTTCAAAGAGGCTTTGCCAGTCTTGTTCTTTTTTGGAAGTGTTTGGAAAGTCTTCCAAAGAGGTTTTGCTGATACCTATTCCTTCCTTCCAAAGAAGGAAGATGTGATTTCTCTTTATCTCCCCATATGTATCATAATTGCTGAATATTCTACTTATTTATTTTTTAAAGATTTTATTATTTAGTTGACAGACAGAGATCACAAGTAGGCAGAGAGGCAGGCAGATAGAGAGGGGAGGTAGGCTCCTTGCTCCTCTCTCCTATTAGAGAGCCCGATGCAGGGCTTGATCCCAGGACCCTGAGATCACGACCTGAGCCAAAGGCAGAGGCTTTAACCCACTGAGCCACCCAGGTGCCCCATTCTGCTTATTTACATTTGTGTTTTTATGTTAGCACTTATTCCCACTTGCCCTACTGTCAATGGACAGACATAATACAGCCCCAAAACTTTGTCTCCTTGTGGTAGCAGCTACACTCCACTTGTTTCTAAAGCTTCCACATCCTTTCATTGATTCTGCCAACACCCATGACAGGTTGAGCGGTGTCATACACAGGTTTGATGTTCAGAAGAAAGCATTTAATGGATGAGTCATTGACTTTTTTAGAGTCAAGTTTCAGAGGCAAGAAGTTTTCTTCAAATACAAAATGCCTAAATAATAGGGTAGTGGTGTTTACATGCTTGGTGCAGGCTGGAAGTATTTGATTCTCTACATTACCTGATAGATGGGGCATCTCTTCTCTCCTTTTGTTCTTAAAAGAATTTGTCTTTGAGGGTGTAAAGGGAGAATTTAGCTCTCTTCTTTGTGGATATATCCCAAAGAGTATCCTTCCTTCATTTTCATTTTTTTCTTTAACCATTATTTTTCTACACTTAATTTCTCAACTTTTTTTTTAAGATTTTATTTATTTATTCGACAGACGGAGATCACAAGCAGGCAGAGAAACAGGCAGAGAGAGAGAGAGGAGGAAGCAGGTACCCTGCTGAGCAGAGAGCCCAATTTGGGGTTTGCCACCCAGGCACCCCAATTTCTCAACTTCTTACACCAAGTCATATAAATTTTTATCCTGTTACTGTTTTAAGAATTTTTTTCCAGGGGCGCCTGGGTGGCTCAGTGGGTTGGGCCTCTGCTTTTCAGCTTTCAGGTTCATGTTCCTCCTAACTCTGTTCTTGTTCTCTTTTACCTGCACAGACTTTCCCACTGTCCCTAAAGGACTGGTGTTCTCCAGGGGTTGGATCTTGAGTCCCTTTTTTTTCTTACTGGGAATGTCTAATGTCTGACACAGATGAAACCATTTCCTTCCCTGGAGCCAGTGGTGGATATAATCATGATTCACGGTGCTCCTTCCCATTCTGCCTGAAAGGGGCCTTAAATTCTTTCTCAACAGGGCATCTCAGAAAGCTCGCTGTCATTTGGAGGTGATATGCAACAGGAAATCTGCTTCCCCTGAACCTCTCTCCTTGCGTGATTTCAGCTATGGTTTCCCTATTCACTTCTGGTAAGGTGATTCCCAAACTCTACCTGACATGTTCCCTGAGTTCTAGATTCGTATTTCCAATAACCTGAAGTGCTTCCCCAGTGGATGTCTCAGACTCAGCGCGTCCAAAACCAAACTTACCATGTTCTCCATGAACCTGCTCTTAGGAATTTCTATTTACAATCACCCAGTTGGGAGACTTTTTAGGCTTATCTCTTTCTCTTATCTCTCACTGCTTATCTACATATGCAGTTAGTCATTAAGTTATATTAATTCTTCATACATGTCTCCTAAATATATTATTTCTTACCCTTTTTGCGTGTCCTTAGTTTAGACCTTTCGGATTGCCTTCACGGATTCTTGTAATCACCTCTATCCTTCTCTGCGAACAAATTACTCCCTCTCCTGACTAGCCTCCACCTGACCATCAATTATCTTCCTAGAGCAATGATCTGACTGTATTAGTGGTTTCTTTCATTTCCTTCCATGGATCCTTGAAATCCTTCAGTGTCACCAAGAGAAATATCAAATTCCTTCTTGGCAGGATATCCAGAGCTAGCACTTCCTGACTTTCCCAAGCACATTTCTCATCACTTCCCCAACTCCTGGCTTCCTGCCTCAGGTGTGCAGTTAAAGCTACTCCCTAAATACACCAGGAATTTTTACACCTGTTTGTCTTTCCTCATGCTATGCAATCTGCATAGAATGTCTGTCCCCCATTAATGACCTAGGAAAGTTCTCCTCCTTCAAAGTGTATTCTTCCCCTCTTCTTTCCCCTCACACTCCCCTCCTGTCCCAGCCTCTGTTAATGGTCCATGTTTCTATGGTGTATGGTGGTTAGTTGAATCTGCTCCACCAACCTGTTTACTCCTAGCATAGTCTTTTCCAATTTTGTATCTACAATATGAATAGCAGAGTTCCCAACACAGTAAAAGATGAGTGAATGTTCTTGGCATTTGTCCAGCTAAAGCATGCCCTATGTTCTAATCACTTTTCTCTTTAAAGAGTAGCTGGTTAGGTTAAAAAAAAAAAGGTTGGTAAATTTCGCTTATATTTGAGTCTTATCATGTGTTCTCAAATTGGATATTATTGAATTGCCAATATTTCCCCAAGCCGCCAATAAAATTTTTTAGAAAATTAGGCAGTGAGGTGATTCATCCAGACTTTGTAAAACAAAATTTTCCCTTCGTTTTCTTGTTTTAGAGACAAAAATAAAACCATCAATGCTTGATTGGCGTAAGAGGAAAAATCCTTTTGTTTTGTGTAATCCAGTGTTTTTATTAAGTAATTTGCAGGGTATGAAGACGAAAAGACTCTTTGTAGGGGGTTCCAGAGGCATTCTTCCCAAAAAATATGATTAATTTGAATAGTAGAGTTGGAATCTCCCAACTGTTCCTCATAAAAGCCATCCCTAGGGAAAAGGACTTCACAGTAACAAACGGCTTCTACTTCTGGATAGAAATCCCATTATTCCACTTCATGCTGCCTACAAGCCCCTGGAAGAAAATGTTTCATGACACTCTCAGACTAAAATCGGTTTTAAAAAGGGAAACCTGCTTATGGTGGTGGTCGGGCATAGTAATATGATATAATCAAATTTTGGTCTATGTAACGAATGACATAACTCTTTACTATAAAATTTTAAATATGAGAAGTTGTATCGGAGAGTTAATGCACACTAGACTTTAAAATAAAGCTAAAATAACAGTGTTGGTGGCAGGTGCCCGAAGCCAATCTAATAATATTTAGCTGCATTATAAAACTGTATTTAATAAGGTAAATAGGATTATTGAATTATAGTGTAGTTTATGAGGGAATAAGGGCCTGCTGTCCAGATACTGCTGCCAGCACTTCCTATTGGAAGTGTTTCACGAACTGTGGAAATTGGTTTAAATTACACAACCCAAATTTTAGGTGGAATCTTTAAGAAATGGATCAAGACATAGAAAGGGAGAAAAAAAAATCCCAGTAAGTCAGAATACCAGTAAGTGAATCTTTCCTACAAAGAAAAAGATGCCAGATTACAAATGAGCACTCTCTTTAGTTAGCGGGCTGAATCAGTGGCAGGCCTGGATAAAGGGAACAATGGACACCTTCTGACACCAGGCTGTGTGTCTGGTGAGCATCCCTCAGTGGAAATGTTAGTACTGTGTGAGTATTTATTGTGTTTCTATAAAGTCCTAATGAGCTCCTTGGGTGAGAGTGAAGCCCTTTGCTTTTTCACACTGTGCTCAAGACCCCTAAACTTCATGGGGTCAAATCTAAAGAAAGGGTAATGGACCATGAGGTCCAGCTTAATAGACCTGATATTAACACAGCAGCAAGAATGTCACCAAATGCAAAGTTTAGGGCAAGCAATGAATGAAGTATTTGTTACACTTAAATAATATACAAAGGTTATAACAGAGTAGTGGCACTATATCAATGTCATCATTGCAGGACTTTGAAAATCTGCCATGTATGAAATAACCCTGTAACACACATCTTTAGGTTCCAATAGCCAAATTTGCTTTTCAAATAATAGATTAGAATAGAAAGTTATGCCACTACAGTGACTACCTATAGTTATTTTTAGATATTAAAAATATCTTGGCCATAGAAATAATCAGGATACTTTCAGCATCTATTATTCATGTAACAGAAAGACACTGCCCTCTACATTGATGATACAGTTCATATACTTAAGTGTACATTTTTTCTAAATGAAGTAGATTTTTCTCCTCAAGTGATCTGGTTTCTTTAGGTCAGGACACATGTCCCTTAACATAGCCACATCGATGATGATGTCATGAAGCAGAACCATGTATATAAATACAGGACTTTTTTGCCAGACTCCTTCGTCCAGGTACTTGTTGGCTCATCCCAATAAGCCTGGTCTGTTACAGCGAACTTCAGTTCAGATGATGCAACGTTCGCCTCGGACTTGGGATCTGAGAGCACTGCCCTCTGTGGTTTTGTTTGATGATCGACACATCATCACTCTCTCACATGGGTAAGAATGGGAAGATCTGAGGGGTTTGTGTGCTTGTTCCCCTTCAGGTTTTTATTTTCTGCTGGGTTAAATACTTTTCTTTGGAATCAACTCAAGTCGGTTGTAAATTATTTGAGGACAAGGACTGTATTTCTACCTCTGCTGTTTTATGTTTCTATTCCCAACACCAGAGACAAAGCCATGGTATTGTCTACACACTCCACACCTCCTGCATATATATAAGAAATGTTCATCATTACTTACAGTTACCTCTTTGTTTCCAAGACTTGATGATCACAAAAGTGGAAAATTGCATTTGTGCAGGAAATTCAGGCAGTATACTGTCAAATTAATTAACTAACATATGCTGTCAAGAACTTTCAGCAACTTACTATCTGCTAAGTCTCCATTTCATTTTGCATTAACTTGATTTCAAGGAGTCTGCCCCATCTACCAATTGTCAGAGGTTACTAGAAAGTCACTTTCATATTTGTAAAACGAGACCAGGTTCAAAGAGATGAAACACCTCACAGGTTTCAGAAAAACTAGTTTCAATGTTTCAGTACATAAAGCAAGGATATTTAGAAACAAGCAAAAATGCTTCTGGATTCTTTAAATTCCTTGGTTAACTGTTGTCATTTCTCTTTGTTCTCTTAGGACTAATAGGGATGGAAAGAATGGCATGACCATTTTACTCTTACTTGTTCTTTTTAAAGGAAATACAGAGAAATTCAAAAGTGGAAACCAAATTAATTTTTATTAATAAAGGAAAAGACAAAAGCACTCATGTGTTGATGATGTTGACCCTAAAAAGGGGAGACTAGAAGCCAGCCAAATGTGTGTGATACATGAACATCAAAATTCTGACCTACCTCAAAATATCACTTCCACCAACCTGCCAGCACACTTAGAATTTCTGTCATTGGAGTCTTTACTGTGTATTAGAACATCATTTACAGATAGTCCATTAAAATGCAGACACAGTGTACTTACCCAATAATATCCATTCCCTCTGTGGTTCATATTAGCCAAGGGCAGGCTATAGTCCAGAGCAGATGTCTGAACCAAAAGAGAGTAAAGACTTGAGTAAAATAGGACGTGAGGGGAATTCTGGAGACTCAGGGTGTCCCAAGCCACTGGACATGGGTATCAAGAAGGCCCCACCTGAGAGAGTGGGGTGATACTGAAGACTGCCCTCTTCAAAAGTGGAATTGAAGCCTAGTTATGCTTCTTAGTGAACTGTTTCTAAAGGTTTCCCTAAGATTAGCAGTTCTTAAAGGAATTTAAACATACAAAAGCATAATTTTTACAAAATAGTGTAGAATTCATTTCTTCTGATATAATTTGATCAGTGAGTGCAACAAATACATTAAAAAGGAGGTACTTCTGCTTCCAGGAAGATGGAGTCAAACAGACAAGATTCACCTTTCCACTGTATTATATACATCCATAAATTAGAAAAAATTATTTTTAAGACGGTGAACATTAGGGAGTGAAGGACAGTGATACCCAAATGATGATTTTTTTTAAATAAATTGTTTTTTAAGAGTAACTTTAGAGTCACACCAAAATTGAGCAGAAAGTATAGAGAGCTCCCACATATTCTCTTCTTCCCCTGACACACAGCCTTCCCAAGTATCAACATCCCACACCAGAGTCGTACACTCATTACAATTAATGAACCTATATCGCCACACCCTCATCTCCCGAAATTCATAGTTTACATTAAGGTTCACTCTTGGTGTACATTCTACAGGTTTTAACAAGTGTAAAATGACATGTATCTACTATTATAGTATCATACAAAATAGTTTCACTACCCTTAAAATCAGAGGGGGGTGATGAACCATGAGAGACTGTGGACTCTGGGAATCAAACAGGGTTTTAAAGGAGAGTGGATTGGGGGGAGTGGGTGGGCCTGGTGATGGGTATTAAGGAGGGCACGGATTGCATGGAGCACTGGGTGTTATATGCAAACAATGAGTCATGGAACACTACATCAAAAACTAATGATGTACTATACAGTGACTAACATAACATAATAAAAAAATTTTAAAAAATAATCTGATCTATGGGGGGGGGAATCTATGTTCTGCCTATTTGTCCCTCCCTCTCTGTTAAACCCTGGAAACCACTGATCTTTTTACTGTCTTTACAGTTTGCATTTTCCAGAATGTCATGTAGTTAGAATCATACAGGATGTGGCCTTTTCAGATTGGCTTCTTTCACTTAGTGATGTACATTTGAGATTCCTCCATGTCTTTTCATAGCTTGATATTCATTACCTTTTAGCTTGTAATGATATTCTATCGTCAGGCTCTACTACATTTTATTTATCCGATCACCTACTGAAGGACATCTTGGTTCCTTCCAAGTTTTGGCAATTATGAATAAAGCTGCTATAAACATCCATGTGCACATTTTTGTGTGGACATAAGCTTTCAGCTCTTTTGGGTAAATAACAAGGAATGTAATTTCTGGATCAGATGGTAAGAGTATTTTTAGTTTTGTCAGAAACTGCCAAACTGTCTTCCAAAGTGGCTGTATTATTTTGCATTCCTGCCAGCAATGAATGAGAGCCCCTGTTGCTCCACATCCTCTCCAGCATTTATTGTTGTTAGTGTTTTAGATTTTAGCCATTCTAATAGATATGTAGCATTACCTCATTGTTATTTTAATTTGTATTTTCCCTAATGACATATGATGTTGAGCATCTTTTCATGTGGTTGTTTGCCATCTTTTTATCTTCTTTGATGAAGCGTCTATTCAGATCTTTTGCCCATTTTTTAAATTGGGTTGTTATTGTTGAGTTTAAGAGTTCTTTGTATATTTTGGATAACAATCCTTTATCTGATATGCCTTTTGCAACATTTTCTCCCGGTTTGTGGATTGACTATTCATCTCTTGGCAGTGTTTTTCATAAAGCAGAAGATTTTAATTATAATCAAGTCCAGCTTATCAAGTGTTTCTTTCATGGATCATGCCTGTGGTGTTGTATCTAAAAAGCCATTAATTTGCCCCAGGTTATCTATATTTTCTATGTTATCTTCTAGGAGTTTCATTGTTTTGTGCTTTGTATTTAAGTCTATGATCAGTTTTGGTTTAGTTTTTGTGAAGTGTGTCAGGTCTGCGTCTAGATTCATTTTGTGTATGTGAGTGGATGTCCAATCATTTTAGTGTCATTTCTTGAAAAGACTTTTTCTTCATTGTATTATTTTTGTTAAATATCAATCAACTATATGTATATGAGTCTATTTCTGAGTTCTTTATTCTCTTCCATTGATCTTTTTTGCCCATTATTTTGTCTCTTGATTATTGTGATTAATAGTAAATCTTGAAGTCTGGTAGCATCAGTCCTCCAACTTTGTTATTCTCCTTCAATATTGTGTTGCTATTCTGGGTCTTTTGCTTCTGTATAAAGTTAAAATCAGTTTGTCAATATTCTCAAAATAACTTGCTGGGATTTTTATTGCTATTACATTGAATCTATAGATTAAGTTGAGAAGAACTAATATCTTAATAATATTGAGTCTTCCTATCCATGAACATGGATACCTAAGGTGGTGGATTTTTAAAATATTTTGCTATAAATAGATAGATAAGAGATGCTTTAATTGGGAGAATTACTGATACATTATTTAAAAACAATAATAAAGTCAGTGCTTTTTTAAAAGAATACTTTTGATGACTTTATTATAAAAATTAAATATCCCCAAATTTCCCAACAAATGGTAAATAATTCATTTATTCAAGAAGCCAAACCCTACACAAGATGATGAGAATACAAAAGCATAGAAGACTTCTACAAGCTCACAGTTTGGAGGGGAATGAGAAATAGGGGATTGCATCATTGTGCCATAAGGATTACTGATAGATGTAAAAACTACAGGGTCCTCTGGGGTCAACTAGGAGCATAACATACCTTGAAGGGTCAGGGAAGGCTTACTGAAGAGGGTGATATTTAAACTGAGGTGACACCTTCTCTTCCCAACTTTTAAATATTGAAGGACTCCATCCTCTTCCCTATCTATCTTCAGTCCCTAGATGATTGCAACCATTTCAAGACTAAACAACTTTAGCTCTTGGGTCCCAGCACTGATTCAAGCATTCCTGACTTCTCTCTTGAACTCTAAACTGAGATATCTAAATGCCTCCTAGACATCTACATTTGGATGTTGAAGAAGTGCCTCAAATTCAATTTAAGACAATAGTCTTGACTTTCTTCTTCAAACTCAATTTCTCCCCAGTCTTCCCACCTTAGCAAACCTGTTGCATCATCTGAAGACCTTGGAGTCACCCATGACTTCCCACAGTAGATTCATCTGCAAGTCCTGTTGACTAATTTCAAAATAAATCCCAACTTCAGTGATCTCCCCTACTGTCCCCCTAGCACACACACACATCATCTCCTGCCTAAAGGATTGTGATAAATTACTGGCTCTTTTAATTCCAGCATTGTTCTTCAGAGCAGTCTAAGTGACATACTTTTTTTAATATTTGTGGTATCAGCTCTCAGTTTTCAAAAGACTTCCAACAGCACTTAGACTAAAATCCAAATTTCATACAATGACATACCTAGATTGTTTGGCTCCTGCTTACCTCTCCTTGGTTTCCTACTGATCTACTCTTGGCTTACCTCCCTCTTGCTACAGCTGGCCTATGCGCTGATCCTCACAGGGGCCATTCTCATTTTCATATTAAAGCCTTTGTATTTGCTCTTCCCTCAGCCCAGAACTTTCTTTCCTCCAGTCTTGGCAGGGTTCTAGACCCGTCTCTCACATTGCAAGAGCCCAGGGCAAAAGTAAAATTAGAGTTTCTGCATCTTGTGTTTACAATGATAAGACAACAAACTGCCAAGTAAAATATATTCTCTTGCCTTGACAAATAGACTTTCATGGTGACAATTTTATTTCAGTGTAAAGCTATGGTTATTTTATGATAGAGTAGGCAAAATATTAAAGATTACTAACTTTAATAATTTTTATAGTGGCAATCAAAATTTTAATTAAATTGATTAAGTAAAGATGAACTTGTACTTTTTTTTGGAAAAGGTACATAGACTGTAATAAATATTTTTGTACATATAAAATGATCCACAAGTCTAGTGTTCAGTGTCCTGATAATTTCAATGTAAAAAGTCAAATTAATTTCTATCTCCAAAACTACAAATCAGAGCATGAGGAGAAGGAAGGAAGTGGACATTTAGCACACTAATGGGAAATAATTTGTCATTATGCAAGAATCCGTTCTTTCCTGAGAAGAATCTGACAAGTCAATTAACATGTCTTTTACCGTGCACCGCTGTTCCTCCTGCCCTCTCCAGTATGAACTGCAGTACAACTCAGCTGCCCTTAACAGCACTGGGACGTTGTGGCCTTTTCTTTTGAGGTCATGGCACAAGAGATTTTTTGACAAGAGTTTCTCTGGCTTCTGAGCGAGTTTATTCCCAAGAAGAGACATTTAGGGTCACTCATTGTGCTGCGCTAGCGCTCAGTGCCAAGCCCTGAGAAAGAGAAGCACGCGTGTATTCTTTGACAAATGTGTTTGTGATATGTGTGTCCCTCTAATGAGCAGAGCCTGGGGAAGCTGCCCTCTTGCCTGCATCTCGGGGTGGTATTACAAAGCTCATGCCTAGGTTTCTTGCAGGCTTTGATTCAAACACCACCAAATTAGCTACTCCCAACACACATAAATGCAGACACACATGTGCGCGCGCCCTATAATTCTCTAGTCCCTCTTCCGGATTTCATTTTTTTCAGAGTACGTATTCCTACCTGACACCTGCTGTGTATTAATTTTTTTCTTGTTTATGTCCCCAACTCAAATATAAGCTCTGTAAATAAATACTCCCTTCCTCTTTCCTCTCTAGGTCACTGCTGGGCAGTGCATGTGTATGTTCAGGGAAGTGGGGACAGGAGCATCAGCTAAAAAGAAGGTAACACAAGGAATGCAGGACAGTTACCCAAGTCACTTGTGCTCAGGTATACTTCTGACAAATACCATAAGATACTACTGTTTTCCAGATTTCTGTGTTTACAGTGGAAACTAAGGGAACCTTCTGCTAGAAGTTTAATTCGGGAGTTGAGAAATGAAGGTGACTTGCTGACATTCATTCCCTTTCAGTTTTCTGCTGTGAGAACTTGAGGGCATCCTCTGAGTCCTTTCTCACCCTCTGTGGCCCCCTTAGCTTGTGTCCTTGAATAAGGTCATAAACACATTACCAAAATCAGACCCTCCCTCTTACAAATACGTTTACATGATCGAATCGTTTACGAAGTAAAAAACTGTAAAGTGAGAAAGCTAAGGGTAGTGTCCTGCCCAATAAAACTAGTGGAAGAGCCATTGGCAAGACAAATGCAATCTAAATGCAAATAAAAAATAAAATATTCTTTTTTTAAAAGATTTTATTTATTTGAGAGAGAGAGAGAGAAAGAGAGAGAGCACAAATAGGGGAAGAAGCAGAGGGAGAAGCAGGCTCCCTGCTGAGCAAAGAGACTGATTCGGGACTTGGACTGGGATCATGAGCTGAGCCAAAGGCAGAGGCTTAACTGCCTGAGCCACACAGGTGCCCCCCAAATAACTATTCTCATAAATAGAAGACTGGCGTGTTTCCTGAGCTTTTTCTTTTCTTTCTTTCCTTCTTTTTTATTTTTTTGGTTTTTTCCATTCTCTCAAACCATCAGTCCTAGATTATACCCGTAAAAAGTACATAAAGGAAATCATTGTAAAAATAAAGTTAATATATCATGACTGAAGCCAAAAATATACAGTTTTTTTATAATAGCAGTGAAGGAAAAAAATGTAGAACTCATCCCATTAAAAGGGTTATTAATAACACTTCACTAATAACATAGACTTCACTGGGTCCACAGTTTAGCTGGAACAGTCCCAGACAGCAAGCAACCTCATCAGAGTTTGGTTCGTTTTTTTCTTTTGAAACATTTCTTCATGAAATTGTTTCTGGTGTGCCTGTGTCAATGGCTTCAAAGCATTTCTTTTTTTTTTTTATTTTAAGCTTTAAAATGTAGGCTCTCCCCCACGGAATTTTCATGCAGTCTTCTAAGCTGTTGGAAATTGAATCTTTTCATGGCAGTAATGATGATCAGTTAGTTGATGTAAACATTCGGGAGCTATCCAAAACGTCTGCATCACATAAATGCTAAGTGAAAATAGGAGATTTCATGTTTCATTCTAAAGACTTAGACTCTTTTATAAAAAGATGTCAAGAATGAATAGTGATTTGTACTTTCCTTGGAAAATTCTGCCACCTACAATTTATATATAAGAGTCTACAGTTAGAAAAATGAGGTAGGCCTCATAGTTTTAGGGAGAAGACATGCTGTACAATTCTATATACAGTTACCTGGGGGAAAAGGGAGAAAGAAGGAAAGGAGATCTTAGTTATAGATTCTCAGTGTTTCGGGACAAGAGTTCTCAAATTAACTCTGCTTCAGGTGTGAGTAATTCTCCAGGTACAAATTGCATGTGGTTAGTAATCATGGCTCTAGACCTTCCTTAGATAAAACCTCCAGGTATCTGTCAAAGAGTATGTTTTATTAATGAGCCTTTATTAAATTACTATGTGCCAGGAAGTGTGCTATCCACTAAAAATGTGAGACTTAGTTCACATTCCAGTGAGGAAGAGCTGCGTGCTAAAACAAGCGCACACACACACACACACACATTTAATAACCAAAAGAATTGAAAGCAGGGTCTTGAAGAGACCATTGGACACCCCTGTTCACTGCAGCATTACACACAATAGCTAAAACTTGGAAGCAAACCAAATGTCCCTGGAGAGATGGATGGATAAACAAAATGTGATATATATGTACAATGGAATATCATTCAGCCTCAAAAAGGAAGGAAATTCTGGTACATGCTACATCATGGATGACCCTCGAGGACATTATGCTAAATGAACTAAGGCCATGCATACAAACTAACACCGTGTGATTCCACTTATATGAGGTACATATTATATTTAAAATCATAGGCACAGAAGTAAAACAGTGATTGCCAAGGACTGGGGGAAGGGACAATGGAGAGTTATTGTTTAATGGGTACATAGTTTTGGAGATGGATGGTGGTGATGGTTGTCTAACAATGTGAATGTAATTAATGCCACTGAACTGTACCGGTAAAAATGGTAAATTTAGGCTATGTGTATTTTATCACAACAAAAAATTTTTAAAAACACAGCCACATTTAAGAATGATAAGTATGCACTAGAAGCATAGCATACTATAGGGTCACTGAAGAGGAGGCAGTTCCCTCTGTGTCAGGTGGAGACACAACTAGAGAAGGCTTGCAGTGGAGGGGATAGCCGAGGGCTCCGAGGACACAGAACACATTAGCACTTGCTCAGTCACCTTCATCTAACACCAGGTTACCAACCCTCCTAACCCCTCTATACACCTACTGCCTGGAAACCATGGCTCCCGATTCCTGACTGGAGAACCTACCCTCCGGGGTGCCCCAGACTCCCCCTCTCGCTCATGACTTGTGTGCTTTTCAAGTCAGAGGTTCTTTGATTCCTCGGGGTCTATGCCAGTTGTATCAACTAGTGTCATTACTCAAACTAAATGTTATGTGAATCAATTCGGGTTCCACGTGAAAACAAAGAGAATTCTGGGTCTATGAAAACAAATGCTTTGGAAGGACTCCCTAAGTTGAAAAAATGAAAATCTGAAATGAAAATTGAAGATGTTTTTGCATTGGGGAGGTCAGACACCTAAAAATAACTGGAAGACAACGGTAGACGTCTTGATGGATTTTGCACTCATTACTTTGCGAGTGCATTTCAACTTCTCTCTTCAGTGAAATGAAAGCTAGAAATTATAGAACCATGCAAAAGGGACAAAAATAATTCAAGATCAATGTGGAGGAATTTCAATCAGCAGACTTCTTCTCAAAGAAAAAGCCTGGACCCTACCATTGAAGTTTGACCACTTAAATGAGACATTTGTATTTTAATTTTGAACAGTTCAATAAATACAGATAGATAATCTTTTATCAACTCCCTTTCTCTACCACAGTATCAATTACAGGTGTGAGTTCCTTGGGTATGAAGACATAGTGGGGTAGAGCATAGACTCTGAAACCAGATTGCCTGGGTTGGATTATGGCTGTACCGCTTAGGAGCTATCTGACTTGGAGCAAATTAATCTCTTTGCACTTTAATTTTATCATCTATTTAATGGGGCTAATAATAGTACCTATCTAAGACATTTAATGTATGCAAAGCCTTAGAAAAGTGCCTGTCACAATTAATGCCATATAAGTGTTAGCTCTTCCCGGTGCAAGTAACGGTACTGGTACTATTACTACTAACTGTATTCTGCCAGGGAGTGAAGGAAGCGGGGAAGCGAAGAGGAGTGGATATTTGGGAAAGGGAATTGTCTGCAAACTACAGAGTTGTGATCATGCCAACTGGAGGTGTAGTACCTGTGGGAAAGATGAATGATGAGATCGTCCCCGGTCTAGATGGGAAAGGTGCTCTTCTGCCACTCCACCGCTGACCCGCCCGGTATTTCTAATCCTCTCTGCTCTCTCGGTCACTGGTATGCCTGGTTGTGAGATCCTAATGAACATGGAGTTTGAGTGGTCTCAAACGCTAAGGAATTTACAATTTAGAAAAAGATTCTCACACATAAATAATACAAGAGAATACATGTTGTTAAGAATATCTTATATATTCTATATTTTAAGTAAAAATGTGTTACAGCTGCAAAGAAGGAGGTACAACAAACTGACCTGAGAGAAAGTGATAGAAAGTGTGCATTGAGCTGGATGAATAAGCATTTATCCATAAATGGTCGCATAAAATAATAAGCATCCAAATGCATAATTGCCGTGGCTAGAATTGATAGAAGAGGTCATCAGAGTGCCCTTTGCAAGTTGACCAACAAAGAAACCTTCTGCCCTACACTAAAGGATTTGGAAAATATAACATCTGTATCACAAGGTCATGGGTATTTTCAGTTCGACTTCTCCCTGATGAAACTCTGAAATATGTCACTGAGCCAAACCACCTATCTATGATGAAGTCATATGACTTCTGAAATATTTCTTTCTTCCAACTTCCTATTTTTTAACTCTCTAGCTTAGACAACTGGCAAGATAAAAATGAACATGAAATGTTGAGAACAACCAAGAAAAGGCTATAACCATTGTTCACTGTCTTCCCCTTCAATACAACACAATAAAAGGAGATTTCATAAAATCATTCCACTTTGGTGTCATACTTTATGGGCAGTGTCATTCTGGCATCATTATTCTGTGTCTTACGTTAACATTCTAGAAATGGAGATGGGAACATTTTCCTGAGTGTTCACTAAAGATTGGAAATGGACAATGAGGAGATCAAGCACTCAGCAATGGAATTTACTACAGAAAAGCAGGTACTGATTCCTACCCTAAAATTTATTCACTGTGTGATAATGGAAAAGCTACAGAATGTCTGTAAAATGCAGGCACTAATTCTTATCCTCTTGCATTTCTGGAAAATTAAGAAAAATAATTAAGATAAACTACTTGGCACATTACAGATACTTGGTAAATGTTTCTTGAATGAATAAACTTACACAATGCAGTTCTTTTTATTCTTTACATTTTTCAAAAATATTTTATTGGTTTTTAATTTTAAGAGTGATTGTATTTGTTTGCTAGGGCTGCCAACACAAAGGACTGGAAATCGGGAGGCTTAAACAACAGAAGTTTTTTCTCTCACAGTTCTGGAGGCTGGAAATCCAAGAGCAAAGTGTTGACAGCAAGGTGGGTTCCTTCCAGGGGCTGTGAGGGAAGGCAGTGGCTGCTCCAGGCCTCTCCCCTCGGCTGTAGATAGCCATCATTTGGTCTTCCCATTGTCTTCCCTGATTCTGTGTCTAAGTTTCCCCTTTATAAGGGCATATGGGTGGCTCAGTTAGTTAAGCGTCTATCTTTGTCTCAGGTCATGATCTCTAGGTCCTGGAATCAAGTCCCATATCAGGCTCCCTGCTAAGTGGGGAGTCTGCTTCTCTATCTCACTCTGCTCCTCCCTGCCGCTCCTTCCCACTGTCTCTCAAGTAAATAAAATCATATATATATATATATATATATATATATATATATATATATTTTTTTTCCCCTTTTTATAAGGACACCAGTCATAAGGACAACCACTCCAGTATGATCTCATTTTAGCTTAGCAAATTACACCTACAGCTAATTTCAAATAAGGTCACATTCTGAGGTACTGGGCGGTTAGGACTTCAATATATGAATTTGAGGGGGGACATAATTCAATTCGTAAGAGTAATGAAGGCTTTGTGCAGTAATTCAAGCAATAAAGAGATATAAAAATTAATGCTCTCCTCCTCCAATCTAGTCCCATTCTTCAGCTTCCAACATTTTGGAATGTATCCTTCCATAAGTCTGTCTATGACTGCCCCCCCACACACCCCAGGTGTTACATAGTCTTATAGTTAGACATGCAACCAGGTATATAGTCTTTTTGTAAAAAATAAAACGTATTACATCTATTTTTAGCACTTGCTTTTTTCACTTCACAATATATCACGGATATTTTTCTAAATCAGTGAGTGTAGACCTATGTAAATATTTGAATAATATTCAGTCTTATTGGTGGTAAATAATAATCAGTTTTATTGGTGGATGTTCAGGGTACATTCCAGGGCTTTGGAGAGTTCATTCCTTAAATGCAGCAATATGCAATTTCACTCAGCCTTTTCCTTAAAACTAGCACTTTTATTTATGTAAGTTAGATTCCTAGAAGTGGCATTTCTAGGTCAAAGATACGCAGTTTAAATTTCATATTACCAGGTGACTTTCAAAAATGTTAACAATTTACAATTCGCCAATAGTGCCTAAGAGGTATGTTTTCTCCACATTTTGCCAAAGTAAATTTGATCCATTTTTTAAAAATTCTTGTCTCTCTGATACATGAAAACTCTCTATTTCTTTAGTATACATATCCCTGACTAACACTGTAGTTTAGCATCTTTTTAAAATGTTTAATGGCTATTTGTATCCCTTATTAGATAATTGCTAGATCATCTTGTGTACTCATTTTTCTGTTATATGGTTTTTTTAAAGATTTTATTTATTTATCTGACAGACAGAGATCACAAGTAGGCAGAGAGGCAGGCAGAGAGAGAGGAGGAAGCAGGCTCCCCGCGGAGCAGAGAGCCTGATGTGGGGCTCGATCCCAGGACCCTGGGATCATGAGCTGAGCCAAAGGCAGAGGTTTTAACCCACTGAGCCACCCAGGCGCCCCATCCCTCAACTTTTTAATGGTGCCTTTGACATTCAGAAGTGTTCGGTTTCTTTGTCATCATGTCAATCCATTTTTAAAATTTTTTGTGGATTTTTCTTTTTTAAAGATTTTATTTGTGAGAGAGAGAGGAAGAGAGAGTGAATGCACCAGCTGGGAGAGGGAGAAACAGACTTCCCCCTAGCAGGGAGCCTGACATGGGGCTCAATCCCCGGACCCTGGGATCATACGTGAGCTGAAGGCAGATGCTTAATGGACAGAGCCACCAGGCACCCACGATTTGTGGATTTTTCTGTCTAACATATGAATGTCCCTTCCCTACCCTCAAGTTTCATAATCTTCATTATATCCTAATATTCTCTTTGTATTTACTCAAGTTACAAATCTATCTATCTTTCTTTCTTCCTTCCTTCCTTTCCTTTCAGGTGAATATTTCATTGCTTTAATGCTCTATATAAGGTAATTGTTGCTTTTCTCAATAATTTGAAATATAAGCATCACCATATACAAAGTTCATATTTTAATGAAAACTTGAATCGGTTTCTGTGCCTCTATTCTGTTCCATTGATCAATTTGTTCATTCCTGAGCTAATATTCATATTATTTTGATTGTAGCAGCCATGCTGGGAAGTTTAATATCCGGTATGGCAAGTTCCCCTTCATTGTTTGTTTTCTTTCAAAACTTCCTTGACAATACTGACACACTTTTTCTTCCATGTATTAACTTCAGAATTATTTTGACCAGTATTAAAACCAACAATAATAACAACAGTGGGACTCTGACCCAAATTGCTTCAAATGTACGTATTTGAGAATATTAATGACTTTCCCTATACAGAAATCACACTCATCAACTATATGAGCTCAACAGGAAAGCTGTGGCTTAGAAAGGTCGTGTTCCTTGCCCAAGGCCACGCAGCTGGCAAGAGACAGAAACTGCCTTGCCTTTCTCTCTGGCACAAACTCCACAATATTAATCACCTCCTTCATTCATATCAGAGAAGGAAAGTGATAAACTAATTTTCTGAGATTCTCCTAACTAAGCTACATAGCAGCTTAACTATTTACAAAGCTTCAGAGGCAAGCAGAACGTGACCAAGCGTGGCACCAGTTTATAAGCAAATAGTTAGCTTTTATCCCAATACACTGTTTCTCATCCTTCAGGAGACCAAGATAGAATGAGAATAAACGTCCACTCATTAAGTACCTGGAAGATCCTGGTTCAAATACGTCCTTACTGATACAAAATTGGTCATCATCGCTTCGCTTTTTTGGTTTAAGCACATATTCTTCCGAAATGTAAATATTCTTATACAAATTACAGCATATATTGGTATGAATTGGTTTAATTGCTACTCTTCTAACAACCAGCTAGTGGAATCTCTATTCATAAATGTTTGCTCTAGGGTGGTGGGACATGGAAAGGGCAATGGATTTGGAAAGGGAGACATGACCTCAGAGCAGCCAGGGTTAGAATGCTGGAGGCTATAGGTGGACAGACTGACCAACAGACAGCGGTAAGGGGCCAAGGGGCGCGGAGGTGGGGCCGGGTAGGAGGCAAATTACTTCACACTTGCTTTGGAGCTCCTCCCTTCTGCCCAGCCACCAGGTGACAAATGAAGCAAATCCTCTCTAAGAAATGGAGGGCTGCCCTGCCTTCTTCCACTGAAAGACTGATAGCTCGCCTATTCCCAGAACAACTACATTTCTTCAAGGGAGGTCTGGCCATGGTTTGCCATTTCTCCTGCTCAAAAATGAAGCCCTTTCCAAAACATTTCAGAAAATAAAATAACAGCAAGAAGGTCAGTGTCAAGCAAAGAGCCTAGCCTAAAGTTGGGAACTAGTTGTTAACAGATGGACCCGTCAGGCAGCAAATAGGAAAACCAGCAAGGACTAAACCAGGCAAATCAAGAACTAACCAAAGTCAGTTAACTGACCCATCAGTACTATTGAGCACCAGCTATGTGCAAAGTGCCGGTTAAATTGAGTTTTTAAAAATTCGTCAGTGTAACAGACTGATGTGGGCTACCTATCACCTCAGGGCTCACAGTTTTGCATGTCTCTACCCCCTTTTTGTACTGGGCAGAACAAAATTAGATTCTGCCCCTCACATGGAATCAAAGTGGGGATGTTGGGCATAAATTTTCTACTCATTCTGCTTGTGTGCAATGCGTATTTCTTCAAATTACTGGGTCAGAGTCATGTTTATGATATTTCCTCAGAAAAAGCAATGTGTACAGCATAAAGTGATGAGCAAATAATTTTCAGTGCAGGGGGAAATAATATCAAATTATTACTCCAGAATGTAGGAAGAAGTATCTGTCAAATATTCGTTAACTTGGAAAAAGGGAGAGAGAAACCAAGAAATAGATTCTCAAGTGTAGAACAAACTGATGGTTACTACAGGGGAGGTGCGGGGGGGGGGGGGGTGAACTAGGTGATGGGGATTTGAGTCCACTTGTAATGAGTAGCAGGTCATGTATGGAAGTGTTGAATCTCTATATCGTACTAAGATTACACAGTATGTTAACTAACTGAAATTCAATAAGAACTTTAAAAAATATTAACTTAGTAAGAAAATGTGCATCTACCCTATGTTTGCCATATGTGGGTATAATAGGTTTGCTTATAACATTCTGAAATAGAAGGGAGGTTATTTTAAAATGTAATACAAAATGTCCATCATTTTTTAAAAGATTTTATTTATTTGACAGAGAGAGAGCCCAAGCAGGAGGAGTGGGAGTGGGAGAAACAGGCTCCCCGCTGAGTAAGGAGCCCAATGTGGGACTCGATCCCAGGACTCTGGGATCATGACCTGAGCCAAAGGCTGATGCTTAACCAACTGAGCCACCCAGGCGCCCCCAAAATGTCCATCATTTAAGGGCTTAAAAGGTGTATCTCAATTCTGTCCACTAAACGCCAGCAGTATTTTAATACAGACAGTGGCCAAACAAATACATGTTACCTGCAATAGACATATACCTCCACTAAAAAAAAAAAAAAAAAAATCCAAACAAACCACACACAACAAACAAACAAATACCTTTGTAGGAATGGGGTGGGAGGAACTGGTGCTGGGTTAGAGGTCAAGGGCTCTCTACCAGGCTGTGTGGGTTCTGCAGGGGGAGGGAGGGTAGCGGTGTTTGCCCACAGCTGGTGGAATATGCAGATCAGAGGAGACCCAGCAATGGGCTCCTTTGCAAAGTGCAAGAACCTGCCAAATGCAAAATGTCCTACTCTCGTGTGAAAACCAGGGTGCTTTACTCTGGTGTGCCAGAGTAAAAATTGTAAAATTTTACAATTGTAATATTTGTAAATGCTGTAAAGTTGTAAATGCTGATTTCAAAATTTGTATTCTGTAGCTCACTACTTGAAGAATTTTGCAGGTTTTTCATAATGTAAACCATACCATCCCTCAGTCAATGTGTTTTTGTGAACTTAATATATTTGGTTTTCCTAAAATGAGGTTGCTTTACTGGACATCTATGACGGTTTCATGTTTGTTCATCTAATTGATTCCAATCATTCTGTACTCAAAGGTCCCCCGAAGTGTGCTGTTCGGTAGTGAACACTTTCATTTTCAAGACTAGCCACAGAGAGCAAAGGCAGTGCTGCCACCACCAGGAGCCCCAGCATCTCCACTGAAACTCAGTGCTCCAGGTTCCCTACTTAGAACTGTTGTTAAAGAAACTAAAGCATGGTATGGGCCACAGGGAAGAAATGGGAAGAGCTCCTTAGTTGCATGAAACTTAAATTTAAAACTGAAAATCCCATCTTGTAACAGCAACAATGACAACAAAAGGCATTGCAGAAAAATGGACTCAAAGGCAAAGGTTTTGGAGTAGGGTGCAGTACGGACCTCCTTGATAGTGATCCATCTCACTATCAACATACTCAACATTTAATAAGGAGTTCCCATGAAAATATTCTTCCGTGTCTACATGACTAACATACAAAGAATAAAAGCCAAAGAAAATATTAGCGTGCATTTAATAAGGAATGTGGTTGGCATAATGTTTTCATGACTGCACTTTTGTATGAGTATAGCTGTGTAATTTACGCTCCACTTGCTGCAAACTTAGGCTTTTATTGCAAAAATAAAGGTTCATGCTATACAAGCATTATTTAAGGGACCAGAAAAAGTGATATACTAACATTTAAAAAGTATACAAGATGATTTTTCTTAAAACCTAAATATTCATATAGTTATAATTTATAATTATTAACTTATTTATATTATGATAATATTTTATTATAGGATATAATTATTAACTTATAATTATTAATTTATTTTATTTATATTGATTTATATTATAAACTTGTGTATTAAAATTTGGGCACAATTGGGGGCGCCTCGGTGGCTCAGTGGGTTGAGCCTCCGCCTTTGGCCCAGGTCATGATCTCAGGGTCCTGGGATCGAGCCCCGCATAGGGCTCTCTGCTCAGCGGGGAGCCTGCTTCCCCCTCTCTCTCTGCCTGCCTCTCTGCCTGCTTGTGATCTCTCTCTCTGTGTCGAATGAATAATAAAAATCTTTAAAAAAATTTTCAATAAAATTTGGACACAATTGAAAATGAGGTGTATATATCCATATAAGGCTTTTCTAATTCTTACATTCAAAGGGTCTCAAGGTCCTTGATCTAGAAACATCTTTGTGAGCATTGTGGGAAATTAGAAAATGTTCTTTTTGTAGTCACAACCATGAGAAGAAAATTGTGGGTTGCCATTAAGCCCCAGCTCCTGCCATCCATTTTTAAACTACTCAACCCTTCTCATTTTAAACAGCTCGAAATTACAAAAGACCAAATTCCTCATTCAGTTTCACCCACACAATTCCCATTGCATTTTTTTGCAAATTGTATCAAACACATCTGAAGCTACATTTATCCAAAATGAATATAGTATTTGTTTATTTGACTTCCAATTTATATTTGTTTGGTGTTAAGGAAATTTCTTAGAATTTTCATGAAAATCATCAGAGGTCTTAGAAAATCTATTTTAGTCCGTGTGTGTTTAATTCTTGACTTTCAACCACCTATTAAGCACTTAGGGTATGGTGGCCCCTGACTCAGGTAGCAAGTGTGGGAAAATGAACAGAATATAGTCTTCTCAGTTCTAAAACTAAGAATTAATAAAGGAATAATTTTTTAAGTCTAACCAATGTATATATTTATTTGCAGATACTCCATTTGAATTCAAATAAAATAAATATGAGACGATAAAATTGCAATGATTGGTGAAATTTCACGGCTGATAATTTCCTACCTTGTTTCATCCATTTCTTAAGTACTCCGTGTCGGTATCAGCGTTTCCGTGTAAATAATGATGCTTTTTTCTTCTATCAAATGACATATTAGACTACACTACTATGAGTGTGTGATTCTTTAAAAATAAAGATGACTTATTTAACACTCCTTAAAAGGGCAGAGAGCACAGATGGGTTCCAAATTCTTCTACCCCCCCACTTCTTCTTTCCTAGCAACCTCTCTAGCCAGAGCAGACAGCTGTAGGATGTTGGTGATTCAAGCTGTGGCCCCGCATCTTTGCCTCCAGACTTAACACATGCCAGTCCATTCTCCATACACTTGATCATTTTATGTCTACTTAAAACCCTTCAGTGTTGTTTTAAAACCATCAGTTTAAAATCCAAGCTTCTTGGAATGGCATTTGAGAACTTTCATGATCTGGCCGCATCTTAGGTGCAGCTCTGTCAGCTGATTGCAGTCCCCAAAATATACCCTGCTCTCCTTCAGCTCCTGACCTTTATCTACTTTAGCCCCTAAAATTCCTATCTTCCCTCTGTTCCCTTCCCCCATTAAACCATTATGTGTCCTTCAGTGATCAGCTTAGCCATCTTCTTCCCCCAAACCTTCCCTGATGAGCAAAGAGATCAAGTGACTGTCATAGAGTAGGTGCCTGTCAAAATTGTCCTATAGAGGGGCACCTGGGGGGTTCAGTCGGTTAAGCGTCTACCTTTAGCTCAGGTCATGATCCCAGGGTCCTGGGTTGGAGCCCTGTATTTGGCTCCCTGCTCTGCAGGGAGCCTGCTTCTCCCTTTCCCTCTACCTGCCACTTTTCCTGCTTGTGCTCTCTTTCCCTGTGTCAAATAAATAAATAAAATCTTTAAGAAAAAATTGTCCCATAGAACCTTGTGCTTACCCCATTCTTAGTGCCTATCATTTTTTGGTGAATATCTGTTTAATTACCTATTTCCCCAATTATAAAAACAGTCAGCCTTATTCACCTTTGAATCTTCAATCCATGACATATAGTAGGTGCTCAATAAAAACACCCTGCAGCATTGAGAAGTAAATCTGCTCTCCCTAAAATGAAACCTATGAGTTTGCTCACCTTAATATGAGGTTCTAATCTGCCAAGCTAAGTACCCATGGAGGGTGAATAACTTACAGAAGATCCTCTCGCTATAAATTATGCAAATGAGAATCTATATGAGAATAACCGTTCAAAACACATTCATTCGGCCGTCATTAAGAATCAACTTGCAGGGGCACCTGGATGGCCCAGTGGATTAAGCCACTGCCTTCAGCTCAGGTCAAGATCTCAGGGTCCTGGGATCGAGTCCCGCATCGGGCTCTCTGCTCAGCAGGATCCCTGCTTCCCTCTCTCTCTCTCTCTCTGCCTGCCTCTCCGTCTACTTGTGATCTCTCTCTGTCAAATAAATAAATAAAATCTTAAAAAAAAAAAAAAAAAGAATCAACTTGCATCTAAGCTGGTGCAACCACGCTGGAAAACAGCATGGATGTTCCTCAAAAAGTTGAAAATAGAGCTACCCTATGATCCAGCAATCGCACTACTGGGTATTTGCCCTAAAGATACAAACGTAGGGATCCAAAGGGGCACGTGCACCCGAATGTTTATAGCAGCAATGTCCACAATAGCCAAACTATGGAAAGAACCTAGATGTCCATCAACAGATGAATGGATAAAGAAGATGTGGTATATATACACAATGGAATACTATGCAGCCATCAAAAGAAATGAAATCTTGCCATTTGCGATGACGTGGATGGAACTAGAGGGTATTATGCTTAGCGAAATAAGTCAATTGAAGAAAGACAACTATCATATGATCTCCCTGATATGAGGAATTTGAGAGGCAACGTGGGGGGTTTAGGGGGTAGGGAAGGAAAAAATGAAACAAGATGGGATCTGGAGGGAGACAAACCATAAGAGACTCTTAATGTCACAAAGCAAACTGAGGGTTGCTGAGTGGAGAGGGGGAGGGAGAGGGTGGTGGGGTTATGGACATTGGGGAGGGTATGTGTTATGATGAGTGCTGTGAAGTGTGTAAACCTGGCGATTCACAGACCTGTACCCCTGGAGCTAATAATACATTATATGTTTATAAAAAAAATTAAGAAATTTAAAAAAAAAGAATCGACTTGCATCTAGTTTTTAATTTACTGATGAGCAAGACAATACATCACACGAGAAAAGGGATGGAGAGCTCAGTACAGATTGCAGAGTCAGTCATAAGCCACGTCTATTTGTCCCAAAGAGCCGCTCACTGAAGGTTGATTAACAGGCAACAATCAGTCTAATCACCTTCACACTTTGTCAAATGGCCAGCTGTCCTCCCCAGATGACACATTTGTCACCTCCCAACTATAACGTATGCCTACACATGAGTATCCAGAATTAGACTCATGACTCACAGGGTAAAAGACAGATCAATACAGGCTGACTGAAGACCCAGTCAGGAAAGTCAGCCTGGTCAACACCTACTCCCATGGCTGCCCCCGACACCGGATTTTCTTTATCACCCAGATACCTGCCCTTAGACCATGTATTCCCCCCCAGCACAGCAGTCTAGGATTTCATTCTCATTCTTGGCACTTCTGGGTTGTTATGAGTTGTTGTTGTTGTTTTTTACCCCTCATATATGTGTTGCTATTGCTTTTAGTTAGTATAACTTCTTGAACTTTAAAAGGAAACCACATGCAGTGAATGTCAAGAATTACTTGGCACTGAAGATTACTAGCCAGGTGGAGAAAACCACTTCTGCTGCCGGTACCATGTCTCCTCTTCACTTGTGAGGGCAAATTCCTCTAGCGATCTAGGATTTTCACTTTAAATGCTGAAAATGAAGCTGAGGGGTGGGGGAGAGATGAAAATTTAAAAAAAAAGAAGTGTTAAACAGTACACAAAATTTCATACTAAGGGTAATGCTTACTACTCAAATAAGCAGTATAGATATCTTGGTAACATCTTTTTTGTTCTTAGGTCTAAGAAAAATGTCTATATAAATAACTTTATCTTATTAGGTTACATGGTGTCACTGGTAAAAGCAATATATTGGAGTTTACTGCAGGAGAGTCTTACTCTGCCAGCATCGGATTAACATTTTTTGACGGATACTTCCCTTAGCTACAGGATGATAAATGGCATACATAAAAGTTAGCCTAAAGCATTGTAAGATTGTGTGACTTGTGATCTTCAAACAGTAATTAAATAATGGTTAGTCCTGTTCTGAGATTTAAGTGTGTTTTATGGTATTTGGTAGCTGCAGAGAAATAAAAGGTACTGAGCTCTGAGTCTTAGTCCGACATGTGTGCCTCTAGGTTTGTGGTTTGGGGGTAGGTCCCTTCATCATCCCTGTCTTCCTTCCTTCCTTTACTCACTGGACAAGGCAGTGAAAATACAAAGATAATTTAGCCAAGGTCCTATGAGGAGTCTCTGATTCTCAGTTCTCTTCTCTATAAAATGGGGCTTTTTCGTGAGGTTTAAGCGAAACAAAATATGTGGAAAGACTTTGTAAATGGTTCAGAGGCATGCAGGTATTAAGTGTTATTTATTTAATAACTAAAACTAATGATGAGAATGTTTAATGCGTAGAGGATCTCATTAAAATATTTGTTTCACTTCTTAAAAGTTTTGCTACTTGTATGGTGAGTGCTGTGAAGTGTGTAAACCTGGCGATTCACAGACCTGTACCCCTGGGGATAAAAATATATGTTTATAAAAAATAAAATTAAATTTTAAAATTAAAAAAAAAGTTTTGCTACTTGGAAATAAATTCGAATTTATGGAAAACTTGCACAAATAAGAATAGAGCAGAGGGCCCTGGCTGGCTTAGTCAGACGGGCGTTCAACTCTTGATCTCAGGGTTGTAAATTCAAGTCCCACGTTGGGTGTAGAGATTACTTAAAATTAAAATTTTAAAAAATAACACAAGGAATACCTATTTGCCTTTGTCCAGATCATCTACTTATATCATTTTACCCTACCTGCTCACTTTCTCTTTGACTCTCTCTCTTTATATATTTTTCCCTGAACCATTTAGAGATAAGTTACATGCATCATGGTCCACCACTCCTAAATAGGGGTATTTGCCTATAGAACCATAGTATAGTTTTCAACTCTAGTAAGCTTAGCATTGACATAGTACTTTTCCCTCATTTGCCATCCAAATTCCAATTCTGTCTATTGACCAATAATGTTTTATGGCATTGTTTTGTCTCCTCTAGTAGGGGATGCAGCATAGATCAGAGATCACATGTATTCATCCTATCCCTTTAGCCTCCTTTAATCTGGAACATTTGTATAACCTTTCTTTGTCTTCTATGCTGACAATTTTAAAATATAGTCCTCCTCTTAAAGAAAAATAGAACATTTCTCATTCTTCAGTTGTTTCACTTTTTCAATGATGATTATTTTACATTCATCCATTGAAGATATTCCTGCCGCTGGAACCCAGGAGCCATCCCTGCATGTAAAGAGATCATGTACACATGGTGTCTGACTTGCCATGGGTGATAACGTAGTGTCAATCCCATGGTCATCCTCTCCTGCCCTATTTCTTCCCCCTCATTTTTCTACTGATCCTTGGACTGTCACATCCAACTTACTCACCCTTCCTGTTATCTGAGCAAAACGGATGGTGGACAGAAGACCATATCTGTTCCCATCATTCCCAAAAGGGGAAGAGGGGGACCAGGAAGAGCTGCTGGTTATGACTGCCCCCACAGAGGGCATCATCAGGTTTTGCTTCTGGTTCTAAATCATCCTTGATTCTTCTACTGTATCCCCTATCTTTCCAAGCTCTTTAGCTTCTTCCTATTAAATGATGGGTTCCCATCAGAGTTGCTCTTCCAAGTTTTCAGTATGTTACCTTGAATCTCATTTCACTTGAACCTTCAACCAAATGCATTCAGCAAAATAGGTTATCACTGTTTTGCAGATAAGAAGACATAGGCTCAGACACATTAAGTGATTTTCCCTGCAATCATGTGCTTGGAGGATGAGAGGTTCAGGCTGAAATCCAAGGCTTCCCCACTGTATTTTTATGCCTTTTGATGTATTTTGATACAGTAAAATTACTGTAGGATCCTGTGCAATCCCCTGGCATGATGGCCCAAGGCACAGTACACTAGGATTAATTTGCCTTTTCTTTTATGGAAAATGGTAGAGAGGTTTTTAGATGGCATATTTAGGACATATGGTGCTTAAACTCACTTAAACTTAAAATTTGGCAAAAATGAGAAATACACATGTAACGTACATTTAGCAAATTTGAAAGAAACTTATAGCTCTGAGAAATTTTCCAAGAGTAGTCATCAAAATTAATCTGGGATCTTAAGAGTAATTGTTTTAAATGAAAAACTCATATTGCAAAGAAACTAATTTGCAAGTAAACACAAAGGCAAAAAAATATCAAACAAGGTACAAGGAAGGAATCTAAGAGATCCTGCCCAAAGTCCTTATTAATAGTATAAACAGACTGATTAGAGAAAATGTAAGAATATATACAGTTCAAAAAGGGAGAGACACTAACTACCTGACAAATGTGGAAACTCAGAGAGATCAAATCTTGTCCTGTCCGTGGCCACACTGGTTGTTTGTAACAGACCTGGGATTGGACCTTCCATTTCCTGGCTGGTCTTCCAGTGCACTTGTCTACATCTTATGAGTTTTTAAATGACCTATAAATTAAAAAAAAAATTCCAATTCTTTCATACAGAACACAAGTATACACCGCCCTACGTTACATAGAACCAAGATATACTTTTAGAAAAATTAAACATCAAATTGAGCAAATACTTTTTTTTAAAGAAAGAAAATTCATATGCAGCCTCTCCTGAGAAAAATGCAGATGAGGTATGTTTAGCCTCAGGGGAGTAGGAGAGAATAAGATGTCCTAGAGCTGTTTTGTTTCTCCAAGGAGGTCCTTAAACTGGCCATTCAGCTGAGACTTATGGGATTTGTGATAATGGCATCCATTTCCAGTTAATGTTTGTTTATGCTGTCAGCTAAGAGTTGAGGTTCATTTTTTGTATCTGGTTGTCCGATTGTTCCAGCACCATTCATTCACTTGGTGTTCTGACTTAGTAAGATATGAGATTGACTCCTGAGGAACTACACATCAAGACTAGACATAGGTGACATATATATCATACTGCAGAGGCAAGCTCTCTTCCTTTTTAGGTAGACTGCCCCTGGAAATAGGATTACTATTTTAAAAGTTTCCTCAGAGGTAATGAGAAACTTGTTTTCTCTCGAGAGGTAGGAAGGTGAGAAGTAAGCCCCCATGTTACTGTACTTCATAAATGCTTTGCTTGGGAATTTTCTTAAATCACAAGTAGGAGTTAAAGAGAATAATATTTCAAGAAGCATAAGGGAAGCAGTTGTTAGAATTCATCAAACATACTAGGTAGAAAATGCAGAGTGTGAAATCTGCCATTCCATAAATAAACCAGCTGACCACAAATGGTTTATGAGTTGGGTTGTTCAAAAACTGTCCACTTGGTGGCACCATAGCGCTGCGACAAGACTGATCCTGTTGCTTTGGGTAAAAGTTCAGTTAAGGGACCGACTTCTTAATGTAGGGTTTCATGATTCTTAAACATGTGGTCATACCACAATACATGCCAACCACAGACAATTGCCCTAGTCATTTGCACAAGGAAAGAAAAAGAAAAAAAGCATTGTAGGTTGTTCAAGCAAAGACAGAAGGGGCAGGATTTAAGAGGACTTGTAGAGCAGGTTGAACTAGTGGATGGATGAAAGCCAACCCAACCTGTCTTTTATCCACATTCTTAGACAGAAATGGCTCTACTGGGTTTTTTTTCTTCCCCTTATAACTTGATTCTAACTTGACACTAACGACATCAGCCCAAATGAAAGCTGCATTATAAATATTTATTGAGCACCTGCTGTGCCTTCATTCTTTGGCACCATAAGTCACACAGTAGAAGGCTAAACACACTTCTTACCCTTGATGTCCTCGCAGTCTACCAGAGAAGACAAGATATATGCGTGAAACTCTAATTGCTGAATTGTGTGCTGAAGAGAGCCAACTGGAAGCCATAATTAGGAAAGCCTTCCCGGAGCAGGTGGGACTTTAGCTGGTCTTAAAGAACGGTTTCATTGTGGCACACAGCCTGTTGCTACACAGGTTTCATTGTGGCACACAGCCTGTTGCTACACAGCCGGGTAGAAACAGTGCAGGAGGGAGCAGGGCTCCCATGGGCAGTCTCTCTAGTGGCTGGCAAGGGAAGGGAGAGGTCAGAAACTTCAGCTCTGCAACAGTCAGTTAGAGAAGCAGCCATCCCAGCTGGATTTCCCTGCCTCTCCATCCAACTGATCCATTACTGAAAGGATCCATTGACTCACCAATTTTTGAAATTATGTAGACATTTTTCTTCCAGATGTTGGGATAAACACAATCTATTGATTTATTTCACTTATATTTTATTTATTTGAGCTAGAAATCCAAACACCAAATGTGTGGGATGTCTATGAAATAATTTGGTAAGTAACAAACCTGGAGACTAAAGTCCATCCTTCTTAGAAGAGCGTTGGCAACACTGAACAGCTTGCCCTCAGTCCATATTGAAGTATGCAGGGGTGAAGTGATAAGAAGCTGGGGGTAGAACTTAACATATTTCAGCAAAGAAAAAAACAATACATACGTCAGTGCTGTATAATTTTTTTTAAGATTTTATTTATTTATTTGAGAGAAAGAGCATAAGAGGGGAGAGGGTCAGAGGGAGAAGCTGACTCCCTGCCGAGCAGGGAGCCCAAGGTGGGACTCGATCCCGAGACTCCAGGATCATGATGCAAGCCAGGCACCCAGTGTTGTGTAATTTTGATAATTCTTGATTCTGGGTGATGGGTACATTGGGATTTATTGTGCTATTCTATTTTGTGGATATGTGAAATGTTTCCTATAATACCTTTTTTCCTTAAAGATTAGTTGATAGTTTGAAAAGATAATTCTGGGAATGGGCAAGACTGAGCCGGGAGTTGAAGGAAGTAGATCCAGGTGAGGGGGAAGAGAATGAGAAAATGGAGCAGAAGTTGGCAGGGAGACCTCCAGCTGGGAAAAGCACTAGTCACCATTTATTCCACCCAGGGCATGATGGAAATGATGTCTGTCTTCCCTGGGAGATTTCCCAGTTAGAAAAGAACGTTTAGGAAATGGAATGCTGTTTCTTGCTTCAACCCACTTGCCCACATGTGACAAGTGGGAGTTAAAGAGGTGATCAGTTGAATGTGGGTTATCAGGGACTAGGTACTGGGAAGATCATTGCACCTGTTAAGCAAGGAATGTGTATGCACTGAACTATTAAAGTACTTTTATACAAATTCTCTCAAACATAGATAAGAAGCCATTCTGTCCTCTGTTCTCCAGAGCTTCTCTGGCATTCTCCTCTCTCATCTGCAGGCTAGAGAGAAAGAGGCTAGAAAGAGAAAGAACCAAGAAATGTTGAAAAAGGCAAAGATTTTTAAATAAGCCATTGTGTTAAAACGAAAGAGCACGGGACTGAAAGGTGAGAAAACTTAGCTTAGAATTCTGGTTCTCCCACTTTGGAATTACAGGACTAAGGACAGCCATTTACCTTTTCAACAACTCAGTTTATGCCTCTATGACACAGAGGGGCTAATAACTTCACAAGTCAGCTTGTAAGGAACAGACAGTATAACGAAGTGACTTTTGAAGAGTTTACTTGTGGCCATTATTTGCAAACACTCTCTCCTCTGCCTTCCCCTGTATTCACCGCACAAGTCTTCAAGTCTGCAGCAGATACGGAAAAATACACAAGATTACAAATTATAGGTTCAGTAGAGACTCAACCGGGTATGAGATGAAAGCCATCTGGGAATGACAGGAAAAGCAGAACCTGTTTAATCTCCCCCAAGAGGAAGACAAGCTATAAGAGCAAGCAAGAGGGTTAGAGAGGGAGTAAGGGAAGTGGGGGGGGGGCAGCCTTCAAACGGAGAACGTTACAGGGACACCTGGATGGTTCAGTCAGTTAAGTGTCTGCCTTTGGCTCAGGTCATGATCTTGGGGTCCTAGAATCGAGTCCTGCATCAGGCTCTTTACTCAGCACAGAGCCTGCTGCTCCCCCTGCTTGTGTGCTTTCTTGATCTCTGTCTCTCTCTCTCTGACAAATAAATAAATAAAATCTTTTAAAAAAACAGAGAGAATGGTACAAGGAAAAGCACTTCTCACTCCCAGCATTTCTTTCCCTGTGGAGGGAAAGTTTTTCAAAAGTGACAGTCCTAGCCCTCTCCCTTTTTTTTTGCCTTCTCACTTCACTCCCTGCGGAAGTGGAGGAGTGCATTGGACTGGTGAGTGTGGCATGAGACACAGGACAAACAGAAGCCAGCTCCTTGCTCATCCTTCCGCTCGTGACATCTGCCTGCCTGTCTGAATTCTCAACTGCCTTCTCACTGAGAGTGCTGCTGTCACTATAGTGTGGTATGTGGCAAAAGGGGCTTTCTCATCCTGAAATCCAGCGTTAGATGGAATTATCCACATATTCCATTGATGCTAGAAAATTGCCAGCCTACCCCACATACGGCAAGTCCCCACTTACAGCTAAGGTTATCGGAGGGCCCACCCAACCTGCCATGAAATATATTGAGAAGAGACAGATGGTGTCATGTATTGCATGTTTGTGTCCACTCCTACCCCCACTGATATACTGAAATTCTAACCCCCAATGTGATGCTATTAGGAAAGGGAGGCATTGGGAAGGCCATCTGCCCTCATGAGTGGGATTAGTGTCCTTAGAAAGGGACCCAGAGCCTTGTCACTCTGTTCTCTGCCATGTGAGGACATGATGAGAAGCTGACCGCCTCAAAACCAGGAAGTGGTTCCTCGCCAGACACCAGATCGGCTGGCACTTTGATCTCGTATTTTCCAGCTTCCAGAACCATGACAAACACATTTCTTTTTTTTTTTTAAGATTTTATTTATTTATTTGACAGAGAGAGATCACAAGTAGATGGAGAGGCAGGCAGAGAGAGAGAGAGGGAAGCAGGCTCCCCGCTGAGCAGAGAGCCCTATGTGGGACTCGATCCCAGGACCCTGAGATCATTACCTGAGCCGAAGGCAGCGGCTTAACCCACTGAGCCACCCAGGCGCCCCGACAAACACATTTCTGTCGGTTACGTCTAAGGTACTTTGTTATAGCAGTCCAAGCTAACTAAAACAGAGTCATCTTTAAAAACCACATCAGTTGTCATTCCTCTGCTTAAAACCTCCACGGCTTCCCACTTCTCCTGGAATAACAGACAAACTTTTTGCTGCGGTCTCCTAGGCCCTACGGGATCTCTCTGCCTCTGCTATCCTCCTGTCTCATCTAGGAGACCGTCCCCCCACCATGCTGGCCCTTTAACAGGTTCCTAAAAAGTGAAGACATTTGTACTCCTCTCTGTCCAGAACTTCCATCCTAGACCTTCACAGGACCACCTTCTGGTGCTGTAAACCTCCACTCCAGTATCACCTGCTCAGAAAGTCGTTACCTAATCACCTGTGTAACTTCCGAGTGCAACATCCGTAATAAGGAATAATTACTTCAGATAGCTGTGTACCTACTTGATTATTTGTTTTCTTCCTTCTTTACTGAGATGTAATACACAGGGTACATTGTGTAAGTGTAAGGCATACAGTGTGTTTATTTAATACACTTATATGTTGTGGAAGGATTACCAAGGTAAGGTTAGTAAACATTTCCATCACCTGATATAATTATCATTTCCTTTTGCCATTAAAACACTGCAGATCTATTCCTCTAGCAGCTAGCCAGTGTCTAGTACAGTACTGTTGACCAAAATCACCACCCTCTACATTAGTTTCCAGAATGTAATCATCTTATAACTCTAAGTCTGTACCCTTTGACCAACGTCTTCTCATTTCCCCCTGCACTCCCCAACCCTATTTCCATCATTCTATTCTCTGTTTCTATGAATTTGGCTTTTTTAGATTCTACATATAAGTGACAGATTATTATAGATTATTTGTTTTCCTCTCACTTATCTCACTGAGCATAATGTCCCCAAGTTCCGTTCATATTGCTGCAAGAGACAGGGTTTCCTTGTTTCTCATGCCTCAATAATATTCCATTGTGTGTATGTTATACATATATACATATGTGTGTGTGTATATATATATTATATATGTGTGTATATATTATGTATTATCTAATTATATGTGTTTATATGTGTATATATTTATATATAATTCTATTATATACATATATATTTGTGTGTATATATATCTTATATATGTAACTATATTATATTTAGTCATCTATCTTTGGTTTTCTTTGTGGTCACCTATGTGTTTTCTTTGGTATTCCAGTGTCTAGCACAATGCCTAACTTTATAAATACTTGTTGGTTGACAAAAGGAATGAAACATTATTGAGTCAGAGTTTGTCTAAATTATAAAGGGAAATTTACAGGGAATCTTGGGTTCAAGTGAACTCTTAAAGTTCTCTAAAGGGACAAGGGAACTCAAGGTTGGGAGAATGCTGGAGTTCTTGGTACCTCTAGCCTAGATAATGGTCTGTCCCTCCCAGTATGCTTCATTGGGATAGTAGAACGTCCGTTAATATTTATTTCTATTTTATCCTTTTCTGGCAAGGAACCTCTACCAGAGAGAATAAAGAAGTCACACATGGGATCTAAGGCTAGGAAAGCAGCAGGTATGTCCATGAGAATCTTATATGTTTGAAGACATATAAGTCTTAACCTCTCTCTATAAGCAGTTTCTACTGTAATTTAGGCCATGAGAAGCTACTAAAAATTGGGATTTTTGCTTTTTTCTGAGAGAATGCCTACTCTTGATGTTAGTGACTTTTTAAAAATTCTCTTTTTTAAAAACTTAAAT
Organism: Lutra lutra; assembly: GCF_902655055.1. Classification (NCBI taxonomy): domain Eukaryota; kingdom Metazoa; phylum Chordata; class Mammalia; order Carnivora; family Mustelidae; genus Lutra; species Lutra lutra. The sequence goes on along the minus strand of NC_062285.1, from coordinate 62,780,207 downwards.
GAAATATTTTAAAGATATTATAAAAACTGTCCTTGCCATCCAAATGTAATAAACATTAACATTTTGCTGTATTTGTAAGTCCTTTTTCAAAGAACTAAAACATGACAGATAACTGTAAAGCCTATGTCCTTTGCTTTCCAATTTAACTCCCTCTCCCTCAACAATGTACACATAAACAACATACTGCTTTTTTTCACTTATCTTTTCAATCTGTCTTTACTGATAACTGCTTCATAGTGTCCTGCTGTATGAATAAACCCTATTCCTTCTGAATTCCTCCGCTAATGAACATTTGGATTGTTTCAAATTTTTTGCCATTACTAGTAGGGTTTTGGTATACATCCTTCATTGGATTTAAGAAGATTCCTTATATTTATAATCTGACAGGACTTTTTTTTAATAACAAATGAATCTTAAACTTTATCAGATATTTTTATTATGATTATCTGCTAAGATGCTTATGTAATTTTACCTTCTCATTTAATGTATTAAATTACTTGGGTAGATTTTCCAGTATTAAACTGTGCTAAATTTGTGAGTTAAAATCAATGTTGTTCAGAATTACAGTTTTAAAATAGTGCTATCTGAGGGCACCTGGGTGGCTCAGTGGGTTAAAGCCTCTGCCTTCGGCTCAGGTCATGATCTCAGGGTCCTGGGATCGAGCCCCGCATCGGGCTCCCTGCTCAGCGGGGAGCCTGCTTCCTCCTGTCTCTCTGCCTGCCTCTCTGCCTACTTGTCATCTCTGTCTGTCAAGTAAATAAATAAAATCTTTAAAAAATAAAATAAAATAAAATAGTGCTACCTGGATTTAATTTGCTAATAATTTATTTCATATTTTGCATCTGTGACAATAAGTGACATTTGTCAATAAGCGTATTGCTTAGTTTTAGCATACAGGGTGTATGTGGGCATGTACAAGTCAATTGTCTTGCTCTTTTTTCCTCTTGTTTGAAATGTTTATCTGTTTCTTGAAATTTCATGCAACTCATCTTTTGTTACCTAAAATATATTCTTTGGAAGAATAGATCTGAGAAAACTGGTCCAATTTAGCAATTATTCACTTATTTTGGCTTTTCTGTTTCTTCTGAGTTTGTTTTAGTATTTGTATTTTCCTAGGAAACCGTCCATATTATTTATATTTTTCAATGGTTAGTCTCTATAAATATACATATACCTTATATATATTTTTTTACAATATTTGTGGTTATGTCCCTATGTTCCTATTGTAATTCATTATTGATGCCTGCTTTTCATTTTTTAATTTTTTAATAAGTTTTCTTAAGGATATATATTTTTTATCAGCCTTTTCACAAAATCGATTTTGAGTTTGTTAATTGTTACTATTGGTGATTTTTTGCTTGTTTTCTCTTCATTTCTGCTCTCATTGTGATTAATTTCTTATCTTGTTTTGTAAGTTACTGCTTTATGTTTACAGTATCTTAAATGATGAGATCGTTTACTGAAAATGATTTTTATTGTTTTTAAGTAAATACATTAAAGTAGAAATTCCTCCTAAATATTATAACTACACAATATAAATTTTGAAATGTAGTGGGGGTGTTTTTGTTGTTCGGCCTTAAATATTTTACCATTTCCTGTGTGGTTTTCTCTTTAGCCCATAAATTGTTGAGAGTTTCAGGGTTTGTTTGGTTTTTTTTTAAGATTTTATTTATTTATTTGACAGACAGAGATCACAAGTAGGCAGAGAGAGGAGGAAGCAGGCTCCCTACTGAGCAGAGAACCCAATGTGGGGCTCGATCCCAGGACCCTGAGACCATGACCTGAGCTGAAGGCAGAGGCTTTAACCCACTGAGCCACCCAGGCACCCCAAGAGAGGGTTTCAGGGTTTTGTAAACTATCACATTACTATTGCTTTCTAACTTAATTACATTAAAGAACATGGTTTGTGTGACAGCACATCTTTGGAAACTGTTGGAACATTCTGTTACCTAATACATGTTCAATTTTTATAAATGCTCTGTGCTTGAAAAGAATGTTTATGCTTTATATATTGGGCCAAATGTTTTGTGTGTACATGTTTATGTACAATAAACTCTTAATTTAGCAGACCAAATATTATTTATCCTTACTAATTTTATTTTGTCTCTTTTATCTCTGTTCTTGATCAAGGTTTTTAAAAATTATTCAACCATGATTGTAGGTGTTTCCATTCCTTCCAAAACGTTGTGTTTTGTAGTTTGAGGCTATGTTGTCAAGTTTATACATGCTCATGATTATTATGCTCTTCTTGTAGATTATTCTTTTATCGTGTGTATATCTGCCTCAATCCTATTAATGCATTTGACTTAAATTTTCTTCTGTTGACTAACATTGCCACAGCAGGTTTTGTTTTGATTATGATACCAGTGTATTTTATTCTGTGGTTTTATTTTATGGTTTGTCTATAAGCCATAAATAGCTTGATTTTTATGAAATCTTTTATTGGTATTTTAATAGTTAAGTTTAATCCATTTATACCTATTTTGATTATTGAAACATTTAGAGTTATTACATCATACTGTGTGTTTTATGTTTACCATGCTTTTTCTTTCCTCCCCACCGTTTCTTTCCTTTAGTTGATTTGATAAAGCTATTGTAATAAAAATTTAAAGGTTTCAGTATCTCGTTCCTTATAATACAGCTATAATTCTTTATACACTGAGCTTTTCTATCTGATTTATAAGCATCACTTAATTAACTTAGAAATGTGTTCCCCAATTCGGCATCATACTTCCTCTCTACAGATTTTTTGTTGTTAGAGTAAATTTTTGTAAAAAAAAAAACTCCTTAATCAAGGGCATCTGGACAGAAAACTATGTTTGTGTATCTGAATAATGTATATATATATATTTTAAAAAGATTTTATTTATTAATTTGACAGAGATCATAAGCAGGCAGAGAGGCATGCAGGGAGGGGGGACAGGAGCAGACCCCCTGCCGAACAGAGAGCACGACACAGGGCTCCATCCTAGCACCCTGAGATCATGACCCGTAATGTCTATATTTTAAACTCAATTTTAAATAATAGTTTAGCTGGGGATAAAATTATATTTTGTGCTGCCAGCAAAACTCCAAGAAATTGGGGCAAACAAGTCCTTCTTCGAAGGAGAATCTGGGTAGTTCTTCACAGAGTCCACCACAATTCTCCTTCTGTCCTGACATGATTTGAGGGACGTCACAAATTGAGTCCCCATGAAAGCAGCGTGGCTCACATTCTGTTGCTCAACTGTTTCATCCTCCCTTACCATCCCACATAGACTACTTTATGTAAATTATGAAGCTCTGGCAGGTGTCACAGCCCATTTTTAGCTTACCTTTACAGTCTGGGGGATCTACCATTGTCCCTGTTTCCTTTTACACAATTAGTCCGGCATAAGTTTCCAATGATATATGGAGCAAATGTTGTCAGATCTTGGTTGTTGTCATCGTTGTTGGTGGTTGTCATTTGATCTGAGAGGATCTGAACTTTTGTCAGTTCAACTCATTTATATTTATTTTGATTTGTGCTTGTTAGAACACACTTTTGCTGTCTAATTTTATATTTTCTACTTACTGTATTTGATTCTGATTTTCTATCTTCCACTTGATAGATAAAATTTTGTCTGATGTGAAAGTTATACATTCTATTTTTCTTCTTGTGAGTATTCATCCTTATATTTATTTTTCTATATATTTCTTAACCATACGAATGTTCTATTTTTCCCTGAATAAGACAAATACTTATGCTCTCTTTCCTTTGATCTCCTCTTCTACCCTGCCTTAATCCTGAAGTGTAACAATATTACCATCTTGACTTTTCTACTTCATTAAGGGTTGTTAGACACATTTTAAAAATCTGGTTTTATAGGCGAAAGGTTTACCTTAATAAATTATTGAATCATTCTTATTACTCAAATATTTCTGTATTAAAATAAATGAATGCAGTAAGAATTATATATCATATGTTTGAATTTAAATTTGATACAGACTCTTTTGTAATTTGCTTGCCTGTCTTTAAGAACTGAACTAGGGATCTGGGGTATCAAAATTAGGGAAGATTTTATAGAAAGTTCTGAGCATGCAGGTTAAAAAGGCATACCACAAGCCAGACAAAATTAAACCATGAACTATTCTGGAAAATTTCTTGAACTTCAAGGGTAATGAAAAATTTCTATGACCTTTCAGGCAAAAAATTTTGTTGCCTACAAAGAAGGAAAATTAGCCTTACCTCCAACTTTTCTTGTGTAACAGTAATGCCAGAAGACCATGAAACAAAGATCACAAATTATAAAGGGGAAATTGTGAAATGCAAGCATGTGATAACCTGATGAATTGTTGACTGTTTACCTAAGCTACAGATAAGAACTTAAAATGCATTCTGTCCTGGAGATAAAATAATCAAAACTTAGAATGGGAAATATGGGATATAAAAAAGGGGGTTGAAAATATAAAAATTAAGCAGAATTTACTGTAAATAATCATTGGAAATACAGTTACAGGATCAAACATGTATAGTAAACCAATTCAAAAGAGAAAATCTGAAAGATTATAATTTAATAAATGTAATCTGGACCCCAGATTATAGCAACAAATTGGGAACTAGCTACCTGGATACAGAGGGAGAGAGAGACCTATGCATATGGGACTGGTTCTTCCTTCCCTGGAGGTGAAATTTCAGGCCAGTTTCATGACTTCTCATTACCCTCTGGTAGTAATTAATATGTCAAATGATAATCACAATTTAAACTCTATTAAAAGATTATCCCCTTTCCCAACTCAGGCCTTTTTACAAACAAATTCTCTGTGAGAAAAGTGTTATTTGTTGGCTTCTCTTTCCTGGCACTGTTATTGCTCCTACACCTCTTCTAAGCTGGTTTTTGGACATTCATTATGTTGGAACCTAGAGACAGAGAAAAGTAAATCGGCAAGAGAAAGAGCTAACCTCATGAATAAATTTGGAGGAGTACCAGTAAATTAAAGTTGCCCAGTGATTATGTTCCATGGGTCATACTTGTTCAATATGTGTAATAGTCTCACAATTATATCCTTTGTTTTGTCTCCTGTCCTATCTCCAGCATCATGGATTGCCTGGCACACCACAGGAATTCAGCAAATATTTGTGATGAATGAGTGGATAAATAAGGAAGTGTATGATACACAGAAGAGATGCCCTAAAACAAAATGGCAAAGGTTAAAAAACAAGAATGGGCCAAAGTTTTCCAGTCAAGTATAAATTAAAATAAAATAGAGGAAGGAGGATAGGTTGTATAAAATAGAATCCAAGTCAGAAAGAAACAGTATAGGGGAGCCTGCGTGACTCAGTCAGTTAAGTGTCTGCCTTCGGCTCAGTTCATGATCCCAGGGTCCTGGAATCGAGTCCTGCCTCGGGCTCCCTGCTCAGCGGGGAGTCTGCTTCTCACTCTGCCCCTCCCCCTGCTCATGGTCACTATCTGTCTTTATCTCTCTCTCTTGCAAAAATAAATACATAAAATCTTTTTTTTAAGATTTTATTTATTTACTTGTCAGAGAGAGATCACAAGTAGACAGAGAGGCAGGCAGAGAGAGAGAGAGAGAGAGGGAAGCAGGCTCCCTGCTGAGCAGAGAGCCCGACGCGGGACCCGATCCCAGGACCCTGAGATCATGACCCGAGCTGAAGGCAGCGGCTTAACCCACTGAGCCACCCAGGCGCCCCAAATACATAAAATCTTTAAAAAAAGACAGCATAAAAGGCATTAGTCCATAATAAGAACATATCAATGACCTTTAAGCACTAAATGAAATAGTTTTAAAATATAGAAAGTATGATTGTTAAAAATCAAAGCAGAAAGAAAAACATGTATATTCTAGAAGACTTTATAGACCATTTTTAGCCTTTGACAGGTCAAGTATACAAAAAATAACAATGACATAAGGAATTTGAAATTTAGGGGAAAAAGAACCCTATAAAAATATATAATTCCTATGTCTTGGGTATATTTACAAAAAGGGATACTGTGAGAGATTTATTATGTTGGCCTACCCAATATCATTCTAAACTTGATTCTCTATAAAATAGGTACATTTTCAGTTTTCCTTCTCTATCTGTAGGCTCTTTTGTGGCTGGAGGTGCCCACGGGCTTTAGTTCTGACCAAAGACACATCAGCGAGGACCAGCTAGTATTGCCTCTTGGCCTTCCTCCTCTTGCTGCCTACAATATCCACCAAATGCCTGAGATGCAGCCCCTCTCTGCATATCAGCAGGACAGGAAAAGGGAAACAACCCTGTTCCTTCATGGCAGTCCTGGACTTCTTACTGTGGACTCTTTGAGGAACAAGAATTAGCCCCTTACTCACGCAAGCCCCTTACCAGGTCTTCTGGTACTACCTGTTAGGCCCAGTGCTAATTTACATGGTCACAAAACACATCAATAAGTACACCAACACAGAGCCTGTCTAAGCCACGTCCTCTAACCAACAATTCAACAAAACTGGAAATAAGTGATAAGAGTTTTAAAGTCACTTATAAAATTTAAGGTGCTCTCAGTAAGTACTGGCAAAGAAGGAAATAAGAATGCAAACATAGGGGCACCTGGGTGGCTCAGTGGGTTAAAGCCTCTGCCTTCGGCTCAGGTCATGGTCCCAGAGTCCTGGGATGGAGCCCCGCATCAGGCTCTCTGCTCAGCGGGGAGCCTGCTTCCTCTCTCTCTGCCTACTTCTGATCTCTGTCAAATAAATAAATAAAATCTTTAAAAAAAAAAAAAAAGAATGCAAATATATACTAGTTGGACAGAAATAAGGTGTTAAATTAAGAATTCTCAAGATATAATAACCTAATTGCAAATTCTATACATACCCCCTTAGGATTTTTTTAAAGATTGATTGATTGATTGATTTGTCAGAGAGGGAGGAAGCACAAGCGAGTGAGAGAGAGTGAGAGCACGAGTGGAGAGTAGGGGACACAGAAGGAAAAGCAGGCTCCTCGCTGAGCAAGGAGCCTGATGTGGGGCTTGATCCCAGGACCCCAGGATCATGACCTGAGCTGAAGGCAGACGCTTAATGACTGAACCACCCAAGCATAACCCCATTTAGGATTTCTTATCAACTGTTTCTCATTTATTTTTTTTTCCCTAAAATGTATCACTTTCTCATATACTACATAAACAACTTTATCTTTTTCACTTTCCTCTATCAGTGTGAGCCCTATGAAGTCAGGGATTTATGTTTGTTCTGTGCACTGATCCTCAGTAGACATTCAATAAAATTGTGAAATGAATGACTAATTCCACTGAAGACAGAATACATAATCTTAATTTTTATTATTAAAACTAAATATGAAAATAAATAATCCAACTCAAGTTGAAAGAGATAAACATCAGTCAATCATCTAATAAATAAAATACCTAAGTAAAGCAGAGAGAAAAGTAATAAAGAAAAACCGAAATGAATTTTGAAAAGTAAGGTTTTATATTAAATGAAACACTTCTTGATGAGAAAAATACAATAGATAAACCTTTGGTAAATCTAATAAAGAAAAGTGGAAAATCCCTAACAAAAATAGGGACAAAAAAAGCTATTATAACAGATAGAAAGGAGAATAATTAATGATGGTAGAGAACTATTTATAATTCCCTGCTTCTAATATTTAGCCTTGGAAAATAGAGAGTTTTCTGTGAAAATAGGAATTTTATAAAATTGACTTAAGACGGTCAACAAAACCGGGACAGATCAATAATCATCAGTAACCTAGAAATGGAAGGTTATTAAATCATTATTTAAGAAATAAAAGACTTTCAGGAGGATTTTTTCCAGTGGTTCAAACTGTCGAGGAGATAAAACCTCTGTGCCATAGCAGCTGCTGAAGAGCACAGCAAAACATGAAATTGGGGATGAAGTTTATCAAGTGGCTTTTCACTATCCATTGGTGGTATTTTCTTCCTGAGCCTACTGATCTGATTTATAGTCTTAATAAAAATCCTAGTAGTAAGTCGCTGCTGCATTGTCGTGTGGAGAACTCTTTTCCTGCACTGTTGAATTCAGTCTGCTGGTCCAACCACACCACAGAATATTAAACAGCCAATTAAAGGGGAGGTTCTGAGGAAGTTTTTATGACATGAGAAAACACTGATGAAATAATAGTGTTTTCTTTATTCCATTTTATTCCCTCTGGTGAGGTGAAAATTTTGCATCGCTCTTGCCTACGGCCTCTCTCAACTTTAAATTCCACCTTGTCTGGAATTCCACTGCCTCCCTGGTTTTTGGGGTTTCTTCCAGTGTGCTCTATTGATAACTGGTGGTCTCCAGGGGGCCAGCAAATGGCCTGCCAGTCGTTTGATAATTCTAAAGAAAAAGGTAATGCATTTCCACAACTTGAAATATTAGATTAGTAATGATTTTCATAGAAATCCCATCCCCTGTGTTTTCGAAGATTATCTATGAACTAAAAAGGCATGTCATTTCATCTCAAGGAATACTAAGTCAAGAGCATGAAGTTCTTCTCAGTTCACTTATTTTCACATGATTTGCATATTTGCACATTTCCATTAATTAAAGAACTATATTCAAAGGTGCTGGACAAGTTAGACCTCTTTTCTCTCCCCTACACCGAGTAGCTGGTAACGAGACCATTTGCCTCCAGATTAAAGTTGTGACAACTTCTGCCTGTGTTCTACTTGTGGAAAATTAGCATTTTTTCACATTATTCACATATTTGTATTATTTGGATGTTGTTTACATTTGATATGTTTGCATTTTACCTTTTATGTTATAACTCAAGTCAACAAAATGGATGGGTGGGTTGAAAGTGTTATATTAAAGAGTAAGCAGAGTCATTGGCAAGCTGATTTGAAGATGTATATGGAAATCAAAAGGATCTAGAAGAGTCAAAACGATCTTTAAAAAGGATGGGATTTACTTTATTAATTTTAAAAACTATTTTTTATGACTTCGAATGGCTTATGTGGTGTACGTATTAGCTTGGATAACCTGAATCTGTCACTTAAGGACTGAAATGCATAAGATAATCAGAATATTTAGTAAGACAGGGACGCCTGGGTGGCTCAGTTGGTTAAGCCGCTGCCTTCGGCTCAGGTCATGATCCCAGAGTCCTGGGATCGAGTCCCATATCGGGCTCCTTGTTCTGTGGGGAGCCTGCTTCTCCCTCTGCCTCTGCCTGCCGCTCTGTCTGCCTGTGCTCGCTCTCTCTCTCTCTCTGACAAATAAATAAATAAAATCTTAAAAAAAAAAAAACAAATGAATGAATGAGTCTAGAACACAGCATGTTGAGAATCATACGCTGCCAAAATAATGGCTAATTTGATTTCGTTCTTCCTTTCTAAAGAAAAAAAAAAAAAAGAATATTTAGTAAGACAAAGCAAATAGTACAATGGTAGAGCAGTTGACCCTTTCCCATTACTTGATCATTTTCTTCCCTTGTTTGAAAAGAGATTGACAATACTGGGTCTGTTTAAAAAAAAAAAAAAAATCACATCCAGGGCACCTGCCTGGCTCAGTCAGAAGAACATGGGACTTTTTTTTTTTTGAGATTTTATTCATTTACTTGACACAGAGAGATCACAAGTAGGCAGAGAGGCAGGCAGAGAGAGAGGAGGAGGAAACAGGCTCCCCACCGAGCAGAGAGCCGAAGCGGGGCTCGATCCCGGGACCCTGGGATCATGACCTGAGCTGAAGGTAGAGGCTTTAACCCACTGAGCCACCCAGGTGCCCTGAATATGTGACTCTTTTTTTTTTTTTTAAACACAATGGCTTTTTTTTTTTTAAATTTATTTATTTGAGAGACAGAGAGAGAGCATGAGAGGGGAAGTCAGAGGGAGAAGCAGACTCCCCATGGAGCTGGGAGCCCGATGTGGGACTCGATCCGAGGACTCCAGGACCATGACCCGAGCCGAAGGCAGTTGCTTAACCAACTGAGCCACCCAGGCACCCCTGAATATGTGACTCTTGATCTCAAGTTGTAAGTCTGAGCCCCAAGTAGGGTGGAGAGATTAATTAAAAATAAAATCTTTAAAAATAATAATAAAATAAATAAATCACATCCAAATGTTGGAACTCTCTGCATCCTCTGATTGGAAGAGGGGTCCAATTTCCAGCATGGCAGAGTGTACTGGTGGCTGGTCCATTGGAATTGGGAGGTCCCTGTCCTTTTTGGTTCTTGCATCTGACTGAGCGTTACCCACGGCAGAACACCTGCTACTAACCTCTCTTAGGATTTATGCTAGAAAAATATGCCGAAGTCTCTTTTTCCGTTTCCTCTTTCCTGCCCCTACTTGTTAGAAAGTTCCAGATGACTCCTGAGCCTTTCTCCAGATCCACAGTTCAGGCTAGACTAGCACCAAGAATTTCATACACTCTATTTAAGACAGGTTGTCACAAGTTTAATTAGCTAGGTTGCTACCAGCTGTTTGGTATAGGGAGAGAAAAGGTGTCCAGATTCACCAGATATAATTAATTATCCTGATGATGACCCCAAACATCCAGCCCCTTCATGCTCTTTGTATCAGCTGGTCTGAGATGGAGCGTCTGAACTTCCTGGTAAGGGATCCTTCCCTGTGTGTGCTGTTCCGTGGTTTTTATTCTTTGGTTTTCTGTCCCAGCAGAGAAGGAAACAGCAGAATGGAGGGGATTGACAATAATTGAGGGAAGAAATAATTGACAGAGTAAGTTTCCTGAGGGTCTGGAAAGACAGAATTGAGAACACAGGTAGAACAGTAACAGCAACACTTTTTGTTAAATGGGGAGAAGACAGGAAAGCAGGTAAAAAGGATGGCCTTGGAGAAATTATCATGGTGTTTTGTATGCAATAGTGACTCAAATACTTGCTGAATTCAACGGTATTAACTAGTGACACAAACTACCGGCTCTTAATGAATAAGGAAACGTGTCACTGAAACATTATACCCAGCTATCAGCCATGTGGAAATTTGACAGAGATATTTACAGCAAAGTACTGGGCTGGGTTCACCATGTGGTTGACCTAATAGAGTAAATGGTAAACTCAGTAGTCTCCTATTCTTCTAATTATAATGATTACCAAATGCACCTTGTTAGTCATACCAGGACTAACCTGCACCGGCAGCAGAAATCCTCTCCCAGCTAACAAGGATTGAGCTCTTAAGTATCAGGCTCTGCGCCAAATGCCTAAATACATTGTAGTTTCATTTAATTTCCCACAACAACACAGCGAAAGAAAGTGACTCAGAGAAATTAAGTACTTTGCCAAGGCCAGAGTTCTAGAGAGCAGGGCTGAGATTCAAACTCAGATCTGCCTTGCTTGAAAGCCCACTCCATGTAATTAAAATGAATTAATTTTAAAGATCGACCTTCCATAAATTAATTTCATGCTAGAAAGATACTGTTGAGTTACCTAACAGAGACAACGTCCCACAGATAAACGCCACCAACTTAACCCGACTCTGTGGTATAGCTCTATAAAGTGTCATAGATTTGTGGGTATTTTCAGGAAACTGACAACTAGTGGACAGAACATAACTTTGTGTTCATCTCTAGCCTTCTGTATTCCGGTGAGAAAGCAATTTTAAAATGCCTCCTATTTCTCTCCCTCTGAATTTGAGGTCCTCTATTATTTTCTGTTGTCAAAACTCAGACAAACCTTATTATTTTATTAGGTCATTGGATATGATTTATTCGTCTCCCAGGAGGAGTGACTGTAGGAAGGGAGAGTGACAGGACTTATCAGGCCCCAAGTGGACTGAGCTCACCCATTAAGTTAGCCTGTCTGCCCTGTTCTTGACAGTTATTAATGCTTCTGTCTCCTGTTGCTTTCACTGCCTCCTCTTCAGGATCAGCAATTCCAGATGTCATTGTTACATCGTGACAGTACTCACAGTCCAAACAGGCCAGTGGTTTCCATGTCTTGGGCACAGTCCTTCTGTAACAGTGCCTTGGTTGGCCACCTTCCCATACATCCTCCTGGAAGCCCAAAACAACCACCCTGAGCCAGTCACAGCCTCTGAATAGGAACAGTGAGAGATACGATTTCCTTGTATCAGTCAGATGTGCTAGGTTATGCTGTGGTAACAAATGACCCCAAAGTCTCAGTGGCAAACAGCAACAAAGGTCTATTTCTCATTCGTATTCATTGTCCATTGTTGCTTGACCCTCAGCTCTGACTGACACCAGCTTCACTCCAGGATGAAACTAAAGAGCAAACCTCTCCGGGAGCATTAAGACTGTGGTAGAGGAAAATGAAGCATGATAAAACTCAAGCTCATTCTTAAATCTCCTTTCCCCACTTCATCCACAAAGCAAGTCATATACATGGCCACTCCTGATACGAACAGAGAATGTGAAATCCTCCTTCAGGGAGCAGTGCCCCATGGAGTGGCAAAACCATTTGAGCTGGAATATGATTTAACACCCTCACTTTGGATACCTGTCACAATGTCACCAAATTGTCTTAGAAGGAGCACCGTCCGTGGACCTCAAGTCTCAAGATTTCACAAGATGCTGCCAGAGCAGCAAAGACCTGATCGCTTTCTCAGCCATGCCGGCCATATTGAGTTGAGCTCCTCCAACACTGACAGGTGGCACTGGTGTCCTAGAGACTTCCTGAGGTGAGTCAAGGTGTTGCTCCTAGTCTTTCTAATTTGTAGACCCTGTGATCCTGACACCTTAAGAGGCAGACCTCAACCCTTGCCCAGCCCCTGGGGCTAAGTACATAGAGAAGTTCCTCCACCAGAGGCCGCATTTGTGTCAGTGAGGGATGCTCTGCCCCAAGCCACTTCTTTTTACAGCCTGTCAGAGACCAAATTAGATCACTTTGAAGGAATACATTATGACCCATCTGTCCATTCACATAAATCACTGACCTTCCTTTTTTTTGCCCTAGCAGAAGGGTGTTCAAAACAGTTGTCTCTGTGATAAATCTTGACCAGTTTAGTGGCATAAATGTTGTTGTGCTTGATGTTTTATGCTATGATTTTTGCTTTATTGAAATGTATAGGACTTAAATAAGATAATGCCGTCCTCGGCAACATGAGGTACATATTAAATAAAGATGATTTGAATTTTATTAATATACAGAAAATGCCAGTGCAGGAAGTTCTTCTTCTAAATATAGTTATTCAAAGCCCAATTGAAAATCATTTCAAAAGTGTTAATAATATAATTTTAAATACACCATATTGGAGCTGCACACACACATACACATACACACACACACACACACACACTATATATATACATATATATGTATATATATATATACACACATATATATAATATATATAATTGTGATTTATTATAAGAAATATATATATAGTCTTCATCCCCATTTCTGGCTCACAGATCTCAAAAACCTTAGAATTTCCTAAGTATTGAAAGTGATAAAGGTGCCTTCTGTTATGCTAATGAGGTGGTTGCCAGTGGAACCAACTACTTGTTTAGAGGGTTGGAACTTTCTGTCCCACCTCAGACCTCCAGAGAAGAGGGGCTGGAGATTGAACAGTCAAGAATGCCCAGTGATTTAATCAGTCATGCCTATATAAAGAACGTCCACAAAAAGCCAAAAGGATGGAGTTTGGAGAGGTTCCAGGTTGATGCACACATGGAGATTTAGGGAGAATAACCTACTCTGAGAGAGCATGGAAGCGTTGAGCCCTTCCCACATATCATACCTTGCTCTATGCATCTATTCCCTCTGGCTGTTCCTGAGTTGTATCCTTTGGTAATAAACCAGTGATCTAGTAAGTAAAATGTTTGAGTTCTGGGAGCTGCTCTAGCAAAGTAATTGAACCTGGGAGAAGGTCCTGGAAACCACTAATTTCTAACTAGATGGTCAGAAGCACAGATGACAACCTGGACTTAAAATTGGCACGGGGGAGTGGGGGTGCAGTCTTGAAGGACTGAACCCTTTTGAGTTGACCTGTAGGACACCCCACTAGTGTTTGAAAATTGCTTGGTATTATGTAGGAAATCCTCCCCAGCATACATATGCACATACACATGGAAATTGGGTCCAGGAAACTAAATATATATAATTCAAATAATTAATCAAGTATCAAGCATTTACTACTTCTATAAATCAGGGAGACAAAGAGAACCAATGTAAAAGTATCTCGCATGGTAACATTTTATAAATAGCCTATAACTATTATTATAACTGTTATTCCATTGTAGTCGAGCTTTTAAACTTATGTTAAAACAACTGGTATTTCTTCATCTAAGAAATATTTATTGAGGGGCGCCTGGGTGGCTCAGTGGGTTAAAGCCTCTGCCTTTGGCTCAGGTCATGACCCAGGGTCCTGGGATCGAGCCCTGCATTGGGCTCTCTGCTCAGCGGGGAGCCTGCTTCCCTTCCTCTCTCTCTGCCTGTTTCTCTGCCTACTTGTGATCTCTGTCTATCAAACAAATAAATAAAATCTTAAAAAAGAAAAAAATAAAGAAGTATTTATTGAGCAGCAACCATGAGCCAAGCACTGTTCTACGCACAGAGGATACAGCAGGCAAAAATCCCAGTCCTCTTGGAACTTGGGTTCCGGCTGAGGAGAAAGACAGGAAATGAAATATAGTGGTGATCCTCTGTATGCTCTTCCTGACATACCTTCCAGCCTTCTCCACAGACCACATCAACAAACTCATTTGCCCTCTCTTCTCCAGTGGGATTTGGCCAGTGGGAGGGACTGGGAGCTCAAGAGGAGAAAAAAGTTGTGGACTTTGTTCATCATGGAAGGGACATATCCTTCTTCCCAGGGTGTCTTCCAAGTTGTTATCCTTTCTAGATTTTTCTCTCACCTCTAATAATTGCTCTTTCACTTTTCCCTTACAGACCTGGAGGTGTCCATGGCCCCCCATCCCTACTGCCACTGTTGTCAGCCCCACAGCCTTACATGAGCCCTCACTGGTTTCCCTGAACCTGGCCCACATCCTTGTCACTATTTCTTTGATTATACTGTGTTCCAATCACCCAGTTCAAGGATAATGTGTCTTGTTATAATCCTGACTGATACACAAAATAAGGAAATAAGTTATATAGTAATATAGATATTGGTAAGAGCTATTGAGAAACACAAAGCAGCACAAAGGGTTAAAGCTCGGGGCAGGTAGGTGCTTTCTAAACAGCCTGGTCAGTGAAGGCTTTTTCATAGAAGTATGTAATGCTACAAGTGTGCCTATCTCCCAGCAGAAGTTTCCTCTCAAAGGAAAGCAAAAATGGGAAAGGAGCTCCAAAATTTAAAACCTGGAATTCAGGAACATCACTGGTTGCAGTAGAGGCAAGAGTAGGGGTGAAGTCTCAGAGCACTTGCATGTGGCCTTGTCCTCCTCACGGCCCACACAGTGACAGCCTTCACCAGCCTCAGCCTTGGTTTCTGTGGCTCTCAGTCGATTGGCCTTGGACTCTGAGACCTTCAGAACCAAGGGTGATACAAAATACTCGGTTCTTAACCCTCCCCAAATTTTATACCGCATCCCTCCAGAGAAACACGGAACCCCTCATCCTACCTTCAGGAATAGTTTTCATGGAAGCACGTCTTAACGTTCTGTCCTCATCTTTCACCCACAGCTGGAAAAAAAATGTTTCACGTGTATTTGTCTTTTCATCTCTATCTGTAAAATTGATGTTAAGTTTCCTGTTCCCGTTTTTCTCAGTGTCTTCTTTACAAAACTATCAGATAAATTACCTCAGATGTCAGGAGGAGGAAGGTGTTCTCTCTCTGGATGAACCTGGATGCTTCCTTCTCCTGGACAATGAGAAGTAGGTACCCCTTCGTGTTTTCCTCTTGGCATTGGCTGACAGGAAACTTAAACCTAAGTGTCATGCTAGATTGCTATGACTTTTCTCAAAGATGTTTTCTTAATGTAATGTTCTTTTCTAGTTTCCTTTCTGTGGTTTTTGTTTTATATGTTTTCTTTTATCGTATTTGATTTTCTTATAGAACTAGGTAGGCCATAAATAAATATTCTAATGCGATCTAATTAAAACATCTTATTTTGATTTGGTTGACAATTTTTCCTGACCTTATCTACATCAAAATAATCCATGAATTATGAATACGAAAACTTTAGCCAATTAAAATTACTGGTCTCTATGCTAACAAAAACAAGCAATTTGACTGACTTTTCCCACTCAAGAGACCGCGTTTCTTCATTCATGAAAAGAAAAAACAATACTTCTAGGTAATTTATTATTGTCAGGATCGGTGCTCAGGACCGAGGGCTCAAAGCTAACTGTGGCACAGACCTTATCCTCAAGGAATTTACTGTCTAGAATTAAGTTTATTTACTCTTTCAAACTTCTCATTCAGAACCAGTATTTATTTGTAGCTAAAAACTAATTTGCAAAAGGATACATTTTTTTAAAGCAAAATTAGCCTTCCCACTTAGTTCTGTTCTCTCATGCCAACAGAGACGAAAGAAAGAAAAATTCTAAACATTCTGCAGCAGTTGCTTGCTCCCAAATGAACACGAGGTTGGTTGTAAAATACTTCCCACCATAAGCACTTAAGGAGGCCCCACAGCTTCTGAAAAGCCGCTGGACACTGGGACACTTTTGCTCCCTCTCCACCCTGCTCCCTTAAAACATTTCAAATCAATTATCTGCCCTCGAAAGCTTGAAATGTAGCCACCTAATAGGTCAGGCCATCTTTTCATATCAATCATAATTCCTAGAAAGTTTTGTAATTTTCCAGGTTTAATAAATCACTGTGTGCCGTTGATCTAGGCTAAAACTAGCCACTGAAGTATTTTAAGACCTCCCAGTTCCAGTTTGCCTAGCCCCGGTGAATCTTCTACTTCTCTAACATTCATACCTTTGACACATATTCATTAAGCACCAGAGTGTTCCAGGCTCGATACTATGTGTGCGGGGATTTAAAAGGTGAACAAGACAGACATGTTCTCTGCCCCCGTGGAGCTGTGTCGAACAGAGAATGCAAGGAGGAAACGTGTCACTGTGAGGAGGACAGAGACTCGTGTCTGTTGCCTTCACTGCTGTGTTTCTCAAGCAGGTAACGATGCCAAGCTCAGGAAGTATTTTCTGGAAGAATAGTATGAAGGAGGGAAGCACAGAGTCTACAAGGTCATTCACCGGGGGACCTCAGCAGGTCTGGGAAGCTGAAGGGGGTCAGCCTAATGAAATGGCATTTCCTCTGCTACTTGAACGAAGAGTTGAAGAGGAGAGGCAAAAGGGATACACGTGGAAGGAAAACTTGGCTCAGAAGCCCAGGGGAAAAGGAACTGAAGTTTTATTCATGCAACCATATAGACAAACATACCCAGAATGGCTGGCATGGAAAGAGGACAGAGCAGCGTGATGACAAGAGATGGGACTGAAATTCTTGATATAAGCACCAGCTTAGACAATCTTACCAAGCAAGTTAAGGATTTGGTACTTTATCCTACATGCAATGGGAAACCATTGATGTGTTTCAAGTGCATGGGGGACATGATCAGATTTGTATTTTTAAAAGATTCTTCATGGGATAGAGAGAAGTCCTTGTAGCTAAATTAGTTAAAGGATACCTTGATTCTCCTAATCTTCCTGTTGCTCTACACTTGTTAGTCCCCTTTTTGCCTGCTCTGTAGTGTTCAATTTATAAAACATCTTTGTCAAAATCCCATATCCCTCCTGTGAGCCCAGGCTTTCCCCTCAGAGACGGCAGCATCATTGTCTCTTATCAGAGACTTTGTTCCTTCATCCATGTTTTTTTAATCCCATGTACCCTTCCAATCATAAACACAACATACCTTGATTTTCAATACCATAGACAAGTACTTATACCTCAAGATTCTTCTCTCCTCTGTAATGACTCAATGCACTTAAAACCCCAAAAAACAAATTCAAACCCCTCTGCCTCAGGAAATGCAAAGCTCTGCACGATTCCAAGAATACCCAGACAATGTTCGCATTCCTCTGGTGTGGTTTGCTCTCTTGTTCCAATCTGCTGCTCCCTAATCATTTCTGGGGAACTCATCATCACTTTTATATGCCACCCCAACAGTCTGCAGGTGTACCTTGCCCCCAATCACAGATCTCCCTTCAGCCCCTGAAGCACAATTGAGGGCTTAAGGACAGAGGAGAATTTCAGAGAAGAAAAACACAACCAAACCTATCAGCTCTCACTGTTATCACATCCTTTAAGTGGAGGTCCTGGGTTGGTCGGTAGTTTCCTCTAGAGCCCTCAGCCTGCTGCTCTGTTTTCAGAACCAGTGTCAGTTCAAATGAGAGTCTGGTTCTTGCTCAACCTCCCTCCCTGTGAGTAGAGCCCAAACATTCCTTTTCCCTTAACCCCAGCCAGAGGGGCTAAAACAGGCCATCCCGTAATAATCTGCAAGGGTTGTCAACCTGTGCAGAATGATGACAGCTGTTTACACTCCTCTGTGTTTCAACATTTCCCTTCCAGACTAGCTGCTGGGATTTACTTAACTTGGAAAACCAAAAGGCCTGTTACAATGTCTTCTTCCACACTAAAAAGGAATCTTCCTTTGAAAAGCAATTCTGCAACATCTCCCTAGAACACAGACATGGAGCCGTTTTTTAAGTAACATTTTTTTATTCGCTTTATAGATGTACAGATATGTTTAATGGGGGGGAAATTACACACACACCCACACAGCGGTTCTCAAATTTTCCAAACTAATTACTCCTAGCAACTGAGAATTCCAAGAGGAGTGGAGCATGTTTTCTCAAAGCAGACAATGGCAAACATATTATTTCTTTGGAGTCTTGTATTTTATCTTCTAAATTTCACATACATTTTTGCATCTGCAGCATAATATGTCCATTTATTTCAATACATAACAATAAAATGAAATACACTTAAACCCAGCCATAGTGCTCTAAGTGGGATCCACAAATTTCTATCATATAAAATACAGAATTGAATTATTCCAAGATTATTGAAATGACCTTGGCAAGCCTACAGATATGGGAGTTCTGGGAGGCCCCCAACTTATCTACATGTTTGCCATTATCCTAAGTCTCACTGATATTCTGATACTTTTTGAGAAGAACTATAGCATGTGACTTATACCAAAAAAACTTGGTGAGGAATGAATATAGACTACTGAAGCTTCACCATAACACACTAGTTTGGCACTTGTCAGGGTTCAGTCACTAGGTAAGTGACTTAATCCTACCCACCAACTTTGATGAGAAAATGTAACTCAACTTCTTGCCTCAAAGAAATTAGAAATTATTACGTAAAATGAAATCTTGATGCCACTTTCAAAGTGTTGAAACTTTAAATGTTTTCTTCACCATTGGCTCTTAGAAAAGAGCCTAAAGCAAGGATTAAGATGCCAACATTTTACCTGAGAAGAGGAAGGCTGGAGCAATCAAGGTGATGGGGAAAAGTGCAAAGCGTTGTTTTCAGAGCAGTTTGCTTCTCTCAGGATCAAGATGACAACCCTAAGGGAGGCTCCTTGGATTGATTCACTCAGTACATGCAAACGCTCTGGAAGAGTAACGTGGAGAAACCACGCTTTAGAGAAGCCCACGAGACAGAGAAAACAGGAAGAATTGATCTGCCTCCTGTTTTCCAGGCTTATTTCAAGAACATCGAATTCCCCCACACTCCATTCTCTGGAGCACCTGGTCACGAAGGCAGAGTCCTCGCTCTACAGTGAGGGGTTTCATAAGTCCAAAAGGGGAGACGACCCCCATGCAGGTGGAGAGCTGAACAAGAACAAGAAGGAAGTTGCCAAGAGCCTCTGAGAAAGTTCACAAGGTTTGTGTCTCCCAAACAAGCAAGTTACACACAAAGGACAAAAAATTCTTTCCTATTCAATGCCTAGCAGATGTCCAACAAAAAAAGATGATCGTCTTAACCCAAAGATGAACAAACTTCACATAAAGTCTACAACATTGATATCCAGGATCTATAAAGAACTCCTCAAACTCAACACACAAAACAGATAATCATATCAAAAAATGGGCAGAAAATATGAACAGACACCTCTCCAATGAAGACATACAAATGGCTATCAGACACATGAAAAAATGTTCATCATCACAAGCCATCAGGGAGATTCAAATTAAAACCACATTGAGATATCACCTTATACCAGTTAGAATGGCCAAAATTAGCAAGACAGGAAACAACATGTGTTGGAGGGGATGTGGAGAAAGGGGAACCTCTTACACTGTTGGTGGGAATGCAAGTTGGTGCAGCCTCTTTGGAGAACAGTGTGGAGATTCCTCAAGAAATTAAAAATAGAGCTTCCCTATGACCTTGCAATTGCACTACTGGGTATTTACCCCAAAGATACAGATGTAGTGAAAAGAAGGGCCATCTGTACCCCAATGTTTATAGCAGCAATGGCCACAGTTGCCAAACTGTGGAAAGAACCAAGATGCCCTTCAACGGACGAATGGATAAGGAAGATGTGGTCCATATACACTATGGAGTATTATGCCTCCATCAGAAAGGATGAATACCCAACTTTTGTAGCAACATGGACAGGACTGGAAGAGATTATGCTGAGTGAAATAAGTCAAGCAGAGAGAGTCATTTATCATATGGTTTCACTTATTTGTGGAACATAACAAATAGCATGGAGGACATGGGGAGTTAGGAGAAGGGAGTTGGGGGAAATTGGAAGGGGAGGTGAACAATGAGAGACTATGGACTCTGAAAAACAATCTGAAGGGTTTGAAGAGGTGGGGGGGGTGGAAGGCTGGGGGAACCAGGTGGTGGGTATTAGAGAGGGCACAGATTGCATGGAGCACTGGATGTGGTACAAAAACAATGAATACTGTTATGTTGAAAATAAATTTTAAAAAATGATTTAAAAAAAAAGTCTACAACATTGTCCCTCTGATTTGAAGTCCCCAATCTATAAAAATGTTGCAGCAGCTTCTAGTCTGTTATCCCCAAACTAGTATTTAAAATGCCTTCTTGTACAGTTTTCTAAGCATGTGTGTAATACTTGCCCCCTCCCATCATATTCTTGGTTGCTCTAAATCAGGAACAAAAATAATAGAGCATAATAGTTAAGAACATTGATGTTGGACAATTTACTAACCATTAGAATTCTATTTCTTAATAAACTCAGTCTTTTATAAGAAATAAGCACTCTAATGCATAAAAAACACTTTGTAACTCCCTGGCACCTGGTACTTAAATATTTTACATTGCTACTATCATTATTATTATTATTATTCATACCACAAATCAATTAATAAAGTCTGGAACATACCATAAATGTTCAGTCAAATGTTTTGTTCCATGACTGATCCACGTAGGCTATGCTTTTTAAAATACCCCTCCATGTAGGAAGGAATAAAACGCTTTCCGGGTCCTTTCGATTTATTTGTCAAATGAGGGGATTTACCTAAATGATCTCCAAACGCCATCAATTTACTGGTTATTTCTTAAAGTTATTTTTCTTTGTTGAAACATCTACTTGCAATCTCTTCTAGTTACTATCCAAGGTAAGTCTAACAACAGATGCTATTATGGAGAAATTATGAAAATGAGCCCTGGCTGTGTGAGATATGATTCACAGTGATGATGCAGATGAGTTCCACTTGCATATCTCACTGATTTACCAAATCTGAGCAGATACAAAACTAGACTCATCATCTCCTGCTATAAAATTTCTCTTTTTCTCTCTGTCCCAATGAGTAGTTTGTCCATCCATCCAAGAGCTCACGGCAAAGACTAAGGTAGCATTTCCTTTAAGCTCAACATGTCTTGTTATTTGCATGTACATCATATACACGTGAATCCTTCCAGGGTAACCCAGGAGCACCACCTCGTTCCAGCCACCATCATCTGTCTCTTCATTATAGCACAATAATCGCCTTGTTTTTCTACAATGATTCCTGAATCCTCTAATCCATTTTCCACATCCCCAAATATGCCCATTTTAAAATCAAACCTATCTTCCTGGGTTATAATCCTTCTGTGTCTTCTGTCATAGGTTAGGTTATTATAGAAAAAAACACTCTCCCACTTGCCTCCTTCTGTGCCCCAGTGATGTTGTGCATGGCCATGCGACTTCCTCAGGCCAGTGGGATTTTAGTCCATGTGACGCAAGCAGAAGCCATGCCTGTCATTTGCTGTCAGTCTTGTTATTTGAGCTTTTGCTGTGACCATGAGAAAGAGCTTCCTTTGGCAGCTACTGGCCGTTGGGCCAACGCCACAGAGTGATACGTGTGGAGTGGAGCCTCTTTCATTGACCCTCAGATATGTGGCCTCTTACAGCCAAGCCGACCCAGTCGACTTGTGTAAGCAAAAAACAAATGCCTGCTCTCTTATGCCCCTCAGGGGCCATGGTCGTTTGTCCCACAGCAATCACTAACTGCTACAGCTTCACGTAAAGTCCACTTAGAAGGTCCTGGGATCAAGACCCGCATGGGGCTCTCTGCTCAGCGGGGAGCCTGCTTCTTCCTCTCTCTCTGCCTGCCTCTCTGCCTACTTGTGATCTCTCTCTGTCAAATAAATAAATAAAATCTTTTAAAATAGAAAAAGAAAGAAAGAAGGAAAGACTTCAGACAACCTAAAAGGACCGTTATGGGTTTCTTCAGCCTCAACTTATAGCATGCTTCCTCCTCTTCCTCCCCACACTATACTCCGACCTCCCTCTCAGTCCTTCAGATGTGCCAAAGGCCTTGCCCAGCGCGGAGTCTCTACACGGAGTCTGGGTGCTATTTCTCTGTCCTCTCGGTTAAGCCAACTTCCACTCACATTCACTCTATCTGTCCATGCTCCTGCCATGGAAAAACAGCTTTAAACCTCCTCCTCACCAAATACCAGGCTGGGAATCATTCCCCTGTTACATATTTCCTCCTCACTCTGTGCATTTCCTTCATTGCACTCAAAAGAATTGTGATTTATTGGCCTGGGGAAATCGTTAATGTCTCTTACACTAAATAGTGAGCTCTGTCATATCAAGGATGACGTCGGTCTTATTTACCTCTGTACCATCATGACTAGCTTGAATAAACAGTTTGATCACTCATACTTCCTTGTTTGGAGCCGATTGAAATAGTATTTATATACTGTTTATCTTATATCAAATGATGTCAATAAAACTAACATATGTTAGAGCCCTTCGTGGGTTGATTCAACTGAGCAGACAATTTTCTTGTCTTTCTAGGATCCGGCCTAGTTCTCATATTCTTGTCACTATGATACATCTAGGTATGTCACAGATCCAAAATGATAGCTAACACTCTGTCTTTTCTTGTTTTATGGCTAGCAATGTCTTTTGGCAAATTCAATGACGATACCCCGTTTGTAAACAAAAATTGTAAAAGAAATTAGAACTTCCTTTTTAATGTTAAGGAAATTTTTAAATTAAACTGTTGCCAAGGAAGAAGGGTGAAATGAAAATATCTTGAGTCCAGAACTGTAATGGAAGAAGGGGCAAACCAGGTAACAGTGGGGGAAAAAAACAAACCTGTTAGCCCATATATGCAAGAAATTGTAATTGGCAAGAAAAGAAAAAGAGAGCGAGGGAGGGAGGTAGAGGGAAAGAAGAGAGGAAGAGAGGAGGGAGGGAAGGAGGAAGAGAAGAGAAGGGAGGAAAAAAGACTTTCTGTGTCAGCAACCCCAGTGTTTGAAACTGAATTGGAACATAAGCTCCTGTCTATGAAGTCATATCCCTCCTCAGGTTTCAGAAATAGCTGTGAAGGGGTTAACCCACAGTCTGAAGGCTGGAACTCTGCCTGGGCCACTCTCTGCCAAAGCAGCTGTGTAAGCAACAGACTCTGTAACCTTCAGAGCAGCTGTTAGGAGCAGCAGAGAATGAGGGTCAGCCCATATGGGAAAAATAGGTCAAATCAGCATTTTTACACAGAAAACCTCAAGGTAAACCTTCTTGCTGTGTTTTTTGATAGGCCCTTCTATAGTATCGAAAAATCTGTTCTTCCATCGCTATAAACCATTAGCAAGCAAGACCAAGAGGGCTAGATTTTATCAGGCTTCTCTTCAAGAATGACCCACAGAGATGGGCCCCAAAGCACCTGTGTTTCTCTACCTGGGGACAAAACAATTTGATGATAAGCTGAGCTGAATCTTAAGGGTTGTTTGCATGCTGTGGCTGGATTCTCTTAAGTGATACGTGTAAGGTACTTAACATTACACCCATGTAGTGAATGTTTATGGTCTGATCCACCCCCAAATAAGCTCTGTTTCTGTGTTGGGTTACTGCTTCTATTTAGCTGGAGGATTAAAGGAAAAATTGCCATCTTCTTACACATCCCAGCGAGTCACCACCACTGACTGACCCAGGGATGTCTATCCAACAGAAACTGGATTAATAAGAGTATCCCACATCCCCGACACAGTTTATTGGCCTGGGATAGGGAACAGGTATCCTTGGCTTTTCTAAAGTTCTCCTTATGCCACTTTGCTTTTAGGAAAAGACCTACATTAGTACCTGATTTCACTAATGAAAAGAAACTTGAAGAGGATTTTTTTGTTTTAAGAAAAAAGAAGAGTGAAAATAGCACTCATACTTCGTTTGCAGTGGTAGTTCATGGAGGTAGCCCCCACTCTGAGCTACGAGTGGCGCCCCCAAGCTCTTTCCCTGGGAACTACACTCAGCATCTCCACATCAAGCTACCAGAGCTTTGAACTATGTCTGTGAGTCTCTGTGCTGTATCTTGGTTTTTGTTTTTGTTTTTCCTTTTTGGTGCATCTGTTAGCAAGACATGCTAAGGTATCAGAAAAGCACAAGAGAGGTAATTTGGATGGGGTCTTGGAACGCTCAAAAAAATTTTCCACATAAATTGATGTTGATTGCTTCTTCAATTTACACCATTCTAGGTTTTCATAGGAACTCTCTACTTTCAGAGAGTGGGGGACACCTGTACCAGACTTCTGTTGAGGTAACTTAAACTTTTCCTTGGGCTCATTTTGTTGGTTGGTTTGTTGTTTATTAATTTGGGACAAGAGAGAGGGAGAGAATTTGGATTCCTCAGTGGTGCAGTTGGGAAGGAATGAGGGGAATAGCTGCTGGCATCTGTTTCCTGCTGGGTAGTAAAAGCCAGTGTGAGAGAATAAAAGCAGAAAGGAATAGAGAGAAGAGGAAAAAGACCAATCCAGCAGCCGTCAAGTCACCTCTAAAACCAGCCAGAGTCCTGCTTTCTTTCACGTGCAACCCAGAGTTCTGATTAATATCCACTGATCTCTAGTAACAATTCAGTAAGTGATAAATAATACTGTTGACTCTATAACCATACTTTAGAGACCCCCAAATCAAGATTCTTGGTCTGAAAAAGCATCTCTCACATGTGTGATTTTTCTAAAGCCAAGTCTTACAAATGCGTAAATGCCCACTGATACTTTGTCAAATAGGTAACACATCATCTTTTTAAAAGGAATAGAATTCCATGATGTTAGGAATGTCCTCAAATAGGCAGTAACATGGGGGCCCTAATCTGGAGTGCTGAAAGCAATAGATATCAAATGGGAAGACACAGAGTTGATCTACTTCTCTGTAAAGGAAAACAATTCTGAATTGAAAAAAATGGGTTCAACCACAGTGCCTAAAATCTATATTAATATTGTTATTATACTCCTAAGGGTGCCAGAACAAATACATGTTATCTCATTGTTCCTTGGAGAATTTCTTAGAAAGAACTGGAAGGAAGAATATTTATGTGTATGTATGTGTGTGTGTGTGTATGATATTAAAAATATATATGTATGATATTAAAATTAATCGAAATGCTCTCAAGCCCTGAGCAAAATGGCTCTAATAGTTTAAGAGTCCAAGATTGTTGTTCCACCCAGGCTGGACCTTATCAAAAGTGTGAAAGGGGCAAGACCTGTTTTCAGTTTTTCTCATGATATGTGCGTCTCTCAAAACTAACTGTAAACACATTTCTTAGGACTGTCCTGCAAAATTAATTGCTCCCTGCCCCGAACTCCTATAAGATTGTGCTTCTTGTTAAATCTCCCATCCTATATGGTAATTCTACTTTTTCTGCAACAATATGAGCTTTTCAAGGGCAAAGTTTGTTTTGAAAAATAATGTGTTAACCGAATTGATGTTCTCTCCTCAAAGAAGTGAATTGAAGAAATGAGTTAAGCTTCAATAGCTAAAAAATTGCATTAAGATAAGCTCCTTGTGTTCAATTCCCTGAGTACAAAAGCAATGACCGTTTTTGACCATGACCCAAAATAACGAACACATTTTACTTTGTAACACAGTACACATGTACATAAATATATAAAACCAAAACAGAGATTTCACAAAAACAATATTTATTTTTAAAACATGGGACACGTTCTGACATCTAGTTCATTTTTTTCTTTTCAATAATAATAGTTGTGATTCATTAAGGCAATTTTATGACTCCTAATGAGTCATGACCCATAGTTTGAAAATATTGCTCTAATGAGAACATACAGTTTGGTGCATGTTTATCAGAGAAAGTGATAAAGTTGAGTGAAATCCTCAAACCAGGTAAAGTCTCAAAATGGCGAGGATGTCTATAGCTATCTTAACTTATAGGTCACAGAATTATGAATTCCTATTAATATTAGCCCAGGAGCAAAATTTAAGACTCTCCCACTCTCAATATATTTTTAATCTATATATTACAAGATGTATGTAAGATAAGCAAAGTCTTGGAGGATATATTCTTTCCTTCAACAGTTTATTGGGCACCATGCTTTAGGTGCTGGAGTTGTAGGGGTGAATAAAATGTCCAAAATCCCTGACCTCATAGAGTTTACATTCTAGTGAGGAAGACTGAGAAGAAACACAGGCATGTTTAATACAATTTCAGGTAGTCATAAATGTTATGAAAGAAAACAAATTATGGCAAGAGTCTAGAAGGTGGTGGAAAGGGGAAAGGGCTATTCTAGACAGGGTGGTCTGGAAAGGCTTCCCTGTGAAGGTGATACCTGAACAGAGTCTGATTGAGCCAGCTGAATGTCTAAAGAGATGTACCAAGCAGAGTAGAAAGTGTCATAAATATGTTTGTGCTCCAGTAAGGGGCTGCTGGGCAGGTGACATGGTCAGTAGACATAGCAATCACATCCGTAGTATAGATGGACCCCACCACAGCCCCTTCTGAGAGAAACCACCTGGAACATAATCATTGGCCATCTGGCAGAGGTAGGCAGTCATGGCAGTAACATGTTCTCCCCTCTTCGTCCAACATGTCTGCCACGAGGTTTGGCCACTTGAGCCAAGATTCCTAGACTTGGAATTGGTTTCAATAACCTGACAGATAATAAGGATTACTTCCTGTTATGGGTTGAATTGTGTCCCACTCCATATTTCCTATGTTGAAGTCCTAGCCCCTAATACCTCAGGGCGTGGAAAGAGGGCAATTGAAGATGTAATTCATGAAGATGAGGTCCTACTGGAGTAGAGTGGTCCTTAATCCAATATGACTGATGTGTACTCACAAAAGGCGGGGGAGGGATTTGGACATAGATATGCCCACGAGGAGGCCACCGTGTGAATATGGAGATGATCATCTACAAACCAAGGAGAGAGGCCTGGAACAGCCCCTTCCCTAACCCTATCGATACCTTGCCATTGGCCTTCCAGCCTCCTGGACTGCGAGACAATAAATGCTGGTGGTTGAAGCCTCCCAGCTTGCAGAAGTTTGTTATAACAGCCCTCGCAAACCATATACCTCCCTTGGGGGTGCGGGGGCGTTGAGTAGATTCTGTGTGTAGTAAGATGGTTAATATATGGATGAATTGTGGCCCATGCGGCAGACTATGACTCTATAGTATGAATATCTACACTTTTTAGCTGAGCCAACTGCATTTCCCACCCTCCAGGGCAGTTATGTGTGGCCAGATCTTGGAGCTCTGGCCAACGAACTGTGATCAGATGTATCTTGTGGCCGCTTCCAGCAGCCTTCCTTAGAAACAGCGGGCAGCTTTTTTCTTTTTCTGTATTCCTTCTTCCTTCCTGGTGGCTGGAATGTAGACCTGCTGGTGGTATTTAAACCATGAGTGACACTGAGAGTGAAAGCCATGAAGGATGAAGAAGCAGAATGAAAGGAACATGGATGGTTAAAAGCTGTGTGGAACAGATCTTCATCACACCAGCACCGAGTTGCCCTCATCTGGACTTTGACAGGAGAAAGAAACAGTCCTTTATCTGGTCTACACCATTGTTTGGGGAGGGAGGTTAACTTGCCATGGAAACTAATCTGAACGGATGCAAGCATGCGAAGTGAAAGCAGAGGAAAACAGAACCCAAGGGAGGATGTTAGCCATGGAGGAAGGAAAATCAGATTAAGAAGGAAGAATCAAAGCAATATGAGGAAAACCAGGAGGAAATTATATATCGAAAGCTAAGAAGAAGGGAGAAATAAAGCATTAGATATTACTGAACAGATACAAGGACCAGGAAATGTCTCCTGTCTTCTCCAACTTGGTGTGCATGAGAATCATTCTTAGTCTCACTAACATGCCCAATAAGATTCAGGAGGTCGGTGTGGAAGTTCTAAAATGTTCCCAGATGATGTTGGTGTCAATACTCCTGGTACACTTGGAAGGGCAAAGATTGAGGCCAGAGTGGTTCTCAAAGACAGTTCTTGAAGTGGCAACATCAGCATCACCAGGAACCTGTCAGAAATGCACATTCTTGTCTGTACCCCAGACCCACAGAATCGAGGTGGGGGCGTGGCGGGGGGGCAGAGGCGGGGCAGTGGCAGTCTGTTTTACCCATCCGGTGATTCTGTTCACCCATCAGGTGATTCTGATGTCTACTGAAGGTTGACAGCCACTAGTGAGAGCAGTAATAGTAATAACAATGACTCCCACAGACGTCCACCACCAGGTATGGCCCAACCCACGTAAACACCTTTCTTACATCATCTTATTAGCTCCTCAAAACGATCTACTTAATCAGTGAGGAAAATACGACTGAGAGAGGTTATGTACTTTGCCAAGGTCACACAACTCACAAAGGGTGGATCCAAGAAACCATGTCTGTCTGGCCCCCAGTCCTGTGTCCGCTGTCCTTCAGGGTCAGCAGTGTTATCACTAGAAATGATTTCAGCGAGTCTGAAGTCAGGAGCCACACTGCAGCGGCTTTGAAAGGGAGGGAGTGGAAAAGTGGGTGGAGAACACTTTCTCAAGAACTTCAACTTTGAAGGAGAAAAGAGAAACCAAGTAAGAACTGGAAGGTAAGGAATGCGTGTACTGTTTCTTGCTCGATCGTCTGTTTTTAAGAAGAGGAATGCTCAGAACTTAAAGTGGAAAAGAGAATCTCAAGTTTCAGGGATGTGTTAGAGATTTCAAAAGATCAAACCTGAGCACAATCGGGGAAGATGAATGAGGAAGGAAAGACAATTGAGGGTGTCAGGAGTGCTCAGAGGAAATGGGATATTTATCCAGCAAAGGGGAGAGGCTGAGGCAGAACATAATCGTGAACTCTGAATATCTAGTGAGCTATTATATGGAGGGGGAACAAATCTTATTTTTATAGCTCTAGAGAGTGGACCAAGGGATGGAAGTTACAGGGGACAGATTTCACCTTAAAATGAGAAAGAACTATCTAATGATTTAAGTTATTTGGAAACAGAATGACTTGCCCTTTGAGATGGTGATTTTCTTACAGCTGAAAGCACTTAGGGAAAAGCTATTTGACATCCACTAGGCAAGGTGTATAAAGGATTATTCCCGTGAATTCACCAGGGGTTTTAACAATGTTAAAATTTTATGCTATGTCCCTGCACTGCCTGTTCCTTTAGTAAACCACTGAAGTATAGTTACTGCTTATGGTAAGAAGGATTTTCTTTGTTTGTGTAGTTTATATCTTGATGCCTTCTTGCTCTAATTTACAAGTGATGGAGATTACCTGCCTCTCTGACATTATTAAAATGTATTTGAAATCATCTAAGTCACCATTTAGACTTAAAATCCGTGCTTCTGAAGTCTCACTTTTTAAAATGGATCCTGTTTCTAAGCTTCCACTCATTTTTTTCTTTTCCTAGATTTTTTTTAAAAGATTTTTTTTTTTTTTTTTGAGAGAGAGAGAGCGAGAGAGGGCATGCATGCATAAGCAGGAGGAGTGGCAGAGGAAGAGAGAGAGGGAGAAGCAGGCTCGCCACTGAACAGGGAGCCTGATGTGGGGCCAGATCAGAGGACCCTGGGATCATGACCTGAGCTGAAGGCAGACGCTTAACCTACTGAGTCACCCGGGCATCCCTACATGATTTTGACTATACAACCAGTGACTGGATTTTCTTATTACACTAAACTGGAGTCCATTCACAGATGTTGTTCAGACATTCAGCAGACATCACAGTGACTTAACAGATAGATTGTCTCTTCTCCCATAAGATTCCATTATTTTCCAAAGACAGAAAAATCATCTTTCAGTGAATTTATGAAAAGAAAACCCCCAAAATTAGCACATCTCAACAAATCCCAAATTCACCCTATGGAGGCTTCATCTGTTCTTTTTTCTCATAGCCTCAAGACCTCGGCGTAACCTGAGAACTTTCTGGTCTCTCCACTGTGGGCCACCAGGTCACTGGAAAGGAAGCCCAAATGAAAGCCCTCTGCCTTTCAAGAAACTATGCACAACTCACCAGAGTAAGTGGTGGCTTGTTTGGCCCATTGGTGAAAGGGCAGAACACATGCCATGGGGGAGTGCTGGGGAGCAACACCATCTGTTGCATCTGTTGTGCAGAACAGTTGGTCCAAGGACCATATTGTGGACTGCAACCAAGAGCTGGCATTTACAGAATTGCCCTTTCCTCTTGGGTTCAAATTCACTGCTGCAGCTAGTGCTTTGTGAAACTTAATTTAAATTTTTGCAAGGCGACCAGAACCTTCTCTGTCCTAGAGTAAACTGGAACACTTGGGCACCAACCCTTGTTCTTGGCTCATGAACTTGGAAAGATAACTTCTAAGGTTATAGTTAAGTTTTTAACGTGAATCACAATATGTGGGTATGCTTTTGAGCAGAATGTTTTTCTCTTTGCATATCTTTGTAATATTTTGTAGAATATGGTGATTAATCTATAAGTATATATATGCATATGTATATATGTTTGAGTGTATATACATATATGTGAATACAACATATATATGAAATTTTGGACATTGGCTTCTCAAGCTTCAGATTGAAAGTAACAATTCCACTTGACATACTGTCCCGTGATATTTGCATATACACATATTATTAGGCACATGTCAGAGAATGAAAAGAATATATACCAACCAATTCCATTCTTTCATTGAAATAGCTTAAAGAGAAACATTTCACATGGCAATGTTAGACTGCTAATATTTGAGTCCTTCTCACATATTTGAAGGTTAATAAAATTTACAAACAATGTAGCCCAGAAAGGCAGCATTCTAACATTCTAAGATGACCCTTGAAAATAATTTGCTCCTGAGCCGAAGGCAGTGGCTTAACCCACTAAGCCACCCAGGCGCCCCGTCTGTGGGTTTTTTAAACTCCCCCTCCCCATTGCCATGTGACTGGATTTCAGCAAGTAAAATTACTATAATGGAGAACTTCGGTAATGCTTTTCTGAAGTCAAGATGTTAATTTCATATTTCTCATTTTGTACCTAATAAACATATATCTTCTGTTTAATTTCACATTTTACAGGATTTTCCACTGTTCTTTTTTAAGGTGTTCATAGACTAAGGTCTCCTAAGATATATACATAGATAATTACATTCTAGATCTGGGTGTTTTTATTTAATGGTCTTTTCCCTTATGTGTGCTTTGAAAACCATTGACATTCTTGATGTTTCATATCAAGTGATTAAATGGTATTAATATTTTCTAATTTTTAAAAATGTATTTTTAAGAAAAGGGGCACCGGGGTGGCTCAGTGGGTTAAAGCCTCTGCCTTCAGCTCAGGTCATGGTCCCAGTGTCCTGGGATCGAGCCCCACATCGGACTCTGTGCTCTGCAGGGAGCCTGCTTCCCCCCCTCTCTCTATCTGTCTGCCTCTCTGCCTACTTGTGATCTCTGTCTGTTAAATAAATAAAATCTTAAAAAAAAAAATAAATAAATAAAAATAATTTGCTGGTGGCACATACTACCATGTTTTAGTGTGTTTTAGAAACTGCTATACTTATTTTTCTCACCTTTTAAAGTACCAAATAATCCTCAAATGGGCCTTTTAAACTTATTCGTAATACAATCATGACATTTTAGTTAAATTAGAAGAATTTTTAATAAGGTCATCATTCCTCAAAATATTTGGAAGAACTAGTTGGAAAACTGGTCTAAAAAGATTTCTTTCTGATTTAACTCCTGAGTTTTTCCGTGATCCGTTAGTAGATCTGTTCTTCTATTTCTTATCCTGAGAGAAGAAAAGAGCCTTTTCAACCTCATGCCTTTGGAAGCAGGGCTATTAACAGCGGACCACTAGGGGGTAGCAGGGAACCGGGAATCAGGAGCCACGGGTTTGGTTCTCAGCACTAGGCTCTCCACAGTTGTCCTGTAAACCTTCCAAGCGTCAGTTTCCAAAGTAGAGGCACACGCCACAATTTTGGTATAGCTGTTGTTTTTAGAATGTGGTTAAGACCGTGACCCACTTGGAAGGTGTGATGTACAGGGGGGACATGGGTTGGGAACACAAGGGTAGGCCACCAAAGATCTGTTTGTGTGAGGGAAGCCAGAGGCTCCTGGGGACTCTCCATCCTAAAGCCCAGTGGCTTGGTCCACGTGCAGGAGAGGGTGGAGAGTGTCGGGAAAGGAAGAGACTTTGAGTACAGCCGGGAGTGTGTTGTTGGCGCAGCTCCCTAGCTTCCTCCTACACCTAATGTGGGGTATGACGTGGTCGACTGTTAGGGCAGGGCATGCGGATGAATATCAGACTGTTCATTTGTACGAAGACATCATCACTCAGGAATCACAGGACACTATCTCTGCGATGACAGTATTCTCTCCCTTTGGGAGACCAACGGGAAAAACCAAACAATAATCCAAAAGTTGTGGGGTGAGGACAACTTTCCCCAAGGGTTTGTGGGTAGGGTGCATCTGTCTCCCGAGGATGTGATCTCGGGCTGACCAGAACCCTTGGGGTCTGTTAGCTAAAGCTGCCTTTCCGTTCTTTGGGGCACACACAGTCCACTGGTTTACCCAGCCTGGGAAAAGTGGTTCTATATCTCAGAAAGAGCTTGACTAAATCCCTGATTCCTCCTCTGAGTTAGGGTTGTGATTCTGTGCAGTCTCCGAGTGG
The DNA here is from genome assembly GCF_902655055.1 of Lutra lutra. NCBI lineage: Eukaryota > Metazoa > Chordata > Mammalia > Carnivora > Mustelidae > Lutra > Lutra lutra. Next base: position 62,747,128 of record NC_062285.1, on the reverse strand, counting down.
GAACATCACCGAGTGGTAGAGAGTCCTAGCCCTGGAGCCAGACCGCTGGGTTCCCGTGGCGCTGCTGGGGCTGGCCTTGCCCGGCACAGCGCTGCCTCTCTCTGAGACCCCGCCTTCTCCATCTCTAAAATAGGAGCAGTCATGGCATCTCTTTTCCAAAATTGTCGTGAAGATTGCACGAGTTAACACATAAAGCTATTTGACAGAGTGCCTGACACATGATGAGCGCTAACATTTTAGCTATTTGGAAAAATGCACTTGCCTCTGTTCTTTGCTTTTTTTTTTTTTTTTTTTTTTTTTTTTTTGTGGCCTTAATGAGTCTAAGTAACGACTTAGTGTGCTCCCTGACAGGGCGGTATTGGAACATGGTCAGGAATTTAATATATGCATTTACACATGCTGATTAGTTAGCTCACAAGGACAGTATTTTTTTTTTTAGCAGAACTATTTTATATATACATGCTGATTAGTTCATGGGCCTAGCTAATATTTTTCACAGTAGTACTATTACTATTCTCATCATAATGAATCACAATTCTAAAATAAGCCTTTTTTTTTTTTTTCTATTAATGAGCATGTATTCCTTAGGCACAAAGAAAATATCTATTCCTGGTTGAAGCCTTTTTCAACCAGAGTCATGGCCTTCAAAAGGAGACAACCTATTGATCACTTCCAGAGTTGTGCCATGGAGAAAAAGAAAAAAAAAAAAAAAAAAAAGGAAGCAGAGAAACGGAGCCTTGGGGACATGTTTTGCATGCATTAGCTAAGTCCAATGTGAGCTTTCCACATTTGAGTGTCAAGATAGGTTGTGCTGTCTTAGCCCATTCCAGCTGTAAGGTCAGAGTCAATGAAGAAAAGAAATAGTTCCAAATTACTGGGTAAAAGTTTCAAAATAAAAATAGAGGACAATTTTGGGGCGCCTGGGTGGCTCAGTGGGTTAAGCCGCTGCCTTCGGCTCAGGTCATGATCCCAGGTCCTGGGTTCAAGCCCCGCATCGGGCTTTCTGCTCAGCGGGGAGCCTGCTTCCTCCTCTCTCTCTGCCTGCCTCTCTGCCTACTTGTGATTTCTCTCTGTCAAATAAATAAATAAATAAAATCTTAAAAAAAAAAAATAGAGGACAATTTTAAACCACGTAAATGAAACATTTTTAGCCATTCTAAGTAGATGCAATGGGATTTGTTTCTTTTGTGGTTGGTTTTGAATCATTTAATTCACGTAAAATATATTATCCCAGGCAATTTTTTAATCTCATCTTTTGAGGGTTTAAGACTTAATAAGCAGCAAGCTAAAAATGTAGTTAAATGTGTAAATCATTTGTACAAATAATCAATAATAGGATTTATTAGAGAATATAATAGCCAGTGTAACACTTAATCTTGAGTAAATGAATAATTTGTGAAGTACTTCATGAATTTTCAGGAAATTTATAATCGCATGGTTAGATTTGTGCTTTGGGTAATTTCAGAATATAGATTTGTGCTTTGGGTAATTTCAGAATATAAAATAATAAAAATATTATAGGATGAATTCTTGAAATTTGGGATAAAAAGAGCATGATTGATGTTATGAAATCATTGTTTTAATTACACTTTCCTTAGCTGTTGGATTATATCCACGGCCTTTTAATGTCAGTTTCTGTATTTAAAAAATCCCCTTCACATTCATCTCCGTTTCTAGGACCGCTTCCCTGCTGGCTTACCTTTTCAGAACTGCACGTGCATACCATGAGGAATACCAGGGGCAGGTCAACAGACACCGACAAAACCAAAAGTCGGCATTTCCTGTTTATAGTTCTCAACAAGGGTTGTATTTATGACTTGGTATAAGAACTGTACCCTCGTGTGGCAAGTAATAAGAATGGGCCCAAGTTCTCAGAGAGAGATGGCCATTGAGCACCCAGAGGCAATGCCCAGGGTGACAGTGTCTTCAGTGGGTCTCCAGGGACCATGGATGGCTTGGTTCTCAGCTGAGTAAAAACACAATTCAGTCCATGTATCTGGATAATCAGCCTCTTGGAGACTCACATTAACCGAATCATCTCTGGTCGATGCATAAATCAGAATCCCAATTAATTAGGTTGCAGTGAAAAATATGTACTCTTTCCTGTTACCATAATATCTGAGCTGGCCAGGGATGGTGTGCCATTTTGCTCCCTACTGTGACCAAGGTGCCTAACACAGCATTTTGCAAATAACAGCCATTCAGTAGGTATTAACTAAATTTAAAGGACAGTGAGAAAGAAAGGGACACACACAGAGAGAGAGAGAAAGAGACACCCAGGAAAGGATACAGCCAAGTAAAATGTCATCCAAATCTTAAAAGCTTAGTGTTCCATCCCACTCCTCAGGCATCATAGGTGTGTGATACACTAGTTAATGCTAGTTCATACTAGTTCTTCAGATTCCATTGTTTTCGCTTGAGGGGAAAAAAAAAAGAATTGAATTCTTTCAACCTCTTTGATTTTCTTTTTCATTCTCTTTATAATTCAGTCTTTCTGCGGAGAGATTACATTATATCTCGTAAAATGTTAACTTTTCCGAGTAAACTTTTCCAGCCCTACCTCTCAGGGACTCAATAATGGTCAGCTTGCTTGAACTTCCCAAACCTACCCAGACACATATTAGTAGACAGTCTCTTTGTTCTTTGAGAGACAGTCCTCCAAAATGGGGATCCCCTTCTTCACCTTTATGTACCATCTACTTAGAATATCCGAAAGAAGAGTGCTTCTTTATTAGAAAATATATTTCAACACCTCTCCCCACCACACCCCCAACAGGTAATGGCAATTCCATGTCAGTACCCACCCACCCACCCCCAGCAACACAAAGACAAAAGAAAAAGAAATAGGAATTTGTAAATTCCTATACTTGAAACCGATTGCTACTTGTTACTTCAGAATTATGCATATGTATTGACAATACAGATTTCATCCTCTCTGACATTTTGGGGCCCAGGTTTGTGCAACAGTTTTCTACGTTAAAAAGTTAAATAATAATCCCCTCATTCTAATTCTTGGCCCAAATCAGACGTCTGCATGTGTCAAAGAAAGAATTGCTGAGCTGACAGCTCGCGGCATTCATGGCTGATCAATCACCCGAATGACCTGCAAAGCTCTGAATCCTGCTAAGAAAAGAGTGCAGGAAGCCTAGGACCAGACATGATGCCAACGAGTGCTGTGAGCCTTCTCCTGTCCTGGGTCACAGCCTCAAATACAACACTGAACATGCCCAGAATTCAGACTTCCTCTCTCAGCCTTCTTTGGCAGCAAATGTCTAGGGAAATCTTCCCTGTTAAGGCTATTACTATTATCTTCATTATTCATGCTCAAAATAATAAAGATAATATTGAGAATCACAGTCATTGTGATGATGCTAATAATGACTAATATTAATCAAAAGTCTCTTCTGGCCAAGTCTCTTCCTAGTATTTCACAGATATTGTCTCATTTCGTCTTCAGAACAACTCTGTGAAGTTTTATCTTTTTCATTATACAGATGAGGAAATTGAGGCCTAGAAGATTAAAAAAAAAACACTTAAGATTAAGCAATCATGCAGCAGTTAAATGGCATAACCAGTACTGGACCTCTGGACTGTTTGACACCTCTTTCTTTTTTTTTTTTTTAAGATTTTATTTATTTGTTTGAGAGAGAGTGTGTGTGAGAGAGATGCCAGGAGTTGGGGGAGCTGCAGAGAGAGAAGGAGAAGCACGTTCCCCACTGAGCAGGGACCCCAGGACCCTGGGATCATGACCTGAGCTGAAGGCCAAAGCTGAACCAACTGAGCCACCCAGGCATCCCATGTCTGACTCCTCATTTCTTAACTAGTACTTTTGGCCTCTCCTATCTTAAATCCCAGGAGAGAAATTAGTTGCATGACACGTGCCAACAAGAGAATCTCAGATTTCTTTTTTTTTTTTTCTAATGTTCAGTTAGCCAACATATTGTACACCATTAATTTAATGTCGTGTTCAATGATTCATTGGTTTTGTTTAATACCCAGTGCTCATCACCACAAGTGCCCTCCTTAATACCCATCACCCAGTTACCCCTTCTCCCCACCCCCTTCCCTTCTGAAACCCTCAGTTTGTTTCCCACAGTCCAGAGTCTCTCATGGTGTGTCTCCCTCTCTGATTTCCTCCCATTCAATTTTCCCTCCCTTCTCCTATGGTCCTCCGTGCTATCCCTTATGTTCCACATATGGAACTGGAGGGGATTTTGCTAAGTGAAATAAGTCAAGCAAAGAAAAAGAATCTCAAATTATAATCTCATCAGACTTCTTTTTACATTTACCTTTTGGTCAATTTTGACTTTTTGTGGGGGACAAATGTGGATAGCTAGCCCTCTAGTTTCACCTACCTTTATGCTCTGTGAACTTTTTATCACTTTGGGATTTATGTCACGCCCTGTCAGAAGGGAAGGAGGGAGACAAAGAGGTAGAAGATAGAACAGTTAATTGTGTTACTATAACAGCTTTGGATACAGCTGAGAGACTTTGAAACTAATGTATAAAATTAAGCTTTGGGATTATCTACTTCTTTAGTACTTCATTCATCTGGATATAATGAGATGAGTCAGCCAGTAGCCAAATCCCACTTACAATTGTGATGTAAGTATTAGGAGGAAAAGCTTCATATATTATACTTCTGCCATTGTTGCCCCAAGAACATTTGCTTTATGTTTTCTTTGTATAGGTGGAATTCTGTAAATGTAACTTATGAATAACATTTAAACGCTCTGAAACCATAATATTTCAATTTCCTAGCATTGACCCAGCTCTTGACATGTTTATAAAAGCAAGCTAATGGGCACCTGGGTGGCTCAGTGGATTAAGCCTCTGCCTTCAGCTCAGGTCATGATCTCGGGGTCCTGGGATAGAGCCCTGCATCAGGCTCTCTGTTCAGCAGGGAGCCTGCTTCCCTTTCTTTCTGCCTGCCTCTCTGCCTACTTGTGATCTCTCTTTCTCTGTCAAATAAATAAATAAAATCTTTTTTAAAAAAGGCAAGCTAATGCATCAATTGCCTTTATATTTGTTTGTCCAATTATTTTGCTTTTCTAAGATTTTTTTAGAAATTAGGAATATTAATAGCAGAACAGTATACAGACAAACGAAAGTCTATCCTATGTTTAGTGGCATCTAGAGAAGACAACCACAGTTTCCCTCGATATTTCTTTCCAGAGTTTTTCAGTGTTCATTGAAGGAATTACTCTCTAACATCCAAATCTTATTCCTGTGAGTGAGTTGCATTTCCTACTGCTCCATCCCCATGGAGATGGACAATAGTTTGTCCCAGGAACAGGCAAGGGTTAACTTACATGCTATGAAAAGTTCTGATTTTATATATATGGAGAAGACCCAGGAATTAAATTTTAATAGGCCTCCAGATTTGGGCAGCAATCAAAAGATTTTCTCTATAGCAACAATTACACACACCACTGATCTGAGATCAAATATTTATGTCTTCCTCTACATGCTAGAGGACTAGCATTTTGCTAGTTACTGTTATGACCAGGGCAATTCAATAGAGGGCAAAAGAGACTAAAGATGTCATTTCACAGTGGAAACTGTAAGAGAAAGCAATAACAAGCCTGGAAAAGATTAAGCACAATTGGAAATGAGTCTAAACTGAAATAAAATTCTGTATTTGAGTAGATTTTTTTTTTTAGGGCTTTAATTTTAACTTCTACTAAAGGACTGTCATTTTGCCTATCACTGAAACACACACAAAAGAAGACAAAGAAGTCTGATGCTAGCAGGAAACAAAAGCTCTTCCCCATTTCCTAAAAAGTTTTTTCTTTTGTAGAACTATATTGTTTGAAGAAGAAGACTCTTCCATTATGCGTTAGGGAAAATGTAGCCATTTTGAAAAATGAAACATAAATTATACTTTCCTTTGGAAAAACTTTGTGTCCTTTGGCATTGCTAACACAGAAAGCAGTAACAGAGTCAATTCTACTCATGCAGGACCCCATCAAACAATACCAATGTCTCATTCGCCTTAACAGACTTGAGCTTTCTTCACATTGCCATCATTATCACCACCACCATGATCACCACATGACCAACGGCTCTAATGTTTTATCTTTAGGGGTGCAGTGTGGCCATAAATTCCCCCAAACCAGGTACTTTCCAGGTACTGTGACAGAGCTGCCCTTGAAGCATTTATGATTTAAGAACTTACATTAAAGTATTATACTGCCATTGTTTCATGACTTCATTTCTTTTCTGTTCACATTTCTGGTGATTTTATTTGGTTCCAGGGAGGCTGTGAAATTCTGTACTTTCTTCCCATTTGGCTCCAAGTGTAGAACCCAATGGGCTTCCCTAGGACCTCTTCAGTCTCCTCTGGGGCCTCTAAAGTGGGAATGGTTCCAATGGGTATACAGTCCCTGGGCAAAGTGCTTGTATGATCCAGATGGACAGACAAGACCAGAGACAAAAGAAGATAATTAGTAATAGAAGGAAGTTCTACGTAGTGGAATAACATGCCTCGCCAGAGTTCAGGAGGAGAGAACACTAGGTCTCCTGGAGTTGAGAGATTCCATGTGGCCAAGACTAAAGGAAAGTTGCTCTCCAAATGAGGGGACTATCCAATGTGAAGACTCAGAGAATGGAAGGGGTAGGGATGGTCATGGGGCAGTAAATACCTCTCTCACCTCTGATACGGTGTTTATGAAGGCAAGAAGCAGGAGATACGATTGAAGAAGGAGCTTGTGACAGGCCTGAGTGAATGGCAGGCTTAGAGATTTGAACTTTATCCTCCACTCATGTTGGAGTTGAAGATTTCTGGAAAAGGGAAGTGACAGAAGGAAGGGGATATTTTAAGAAGAATTGTGTGGGAGCAAAGTGCAGGACAGGTGCGAGAGGAATGGAAATTCCCTCCCTAAAACAAGAAGATACATTAGGAATTCCTACATAATGCCAGGCATCATTCATTCATTAGCAGACATTTATTGTTTATTATGTGCTAGGCACCATTCTGGGCCCCAGGAATATAGCTATTAACAAAGGTGAGTCCGGGGTTTTGTGGGGCCCGAAGTTTAAACAATTTAAGGAATGTCTTTAAGAAAAAGAATGCCAAATTACAAATACAAAATTAAATATAGGGCTTTTGAAGAGGTACACGCAAGTGAGGGTCCCTGAGAATAAGCCTCATGAGCCTCATGGTAAGTCTCCATCTGATGAGGAAGACAAGGGACCCTCCCCCTTGAAGCTTATATTCTAAGGAAGCAGGGACGAAAGATAGACAGTAAGCTAGTAGACAAAGGAGATTTTTTTCAGAGAGTGATATTTACCTTGAAGCAAATAAATGTCTTGATAAAGAGTAGGGGTGGGGAAGGGAGAAGGAAGAGAGAGCAGCTTCTGAGAAGATAGCATTCCAGGCCGAGCGTCTGTCCAGGGGATGCACTAAGGCAGCGTGGCTGAGGAACAGACACAAGCCAGGATGGCAGAACATAGTGACTGGAATAGAACATGAGGACAGGGTAGACAAGAGCCTGGTCCTGTAGAACCTTGAGAACCTTGTAGGCACCTCTAAGGAGGAGTTGGATTTAATTGTGCTTTAGTTACCTGTTACTAGGTACCAAACACGTCAAAACTGAGTGTTTTAAAACAATAACCATTTGACTGTCTCACGATTCTGGGAGCTGACTGGACTCAGCTGGCCAGTTGTACCTCACAAGATGTCTGCTCAGGCTGCAGAGCTGGATGAGGCTGGGACAGTCAAGGTGACCCACTTGTGTGTCCAGTGCCTAGGCAAAGATGACTACACCATTGGACTCAGCTGGACACTGACACATCTGGGCCTCTCCCTCTCTCTCCTTGTCTCTCTTCTCCCCCCACTTCGTTTCAGGCTCTCTCCCATGAGATCTCACCGGCAAGATAAATAGATCACTTGTATGGGAGCTCAGGGCTCCTGCAGGTACTAAAGCAAAAGCTGCCAAGACTTCTCGAAGCCTCAGCGCAGCGTTGGCTGCCTTTGTTATATGTGCTGCCTTCTGCTGACTGAAGGGAGTGACAGCGCTCACCTTCAGTGAGGGTGTAAATACTGGGAGACATGGCTCAATGAAGACCAGCTATCACATAAACCATTTACTTTCTAAAAAGTAAATCTGGGGGTGCCTGGCTGGCTCAGTCGGTTAAGTGTCTGACTCTTGGTTTCAGCTCAGGTCATGATCTTGGGTTCCCGAGCTTCACTGGGCTCCGCACGCAGCAGGGTGTCTGCTTCTCTCTCGCTCTCTCTCTCTCTCCCTCCACCCTTCCCCTGGTGTGCATACTCTATCTTTCTCTCACTAAAACAAATGAATAAATCTTTAAAAAGTAAATAAATAAAAGACTGTGCTGGCTGTGGAGAATATACTGTAGTAAGACAAGATTGGAAGCAGAGAGGCCAGTGGGGAGGAATGTCCTGGTAAGAGGCTGGGGTTGCCTGGACTATGGCGTGGCTGTGGGTACGTGGAGAGAAGTACATGGATTTGGGGATGAGGTGAAAAAGGTATGTTCGCCCAGTAGTTAGAGAGGCATGTCTGTCTGCCATTTGTTGAAATAAAAAGAAGAGTAAAGTATTAGGGTGTTTCATCATCAGGGAACCATTGAGGATTTCTCGAGTGAGGAACTTGTAGAATGAAAGTGGGGTTTAAAAACAATTTGTGGGGAAGCAGAGGGCAAAACGGATTCAGGTAGAAGCAGAGTGCAGGAGAGGGAAAGAAACCACAGACAGGAGACAAGCTAACAAGTTCATTCTTCCTGGGGTCCAAGGATTAGATAGCAAACCCTAAACCGCCGCGATGGCCAATAAAGTGGAAAGGATGAGAAGCAATAGTATTGTGAAGGCAGAGCTGACAGTCCTCCGTGACTGCTTTGATATGGGGACTAGGAAAAGTCAGTGATGGGTGCATCAGTCAAGATCAATTCACCCAGCTTCCAAGCCAGGACAAGGGAGATGGCCAGTACCACGGACAGAACTAGGAAGGTTGGGAGAAGGAGCTGGCTTTGGGGGAAAAGGTCAGGTGTTCACGGTCACAACTGTTGCTTCTGGTAGGGCCATCCACAGAGAATGCTCAGCTGGAGACGCTTGGGAAATACAAGGCTGGACCTCAGGAGGAGTGAAGCCAGAGATGCGGGCCCCTCTGAATACGGGCAGGTGCGCTGGTTGACGCTGTGGGAGAGAAAAGCCCTTACGGACTGGGCTGCTGGAGCGAAAGAGCAGAGGGGTCAAGGGCAAAATTGTTTTAAAACTCAGATCTGGAAAAATGAGAGCTTCAAATAGAAAGGGAGCCATCACTAGTATCAAAGGCTACAAAGAGCCCTGGGATGGTATAAACATTGGCTTTGGCAATTAGGAGATCATTAGCAGGTTTTCAAAAAAGCATTTTGTAACTTTTTTTTTAAAGATTTTATTTATTTATTTGACAGAGAGAGATCACAAGTAGATGGAGAGGCAGGCAGAGAGAGAGAGAGAGAGGGAAGCAGGCTTGTTGCTGAGCAGAGAGCCCGATGCGGGACTCGATCCCAGGACCCTGAGATCATGACCTGAGCCGAAGGCAGCAGCTTAACCCACTGAGCCACCCAGGCGCCCTCAAAAAAGCATTTTGGATCAAAGATCAAGGAGACAGAATGTCAGGGACTCAGAAAAACTGAAAGAAGGGAAAGGGTTTGTGGCAACTGGTCCAGACAACTACCTTCTAGTTAGTGATCAGTGGGTGTAGGGTGGGGGAGTGGGGGGAAAGAGTGCACATTTTATAGCAAGAAGCTCAAGGAGACCGAGGGTGTTGAGCTACGCACTAGCCCTTTGTATCACTGCAGGTAAGAGCTGCATTTACTTATAAAAATGAAAGAAAGGAAAACAAAGCTTTTCGTGTCGGAGAAACAGTAGTTTCAGATCGATGTGGCGTTTGTTCGGCTCTGAATTAAAGACTTCCTAACATGTAGTTTTTAGGACCTCTGTTTATAGGGGCAATGAGGGAAAAGCAACCTCAGAGAGGGGGAGAAAGGCATTTCACTCAGTCTTCCTGTTTAATTCTCCCCACATTGGCCAACCTTAATGGAACCTATAGTGGGCTGCACTTTACTACCTTAAAAATATCATGTCTTACAAATTTGGCAGGGAGATGACAGGTTTGGTGTTTTTTGTTTTTGTTTTTGTTTTTCCAAGTGGCTGAATTATTTCCCTCTCTTTTGTAACCCATTTAACTAGTTCACATGAATCACAAGGCCAGGCTACTAGAAGCTTGAGAGATTTCCAAGAAAACGGTGGGGGGGTGGGGGTGGGGAATATTAGTATCTATAGGAAGGAAAGTTAAAACACACACACACACACACACACCATGTTTCTGAGAAGTTGACGCATAATTCCAATTGCTTGAGCCTAAACAAAACATCATCATCATTATTATTATTGTTATTGTCATTCTGCACTGAAGACAAATGGAAGAGCCAGAGTTCTCTAGCTTTTGTATCTAAGAGGCAGTAATTAGATTCAAGCAAACCTAAGTTTGAATTTCTGCTTTATCACTTACTTACTGTGCCAGAGGCTATAGATGCTCTAAGTGCTCATTGTCAACTTCTGTTTAGTAAGAGATCATCCTAAGTTTTAGCGGGACACAGGGCTGGCTGCCCAGCCATAGGCTACATTTCTTTTCTTTTTTTTTTTTTTTTCAGCATAACAATATTCATTATTTTTGCACCACACCCAGTGCTCCATGCAATCCGTGCCCTCTACAATACCCACCACCTGGTGCCCCCAACCTCCCACCCCCCACCCCTTCAAAATTCTCAGATCGTTTTTCAGAGTCCATAGTCTCTCATGGTTCACCTCCCCTTCCAATTTCCCTCAACTCCCTTCTCCTCTCCATCTCCCCTTGTCCTCCATGCTATTTGTTATGCTCCACAAATACATTTCTTAGCCTCGCCTGCACCTAGGGATGGCCGTGTGTCTAAGTTTCAGGTCAGTAGAGTGTGAGCAAGAAGGATTTTCACAGGTTCTGGGTCGGCTCTTCAGGGCAAAGCTAGTTGCCCTAAATATCCTTTTTCCTTCCTGTATGCTGGACACACAGGAATAAGGTGGTGACTGCATGCTATTCCTTATGTCTTTCTCTGTTTGACTTATTTCATTTAGCATGATCTCCTCCAGTTCCATCTGTGTTGATTCTTGGATAACATTAGGAGAAGGAAGGGAAAAATGAAGGGGGGCACGGGGAGTTAGGGGGAGACGAACCATGAGAGACTATAGACTCAAAGAAACAGAGGGTTTTAGAGGGGAGGGGGCTTGAGTGAACCTGGTGGCGGGTATTAAGGAGGGTATGGATTGCATGGAGCACTGGGTGTTATATGCAAACAATGAATCATGGGACACTACATCAAAAACTAATGATGTACTGTATGGTGACATAACATAAAAAAATTATAAACAACAACAACAAAATAAGGTGGTGACTGAGCTTTTGCCATGCAGGAGACGGCAGTAGCTACATAAAGGGAACCTGGGTCTCAAAACGATCTCATGGAGTATCGCTGCTCTGACAATCTGGAATGCTCACACTGGGGCTGTTAAGAAATAAACATTAACTTAATTAATTAAGCCATTATACTTTCTGGTCTCTTTATTACAGAAGCTCAGACTATAACCTCAAAAATTCATTTGTTAAGAGTCCTTGGTGTTCAACCCCTCCGGATCTCAGTTTCTTCTTCTATAAACTGGGGATAATGCCTTCCTCACATCTGTTGTGAAGATTACTGAGAAAAATGCATGGTGACAGGGGCATGGGGTGGTGGGGGGGTGCCCAAAGCCTGACAGATGACTGGTAGATGATAAATATTTGGGGTGTCCCCTTCGATCATGGAGGAACATGGACTTCATATACCTTTTCAATAGACATAGAAAATAGGGGCACCTCAGTGGCTCAGGTCATAATCCCCCGGGATCCTGGGATCAAGACCCAGTCTGGCTTCCTGCTCAGTGAGGAGCCTGCTTCTTACTCTCTTCCCCGCTCTTGCTATCTCTGCCGCTATCTCTTTCAAATAAGTAAATAAAATCTTAAAAAAGAAAAAAAGAATGTAGAAAATAAAGAGACTGAGTGTCAAGCAGCTGAATAACATGATTTGCACTGCATGGGCGACACTGAGAAACCCACCATAAGTTCGATATCTACACAAAAAATGCATTTAATACACCCCACCTACAAAACACCATAGTGTAGCCTAGCCTACCTTCAGTGTGTTCAGAACACTTGCTTTGGTAAAATCCCCTAACACAAAACTTGTTTTATAATAAGGTGTTGCATAACTCACATAACTTACAGAATACTGTTCTGAAAGTGAAAGATGGAATGGTCCTCGGGGTAATTAGGCTTGTCAGCGTATGGGCTGTTTACCCACTGATCCCATGGCCAGGAGGGAGCTACAGCTCGCTTCCACCACCCAGCAACAGGAGAGAGCATCAAACCACCTATCGCTAGCTTGGAAAAAGATCAAAATTCAAAATCTGAGGTACAGTTTCTGCTGAACATATCACTCTTGAAGTGTCATCAAGTCAAAAAATCATAAGTCAAACCACTGTAAGTCAGGGACTACCTGTATATAAAAGGCACTCACATTTCCGTCAGATTATAAACTTCTTAAGGACGGGTTTGGAGACTTCTTTCCCACTGTATCCCAAGTGCACACACATAGGGAGACTAAAGAGTTGTTGAGTGAGGAGAACACTGATATAAAATGTGAGTTAGCTCTTTTTATCTCCATCACTTCCTTCCCTCCCCATGACCCTGCCCAAGGAAAAGAGGAAGCTGGCATACAGAGAAAGGCAACTTGTCCGAGGTGATGCAGTTTGTAAGTAGCAGACTTGAGATGTGAGCCAAATCCAGGCCTTCCTGGATCCACGTTTGGAGGTCTCCTCACCCCGATCCTAGATAGATACTCTTTCTTGAGAGCAGACTTAGAAACAAGTAAGATATTTGTACACCAAGGGATGAAGAAAAACGATCTGAGAGAAATAGGGGAAGTTAGAGGGAACTTTTTTATATTTTAAAATTTGGCTCTGTTCTGCACAACCCTACAGTTGTGGTAATCCTTCCCCCCTCCTTGCTTCATAGAGGGCAGACACTGATCTAAAGCACCCTTCTCATGTTATTCCAACAACCTATGGTGTTGGGTTCGGATCCCTATGGGAGAAAATGGTTTAAATAAATTCCTTTAAAGACCCTTTATTAAATGGCCAGACTGACAGATCTGCAGTCTTCGGCCCCAGTGGCATTTACTCGAGAGAGGAGAGAAAGACAGAAACCCCCTATGGGGCTAGCGTGTTCTCACTCCAGCTGCTGTGCAGTGCCCTTCGTGGTTTCATCGTGACTCTCATAGTGACACGAGTCCCTGACCCTCAGTAAGAATAAGTCACTAAAACTAGGGCCTAGCTCCCCTGTGCAGAGGACTTGATGGATTATGATTATGAATTACAAATTAGAGGCAGATTGCTTTGGGCCACTATCTGATAAGAAAGGTATTGGCCGACTAGGTCTTAGTTGGATGATTTCCAGAGATGTTGGTATATTAAAATATCAGGTGAGGAAGAAAAATTCCTGAAAAAAAGGGGGAAGAAAAATTCCTGAAAACGAAACAAAACAAGACAAAACAAAACCCTGACCAAACCCCAACCCTAACCCTAACCCTAATGAAGGCTCTTGTTCTCTGTTTAGATTCAGAAATGCTTCTTCCATGGTAGCCCTGGGCTCACTTGCAAAACAGAAACCTAGAATTGATCATCCATCCATATTTCTTCTCATATTTATTTGCATGAAATATTACATATGTATGCAGGTGTGTGTTCCCTGGTTTAGAAAGTTTCTACAACTATTATCTGCAAATACTAGATTTGGCTTCAGATATCTATGACAACATTATTTAATACTTTGAATTAATACTTTTTTTCTGTCTTCATTCTTTCATTTTAACCCCTTCCTTCTCTTACTACTTATTCCTGTTTTTCTCTAACCTGAATCACAAGGGTGGATATTGTTCAGAGTGAGCATTTGAAAACCATGCCAGTTCCTTTCCAATTCTGTCCTGAAAGGTGAAGAAGAAAGATGCTCTTATTTTATTTTTAAGAGTTTATTTATTTGAGAGAGAGAGAGAGAAAGTGTGAACACAAGCAGGGAGAGGGAGAGGGAAAAGCAGACTTCCTGTTGAGCAGGGAGCCCGATGCAGGGCTTGATCCCAGGACCCCAAGATCATGACCTGAGCCGAAGGCAGACGCTTAACCGATTGAGCTATCCAGGCATCCTTAAAGATGCTCTTAAGGTTTTGCCATCCAGGGTCTAAACTTTGTGGATATGCTTTGTGAGAAGCTGTAGCCACAGAAGACAGTAGAAAATGTCTTCAACCCAGCCTGGTTCCTAGGGTCATGATTGTATCTATACCTGGATGCTTTTATGCTCATACAGAAATCGAGGCCACAGGACGCCTGGGTGGCACAGTTGGTTAAGAGTCTGACTCTTGGCTTTGGCTCAGGTCATGATCTTAGGGTCGTGAGATAGAGCCCAGAGTTGGGCTCCATGCTCAGTGTGGAAGTGGGGTCTGCTTGATATTCTCTCTCTTCCTCTACCCCTCCCACTCATGTGTTCTCTCTCTCTCTCAAATAAATAAATAAATCTTAAAAAGAAAAAAAAGTGAGTCCTCCCCAACATGTACCCCAGGGGTGGTGACAGATATAGACTGAGAAAACCCTGCTCTTTGTTGAACTTTGTATCTTCTGAGGTTTGGATTAGATCTTTTTAGAAAAAAATTGCTTTCAAATTAGAACATATAAGGAAAGATGGTAAAGGAACAGAAATGCATTTGGGGAGGGGGAGAACTTGGGGTTCGGCTGGGGTTTAAACTGTTGACCTAGTGAAGAAAAAATATTAAACCTGTGACATTTTGGAACTTGCAGACCTTTTGGTAAAAAATATTGTCTTTTGTGTCATCTTGCCACTGTGTGAGAACAACAGGAGTGGGAGCTTCTGGGAAAGGGAGGTAGGACAGTTTGGGAGCAGCCCGAGAGAGAAGAGTGAAGGGAAGCAGGTTGAGGTCCTAGAAGTTCCTTCTGAAGAAGAAACTGTGTAACTTCTTCCTGTCATGCCCAGTTTGAAAAATGGAATCAACTTTCTACTTGGAGGATAGAGGATAGGGTAGTACCAAAGGGCTGCTGAAATTGAGCCGGGCTAAACATGGTGCTAAACAGATGTAAAATGAATTTTCTTAGTGATCCAGACTTACCAGTCCACATACAGAAAGGTAAGGAATAGTCTGGAAAGTCATTGGAAAGTATAAAATGATACATTTGTGATTATTTAGTTACACTATACCTTACAGATATCACTAAACAACAACAACAACAAAAACTTACTACATTTAAAAAAATCCATTATAGGGGCACCTGGGTGGCTCAGTGGGTTAAGCCTCTGCCTTCAGCTCGGGTCATGATCTCAGGGTCCTGGGATCGAGTCCCGCATCAGGCTCTCTGCTCAGCAGGGAGCCTGCTTCCCCCTCTCTCTCTGCCTGCCTCTCTGCCTACTTGTGATCTCTCTCTGTCAAATAAATAAATAAAATCTTTTTAAAAAAATCCATTATAATTATGTTGCTTAGCAGACTTCTCATTTCTAGAAACCAAGAAATATGCAAGAATCCCTTCTTGCCTACACAGTTCTTCCTCTGGTGTCAACAGCTGATCTACAGCCCATAGGCCACCCTCCTGTCCCTCTGACACAGCAGCCCATGACAGCTTTGCTGGGGAAAGTTGCTAGAGGAAGGAGGGACGTGGGACATCTGATGATCATCAAGAATGAGGTGGCCCCACTTTGCAGTAAATGGCATAGCATCCATGACCTCACTATCAGGTCCAACAAGAGACACTTTCTGGTATGTTTAGAGATTTATTTTTCTCATATATATATATATAATAAATAATAAAATATATAAAATATATATATACACATATATATACAATATATATGTATATCTGTATCAGAGTGGCTTAGTTTTATTTTGTTTTGCCTCTATTGCTGGAACATGTACAATAAAAAGATCCTAGCACAGTATTCTATATTCTCATATCCAAAAATAAGTAAATAGAAGAGGATCCCATGCTCAAATACAGTTAAGACAAGATTTGTTAAAGATAAGCAGGATTTTTTTCAGGAGAGCTTTGAGAAGCTCTGTGAGTCCCAAAGAGGGTGTGGAGCATTTTCCTAAAGTATTTGGTAACCAAACTCTTATTTCCTCCTCCCCCTCCTCCTCTTCTTCCCCACCGCCCCTTCCTCCTCCTCCTCCTCCTCTTCCTTCTTCTTTTTAAAATTTTTTCTTTGAGCTAGGTCATGTGAAAGGACTAGACTACTAAACTGAGAGGCTTCCTTAGAAGCTCAACATGTCATTAATTTGACAAACATTTATGAAAGCAGTCACACAGCAATACTTAATAAGCACCCATTATGCACCAGGAAATGTTCTAGCTGTTGGGTCCATGGGGGTGAAGGAAACAAAGTCCTTGGGCTCCATGAGCTCTCATTTACTGAGGAGAGATGGGCAGCAAGCAAGTGAACAGACAGGAAAGTCTTACAGATGCAGTGGAGAAGTAAAAAGAGTCTAACATGACCCTGTGAGCTGAGAACCGAATGAAGAGGACGGAGCCTTGGGGAGACTGGAAGGAGAATCAGCAAATGCCAAGGCCTTGACATGGAACCCATTTGGCTGGTGTTCAGAATAGGGAAAAAAGCTGGGTTGGCTGGAGCAGTTCCACCAAGGGGAGAGGGAGGGAGAGGGAGGAAGGGGAGGAAGGCAGCACTGGCAGGACCAGGCAAAGGAACACCCGGAGGCTTTTATTTGAGATTTGTTTCTACTTTTTTGTTGTTGTTGTTTTTTAGGTACTTTCAAAGTTACAAAGAAAATGCGAGAGTTTACAAAGAACTCCCATATACCTTCCACCCAGGTTCCCTTCCAAATCCATAGTACAATAATCTAAATTAGGGAATTAATAATATATAAGCCTATCCCCCAAGAGATCCCTAACTGTCCTAATAATATCCTTTATAGCAAGTTTCTTTTTCTTTGGTACAGGACCCAGTCTTGAATCATGGGTTGCATTTAATGACCATATCTCTTTAAGCTGCTTCAACCTGGAATAGTTCCTTAGGCTTACATTTTGAGACTGTAGTCATAACCTAATTATTCTGGAGAATGACCCTCAGTGTGGGTAGACATTTTTCAGGGTCATAACCTAATTATTCTGGAGAATGAACCTCAGTGTGGGTTTCTCTGATGTTTCCTCATGATTATTCAGGTTATACTTTTGGGGTAGGAATTTTACAGAAATTATTCTGTATTCTTTTCAGTCTGACATTATCAGAAGGCACATAATATTAATTTCTCTGATTTTGAGTGATGTTAATTTTTTTAAAGATTTTTTTTTTTATTTATTTAACAGACAGAGATGACAAGTAGGCAGAGAGGCAGGCAGAGAGAGAGGAGGAAGCAGGCTCCCTACGGGGCTTGATCCCAGGACCCTGAAATCACAACCTAAGCCAAAGGCAGAGGCTTTAACCTACTGAGTCACCCAGGCACCCCTGAGTGGTGTTAATTTTGATTAAGATGGTGTCTATCAGATTTATCCCCTATAAGGTCATTACTTTTTAATCTTTAAAATAAATTATTTTGTGGGGAAAAGGCTTTGAGCCTATGTAAATATTCCATTTCTCAATAACCTTTCACCCCCCGGCTTTAGCATTTGTTGATGTTTCATGTCTGAACCATTATTGTGATGGTTGCAGAGTAGCAATTCCCAATTTGTTCATTTCTTCAACATTTATTAGTTGCATTCTAAGGTAAGAAAGAGTTTTCCCTTTCCCCCTATCCATTCATTCATTTATCCACTCATTCTCTCATTATCTGTATAGACTCATAGATTCCGATTATATTCAATGGATTATAATTTACTACTTCATTATTTCTTTGGGTGCTCAAGTTGTCCAGATTTAGCCATTGAGAGTCCCTTCAGACTGCCTCCTGTGCTCTTCTGACATGTCTTCATAATTTTTTTAAGTTCTTCCTTACTTTCTGGCCCAAGAGAAGTTTCCAGCTTCCTCTTGTGCTTCCCCTGCCCCAACCCTGGAGTCAGCCATTTTTCCCAGGACCCCTGGGTCCTTGTAGTGGGGGATGGTTTTAGAAACCAAGATTTGGATGCCAAGTGTGGTCATAGCTTCCAGAATGTTATTGCTTCTAGACCATCTCAGTGGACTGAGGTGGGAAACACACAGACAGAACATATGCATAGAGCATATACATATGAAATATATCTACATATATTTCTATAGCTAGCTATATATATATGTATATATACACACATACATACATACATTAGATAGATAGTTAGATACTATGACTTCTCTAATGTCTCCAATTCTGATCCAAACCATGGGACTTTATCAGGCCTTCCCCCTTTCCATATTTGTACCATATTCACTTACTTGCCCAGTCCTCTTTCATGTAACCAATCTTTTAACCCCACCACTGCTTTCTCAACCTTGGAGTGTTATCTCCCCTCCATGTCTACAGTCACTTCCTCAGTTCTGTTTCCTTGGTCCCAACTCTTCAGGCCCTGCCATTCAGAGATCTTTCAAATGAAGAAAAAAGGAAAAAATTAATGACTTTTCTTAAATAAAAAATAAGGGAAAGAAAGGGAACAAAAGAAGAATGGAAAGAAAGACAGTACAAGGTTTTTCCCCTTAAAAAATAAATAACCTTTAAAACAAGAAAACATTAGAATAGTATACTAATCCCTCCCTAGTCTTTATCACTAGCACAGATAATTTTCATCTCCTGACCAGCCTTGTTTGGTCAATATCCCTACCTACTCTCCCTCTCTATGTATTATTTTGAAACAATCCCAGAAATTATATCATTTCATCTACAAAGATTTCTATATGCACATCAAAAAATTATAACACTATTATCACACCTTAAAAATTCACAATTGTTTCTTAATAGTATCAAACATCTTGAGAGTGTTAGAATTTTTTCAGTTGTGGACAGTTTTAAGCAGGGAAGGAGCATATTCAGATAGAGATTTTCAAAGGATCCCTTTGGCCACTGGAAGGAGAATGGGCTGTAGAGAAGATCAGTTAGAAGTTTTCTGCTTGGTTTAGCCACAGGTAATGATTACTTGGATCAGGGTATATCATGGAAGATAAGTGAACCAGACTTGATGCATAGATTGCATATGGATATGAGGGGGGGAAAGAGAAATGAAGAATGACTCTTAAATTTTTGGCCTGAGCAAGTGACTAGCTGTTATACTGTATTAATTATCTAGCACTGCGTAACAAGTTACTCCCAAATGTGATCATTTATTGTCTCTTGTGATTTCTGTGAGTCAGGAATTCAGACAGGTCCCAGCAGAGACACCTCGTTTCTGTTCCATGTATGGAACCTCAACTGGAAGGCTCAAAGACTGGAGGCTGAAATCATCTAAAGGTCTGTTCAACTTACATGTCTAATGGATAATGATGGCTGTCAGCTTAGGCCTTATGTGCTCCTATCAGCTGGAGTATGTACACATGACCTCTCTATGTGGTCTGAGCTTTTTCACAGCATGGTGTTTGGCTTCAAAAAGTGAGCATCTCGAGAGAGATAAAGAACCAAGCTGAAGAAGCTCTACCCTTTCTATGACCTGGTCTCAGAAGTCACACAGCATCACTTCCTCTGTACTCCACTAATCAGGGAAGTCACGGACCCTGCCCAGATCCAAGGAGAGAGATCACAGAACCCACCTTCAATGGAGCAGTGTCAGTCACATTGTAGAAGAGCATGGGAAGTGGGATAAGTATTTTGGTGCAGCTATCTTTATAAAATACAATCTGCCACAGGTAACGATTCAATAAATGGAGAGGGCTTGGGTAATGGTGCTTTGGTAGTATTAATAAGTCTGTTTTCCCCAAGCAGGAACGTAGAATTAACAGGTGGACAGAAGAATCTGGAAATACTCAAGGGATATTCAGGTTAGAGAGAGAGAATTAGATGATATTTTTAAGTCATGACCCTGGATGAAATAACCTCAGGAAAGAGGGAGATAGAACAGAGGGCTAGATGGGGGTAGGGAGGAGTGGCTGGTGAATGGGGGGGGATCAGATGAGTGAGACTTCCTGGGAAGCTCCAAGAAAAGTTTCAAGAAGGAAGGAATAGAATCACTTTTAACAAGCACCTTCTATGTCAGATTTAAATACTAGAAAAAAAAAAATCCTTCAATGTTTCATATATAGAGTGAGCTATGCATACAGGGTCCCTCCCCTCAACAGAACATATGGAGAATTAAAGTATAGCTAAACAATTAAGTAAGCATTTACAGTGAAGTGTATTAAATGCTTGTGTGGGAAAATACTGGATATATAGACCAGGGGAAACCAAGGAAGTCTTCCAGGAGGAGAAATAGCTCCAGCAACTCTGATCCTTCTGAAGTATTCAGCTTTCTGATCTTACCACTCTTGTTCAGTTATGTCCTCACCATTTTACCTCTTGGATCCTGTCATCACTGAAAGCATTCCCTTGCATACGCCATCAACTCCCTCTTCTTTCCCTCTGTGGAACTTACCTTGCAAAACCCAACCCGAGTGATATCCAGCTGTCCACTGTTTGACGCATGGACCTGAGTAGTGGAATGTGCCTGGAAAAAAACATATGAGTGTGCTAACAGGTTTCACATCAAATCCATGACCTTGTGTAGGGCTTTGGTATGACCCTGTGCTCTTTCCCTAGTCCATTTCCTTTCCAGCTGTCTTGATAACCATTCCAAATCTCTTCACTTAAACCTCCTTCTACATTCTCATTTCCTGCCAATGACCTTTGTTTTCTATTTTACTGAGAAAATCGAAATGATCAAAAGACAGTTTCCAGACCTTGAGGACATTATATTAAGTGAAATAAGCTACTCACAAAAAGACAATACTATGTGATTCCATGTATAGGAGATAGCTAAAGTAGTTAAACTCACACAAATAGGAAGTAGATTGAACAGCGTCTGCCAGGGGCTAGGGGAGGGAAAAATGGAAGTTGTTCAATGAATATAGAGTTTCAGTTTTGCAAGATGAAAAAGTTTTAGAAATCTGTTGCACAACAATGTAAATATATGTACATGACTGAACTGTACACTTAGAAAAGGTTAAATTTTATGTTATGTATTTTTTAGCGCAATTAAAACAACAACAAGGGGCGCCTGGGTGGCTCAGTGGGTTAAAGCCTCTGCCTTCGGCTCAGGTCATGATCCCAGAGTCCTGGGATCGAGCCCCACATCGGGCTCTCTGCTCAGCAGGGAGCCTGCTTCCCTCTCTCTCTCTCTGCCTGCTTCTCTGCCTACTTGTGATCTCTCTCTCTCTGTCAAATAAATAAATAAAATCTTAAAAACAACAACAACAACAACAAAACTATAACTTTCAGTCTACGACTTGGTTCACTCTCATCTGGGAGCACTGTGCCCACTGCAGGTCTCCTGCCCCAGCCACGGCCTCCCCACCCAGCCAAGGTGGTCCCCCACCAACCAGAGGTGTCAGTGGAAACAAACCAGGAATATCTGCACAGAGTTACTCCCCTAATAAAACCCCAAGGCAGAAAGGCAAACATGTCTAGCATAGAGAGTCTCAGCTCTTATCTGCCGCCCAGAACTTCAGCAGAAGTTGCCAAGTGAGACCATCACTGGGAAGAAGCTATGGGATTCCTGAAAAGGGGTGTGGAAGATACAGAATGAAATGCACCCAGAGCAGGATGGGCTCAGCTTGGCCTATGGAATGATGAAGATTGGCATCACTACCCAGAATCTATGCCAGGAGACTAAGTGAGCAGAGGAAAGGTGACATGCATGCTGCCCAGGCTAGACAGAAACTGACGAGGCAGGACCCAATGCCACAAAGGCCTGGGAGAAAGACCAGAGACCTGCAGAGTTGACCCCTTTGCCCCCAGCTACACTGAGGGGCCTCGAAGCCAGTTTGGGAAGGCAGCTATGCTCACCACTATACCACCAACGCATCGAAGCCAGTTTGGGAGAAAAATTTAATGTTGAGCGGGACTCATGGCTCCATTCTTGGGCACCATTTACTTCCCTGTCCTGACTCAACCAAAAGGACATTTAACACTTGTCAAAAACATCACTATGGAGTACTCACTTGAGGTTGTCTGCTGATTCTATAAAGTCATTTGTGATTTCCTCCATGATCATCGATAGGGGGAAACATGCAATTGCTGAAAATGTTGAATAATAATCAACACCTAGGGATGCCTGGGTGGCTCAGTTGGTTAAGTAGCTGCCTTCGGCTCAGGTCATGATCCCAGCATCCTGGGATCAAGTCCCACATCGGGCTCCTTGCTTGTCAGGCAGCCTGCTTCTCCCTCTGCCTCTGCCTGCCATTCTGTCTGCCTGTGCTCGCTCTCTCTCCCTCTCTCTCTCTGACAGATAAATAAATAAAATCTTAAAAAAAAATAATCAACACCTAAATAAGTGGTTTTTTATAAATACCCATTTATGCAGGTTGTTTGCCTGCTGAAACAGCTCCATCTCAGAAATATAATACACCTTTCAGAAATTATGTCCAGGGCCACCTGGGTTGGCCTAGTTGATTAAACACCTGCCTTTGACTCGGGTCATGATCCCAGGACCCTGAGATCAAGCCCCACGTCGGGGGGTTCCTGCTCAGCGGGGAGCCTGCTTCTCCCTCTCCCCCTGCCTGCCTCTCTGCCTACTTGTGCTCTCTCCCTCTCTGTCAAATAAATAAATAAAATATTTTTTTAAAAAGTCTAAAGAAGGGACGGTATAACCCAGGTATTGGTAAACTTTTTCTGTAAAGTGTTGAATAGTAAACTTTGTGGACAGGACATATGATCTCAGTAAATGAAAACAGATGGTGCCAAAAAGGCTGAGATAATTCTGTGACTTGACTATAGTCATAAAAACATGTTCGTGTTGATTATAAAAATATCTAGCCATGTTCTAGAAAAGGAGATTTTATTTCACTTTCTCTCGAAAATTATTTGTGAATTAAATGCTAGTGAAAATGAAGGACTACTCCTAAACTGCTCCCTAGTTGTTATAGAAAGTTATTTCTAATCTCTTTGTTAAGTATGAGATCCTTGGGTTGTTTTCTCCTCATAATTCATCTCGCCTTCTGAAGTATTATATATTTTAAAAATGCAATTAAACTCTAATAACTTTGAGATTGCACTGTAGAAATCCATGCTGCTCCTGCCCCTCACCCTACCTCCCACAGCAATGACTTAGATTAGTATTGAACTGGGCATGTGAACATTCTGGGGTATTTGATATTTTCCATTGCATAGAGTAATTTTTTTTTTTTAAGATTTTATTTATTTATTTGACAGACAGAGATCACAAGTAGGCAGAGAGGCAGGCAGAGAGAGAGAGAGGAAGGGAAGAAGGCTCCCTGCTGAGCAGAGAGCCCGATGCGGGACTCGATCCCAAGACCTTGGGATCATGACCCGAGCCAAAGGCAGCGGCTTAACCCACTGAGCCACCCAGGCGCCCCTGCATAGAGTAATTTTTAAAGTCAAGCTATTGACAAATCTGGGATCTCCACATAATTTCATAACCAACCAACAACCCAGTAGGAAGTTCTCTCTCTCTCTTTCTTTTTTTTTTCTCACTTTCCCATTCTTTTTTATTTTTCTTACTTTTTTTTTGTTTTATATTTTTGTTAAACTATAGTTGACACATAATGTTACATTCATTTCAGGTACACAACACAGTCATGCAACAGTTCTGTGTTACACAATGCTCACCACAAGCATAGTGGCCCTCTCTCACCATGCAACACTATGACAAAACCATTGACCATATTCCCTATGCTGTATCTTCTATCCCTGTGACTCATTCATCCCATCACTGGAAGCCCCTGTCTCCCTCTTCCCTTACCCATTTTGCCTTTCCCTCTACCCCTCCCCTCTGGCAACTATCAGTTAATTTGTTCTCTGTATTTGTGGATCTGTTTCTGATTTTCACTTAGCATAATACCCCCTAGTTCCATCCATGTGTCAGACATGGCAAGAACCCATCCTTTTTATGGCTGAGTAGCATCCCATTATATTTATAATATATATATCTTCTTTATCCTCGATTGAAAAATACTTGAGTTGCTTCCATAGCTTGGTTGTAAATAATGGTACGATAAATACAGGGGTGTGTATATCTTTTTGAATTAGTGTTTTTGGGGTAAATACCCAATAGTGGAATTTCCAGACCACATGATATTTCTATTTTTAATTTTTGAGGAACCTCCATAATGTTTTCCATAGTGGCCATATCAGTTTACATTCCCACCAATAGTGCCTGAGGGTTCCTTTTTCTCTACATCTTCTCCAATACTTGTTATTTCTTATCTTTTTGATACTAGCCATTCTTATAGGTATAAGTTTTTAATTTGCATTTCCCTGATGATTAGTGATGTTGAACATATTTTCGTTTGTCTCTTTGCCATCTGTATGTCTTTGGGAAAATGTCTATTTAGGTCCTCTGTCTGGTTTTTTTTTTTTTTTTTTGAAAGATTTTATTTATTTATTTGAGAGAGAGAGAGCATGTGCTGGTGTAGCAGGGAGCGACAGAAGGAGACAGAGAAGCAGGTTCCTGCTTAACGGGAGCCTAACATGGGGCTTGATACCAGGACCCTGGGATTATGACTTGAGCCAAAGGCAGACACTTAACTGACTGAGCCACCCAGGTGCTCCTGCCTGTTTTTAAACAGATTATCCGGGGGTTTTGGTGTTGACTTGTATAAGTTCTTTATATATTTTCTGTATTAACCCCTTATCGCATATATCATTTGCAAATATCTTCTCTCATTCAGTAGGTTACCTTTCCATTTTGTTGATGGTTTCCTTCACTGCACAAAACCCTGTTATTTTAATGTAGTCCCAATAGTTTATTTTTACTTTTATTTCCCTTGCCTGAGGAAACACAGCTACAAAAATGTTGTGAAGGCTGATGTCAAAGAAATTACTGCGTGTTTCCCCCCAGGATTTTTATGGTTTCAAGTCTCACATTTAGGTGTTCAATCCACTTTTAGTTTACTTTTGTTTATGATATAAGAAAGTGATCCAGTTTCATTCTTTTACCTATACCTGCCCAGTTTCCCCAGCCACATTTATTGAAGAGACTGTTTCTCCCTGTTGTATACTCTTGCCTCCTTTGTCATAGGTTAATTGACCAATACAAGCATGGTTTCATTTCTGGGTTTTCTATTCTATTCATCTATATGTCTTTTTTTGTGCCAGTATGCTATAATTTTGATTATTATAGCTTTGTAGTATACCTTGAAATCTGGGATTGTGATACCTCTAGCTTTGTTGTTTTTCCTTCTTTCTTTCTTTCTTTTTTAATTTTTTTTAGCTTTGTTCTTTTTCAAGATTGCTTTAGCTATTCAGGGTCTTTCCTGATTCCATACAAGTTTTAGCATTATTTGTTGTAGTTCTTTGAATAATAATGTTGGGTTTTTTTTTTTTAAGATTTTATTTATTTACTTGACAGAGATCACAGGTAGGCAGAGAGGCAGGCAGAGAGAGGAGGAAGCAGGCTCCCCACGGAGCAGAGATCCCGATGTGGGGCTCGATCGCAGGACCCTGGGATCATGACCTGAGCCAAAGGCAGAGGCTTTAACCCACTGAGCCACCCAGGCACCCCAATAATATTGATATTTTGATAGAAATTGCATTGAATCTATAGATTGCTTTGGGTACTATGGACATTTTAACAATACTAATTCTTCCAATCCACGAGCATAGAATATCTTTCTGTGTGTTTATGTTGTCTTCAGTTTCTTTCATCCATGTTTTACACTTTTTTTAAAAGTTTTTTTTTAAGATTTTTTTTTAAGATTTTATTTATTTATTTAACACAGACAGAGAGAGATCACAAGCAGGCAGAGAAGCAGGCAGAGAGAGAGGGGAAAGCAGGCTCCCCGCCGAGCAGAGAGCCTGATGCGGGGCTCAATCCCAGGACCCCAGGATCATGTCCTGAACCGAAGACAGAGGCTTAACCCTCTGAGCCATCCAGGTGCCCCCGTGTTTTACACTTTTCAGAGTACAGGTCTTTCACCTACTTTGTTAAATTTATTCCTAGGTTTTTGTTATTTTTGGCATAATCATAGATAGAACTGTCTTCTTGATTTCTCTTCATTATTAGTGGAATAGATTTCTGTATATTAATATTGTATCCTGCAACTTTACTGAATTCATTTATTACTTCTAATAGTTTTTTTTGGTGGAGACTTTAGGGTTTTCTATATATAGTATCGTGCCATCTGGAAATAGTGACAGTTTTGCCTCTCCCTTACCAATTTGGTTACATTTTATTTCTTTTTCTTATCTGATTGCTGTGGCTAGGACTTCCAGTACTGCCTTGAATAAAAGTGGTAAGAGTGGACATCCTTGTGTTGTTCCTGATCTTAGAGGAAAATCTCGCAGTTTTTCACCACTGAGTATGATGTTAGTTATGAGTTTTTCATGTATGATCTTTCTTATGTTCAGGTATGTTCCCTCTAAACCCACTTTGTTGAGAATTTTTATCATGAATGACTACTGAATTACGTCAAATGCTTTTTTTGCATCTATTGAGATGATTATAAAATTTTTATCTTTCATTTTGTTGATGTGGTGTATCATGTTGATTGATTTGCAACTAATGAATCATCCTTCCGTCCTGGAATAAATCCCACTTGATCATAGTGAATGATCCTTTTAATATATTGTTGAGTTTGGTTTGCTAATATTTTGTTGAGGATTTTTCATCTATGTTCATCAGGGGTATTGGTCTATAGTTTTTCTTTTTTTGTAGTGTTTTTGTCTGGTCTTGTTATGAGAGTCATGCTGGCCTTCTAGAATGAATTTGGAACATTTCCTTCCTCTTTTATTTTTTGGAATAGATTTTGGAACATATACATTAAATGTTCTTTAAATGTTTGGTAGAGGGATGCCTGGGTGGCTTAGTCAGTTAAACATCTGACTCTGGATTTCAGCTTAGGTCTTATCTCAGGGTCATGCGGTCGAGTCCCACATCAGATCCCCCACTAAGTGGGGAGTCTGCTTGAGATTTTTTCTCTCTGAACCTTCCCATCTCTAAAATAAATAAATAAATAAATCTTAAAAAAAATAAATGTTTGGTAGAATGCAATTGTAAATCCATTCGGGTCCTGGACTTTTGTGTTTGAAGAATTTTTGAATTACCAATTCAATTTTGGTACTAGTTAGTAATTGCTCTCTTCAGATTTTCTATGCCTTCCTGATTCACTTTTAGAATATTGTATCTTGCTAGGAATGTATCCATTTCTTCCAGGTTGTCCAATTTGTTGACATATAATTTTCCACAGTATTTTCTTATAATTCTTTGTATTTCTGTGGTGTTGATTGTTACTTTTCTTTCTTTTCTGATTTTATTTATTTGTGTCCTTTTTCTTTTTTGATGAGTTTGGGTAAAGGTTTATCAATTTGCTTGACTTTTTTCAAAGCATAAGCTTTCAGTTTCATTGATCTTTCCTTGTTATGTGTGTGTGTGTGTGTGTGTGTGTGTGTGTGTTTAAATTTCTATTTCATTTATTTTAGCTCAGAACTTTATTATTTCTTTCCTTCAGCTAATCTTGGGCTTTGTTTGTTCTTTTCTAGTTCCTTTAAGTGTCAGGTTAGATTAATTATTTGAAGTTTTTCTTGTTTCTTGAGGTCTGTATCACTAAAAATTTCCCTCTTAAAACTGCTTTTGCTATATCCCAAAGATTTTGGTCCAGTCGCGTTTCATTTTGCATTTGTCTTCATGTGCTTTTTTATTTCCTCATTGACCCATTGGCTGTTTAGTAGCATGTTGTTTTGCTATGTGTTTGTGTTCTTTTCTAACTTTCTTGTGATGGATTTCTAGTTTCATACCATTGTGGTCAGAAAACATGTGTGGTATGATTTCAGTCTCCTTAAATTTAGTGAGATTTGTTTTGTGACCTAACATGTGATCTATCCTGGAGGATGTTCAATGTGCCCTTGAAAAGAACATGTTTTTTGCTGTTTTTAGTGAAATGTTCTGTATATATGTTAAGTTATCTGATCTAATGCCTTGTTCAAAGCCACTGTTTTCTTACTGAATTTATGCTTGGATGATCTATTGATTGATGTAAGTGTCGTGTTAAATTCCCCTACTATTATTGTATTACTGTCAATTTTTTGCTTTATGTCTGTTAATATTTGCTTTATATATTTAGGTGCTTTCATGTTGGGTACATAGTTATTTATGATTGTTATATCCTCTTGTTGGATTGACCCCTTTATCATTATGTAATACCAAGGGCACTTTTTTTAAGATTCCAAACTGATAAGGCATTTTCATGGAGTGGGGGAGGGGAGCAATCAGCTTTTGGGGACCTACCTTTGAAACCTAGTCTTGCTCATGTATGTGCTTTTTGTTCTTGAGACTTGCACTCTTACCTAAAGAGAAATAGTGTCAAATGACACGACCAACAGTTTAGTAGAGTTTGATGTCCTTTATTCAAGGGCAAATAATGTATGGACTGGAGGAGTACAATGACTTACAAACACTCTTCCCAAAGGATTTTGGCCAAGAGTGAGCTTTACAGAACATTATAAGTGACCATGCATAAACAGATTATGAATGGCTTAAGTTGCATATCTGACCTTATTCAGAAAGATGGAGGAACAAGAAAATAAATATAGAGCCCAAAGTTTACTTGGCATTTGGGGATTGGCTGAGTAGACATACCGTTGATCCTTGAAAAACACGGGTTAAAACTATGTATGTCCACTTACATGTGGATTATTTTGATAAATGCAGTATGGTACTTATTATTCTCTACAGTATTTTCTCTTTCTTATGATATTCTTATTGATTCTTTCCTATTATGTTTTTCTTATGGTTTTCTTTAACTAGCTTACTTTATTATAAGACCATAGTATATAATACATATAACATATAAAATATGTGTTAATCAATTGTTTATGTTATTGGTAAGGCTTCCAGTCAACAGTAAGCTATTAGTAGTTAAGTTATTGAGGAGTCAAAAGTTATACATGGATTTTCAACAGTGTAGGGAGGGGGGATTGGCACCCCTAAACCCTTTGTTGTTCAAGGGTCAACTACTGTGTTTCTGGTCAAGGACAGCATTTACAGGAACACAGAAGTTTGGTTTGCTGACATGGCAGCCCAGACAGAGATGGCTTCATTTTAGAAATTTACCTCAACAATAGCAAAGTGTTTAGAGGCCCAAACGCTGGAGTCAGACTGCCCAGGTTTGAACCCTGACCCAATGGAAAGATTTGGTATTTGCCATGTAGCTAAGTGATCAAATTTAACACCAATAATTGTTGGGACAGTCTGTCCGTGGATACCTCTTACTGTAACACCACATGAAGAACATAGCATTTTCTATGACAGATTCTTGCAAAAAATGTTTAGCTCAAATCTAATTAAACCTCTGACTTATATCCAGTTAATAGGAAATACTAGACTTTGAAAACTAGTATCAGGAGAAAAAAATCATCCATAGCTCTTCTGTTGTCTTAAAAAAGTCAAAGTTAGGGGTACCTGGGTGGCTCAGTCAGTTAAGTGTCTGCCTTTGCCTTGGTTCATGATCTCAGGGTCCTTGGATCGAGCCCCATGTTGGGCTCCTAGCTTGGTCGGGAGTCTGTTTCTCTCTCTCCCTCTGCCCTTCCCCACTGCTTGTGCTCTCTCTCTCCTTTTCAAATAAATAAATAAAATCTTTAAAAAAAAATAAAAAAAAAAGAAAAAAGTCAGCCAAAGTCATAGGGAAAAAAGCCAGGGAATATAATCAGTCACAGTATGTGAAATGTGATTGGGTGTTTGCATGAAAAACCCAACCATTAAAGACTCTGAGACTTGAATATGGGATGGCTTGATATGAAGGAAATATTGTTAAATCTCTTCTATGTGAATATGTTATTTATGTAGGTTTGACATGTCATGAGGTCTGCAATATTAACATGGTTCAATGAAATATATACAGAAAGACAAGCAGATAAATCAAACATAGCAAAATGTTCAAAATTTTGAAGTCTGGATGGATGTATAGGTATCTGTTACATTATTCTTCCAACTTTTCTATATATTTAATATCTGTCAAAATAAACATTTTGGGGGAAAAAAAGACAGCTTCCACAGCTTCTACCAATACATTTACCTATATACCTGCATCTGTATCCAAATACTATATTTTCACTATGGTTTGCATGATAGAATTTTATCCTGCATTTTAGAGCCATTATCTCTAGTTTATAGGAGCTCATCACTTTCACCTACCCAAGGACATCTCTACAGCAATTTTCCCTTCTCTCTCCCACATACCCTCTGTTGGCCCCACACACCCTTCTCTCTACTAATGCATTTATCCACTACCCTTTACACTACCCTCAATTCAATTCAATAGGGTACCTACTATGCACTGGGGATATAGTAATGAACAAAAGACAAAAGCACTGCTTTCATGGAGTTTCTTCTCTGGTTGATGAAGATAGATAACCCAGAGAGTAAGTAAACAAATGATGTAGTATGTAACAGGGAGTTAGGTAATAAGGAGAAAATAAAGCAAAGTAAGAAGGAGGTGGAGTATGTGTGGAAAGGTGTCCAGGGTTGCTGACAACCTATGTGGAAGCATGTACAGACAGAACAAATCTTGCACCAAATCATGAAGCTCGGCAGGCAGAGCCTGAGTTAGATATCAAGGCCTCATTTTTCTCCGCCTGTCCAGGCACCTGTGTAAACATCTTGCACAATCATGTGGGGAGGGGGCTCTGGAAATTTTGCAATTTAAATAGGGTGGTTTTCAAATACCTTAGATTTTCCTATGGGCAAATGGGGAGCTCTTGGTAGTTTGAGCAGAAAATAATATGATCCGACTTATGGTTTAAAAGCATCACATAAGCTATCATGTTGAGAATGGACTATAGGGGGACAAAGGTGGGAAGTAAGGAAATTAGAAAACTAATCCAAGTAAGAGAGGATGTTGTCACAGATGAGATGTTAGTGGGGAAGGTGGTGTGGAGCGGTCCCAATTCTAAATATATATATATATATAAAACTATATATATATTTATATATTTATATTTAATAGACATTAAAGGATCTATTGATGGACTAAATATGGAGTGTACAAGAAAGAGAGGAGTCAAAGATGACTCCAGGCTTTGGGGACTGAGCAATCAGAAGGATGGAGTTTTGCTTTATCTGAGATGGAGAAGATTACTGATAGACCAGGGAGGAAGATCAAGAGATTGATTTTGGATGTTAAATTTTATCTGCCTGTTAGAATCCAAATAGAAATGGGTATAGAATTCTGGAGTTCGTGGATTTCAAAGAATTTCAAGGTTCCTTAAAAGAGTTGTTGAGAGCCATTTTTACCATTTCTTTTTCTTTCATTCTTCTGTGAACCTGTGATGTAACAAGAAATATATTTATTTTTTTGCCCTTAGTTCCTGGTACAAACCTCCTTAAACCCTTGGAATTTTCTGAGTGATAGGAGCCCCTTTTGGGCTTATGCTAATGAAATGACAGGGTGGTGCCCTTGGATAACGTCAGGATGGAGCTGGTCACCAGAAAGACCAAGTGATTAGAGGGTTGAAACTTTCAGCCTCACCCACTGGTCCCTGAGAAGGGGGTAGGAGGGTGCTGATGATTGAGCTCTACACTCTTCAACAAGACTTGATAAACTTACGGGTGAACACATGCACATTCTGGGAGGGTTGCACACCCCAGTTCCTTGGGGACAGAGGCTCCTATGCTCAGAAACTTCCTGGATCTTACTCTCTTCATCGAGCTGTTCATCTCTACCCTTATAAACTCCTTAATAACAAACTAGTAAATGTAAGTCAATGTTTCTCTGAGATCTGTGAGCTGCTCTACCAAATTAATCAAACCTGAGTTCGGGGTTGTGGGAACCTCCAATCTATAGCCAGTTGGTCAGAAGCACAGGTGACAACTGGGACTTGTGATAGGGGTCTGAAGTGGGGGGATGGGGTGACAGTTTTGTGGGACTGAGCTCTTGACTTATGGAATCTGATGCTATCTCCAAATACTGTCAGAATTGAGTTAATTGTAGGATACCCAGTCACTATCCACTGAAATTTGGAGAATTGCTTTGTGGTGTTGGAAAAAATACACTAGGCAACCCATTCTATACGTTTGCCCCCTATCACTCCTCTGAATCTGCTGATGTCACCTGTGACCTCCCACAGCAAAATCCAATGGCAAATTTTTTTCATACTCAAAGAAAGCTATTTTAGCTAAAGGAAAATTGGAAATCCTTACAAAGGCATAGGATCAGATTCATTTGACACAGAATATCATTTCCACCTTTTTGGGAAAAAATTTAACTTCACACTTTCCTGTTTCTCATTTCTCAGTGGACACTCCTTCCTTCTCAGTCTGCTTTACTGGTTTTTCCACATTGTCCCAAAGCAAGTGTTGGAGGGCAGAGTCCTAGAGACCAGTCTTCAGACACTATCTCTTTTTTGGTGGTTGGGTGCAGGGAGAGAGATACTCTTAAATGGGCTTCATGCCCAGCACAGAGCCCATCATGGGGCTGGATCTTACAACACTGAGACCATGGCCTGAACCAAAATCAAAAGTCCAACACCTAACTGACAGAGCCACCCAGGAGTCCCTTGGAGCCTATCTCTTTACAGAGATTAACCTCCTGAGCAATCCTAACCAGTCCGAAGTTTATCTCCAGTGCACATCTCTCCTCCAAGCTCCAGACACATGACTACTGGACATCTTCACATGGATGTCTACTCTCAAATTCGAATTTATGGGTCCAAAAGCAACCTCCTCCACTCCCTTCTTCCCCTGGAGTCCTACACATCTCAAAAATAGCAACTCTATTTTCCCAGTTTCTTAGGTCAAAATATTGGAGTTCTCTTTGACTCCCTTTTTTCCCCCTCAGATTCATATCCAGTACCTCAGACACTCTTCAGATTTATTTCAAAACATACCTTAATCCACATCTACCAGTACCATTCTGGTTCAGGACCGTTATCTCTTGGCTGAATTAAAGAACTGGTCTCCTAACTGGCCTCCCTGATTTTACATTTGCTCTCCTGTAGTCTAGTCTATTTTCCATAATGCTGTGGAAAAGATCCTTTTAAAATATAAGGATGACAGCTGTTTAGTCAAAACTTTACAAAGGCTTTTCACATTATTCAGAATCAAAACACAAGGCCCTCTGATGACTAAAAGTGATTTGCTGAACTCCCCCTCCTCTGCCATCCCTGACCTACTACTCCCCTCCTCTATCACTATCCTGCAGTCACCACTGGCCTCTGCTTTTCTTGAAGACATTAAGCATGCTTGTCCTCAAGCCTTTCACATTTGCTTTTCCTTCTTGAAACTCTGTTTCCTCAGGGATTTATATACTCTGTTCCTTCACTTCCTTCAGACCTCTGCAAAAATGTCACCTTATCAGAGAGTCTTCTCCTAACCACTCATTATAAAGTCTGTCTCCCAACCATCATTCTGACTCTTGCCCTGCTGCATTTTTCTCACTAGTGCCCACTATTGTCTGACAGGCACTTTCTTATTTGTCTCTTTCCACTACAATGGAAAGTCTTGATGGCAGAGATGTTGTCTGTCTTTGTTTTCTGTTTTTACTATTGAGTCCCCAACATCCAGGGAAGTGGTCAGCATATAGTTAGTTCTCAGTAACTAAGAATGAAGAATGACAGTGGTATGTGTCACAAGAGTGATAGCGGAGATGCGTGGCAGCCAACCTCCAAGATGGCTCCCAATGAGCCCTCCTTCTGGTATTCATGCTCCTGTATAAGCCCCTCCCATAGGCAGTAGAGCTGACTGAACTTGTGTAACTGTGGCAGAAATGACAATGCATGACTTCCAAGGTTAGGTCATAAAAGATGTTGTGGCTTCTACCTCACCCAGACTCTTGGATTAGTCATTGTCAGGGAAGACAGCATTGTGTCATGAGGACGTTCAAGGGATCTACAGACAGGCTGGTGGAGGAGGAACTGAAGTGACTGCTACCAAGCAGGACCACGTGAGGTTGAATTGTTTTAGGAGCAGATTTCGAAGCCTAGTCAAGCTTTTAGGTGACCGCAACTTGAACAACATTGTGACTACAAATTAGAACCTAGGCCAGAACCACTTGATTAACCTGCTCCCAAATTCCTAATCCACAGAAACTGTATAAAAGGATACCTGTTTATGATTGCCATGAGCTGCTGAATTTGGGCAGTGTATTATGCCACAGCTACCATGATCTTTTTGCTGGTTTTCCCTTGGAAATTTTGCATTTGCTTTCCCTTCTGCCTAAAACTCCATTTCGCTCAGGTAGTTTGACATCTCCATCTCTTACACCAGGCTTCTGCTAAAATGTCATGCTGTGCAGTAATGCACCAATCAGCAATGGATACAGGATATGTTTGAGATATCCAGGAGGTAGATATAACAAGATTTAACAACTGATTGGATATGAGGGATAGAGAGAGGAAGGAGTCAAAATGTTTCTCAAATTATTGGCTTGTGTAACTGCACATTCCTGAATTTAGGGAAATATCTTTGGGGCAAAGATTATAAATTCAGTGTTGGGCCTGCTAATTTTGAAATATCTAAGAAATAGCCAAGTGGAGATGTCCAGCATTCAAGTATATATACCATTTGCCATACAGAATAGAGATTTGGAAATAAAGACCTTGGAATCAGGACCAGCTATCCAATTTGCAGTGCCTGTTGCAAACAAAACTTTGCAGGGTTCCTTGTTCAGTGAGCACATGAGGTCCACCAGCTGCCAGATCCCCCTCCTACCAATTTGTAGGACTGATAGACCATGCCCTGGCTGATGGTAGAGAAGTGGAGCCAGGTATCTCCCCTTCCCCATCCCCATGGACTCTAGGCTCCAAACCGCATTAAAGACACAGCCTCCCAGAGGATGCTTTTATATAGGGCATGGGAAAGAGGCTCATTCCCACTGAGTCACCCATTGGGTGACAGCACTATGAAACTGCTAGTATAGGGCAGGGACAGCTGCCTTCAGGCCCTGCCCTACAGCACCATGGGCGCATGAACACGACCCTGACCTTCCCTGTACCTGTGCCGAGGTGTTCTTGGTCCTAGTGGTCCTGGTTTTGGGTAGGGCAAAAAGGAGGGTGGGCAAGGCTGAGAAGCTGTCCCGGAGGGCAGAGAGGCAGTGCGAGGCAAGACTGTATGAGAACCAAGCACACTTCATTGTTTCATTGAACAACACATATAAAGCAAAAATTCAAAGATAATGTTATTAAGAATTTAAACCTGCAACCACAGAGCATTAATGCCCCGAGCATTAAGTGCTTCTGAGTGCTGGGCCTTCTGTAAATCAGGTGTTGATGTGCTCATGAAACTGGCCCTGTTTGAATTAGATAGTAAACTCGTAAGACTGAATGAGTTCAACAGGGAAAGATGGAAGAAAAAAAGATAGGATCAAAATCAGAGATGTACCAATATTCAAGGGATGGGCAGAGAAAGAGCATCCTGTGGCCAAGTGAGGGTTGTAATTCATCAGAAGACCAATAAAAGAGAAAATACTTGGTCTACCACTCTGACTGGGAAAAGCTTTGCAAGTCCAATAACCTGGCCACATATTATTAGGCACATTTTATTTCACTAACTATTCATGATATAGATGATAATTTTTTAGGATCAAGGATGTGGTTCTTACATGGGCCAATTACCTTGATTATGTGTGAAGCATTTATGACTTAGTTGGAAAAAAAAATATCGTATGGGAGGAGCTACAGAAAATAAAATAGATTGAATGAAAGAATGGAATTTACTGATGACAGACTCACAGGTAACAAGTAAATAATTCATTTCCCTTCTAGCAACAGTTACCTTTACACATAAGGCCAGCAGTGTCACTCTGCAACATTTATCAAGCAACAAAAATGTAAACTCTAAAATCTAAAAAGAATTTCAAATGACTCATGGGACCCTATTACAAAATCAACCACAAGAGTTTTCTAACTACTAATTAATTTTGAGCGAAGACTAAAGCCATAAAAACCGACCATTTCGTGAGATAACTGGGGCAGAAAGTTGATGAGACTTAGAATTGGGGGTGGGGGGAGTGATTTGTCTCTAGAGGTGGTTTATCAGATGGCCAACAGCCCAGATTCTAGATGCTTGGGTTTGAACCCCAGCTCTGCCACTTACTTCCTATGTGTGATATTGAATTAGTTATTTAATCATCCTGTTTCTGAGTAAAAGAGTGGTAATAATTGCTAGGGTTGTTATGAGGATTACATGACTCAATGTAAAATATTTAGAACTGTGCCTAGCATATAAAAAGCACAATGTACACATTTGTTAAATGAAAATTGTGATAACTGATCATGTCGCTAAAATGCCTCTGGAATTTCTAATTTAGTAGGTCCCATAAGCTTTGGGGAGGAGTTCACAAAAGAAAACAATCTTCTTTTTTTCCTCCTCATCCCCGCCCCCCTTTATTCTTTGATACCCCTCTCCCACCTCCTTCTGCCCATTGCAATGTATTATTTTCTCTTTATATTAAAAACAATTCTCTTTGGGCTCCTGGGTGGCTCAGTTGGTTAAGTCTCCAACTCTTGATTTCAGCTCAGGTCTTGATCTCAGGGACATGAGCTCAAATTCTGTGTTGGGTTCCAAGCTGGGTGTGGAGCCTATTTAAAAAAAAAAAAACTTAAAAAAAAATTCTGTTCTTTAAGATATTGGACATTTTCTTAAAATTTCCACGTGTCTTATGCATATTTGTGGCTGTTTTCCCATTTATGATTGGTCCCAATGTTTTTTCTTTCATATGGAAACTCAAAAAAAAATGTACGGGAGAATAAAATGCATGGGAGATTTACTGTCATCATAATTATGATAATTCTGGTACCTCCATGGAAAAAATATAAAAAGTTTTGATGGGGGTGCCTGGTGTCTCAGTCGTTAAGCGTCTGCTTTGGGTCAGGTCATGATCCCAGGGTCCCCAGATCCAGCCTTGCATGGGGCTCCCTCCTAAGCAGGAAGCCTGCCTCTCCCTCTCTCACTCCCCCCGCTTGTGTTCCCCCTCTGTGTCTCTGTCATATAAATAAAATTGTTTAAAAAGAGTTTTGGTGAGAAGTATAGGGCAATGAATATAACAAGGATTTCAAATATACTTTCTAAGCCCTTTTCAGGAATCAAAATGAACCCAACAGCAGCTTCTTTGAAAACAGTTCTGCAGACACAATCCCAGGAACCTGCAGTTCAAACTACCCCACCCCCGCCCCCGCCCCCATAAGTCTTAAAAGTAGAAATCTCTTTGTATTTCTCCTTCTGCTCCCTTCGGTCCCCGGGGAACGCATTCTTTTACTTTCTGCCTCAATTTTATTTAGTACTTTGTTTCCTCTGGTTGTTACAGTCTTTCACACTGCATTATAGAAGAGCTTACTTCTAGCCATAGGGAAATTCTTTGGCTTCTTTTGCATTTTTGATAGGGAGGACTAAGCTGACTCATGACCATCTTGCGACCACTCCCTGCGTGTGCTCAGGCGGGCGGGGGTAGGAGGCGCTTCTCTCGCCTTCTAACTTCCCTTTATGCGGAAAGCCTGCGGCCTTTTGTGAACACGTTTCTCGAGATCCCTCTCTTTGTCTTTTTTTGGCGTATTGTTTATTATCTGCGAGTTTTGCCTCTTCTCTCCGCAATCTCTCTCTCCCCTTGCCCCCATAGAACACACGTTCCCTCACTTTGGGGTCAGAGTAATTGATGCCTGAAGATCCTCCATGGGTCCACTTAGCCTTTACATACGGCTCAAACGTGCTCGCCTTCAGGGTTCTCCACCTGAGCTGTTGCGGCGTTTCTCCCCCTCTGCAGTAACACATGTCAAAGAAAGCAAGCCCCAGGACGTGTCCATATATGACCTGAGAACAGAGCTCTGCCTCGTTTGGAGGCAACGTTTGGGGAACCTTGTCCACTCCCGCCCCCGCGTGCTCTCGCCTCCCCCTTCCCCGAGGTCACTGGCGTGCAGAACGCGAACGCCGACTACTTCGGCTCGCGTCCCGACTTCCTTCTGGGAGCCTAATAAACCTGGGGGAAGTTTAATCATTCCGCAGCGAGCCCGGCTCTCTCACTGGGCATGCTCAGTGGCCCGGCCCCGCTCCGGTGGCGAGTGGCTGTCTTGGGCGCAGGGCTCGGGTCGGCGGCCGCTTCGGCGGGGCTTCCAGGAGTGCGGACCCGGCGCTGCAGCCCCTGAGCTGGGAGCCAGACGCGCCCCGCGGTCCCCGCCCGGACGCAGGGCCCAGCCAGAGCCGCGTCGTTCCGGAACCGGGGAGCCCCCAACTTCGCGCCAAGTTCGGAGCCGCCCTCCGGGGGAGCCATGCAAATGATGACCAGGGACGTTCTGCTAGAAATGGACCAGGAGGAGGACGACGACGACGACGGGGATATCGGTGAGCGAGGGGTTCCCCGGCGTGGGCCGACGCCGGAAGAAGTTGGGAACTGCGCGTGGGCGCCTCGCCCTCCGCGGGAGCAGCTTGCGGGAACCCTCGGCCGCTCGGAGGGGCGCGGACGCGGGCGGCGCGGAAGGAGGGAGACGGCGCCGCGGTCCAGGGGCCGCAATGCGGCCGCCTCGAGCCTCAGCTGCCTGCGGGCCGGCGCCCGGGTGAAGGCCGGGGAGGCGCGGGGCGCGCACGGGCTCCCGAAAACTGCGTCCGGGCGGGCCGCAGCCGCAGCCTCGGAACAGTCATGCTAGATACAGGGAGGTCTCCGCGCGCCGACGTCTTGACTCAGAAGCAGCAACTTTTGGGTCATTTCCTCCCCCCTCGAACCTGCTCTGGGGATTCCGGAGAGCGGCGCGGGCGGGGAGCCGGCCCCGGTTCGGAGAACAGGGGTGTGACCCACCTGCATCCGCTGTAAAGTGAAAGAAAGGATCGGCTCTGGGAGGGAGGGTGGGGGCTGGGTGGGGCGCCCGGGGAACGGATTTGTGGCCGCGGGTGGAGGCCCGGGATCCTTTTGTCAGCCGCGGAGCCCGCAGGGGCCGTGATTGGAGGAGTAAACCCTAGTCCGGGCGGACCTCAGGACATTTCTACAAGTCCAGAGGGCCCCCCTGGAGCTTGGCGAGACTGGGAGGTGGAGGTGGGGGGTGGAAGTCAAGCCTGGGTGTTACCATTTCCAGTTAGAGTTTAAAATGTTTATAAGTTGTAGACGGAAAGGAGGGAGAGCTGTTTAATAAGAGTAGGACAACCATTAAAACAAACAAGAGGGAAGGGAGGAGGTGGGGAAGGGGAAAACTACTGGAGGAGAAGGGAGAATATCACTGTCAGGGAATGACACATTGGGTCCCTCCAGAAGACTGGCAATTAAATTACCCTGCTGGTCTGCTCAGAGACTCTGAGTCTGTTTCCTGCAAGCAAAATCAGTTTAAAACATAACAGTTCCTGCTCTTGTCCTCAAGTCCTATTTTTCTCTGGTAACTTTAGAAGTAACTTAATTTTAGGAGCTAGGTGTGGTTTTTCTTTATCATCCCCCCCCCCCAGCTGTATTGAGATATAGTTTCCGTATCATTTTGTAACTTCAAGGTTTATAAAGTGCTGAGTTGATACGCTTATATGTTGCAAAATGATTACCACCATAGCTTTAACCAACACCTCCATCATCTCACATAATTACCATTTCCTTCTTGTGGTGAGAACATTTAAAGTCCACTCTCTTGGCAACTTTCAGGTACAGGATGCAGTATTAATTATAATCACTATGCTGTACTGTAGATCCCCGGAACTTGTCTTACAACTGGAAGTTTGTGCTTTTTTTTTTTTTTTTTTTAATTTTTACTTATTTATCCGACAGAGAGAGATCACAAGCAGGCAGAGAGGCAGGCAGAGAGAGAGGAGGAAGCAGGCTCCCCGCTGAGCAGAGAGCTTGATGCGGGCCTGGATTCCAGGACCCCGAGACCATGACCCTAGAGGAAGGCAGAGGCTCAACCCACTGAGCCACCCAGGCACCCAGAAGTTTGTGCCTTTTGACCAACACTCCCCCCTCCCCCATTCTCCTGTTTCTATGAGTTCACCTCTAAATGACTTCATCTGTAGTAGTAGACTTCACCTGTAAGTGATATACAGTACTTATCTTTGTCAGACTTATTTCACTTAGCATAATGCCCTTCCAGGTGCCATCCATGTTGTCCCAAATGGCAGGATTTCCGTCTTTCTCTCGGCTGAATAATATTCCAT
The DNA here is from genome assembly GCF_902655055.1 of Lutra lutra. Taxonomy (NCBI): domain Eukaryota; kingdom Metazoa; phylum Chordata; class Mammalia; order Carnivora; family Mustelidae; genus Lutra; species Lutra lutra. Next base: position 62,706,900 of record NC_062285.1, on the reverse strand, counting down.
TGCCCACATGCAAGGGTGAGGAAGTGGTGAGGGGGCTGGGTGGTGGTGGTGATGGTTACACACACACACACACACACACACACACACACACACACACACACATATACCACATCTTTATTCTCTATACTTGGACAATTAAGTTATTTTTATATCTTGGTTATTATAGGCACTGCTCATTAACACCCAAAGAACTGGATAACTTTCTTGTTGACTGGGAACAAATTGAATAGAGGGGCTTATACTTCATGATTTAGCTTTACTTTTCATTCATTTGAGAACAATTTATTAGATGGAGGGAGCCAGTAGTATTCTTTTTTTTTGTTAGAGAGAAAACTGAAACTCACAGGTTTATCTGCCTAGCTTTTTGTATAACTAGTTAGGATTCAAACCCAGACTTTCTGATTTTCAAGACCTGTGTAGCCTGCTAAATCATGATTACATAAAAATGTAAATTATAGGAGCAAACTTTAAAAAGTTATAAAAAGTAGCATAGTCTGTTTTGAAGGAATATACTTTTTTAAAAAAGGTTTATTTGAGAGAGTAAGGGAGAGAGAGAAGGAGCAGGGAGAAGGGCAGAGGAAGAAGCAGACTCCCCACTGAGCAGGAAGCAGGATGTGGGGGGCTCAATCCCAGGACCCTGGGATCATGACCTGAGCTGAAGGCAGATGTTTAACTGACTGAACACATCCCCCTCCCTTGTCTGTTATGGTGAGGTGTTACTGTTTATATTGAGTACTGTAAACAAATAAGGATAAAAACCCTAATGGAAATCAAAGTAAGCTAGAGAGACTGAGCTTTGTTTATTCCGCTTTGTCATCAGTAGATTCCAGTTTAGAAAGAAAACTAATTTGGTCTAGTCTATGTTTACCAGATGAGGCATCATAAAATTTATCTTAAGTGTGTGGCAATAGGTTCTTCTTTGTAATTACAGATGTAATTTATGCTGTTTCTATCAAGTCAAACTGTAACTGTATTTAATAAAAAGTTAAATATCTCCTCCTTCACCCTTCCCTCCATAAGCTACTGATATTGATACTTTACTGTCTATAAGGGTCAACTCAACAGTTTATGTCAGGAAGTTATTATCTCAGCAGTCTTTGGTGGTTATACAAGTTCATTGTGGGTTGCACTGATTTTACAATAAGCACAAATGTTTACCATGTCAATAGGAAGTTTATGTCATTGTAAAGTAGTAAGTCTTTTTAAAGGTTAGCAGAAGGGGCGCCTGGGTGGCTCAGTGGGTTGAGCCGCTGCCTTCGGCTCAGGTCATGATCCCAGGTCCTGGGTTCAAGCCCCACATCGGGCTTTCTGCTCAGCAGGGAGCCTGCTTCCTCCTCTCCCTCTCTGCCTACTTGTGATTTCTCTCTGTCAAATAAATAAATAAAATCTTTAAAAAAAAAATAAAGGTTAGCAGAAGTAGGCTGATGGTATATAGCCTTTAACAAAATATAATTTCCAACTATGGGAGAGGAGGTTCTAGTGAAATGAAGATGATAATTTTAACCTGTGCCTCTTGTTTTATAATGCAGTGCTATGTTAAAGCTGTTGACTGACCTATTTCTCCTAGTACTGGATTGTCATTACCAATAGTTGTATAATTTAAAATCCACTCAGGTACCGAAGGTTTCTATGTAATTCCTCTGTGAATATTAACTTTGTCATTCAGAACAGTAGAGTTATTTTTGACTTAGTTCCTGGGTAAAACATCGATCACCAGATAATTTGCAAAACACAAAAAGAAAAACTTCTTAAACTAGATGTGGTCCCCGGTTGTAGGATATACATGTTTTATGTACATACATGGAAGGGTGCCCTGTAGTAGACTGGGATTTAGGGCCCTTCTTTTTTTTTTTTTTTTTACTACCAGTGGGTTTCTGCTTACTTTTGCTTTATGTGTAAAGATTGCTTCCTTGTTTGGCCTGAACCTGACCAGAGAATCAAAGATGGTAAGTCTTATTATGAGCATCTTTTCCTTATTTACATTGCTCAGGGCCACCAGAAATTGTCCCCAAAGGTTTCTGAATGAGGCAACCTGTTAGCATGAGAGCATTTTTGCAAAAGACCCCTATTTTCTAAATCAGCTCCCAACAACCAAATGCAGGTGTGACACGTTTGCAGTAGGGGCAGGAAACAGGTGGCTTTTAGCCCTTTTGCACTGATGCTGGTAGATAGCATGTGTCCAGATAGATTTTGTGTGCCTGGTGTGCAAAAAAAGCGTTTTTGGCTGGCCTGCCTCCAGGACTCCTCCCGCGGCCCGCCCCCCCCTGCCCTGCCCCATTAATCAGTGAATAAAATCCATCATTTCTCCCTGTTCATGTAGAAAATGATAGAAACATCTTTTATAGCAAAAATGTAGGTACTATAGTGTGCTGATTGATTGATTTTGCATTTCTGTGGTTCAGACTTTGCTGAGAGAGGTAAAGTGTTCTCAAAAAAGAAGGGAATTATCAGGAACAAATCAGATGGTTCAGGCAAAAAGGTTCGTTTAGATGCTTGGTTGGTTGCTTTGGGTTCCCAATCTGTTTATGGTAGAATTTACTCTTTGATCCCCACAGCTGATGGTCCAGTCATTGGTTGTGGGTCGGGGCAGAGGCCCATTACCTCTGAGTTCTGATGGTCCAGCTGTATCTTTCAAGTGTCTTTATTGGCTCCTTTTTTGATGTCACATTTTTACACAGACTTACTGCACAATTTCTATCCCTACAAACTTTGTTTAATCACCTGAAGATCTGATCCTAGCCCCAGTTTTGCTTTATCAATATTAACTGAGCAACCCTTCTGTGCTAGGTGCAAGATTGGGTGTGTGGCTTTACTAAAAATGAGTAAAATGCACCCCTTGGCTGCGGAGAGGTGGGGGCCGGGAATCAGCCTTTTGCTGTAAGTGACATTATCGAGGTGCGTACACAGCCATGGGAGGAGATGCGGGAGAAACCTTCCCAGCAGAGATTGCTGGGCTGGGCCCTGGAGGACCAGGCAGATGTAGTGGCAGGGAGGGCAGAGGGAAAGTCAGGAGCTCCATGGAGTTGCCCATAGTGGAAGGGAGCAGCCACAAGGCTAGGGAGGCAAGAAGGGGCCACACCATGAAGAATATTCTGCTTGTTTTAAGGATTTGGTATTTGGAGGTCCTGAAAGATTTTAAGGAAAGGAGTGATAGGAGCAAATTTGCGTTAGGATAAATCTGCCTGGTAGCATGTTGGAAAGTGGGGTTTAGAGAGCAGGTGGTGGAGGTAAGCCTTTCTGGTAGTCCGCTTTGGAAATGCCTGCGGTGGCCATGAGAGTAGAAAGGAGTGGTCTGAAAGTTTAGGAAAGAGGTGACCTCTCTGAGGCTGCAAGCAAACAGCTGGATTCTTGGACCTGAGCTGAGTGATTAGGTGGCAAGTGGTGGCACCTGTGCAGGAGGGGAGACTTTTCTATCGTTCCAGCAAGTCTCGCACTTTTCTCCTCTGCTTTGGCTCAGACCATTTCCCTTCCTTGCTAATACCAGACTTAGCTCCTCTGTTTTTCAGTGGCTCACTCTCTTCCAAGCCTGTCACCAACCTAGAAAGCTAGTCCTGATCCTCATTGCCCAGAGTGCCCAACAGTAAACTATCACACACCTTATTTTTCTGTTCTACACGATTAGCATGCACTTTTGTTTTTTTGTTTTGTTATTTTGTTTTTTAGCATGTACTTTGTATTTCGTCTTTGTTGTTGATTATCTTTATCCCCACAGCTAGAGTGTACATTTCTTGGGCACTGGGGACTAGGTCATTTGGGTCTTCTAGAGATCATGCAGAATATCCCGAACATTGTAGACATTCATTTCTACAATTAAAAAAAAAAATGTTTGCTTTCTCATCTTCCTTTGACGTACAGGTTCCCTGAAGGCGGGTGTCTTGCATGCTTTGTGTTCCAAGCTATGCCCTTCGTGCCTCGAATGGTGCTTGCTCTTTGGTAGAAGCCAAGCAGATCATTGTTGAAAGATCAATAAGTGAATTGCTGTTTTTAAATAGTTTGATTAACATTATGCTTGGTGGTTTTATGGCCCTCATAGAATGCTCTTCTCTGTCACTTTGAGATTCCCTTGTTATCTGTTGATTGTACCTATCAGGTACTCTGCTGGGTTCCAGGGTCCTTGACCTCCTGTACCTCACTATCTGGGAAGGAGGCAGATACACGAATAGATAATTGCACTAGTCTGTGATTACTGCTGTAATCAAGATGTGTACCAGGGTCCTTGGTGGTACCAAGGAGAAAGCCTGCAATCTTGCCAAGGGGACTCTTCAGATACCACACCTGAACAGCCCCGGAAAGGATCAGAAGTAGATAAGTGGGTGGGGCTAGGAAAACGATGTGTCTTGAGTATTCCTAAATGTGATACACTTTGATGAAATGAACTTTGATGCTGTCTTTATCTGCTGTGGCAAGGGGGAGATTTTCTCTACCAGTAGAATGACCGTTAAAAACAAAACAAAACAAAGCAAGCGATCCTTAAATCCTTTCTCTTTTGAGTGTTGTTTTGCCCCCTTTTTAAAAAATATAAACCTGTGATTTTCAGTTTCAAACCCTCAGTCACAATTTATCTTCTGTGTTTTAACTTTCAAGTCAAAGAATTGCTTTCTAAAATGTTTCCCATCTCCTCTTGTAATTCCCATTATTCTCTAAATCTGACACAGACACAGTTCTTAAAGACTTCCACACTCACACCCCTTTCTTTTTCTCAAGTGGTTGCAATAGTCACATATATTGATTGCTGTACATTTTTTTTCTTTTAGAAACCAGTAAATATAGACCAAAAGCTCCTGTGAAGGTTTCTGTCAGAGATACTATTTAAATTCTGACATTCTTGAAGGGAGATTATAATGCATTATTAGGAATCCCATAATCTAGCTTTAGGTTAAAAAATGGTCTTAAACTTTAAAAGTGGGTAGTTATAGCAGCTTAGAGTAAAATGATTACATTTTAATAAAAGTTTCCACTGTAGCTAATACTTTAGGTTTTCATCTGTTATCATACTTACCAGTTTGTGTTTTGTATTCTAGCTGATTCAATAAGTCTTTTTTTTTTTTTTTTAAGATTTTATTTGACAGAGAACGCGATTACAAGTAGGCAGAGAGGCAGGCAGAGACAGAGGGGGAAGCAGTCTCCCTGCTGAACAGAGAGCCTGATGCGGGGCTCGATCCCAGGACCCCGAGATCATGACCTGAGCCGAAGGCAGAGGCTTAACCCACTGAGCCACCCAGGTACCCCAAAGCTTATATAGTCTTAAAGGGAGAAGTGCTATGCACTTACCTTTGTACTTCACAGCCTGCGTATTATAATGCTTTTCACATAGTACATACTCAATAAACATTTGCTAAAGGACTGTTTTAGATTTTAATGGAAGCTTTGTATGCTGTAAGATTAAAGCTTGATCTGCTTTTGGTGCAATGTAGTCAGGGCAGGGTCTGTGCAAAAATCACCAGTTTTAGAACAGAAAAACATCGTTTCCAATTAACTTCAACCAAGGAAATGTACTTCGACTCACTGGTAGCTCCTGTATAAAGATGGAGATGGTGAGAATTTAATACAATCAACGGATTGTCTTATGTCGTGATCATCATTGTCATTATTGCATTTCCTTTGGTTTTGCCTTGCTCTAGAATACTGCAACTAAAATTAATTAGTATCCATCCCAAGAAGCAGCCAGTTTAAAGAATACTAGATGAAAACATCAACAATGGAATAGTGTGGCTACGCACCAAAAAGTGATTCAGATACTCCTCAGCCAGAACATCAGATGGAATGTTTGCATGGAAGACAGTTTGAGGGGTTAATAAGCAAGTTTCTCTGCTGTGGTATTTATCACTGCCCTGGCTACATGTCTGAGTTCTCACTGAAAGAGCTTGCTGCAGCAACTTATTCAGTAGCTAAAAATACGAATGAAGGAAAATGTATTCTTTTGTGAAGTCCAGATGTGGCTTTTATATTTAATGCTTTTCATCTAGGACATTGAAAAAACTCTACTATTTCCCACATTATTTAAAAATACAAATCCTTGAAATTGAGGGAAAAAGGATACTGATCTTTCAAATTATCTTTTTTATAATTTTGGCAGTACTTCAGCCCTAGGTCAGTCATGCAAATAGATGTTCTTTCACAAAGTGCAATTAGGCGAATTATAGGCTTGTTTATAAAGCTTGTTTTACATAAACTAAGATTGTCTTGGCATAATTGAATTTTTTATGATTTCTCCAGACATTCTACCTAGATATTTGAAAGATAATCTTTGGCTTGGCACAAACAAAATGATGGCTAAACCTTTCTCTGGCGTCACCTAGACACAGCCTTAAGCGTTTTTTTGTTTTTATTTTTGTTTTCTGATTTGTGCTTAGTTTTTTTTTTTTTTTAAGATTTTATTTATTTATTTGACCGAGATCACAAGCAGGCAGAGAGGCAGGCAGAGAGAGAGGAGGAAGCAGACTCCCTGCTGAGCAGAGAGCCTGATGCGGGGCTAGATTCCAGCACTCTGAGATCATGACCTGAACCGAAGGCAAAGGCTTAACCCACTGAGCCACCCAGGCGCCCCAGATTTGTGCTTAGTTTTTAAGAAAAATGATTCCCCACTAAATTGTAAGCAAACATTATACACCCTTCTCACGTATAAAACTCAGACTTTTAACATTATTTTATTTTTTATTTTTTAAAGACTTTATTTGACAGAGCTCACAAGTAGGCAGAGAAGCAGGCAGAGAGAGAGGAGGAAGCAGGCTCCCTGCTGAGCAGAAAGCCCAATGCCCGGCCCGATCCCAGGACCCTGAGATCATGACTGGAGCCGAAGGCAGAGGCTTTAACCCACTGAGCCACCAGGCACCCCTTAACATTATTTTAAAAGTTTGTTTATATAATGATTTGAAACTGTTGCATTAATTTTTATATTGTTTTATTTCTTTCTGCTGTTACTTATTAAATAAACAAGCCCTGGATGCTAAGTTTGTGTAAAAGATAAGATCCCCTTTCTAAAAAAAAAAAAAAAAAGAATAAGCAAAACCCACCATTGTTTCTGAGACAAGTAATAAGAAAACCGTGTAAATTCATTGGTCAGAGATGCTACCTAGGAAAATAGGAGATTTTAAGGAGGGAGGGTGGAAGGTGAATCCCTGACGAGGGGGCTGGGAGGACAGACTACGGGAAGGCAGTGTTGATGCCGAGCAGGGCCAAGGGAGTGGAATGGCCGGCCATTGGAAGACCCGAGTTTGTGGTTGGCTTTGGCATCAAGAATCTATTACCTGAGGCAAGTTGCTTGGCTCATCTGAGCCTGTTTCTTCAGCCCAATAGGGTTGCTAGGAAGATGCGAAGTGTCTGTATAGTGCCATGTGGGGCCTTTCACTCAATGCTCTGCAAGTGGCAGTTACAATGTCACCATCTTAATGAAGTCATGTATTTACATGCTACTTTTTTCATTTTTTTTTAAAGATCTCACCTCATTTTATTTTAATTTCAGCCTAAGAAATGGTTACTCTTGGGACACCTGGGTGGCTCAATCGGTTAAACGTCTGCCTTCGGCTCAGGTCACGATCCCAGGGTCCTGGGATCAAGCCCCACATCAGGCTCCCTGCTTAGTGGAGAGCCTGCTTTTCCTTCTCCCACGGCCTGCTGCTCTGTCTACTTGTGCTTTCTCTCTTTCTCTCTGTCAGATAAATAAATAAAATCTTTAAAAAAGTGGCTACTCTTCACCTCTGTGATCTCTCAGTCCTCCCTCCTCAACACTGGCTCTGCGTTTTGTGTTGCTCATGTCATATCGTCTGTGCAGAAGCTGCCCACTAAATGTCAGGTTAAGGATAACCGTGACAGCAGCTGTGCTGCAGACACAGGTGCCTAAAGATAAAGGAGTTGAAGAATAGCATGTGCTTTCTGCAAAGAGATAATTATTGTGTGTGCCCCCCTCCCCCATCTTCAAGCAGACTGACAATGTTTTCCGAATTCCAGGAAACCTATTTCAGGAGGAGACTCTTTCAGGGAATCTTAGCAAAAGATCCTAAGGGCTGATACCTTGTGGGCTCCCAATAAATGGCTCGTAAATGTAGGAATTGTTTTTCCATCAGTAGTACCTGTAGCTTATCCCTTTTGCTCAGTTGCTGTCCAACACTTCTTGCCAAAGTATGTGCGCTCGCATGTGTCATCAGATAATTGTATGCACAAGACATATGAGGAGGGAGACATTTAAGTAAGAAGTAAATCGTTTTTATTAAGAATTGAATATCATGGGAAAATAGGGGAGAGGAAGATCAAGGATGAGATTTTTAGTGGTCAGGGTTCTCCCTGATTCCACTGTTACTCCTGAAATTGGAAACATGGAAGATTGTTCAGAGATGTTTGCCATTCACTGGAGGGAGGGCAGGGAGGTGGTCTGTGGTGGGCGTGATCATTGATCTGACGTTAAAAACCCATTTGGCTTTACATCCTTCCCATTGCCCACATTCTAATTCTTGACCATTGTGTGTGCAGACAGTCAGTTTCGGCCCCTCATTATCTAAACATCTTCAGAACTGGAAATGACCTTTTTTTCTTTTTAAGATTTTATTTATCTGACAGAGATCACAAGTAGGCAGAGAGACAGGCAGAGAGAGAGGAGGAAGCAGGCTCCTCACTGAGCAGAGAGCCTGACTTGGCGCTCTATTCCAGGACCCTGGGATCAGAACCCGAGCTGAAGGCAGAGGCTTTAACCCACTGAGCCACCCAGGCACCCAGTGGAAATGACCTTGTATCTCGGAGAGAGGACCTCCCGGCCACCTTGTTACTGGAGCACACCCAAACTCCATTCTTGCATCTACATTCATGTGGGTCTGAAGGGGAGGAGACACCAGGGCCTTAGCTCCCTGTCTGAGGGATCCACTCTCTTTCTCGAAGCCCTGAATGAGTGTAGGTATTGGGGATCAGGTGAAAGTGCTCTTTTCTTGAGGTTTGGATATGCAAGTGAAAATCTGAATTTGATGAGAGATATTTATACCAGAGATTAAAAGAAAAGGATGACTTCTCCTTGTGTTGAAAGATTATTTCCACCATCTGTTATAGCTAACCTCGCCTTACCTTGGCCGGGGATGTGGCCGGGGATACACTTCCTATAGTGTATCAGGAAGAAATGGGGCTCTCGATTGGCCTGTGCTCCTTTTTATTTATCCCCTGTTGGCTCCTCAGTTGCCTATCATTCTCCTCAGAGTTCTTTATCTGACCTCTGTCCCAGTGTTCTCCTCAGACAAATTGCCTGAGGTCGAGACTACCACTGCTTACTTACCACTTCAGTTTTAGACAGATGTGATTCAAATTCTAGCCCACACATTTACTAGCTGTGTGACCTTGAGTGAGTAACAGCTTTCTTCCCCTCCTCTCTAAAACAGAGCTGATATTAGAACCTACTTCCAAGCATGACTGTAGCAGTGATGTCATTAAAAAAAAAAAAGTCTTGCTTTGCAGGGTTGTGGTACCTGATACACTGAAAACCCTCTATAATTAGAAGCTAATGTTGATATTCTGGGTAACAATTTTTACCTGTATCTCAGCCCAGATTTGTCTCTTCTGTTTTTCACTAGAGGTTTTGCCTTTCTCCCAAGGCTATACCTTCCATGTATATAGCTCACTGTTAGTCTTTGTCTTTCTCATTAAACTGTGAGTATCTTGAGGAGATCTGTCACCTCATTGAGCAGCATAGTGCTTGGCACATGGTAGGAGATCAGTACATGCTTACTGAATGAGTAAATGGATGAAAGATTTTGATCATTGAAGGACTACGGAAGACTGGGAAGGTAGGCCTTTGTGTATAGATCAACCCTCGGGTAGGTTTTTATAACTTTGGAGCCTTGGTTTCCATATCAGAAAAATGTTGTAGACGTAATATAGAAAGGGTAATGATACTTTATGGAATTGTTACAAGGTTTAATAATATATAAAAGTACAAGGGACAGTTCCTGGCACATAATAGGCCAACAAACAATGGAGTCATTTATAGAACAACCAAGCATAGAAAAATACAGTATAATTGACTGGTGTAACTTAAGTTAGATTTTCTAGTAGATATATTTCACAACAGTATCATCCTTTTGAAGATACATAATTTTAGTAAGGTAAGAGAATATACTATAAAGAGTCATAATGAAACGTAAATGATACTTTGCTAGATTTTACAGTAAAAGAAAACACAAAAGAAATAAGGGCATTTCTTAATTTGGCAAATTTAAGACTTTCAAAGTATCTTCTATTAAAGTCTAAAGAGTAGTGTTCTTGATATTGATCCTGTGAAATTTTAATGAAGTAAACTTTTAACATAATATGCATTGTTTAAAAAGATTTATTTGTTTATTTTTTTATTAGAAGATTTTATTTTTTTGAGAGCGAGGGAACAAACAGGGGAGAGGCAGAGGGAGACTGAGAAGCAGGCGCCCCCCTGAGCAGGGACCCTGACACTGGCTCCATCCTAGGACCCTGGGATCATCACCTGAGCCAAAGGCAGAGGCTTAACAGACTGAGCCGCACAGGCACCCCAGGAAGATTTATTTATTTCAGGGAGAGAGAGCGTGTGTGTGTGTGAATGAGTAGGAGGAGCAGAGAGAGAGAGAGAGAAGCAGACAGGGAGCTCAGTCCCATAACACTGAGATTATGATCTGAGCTGAAATCAAGAGTTGGATGCTTAACCAACGGAGCCACCCAGGTGCCCCCCAAAATACACAGTTTTAAAATAGACATGTAATATTTAGTTATCATTTGAATGGTCCGTTATTTTAAATGGAAAAATTCAGACATGTCTCATTTGCTCCCAGAGCTAAAATTTCTCTTCATTAAGTATTACTGTGAAAAGTTTGAAGTCAGATAAAACCTGTTAAAAGACAAGAATAGGATACAGAGCAAAATGATAAAACTGAAGACAAGAGCCCACAAAGAAATCGTTACCTTTATGGCTTGAGTTGTTTTGAATTTAGTGATACAAAAATAAAATAATCTCTACCTAATTTGCAAAAATAGGTACATGAAATGACATGTTTCATTTTGTGTGTTTGAGGTTTGAGACTGATTCGCCTGTACCCAGTTGTTAGAACTTAAAACACTGCTAGGCTCCTCTAGTAGCATCAGCCATAAGAAAAGTTAGATGTCCCATTCCGTCTGGGTAGATCAAAGCACAGTGGAAAGAGGAAGGCTGTTCTTATCCCTAAGGAGAGTTAAAGTGATTTGCTCTATTATAGTTAAGTGTTCATAGAAGTGACTCTGCAACAAACGTGAAAATTTCATCTTTTGGTTATTGCCCTTAGAATTGCAGTTTTTGTCCATGGATTTCAACTTATAGTCCAGATTGTCAGACTATCTCCTATTTCCTCCCTCCATTTAAATAGCATTTAGTACCTATGGCATGCATATGCTTCTATAACAAGCCCGTTGCAGCTTACAAATCACAGAGGAGATGTGAGCATTACTCACAGGCCTTGTCATCTGCTCTGAGGGTGAGCAACACAGTAAATGGCTTTTGAGCAATGGGGTAATGATGGTTTTCCTGATTACAGTTGCCTAAACTGTGGCTAGCGGCTTGTTCATACTCCAGGATACTTATTTTGAAGAGTTTGGTCACAGTCTTGACTAAGTTATTTGGCACATGCACAAAAATCCCTTTGGAAGCTGATTGTGGAATTTGCTACTAGTGGCCTTCATAAATCAGAACTGTTGCTCTTTTAAAAAGACATGTGCTTAGGGACGCCTGGGTGGCTCATTTAGTTAAGCATCTGACTCTTGATTTCAGCTCAGGTAATAATCTCAGGAAGACAAGATCGAGTCCAGTGTCGGGCTCCATGTGGAGAGTGGAGCCTGCTTGGGATTCTCTCTCTGCCTCTCCTCCCCACCCCCCAGCCTCCCGCTCCCATGCTTGCTCAGGATTTCTCTCTCTCTCTCTCTCTCTCTCTCTCAAAAGATGTGCATAGAGATTTCACTGAACTCAGAGCACTGAATTAATGTCCTTTACAGTCTTTACTGAAGACCTCATTTGGGTCATGTACTATTTAAGATCTGAGTATAGAGAACCAGAGAGAATTCCAGCTTAGTGAAGCTTGTTTTCTAATAAGGGATAACCTAGGGGCGCCTGGGTGGCTAAGATGGTTAAGTGTCTGCCTTCAGCTCAGGTCATATCTTTAGGTCCTGGGATCCAGCCCCATGTCAGGTTCCCGGCTCAGCGGGGAGTTAGCTTCTCCCTCCCCCTCTCCCTCTCCCCCTGCTCATGTTCTTATCTTTCTGTCTCAAATGAATAAATAAAATCCTTTTTTAAAAAATATTTTTATTTATTTATTTGACAGAGAAATCACAAGTAGGCAGAAGTAGGCAGAGAGGCAGGCAGAGAGAGAGAGGGAGAAACAGGCCCCCTACTGAGCAGAGAGCCCGACGTGGGGCTTGATCCCAGGACCCTGGGATCCTGACCTGAGCCGAAGGCAGAGGCTTAACCACTGAGCCACCCAGGCACCCCATGAGTAAATAAAATCTTAAAGAAGTGATAAAGTAAAAACCGAAAGCGCATGCAAAAATCCATTCATTTACCTAATGTCTGTTCAGCACCTCCTACGTGCCCGGCCTTGTGTTCTGTGCTAGGAATTCAGCCCTACATGAGGCAGCAGTGGCCTTTGCCCTCAACGAGGAGGCTGACCAGCAGGGAAGACAAACATGCCAACATTACCAGCAAATTATATGTAAAGACTGTGGAAGAAAGAGACCCACCCAGGAGAGTACAATGAGAACAGAACTTGGGCATTTCCACAGCAGCTCAAGGGGGTGGGCCCCCGCTGGAGGATGGCTGACAAGTGCAGCTGTTATTTTCATAATTCTAAAAATAACATAGCCTTAGAGTGTCATCTTTAAAAAGTAGGTCTATGAGAAGGCTCAAGACGTACGTTAGATTCATGCGTAAAGCACCATGGTTGTGTTCTGACTCGCGATTCTGGTTGTGCTGTGCTATGCTGGGCCAGCCCTCCACGGGGAAGATTTGTTTTTTTTTGGATTTCTGCAGCTGTTAGTGCGCTCAGGAAAGTGAGCCACTAGCTCTGTCTGTATGGTGCTGTGCCCTTTATTTCTTGGTAGGTTGGCCAGACTGTTAGCACTGGGTTGGAAAGCCAAGGAATCCGGTAGGTGGCCCCCAGCTCCCTTAATTCTTCCTTCATAGCCCAGTGTAGTGTAATATTCTCCCTTCCATCAGTCAGAGATGGTAGTTTCCATCTCCGTGCAGTTTCCCACTGTTGACAGAGGAGGAGGAGAGAAGTAAGGAGCAGGTATATCTTGTCCCCGTGGTCCACCTTTTCCTCTTTTGACCTGAATGGAGCAGGGAGCTAGCAAAGGGTTCCTTGGGTTTTCAGCAAGAAACTGGTTCTCCACTCTTTCTGCCCTGCTTTGCTAAGGGACGTGACTTGCTGGAAGTGACTGACACCACAGGAACCCTGGTATGCTCCCTTAAGGACTTGCCTCTTGAGAAACTCCAGTGCTAGAGAATCACATTCTAGAAGTCCTTGCTAGCCAAAGTACCCTGGTAATGGAGTCATCATGAAGATGCAAATTAAAACTTGTTTTCAGTTGCTACTGCAGGAAGAAATGGATGCAAAATCTATTTACATTTACTATTCGTATACTATATTCATTTACTATTAAATCCTGTTTCCGGGGCGCCTGGGTGGCTCAGTGGGTTAAGCCTCTGCCTTCGGCTCAGGTCACAATCTCAGGGTCCTGGGATTGAGCCCTGCATCGGACTCTATGCTCAGCAGGGAGCCTGCTCCCGCCCCCCCCCCCCCCCCCCCCCGCCTGCCTCTCTGCTTACTTGTGATCTCTCTCTCTCTGTCAAATAAATAAGTAAAAATATTAAAAAAAAAAATTCCTGTTTCCTTTCTCTGTTGGGCTCTTTCATACTTGACTGAAATCCAGCAAGCAATGGGATTATATTATTATTAAACTTACTGTTTTAGCCATTGCATCTCCTTCCTTTCAAACTGGGAATATTTTCTTTATAAAGACCTTTGTGATCAAGTGTAAGAGATGCTACAAATAACCCTTCCCCGTGGTTTTACCTGAACCCTCCATTCTTAGTAATGTTTATTTAGTCCTGCAGTATTTTTTAACATTTAAAAAGTGTGTTTTACATACAGTAAAATGCAAAGGTCGGCTTGCTAACTTTTGACAAATTTTATAATTATCCCCCCAAACAAGACAGAGGACACTTGCATTACTCTTTCAAGTTATGCTTTTCTCCCCCAGTCCAGGTGAACGCTGAATGACTTCCATGATACACTGGTTGGCCTGTTCTTGAGCTGCCTGTAGGTGGAAGCCAGTAGAATGTGGTGTTCTGTGTGCCTGGCTTCTCAGCCCTATTTTTGGAGATCCGTCCACATTGTTTTGGGTCTCAGTTGCAGTCCAGTATATTTTGTATGTAAGAATAGCTGGAAAAATATTTTGATTTAAATTCGTGAAATAGTATATCTCTCCTAGGTAGCAGCCTGATCATACTTAGCCTTTTAATTATTTTTACTTTAATGTCAAGTATTTTTTTGGTCTTAGTTATTTTTGTAACCCCTTTAGCAGTTCATACGATGCCTTGCCTGTAATAGGAAATCAGCAAATGTTCTCTTCAGATGGAAGGGAATGTGTGAGGAAAAGTAACTCCTGTCTCATTTTAGAGAAATTCAGGTTTCAGTTGCCGTGCCGTGATTGCTTAGCATGACTGCCCATTCATTCTGAGCGTTAGCCCACTGACGATTTTGCCTGTGAGCGTGATACCTGCCCAAAGTGGACTATTTGTGGATTCTTTACTTCCAGGCAGTTCAGGCGAAATCATTTATTTTTCCAAATAGGAAAATTTACTTTTCCAAAAAGGTCAGCTCTTTTTGATGTTTTTTTTTACTGGTTAAAAATATTCTAAACAGATATTATGGGCCTCATTTGGTAGCTGAAGAGCTCTGAGAACAGAAAAGTAAGGGAGACCTATCCAAAATGAAGGAGCGATTCAGCATCGGTGCACATTATTAGGTTCCAAAATATTTGTTCAAGCGCGTGTGTTCCAAGTTCCCAGAGAAGTGACGGACGCTGACGTTATTTCCCTTAAGAATGACTCATGATTTCTTGAGTCTGGTTTCCACTGTTAGTCATCTTCAGGGGTTGGGTTAAAGCAGGCTTTCATTCCAGGCTTCACAGACCCCACTCCCCAACCTCCACCCCCACCCGCCCTTGATTCCTATCTCCTGGCTCAGCTACACAGCAGTCTCTGCAACCAATTCTGGCTCCAGGCAAGAAGGATTTTAAACTTCAGCACTTAGCAGCAGTCCAGCATTAACCTTGTGTTTGTGTTTCAGGTTTGATCATTTGGCCCATAGTTTTCTTTTTCTCCCCAGGTCGCCCAAACTCCTTTCTTAGGTCCCATCTTACTCAGCAATGCCTTCTAATTGCCCTCCTGCCCTGGGTGTGAAGTCCTCCCCTGGGAGGTGCTCCCGCATCCCTGCTTGCCACAGACCCTGATAATGGCATCCCGGTGTCCCCAGATTTAGTAATATGAGCTCTGCATCCGGTTTCTTCTTTAGCTGCTATACTGGTGGCACCTTCAGTCTTGGACCCTGAATTGTGATCAAAGCACCGTATTGATTTTCAGGCCACTAACTTAGTCAAGGCGCCCTGGCTGCTGTGAGTGGGGCTGTGAGTAAGAGTGGGATACGGTTTCCTGTGGGAAGAGAGGAGACTTCACTTCAACCTGACACGCAAGAAAGATCAAGTGTTTACTGGAATGTTGGGAAATCACCTCCTGAGCAGTAGAAATCAGGGCTTCACAGGAAACAATTCTATTCAAAAGCAGTGGTGTTGTGTTGTCCTCCTGTGTCCCATGTCGTGTGCCCCCCACCCCCACCCCGTGCTGGGGAGTGACCTAGTTGAGCAGCAGGGTATCTGAGCAAAGCTAGCACTCAGCAAGGAATGCTGATGGCTGGAGGTGTAAGCCAGCCTCCCTGGTCTTCACTGTGGAAAATGGATATTTTCTTCATCTTGTGCATATACTTAAAATGTCCCCTAGTTGAAAATTTCCAGTACTTGAAAATGTGCTGGGAATCTCACACGTTGAGAACCTTTTTTGAGTGCCTTTTTCCTTCTCTTGCTGCTGCTGATGTGTTCCTGAACTAGCCTGCCCATCTCTCCACCTTTCTTGGTTACCGCATCCTCTCCCAGGTGGCGGTCCTCCTGGCTCCTGCTCCGGATTTATTGATTTATTCCCCAGCACTTGCCCATAAGGCAGACTTCACTCCCCTCCCCCCTCCCCAACCCCAGCAGGCGGGCTCCAAACTGAAGATCTTCACTGAAGGTCCCCTTCTGGCTCTCACCAGGTCAGCCTGTCTTTGGAAATGAAAGGGAAGAGGGATCTCGTCTGCCTTCAGAGAGGGAAATTAGTTCTAGGTGAACACACAGCCAAAACAGGCCTAACCTTGTTTTGACAAAACCTAGACATGGGTTTTAAATTAAGAAAAAAAAAAAAAAAGGTAAATGCTGTGAATAGGTCAACCATAGGGCTTCTTGTGCAACAAGAGCTGGTATGTGCCACTGACATTTGCTTTATTAAGCTTTAGGAGCTCCTCAAAATGGATTGAGAAAGGTTCCCTTCTGAATTTTTTACTTTATTAAACACGGTTACAATGTTTCAAGTGCCTTTCAAAAAACTTGGTTGTGACTTCTGACTTAATCAGCAGCTTGTGTAGAAAAGTATACGTGAATCAGTATTTTTCAAGTGTATGTAGAAAATCTATCACCTGTGACTTCTGTACACCATGTTAATTTATTTGTCCACTAGGAGTGAGAAATAAATAATAAAATAATTGTGATAAATTGCTTTGTAATGTTTTAAAGCCTAAGTGCATTTGTACTAGGCTTTAAACATAGCCTACATAGGAGTACATAAACATAGTGTGCATAGGAGTCACCTTGACCAAGCATTCTGAACTTTTAAAACCACCACTTTCTTAGGGTCATCCAGCATGATTACCTGGAATAAAGCATTTAACTTTTTATTTTTTTTTTCAAAGATTTTATTTATTTGTCAGAGAGGGTGGGGAGAGAGAGCACACAAGCAGGGGGAGGAACAGAAGCAGAGGGAAAAGCAGGCTCCCTGCTGAGCAAGGATCCAGATGTGGGACTCAGTCCCAGAACCTCTGGATCATGATCTGAGCCCAAGGCAGATGCATAACTGACTGAGCCACCCAGGTGTCCCAGCATTTAATTTTTTTAATGTATCTCTCTCCAGATATATAAGCGGTGATTGAATTCACCTACTTTTTGGTCTTATTAGAGATTTTTATAGATAAGTCTTTAGTGTAATTAATTACTGCCCATTAAATGGGAAAGATTCAGACATAGTACAATTGCCTTCTCATTTGTAGCAAGTTACCTCCTGAAAATGGGCTATATAGGGAAAATATATCAAAGCTCATTTTCTCATAGAAATTATGTGTAAAGGGAGATTATACTAAGGGCCCTTTGTCCTTTGTTTTATTGAAATAATTACAAATACTTTAGATAGTATAATATAAATGCTATACAAAGCTTTCCCGGGAACTTAAAAATTGATGGGATAGGGAAATATAATAGCAATATAAAATCATATTTGATTTTTGATGACAGAATAGAAAGGTTTCTATTCATGTTCTTCATGATTCCTGCCTTATTTTTATTATAACCATTAGGAGGTAAATAGATGAAAGGCTGTTTAAAGGAGATCTGGGAGGCATCTTTGAGACTTGTGGGCCCTTAGGCACAGAGGATGACCTTTTGAGAAACTGACCAGAAATATGCTGGTCATTCCACAGCTGTGTTTCATAGCATCCAAGCCATGGTATACATGGGTTCCTAACTTGGGGTTTGTAGGTCTTCATGCTTGGCCTTGGGGGCATGAGAGTCTCTGAATCCCCAGACTGTATGGGAATGTGTTTAGTTGCATATTTACAGGTCTCTGGCGAAGGGAGTCCATAACTTTCATCACATTCTTAAGGGATTTCTTTTTTTTTTTTTTTTTTTAATTTATTTAACAGACAGATCACAAGTAGGCAGAGAGGCAGGCAGAAAGAGAGAGAGGAGGAGGCAGGCTCCCTGCTGAGCAGAGAGCCCGAATGCGGGACTCGATCCCAGGACCCCGGGATCATGACCTGAGCCGAAGGCAGAGGCTTTAACCATTGAGCCACCCAGGCGCCCCTCTTAAGGGATTTCTTAATCCAAAAGGACTGAATTGCCAGTTCCATAAAAACTAAGGCGGTTACAGTACAGATCTCATGAGTTAAGGTTAGTTAAATGTACAGTGGTATGAAATTGTTGACCAACACTGCTGCCTTTGAAATTAAAAACCTCTCTTTTCCTGTGCTGTCCTCATCAGCAACCACACTGTTAATCCCTAAGGTCCACCTGCTTTACAATGTGTCCAACGGATTTCCTTAGGTAGTGGTGTTGGTGGGGGGAAGACCAGAAAAGGAATAGAAAATGTTACTTTTTTGTTTCTTGATATGTGACTTCCTGTTTTAATTGGGAATCTTTAGTCCTAGGAGACAAAAAACCAAAGAAAACAGCTTTAATAAAAAGGGATTCTTTTTATTTTTTTAATTAACATATAATGTGTTATTTGTTTCAGGGGTACAAGTCTGTGAATCATTAGGCTTACACAATTCACAGCACTCACCATAGCACATAGCCTCCCCAATGTCCATCACCCAGCCACCCCATCCCTCCCACCTCCCAACCCTCCAGCAACCCTCAGTTTGTTTTCTGAGATTAAGAGTCTCTTATGGTTTGTCTCCCTCCCTGGTCCCATCTTGTTTCATTTTTCTCTCCCTTCCCCTATGATCCTCTGTCCTGTTTCTCAAGTTCCTCATATCACAGAGATCATATGATAATTGTCTTTCTCTGATTGACTTATTTCACTTAGCATAATACCCTCTAGGTCCATCCACGTCATTGCAAATGGCAAGATTTTGGGGGGTTTTGATGGCTGCATAGTATTCCATTGTGTGTGTGTATATATACACACACACACACACACCGCATCTTCTTTATCCATTCAGCTGTTGATGGACATCTAGGTTCTTTCCATAGTTTGGCTATTGTGGACATTGCTGCTATAGACATTGAGGTGCACATGCCCCTTCAGATCACTACATCTGTATCTCTAGGGTAAATACCCAGTAGTGCTATTGCTGGGTCATAGGGTAGCCCTATTTTCAACGAGGAACCTTCATACTGTTTTCCAGAGTGGCTGCACCAGTGTGCATTCCCACCAACAGTGTAGGAGGGTTCAAAAAGGGAATTTTTTAGCATAACAACTGAAAGGTGCAGAGGTCATTTGAGCTGCAAGAGCCAGCCTTGCCCTTGGGTTTCATGGAAGGGACTCCCACTTGCTCCATCGTGCTTCTGGTCGCTAAGTTGCAGTGGTGGTTTTGCTCCCGTTAATTCCTTTTCACCATGTCATCCATAGGAAGAAAGAGCTCTGGTACTTCTCCTCCCTAGAAATCTCAGCAGATAGCTCTCGTGGGATTATAAACCGATTCCTAAGATTGCTGTTGTGGACATTAAGTTGCAGAGATTGTGGAAGTTACATTAGCTGCGTAAATGACCATGGGGAGTGTGCACACTTCTGTTGAATTTTTGTATTGTTACCTTCTAAAACCAAAATGGCACTGAAGTTTATCTGTCAGTTCAGTGTACTGAAATGTAGTGTTGGGGTGCCTGGGTGGCTCAGTGGGTTAAGCCTCTGCCTTCTGCTCAGGTCATGATCTTAGGGTCCTGGGATTGAGCCCCGCATTGGGCTTTCTGCTCAGCAGGGAATCTGCTTCCCACCACCCCCGCGCCTGCCTCTCTGCCTACTTGTGATATCTCTCTCTGTCAAATAAATAAATAAAATCTTAAAAAAAAAAAAGAAAGAAATGTAGTGTTTAATATTCATAATAATCTAATAGTTTTATGTTTGCTTTTCTTAGTATAAAAATTAGAGACATCAGATATATTCTATTGCTCTGTCTTAACAAAAAAACCCTGATTTTGGGGGGGCCCTCATTGGGTTGGTGGTGTTAGTGGCTCTTTCTAGAAAAGTTATGGCTAAATCTGCTCTTTTACCTTTTTTAAATTTTTTTGTGAAAAACATGAATGTTATTCAAATATTTCTCTGGTATAAAGCAATAGAAAAGGATGGTTGGGAAGGGTTTCTGATGTTAGCATAACTAAATTAAAATATTTACTCTGCTACTTACTGGTTGTGCAACCTTTAGTAAGTTGTTGAGTTTCAGCCATTTTTTTTCTTATTATAAAGATAAAATGAGATAATGTGCTTAGAGGACTTAGTACAGTGCCTGGGACAAGTAGCTATATTAGCCAAGTTATGCAAATCTTATGATTTCAGATAAAATTATAATATGGGGGCACCTGGGTGGCTCAGTGGGTTAAGCCGCTGCCTTTGGCTCAGGTCATGATCCCAGGTCCTGGGTTCGAGCCCCACATCGGGCTTTCTGCTCAGCAGGGAGCCTGCTTCCTCCTCTCTCTCTGCCTGCTTCTCTGCCTACTTGTGATTTCTCTCTGTCAAATAAATAAATAAAATCTTAAAAAAAATTATTATAATATGTACAAGAACTTAATTACAGACATTCATGAATGGGTCCATGGCTAATTACTATGCCTGTAGAATGAATCTTTTCATTCTATTTTGCATAGATTCTCTTGGGTACGATTCCAGAAGTTAGATTGACATTTTAGTCAAGAACACCAAGAATATTATTAAGTTGACAGAGATAGCATATGGTACATTAATATTACTAATAAGCATTACTTGTGTTACTGAATTCGGTCTGAAAATATCAAGAGGGAAATTAGCTTAAAGCACTGAATTTCCAAGTCTGTCTGAGTGTAAGTACACAGTACGTCTTTAATTGATTTTATTCCTCAGGTGACTTTATTCAGTTTATTCTGGGCTCAATTTTCATAATTTTATAGTATGAATGAATAAAAATGAATATAGTCATTTACCTTTTGTAATAAATAGTTCTGATCAGAATTGTTGAATAAGTGACATTCTTTAGAGCCAAGACTGAAACCTATTGAAAATTTACTTTGTGGTTTTTGGTTTTCTTGCACTTTCCAGTGTAATCCTTTCTGAGTTCTTCAGGGTTTTTTTAACCTGGGTCAATACGGTGACTGAAATGCTTCTACACTTGGGAATTGAAGTCAAAATAAACATTGCTGAGGAAAAAGTAATGGGACCCATGTTGCTGGGCTTTGAAAAAGAAAGCTGACTAGTAGACTCTAAAAATGTAGAGAGTCCAGCTGTGAAAATGGGGAAAGAGAGAATCTTAGTGGATTTAGGGAATTCATTTTTATAATTAACCTAATGGTATAGTTGTTAAACACTTATTGAGGTCCACATACAGACTTTTTCCTAAGAATGTTTAAAAATAGATAAGACAGGGGCACCTGGGTGGCTCAGTGGGTTAAAACCTCTGCCTTTGGCTCAGGTCATGATCCCAGACTCCTGGGATTAAGTCCCACATCGGGCTCTCTGCTCAGCGGGAAGCCTGTTTCCTCCTCTCTCTCTGCCTGCCTCTCTGCCTACTTGTGATCTCTGTCTGTCAAATAAATAAAAATCTTAAAAAAAAATAGACAAGACAACAATTGGTCTGACTTCAATATAGTGCTACTTCAAACAGGGGTAAACCGGATGGCTTTGTGTGGGTCAGTTCTATCCTATTTTCTAATGAAATCCATTAACCTAGGATTTAAATGTCTGCTATATGCAGATCAGTGTTAAAAACTGAGAGGGTGCCTAAAAAAGAGTAACCTATAGTAAGTGGCAGGTATAATTATAAATGTTTCATATGTATTCATACATTTGATAGTTATAATGATGCAATTAAGTAGGAGCTATTATAATAACCACTTTATGGATGATAAAATCGAGGGTCAGAAAAGTTAGGTAATTTGCTGTAGCCACACAGCAAATGACTAATGCAGGCAGGATCGAAACTTTGACTCAAACATTAAGCTGATTCCTAGACAATTTAGTTATGGGTACAAACATGAGAAAATAAGAACAGTGTAAATACTTGATTAATCTGCTGGCAGACTGTGAATCTTACTTCATAATCTGTAGAATCTCATTGCCATTATTTTTGTTTCATCCACTCAAAAATTCTCCCTAGGTGGAAAGCTGATCTAGATATGACAGTAGTCCTTAGTGTTAATGGAGGGAAAAAGCTTGATAAATACTGCGATCTATTAGGCTCCATGCTCAGCAGGGAGTGTGCTTGAAGATTCTCTCCCTCTGCCACTCTACCCCCTTTCTCTCTTTCTCAAATAAATATATCTTTAAAAAACAAAACAAAACAAAACAACAACAACAACAACAACAAAAAGCAACCTTTCACCAAGTAGTAAGGCTGAATTTTCTTTTATGTCTTCAGGGAATATACATGAGGTTACTACCTCATGAAAATGTATTTCATGATTATGAAACCTTTTAGAAAAAACACAACCAGGAATTTGAGAGGGTATTGACCTGAAGGAATATGGAAGAAGACCCTGGCAAAAGTCATTTAAACAAAGATTGTGCCACTAACTAGTACACGTGGGGCCCCACTGAGTCTTAGATACTATTCTAACTCAAGGCAATCTGTTCTGGGCCCGTTTAGCCAGCCTTAGCCAAAAGTAAGACTTGCCATTTACAGTACCTCCTTTTCTTGCGGATAAGTCTGCTGCGGAAATGGAAGCTGTTACCCTGAGTCAGGATTGTCATCCAGTGATGTAGCTTAACCTTCCTGGTCTAAAAGTTGTCTTAAAACCATAATATCTATCAGTGGTACCACATAGGACTTTCTGTGAGAATGAAATGATAGAGTAGATGTTAAACTGCTTTCAAAGATTTTGAATTGCAGGCTGATAGCATCGTCCCAGCTGCTGGGATGTCCGGGTCCTGCAATGCCTTGTAAATACAGTAACTTCTTCCTTTTTGAAGCTGCAATTTCCATATCAGAGAAGCAGAAACACAAAAATGCATGATTAAAAAAACTGTTATCTGACAATAAGAAAGAGTACATTATACAGGAAATTTGCCTAATATGTATCCTGTTCACGAGGTGTTCACAAATACTGTTTTTAAAGTTGTGATCAGTATTTCATCTTGGGTGGTTTTTCTGAGCTGTTGATTCCTTTGGAGTACAGTCTGCCATTTTGAATTTTGTTCATTAAATATTCTGCAAGTGTATAAAGGTTTACAAATTCAGAAAATTCTTTTTAATATAATAGAACTCTTAATTTTCGGGGGTGCAGTCATGCATTTGAAAAAAATTTTTTTTTTCTGAGGGCAAATTCATTGGCAGGCAAAGAATTCCAATTATAAGACATTTCAGGGATCTCTGTTTTGTGTGGAGGATAGGATATGGAAGATACAGGTCTGTTGAGAGCAGAAGAGGGTCGCCATCAGGTAATAAACTTGGTTTTCAAATATCTTGTTAATAGTTCATGTAAGTTTAGAGGAAACCTGCTTCTGGAGGACAATGTTAGACCCTGATTCTCCAAATCATTCAACCATTTGTGGTCATCTGACCTTAAATACTTCCAGTGTGCCAATTGCCTGAATGCCCATATCTTACCCACTTTTCTTTTTCAATGGCTGCTAGAACTTGTTACTTGATCTTTGGAATCATCTTCTTGTCTTTATTAACAGTTTAATGAACATGGTATCCAAAAGAATAAGGTACTTCATGGGAGAGTTTCTTACCGAGCAGATCATTAATCTGTAATTTCAGGTTCATACGGAGCCTAACACCTGAAACATTTCCCATAAAGAGTTCACACAAAAGGATAATCTTGGGAAGCTCAGTGTTGCCTTTTAGTGTGTATTTCAGCCAACCAAGGGAATGAAACTCAAGAACTGTGTAACTAGATCTAATAAAAGGTCATGTGTTGTCTTAACAAGTTGGAATAAAACGTTGATTGTGTAAGTAATGGAGAAAGTAACACCAAGGTTTACCTGAAGGTATTTCATGTGAAATGGGAAGATGTGAAATCTTATGCCTCCTGTTTGAAATTAACACTGTTGTCCACATTACTGCAGCAAATGTTGGTCAGAACTTTTATTTCATACTCTCCAAACAGTAATTCTTCCCTAGTTTCACCCAAGGAAAATGTTTAAGATAAAGCCCTAATTAAGAAAGAGAATATGTCAGAATTTTTCTTAACTTTTAAAAATAGGTAGAAGAGGGGTGCCTGGGTGGCTCAGTTGGTTAAGCAACTGCCTTTGGCGCAGGTCATGATCCTGGAGTCCTGGTATCAAGTCCCGCATCAGGCTCCCTGCTTGGCGGAGAGTCTGCTTCTCCCTCTGACGGCTCCCCTCTCATGCTCTCTCTCTCATTCTCTCTGTCTCAAATAAATAAATTTAAAAAAATTTTAAAAAATAAAAATAAAAAATAAAAATAGGTAGAAAAAGCCACTTCTAAGAACATACCCAGGTACTTTCGAGTTCACACATAACAGAATAAAAGGGGGGAGATGGTTTGTGATGAAATCAAGATGGGGTCTTTGAAAGAACAGAGCTAGGGGCCTGGAGACCTGGTGTCTAGTTTTATCACTGTTGCTAACTAGTAATTATGCACGTTAAACCAGCTTGGATCTCCATTTCCTCAAAGCAAGCAGAGTTTCACCCGCACATCTCTGAAGTCCCTTTCAAATTCTCTCGTTCTCTGTGCTGCATGGCAAACTGTCTTGAAAGCTTAGTGACTTAAAGCAACCACGGTTTTATTATACTTCTGACTTTGCCCAGAGATTCATCCCGGGCTTGGTTGGTTGAGTAGCCTTCAGTCGGCAGATGGTCTGGTCCCTAAAAGCTCCAGTCCTGTTTCTCTGACCTTGGTGGGGTGTCTGGAGGACTGAGCTTGGCTGCGGCCGGTCACTGGAGGACCTATATGTAGCCTCTTCAGCATGGTGGGCTCAGGGTAGTGCGAGTTCTTTCGTGGCAACTCAGGGTGCTGAGAGTAGGGATACAGCAGACAAGATGGAAGCTGTGTGGCCTCTTAATGGCTTAGTCTTTGGTGTCACAAGTGCCATTTCCATTCTACTCTATTGAAGGAAGCAGTCATAGGCCTGCCCAGACTCCAGGGGAGGGGCTGTGAACCCCCCCACCACCTCACAAGAGGCATTGCCAAGAATTAATGGCTGCAGTTTAAAAGTTGTTGTAGTCCCATTCACCATGTATGGTAAAGTTTGTTCAACTGTGGTAAAGCTTGCTGTTTTAAATTTAGCCCTCTCAAATGCTTAACAAGCTGGAAAAGTCATGCCCTAGGAGAGAGTGCTGATGACCAAAAGTAGTTCCCTTTCTTCCATGCCTCCTTTCTTGCCCATTCTCCTGTAGTTTTTGTTTATTATTAAATATTTTAAACTTTTATGTGTTTAGCCTACCACTCAGGTTTCTCAACCGCCACTTAAGCTTTTTTAATTGTTATTTAATATAAAGAATACCGACATCTTGAAAAGTCAAGTTTGATTGCATTTTCTTTTTTTTATTTAATTGAGTTTTAATTCAAGTACAGTTAACATACAATGTTATATTAGTTTCAGGTATATAATATAGTGATGCAACAATTGTATCTATTACTCAGTGCTCCTCAAGATAAGTGTTAATTTCCATCCCCTTAATTTCCATCTTAATTTCCATCCCCTGTTTCCCCCACCACCTACCCACTTATGCTCTGGTAACCATCTGTTCTGTGTAGTTAAAAGTCTACTTTTTGGTTTATTTCCCTGCCCTTCCCCACCTTATCTGTTTTGTTTCTTGAATTCCACGTATGAGTGAAATCATATGGTATTTGTCTTTCTCTGACTTACTTCACTTAGCACAATACCCTCTAGCTCCGTCCATGTTGTTGCAAATCACAAGGTTTCGTTTGTTTTTATGGTTGAATAATATTCCACTGTGTATCTGTATATGCACCACATCTTTATTCATCTATCAGTGGACACTTGGGCTGCTTCCGTATCTTGGCTACTGTAAATAATGCTGCAATAAACATTGGGGTGCATATATCCTTTCGAATTACTGTTTTTGTATTCTTTGAGTAAACACTCAGTAGTGCAGTTACTGGATCCTATGATGATTATATTTTTAATTTTTTGAGGAACCTCCCTACTGTCTTCCATAGTAGGACATATTGGCTGCCCCAGCTTGTCGAGAGCATTTTCCATGGGCCTGACTTGGGATCAAGTGCACAGGACATTTCCTAACCTTTTCATTTACAGTAAGTGGTTTCTTGAAATAAGGAAGCTGGTAAGAATGCTGGCTTCACCTGGCAGAGCACACAGACAATCACACACACACACACACAGACACAAATTGAGCTGTTGGAAAACCATAACTTATGATTAAACAACCAAACTGCCTGATGGGATATATCCTCTTTACATAATTTTGAAGTTAAGTGAAATACTTTGAACTAATCTCTCCTGGAGACCTGGGTTTATCTTGAACATAACAGATGGTTCTGTAAAGGATTTAAAGAAATTATTAAGCAAATACTATAGGAAAGTGGTGAGAAAGTTCTAAACATAAACATATCTGTATCTTTTTTTAGAAGTCTAGGGAATTTTTTAAACTACTGTTTTTAATAGCTGCCGTTTATAAGAACTGACATCTTTCCATTGTTTCTTAGGGACACGTGCTGAAATTTGGCCGACAATTGGTGTTCTCATTAAATACTCATTTCACTGCTGTGAAGGAATTTTGTTACTCAGGGCCATGAAGCTTAGAGTTGCTGGAACATAATTATATCAATGGAGTGTACTTGGACACAGGTTGGAACAGCCTTCACAGTAGGTCATTTACCCTATTTTTTTTTTTTAAGACTTTATTTATTTATTTATTTGACAGATCACAAGTATGCAGAGAGGCAGACAGAGAGAGGGGGAAGCAGGCTCCCTGTTGAGCAGAGAGCCCAATGCGGGACTCGATCCCAGGACTCTGGGATCATGACCTGAGCTGAAGGCAGAGGCTTAACCCACTGAGCCGCCCAGGCGCCCCAATTTACCCTTCTATTAAGTCAAAACAATTCTCACCTTTATCTATGGTTCAGAGTTAACTTATAAAGGAGGTGGTGGGGGAAATCAGCACTTATTTTATTTATTTATTTATTTTTTAATGCTGTATTCCTTCATTGTATTTTAAATATGATGGTTTGGTCATTGACACACTTCAATGTGAATATAAATTTCAGCTCTAGTAAGGATATGATCTTTATAATCTTTGTCTCTAAATTAACTTTGAAGACTTGTGAAAACCTTCACACACCAGGAAACTGTGATTCTTGGCTCATTGAGGTATTGATGTCTTTCTTTTGAGGTTTCTTCTGGGGAAAGAAGTTACCACTATATTGTTCTTGCAGGTGCTGACATAATTAATGCTATCTTATTAAAGGCTTATTGTGTCTACTTTTTAAAATGGTAATTATTCCTTGTTCTGTTAAAAAAAATTGCTTTATTGATAGTGATATATTCTGTAGACCAGCATAACCTAAGTCAAGATTCTTTTTTTTTTTTTTTTAATTTATTTATTTGACAGAGAGAGAGATCACAAGCAGGCAGAGAGGCAGACAGAGAGAGGGGGAAGCAGTCTCCCTGCCGAGCAGAGAGCCCGATGCGGGACTCGATCCCAGGACCCTGAGATCACTGTCCAAGCCGAAGGCAGCGGCTTAACCCACTGAGCCACCCAGGCACTCCCTAAGTCAAGACTCTTAAAGGGAGTAGTGAACATTCTATAATTTGGCCTGTTTAATGTCACATTTATTTAATTGTATAAGTATTACATTGTCACTGGAAGAAAATGAGAATATACATAGGGAAAAAGAAAATGATAGCATCTAATAATGTCTGTTAACATTTTGGTTTGTATCAAGAGTGAATAAAAAATATTTAACAGCCTATATGACACAAGCAACAATTAGTCAGAATGAAGTCTGGCCTTACCTAACACATTCTGTCTGGTTGAAGTTGGTCTTGGGTTGTATCTCTCTGGGTGTTTTCCCATTTACAGACATGCTATATATAATTTAAGCAATCTGCTCTATCACTATGACTCTCCTACTCCCTTAAAGTGTTTGTAGGCTTCATAGGCTGCTTCCACCAACTAAATCTATATATGAGAAATAGAAGTTGAGTCCCCAGAATTGAAAAATAAGATTGTTTACTTATTTATTTGCAAATTTCCTTTTGACTTCTCTTGTTAAATATACAATAATGGAAGATCTCCATTTAGTAAAAGGACATGGACATCCTTTTAAAAACAGCACGTTTTAGGAAAAGAAGTTTAGTCTTAGCAGATTATCTTCGTCCTGCTCATTCCTACCGGGCTTTCCCATTTGAAGTCAGTAGGAGTCCGGAACTTGCTTCTCAGCTCTCTCCAAGCCCCGTGCTACGGATCTAGTTGCAGAGAAGAAGAAAACAATTCAGAAATCTCTAAATATATGAAGTTATTCATTGTTTGAGCTAATTTATGAAAGGCATATTGATGCCATTATTAAGAATGAAATGTGCAGTCGAGGTCCATAGAAGAAACACATGATTTAACAAGCTTGAATATTATCCCTAAATCTGTCCATGATTATAAGTTAGAAGATCTGTAATATCATTAACAACCTTGATGGTTAGCCTTTTGCTATATTAGAACATGAAAATGTATAATTAAGGTGTCCTTTTCAAGCCATATGAATGCATTAGATTACTTCGAATCTGTTATTTTAGTTATAGGTGATCATCGATATCTGAGTTCTCTTATCTGTAGAATGAAAGGTTTGGACTAGATTATATCCAAGAGTCCTCCCAGCTTGCCCATTCCATAATTGTGTATTAATAACCCTTACAGTGAAGCTAGTCATGTTTGATTTATGCTTCAAATTTGCAAAAGCTCTTTAGAACTCTACATGTCATAATTCCAGAAGTTTCTCAATCTTATGAATGAGGAGGTTGATGGACCTTGGATGGTACAGAAAGGAAAAGGCTGTAGGGAAAGACATGTGCGTTATAGTTTGGAGAGCCAGGGAAAGGTTACTCCGGGATTCTGGAAACTCAGATTGGTGACACAGCTGTCCCCAGTCCTGAAGGTGGGTCAGTAAGGGGGAGCAGGGAATAAGGATGTTGCTGGTGATTATTGCCTGGGGAGGCAGTACCCGCTAAAGCATGGCTTCGGCCTGGTAAGGATTGTTTTTCCTGCCATGTTTTCACACCACTGTCATGTGTGGCCAAAGCCACATCCTATATAATTGCATGTTTTGAACATATCTTCTTTCTTTTGACTGTCATCTATAGGGAACTATTTACCTTGGTGGTTATTTATTTATTGGCTTGTTTTTGGATCTATTGCTATAGTTTATTGAAAGCCTGCTAAGTTTAGGGGCTACCATAAAAAGGGGCATTGACATGAGTCAGAAGACTCGTGTGTGAGCATTTCCTGATCCAGTCCTATGTCTACCCCTCATTAGCCTTGGGCTGGTTTGTTTGTTTGTTTATCTAAAGAAAACGTTTTATTTGAAGACTGGCTTCAGAAAACAAGGCTCCATGTTTCCTGGCTTTGCGTGTGTGTAAGGCGTTACAGAGACAGTTTCTGGTGAGGGGGTTCAGTTTGTGGGGAGGAGGACAGAGAAGCTGCACCAGGTCTGAGGTGACGCAGCGTGCTGATGGAAGCATTCAGTTAACAGATTAACCTAATAGCAATATAATACATTCCAGGTACAAATGATTTATAAACTCAAATTAGTTTATGCTAAAACATCTATAACTTTCAATTCAGTCTTTGCTTTAAAACAAGCGAATCTGTTAGGCTATTATATATGCTTTGTCACTTGACGTTTACTGTGCTTTCTTGTTCTTTTATAGTCCACCAAAAGTATGCACAGATCTTACATTTTAATTATGGTATGCTGAAATAAGGCATTAAACGAGTAACTGATTATTAGACCTGAGCACTCAGACCTGAATTGATTTTTGTTTCATGAAAAGCCCACAAAATAGATGAGAGCTGTAATGATTGTGATGATGATGATAATTATAGTAAGCAGATAATGATAAGCCAATCCTTACTGAACACGAGTGTGTGCTGAGGGCTCTCCTAGGTGCTTCACATTGATCCGTAGACCCCTCACAACAATCTGGATTGGTAGGTGCTTTTATGGTCCCAATTTACAGGTGAAGAAACCAAGGCACAGAAGGATGAAGTAACTTGCGAAGGTCGTATGATTAGCAAGTGACTGAGCTGGGAAGCGAACCGAGGCCATCTGTCTTGAGAATCTGTGTTCTTGACCCCTCTGCAGTACTCTGTCCTAGAAGACTGGGCTACATAAGATGGGGCAAGTTTGTTGAAGGCATCATGGGTACTAAGTACTGCTCGTACTTAATAGAACCAACTCTTTATCATCACATCTCAAGTTTCTGGAAAATATTATTAATACAGTTTAGTCTGGATAACTTGTTTTTAATTTGGCTAGTTAAGTGTTTATCACACTTCTGGTGATATTTAACTTTTTTCACCAGATATACTTATGATTAAATGGATTGTGGAAATTTTCCAATATCATAAAAACAAAAGATTGGCACTAGTTATCAGTTGAAGGTGAAGTAGAAATATACATTATGGCCAAGTTTTTCTATAAACAAACTTGGAATATTCAGATGCATAAATGAAGTTTCTTGATTCTGTTATTTAATTATATAGTTTTATCTGAATGCCATACCATAAAATAATCATATTTTAAAGTGACCCTGCTTAAGATTTAAGACATCAAATTTTTAACTCCCTTATATATTTTATAAATGAGAATAAGCTATTTTTTTTTTTTTACTTAAACATGCCATATGTAATATCTCTTACATTGTAAACACTGAAAACTTAAGTTACCATAGTTTTTGCATGTCTGGATTACCAAAGCCAATAAGACTTTATTCCTGTTTATGACCGTGTTCTTAATTTTATAGAATCTATTTTATATGATTTATTCATTTATCCCTTTCCTCTCTCCTTCCTTTCCTGATTTTATTATTCTGGTATTTGAGTGTGTGATGTATTGGAAGCCCTTCATCTTGGCCATCTTTGAAAATGTAGAGCTTAGCCATCATTATCTCCTTCTCTCTCTGACTTGGAATTCTCTCCTCCAATAAAAGCAGGAATGTTGCTGGAGAAGGCTGTAATGAACTTTACTTGTTGGACCTTATTCCCAAAGAAACCATCATGAAACCATAAGATTCTCCTCAATTTAGGAAGAATCACCCCTAAGTCATTTCCATTGTATTAAATTACCATCTCTACTAGTCGTGACTCCTAGTTCTGGGTGATTGTTGAGAAGTGAAATTATGACTACATTACTTTCTCCCAGATGGAGAGATTTTTGCATCTCCTTCTGGCCCCAAGTGTCTCCACTATAAATTTGAAGTTACTGCCTCTCCTCTTCTGATGAGGATGCCATCAATTTGAGTGTCTGTACATGCGTACACATACACATACATACATAGTGTTGAAAAGGTGACAAAAAAGGAAGAACTCACAGTATTTTGTCTTTCCTGGTTTCATCAAACTCTGACACAGTAATCATCTCAGATTCTGGTGCTTTCCTGGCTTTCCAAACCACATTTACCTAAGGCAGTGGAGGTAATTTATTTTCATATCTGTTTGTCGTTGCATGGTACTTTGGAAGGGCTAGTGTTTTCCATTTATTTGTTACCGCTGTTAATCATTACAAAATCTTATTATTACTGCCTGTATATAAATCAGGAAAAACAAATTTGATTTCTAGCATTTTAATGTGGCTAAAAAAATTCATGAATAGAGGAAACTTCTTATGCAAACATAAGCAACTGACAGAGAATAAATATGGGCACAAACTCTTGCTGTTATAATCATCTTTTGACCTCAGCCATCCTTTGTATAGCTCAAGTAATGACTGTTTGATATTTATTATAAAGCATATTAAATTTCTTGATTAACTGAACCTTTCATTCCTCTTTTTGTTTCAGTAGCAGTGAAATAGATTGTTCTATTATCATTCTTGCCAGGAAATTTATAAAATGTATAAAATTATTCATAATGTATTTAAACTGGAAATATGTTAATGTATTATTGGGTGTACTGAGCAGAAAACATTTCTTTTCACATTTGAATGGCAGGCACATGATTATAAATTCACTTCCTACTGAATATTAACCATCAACTCCATATGGCCGGTGGATAAAACTCTGAGAGGCACAGCCAGGAGATGTAAATTCTTACCCTCATCATGGCCTTTTTATATGATTTTGTTAAAGTTTAAAATCAACTGAGTGACCTTTGAATTAAAAAAAAAAAAGTCATTCCTCCTGAGAAGTCCAAGGGCAATATGGTTTGAAGATGGGTTATTATTCCTTCCACTTGCCTCTTGGCTTCTGTGGTCCTGGCTCTCAGGAGGAGAGGAGGTCTTGCCCTCCTCCTACATCTGACTTCCGTCTTGGTTTCTTGCTTCCTCTGCTCTGCTTAAAACACTGGCATTACTTAGAGTAGCAATCTCAGTCACTTCCGTTCTTGCCCATGTATTCTCAAGGCTTGCTCAGTCACACTTGGAGTTTAGAGGTGCCGGCCTGTTCTTGGACTCAGGGAGTACGGGGGGTAGGACATTTCCAGAGGGATGCCTCCCCCCACCCCCTGTACTTCCTCCTTTCTCCACTCTGTTGCCCCCGCTCCAGCCATCCTGCGACCTGCTCAGTGGCTTGACTGCTGTCTCTCCGGCACTTAGCGAGGCACCGGCATATAGTAGGTGCTCAGAATGTGCTCAGGGATTTCATGTTCACAGTCGAACTCCTGATCCTCCTGTGTCTAGCACCCACACAGTGGGAAAACACATCTCCTCCTGTGTTCTCTTTCTCAGTCAATGCCATCCACCGCCTGATTTCCCCTCCCTCCTCTCTCTCCTCACACCACCCCATTGCTGCTTTTTCTGCACACCCAGGCCTGGATGGATGTCTTCGGTGTTTCTGAGTCCACTCCCGCCCTTCAGTCACAAATACCACTACCCTGGGCCTTGGCGTTCCTGTCTCTCCCCTGGACGGCGGCTCTGTCTCTGTGTTTGTATTCCAGCCTTCCAGTCTTGTCCTCTCAAATCCATCCTTCTTTACGCCATCGCCAGATTAATCTGAAAACTGCAAACTTGACCAAGACTGCAAAAAGATTGAAATAAAGGCCAGGGGTTTTCTGTGCTGTCTGTATGAGGCGACAGTAGGAAAATGTGGATGCTTCGTAGGTGGTTCCTCGTAGGTGGTTCCACGCACTCTTTTCAGTGTACCACAGTGCTAATCAAGAACCCAGAGGGAGTTTTCTGAGATGACTGGATAAACGGTGTTGCTTGTCTTATAAAATAAATGCGTGAGAATACATAAGAAAAATTGTAGTGTGAGATTATCCCCTTTGCGGTGGGAAAACTTGGAGTTGAACCTCAGCTCTGGTACATGAGAGCCATGTGGCTTGTGCCGTTTCTTCCGACCTTCATTGTGCCTTAACATGGCATTACAATAGGAACTACCTCTAAGAATTTCCATGAGTTTTAAATGGCGTGGCGACAGAAAGCATGGAGTGTGTTTAGCACAATGTCTGGTACCTGGTAAATGCTTAATAAATATTAGCAGAATCAAAAGGACATGAAAACCATGGCCACATACACATAAATACACATTTACATAATGTATGAAGATGAAAGAATAGGATAGTGGTCATCTCAATACGGTGGGGTTGCAGATTTTTCTTGTTTGTGCCTTTTCTCCATTTTCTATAACTATTATTTGTTAATGGTTTTTAAATTTTTTTTAAGATTTTATTTATCTATTTGCCAGAGAGAGAGAGAGATCACAAGTAGGCCGAGAGGCAGGCAGAGAGAGAGGGGGAAGCAGGATCCCTGCTGAGCGGAGAGCCCGATGCGGGGCTCGATCCCAGGACCCTGAGATCATGACTTGAGCTGAAGGCAGAGGCTTAACCCAGTGAGCCACCCAGGCGCCCCTTAAATTTTTTAAATAGAAATCTTTCAGTGACTAACCCCCTTTACACAATAAGTCCAAGCCCCCTTACACTTCATCCAGTGCCCTCCGTAACCTCATTCTGCTTTGCTTCTCTCTCCTCATCGATTATGACTTCTTCCTACCTGCCTTGGTAATCACCATGAATCCTGAATCACCTTCTTCCCTGTATGCACGGTTCCTGCCTGCCTTGCCCGCCTCTGCCTGTAGTGTCCAATCCTAACTGTAGTCTTATTCACTGTAGCTTCTCCTTTAAGATTTAGCTTAAGATCACACAACTGATGGAGCATTAGGAACGCCATGTTTAAAGTATTTGCTCTTGTGTCTGTTTTTCTCAGTGGGATGTTTTTCTCCTAAGTGAGGACTTTACTAGAAGCTAGAAATAAAAGATGACTAAGTTCTAGTCCATGCCCTCAGGTTGCTTGTAATTAGCAGGAGGGGAAAGGCATGAACACACATGAAGATGGTCACGGTTATAGGATCTCTGATGCAAGGTCCTGCAGAATCAGTAGGGCAGAAGGAAGAGTGCAGTTAGTCCCACTTGGGTGGGGTGGGGGGAGGGCGGTGAGTTAGGGCGAAGGGTTCATGAATGTTTTCATTCAAGAGGTGGTGCTTAAGTGGCTCAAAAGGTGTTTCCTGGGCAGATAACATGGGGACAGGTGTTCCAGGCAAGGTGTGTGGGAGAATGGTGACAAGTTGAGGTGGGTCTTCATGGTGCTTGGCACAGGGTAGAAGCTCAAAAATACTCAAACTGAACAGTGTGCCCCCTCCTAGTAGCCATGTGATTCAGGAGTTTGTGAATTCCCAGAAGTTATGTACAGTATTTTATGTTTATTTGCTTCTGGGAATTTTTCTGGGGAGAGGATCCTTGAATTTCACCAGATTTTCCCAGAGAGTTGCATGGCCTCTGAAAGGTTTAAAAACACTCTTTCCAAATATCCTATCCCTAGAAGGAGGTGAGGTGAGGGACGGAGGCTGGAAAATGATTTGCAGAGAAGCTGTCCCTGGAGGATGGCCATGCCCCTGACATCTCCAGGGCGCTTCCCTGCTGGAGCCACGGAGGGCCTGGCCACAGCGGCGCCTCTGGGAATGGTTCCATGCACTCTTTTCTAGCTCCTTTCACCAAGCAGTCTCCTTCCCGTCTCTTTGTTTGCTCCCGCTAAGCCATTACAGTGTTGTTTCCCTGAGAGTCAAAGCAACTCTCCAGGGCAGGAAACATTATGGGGTTGAAAGACTGGGGAGAGCATGGAAGCACCATATGTTTTTTTCTGAAAATAAAGTAAGAACGTGAAGATGTGAGGAGAACAAGAAAGCAAATACAGTAACCAAAGCAATTTGGTGGCCGTGGTATTAAGTAGACGGCATTAAAAGACTGCAGTGGCATTAACCCCCCAGAGACACTGCAGGTCAGCTCATTCATTCCTCAGCGCAGGCCGGTAAAGAGATGTGTGAATTATCCAACTCTTAGAATCCTGCCTAGGCAGAGCCAGCGTCCTCCCCCTCCGCCCTCTAGGCAGCTACGACAATACCCTCTCTATACCTTTGTTCTAGAACATATTGCCCTGTGGGGTGATTGTGGATATTCTCTTTCATGAGGCATGACTAGCTTATCTTTGAATGGGCTAAGTGCTGGGCTCAGTACATGTTTATTGGAAGAATGAGCTTGAGCTTTCTAGCCTGAAGGTAGTGGAGTTCACGGTTTAGCCTGCACACACACACAGGCACATCCCCAACCAGCTGAGGATTTCCATTATCCTTTGCCTAAGGAGGCACTCAAGTAAAAGAGCTAATCAAGGAAGGGAGCCGATCTTTTGCAAAGACGGGCTGCTCTCTTGAAGGGAGGGATTTGGCGCAGTACCGAATCTGAGACCGTATCAGCAATCAGCTTGCTAAACAGTTTTGGTAACCACAGGCAGAGCCCAGGACAAAGGTTACTGGAGCAGACGTAGAGGGCACCATTGGCCACACTTGGATCTGTGTCGGGAGTACCCACACACCCTCATCTGTTGCCCAAAGTCAAGTAGTCTTCAGAAGCATAATGATTGTGCAATTGTATTTTTCCACGCTCAGCACTGGGATTCATGAAGCAGGCTCCTGCCTTGCGTGATACTCAGCCCCATTCAGTGGGATCCAGAGGCTCCCCAGCTAATGGAATGTGGGGGGGGGGCTTGCAGAGGGCTCTGCGGAGTCACAGATACACTTAAAGGAAGAGAAGATTTAAATATTAGAATGTTAAAGAAGAAACTGTTGGGCGGCCTCATGGTCTCAGGTACAGGAAGTACACAATGAATGGTGATTAATACTTTCCAACTACTGAGGAAGACAGAACAGGAAAATTGGTTTGAACTGTATCATGAGGGCTTCTGAATCGATGGAGTGAATTAGCAGATTATTGAAAATGTCTTCTTATATCCCTATCATGTTAACTGTTAGTTATAGATAGTTGGTCATTTTACACATTCACTGTTGCCTTCCCATATTAGACACTCACTCTAAAAGAAGGAAAGGAATGGAAGTAGGGGTGCTGACTGTGTGTCTCCAGACAGCAGGCCCTGGGTTTTCTTGCATCTCTGATTAAATGTCGTACTGTTTAATACTTGGACGTAGCTATTGTCATCTTTATTTTTATTTGTGGGGAAATTGAGGCAAGAGCCCTAAAGATGATAGTCATAGGTGGCAGTCCGAGGACTACGTCATATGTTACTTCAGTCCCGAGTCCGTATGACTCCAGAGGCCTTGTTTCTAATTCAGCTGTGAAACACAACGGATCTAGTGTTTATTGAGGCTGCCTGGATACCTCACTACTCTCTGTGAGGAGTTCCAGACATGCCTGTCCCAGGTCCTGAACACTGTCCCCTCAGAACAACTGTGCTTTCTTTCCAGTTTGGCATTAATGCATCCAGAACACCATCTGTGGCTTCTTCTCAGCCTGGGCAAAGTGTACTTACAGAGCAGCAAATCTGTGATGCAGGCTTTCTAGCATAACAGTAAGAAAAAGTAGAAAAATCCGTGTCCATATAATATAAAAATTGAATTCCAGCGGCATGCCTTTGGATTGTCTCCACAGCGAAGGCATGCAGTGAAGGCATGCACAGGTGGTATGTTTTCTGTACGTACATCAAGGACTGTAGCCAGGTGAATGATCCCCACCTAAATGAAATCTGCTGGTCACCAAACCTTCCCATCCCCAACGCTTCCTGGTACACAGCTTCTTATGGTGTGCGTTATACATGGACAGTGGTGAATATTTTGGAAAAAAATACAGGAAATGGTAAATAAAACAAAAATCACCCTAAGATAAACCAAACATGACTACCTTAGCGTGCCGCTCTCTAGCTTTTCAGAGACTCAGACGTAATGTCATAGAGTTTAGACATGTGGTACCCTGCCTTTTCACTTACCTTGCCTCAGAAGTGTTCCCTGATGTTTATTTTTTTCGCTGTGGTAAACCATACATAACATAAAATTGGCCATTTTATCCAGTTTTAAATGCACAACTCAGGGGCATTGTGTACGGTCACACTGTCGAATAACCATCGCTGCTTTGCCTCTCCAGAACGTCTTCCTCCTTGGTGTTCTCTCCACTTCAACGTGCTTCACACACCGTGCTTACTAGCTGCATGCTATCCGACCATATAGAATTTACTTGAGAACGTTCACTAGCAAACATTCAACCGATGCTTATTTTGTGCTCGCTGTGAGGCAGACTTTACAGCTAAGGTTGTGAGCAGAATGTAGTTTGTGCCTCACGGACCTTAAGTCTGGTGAAGGCAGTGGCTGTCAGTGGGTGAGCACAGGAGCAAGGGGCACATGTAGGAAGAGAGCCTAACTTAATGTATGATTTACATAATCTTCCTTGATTATTGTAGGTTGAGCCTGTGGCAGATATTTTTGCTATTTTAAGTAGTATTGCGAGATATCTGTGGGTATAAACATTTGTTTGCATCC
Source organism: Lutra lutra (assembly GCF_902655055.1). Taxonomy (NCBI): domain Eukaryota; kingdom Metazoa; phylum Chordata; class Mammalia; order Carnivora; family Mustelidae; genus Lutra; species Lutra lutra. The sequence goes on along the minus strand of NC_062285.1, from coordinate 62,668,923 downwards.
GATTATTTTATGAAGACTTGGAAAAGTGGAGCCAGTGAAGGACTTGTTGCCACAGGGCCGTGAGAGGTGTTCTTTCCTTGAGTGCTGGTTCTTGTTAACCCGCCATGCCATTCTCCAGGTTAGGAGCTGCCGCCAAACATTTCCAGTGCCTGTTACGTCTTATGAGCTCTCCTAACCTTTTTAAATAAGTGTCTATGTAACCTGTAGGGTTATGTGAAGAGTTGAGGCTGAGAAATCAAGTGTACCCAGCTCAGAAGAGCTCAGGAGGGCAGGGGCAAAGGGACTGTGGCTGAGGTCGACATGATGTCACAGGTAACATTTGAACTGGCCGTCTGGTTGGACTCCTGTCAGAGGCCTTGGTTTTACTCCTGCTTTAGGGCTGTGCTCCGTGTGCATGCTGACAGAGTTTGGTTCCTTTCTGTGAAATTCCAGGCTTGCAAACTTGAAGCTCATTATGAAGTAAGAGAAGCCTATAAAAGACAAAGTGTCTGTGTGTCAGCTAAACAGGAACTTCCAATCTATTGTCAGAGCTGGGAGAGACTTTGTGATACCATATAATCTTCCCTATTCAGATTACAGACAAAGGTGCTAAAGCTTAGAAAGTTAAGAAACGTTCTGAAGGAAGCCAGTTGGGGAGATAAAGAAGAGGGATTAAAACTAATTTCTCTCAGTTTATCTTGTGGTTTACTCCATAACCTGCCCCATGTTGTCTTAGCCTCTGGTCTTGTCCTTGTGGAAATTCTTTCCTTCCTTCTGGTAAATTCCTGATTTTGTTTTCTGGCGTGTCCTCTAAGGTGCTACTCATTTTCAGTGTTGAGTGCACGTATATGCTGACTAATGTCTCTTCACAGTCATGTTAATGCTGGTGTGTTTGCCTTCCTTACTCTGTGTCGGTCCTCGCCTACTAATTTGTTTGACTGCTCACTGCTGTCTTTCCTCTTGGCCTTGTTGTTTATTGGAAAGTCTCTGTTGACTCTGGCAGCAGTAACCAGTTATGTTCTATTTTGCTCCTTTTGTATTAGCCCTTTTGGGTCACTTTGTTGGGTTTGGGTTTTTTTTTTTTTAATGTTAAGAAGTCATACATCCTCCAGTGATGTAGGAAATGTGGAAACCTGGTATGGGGCCAAAGAGCAAACAGTTTTTAAATACATCATGAATGTTGAGAATAGGAATATCAGCACAGATCTCTGACGTATTTATTTTATGATGACTGATAGCTAGTGATTAGTTGGTAAAGCTTTCCCATGAACACACATCTCTACATTTATATAAATGTGCATATACTTTTTTCTGTATAGCAGATCTTTTAAGGTCAAATTTACAAAGAAGTTAGCATTACTTTGTGTTAGACCAAGTGCCATTATCTTTAGTAGAGCTCCATATCTGCATAATGACTCTAAATATAGGGCCATCAGTCTCCTGATAATAATTAGGAAAAAGAACTTAAAAAGCCAGGGCGTCAAATTTGGTCTGAGGATGTCAGCCCCAGTATGAAGTGATTATTATGCAGTTGGAAAATCCTGTAGCTTAGATTCCAAACAATTTCTGGTAATCAGTATCTCAGAATAATTCAGAGTTATCAGGTTCTTTCATTTATGAGAGAAAAGAACGATTCCTCATTTATCTTGAGTCTTTTATGTTGGCAATTCCATCCTTAATTAAAAAGGCATTGGCATTTTCATTATGAAAATGGTTTTCCTGGATGTATAGCTGAGTCCATTAATTTAGTATTTTCAAGCTGATTGGCATTAGCCTGTTAGTTACTTTTATTAAAAAACAACTTAAAAATTAATTTTGCAGTGTCTTGATTTTAAATACTATTTCAGACATCTGTTCCTCCTGGGTCTACTGGATCGATATATTAAGTTCTGGAGAACTAGGGAGTAGATATGGTGTACTCCACGTCCAGAAAAGAAGACAGCCGTTATCACTGTCTGTTTAAGGTGCCTGAGGAGAGCCTAAGGGGACATACCCTGGCTCTGTACCCCTCCCTTGTTCTCTCATTTTCTTTATCTTTCAGGGTGGAAAAATGATTCTGATAATGACAGTTCTGTTTTCTGACATGATAACTGTTAATGTGTTACAGCCCCTGAATCTTTCATAACAGTCCTATGAAGATAGGCAGTATGATGCCCATTTTACACACTGGGAAGCGGAGACTCCCCAACAGATCACCTGATTAACCCCTGACACCGCTTGGTTGGTTCTTGTTGTTTCCCTACCTCTTTCCATTCTGCACATCACTGCTGGTCCCATCAGTGCTCTTGGCAACATTCTCCTTCAGAAACACCTTCTAACAGTCCATAGTGCATAGGGCTAAAGCCCAAACTTCAGCACATCTACTGGCTGATCCTAACTTCTTTAACCTTCTACCCCACAACCTCCTTATGAGAACCCGCACTAGGTACTTCGTACTGTGTAGTTTCCCGTTGGTTTCTCCTGCCTCAGCACTGACACGTGCCTTTTATTTGCCAGGCACTCTGTTAGGATCTTAGACACAGCTCTTGCCTTTAAAACTTTAGTAGCAAGATAGATGTGGACATACATCACTTCGTAACTTTTATGTATCTAATTCCAGATTGGCTTAGAGCTTTTGGCCTCGGTGAAAATTTTCCTAACCATTCAGGGTGGATTCTGCCTTCCTCTGAATGCAGCCCAAAACTGTTCCAAATATTTATCTTTAAGTTCTGATTGTATTTTCATGTGCTTGGGCCTTAATCCACTTCTAGGTTATAGATACTATAGGCACAGTCTGTGACTTTAATATATCGCTCTGATTTCTAAACTCTATTTTTATTTTATTTTATTTTATTTTATTTTATTTTATTTTTTTAAGATTTTAATTTATTTGACAGAGAGAGACACAGCAAGAGAGGGAACACAAGCAGGGGGAGCTGCAGAGAGAAAGGGAGAAGCAGGCTTCCCGCTGAGCAGGGGCCGGATATGGGGCTCCATCCCAGGACCCTGGGATTATGAGCTGAGCTGAAGGCAGACGCTTAATGACTGAGCCCCCCAGGAGCCCCCCAAAGGGGGGTTAAAGGAAGGATTAATTAATTTGTAAACATATATAATTTCTATATATGATTTTAGCGTTGGCTGGGGCACCTGGGTGGCTCAGTCAATTGAGCATTTGACTCTTGGTTTTGGCTCAGGTCATGATCTCAGGGTCATGAGATCAAGGAGCCCTGCTCAGTGGGGTTTCTGCTAGAGATTCTCCCTCTCCCTCTGCCCTTCTTCTCTCTCTCTCTCTCTTTCTCTCAAATAAATCTTCAAAAAATTTTAGTTTTGGACTGCCATATATTTAATATATTGCAATGTGGTCTGAGACCACATGTTTTAAAGTATAAAAAATTAGGTTGGCATGCAAATATGGCACGTTGCTTATTTTTCTGGATTTCTTTCAAACTCTGGCACCAGGTTTTTTTTTTTTAATTAATAATTTTACTGTGACACCTTCCTCTTCCTTAGTTACCAGCACAGGAAGAAAACCTTTTGAACATCAGCCAGGCCTTTAAAAGACACTAATAAAATATCTCAGTCACTAGTCCTTCAAGTTATGGGACTTGTTAAAAATACCATAAAATGTAAGTGGCGTGAGCAGATTTAGTCTTGACTAAGGAGGTAGGAAACTGATTCTATTTCTGGCTCACGTCACTGAAGGGGGTGACTCTGATGTAGTCAGAAACACAGTGAGCCCCAGTTTCTTTGCCTGCCAAATGATGCATCGTAGCAGACATGGTGTTTTTTTTTTTTTTAATTTTTAAATTTTTTTATAAACATGTAATGTATTATTAGCTCCAGGGTACAGGTCTGTGAACCGCCAGGTTTACACACTTCACAGCACTCACCATATCACATACCCTCCCCAATGTCCATAACCCCTCCCCCCCGGCCATCCTCAGTTTGTTTTGTGACATTAAGAGTCTCTTATGGTTTGTCTCCCTCCTGATCCCATCTTGTTTCATTTATTCTTTTCATACCCCCCAAACCCCCACATTGCATCTCCACTTCCTCATATTAGGGAGATCATATGATAGTTGTCTTTCTCCGATTGACTTATTTCGCTAAGCATAATACCCTCTAGTTCCATCCACATCGTCACAAATGACAAGATTTCATTTCTTTTGATGGCTACATAGTGTTCCATTGTATATATATATACCACCTCTTCTTTATCCATTCGTCTGTTGATGGACATCCAGGTTCTTTCCATAGTTTGGCTATTGTGGACATTGCTGCTATAAACATTCGGGTGCACGTGCCCCTTCGTATCTACTACCTTTGTATCTTTAGGGTAAATACCCAGTAGTGCAATTGCTGGGTCGTAAGGTAGCTCTATTTTCAACTTTTTGAGGAACCTCCATGCTGATTTCCAGAGTGCTTGCACCAGCTTGCATTTCCACCAACAGTGTAGGAGGGTTCCCCTTTCTCCGCATCCTCACCAGCATCTGTCATTTCCTGACTTGTTAATTTTAGCCATTCTGACTGGTGTGAGGTGATATCTCATTGTGGTTTTGATTTGTATTTCCCTGATGCCGAGTGATGTGGAGCACTTTTTCATGTGTCTGTTGGCCATCTGGATGTCTTCTTTGCAGAAATGTCTGTTCATGTCCTCTGTCCATTTCTTGATTGGGTTATTTGTTCTTTGGGTGTTGAGTTTGCTAAGTTCTTTATAGATTTTGGATACTAGCCCTTTATCTGATATGTCATTTGCAAATATCTTCTCCCATTCTGTCAGTTGTCTTTTGGTTTTGTTAACTGTTTCCTTTGCTGTGCAAAAGCTTTGGATCTTGGTGAAGTCCCAATAGTTCATTTTTGCCCTTGCTTCCCTTGCCTTTGGCGATGTTCCTAGGAAGAAGTTGCTGTGGCTGAGGTCGAAGAGGTTGCTGCCTGTGTTCTCCTCAAGGATTTGGATGGATTGACATGGTGGGTTCTTAACCCATCAAATACTTTCACGGGTGTCTCTCCCCCTGTTGTGTTGTAGAACTGTGTCCCTCTGTCTTTTTACAGATAAATTGACTGAGTGACCAAACAACAGAAATTTATGTTCTCACAGTTCTGGAGGCTGGAAGTCCAAGGTCCAGGTGTTGGCACATTTGGTTTCTTCTGAGGTTTCTCCCCTGGTCTCGCAGCTGCCATCTTCTCACTGTGTCCTCATATGGTCCTTCCTCTGTGTGTGTGGGTCTCTGCCCATTTTTCCTCTCAGAAGGACACCAGTCAAACTGGATTAGGGCCCACTCTAATGGCTGCATTTTAACCTCATCACTCCATTAAGGTTCATAAGATCATAAGGTTCTCTGGGTACGGCGTGTTAAGGCCCCAACACATGAATTTGGATGAGACACAATTGAGCATATAACATCTATTTAAAATAACCTTCATTTGTTTTATACAGAGAGACTAGTATAAAGAAGAAACCAAAAATAGCCTTCCACCTATTTAACAATGCCTATTGTTAAAGAGGGAGGGTAAAGTAAGTACATGAAAAGATCATTCAAACTGTATTCATGATTATAAAAGGAAAGTTAACACTCTCCTAGCCCCTTCTTTCCATGCTCAGGTAACCTCTTTAAATACACTGACACAAATGTTTGCTCTGCAGAGTCCAGGTACGTTATTGTCTGGTCTGAACATATCATACAAAAACACACATCCGTGTATCCCTGCATCCTCTGTAGTGGCATTTTAAATGACTGCATAGTATTCCGTTGTATATGTTGTGGATGTAACTGGTGACCTGCTCATGGGCATCTAGGTTGTCTCCAGGTACCCTGTCCACCCATATTATCAACAATGGAGTGGGATTCCTGTTAAATACCCATTATGGAAGGAACGGTAATGAGCCACCTAAGGGACACAAGCGGCCTTCGATTTTGGGGAAGACAGCCTTTGTTTGTCACCTTCCTGTGCACTGGTCCTCATCAGTTGCTGTGAAGGGTATTTCAGGCTTTTTTACCCTCCAGCCCCTGACCATATGCCAGTACCTCCTTCCGGCTTAATGTGGAAGGAGGGGCTTCCCTGGACAGCGTTCGGTCACAGCACACAGCTGTCCTTTCTCCTCAGGAAGAAAGACCAGTCTGAATCATTAACAGGCAGAAACTCTTCTTAGTGAAGTAAAATCATTTTTCTTGTAAGAATTGCTGTTTCTGTGCCCACGATGGCCCATGAATCCTTTCTGGCTGCTTCCACCCTTTGGAGAGGGGCCAGTTTCCTAATGGAATGTAAGCAGTCTTACTGCTAATCAAGATTTACAGCTGAGACCGGGATGCTCGATGGCTTATTGGATTTGCAGACCTGTAAGGCAGCGCCCCAGCATCTCTGAGATGAAGTACAGCACAGAGGGCCCAGTCCTGCCCTCCAGGCCCTCCCTCCGTGCTCAGGCCCGGCCTCCTAGCCACAGGTATCATCTGGCGTTATTTTATAAAGTTGTACCGCAGTGCACATGTTCTTTGCTGAAGAATTGCTTTCATTTCTGACTCATTTCAGGAAATGAGGCAGTCTATCAGAGGTGTTCTTCATTTTCATTTTCAGACCCATGGAGAATTCATTTTCTCCAGGGATTTCTAACCACATGTGGGCAGTGCTTTATTTACCCAGATGTGAGAAATAGCAGTCATGAACAGCCCTTTTCCAAAGTTGGCCTTACTTCCCTGCAGAACCCAATGGGAAGACCCAGAGGAACTTGGGCTCTTATGAATGTAAATATTTCTGAGGTTTTGGTTTTGTGATGCTTGTGGACATGCTGTGTATATGGGCTTTGGTGCAGGAAAAATATAATTTAGCAACAGATTTAAAAGGTAGTCTGGAGTGTTTCTAATTACTGTTTGTTTAGCTCACCATTGCCTTAATAAGTGGATTTAAGTAACCTTGGGGGTAAGGAATGTAATGTTCATATTATAGGCAGCCATGCAAATCAAATCCTAACTAACTATTGCGGAGAACACACCATGGAGTCATTTTATATGTATTCTGTTGAATTTTAAATTCAGAACTGAGCATTTTGGAATAAGCATCTTTCTACCTGTCATGTGTCAGTGTGAATTATGCATATGTCCAAAATCAACCCTACTGTGTGCTACAGTTCCATTTAAAATCCGTCACTGGCTTTGGCATGCCGTTCTCCTTTTAATTTGACCCAAAAGAGAGGGAGAAACTTAAAAGCTTCTCTTCCCTTTTCTTTGCCATCCTTCAGTGGCTGTCCTAGGAGATGGAAGTGTGAAGAGCCCCTAGAACAGTGGTTCACCACCTTGGCTGCACCTTGGAATCCGCCTGGGAACTTTGAAAGATACAGATGCGTGGGTCCCAGAGATTCTGGTTTAATTGTTGTGAATGCAGCCTACCTCGGGATGTTGAAAAGCTCCCCAGAAGGTATTCTTGAGCACTAGGGGGTTGAGAACCACAGACTTGAGAGACCTCTCATCCAGTGGTTCCCCACGATGACTGCAGACCAGCATCACCTGGAAGGCAGCTATGCTCACCACTATACCACCATCGCCAATCAGACCAGCATCACCTGGAAAGCTGTTGAGAGAAACACAGGTGCTCTACCAATCGAAACCACATTTCTGGGGGAGGGAGCTAGTATTTTTAGAAAGCTCCCAGAGGTTCCTGATGCACGGCAAAGGTTAGGGTAAACGGACATAATCTAACCATCCCATATCACAGATGAGAAAAAAAATGAAAACTCGAAAGGGCAAATGGCTTGCTCAAGGTCGGATCCCAGTTGTTGCAGGAGCAGGTCTGGAACTCGAGTCTGACCCTCTGTCTGGTGTCTCTGCTGCCTGCCTCCCCACCTTCTGTTTGTCTTTTGTATTTATTGATGCTTCCTCATCCCTCAGGTGATGTTGCTGCCTCCAAGAGGCCTTTTCTGACTTCTCACCCATCCAGGCCAGGTAAGATGCCCTTCCTCTCTGTTTGAACAGCACCCCTAGCTCTCCTCTTGGACTGTTGGCTCCAGGAGCCCAGGAACCTCACTCTCCTTGTCCTTTCTGTAACTTGCTGGCATCTTGTAGGGTTCTGGATTGTTTGTTGAGTTGAAGTACCCTGATTTTTTTTATTCCTCCATTAGTCCACATGGATTGCTTAAAATAATCCATTTATTTCTATATGTTAGCTTCCAGGAAAAGTTCTGAAAGCAAAACTTACTTGTCTTTCTAGGGCCCACTGTATTGTGGGTCAAGATCTCATACAATGCGACTTTCCACCCCTGTCTTCCAGAACAGAGGTTTTGGGGGGAAACATTTCAGAGTGCTTTTGATGTAAATGAGAACAGAATTTCAGTGACCTCCCAAGTTGCTCAAGATACTTATAACATCTAGGGACTTTTGAATAACATACTGACAAGTGTGGGTGATGGAAGTGAAGGGTAGCAGCATGTGGCGTCTACCTTAAGACAGAAAGTTGGATCAAGAAAACAACGCTATTTCATGGAAGTATGTTTTAAGGACTAAATTATCTCCTTTATCATACTGCAGACATAACTCTGAGAAGCCACATTCTGTTAGCAGAGCTGAATCAAATCTTTTGGCTTCTCTGGATTCATGTGCTAAATTATTTTCAATTCATAGTGATTGATTCAATTCAGTTCAATTGATTAAAAAACAACAACAACAACAAACCAAAACTATGAATCTTCCTTACTCCCTGTTGACATAAGTTTCATTCTTGGTCAGTACCTTATTTTTATGTGAAAAAATATTCCCAGGTTTGCAGTGTTTGCGTTGAGTCTTCTGGCTGTATCAGAGGGCTGACTCCAAAGGCAGGCTGCTACTCTATCTCTTGAGCCGAGTGGCCAGGAGGCAGCACACAGGGGTCACAGAGAGAAGCTGTTTTCCTGTGTGGAGAATTGGGGGCTTCTGGAGCCAGGACTGTAAACTGAGCTGAGAGCCGTGGGGTAAATGTGAAGATGATGTCGAGATGTTGCAGTCAGGAGGGAAGGATGGCCAGAGTGTGTGGTCTCAGATATCATGGTCTCCTGCTCTGTGATCAGGAAAGGGGCAGTGTGGAGGCGTGGATGTGAGGCCCCTGTGTAGTCAGGGGGAATCTTCCTTAAGTGGTCTTAGACATTTCAGGAGAAACCAAAGTCGTTTCACTGGAGGTAAATTTAGAACATTTTAATATTAAAATAATTTTGGTTATACCGTGGAATAGAAAGTGCAGGGTTTGTCTGACTTCCTTTTTAAGATGAAATATGAAGTCTTAAAGAAGCACCAGTGTCCAATCGCTCCTTTGCTGCTATTTGGGTGAAAAATGGACAGACTGATAAAACTTTTTGCTAAGTAACCAGCTTCTATCAGACCAATTTCAGAGGCTCAGCAGTACCTTGTGGGAGAGGGGGGTTTATCAGATATGTAAGACACAGTGTTCAGTGTTTCAACCTCATTTCGCCATCAGATCATTACGACCATCCTGCAAATTAGGACTTGTTCACACCAGTGTTTACATGTGAAGAGGGGTGTGTGTTTGTGTGTGTGTGTGTGTGTATGTATGTGTGCGCGCGCATGCACGTGTATGCACCTATCCACCAGGGAGTGGAGCCAAAATTTAAATCCAGGTCTATCTGATTCCAAAGTGCTTATAATTTTCTAACCAACATGGCCTCTTACGTCATGAGAGTGGAGAAGTCTCCAGAAGAGAGTTTTACATCGCGGTGGACGCCGGCTGACTTTAGCTTTTCTTATGGTTGCTATTTAACATTCAAAAGTTAACATTTATAAGCTTCTGTGACACAGTTAAAAGCATTTCTTCATAATGTCCTATAAAGTTCTGACTTAAAAATGGCATGTCCTCACGGCAGTGACACTCCGAGACTTCCAGTGTATTCATTGTCATGGTTAAAAGAGGGGAAGGGAATAGTTAGTGATGGCCATTTTTGATCCAAACACTTAACAGCATCAGGTAGAATTTGGTAATCTACCTCTCAGCCATCACACGTTAGACTTGAGGGAGGCAGCAAAGCAAAATGGTGGGTGATTTGCCTTTGGTGATGTGATTCCTGGGTTTGAGAATCCTGGCCCTGCGGCCTGCAAGCTGTGTGATCTTGGGCACATCACCTAAGCCCTCTGTGCCTTAGTTTCCTCATCAGGGGGCCTTCATGACTTGATTAAACTTGCTGTTTTAAAAATTAAATGGCATAAGGCCTATGAAGGGCTTGGAATATTATGTGATACAAAGTAAGTGCTTGGTAGATGTTTAGCTATTCTTAGCCGACAAAACTAGATGCTACATGACCCAGCAATTCCACTCCTAGGTATTGCCTTGAGAAATGAAAACCGTGTCCACCAAAGACCTTCTAGTGAAAGTCTATAGAAGTTTTATTCATAATAACTACAACCTAGAGACAACTCAAATGTCTGTCTACTGGCAAATGGATAAACTGTGATACAGCCACACAGTGGAACAGTGTTGAGTAGCAAAAAGGAACAGATTACAGATACAGGCATCAGAATGGATAAAATCTCAGCATTATGCTGAGTGAAACAAGCCACATATAAAAGTCTACATACGATTTGATTCCATGTATGTGATATTCTGAAAATGCAGAACCATAGAGAGAAATCATCGCTTGCCAAGGACCAGAAGCAAGTGGAGGAAATTGACTATGGAGGGGCTTTGAGAGGGAGCTACATGACTGTATACGCTAGTCAAAATGCACCAGACTTGGGGTAAATTTTTACTGTATATAAAATTAAACCTCAGTAAACCTGATTTAAAAAAAAGAAGAAAGTCTGGTACCACAACATAGCAAAGAGGGAGAGGGGAAGGGGTTAGAAAGCATAATCAGAGGTTGCAGAAATCGCAGATACTCTGCACTTTCAGGGGCTGTACGAGATGGGTGGAATGATTGCATTAATTTTCCTCTCCTAGGCTGTGAGTTAGAAAAATGTAGAGACCTGTGGAATAGTTCTGTCCTGCCCAAGCGTATCTGATTCTCGGCTGTGAGCACTGGTCTGCTATGCCATTGCGTTTAAGCCTACCCACGAGAGTTGCCTTTATTTCCCAGGCATGGGGATCTCCTGCGTGGCTTCTTGGGAGAATCCGAAGGAGGGAGGACTGGCCACGTGAGGAGGCACTCGTGGAAACAGAGCGTTGGTGTTCGAGATGAACTGAGGCTTACTCTTCCAAATTACTAAGTCATCTGAGTGCATTTCTGGGTAGCAAATGTTCTCCCAGAGCATTGTTCATTCATCCTGAGTCATGGAGGCCCTAGCCCTTCACCGTGGAGCCCTTGCTTATCTTAGCCACACTGAGCACAGCTGACCACTCCCTCCTTCCTGAAATTCTTTCTTTACTTGGTTTCTGTGATGCTGCTCCCTTATGATTCTGTTTGCACCTCCCTTGTTTTTCCTGTCTCCGCTGCTGGATCCTTCTCTTCCTAGTCCTTTGCCTCTAACTTTGGAGTGCCGATGACTTTGTTCTCTGACTGCTTCCCATCTCGGCTCACTACTTAGGTGATACTCATTTCCAGAGCTGTAAATACCATCTATATGGTGATGACTTCCAGATACCTCTCCCCAGTCCCTGTCTCTCTCTGGCTTTTCAGCTGCCTGCTTTACCTCTTTCACTTGGTTGTCTCCTAGACATTGCAGACGTGGCATGTGCAAAACCAACTCCTCATTTGTTTTCTTTCGTCGTTCCTCATTCTGCAGTGACTCCACCCAGTGGCTCAGGCCCCCAAACCCGAAGTCTTCCTGGATGCCTGCCTTTCTTTCATGCCTACTGTTCGACCCATTAGCATCTATCCCAGATCCAAGCACTCCTCATCTCCCACCCCACACCTAAGTCCCAGGCCCAGTCACCACCACCACCACCACGTCTTGCCAGGACTTTGGAATCTTCCTTTCTCTACTCTTTACCTTGTGGTCTGCATTCACACAACAGCTGCGGGAATTCTTCTGTTTTATACTTTTATACTACCCGCAGTGGCTTCTCCACAAACAGTATGAAGTCCTGACTCTTGCCATGGACTGTAATGCCCTTGCCATCACTCTGTCCTCGTCTCTTGTTCTGCCCATCTCTCAAGGGGCTTCAGCCACACCAGCCCCTCACTGCCCCTTGACATGTTACCCTCCTTCCTGGAACATTGCTCTCATTCCCATCTCCCCCTACTCTCCCCTCCCAATCACTTTCTGTCTAGGATTCTCGTCTTGTACTTCAATCAGTTCTCCCTCCCTCTCCCACCCTCTGGGGGCTGGCTGGCCCCCCTGACTCACCTGGACAAAATACCACCATTACTCTTGGTTCCCTTCACCTGCTTTGTTCAACTTCAAACATTTGAAGTCAAATGTTTCAAAGCATTTATCTCTACCTGAAATTAAGTCTGTATTTGTTTATTGCCTCTGTCCCCCCAGTAGATCATAAGCTGCATATGAACACCGTTCTGATGCTCTATAAGTGTTTTTTTTTTTTTAAGATTTTATTTATTCATTTGACAGACAGAGATCACAAGTAGACAGAGAGGCAGGCAGAGAGAGAGGGGAAAGCAGGCTCCCCACTGAGCAGAGAGCCCGATGCGGGGCTCCATCCCAGGACCCTGGGATCATGACCTGAGCCGAAGGCAGGGGCTTTAACCCACTGAGCCACCCAGGCACCCCTCAATAAGTGTTTTTGAACGACTGAAGGAATAAGTGAATTACTGCTCACGTACCCCTATGTTAAAAACTAAAGAACCAGACACCTTCTTAAACCCTCTCCATCTCTCCCCCCCATTTCTTGGTCCTTTAATTATGGTGGAATTTCTAAAATGTTGTCTAGATGTGCTATAGTTCTTCATTACCCATTTCTTCTTTACTCTGCTAAGATCTGCTATTCTTTCCCATCACTCGTGAAATTTCTCAGGGTCATTCGAGCTCTGTGTATTGCTGCTTCTGCCAGATACATCCCTATCCTGTCTTATTAGAGCTTGCGTTTAGTTTTATCATGGAACATAAGTTCCCTGAAAAGGGACTTTCTCTGTGGTGTTATCTGTTCTGTCTTCTGCATTGAGCATGGTGCCTGGCACAGAATAGGTTCTAGAATAGGGGTACTTAATGTTTATACATGTCCTGTCATGAGATGTTTGACAGGAGTCCTCACTTCCATTTTTTTTAAAAGGGGAAAAAATAATTTTTTTGCTTTTGTCAAAGTGTGGTATAATTATTTTATAATGTTTACATGAGTAGAAAATTAAGTAATACAAGATTTGTTATGAAGAGCAGCAGCTCCCCTTCCATTTTATGTTCCCCAGAGGCAAGTATTTTCAACTTTAGCTGATTATTTTAGTAACTGCTTCTATATCTTGAGTTAACATAATCATATTGTTACTCATCTGTTTCTTAGTTTTAGGGATTATCTATTGATGAAAAAGTGAGTATTTAGCTCGGTTCATCCACCCCTGCTCCTCTTTCCTCTCACACAAATTTCCCAACCCCCATCCTTCCAGTTGAATTTATATTGTAATTTTGGTAAAATCAGTATGCATTGTTTATTATAACTAATACTTTCCCACAGAAGAGCTCTGTAATATAGTTGGATTACTTTTCCTGTCAAGACTACATAGCAGATACTGAGTTTTTAAAATCTCTTCATTTCTGGTGTACTTATGAATATTCAACCTCAGGCTCTAACCCAGTTGTAAATCTCCTCTCAGTCTCTCCTCTCACCACATCGAACATGTACCAAATTTATCTTCTGGGGAAATTCCTCTCAGACCCTTCTGATCTTATCGGTGCCTATGTTGCTTTCTTGGCTTCCCCTTCACCACTCTCCAGAGAACTCCTTTTGCCACTCCCATTTTGGAGCCCCTGATCTCTGGACCTGAATGACTTACTCTTTTGTGGTTTGCTACTTTATTTTGGTGGCACACAGTGCCCAGTTCCTTAGGTAGAAAGGGTATAAGAAGAGAGAACTTTTTGAGACTTGCAGGTCTGACAATGCCTTTGTTTTCCCTGGCTTTTTAGCGATGGCTTGACTATAATTCTTGAGTAGAAATCATCTCTTCTCAGAATTTTGAAGCCTCTGCTTTCCAGTGTTGCTTTTCAGAAGTTCCTGCCATTTGGACTTAAAAACCTTTGTATGAAAACTGTTTCTGGAAATTCCATTATGATGGACCTTGGTGTAGGTCTATTTGCATTTTATATGCTGGAAACTAAGCCTCTTCACTATGGAAACCCCCTTCCCTCCCTCTCCCCGCTTTTCGTTAAAGGGAAAATGGTGTCCTTCAGTTTTGGGGGAAAGATGTCCCTCAATTCTGGGAAATGTCTTCCCTTTATAAACACTGACCCTCCATTTCTTTGATGATGAACACTCTTATCTATTATCTAGCTATTGGCTATCCCAGATTGGCCCCCAAACTTTCCATCTTTCCTATTTTCCATCTCTGTGTTTTTGTTCAACTTTCTCGGACATTTCCTGAATTGTATCTTTCAGGCCTTCTATTGAATCTGCCATCATTTTAATTTCTTTTTTTTTTCTTAAAGATTTTATTTATTTATTTGACAGAGAGAGATCACAAGTAGACAAAGAGGCAGGCGGAGAGGGAGAGAGGGAAGCAGGCTCCCTGCTGAGCAAAGAGCCCGATGCGGGACTCGATCCCAGGACCCTGAGATCATGACCTGAGCCGAAGGCAGCGGCTTAACCCACTGAGCCACCCAGGCGCCCATCATTTTAATTTCTAAGAGTTAATATTTTTATTTCTTTCTCTCTCTCTCTGATAGTATCTTTTCCTTCTTTCATGAATGTACTTTTCTCAGATAGCTGAAGATACTAGAGTTTTGTTTTTTTTTTTAAATTTCTTCCCTCCTGTGATTTTTCTCTCTCCTCTAAGTTCCCTTGCTGTTTCTCTGTTAGATGCTTTCCCTAATATCCAGAAGTTTATTATTCCCTCCTGTTTTATATCCACTATCTAAAAAAGATGACTAGAGGTTCTTTGATAGCAGATTGGGCTAAGCTTCATACTAGGCTAGGCGGTTTGTTTTTGTTTTGTTTACGAAATCCTGATATAGTTTTAGGTTTTTGTTTGTTATTTGAGCTGAGCAGATTCTCCAGAGAAAAGATGACCAGTGAGAAAGCCAAGGATACGGCTGCGGTGTCTCAACATTCAGCAATAATTTATGTATTTTCTCTTCAGTATGAAATCCCACTCCTCACCTAGGCCTCGAATCCTCTAGTCCAAAGATCCCTTATTGAGTCTTTTAGGAAATACATTTCAGTCTTCTCCCAGGTGGGGCCCGGGGGTTTGGAGGCAGTTACTTTCTTCAAGGAGTGAGGGAGAGAATCTGCAGGTCTCTCTACTTAAACAGACTTTCAGCCAATCTTCTCCCCACCTTTACCCCCATTGCCAGAGGAACCTGGCGCTGCTGGTCCCTCAGCCTCTTGAGGGTTTATCATTTAAATGACATTGCTTCTAGATAGTTCTAGTTTGGGACTGAGCTTTCTCCAGTCTGTTCAGCCAGTCACCACTTGTCTGTTAGCTCTCCGTCTTCCAAAATTGTGTTACTATCTCTTCTGTGTTGTTTAGATCAGTTTATGATCCAGGGGTGTTTGAGGAGGGAGCAAGACAGCGCAGGTGTTTAGTACTCCACTTTTATTTCTTTATTTTTTAAGATTTTATTTATTTATTTGAGAGGGAAAGTGAGGGGGAGTGAGGGAACATGAGCAGGGGGACAGAGGAGAGGGAGAGAGTGAAGCAGATACCCGCTGAGCAGGGGGCTGGATGCGGGCTTGATCCCAAGACTCCGGGATCATGACCTGAGCCAAAGGCAGATGCTTACCCGACCAAGCCATCCAGGCGCCCCCTAGTACTCCACCTTTAAATGAAAGCCTCACTTGACATAATTTTCTTTGTTGTTTCTGAGGCATTTGATCACACTTGTGACATGGGACTTATGTGTAAATCGTGAATCTCCAGTTTTGCTGACTTTAGCTCTTCTTTTAGGTACAGTTGGGGTTGAGTATGGTGGACCGTTCCCTGGACCAGCAGTTAGGAAGCTTGAGTCCTCTTCCCAGATTTAGTACTTAGCCTAGGCATTCTCTCTTGCCATTATTTTCTCATCTGTAAGTCCAAGGGATTGCAGTAGGTGATTTTAAGATCTCTCTGTACCCAAAGATTGATTTTATTTCTAAGCAGTTGGGATAATCACGTGTGATTGAACACCAGATTAGGAAACAGAGTTGTGGCAGCCAACTGAAGAAATTGCAGAAGTGAAGCTTGTCCTTGGATTTGTCAGTCAGTCTCTGAAACTCTGGTATCTTGAAAGTCTCGAGTAAAATTGCAACCCACGTTTCATGAACAGGAAACTGTTAAATGGTTAAAAATTCTGAATTTTTTCCCTTTGGGCTATTTTCAGCTGGTAGTACTTCAGCTGCAAAGCATACTTGGAGTCATGTTCTTGATAGGGAGATAAAGTGTTAGGGTTGAGCAAGAAAAACGGGGAAGATAATAGAGAAAGAGGTCTGGTTTGTTGCCTTTTTCCCCTCTGGCAGGGATGGTCATTCTTGGTAGCACCCTACCAGGAAGTGTGTCCTTCCCGTGGGAGCCCAGTGTCAGCAGATAAAAGCCACAGCTGTATTTTCTGTCTCCTCCCCAATTGCGGTTTCTTTTTAGATGGAGAGACCGAGTGGACATTGCATGTCACTGTGGTTTTGACTGGCTGGTTTGATCACTAACCCAGTGTGCCCAGCAGTGGTCAGTACAGTGACGAAGGAGGATCTGTGATCTGTGAGGCTGGTGACCTGGTGGGCTGGAGACCGAGGTGAGGTTCTTTAGGGCGGTGCATCCCAGACTGAGTTGCACACCTGAGTCATCCTTGCCCCCAGTTACTAATGCAAAATCCCCACGGGCTGGGGCCTAGGAATCCTTTTGTCAGAGTTCCCCAGGTTATTGGGATACACTTGATTCTTAGACTGACTTTGAGGACCTATTGCCTTAGGGATGAGAGGCCAACAAGAAAATCAGACTCTTGAGCATTTGCCCAGCTCATGGAAAAAAAACCACAGAACAGAAAATGAACCCTGCGCACCTAGCCAGCCGACACTCGTATCCATCCTGGAAAGGATTTCCAACTCCCATTGCTCTCCTCAGGTCCCTATTTCACACCCTTGCCCCTCATTCTTAGTAGGTCATCTTGTTTCTTAAATCGCAGAGGGAGTGGAAACCTTCTGGGGACAATGCCTCAACTTTTCTTCCCTCAAAAAAAAAAAATTGTGGGGACGCCTGGGTGGCTCAGTTGGTTAACCAGCTGCCTTCGGCTCAGGTCATGATCCCAGCATCCTGGGATCGAGTTCCATGTCGGGCTCCTTGCTTGGCAGGGAGCCTGCTTCTCCCTCTGCCTCTGCCTGCCATTCTGTCTACCTGTGCTCGCTCGCTCTCCCTCTCTCTCTCTGACAAATAAATAAATAAAATCTTTTAAAAAAAAATTGTGTGTAATACACATGTGTGCAATGTATGTGTGTAATGCACATACACACTTACATTTACACTTTGCTTCTCTGGTGGAGGGTTAACCCTCTGTCTATGCCTCTCTCCATCAGGGACCCCTCTTATGTACTTTCACTCTTTTCCATCACCATTTATATGTGTCTGTGAATATGTAATATATGTAATATGAGTACATATTTCGTCTTCTAAAACAAGGCGCAGCAAACAAAACCATGCCTTCCTCAACTCTGTGTCCAGCTGAGGTTCTCCCGCGTCCCATTCATGCAGTTGTTCAGCCAGCCGGTCCGTATGTGTTAGAGTCAGCTGCGCGCAGGGACCTGGCTGGGCCCTGAGCTTCCGCATCAGGCCACACAGGCCTAAGCCCTGCTCTCATGGTGCTTAGAGTCTCTTTGTAACCAGACTCCTTTAAAAATGATTGTTCTTACTTTCCTCCATTACAGACGTAACCCATGCTCGTGGTCATAAATGTGGAAGTAGCTTCCTAATGGGAAGCCACTAAAAGGTTTAATGCAGAAGAGCACTGGGTCAGAATTTCATTTTCAGAAGTCACTTAGGCTGCTGAAGGGAGAGAGGATTGGGAGGGAGTGGAAATTGCTGGCAGGGGATTGGTCAGGGAAGTTCTGCTCTAGCCCAGATCAGGGCTGCTTGGCCAGACAGAGCAAGACAGACTCAAGATATATTCAGCACCGGAGGATGATGAATGTTTGACTGTAAGGATGAAGGAAAGGGGGAGTCCAGGATTACACCCAGGTTTCTGGCTCGACCAGCTGCATTGGTGGTCGTGCCATTTCCTGAAATAAGACATCATATAGAAAGTGTGTGTGTGTGTGTGTGAGAGAGAGAGAGAACATTATGTGATTTTGAGATACCTGGGAGGTTTCCGAGAGGAGGGGTTGCATAAGCATTTGGATGTATGAGTCTGGAATTCAAAAGAGATCACCTGAGATAGAGCGATGCATTTGGAGCCTTTCGCATTTGGAGCCTTTCGCTGAAGCTGTTAACAGACACCATGGGTAAATTACAGCAGAGCAGGCCATAGGTGGAGGCCTGAGTATTTTCAGAAGTAAAGCTCCAGTCATGGTGGGGAGGCCTCATAGAGGGACGGAAGAACTTCTAAGAGAAGGGAGTCTTCAGAAGAAGTCATGGTCAGCTGTGTCCGAGATTGTTGAGATGTCAAATAAGGCAAAAATGTAAAACGGATGTCGGGTTTGGCAGCGTGCGAGTCACGGATGAATTTAGCCAGGGTTGAGTGGCAGGTGGCTAGAGGCTGGGTCCCTGTACGAGGGATGCCTGCCCACCTAGAGCTGTAGCATTAGTATTAAGGATTTTGGACTATGTTATAATGTAGCAGATGCATTAGAAAAGGCTGATAAAGTCGTGTTTCCTTCTCAGGAAGGAAGGAAACACTTATTGTTTTATTTTGGTTATCAGAGCAGTATGTACTCATTGTAAAAGTTTTAAACATTAAAAAATATGACTGAGAACAGCCTCTTTAACTGCATTCCCTCATGAATGACCACCATGAATAATTTGAGGTATATCCTTCTAAATTCTTCTGTGCATATTCTACCACATACCCACAGTGATACACACTTACTTTACAAAAATTGGGTTTATGGCCAGAGGGTCTGCTAAAGCCTATATCTGTACCGGTGTATTTCAGAGACCTCATCCCATGGAGCAGGCGTATACAGTCTTCTAGTGTGTCGGAGTCGATTCTCTGGATATTTGAGTGTTATTTAGACAGCTTTGCTTTCTCACACAACGCTACATGGAACACACCTGTGCATACATACTTGTGTGTCCTTACGTATATATGTGCACAGGAATTTCTGTGGAACAAGTTCCTAACATGGAGTTGTGGGGTCAGAGGGCATGTGTGTTTGACATTTTGATAGTGCGACAGTGCCCAAGGCAAGGGGCCTTTTCTTTCTTTTTTTTTTTTTCTTTTTTTAAGGTGGAAGAAATTTTAGCATGAAAAATGTCAACGAGGGGCAAGTGAAGAGTAGGTTGAAGTCAGGAAAACATGCTGAATGTCGGAGAGTAAGAAGCCAGTGGGAATGGGAACCAAGGCACGGGAGGAGGCTTTAGGCCAAGGAGGGCGGGGATGGGGGTGGGGAGCAGGGTCGTCTGTCACTGGTCACTGCTGCAGCCCCAGAGCCGTGGCCAGTGCTGGCACATGGCAGGCCCCTGGCAGTTGCTCGTTGCTTGAATGAATAACATGTAGTGCAGTTGATTCGTGCATGGGACTTTATGACGTTTCTCTCTCAACGCACCTAGTTTTTCCACTTCCTCTACAAACCAGAATGTTAAGACATCTTCACTGAAGCTGGCAAAGGAGCCATTGAAGATCCGAAGGCTCTTCTTGTTTCGCAGACCCGGTTGCCCAGGGCAGGCAGGAGTCCGAGACGGGGCGTCTCTCGCTTTCCCTCCCGTCACCCACAGGAGTTGTAGATTCTAAGGCCCTAACATCCCTGGACTCCATCTAATTCTATTCGTCCTCACCACCACCGTCGTTCTGTTAGTTCCAGCCTGGATTGTCTTATCAGAGCAGTCTCTGAGGTGGTCTCCTATCTCCTCTCGTACTTCTCTCAGAGCTTGTAATCGGGACCACCTCCTCCAGCCCCCAGCCAGGTCCGCTCAGGGGCACCTTCAGCTTCCCAGCCCTGGGTG
Organism: Lutra lutra; assembly: GCF_902655055.1. Classification (NCBI taxonomy): domain Eukaryota; kingdom Metazoa; phylum Chordata; class Mammalia; order Carnivora; family Mustelidae; genus Lutra; species Lutra lutra. The sequence goes on along the minus strand of NC_062285.1, from coordinate 62,648,834 downwards.
GCATCTGTCCTTCCTGGATGGTCATTTGTATGATTTTTCTTACCTAAAACTTCTGTATATAAATATCTTAAAATGGATGTTTTTATATCTCGAAGACCCGTAGGACTTAGTTCATATTGCATGCTACAGAAATGGTTGATATTATTTTGTGCGAAAGCCCAATGCTTATATAAATTTGGTACACAGGAAGGAAGGACAAGGACAAAGTAGGCATGAGATGAACTCACAAAGGACCAGTAATTTAAGACATTTGATTCTGGAACAGGCCTCAGGATTATTACTCCCTAGGGAAAGGCAATCAGCTTTAAGTGTCATTTGTATTAGTATTTCTGTAATTAGCATGTTAAATGCATATTTTGAGAGAATTTAAATACCTTGCATCTCTAGGTGATTTAGCTATATTTGGATGATCTGCTTATTTTTAACATCTCAAATAACCACTTTGTGGCATTTTCTGGAGTAGAAGTACTTGAACCTGTCTTGCTGCATCTGGCCAGCTGGAGGATAATCACATGACTGAAGTCCCTGATGGGATTCTAAAAGAAACCCTTCTAATGCCTTACATAAAGAGCTCCCAAATTAGGACTGGAATGTTCCTGTGTGGGCGGGCTGCCTGCCTCCCCACCCCTATCGCCATGCCCCGCCTCATCTACTGAGGAGAGTAGTGGGAGGTTCTCACCAGCTGGCAAATGAGCTAGTATTTCAAGTTACAGAATCTTTAAGTGTAAGGAAAGAAAGAGACACCAGACTTGGTTACTTTTTCTGTGGATCAGAGGGCCTGGGTTCAATCCCTGGGACCTCCTGGAGAGGCGCTTATGTATCCCGAAGGATGCTTCTTGCCTTGACTCCTGTCTCTCCACGCAGGGTGTGAGTTTCCCTCAAACAGCCACTCGTTCAGAGCACATTCCCCTGCATTCTCAGCACTTAGGATGGCCTTAGCTCTGGCCATCGCTTCCGTACAAGGGAATGACAGGGGCTTGGGGTCTGGGTGGCCACTTCCGCCAAGCTCCCTGGGCTCTAGAGGGTGAAAGGGAAGAGGATGAGGTTTTGTGGCTAGAGTACCCCTTGACTCTGTCGTGTTTCTCCTGAGCACGGGCAGCACAAAGATGCAGTGACCACATAAGAATTTAAACCACCTTAACCATATAGGCATTCAGTTCTGTTTCACCTAAAATAAAATCCTAAACTGTTAAAACTAATCCACATGGAAGGAATTTTTGTCCTCTTGGTCTGTTATTTAACTGGTAGCTTAAAAAATACATGCATACATTCAAAATTTAAGTAATATGCATGACTTAGAAATACTGAGATAATACAGTAGAGAATGCATAAAAATGGAATTTACATGTCTTGAGTTCTCTTTGTGATCTCTTTTAAGTATCAGATTGAATTTACAGACACTTTCCTAATTTTTGAGTTACTAGAACATTGAATAAAGTGCTGTCAGCATTCTTATTTCTTGACATACTTGGAAGGCTGTAAGTCTTTTTAAAAAAATGAAAAGCATTTCATGAAGGTTCAAATACATCATTTTCTCCCTCCTTGTATAATACTTGTCGTTAATATTCATTTAGTGTTTACTGTGTGCAGGTAATGCGCTAAACATTTCACATGCCACAACTCATTTCATCTTTAGAACAACCCCAGGAGGAAGTACTATCATTCTCATTTTTCAGGTGTAGACTTGGAGGCATAAAAGGTTGAATAAATGGCCCCAATTCACATAGTGAGGAAGTGGTAGGTCTGGGATTTGAATTCAGGTCTGACTCAGCAGCCAGCCTTAGAGAAGTTATGCATCCATTTGGTAAGTCATTGAGATAATTATGGAGGCCTTAGCACATCTCAGGTACTGTTCTAGGTGCTTGGGATTCATCAAACTCCGTCGTGGAACTCACTTAATATATAATAAAGAAGTTATTATTAAGTCCTAAAGGAAAGTAGAGCAGGGCAAGGTGATGGAGAACAGTGGCTCTACTCTTGGGCTGTTAAATTTAAGATTTCAAGGACAGCCTCTCTGGGGCATGCATTTTGAACAGAGACTTGAATAACGGGAGAGAGCAAGATAACTAAGGCCAAGGGGCAGTGTAATATGGCTATAAACCTCACCTCTGGTCTCCTAAGTTCAAATTCTGATTCTCCTGCTCATTAGCTGTGTGGTCTTGGACAAAACACTTGACTTCTCTGTGCCTCTTCATCAGTGATATGAAGGTAACTATAATACTTAATTTTTACCCTATAGGGCTGTTGTGAGGATGAACAGAGGATGAACTCTATATAAAAACAACTTAGCGGGGCACCTGGGTGGCTCAGTGGTTAAAGCCTCTGCCTTCGGCTCAGGTCATGATCTCAGGGTCCTGGGATCGAGCCTCACATCGGGCTCTCTGCTCACCAGGGAGCCTGCCTCCTCCTCCTCTCTCTGCCTGTCTCTCTGCCTACTTGTGATCTGTCTGTCAAATAAATTAAAAAAAAAAAAAAGAACTTAGCTATAAAACAAGCATTGAAATATAAGGACTCCTTAATTGGTAGCTGGTCTTCTGTAGGCACTATGGAAATGGTGAGGAGTAGCTACTTTCTGGGTCCATTATTTAACTGGTAGCTTAAACTAAAATCTGGGTAGACTTTGAAAATTCAGCTGATAGGATTTATTGAGGAGTTAAATGTAGGGGTATGAGGGAAAGGAGCCAGGGAGGACTCCAGTAATTTTGATCTGATTAATTTGGTGGATTTGGGGGCCACTTCCCCATGAGATGGGGAAGACGGGGGTGGTGTATAGAAAGTCTTTTTGGCAGGGGAGGGGGGCATAGTGGAGAGTGGAAATCAAGAACTTGGCTAGTAGTTAAGATTGAGACACTTCCTTAACATATTCATGTTTTGTACATGTTCACTGTAGAAAATTGGAAAACGTAGACAGATACTAAAAAGAAAATGAAAACACCTGACATTCCATCACCCATTATCTTCGGGTTCAATTTATTTTTACCCCATACAAATTTAGATTATATAGTATATATAGGGTTTTTGTTTGTTTGCTAGTTTTGTATACTCTACAGTTTATTGGAAAACGGCTCATGACAAAAGGGAGATTTAAAATCTAGGCAAGGAGATAAGAGCCCTAGCACCACAAAAACCCTCTACACCTCCACCACAGAGTGGTTATGGACTCAACCCTTTAGAGAGCTCTCCAGCTAAGGAGAGTAAGGCATAGAATACATCTTGTTTATGCTCCTCTGTCTTGGGACCCCCAGTGCCTGCTACCTGGGGCAGCTTCGTCCACAATCATTAGCAGAACGACATTTTGTTTTCACAGTGGTAGAATACACATCACCTAAAACTTACTTTTAACCCCTTTTTGAATGTACAGTTCAGTGGCATTAAGTACATTTACATTGTTGTGCAATTGTCCCCACCACCCATCTCCAGAAGTTTTTCTTCTTACAGAACCGAAACTCTGCACCCATTAAATAGTCACTCCCCATTCTTCCATCCTCTCAGCTTCTGACGACCACTGTTGTATTTTCTGTCTCTGAACTTGACTCTGCTAGGGATCTCAGATAAGTGGAATCATAGAGTAGTTATCCTTTTGTGACCAGCTTTATTTCAGTTAGCATACAGTCCTTAGGATTCATCCATGTTAGAGCATGTTTGAGAATATTGCATTGCATATTTTGTGTATCCGTTCATCTGCAGTTGGGTACATGGTTTGCTCCCACCTGTTGGCTGTTGTGAATAATGCTGCTATGAACAGGGGTATATACAGATATTTGTTTGAGTTCCTGCTCTCAGTTCTTTGGGGCATATACTATATGCAGTTTTACTTTTTCACATTGAAGTACATTGTTAAAATTCTGTGTGATGAATATTCTTCTACAAAATTATTTAAATAATTGCATTATGTATTATCCGTAGCCATGTCCTCAGTGACTTAAGCAAGAATTGTTTCCTAGAAATAGAATTATAATAGATTAAAGAATATGACGAGTTTAAAGCTTTTGCTACACTTTTCCAAATTGCCAACCACAAATTCGTACAACCCGACACTAGCAAAATCTATATGTCTTCTCTGCTCCTTTGCTTCTATTAGGTATTAGTAATTATTTTCTGTCAATTTGATCATTAAAAATGGCATGTAAATTCTGGTTTTTCTTTTATGCAAATTTATGGCTCACTTTCTGAGTTTGTTTGTAGCTGGTTACTGGGGAAAATACTGATTTGGCAAACACTGAACGTGTGAGATGATGAGTGATGATGACAACCTAAGAGGTCCTTCCTAGTCTTCAATTCGAAGGCAATTGCGAGCCTTTTGCTCTGTGTATATATGACAAGCTGTGTAATTGGGTTTTGAGATCTTCTGTTTTGTGTGCTAAATGCATTCTTAGTAGTTAAACTTTCACACTTCCTTACTTAGAATTCAAAAATCTCAAAAGTGCTAAAAAGAATTTTTTTGGTAATTCATTTGGTTATAAAACCTGACAGATCATAGCACTGTATGTCAACTATACTCTAAGACAAAAACAAACCAAAAAACACCTGATAGATCCGAACTCATTTGGTGGAGAAACCTGACCTCAGCCAGCATGAGGCTATTTATATATCTTATTTATCCCACTTAGAGTGAGTGTTCATATTTTTGGCTATAAAACTGACTTCATTTGATTAAGGGATGTTGCCCCAGACCCCACTGAGGGTACATAGTAATGTATACTATATACATAAAAGCTATTTTCTTTTTTTTGGAAATAATGTTTTTATTTTTTATTTTTTTGTGTATATCAAAGCCCCCTCCCCTTTTTAATGTGGTGTTTCATGATTCATTGTTTACATATAACACCCAGTGCTTTGTGCAATACAGTGCTGCCCTTAATACCCACCACCAGGCTCACCTATCCTCCTCACCGCCCCCGCCCAGTTGTTTTCTTTTTAAATTCTGAAACACAAAGGTTTTGGCATCAAAGATTTCAGATAAGGGTAAGGGACTGTGGGCCTATATATATGTGTGTGTGTATATATATATATTATTTTTTTTTCTTGCATTTCTATGTTCTCATCCCTCATAGGGTTCAAAAACTCATTTTGAAATCAGGCCTACTTGGGTAGGGTGAGCAAGGAGTAACAACTCAATGTGTTTTGAGTTTAAAGACAATAGAAATTTAAGGGTGGTGTCTTCTTTCATCCCCAGGACACTGTATAATCACTATAATCTGGGGACTGACAGGTCAGTGACTAGGACCGGGTTTCAGCTGAGCTATAGCCAACTGCAAACTCAGGACCCTGAGGGTCCTGGGAGGCCTGGGCCAGTTGAACTGTAAAGTGATAGTAATAGCTTTCCAAGATATTGTTGCAACATATTTCTATAATTAATACCACTTGTCCTTTATAGAACATAAACTGTCTTATCCAAGCTTTAAAAAACAACACCAAATTGGTAAAATCAAATAAAGTCACTCTTCATTTACATGATTGATTATTATCAATGTTATTAAATCTGAATTTTTAAAAACTTATTTTTTAAAATGGTAAAGGTTTCAGAAATGGAAAAGCTGACTCAAATTCATGCCGAATTATAAGGAGCCCTGAATAGCCAAAACAACTTAGAAAAAGAAGAACAAAGTTGGAGGGCTCACATTTCCTGATTTCGAAAATTACTACAAAGCTGCTGTAGTAATCAAAAGAGTATGGTAGTAACATATGGATAAACATAGACCAGTAGGATAGACTCCAGAGTCCAGAAATAAAAATGTACATCTATGGCCAATGGATTTTTGAGAAGGGTGCCAAGTATACTCAGTGAGGAAAGAAGGATCTTTTTGACAAACGATGTTGTGACAACTGGATTTCCACATGTAAAAAGAATGAAATTGGACTGAACGTTGCATCAGATACAAAAAAATTAACTCAAAATGGATCAACAATTTAACCATAAGAGTTAAAGCCTTAAAACTCTCAGAAGAAAACAGGGGTAAATCTTTTTTTTTTTTTTTTTTTAAAGATTTTATTTATTTATTTGACAGAGATCACAAGTAGGCAGAGAGGCAGGCAGAGAGACAGGAGGAAGCAGACTCCCCACAGAGCAGAGAGCCTGATGCGGGGCTCGATCCCAGAACCCTGGGATCATGACCCAAGCCAAAGGCAGAGGCTTTAACCCACTGAGCCACCCAGGCGCCCCAAAAAACAGGGGTAAATCTTAAGCCTTGGATTTGGCAATGGATTCTAAGATATGACAACAAAAGCATGCCCAGCAACCACAGTAGAGTAGATGAGAATGTGAAATGGTGCAGCCATTGTGGAAAACAGTTTGCTGGTTCGTCAAAAAGCTAAACATTAAATTACTAAATGACTTAGCAATTCCACTACCAGGTATATACACAGAGGAATTGAAAACAGAGACTCAAACAGATACTTGTATGCCGTTGTTCATTGCAGTATTATTCACGGCAGCCGAAAGGTAGAAGCAACCCAAGTGTCCATCAAGGATGAATGAATGATAAATAAAATGTGGTTTGTTACACACACACACACACACACATTACACACACACACAGTGCAATATTCAGTCATAGAAAGGGATAAAGTTCTGACACGTGCTGCGACAATGAATGAACCTTGACATCATTCTGCCGAGAGAAATAAGCCAGAAACAAAAGGTCAAATGTTGTATGATTCCACTCACATGGAATATCTCTAGAAGAGGCAAATTCATAGAGACAGAAAGTAAATTGGACGTTATTATGGCCTGTGGGGAGGGGGAAATGGGAAGTTACTGCCTAGTGGTTACAGTGTCTTTGATGTGATTAACGAAAAGTTTTAGAAACAGTGGTGATGGTTGCACAATATTGTGAACAGAATTAATGCCACCAGATTGTACACTGAAAAATTGCTAAAATGGAAGTTTTTATGTTTTACGTAGGGTAGTACAATAAAATACTTTGAAGATGGTGAAAGGAACTGGTGAATTCAGTTGGAATCTGAGAAGTGTGAGAGATACAGTCGGCTTTTCTGTAAAAACATTAGCTAACCTGGTTGGGATGTGCAAATGAATAATGGGATCATTGTTCCCAGCTCTTCAAAAACAGACGTGTTTAACTTCCAGGTATATTTTCGGAGCGGAATTATCAGGGGACGGTTGCGGGAATAGGGAGAGGCAGTGTGTAAGAGGAGCTAAAACCACTCTAAACAGCACAGAAATATAAGATGAAGAAAATTGTGTTTATCAGAGCTCTTCTCAGGGATTATATTGCTACTGGGGGATCAAGAAGTCCTTAGAGTTGCCACTGGGGTGGGGCTGGAAGGGTGAGACACCCAAGTGACTCACTGAACGGTCCCTCTTTTGTTCCTCTGTGGAACTCTGTTGTGCTGTGGGAAGGAGCGTGTTCTGTTTGATACATTGCTGGAGCAGTGGGCAGTGCAGAGGAAAGGGAGAGCTCCTCCTTTTCATAAATACTGTCAAAATATTGGAAGAATATTATCTTGGAGGAGCACTGTATTGTTAGCCTGCCTTGAGTGTGAACATACTTCACTGTGGCCCAATGCAGGATGTTTCTGGAACCATAAAAACTCTGGGGTCATTATGTAAGTAATCAGACTACATTATGAAAATTTAAGAGCGCTAATAACTTTTCTAGAAAGACGGAGCTTATAATTCATCCCATTTTTGGTTCACTCACTTATGGATACTCTGTAACATATAAGGTGTTGTTTCAAATTCTGAGGAAATGAAGTAGAATTAGATAACAGCTTTTCCTCCCAAGAGCTCGTGGACCAGCGGAGAAGAAGAATGAATCAGGACCATACAGTGCAGTGAGGGGGATGGAAACCTATATTTCCCCAAAATTTTATCTTCTGTGGTGGTGGCCTGTTGTGAGAGAGCAACTACCATGTGATTATTTGGGCCTCTGTTCAGTATAAAGCTGAAAATTTATGTATAATAATCACTCCTCTTTATTTCTCTTCCACACTCTAGAAGACCAACTGAAAAATACTCTATTTTGATAACTAATAATGCAAGTTGAGATTTTGGGCACCTTTAGTGACCTGACAGGTTTTATTAGACAATGGAAAGTGCTATAGGAGCATGGAGTTGAGCAAGTAACCTGACTTGGTCCATAAGTGGTGTACATTGGTGGCATTGGAATAAAAATTTAAAGAAAGGGTAGAATGTGTGTGGGGGGGGCAGTGAAGGGATGCACATTTCAGCTAAAATGTACTTAGGAGTTTAAAAATAAAAAGGATGGGGTGCCTGGGTGGCCCAGTTGGTTAAGTGTCTGCCTTCGGTTCAGGTCATGGTCCTGGGGTCGAGCCCCACATTGGGGTCCCTGCTGAGCAGGGATTCTGCTTTTCCCTTTCTCTCTCTCTCCACCCCACCATGCACCCGGCACTACTTGCGTGCATGCTTTCGCTCTCTCTCAAATAAATAAAATCTTAAAAAAATAAAAACAAAAAGGTTAAAACTTGGTAACTGACTGAATGTCAAGTAAGGAAAGGGAAAAGTGAAGAATGACCCCAGCTCTGGCTTAGGTAGTTGAATCAATGTCATTACAATATATTGATCAAAAATGGCAAGCCAACGGAGAAAGTTTGAAACAAGGCAGTTTTTACCATAATTTAGGGAGAATATTTATTAATTTTCTAAATTGCCTGATGGATAGTGCTGAGTTTCAGACATGAGTCAAAAATTTCCTTACCCTAACAAACTTGACATCTTCATAATGACATTTTTGCCTTTGTCCCGTTTTCTTTCCCCTTCAGCTATTTCTTCCACTTCCAGAATTATCTGAGAGAAAGAGCACATACAAGAGAGTGAGAAAGAGCACATACAAGAGAGTGAGAGAGAGCACATTTTTGCCTTAAGATGGGAAACAGAATTCTAATAGAAACCATCAATCTGAATTTGAAATTGCATTCCAGAAATGATTAGAGGATGATGTCACTTTTTTTTTTTTCATTTAAATATTACCATTATTGCCAGTAACAAGCTGGGGTTAAAAAAAAAAAAATCAACCGTCCACTTTCAGAAAAATGAAGAAACATTTCCTGAGTCATGTCTCTTTTCATTGCAAGTAGTAGTCAACAATGCATAGGACATTGAGGTCATTGAAAAATATTTGCTGAGTTAATGTTGTGTTTTTTTTTTTTTTTTTACACTTGAATTTGTTTTATGAAAAAGAAGAGTCAAGGTGATAAGTTAGGAAGAAAACTTGGTGCCTAACAAGATTAAGAATGCCAGACTTTATTAAAGTAAAAAAGTAATAATAGCCAATATTTATATAGTACTTAACACTTTTCAAGTCACTTTAATCTGTGTGTCAGTTAATTTATTGTCCACAATGACCTTTTGATGTAGGCATTATCATCCGCACTTTATTGATGAGGAAACAGATTCAGGGGTTGAATGGTGTGCCTGAAGCCACAGAATTAAACTGTGTAGAGGTCTTACAATTCAAGTCCACTGCCCTGGGTGGTAAAACACAGCCATCTCAGCCTTGAAAGAAACTGTCCTGTCTTTATGTTTTATGTTTCATTTTTAACTTTCTTTTCATTTATGATGACTCTTTGGCCTCATTTTAGAATCTCATTTAATATGACAGGGTCTATAATCTGCAGGCTTACAAGCTATGGATAATATGAGAAATAGATTTTCCCCTACTTAATTGTCACCAAAATACAATAGGTCCTATTAAACTGAGGCCAGAGAAAGAGATACTGGAACCTGAGGACCCAAATGCACCTGCCACACGGTGATGCAGGCCCTGTTGGGAAGGCTCACTTGTAGAAGATGTGGGTAGCGAGACTAAGTGGACCCATGTAATACCTGGAAAGTTTGAAGTGGTAGGAAATGGCGGCCCAAGTGTGCAGTTACTTTAAGAATTGTGATGGGTGGATGCTAGCATTCAGGTCAAATATCCAGTGCATGCTGAGACCAGTTTTCAGAGACTTCTGGTCAAAGGGGAGAAGAGTTTCAGGTGCAGGACTGCCTGGCAAATCATTAGACATCCTCCCCAATCTGGATATGTGAATACATCCTCGTTTCCAACATGAATGGGCCATTCCTCTGATACCTCTTTTTTTTTTTTTTTTTTTTTTTTTTTAATTTGACAGAGATATCACAAGTAGGCAGAGAGGCAGGCAAAGAGAGAGGGGGAAGCAGGCTCCCCATGGAGCAGAAAGCCCGATGCAGGGCTCCATCCCAGGACCCTGGGAACATGACCCAAACTGAAGGCAGAGGCCTCAACCCACTGAGCCACCCAGGTGCCCTTCTGATACCTCTTTACTTGTATAAAAGTTCACTAGGTCGTGACATTCCTGAAGGCAGTTTCTGTACTTTTTTTTTTTTTAATTTTATTTATTTATTTATTTGATAGCCAGAGATCACAATTAGGCAGAGAGACAGGCAGAGAAAGAGGAAAGCAGGCTCCCTGCTGAGCAGAGAGCCTGATGCGGGGCTTGATCCCAGGACCCTGAGATCATGACCTGAGCCAAAGGCAGAGGCTTAACCCACTGAGCCACCCAGGTGCCCCAGTTTCTGTACTTTTTTATCTTGATGTTTGTACTCCTATCACCTAGCTCCGTGTCTTTAACCATTAGCCAGAATGTTGTATCTGTTTACTTATCTTGTGGAGGTTTTCCATTAGTTCTTCTAGTGGTGCTGGTATATTTACTATACCGTTCTATCATTTGATTTTCAAGATAGGTTGTTGGTTAGGGGCTCCTGGGTGACTTAGTGGGTCAAGCCTTTGCCTTCAGCTCAGGTCACGATCTCAGGGTCCTGGGATTGAGCCCCACATTAGGCTCTCTGTTTGGCGGGGAGCCTCCTTCCCCCCTCTCTCTGCCTGCCTCTCTGCCTACTTGTGATCTCTCTCTCTGTCAAATAAATAAATAAAATCTTAAAAAAAAAAAGGTTGTTGGTTAATATTTATTTGACTTGTATGTACAATGCTATCTTGATTCCTTATCAACTTATATTTAGCCATAGGGGGACCCCTTGGAATTATTCATAGCAGCTGAGGAGACAAATCAGTGTATTCAAAAATATGTCCAATTCTGGATTTGGACAACTTCCAATTCTCATTGCGTCACTTTTGGTGGTTGGCTTCAGGCAACTGATAACCTGAAATTTTCATCATCTGTGAAAACAAAGATAAAAATAGTATTAAGATCAGAAATTTAGAAGTGCTAAGCATAAAATAACACACTCAGGAAATTTCTTTTTATAGTTTTTCATATCGCTGGGCCTATGTACATGAACTTAATTTATATAGTGCTGTATTGTTTTACAACATGCTTTTGAGTTGTCATTTGTACCCTTCGCACAGCCCTGTGAGATAACAAGGAAAAGTAATTTTATTAACAGCTTCAGATAAATAAACTGAGACTAAGTTATTGCCTGGGATCATGCTGCTAAAGTTGCAGAATCAGGACTTGAACTCAGTCATTCCCTTTAATCCATGCCCAGTGCCCTTTACACCAGGTTCATCTATTTTTACCTGCTGTCTCTCATGTGGTCACTAGGAGTCTGATCATTTCAGTGACAACCAATCACCATAATAAATACGTCAGTTGGACCCACCCACTTCCATGCTGGTGCTGTTTGATAAAGTGTGAATGCCTAATTCTGATTACTTTTATTGCTAGGGCACTACTTATCAGGCACTTTGTTTTTTTTTTTTACTCATGAATTTCCTGAAAGGTCTTTTTATGTTTTCTGATGGATAATAGATTGGCTAAGTTATAAAATTATAGATGATGGATCCTTTTATCACCCACTTTAAATAAGTCTCAAATTTGCTTTGCTCTAGAGGTGATCTATTTTACGGTCTGAAAATAAGTGTTAGTTATTCCATTTCTTGTAATTGATAGACGAATAAGCATATGAATTGCAACTCTCTGGTGAGCTTTCCACTGTGTTATGAACCCATTAAAGTGAGGAGGCCTCTAGATATTGGGCCTCTTCCTTTTGTTCTGGCAAGTCAGTCAGAACTAATACCACCAATGACTGGATTCCTTTAATCTTATTATACTTACCTACCTTGATAGTTTTTTGGTTTGTTTTTAGAATAAGACTCTTTTTTTTTTTTTTAAAGATTTTATTTATTTATTTGACAGAGATCACAAGTAGGCAGGGGCAGGGGTGGGGAAGCAGGCTCCCTGCTGAGCAGAGAGCCCGATGTGGGGTTCGATCCCAGGACCCTGAGATCATGACCTGAGCCGAAGGCTTTAACCCACTGAGCCACCCAGGTGCCCTACCTTGATAGTTTTTAAAACATGCTTTTCTTTTACTTTTAACTAATTGTTATGTGATTAATTATTAAATTTTGGAAAAGTAGAATTTTAGTGGGTTTCTTTTGACCCAAAACCTCAATTGTTTGACTTTTACCTACATAAACCAAATCGATAGATATGTGTACAGTGCTTTCCAAAGTATTCCTTCAGTATTCTGTAAGTCTTTGTAGCCTGGCACTTACTAATGAGCTTAAAATTAACATTCATCGTGTCTCAATTTCTTTTTCTCAAGAAGAGGGAGACTTGCTTGCCTGGTTCTTCTTGGTATCCCCAGGGCCTAATGACACAATGACTGTGTAAAATAAAAACCGGGCAGTGAATGTTCGTCGAACCTGACTTTCCATTGTGCTTTCTTTGTAAATCCATACAAAAATTCCACCAATAGGTGAAGGCCAAAGTTTGGTCATCATATTACAATAACTATTTTTCGGGTTTCTAGTCAGCTTTTTGATGAACAGATAACACAGAGATCACAAAAATATACTTTTATATACCAACAACTGAAATTAAATGACCTTATCATGAAGCCATTCAAAGTGGTACTTTCGTTGTGTAAAGCGAGGCATGTTGACGATACTAAAAATACATTTCAAAATGGTATATGAAAAATGACTTATGTAAGGTAAAAAGTTAACATTTTTGCCTTATTAGGTTTTTCCCCGATTCTGCCGTTTTTCATAAAAAGCCCTCAAAGCGTCACCTTGATTTTGACTGTTTTTGCTGAGAAATGAACTTTTTCAGCTGTGTTAGATTACCAGAAATGAGAATATCAAACAGTAACGGGAGCCCTTCGGTAGTGGAAGTATAATGATCATATTAGCATCATAAATCATTTGCTTCTCAGTACTACAGTAGGTCATGAGAGCAACAGCTGCAGCTTTGTTCTACCGAGATGATGTTTTAGTAAAGCCATTTCTGTTTTTATTCACTCAAATTTACAGTTTCTCCTTTGTGTTGACATTAAGCAGTGAATCTATTAGTTTTCATTACCGACAGAATAACTAAAACTATAAATAGTTCTATATTTTCTCTCACAAATCCTCTCAAGCTGCAGTCGGTGTCTTTAATTTGATAAAACATCTGGGTAATACATCTTGTTTCTTCTCTTTCAGCAAATGCATACTTTCTTAAGTCTTTCCTTAAAAAAACAAAAACAAAAAAACCCCAAAAAACTCAACAGCAGTTCTATCCTGTCTTTGGACCTCAGATTCCTCATAGTTAAATTGGGCATCTAATTGTGAAGTAATCCAGATAAGATGCAAAAGTCAGATCACTCGATCTGATTCACAAAACTCATTTTTAGAAATATCTGAGTATTATGTTCCAGTGAGTTGCTGGTTCTGCCAAAAACAAAACAAAACAAAACAAAACCCACAACACAATGTATCATAAATACCACATACCTGACTTTTTAATATTTAAATATAAAAACGTTAGGTCTTTCCTTCCTAATGTAAACCAAGTTGCAGATCACCGATTTCAAACACAGTGTCATGTGTATAAACACATTTTAGCAAGTTCTAGAAGCACCCTTCAAGATTGTGATTATCTTGGACAACCGTGGTTCTGATGTTGGAATAAACCAGTTTCTTACGTTACAATTCCCCAAGTGTAGAAGGCTGCACGGTAATCGCCACATTCCTCTGGGGTTCTCGGAGGCAAGCCCCGTAATTTTGGCTTTGGCTGCAGTTCTGTAAGCTTTGGCCCACCATGTCTATTTCTGGTTTCTGCTTCAGTTCACATTTAGGGGTCTTGTGAGAAGCTCAGTTTTTCTAGAGTGAGAATCACGTGTTTGTATTGTCATGGCTACTGGCACGACCTTTCGGTTCATAGGTGTACAGTGATCTGAATTTAGTGGACAGGATTCTGAGTAGATCTTAAATCTAATCTAGATATTGGGTTATTTCTTAGTGATGTGCCAAAACTAAGAGTTTGGTAGCTGAATTGTTGGCTGACATTTTGGTTTTGTTGAAGAGCCACTTTTAATCCATCTCCCCAATAAGCTTTCTTTTGGACCATTGAAGGAATTTTTTTCTGGATTGATGGGGACTCAGCTTTTCCTTCCCAAAAGCCTCTAATGGATTTTTTAAAAAATTAGAATGCTTTTTTAAAAGGCATGACAAAGCCAAAATAATATCATACTTCATAAAATTAAAAGTAATTTCTAAACACAATTTAATGCTTATTCCATGCTCAACCTTTCTATTTTTGATAAATATGTCCTTTAAAAAAGCTGGTTGGTCCAAGTTGGGATGCAGATACCATATACTGTTAATGGTGGTTGTGATATTGTGATTTTATAATAAGAAATATGTTCGATCTTCTTCAGTTCCAGGCAGGAGCTCCTGCAACTCTGGTAACTTCCTAAATGAGGAGATAGAGAAAGGTGCATTTTGTTATGTTGATGAGGGGACTTCTGGAAAGCCCCTGGGTAACCCCAGGGTGAGGGCTGGTTGCAGTGGAAACCCACAGGGAGATTAGAGGGCTGAACCTTTCAGTCCTGCCCTCTGACTTCCAAGGAGGTGGGAAGGAAGATTGAATCAGTTGCCAGTGGCCTGTGATCAATCAATCCTATCTAAGTAAGGAAGCTTACATAGAAATCCAGAGGGTGGGGTTGGAGAGCTTCAGGTTGGTGAGCTTGTGCAGGTGTGGGGAGAGAGGGGAGAGACTAGCAGGTGTGGGGAGAGAGATACCTTCATGAAGAGAGGGCATCTAAGCCCTGTGCCTCTTCGCACATACCTTGCCTTTGACCCTCTTCTTCTGGCTATTCACCTGTATCCTTTATAATCCCCTTTATAATAAACTGGTAACTGTAAGTAAACGTTCCTCTGAGTTCTGTGAGCCACTCTAGCAAATTAATTGAACCCAAGGAGAGGGTGGTGGGAACCTTTGATTTATAGCCAGTCAGTCAGAAGCTTGAGTGACAGCCTGGACTTGCTGGGGCCCGTCTTGTGGGACCAAGCCCTTAACCCATGGTCTGATGCTATCTTCAGGTGGATAGTGTCAGAATTTAGGTAATTGTTTGGTGGTGTGGGGAAGAAAACACATATCGGAGATACTTTCCTTAGGCTCTTTCAATCTCTGCCTTTTTCATATCATTGATTTATTGAAGAGGCTAGACCTGTTGATAAGTTAGAATATTTATTTAAATTTATTTAAATGTGCATGTAAACACATTTAAATATTTAAGTTCATTTAATTAAGAACATTTTCCCCACACACAGTCCAAATTACATTGTTACCTTTATCAATATTAATAACTCCTTAATATAATCCAATGCTTAATCAATATTCAGATTTCCCCAGTTTGTTTTTAAGTCTTCTACATCTGGTTTGTTCAAGCCCAGATCCTGTCTGGAAGCACACACTGCAAATGGTTGTTTTGTCTTGTTTTCTCTCTTATCTTTTGATCTGGACCAGTTCCTTTTATTCATATCAGGAACTTGTGGGCACGGTGAGACTGGTACTTGCAGAACAACCCAGCTTCTGGATTTGGTTCCTTTTCCCCTCCCACACTGCTGTGAAACACAGTAACCCCTAGTCACATGTGGCTATTAAGCTGTTGAAATGTAGCTAGTCCAAATTGAAATGTGTTGTGACTATAACATACACATTGGCTTTCTAAGGCTTAGGATAAAAAAAAGAAAAAAGTAAACTATTTCACTAATAATTTTTTGTGTTGAATACATGTTCAGATGATCTGGGTATATCAAGTTAAATATATTACTAAATTAATTTCACCTGTTTGTTTTTCATTTTCAAAATGTACCTACTAGAAAGTTTTATTTGGCACCCAGTATATTTCTTCCAGATGGTGCTAGTCAACAGATTTTAAAACAGAAAATTGCTATCCCAAATGACTCCACATCAGTTCTCTGAGATATAGTTGAAGAGAGAACATTAAATGGCTAAAATGTTCCTTAGCTAGAGTTTTACAACATTCAGTTGCTGTGTCCTTTCAAGTGGAAACTAAGTGATTTTCCGTAGTTGATCTAGCCTCGAGCATTTGAAGACGGAGTATCCTATAAGCATGGCATTGTCCAGTAGATGGAATAGCTCCTAAAGATTTTGAGTGGCCCTGATAGCTGGGGGGGTAAGTCCCATAACCTGGGAGGTGTGCCACAGGTGCTGATACAGTTGTTTCACCAGTGTTGGTGATTCACAAGCAGAAAAGTATTATGACCCAGTGAAAGTCATGCTTTCTTTCTTTATTTCTAGTGTTGGACAACATTGAACAGACAGCTGTCTCCAGTTTTGGAGCACTGGAAAGTCAGCCTGATTTCCGAACCCCAGAGTTTGTAAGTACTACTACTACCTCTTCCATTCTCACCAAATGCAGAAGGTTTTTCATGAAATCTTGCCCTCAGTGCCTCTAGATGTGGCACAGGTCTCAGTGGCAGAGCTGTGTATTTAAAGCTCTGGTTCTCTGGGGAACAGGTTCCTGAACTACAGTGTCTTGGTGTCCTGCTCCATAGGCTTATTCTTCATACTGTTTTGTACTTTCTGCAGTAAAGTAGCATCGTTCGTTCCAAAACTCCTCCTCCATTCACGGGTAGCTTTGCTGTTAGTTTCTGCTGTTAGTGACTCTGGAAACCGGTCTCCATTGAGCACATACAGGTACCTTGCCCAGTCTGATTCCCATTTCACTATGCAGCTGTCAGTCATATGACCTTTATAGATGTATCTCGTAGGGCTGGGACTGTTTTGTTGGTTGTTCCTACCAACGGGGGAACTAACTGCTCTCACTAAATTAGGCTCATTAAAGATTAGCCATGGTTCTCACCCTCAAGGAATTAAAAATCTTATTAGATGCTACTGTGATTTTATTAATGCCTTGTTTAAAGAAAATTAAGCACATAGGATGCCACGTGCAGAATGTCCTTAGCAAATAGATTTTATATTAGGCTCGTTTGAAAAGAGGGATGAGAAGAAGTGTTTCTCTGACTCACATACCGTATTACTGCACCAGATGTGTAGGAGAAGCACACCAGGATCCACCTAGATTTACTTATTTTTGCCCCTTGCTGCAAATGGCTTGTCTACCACTTCAGCAAGGCAAAAGGCTTTTTTGGTTTATTTTCAAAGTGAGACATACAGTTGCCACACCAGTAATTGGCAGAGCACAATTGTATTATTGATAAAGACAAAAAAAAAAGAGAGAGAGAGAGAACTCATTATGTGCTTTTCTTCTTCTCACTCATTCTTTATGGATTACTTACTAAATTCAGCCAAGAGTAAGGAAACCAGGCAGTGCTCTGGACTAAAAAGGGATTGCACATGAAACTGTATCTGCAATGCCATTTTATTTCACAGTGTGGGACTCCTGTGGCGTACTAGCAGATCGCCTACTGTGAAAATCACTTGGATATAATAGAAAGACCACGTCTTCAATGACTTCCCTGTTACATTCAATGAGATTTTCAGTGAAGGAAAATTGCGAATGCCCACCAATGTATCCTGTATCTTAGTTAAAGTAGCAGGGCAGTTTTGTGGGTTTTTTCCTAACTTCTACAGTGAGAACCCCAAAGCAGAATTGATGCAGATATTTCCCATTTGAATATGAAATTGATACAGACTCCCGGAGATGGCCCTTTTTTGTTTTATTTTCGAACTGCTGCACGTTGATACTCCTCAAGCACTATTTCTAATCTACAAAGAGCTGTGTGCAGTAGAGTGCTGATGTGCTTGGCAAGCACCTATAGGGTTCGCACTGGTTCCCTGTGTGAAAATAAAAGTATTTTTCTCAAAAACAGGTTTTAGTGTCTTAGGAGGTTTGAGATTGGCCTGCCTCAGCAAGGTCTTTGCAACAGATAGTCCACACCGGTAATCACACTGGTAATGTTCTTCTACCTTCAGTGTTCGCTTCTTGACTACCTCGTTTTCCTTTGCAAGGGGTGAAGGCTGGTGAGTCTAAGAATAACGAGGGGTAGAACTTGAGGATCACAGGATACACTGATGTTTTAAGAGATTTCTCTTAACGATGGGTCTGAGAACACCAAGCTGAAAGGAGATTTTTAGGCTAACTCCTCATATTTTTCTTTCTCACTGTCATGCCTCAACGATCTCTAGAGCCCTTTCTTGAGACCACAGGAGCAGAGTTAAACTTGGTGAAGCATGGTTTCCTTAGATGTGCGGTTGAGACAAGATTTCTGTATCCGGTTATTATCTTTCTCTAGTTGCGAGTTCATACCGTGTTTAGGAAAGAGGCTCTGATTTTCTTGTGCTTTTTAGACGTCTGCACCTCTGATGCTCGTTGCACGCCCCCGTCAGCAGGGTCTGCGTCCATAGCCGCTTGCGTTTCCTCCCCACGTCACTGTGGCCCCTGCCTCAGTTCCCCGCTACACAGATTTTTCCCAAACTGCTGCCTCCCTGGTAAACAAACAGGAGGCGCGTGAGGCGCCTTGAGAACAGAGTCCCCGAGGGAATCAGGCACGACACGCAAGGGAAGCCTTTTTTTGGAGGCAGAAAGCGACAGCATCCGTGAAAACGGGCGGCTCTCGTGTGTAGGCAGGTGGATTGGGCAGATGCCAGGACAAAACCAGGTACGTGGGTCCAAACCAAACATTCAGATCCGAACCTGGGGCACCGGCACAAACCCAGGAGCAGAGGGAGCGTGGCACAAAGCGAAACTGCAAACAGAAAGAGGGAGAAGAAGAAAAGGAGCCGAGGTATCAGCGCTCTGTTTTTCTCCATCTGGCATCTGGAAGCAGCAGCTGCCGTGTGCTGAGGTGAACGGAAACACAGCAAGGCATAGACGGTGTTTACTCAGGCTTTCTCCTCAGCTAGTTCAGATTTTAGAAGGATCAAGAGCCTCGTGTTTTCAGCGGAGTGTATTTATACACTTTGGCCAACAGGGAGAACAAAACGCTTATCATTATTGGTTTGTTTCCTTCAGGACTTCTGTTTTTCTTTCATTTGACACCAGGCCCAAACGAGTGATGCTGGTTGAGTACCTTGGTTTCCAGCACGATACGCACGGGAAAGTTGTCCTTCACAGCTCAGGTGTCTGTGGCGATGCGTCAGGCCCAGTCGGGCCTGCTGTCAGGACTGCATAAATCACGGATAGATAAACGCGGCCGCAAAGCCCCCGCGTGGCCGGTTCTCGGTGGGGCCCCCGTGGCTGGGCCCGACTCTCTGAACTGCCCGGGGGCAAGCTGAGATGGACGTCGGGTACCCGTGTTCTTGCTTGTGAGGAGCTGGGGACATGTTCCAGCTGGACACAGCCCCACCTGAGGGGACGTGTGAACGTGTGGATGGGGCTCCTGGTGAATGGGGCCTGGTGAAATGCTGGCTCCACAGAGAGTAACCGGGTGACCTTGTTGTGGTAGGAAACCAGCTCGATCCTGGTTCTTTGTTTAAGTGCAGTGAAAATCTGCTTGTGATCTTCTTAATTAACTTAATATTTTATCCTGAATGGTGCCCACACTGTTGTTTTTCCAGGTGTATTGAGATATGATGGACACACAGCACGGTGAAGGTTTACCGTGTACGGCTCCATGCTATTTTTTTTCTCTCTGACATGATTGTTATCTCTAACTTCTGTTCCCTTGTGCTGATGAACTATAATTAATCCTATCGTAGTTTTCAAAGCAGTTAGTTCAAGGGGAATCTAGTGAAGGAAATGGTGACATAGCCAGATGCTCTGGAGCCCTGTGATGGGTGGCCATCATTTAGGTACACGGGCTCTGAAGACAGGCTAGGTTCATGAGGACAAGGATTGGACTGTGGAGAAGGGATTTAGCCAAAGGGAGTCTGGGGATTGGATATCAGTTACCCAGATAACCTTGCTGAGTTCAGACTTTGAAGCAGAGGCTGCAGAATGAGGCAGTTCCGTTAGAACCGAGGCTGGGGAGCCACCAACACAGTAGTGGAGCAGGTACAGGCTTTCCTGCAGTGTGGTAGCATGCCGAAGTCGGGCAACCCAGGCTTCCCCTGGTGCGCTCACTCTCAGGTCTGCTTAAGAGCAAAGGTGACCTGAGGCCAGGGGCTCATCAGTCATGGCCGGCCCAGAGGAGCCCAGGTTGATTTCAAGCCCCAAGGAGTGCAGGAAGAGTAGGGGAAAGGTTGAGTGATGGTCAGGGCTTTTTCAGTGGGGAATCTGCTTGTAGCTAGCTGGATGGAAACCAGGCTGACGTCAACACAAAAGCACATGGAAGGAAAGGAAAGGTTAAAGAATTATATTTTATGATCTCAGTCTCGCTAATAAGAGCCCCCTTTCCATCCTTTCCAGAACTCGGGCTTTATGTCTAAATCTCCTGGCTTTTAGAGGCAGGAACACTCTATCCACCTCTTGTTTCATGCCAGTTGATGCTGTTTTCCTTAGTTTGGCTTCAGCCAAATTTGCAGTAAATAATAAGAGCTTAGGCTTGCCAAAGAGTATTAGGGTCATAATAGGATAAACCAGGGAAGATGATGAGAAACTACAGGATTTAGAAAGACTAAGTTGAGACAGAGACTTAGGAAGAGGAGGATCAGAGTGGAGGGAGAGGGGGTCCCCTTTGTTCCACACTTGTGTCTATGCAGAAAGGCGGTCTGAGGAGTCGTTATCCTGTTTGGGATTTTGTGTAACTGGGTTCCCTTTCTGAGGGGAGATACTACTTTGCAGAAAATATTGTTGATTTCCTGAAATTGACGTTTGATTGTCTTTAACTAGATGGAAATATATACGATCCCTGAGAGTTAAAATATTACTCTGCTCTTTGAGGCACTAGAATGAACAGTAGAAAAAACATCCCTGTACTTCTGGAGCTTAAGTTTTGGTGCGGGGAGACATAAAGGACAAAATAAATAAGATCTTAGGATATGCTAAGTCCTTTAGAGAAGGGTAAAGGAAGAATTATACGTATGTGTTCGGGGCGGGGGCTGGCTCTGGTTTTAAATGGAATGGTCAGGGCATATCTCAGAAAGGGGTGTGCAGAAGGGGACAGGTGAAAAGACCTGAAAGCAGGGGTGCTACAAAAAACTATTTGGAAATCTAGATGAAGGGTGTTCCAGGCAGAAGGAATAGCATAGACAAATGTCTGGAGGTAGGAGTTTGAGATACGTTTGAGGAAATGGAAGGAGGCCATTGTAATGAGCAGAATGAAATGTGGTGAAGATAATGGATAGTGGGGCTTCATAGGCCCTTGTGAACACTTTGGTTTTATTCTGAATGAGTTGGGAAATCAATTAAGGGTAAGCCTTTGGGGGAATAAACTGGGGGCTTTTGACCAGAGGAATGATTTGACTGCCCTGCCCTGTGTTTTGACAGGATCACGTTGGCTGTGTTGGGAATAGATTACAGAAGCGTAGGAGCAGAAGCAGGGAGACCACTTGGACTTCTCAGGAACCCAAGTGAGAGGTGGTGGCGGCTTGTTCCTGAGTGCTAATTCTGGTGTTAGTGAGACATGCTCCAATTCTCGTATGTTTCGAAGGTAGAATCAATAGGATCTGTTGACAGATCAGACCTGGGGTGTGCGGGAAAGAGCAGTCAAAGATGACTCAGGTTTTTGACCCTGGGGGACTATGGATGGAGCAGTTTGAGGGGAGGATACGCAGAGGAAAATAAAAATTCTGTTTTCAGCACGTGAAGTTTGAGACATCCATGTGCAGATGTCGGTATGCTGTAAAATATACGGTGTGGAGTTAGAGCAGTCTAGCTAGAGATGTGGGCGTTGTCCTCACATGGGTGGTGTTTGAATCTGTTCCATGGACTGAGGCCAGCAAGGGGTGAGATGAAGAGACCCTGGATGGAACCCTGGGGACTCCAGTGTTCACAAGTCAGGGGACCTGAGGACGAATCTACAGAGGAGGCTGAGAAGAAGGAGCAGTGAGGTTGGAGGAAAATGAGGAGAGTCCTGGGAGCCAAAGAAGGTTTAAAGTTGGAGGGAATGATCAGATCTGCTGGGAAGGATGGAATTTGGATTTAGTAGTGTGGAAGCCTTGACAAGAGAAGTCTGAGCTGAGCAGTGGGATAAAAAACTAGAGAGGACTGAATACAGTAGGGGAGAAGAGGAATGGGATACACAGCATTTAGATAACACATCCAATTATTTTTTCTTTCTCTGAACATGAATGCAGAACAAGGTGTTATTATGTATGAGGACGAAGAGAAGTTTTTAAATTTAGTCTGAAGATGGCAGGAATTGCCCCTACCCCTGGCCAGGTTAGGCTGTAGCACGGGCAGTGGGCAGAGCTGGTCCCTTCCTGCTGCCCTTCTCCTCCTGCCTTGCAGCCTGGCCTGGATTCTCCTTGTCTTCTGCAGTGAGCGCTGTGGCAATGTGCTAGTGTTGCACGGCGTCACCCAGTGCACGGAGGGGGCCGAGTTCTCCCGGGAGGTGATAGCCAACTTGCCCCTCTGTAGCCACCCCATCCCCTGCCAGGTGCTGCTCATCGGGGCTGGAGACGGGGGTGACCTGCAGGAGAGGGTGAAGCATTCCTCCTTGGAGTCAGCCTGTGGTGCAGTGGGAGACTGACAAGGATGTTGTTCAGGTCTCTAGGAAGTTCCTGCCAGGCATAGCTGTGGGTGGCTGCGGCCCCAAGCTGACCCTACACGTGGGCGATGGTTTTGAGTTCATGAAACAGAACAAGGATGCCTTTGATGTCATCATCACTGACTTCTGCAGACCCCCTGGGCTCTGCCAAGACTCTCTTCAAGGAGTCCTATCACTAGCTCATGAAGGTGGCCCTCAAGGCTGGTGGCGAGTGTCCCCTGCTAGGGCGAGTGGCAGTGGGTGGCTGCCCCCCAGACCTCAGATTTCCCTGTGGCGACTTCCGCTTACTGCACTGTCCCACCTAACCCAGTGGCCCGATGGGCTTTGTGCTATGCAGCAAAAATCTGAGCACCGACTTCCGGAAGCTCACACAGCCGCTGACACGGAAGCAGGCGGAACCGATGCAGTGGAAATACTACAACTCTCATGGGCCCAGGAGTCCCAATCCTGCCCGAGTGCGCCGCCCCCGCCTGAAGGATGTGAGCTGAGCCCGGTGCTGCTGCCCGTGCTGTCCAGGACCTCGGGCCAGGGAGCCTCTGGGACACCCGGGTGTCACAGGCCCAGGACAAGATACCCCTGCCCCACCAGCATGTCCACCAAGCAAGCATTATAGGCCTCAGAGAACTGCCTGGCATGCCCTGCTGGGCGGACTGTCCGTCTCTCAATGTGCTGTTCCGCCCCCAAGTCTGTACCAGCTGTGTACAGAAAAAAAAGGCAGGAATTTCTGTTCATAAGGTGATGGAAATTAATCCAGTAGGGAGGGAAAATAGGATGATGTGGGAGCAAGAAGGAAGGATTTCTGGAATGCATTCCTTGAGAAGAAAAGAAAGGAATGGAATCCGGTCCATAAGTGGAGAGGTTGGACAGCCCCCATGGCTGCAGACAGTTTGTTCTCACAGGTAGGAGGAAAACCAGTGTATTGGGACCCAAGTAGAATTAGTTCCGTAGTCTTCCTGGTAGGAGCTTGTCGAAGTTTTTTAAAAATATATTTTATTTATTTATTTGACAGAGAGAGGGAACACAAGCAGGAGGAGTGGAAGAGGGAGAAGCAGGCTCCCCGCTGAGCAGGATGCCTGATGCGGGGCTCGATCCCAGGACCCCAGGATCATGACCTGAGCCAAAGGCAGATGCTTAACGACTGAGCCACCCAGGCGCCCCCCTTCCCCCTTTTTTAAGATTTTATTTATTTATTTGACAGAGACGCAGTGAGAAAGGGAACACAAGCAGGGGTAGTAGGTGAGGGAGAAGCAGGCTTCCCACCAAGCAGGGAGCCCGATGCAGGGCTTGATCCCAGGACACCGGGATCATGACTTAAGCTGAAGGCAGAGGCATAATGACTGAGCCACACAGGTGCCCCTGAAGTATTTTCTTGATTGCTTCTTGTTTACCAGTGAAACGAGAAGCAAGACATTAACTAACATTGAGGAAGGAAGAAGAGTGTAAGAGACCTAAAGAGCGAGGAGAAGGTATGAGACCGTCATCTGAGAGTGAAAGCTCTGGGAAATGTAGTATGATTTCCTGGCAGCACTAAGAGAACCCACCTGGGGTTTGTCGTCATGACAGGTGTGTGCTTTTCCCATTTAAGTCCGGCTTTGGGGAGCAGTACATTAGACAACAGGTTTGATTTAGGCAATTTGGGGGTTTCTTCAAGCCAGTTCAGTGAAGCAAGACAGGGCTAAGAGAGTTTTAGGGTGTTTGCAAGAGAGTAGAGAACCAGGGACATGCAGGATAAGGCAGTAGGATCAGGACAGTTAGACCTTAGTGGGGTTTGATAATTTTTGCAGTTGGGGTATTAGAGAGAGTGAACAGGAAAAATATGATTGGAGAGTCAGGATTTTCTGACTAAGGGAGGGATTACAGTAACCAGCACAGACAAGGTCTGGAATACTGAGCAATGGAATGAGAGGCTGAGGCAGGGTAGAGTTGCAGGGACAGGATGCTGGGAGGGTGGAGGTGGAAATCCCCAAGAATTATATCAGAAGAAATGTCTTGGAGAGGTTGACGATGAGGCAGGGCTCAAATCTCTAAGAAAGGAGGGCTAGTGACTCAGGGATCAGTAGGTGGCTGCCAAAGGAGACGACCGGAGAGGTGGGAGTGAAACCTGAAGGATGGCAGGATAGAAGCTGAGAAGCAGATGACGTGGTGAGTAGTTTTGGGTGTTGCATAGGGATTCAGTCAGCAGATTCCTCAGCCTCAGCACCACTGACATCTTGGGTTGGGTTTCTCTCGTGGGGGCTGTCCTGTGTACTATAGGATGTTTAGCAGCATCACTGGCCCTGGCCCATGGGATGCAAAGGTCCTTGTCCCCAGCTGTGACAACCGCATATGCCCAGACATTGTTAAATGTCCCCTGAGGACAAAATTGCCCTCATTTAAGAACCAGTGAGTTAAACGAATACTGGAAAAGCATTAGGGTCACTGGTGTCCTTATATAGAGCTGTTTCTGGGGAGTGGTGGGGGTGCCCCTCTAATCCAGTTTGGAGTGGATTATGGAACAAGGAGGAGAAAAAAATAGGAAGTCCTGAACTCTCTTTCCGGGAGTCTGACTTTGAAGGGATGGAGGGTGAGAGAGAAAGAAGTGGAGGAGACTGAGAACCAGAGACGATACCCTCCTGTCAGATGGAACCCTGAACAGATTTAAATATTGATGAGAAAAGAGTGGCTTTGAGATGGGCTGTGGAATGGTTTATAGATGTGGAGGGTCCACATTAGATGGGAGGAGCAGTGTCTCTAAAGATACGGGAGCAGCAGCTGGATGCTGCTGGTTTATGGCTTTGTTGGAGAGAAGCAGAGGGAGTTCTCATCCAACAGCTTCCACTTTCAGCCGCTGAGAGTGAAGAGAACGGAATGTTGGGGTGGTGGGGGAGTGGGGGGGTGGGTAGTGCTTTGAAGCAGTCCTGGAGAGCCGGAGGAGCGGAAGACCATGCCGGCCTAGAAAACAGGAAAAGTACGAGGATGCCTGGGTAGTGGTGAGGGCCCATGTGGGGCTGGTGAGCCTGAATTCCAGCAATCCCAGCCTGCTTACTGTGGATTCTCCAGGTCGCTCAGACACCAAGAAAGCAGACAGCAGGCTTCTGCCCGAGTTGGGGCTTTGCTAGATGGTCAAGATGGGAAGTGCAGAATACTGGTAATTCTGATGAAATGATGAGTCTGGGAAATGTAACCTTTCAAAAGGAGGGGAGGGGAGGGGAGGGAAGGAAACGCGCATCTACAGATTGGTTAGAAAAAGTCACGGTGCCTCTGAGGGCATTGTGAAATGAGGAGGAGATGTTAGTTATGGTCAGAAAGGGGGATACCTGAGTAAGTGGTTTTGGAAAGAGAATTTTTCAAGTGATAAGGTCCAGGGTGAGACCATGGAAGTTAGTGAATGAAAGGGAGAACATCACTAGGGTCAAGTTACTAAGGGGTCAAGGTGGCTCAGTCATGTCTATGGATGCAGATGTCCTTCTGGATGAGGGAAAACTTGGAATGGAGAGGGAAATGTGAGTCAGGGGCCAGATTTTCAGTGGACCAGGAGCAGCAGCTAGCAGGTAGGAGATGATAGGCTCTGGGAAACTCTGGGGGTTTACGTTACTTGCATGGACTGAAGAGGAGCTGCTTTTACTCCAAGAACACTGGGGACTAATGGTCTGGAAGTGACCTATAGAATAAGGTGAATATCAGCCTTACTTCTTTGCCCTGACTGTGAAAGGTATGAAAGAATGATCAGAGCCAGTTGCCCAGAGGTCTGCATAGTTTTGTTTTCAGGCTTTGTTTCCACGTGTTCGGTCAAGTTTTTTTGTTTGTTTGTTTGTTTTTAAGATTTTATTTATTGATTTGACTGAGAGAGACACAGCAAGAGAGGGAACACAGGCCGGAAGAGTGGGAGAGGGAGAAGCAGGCTTCCCACTGAGCAAGGAGCCTGACTCCGGGCTTGATCCCAGGATACTGGGATCATGACCTGAGCCAAAGGCAGACGCTTAACGACTGAGCCACCCAGGCACCCCTGATCGGTCAAGTTTTATTTCAAAATGGCTTCCAGGGTCTGTTTTCATCTCCATCTCCCCTCCCCCAGAAATCCAGACTTCATTTTGGTTATTTCTGGCTTAACTGGCCCTGAGGTAAATGAATTGGTGCTGGGGCTGTTGAGGGAGACTGGCAGTCCAGGGTCTTTCTGGCTAATCTCAGAAACCCAACCAAAGTCCCAAGGTCTGCCTCAGGATCCCAGAATCCTCAGGACCTGGAAGACTGGGAAGAAAGCATTTCTTTACTTGGCTTTGTAGTCTTGTGTCTTCTACAAAGAAATAGGATGGCTTTGCTTTGTAGGTATTGGCACTAAGTTCACCAAACTAAAAGAGAAAAGGAACTCACCCAAATAAGGAAACCAAACAAGGAACATGGATTTGGCAAAAGAACTCTCAAAAGAAGAAATGAGACCAAAGATAGGCTAGTAAGAATAGCTGAATTGGCCCATTTGCTATGGTAGGAATTCACCTGATATTTCTTTTTTTTTTTTTTTTTTTTAAAGATTTTATTTATTTATTTGACAGAGAGAAATCACAAGTAGGCAGAGAGGCAGGCAGAGAGAGAGGAGGAAGCAGGCTCCCCGCTGAGGAGAAAGCCCGATGTGAGGCTTGAACCCAAAACCTGGGATCATGACCTGAGCCGAAGGCAGCGGCTTAACCCACTGAGCCACCCAGGCGCCCCTCACCTGATATTTCAACTTTGAGAGCATTTCATGCATTCAGGAGCAAAAGGTGAGGCAATGTATGCTTTGCCTACTCGTTTGCTTTATGTGGCTGATTCAGAAGCTACATTTGTTTGTTAGGATTGGAGGGTAGGAGCAAAAATAGGCCAGCGTGCAAAGTCTCAGTCAGAGATTTCTTTCTGAGTCACTTCTTTGGAATGCAGAATGTATTTTCCCAGAGAAACAGTCATAAATGATGACTGGGCTTCTAGGCCCAGCTGGACCAGACCAGCTATGGCCAGTTTAACTTAGAGTTAACAAAATTATCATTCCGTGCTCATAATCCTCTGGAATATCCCAATCTTATTTTTTCCACTATTACTAAAAGTTAAGAATAAAAGTAAAGTCCAGAGTGAATGTGTTGAATGGAAGCTTGTGGAAAAAATTGCTTAGCATGGTGAGTGAAAGAGAGAAGGATTGACTTTAGAGTTGTGTTAGATTTTGAAGCAGTAATCTAAAACTTGAGGAAGACAATTTAATGGTATGAGAAAACAGAGGGGGGAAGAACTTCTCAGCTTCTATATTTCTTTTGTCTTTTTTCCTTTAATTTTTATTTATTTATTTATTTTAGATTGGTTGTGTTCAAGCCCTAGGAGAGAGAGCTATAGAAGCCCATGCTGCATAAAACTAGTGTAGAAAGGCATGTCGGTATTCCAAATGAGTTTAAACTTCTTAGCTAGAAGGATTATGTGTCAACCAGAGTATTCAAAGGACATGTGATTTGCTCCTGGAACCACAGTTGGGAATCTGGAGGTGATATGGGGGCCAGGACAAGTTCCAGAATTGTAGAGGGACAAATATAACAGTTTTCCAGAAGGTGTAGGGTTAGAGTAGAAGTTGGACATAGACTGAATTCTGATAAATGGAGACATTGCCCCTGGAGTATTAATCTCTAGGAATATTACAGAATGAGATTTTTAAGCAGATGGTTTGTGAATGTTAAAAAAGGAAAGGTCATCAGGAGCCAATGCAAGTTCAATAAAAATAAGTCATGTCAAACTGAGTACATTACCTTTTTCTTTTTTTTTTAAATGGAGGTGATTATAATGGTAGAACAGGGGAAAGCCACGGGCATTTTTGTGTTTTTTTAATTGAAGTGTAGTTGACACATTTTTGCCTGTTTTGATTTTAGCAAACAGTGTGAAAAAGATTACATTTAGATACAGAATGAAGAAATGTGGACCCAGTGAGAGTATACTTATCTGGGCAATTGATCTTGCCAAGACTGGAACAACGGCTAGAAATCAATTCCTAGAGGAGACAAAAATCAATATGAATTAAAGAAAGCTCCTGCTCCCTAATTCACAAATATATGCTGCCTAAGTACAGATTGTAAGAGCTGAGGCTAATGACTGATCATGTGAAAAGGCTAGGTATTGGCCTAATTAAACTTAGTATGAATCAAGCATGTAATAATAATGTCAAAAAGTTAATGCAAGTCTAGGTTGCATTCATACCTTTGTGACCAGAACAAAGGAAGTACTAGGCTTCTCCTGCTCATTATCAGTAAAGCCGCCCACTGTTCCGGGTGCACCATTTTAAGGCGGGGGGCCGAGGGGCAGCATGTTGATTCTAGAAACATGGTAGTGGATTCTGACACTTAGGCAAGAGTATGATATCAAATTTAAATATTTGATGATAGTAATTGGTGGATGGAGTTGCAAAATACAGTGTTAAGACCCATGAATAGAAGGTGTATAGGGGCGCCTGGGTGGCTCAGTGGGTTAAAGCCTCTGCCTTCGGCTCAGGTCATGATGCCAGCATCCTAGGATTGAGCCCTGCATCGGGCTCTCTGCTCAGCAGGGAGCCTGCATCCTCCTCTCTCTCTGCCTACCTCTCTGCCTACTTGTGATCTCTGTCTGTCAAATAAATAAATAAAATCTTAAAAAAAAAAAAGGTATATATAGGCAGACATT
Organism: Lutra lutra; assembly: GCF_902655055.1. Lineage (NCBI taxonomy): Eukaryota > Metazoa > Chordata > Mammalia > Carnivora > Mustelidae > Lutra > Lutra lutra. The sequence goes on along the minus strand of NC_062285.1, from coordinate 62,619,447 downwards.
TCATTTCAGTAGAAAGACCGGCTCGTATTTGAAGTGCTGTAATTCCTTGGAGGAGTTCACATGTAGACAGACTGGATAACAACCTATGCAGATGATGTATGCTTGAACCAGGACACGTCAATGGGAATAGGAAGGAAGGGCATAGATGTTTTATGCGTAGCAGGACTTGGTAGTGGGAGGCAAGCAGGGAGTGAGAGAAAGACAGGATGTTTCTGGCTATCCCACCCTAGTAAGTTGTATGTGGCTCACTTATGAATCTGAGTTGCTTTTGTTTTATTTTTTTTCCCCTCCTGTAACCTATCATCGTCATCAACCAAATTTCCTCTTTATAACAGTGTTCATTCTACTGCTTTTATTCCCCTATTTTAAGAAAGCCTTGACTGAAATGCCTTGTGAATTCTTGCCCCACAAAGTATCCCATTTGAAATTCAGTGAGCTATCCATTATCTGGGGAAATGTCAAAATTAATTTGACAAAAACAGGCATGAGGAAAGCAGGGAGCCCTGGGCATTCTGAATAAAGATGTGATATCAGTATTTACCATGGAACTCATTTGATTATAAGTCATCTAGAAGCATGCCACAATAATGGCCAGAAAAGCCCACAGAAGCAAAAGAATTGAGTTAAAGTTGAGAGTCTGCTGGTAAATAACCTGACTGGGCCATGACCTAAAAAACAGCAGTAATGGAAGAAGTTGTAATAAAAATTTAAAGAGAAACACAGAACTTGGCAGAAATCTATACACAGAATGAATTCACAGGATTCCTGGAAAAGTGAAAAGGAGAGACCTGTGGGATTTCAACTGTAGCTGCCCCCCGCCCCCAACGTATTTTGAATTTGTAATTAATTTGGAAGGCTTAAGGGCTTTGGAAAGATGATTTAAAATCCCTTTATTTCTGAAGTCCTACTAGTTAATCCTAGCTTTCCTTATTTTGACAAATAACAATAAAAAGTGCACCTTTACTATAAGCTGCAAATGTATTCCTTAAGTCTGTCTCTGGTTTAAAAATCAAAACCGGGGCGCCTGGGTGGCTCAGTGGGTTAAGCCGCTGCCTTCGGCTCAGGTCATGATCCCAGGGTCCTGGGATCGAGCCCCGCATCGGGCTCTCTGCTCAGCAAGAAGCCTGCTTCCCTCTCTCTCTCTCTCTCTGCCTTCCTCTCCGTCTACTTGTGATCTCTCTCTGTCAAATAAATAAATAAAATCTTTAAAAAAAAAATAAAATAAAAATCAAAACCAAACCAAACACTGTAAGATAAGCTTTTACCCAGAAAACTCCAATGGCTCTGTTAAAAGGAAAATGCATTTACAGTTCCTTCTCCCAAGTTACTTTTTGAAATGTAGATTAATGTGACCTGACAGATTTTAATAACTACCAAAAAGCATTTTCATTAATTATAATGAGCAAACCAATAATATAGATCTCTACAATATTAGTATGAATTAGAATATATCAAGTCAAGACCATACTTGTGGCTGGAGTAAAATTTGACTGCTAAGTCCAAATCCCTTAAAATAAAAACACATAATGAGACATTTGACAGATCATTCAGGGATACTAATGGTATCACTAGCATTTCAGGGTTTTTCGGTAGTCTTAAGTGTTTTTAAAAGTGAATATACTGTCTTGTGGAATAAAAAGGTTGAAGGAGAGAGGAGGTGAACGAGAGGAGGTACTTCTGAGACTTTGAAAAGTGTTTTTACCTAAAAAAAAATTTATTTTTTTCTTTTTTGTAAAAGAACGTCATTCTGAAAGTCCCCCAGGAAGCTGAGCTCAAGATGGCACTCCGGGGAATTAGAAGCCCTCTGTCCCTGTGCCATTCTGCTCTCAGTCCCCTGTGAGCCAGTTGCTTTTTCTCTTAGGACTTCAGTCTCCTCATGTGAAAAAGCAGAAAAATCAGCAGATTCCTTCACTGGGGTATTGTTCCGTGACTGCACAGTGATGGAAAAGCATTTTAGCCATCTTAAAAGCATATTCATAAAATAATAATACAGTAAGGATCTTATCTAACATTTATGGACGTTTATACTTGACCACACAGATTACAGGTACAGGGCTGGCCAGCCTCACAGTAACCACAGCCCTGTGTCGATCAGCCCCACCATCCCCCTCCCCTCCTCTTCAAATGAGCTCAGACTGAGTGGGTTCTGTTCCCCTTATAAGAGCACAGAGAGGCGTTTTTGACTTAAGCCTCTGAGGAAAGTAGTTATAGGCACGGGGTATCTGCCAAATTATCCGTGGGGTGAGAATTAATCCTACTCAGCAATGTTCTAAAATACCAACAGTACAGTCTATCAATAAATAAATATGTCAGGCACTTACCAACACTTGCTAATAGGATTTTCAATTGAACTAGAAATAAGAGCTGTTTAAATTATGCACTATTTTGAATAAACCACCATCAGCTTCACTAAATTTTGCTTTAAAATTTTCATTCATTCATTTAATATTTATTAATCCATATGCTGCAAGGAATACCAAGCAGTATATCTCAGTGTTTCCCCTCAAGGCCAAGATTGGGCCCACTGTTGCCTCTGTCCCCTATGCACTACAATGTCTACATAACTGACAAATGTTAGTCCTGCAACTGATGCTGATTAGTTGTTTGAACGAAAGATCACGAGGCAGTGTGCGGTGTTTGAGGAGTTCCAGCAGCACTTAAAGTCGAGAGGAGTTCGGTTAGGATCCTGGTTCTCAGCTCTGTTTGTGCCTCAGAATTCCCTAGAAAGCTCTTTTAAAAAGTGAAGGTCCAAGCTGGCCTTCTGATGCTAATCTTGCTCCTAGTTAGAACCTGCCTATGTTTGTAACAAGTTTACGAAGGTGACTCTAACGTGCAGCCTTGTTTAAGAACCATTATCTTTGAAAAGTCACATTTGTAATTTTGAAGGCGTTGGTGGTAAATGGCTCAGCCCTGAAGGATACATTTCACCAGGTGCTGAAATCTGTACCGAAAGGTATTCCAGTCCAGAAAACAGTAGGATGTATACATACGCACACACACGTATATGCACTTTCAGTTGTGTGTGTACATATGTGTATGTATATATCTGTATCTATATATATATAAGCAGAGTTTTTCTTTTTTAAAGGAACTTTTTTTTAAAAAGATTTTATTTATTTGACAGATCACAAGTAGGCAGAGAGGCAGGCAGAGAGAGAGAGAGGAGGAGGAAACAGGCTCCCTGCCGAGCAGAGAGCCCGATGCGGGGCTCGATCCCAGGACCCTGGGATCATGACCTGAGCTGAAGGCAGAGGCTTAACCCACTGAGCCACCCAGGTGCCCCTATAAACAGAGATTTATTAAGCAGATCTACTTGAAGGAATTTGTCTATGCAGTGTGGAGTCCAATGCATAGAGCATGGTGGCAGGAAGGGCCAGCTGAGACTCGGGGGCAGGGGTGTAGCTGCTATAGGCCATAAGGTAAAACTTCTTTATCTCAGAGAAGCCTGAGGATATTTTTATTTTTTTTTAAAGACCATCCGCTGATGAGGTGAGTCTCACCCAGATCCTTGAGGAGAATCACCTTTCCTTTTGTTGTCGTTTTAAGAAATATTTTAGCTTAATTTTATTTTTTTAAATTTAAATTCACTTGGTCAATGTATAGTGCATCATTAGTTTCTAATGTAGTGTTCAGTGATTGGAACTATTTTAATCCCGGGTAAAAGCAATGATCTTTGTAGGAGCATTTAGTGAGAAAGTTGCCAGACTTTTTGTTCCACACACATGTGCAGAGATGCATGTGTGCATACATATATACATACAGAGAAAGAGAAAGCAAGAGATTTATTATACAAATTAGCTTACATGATTGCAAATGTTGAGAAGTCCCATGATCTGCTATCTGTAAGCTGGAAACCCAGGAAAAGCCAGTGGTGTATTTTCAGTCTCGGTCCAAAGGCCTGAGAATCGGGAGAACCAATGGTGTGAGTTCTGGACCAAATCTCAAGGCCAGAAAACCATAGGGCGATGGTATAAGTCCCAGTCTCAGGGTAGGAGAAGACCAGTGTCCCACCTAACAGTCGGCCAGGCTCTGAATATTTTATAGGGCAGCTGCTCCTTTAATTACCAGTTTGTGATGTAAATATTTAAGATAATTTAAGTCATTAAGAGTGTTCTTTTTTAATGGCTTGTATCATACATTTTATTTTTATTTTATTTTATTTATTTGAGAGAGAGAACAAGCAGGGGGAGAGGCAGATCCAGAGAGAGAAGCAGGCTCCCCACTGAGCAGAGAGCAGAGAGCCCAGGACCCTGGGATCATGACCTGAGCCAAAGGCAGATGCTTAACTATCTGAACCACCCAGGCACCCTGTATCATACATTTTATAATAGAAATATGTCATTATTATAACCTTTCCTTTAAAGTCAACTGACTGTACGTGTTAACCACATCTACCAAATACCTTCACAGCAGCACGTAGATTAGTGTTCAGCTGCATAATTGAGTATTGTAGACTAGCCAAGCTGACACACGAGCCCTACCATCACGGTGGCTGTAGTACAGGAGGGTTTCCTAACCGCGTGAACCCGTGACTGGAGGTGGGGATGAGTAAGGAGTGTCCAGTGTGTATCGAGTGTAGAGTTGATCTAGGGTAGTGGGAGGAGATGAAGTTAGACAGTTGAAGGCCGAGTGTATCAGTAAGTAAGGCTTATCTTAGGCAGCCTCAAGCAGTTAGATCTCCACCACCGCCCCACACCCCCACCACCTGCCAGAATCTTAGAAGTTTATATAGAGCCTTAACTGTGTTCAGTCATATATGTGGACTAGATGGTCTGAATTCCACATCACTATCTCAAGGCTATGTCCTTGGGGTAGCTTCTCGGGAGCAGGGAAGGCGAATGGAATGCACATTCCAAAGACAGAGGAGCGGTGAGGAGCCTCTGATTGCTGGGGTCCAGGTTCAGGGTCAACCAGCGGTCATGTCCTGTCGATGACCTACCCTACCATGTGACTAGTGACACAGAAGAACCGAATTTTTAATTGTTTAATTTTAATTCCTGTGAATTCAGTAGCTCCGCGGGCTAGTAGTTAATAGCTAGTAGTGTCGGACAGTGCAGCTGGATAGGATGGCAGGCTGGCTGGAGCATGCAGAAGGCACTGGAAGGAGAGAAGCAAGCGAGCAGTCCAGTTAGCGGACCACTCTGACAGTCCCAGGCGGGTGGGCAGTGTGGGAAGAGGAAACGAAGGGAGACAGCTGGGAAGTGAAAGGGGAAGGAACCCAAGATAATCTTACGGTTGGCTACCTGTTTACCTTCTTGCTTCCCCTCCTGGTCTGCCCAAGCCCTTCCTGTCAGTCAGATTTCCCAAGCTCGTCTTTTCTCATTGGCTCTCCTCACACCTTCTCCCTTAGCTCCAGTTACCACAGAACTCTGTGTTAACAGCTCCCAGGTTTCTACTTACAGTCTCAGCCTCAGTCCTTGATCTCTCCACTCAGAAATCTCACAGTCTTATGAGTCTTCCCCTCCTAATCGTGCTATTCTTCCAGTTTTGTGCGTTTTGGTAAATATACTCACCATCCTCTCAGCTGCTCAAGCTAGAAACCTCAGAATCCTCCTGACGTTGTTTCTGACCTGCTGTGTCTAAGTGTAAGTCATGGCTTGCCTGTCCCTTTGTCTTCATTTCTGTTGCTACCCCCTCAGACTAGGTCCCTCACTGCCTTTCTTCCCTGGACTTTCACAGTCTCCCACTGCCACTTTGCCACCCACCATCTGTTCTCTAAGCACTTCCTTAAAAAGGAGAAATCAGAAAATTTCATTTCTTCTGTGATGGCTAATGGAATCCCGCCCCACCCCCGCCCGCTGCCTGCTGTTGCTTTATCTATGACATTACGAAATATCACAGAATAAAGGGTTAATTAATTTCAATTGACTTATTTAATAATATTTATCCACTTAATATTTCTATAACCCTATTAAACAAGTACTATTGGGAAATATCACTGAAATATCCCTTGGGGCATATATTCTAGTGAGAGAAACCGACATTAATCAAATAATTACATGAATAACTACACAATTAAAATTGTGAGAGGTGACATATAAGGACAAATATAAGGTGCTCTGAGAGTGTAAAAGGAGGAGACCTAAGCTAGCTGGGGAGGACAGGGAAGGTTAGGCGGGGAAAGGGAGGCGATCCAGGTAGTGGGGACCTTATGTGCCAAGAGGGGAGGGAAATAGTTTACTTCAGTGGAATACAATATAACCATTAAAAACATTAATGGAATACAGAACCTGACTACTGCTTTGGGATGGAATGTGGTCTTAAACTTTCAAAGCCACCTGGCGTAACTTTTAGAAACCAACGAGACTGAACCGTTATAAAACTTGAATAAGATGGTTCTGTTAAACACTTTCGACTTGAATGTGATCTCAAGTCAATTTAGCAAGTGTCTGTTGGCTTATTTTCCTAGGGGTTATAGGTTAAACCAAAAAACAGGTTTCTCTCCTTCATTGTTATAATCCAATAAAAATGATAGTATGTATACATAAAAATAGTAAGATGACATATTATATAGGTATTTTATCATACTATTATAATTTATATAATGCAAAATTAAGAGCCAGAATGAATAGTATAAAACAGTGGTTCTAAAGGCTTCATAGTCCTATGCTTCACACTCTTACTAAAGTATGGACCCCAAATAGCTTTTTTTAATGTGGGTATATTGATACTTACTATAATAGAACTTAAAACTGAAAAAAGTTAAATATATTAATTTACTTAAACATAACCAATGATATACCCAATATACATTAACATAAAATATTTTAATGAAAAATAACTGTTTTTCTTTAAACAAAAACAGGCATTAGTAAGAAGGGTGGTATTATTTTATGTATTTTACAACTCTCTTTACGAGAAGGCAGGTGGATTTTCATATCTACCTCTGCAGTTAAAAATTGCAGTATGTTGTTTTGGTTGAAGTATATGAAGTAAATCTAGCCTTACACAGGTAGGTAGTCAGAAAAGAGAGGAGATTTTTTTTAAGATCTTATTTATTTGAGAGAGAAAGCATGAGCAGGGAGAGGGACAGAGGGAAAGGCAGACTCCTGGTGGAGCAAGGAGCCTGATGTGGGATTTGATCCCAGGATTCCAGGATCATGACCTGAGCCAAAGGCAGATGCTTAACCAACTGAGCCACCCAGACGCCCCAAGAGTGGAGTTTTTAAATCTTTTCAGGTAATTGTGGGTATTCTTCTTTGATACCAATTTAAAACTTGGCAGGTTGTAAGCATCTTAAAAGTTGGTTGTAGAATGTGAAACCATATTGACAAACTTTTTGTATATTGAAAGCCTGTCTTGCATTTTGAATGGATCTTTACCCAAGCATAATTTTTATCACATGCATAGAATAATTGAAAATATTGGTTCACTGAGTTAAGCAGCTCTTACAGATGTTGACCCATTTCGTTATACAATATGAAAAAAAATGACATTTGCTAACACACGCCCAGTCTCATCAGAAATGCTGATGAATATTGGGAAGCTGTCAAATTCACAGTGGTGAATACAAGTTGTCCTAAATTCTAATACTTGCTTGGAATTTTATCATTACCAGTAAATATTGTCAGTTGTTTTTCCCGAAATGACAGTTTCGCTTTGTTCATTTTTGAAAAAATATCTGCCAAATACCCAAGTCTAGATAACTTGAATTTTGTGTCAGTCATCTGTCGAGTAAAAGTGGTATCTGTGGAAGCATGTGGCAACTCAAAAATTATACAAGCACTTTTCTTCCAGACAACCATCCTCCTTGAGTGTGCATCAGAAAGTGCTTTATGGGGACTTCCATATCTTCTCACAGAGTATTGAAAAGCCGTGTACTCAGGATTTAATTTAGTTAGTCGTTGTTACAGCTTCATGAAGAACATGTTTAAGGGAAGTGGCTCTACCGTATGTGGTGCTGAAGAGTATAAAGACCACTAGTAGAGTTTGGTGCTGCCGCTGAGTAGTGCGAAGACTCTGGCGATGTTACCCATCCCCCCAACTGCTTTTGCACCATCGTTGCAGATGCTAACACAGTGAAGAAGACAGATCAAATCTTAGTATTATAAAAATAGCTATGGCCCCATGGGACCCTTGAAGGGGTCTCAGAAATTTGGAATGCACCCACCCATTGGCAATGACCGTAGCATAGTGAGGGAGAGAGAAACGGGAACTTTCTGTCAGGAAGGCTTCATGAGAGAAGAATGGAGTTCCACCTTGAAGCAGAACTAAGTTTTGGATAGGTGGGAAAGAGAAGGGAAAGAGACTTTAGGAGGGGATGTCACGTAAGTAAAGGAGTAGAGGTGGGAAGCATGGTGATGTAGCCAAAACACTGGTGAGAAAGGATGGTTGAGTTGGAGGGTTAGGGATGAGGAGTGATAATAAAATACAGGATATATTTTATCCTATATTTGATAGGATATATATAGCTATCTATGGGATATATCTATATGTATAATTTATATATATAATTGATATGTATATTTAGGATATCTATGACAAATGAAATTATGAAGGCTCTTGAATACCCACTGGAAATGTTTACACTTTTTCCAGAGGTCATTGGGAGTAACTGAAGGTTTTTGAATCCTGCTACTTGAACATGTTGGTTTAGGACCATCTGTTTGGTAGAAGTGTATAAGGTGAATTTGACAAACAGGACAACTGGATGCAAGGAGATTGATTGGAATATTAATAGTAATCTAGTTTGTAAGGGTCAAGAATGCAGCCTGGAGAGCTGGCAATAGATGGAACAGGGTAAAATGTAGACTAATTGCTTCAAAGGTAGAAGCAATATGAGAACTAAAGAAGAAAAAGTCAAAGGTTACCGGCATATTGTATTTTATAACCACAATTCCTTGCCAAGGACATTGTTAGGGAAATGGACAAAAACTGTGTGTTTCTATATAAGGTCTCACATGAGACCTTTCCCTCCCACCCAAATCAGAATGCTTCCTTTCATTCTGATAATAAGAACTGGATCATTGAACACATTTCCTTTTCACCCTGCTGCCAGGAGGCTTTGTGCCAAGTGTCATGTTAAAATCACAACAGTTACAGTTGTCCCAGCAGTTAGTACATTTTCTTCCTTCTACTTTCTCTGGCCCTGATTCTCTCTATTTACAGTTCATTAATCTTATTATTTTCATTCTATTTGATGCCAGATGCCATAAGACCGCTTTTGAAAGAGGTGGCAGTGGGAGAGTCTTTGAAGGGTTCCTGGTACCAGTTCCAAGTACCCATGAAGGGGGTGTGTTTCCCATTCCACCACACACAACTAAGCAGTTCTCAGATACCAGTTGGGTATCAGAATTCAAGTCAATTCTGACACTGTCTACCAGGAGATAGTATCAGATTCCAAAGGTTAAGGACTCAGTCCTACAAAATTGCCTTCCACTCCCCAGTTGAGATGGACCCAGGCCGTTACTGGGGCTTCTACCATGTGACTACAGATTGGAGGTTCCAACAACCTTCTTTCTAGGTTCAATCAATTTGCTGGAGCAGCTCACAGAACTCAGGGTAACATTTACTTATATTTACCAGTTTATTAAAGGACATGAATCAACAGCCAGATAAAGAGATATGTGGGGTAAGGTATGGGGAAAGAGCTTGGGGCTTCCATGTCTTCCCCTGGTCTGCCCCTCTCCCTGTGTCCCCATGTGTTCACCAACCCAGAAGCTCTGCAAACCCAGTCCATTTGGTTTTTATGGAAGCTTCATTGCATAGCCATGATTGGCTAAGTCATTGGCTAATTCAAACTCCAACCCTTTTCCCCTCCCTGGAGGTGATGGAGGGCACTGACATTTTCAACCCTCTAATTACATGGTTGGTCCTCCTGGCAGCCAGTCCCACACCCTTGGGTAGGGTTCAGAAGTCATCTTTATTAATAAGAAGACACCCATTTCACCTTTATATCTCTGAAGCATCTTCAGGACATAGAGATGAAGACCAGATACATCTGAGAAAGAGATTTTTGGTCATCTGAATAGCAAAATACATATTTCTTATAAATCAGTATATCACAGGGAGAATATAGTGTCACGATAATATATTAACCCTTCACGTATTTTGTTCACTCACAGGATAGGGCACTCTACATCGGTCACATTTTACTCAGAACCTTAAGAAAACTAAAGACTCTGATGTCCAGAACCGAAGGACCAATATTAAATTTCAAAGAAATTCGATAAATTCCATTAATCTGGTTGTCCAAAGCAAATGAGAAGCAGCAAATAAGAGTGTAATGAAATACCTATTAAAAACAGGTAAAGTGATACCAAAAGAAATGACTTCATAATCTGAGTAATGGCAGAGAGAAAAAGCAAGAAGCAGGTGCAAATTCCTAGTGACTGTGGAATATGTAAATGCACCCACCGCAGCTGGTCGTCAGCAAAGAACTGTTCTGCCTTAGAGAAAACCAAGAACTCACAGTCCTTGAGCTTTTACCGTGTTCCAGGTGCTGTGCTATTGCTATTCATGTATCATTGTTCTTAATCTTCACAATATCCATGCATTTCTTTCTTTGATTTCCACCTTTTCACAGATGAATAAATAGTTTTAAAGAAATAAAATATATACATAAAGGCATACTGCTTTGTATGTAGCAGAGTTGTGTTTTGAAATCAGCTCAGCTGGAAAACAAAGCCCATGTTCTGTATTCTTATTTGGGGGTCTGTTCATTTTTACCTCCATCATAACAATAATAACGATAATAATAGCAGCTAAGTGATGTTCAATAACCTCTTAAAAGATATAAAAAATATTGTGTACTGTATTTGAGAAAATTTAGAGTATAAAAAGGTTAAAGTGACCTTTATTAATTGGTATAAGGTTTATCTAAAAATGTTTCATCAGAGCACTTTGCTTCTTGAAAATTCCCAACAATTGGCCGGGAGAGGATTTTGTGAAGTGTTATTTTTTTATTTACAGTCAGTTTCAAACATTTTTGTGCCATGGTTTTAAATTAGTCCTATTTTTTTTTTTTAAGTTTTATTTTGGAAACATCTATGCATCCTCGTTTTCATACCACAAAGAACAGCCATTCCTGTAAACTGCTTGTGAGTTAAGGGAGAGAAGGTAATATTTATATAAAACATTAACCAACTGATAGGTGTTATCGTATTGCTTTGCTTTGCTGGGCACTAGATGCTCTGATTTCTTTTTCTTCCTCCTGCTTTGAATGAGCTTGTAAACACCAATTCTCAGAGAAGTAGTCTGAGAAGATTATGGCCCATGGATACATGGGACATAACAGTCTTTGAGGGAGTGAGTGTTGATGACAGGACTCTTGTGTTGCAAACTCTGAGCAGCTGAAAAGCTAAAAATAACCCAGGGCAGTTCTCAGATGAGAAACAGCAACATTCTGTAAAAGATGAAGAGCCTCTGGGAGTGACGGATTGTAACTTTAAGGGAGCCTGGGAAGAGGAGTTGGACAGGAGCCTAGGAAAGAGCTTGACTTGTTGCCTTGGTTACACCCCCAGTGCTACCTTCTTCCATATCGTCTGCAGTTTGACAGTCTGAATAACCAGTTTGAAACCCTGTTTTCTGTTCATTCTAAGATTATAATCACCTTCTATGAGGTAGGATTTTCTTTCAAAAGCTTAAAATTTCAGGGACTTGTAATCCAGGTCATATGTGACTTAGGTGACTAGGAAAAGGAAATGGTTCACAGCAATGGATTTGGTGAATGAGAACTACCAGTGAATATTTTTGAGTCATAACAAGTTAGTTTTCCGAGAACTGAAACTAGATATGTGAAAGCCACTTGAAATATGGTTGCCTGAGAGGAATAGGAGGGTAGGTGGAGGGGAACTCTGTAGTTATAAAGTCACAGGAAAACCATTGTTTCTTAAGACTGATGATCTTAAAGTTGTGGACAGAATATTGTGAAAGCCCATTAAATCATCAAGGATCTGGTCCAAATATTCTTTTGGTTCTAATGGATTCCAGAATATAAGATTGGGAGTTATTTCTTAAAGGTCCAAAAAGTGTAATTAGAACAACCATCTTGCCTAGGTGGGAAACCTTTAGAACATTTTTCCTCAAGAGGTAGTACAAACTGAAAATTCTAATAGATTCAAAACATGTTTAAGAATGTTAAATCCATAATGTGTTATGAAAGCAAAAGCAGGACACTTTGGGGATATTGAAACCTTAAGAGGTCAGCCTCCAGGAGGATAATCATTGCCTCTCAGAACTACCATCTTCTACCACTTGACTTGTTTTATCACATCTATCACTTTATCTTTCCACAGGTTTTATTGGGAATATTAACAGCTTAATCTCACCCACATTTCACCAGTGTTACCGTTATTGGATGTGAACTACGCAAACCAGTGATGGCTGCTTCTGGAAAAGCATGAAAACAACCACTTTAGGCATTTTCACACTTTTATCTTTTTCTTTGTGATTTTTCTTATTCCTCTTCTTTTCTGCAGATCACCATTAAGGAATGCTAACCAGAGGTTTTAAAATGGTTGGAAAGTGTATGGAAAAACAGGAGAGAGAAAAAATATATATAGCTATGCCACTGAAAATCCCAATCCTAGCTCTTACCACAGGGTTAAGGAAAAGGTTCAAACAGAGCCCCTGCCTTGGGAGGAGTGTCCTATGAGCATCTCCCTGAAAATTTTCTGAAAGCCTGTTATCTACTCTAGTTACGTAACTCCTTTTAAGGAAGTTCTACTTTAAAAAGGTCATTAAAAGTTCTATTTTCATATTTCCTCAAGCTTGGTTCAGAAATTTGAAGAATATATAAAGTCATGTGAGAACTTCATTTGATGAAACTACTGTTTCCTTGGCATGGGCTGGAGGAGAATATTTAACAGTAATTATGCCTAAGACATTATGCCTTTATACTCACCCAGCATCTGAGATGTGATGTTCTAATAACAGAACTCCAGAGTTTATTTTAACACAAGCAAAAGGAAACAAAGGCAAAATGCATAAACCAAACCAGCAACCTGTGGGCATGTGCCTGTTCCCTTGTGGGTATAACCAAAAACACAGAAGCAGCAGCATCATTTTCATGACACAACCTAATGAGCATTTATAAGTGAGCTGTATCTATCCCTGTTGAGAAAGAACTAAAACCCATAAGTTCAGCTATTTGGGAACTGGTTAGAGCCAATTACCAATGCCTCCAACAAAAATCACTTATGGACTAAATAAGTGTTAAGTTCTAAAAATTTTTTTTTCGGAAATTTTTGAGTCAAAATATATAACTGTTACTTGGTAGTTACAGAGGTAGCATATAAACTGTAATGGAAAGTATGTCAGCTTGGGGCAAGGATCTCTAAAACTGGTATAGCACATTCCAATTCAATGTCTGAAATTTCGGAAAACATGTCTACATCGTTGAACCCACAACTGATGGACCGTACCCTAAAATATTTCTCCCTTTTCCTTTTGGGACTTACTTGGTAATTTTATGGGCCCCTTCTATATTACCATTTACCCACTTGCCCCATTTGCCTGTATGGTCTTTAGGATCTCATCAGTGAAACTCAAGAGAATCTACTGAATAGGGATTAAATAATAATATAATTCAGTTAGGTCAAGAATAGTAATTGGCATTTCACAAAAGCAGTAATTCAGTTGGACAGTACCCATAAAAATGTTGGCACTCTCTTATTAAAAGTTGCAAATGAAAAAAAGATATTTTGACGATCATGGGGAAAGTGAAAATAACTGAAATCTGGTGAGGGTGGAAAAGGAATTTTCATACTCTGCTGGTGCAAGTATTCATTTATCATAAATATTACAATGACAGTTTAGTGACCTATATGTCAAAAGCTTCTGAAAAGGCTGTGCCACTTAAAATCTTCTAGAATTAAGCCCAAGGAAATAGTCATTGAACATGTACACAGATACACATATACAAGGATGCTCATTGCATCAGTCTTTATAAAAGCAGCAAATTGGAAACAATTTATGTGTTCATCAGCAGAGGAAATGTTTATATTGTAGTGATTAAATATGACACAGAGCTTTAGATCAAGCTAGAAAAATGTCTGAGAGATGTTTACAAAACAGTATATAGGGTATGGGACCGTTTTGGTTAGTGTGTGCACACGCATGAAAACCTGAAAGGGTTACTCCAAAATACTACACTCAGCTCAGCTCTGGGAGGTGGGATTACAAATGACTTCTGTTTATTCCTTTTTACTCTTCCGTATCTTCAGAATTTTTTAAATTGAGTATATATTACTTTTATCATAGGGGAGAAAAGGTAATTTTTTTTTTCCTAAGAAAAAAGTAATTTTTTTCCCTAAGAAAAAAGTAAACCGAGCTTGTGCTATATGGAAGGCTCAGCAGAGAACTCACGGTGAACAAGACGTGGCCACTGGCCTTCAGAAGTTAATAGCATGGTTAACAGAGTGGGAAAGGAGACTGGTGTGTACAAATATTCTGGGTCAGGTCTTGAGTACACCTGGATCATTACAGCATCACCATCAAGGGATCTTTGTGGAACATTCTGACATGCTTGACTCTGAAACAAACCAGAGTCCTTATTCTGGATATGCCTTCCTCCTGGAACGGACCCTCTTTCTGCTGACTTCCTTCCCTTTAGTGTTCCTGAATGCCCGAGTCCAGTCAAAAACATGCTCGCTCATCCCCTCCAAGTCACCAGTTAACTGACCTGACTTCTGGTTTGGCTCCCGTGTGTGTCCACGTATTTCTCCTTATCCCTGTGAACAAGTCAATTCCTCTTTTCCATGCTACTTTCCACAATACCAGTCTTTCTACCTTCGGCATCAAGCCTTCCATACCGGCAGGGCTTGGCATTTTTCTTTCTACTTTGCATTTTCTCACTATTTGTTTTTGCAGATGGAAGAGGAGATCTCATAGAAGGAAAGAATTTGGAGGTTCCACTATTATTTATGCTTTGAATCTCCTGGAATTCTCCTACAGTTAGGGAAAACACTTAAGAGTATATCTCGTAACTGTATGGCATGTAAATAAAATTCCACTGTGCTCCGTATTTTGGGAGATCTAAATATTTACATAAAGGCTTTTGCTTCTGAACTTCGATTTCCCTAGAACTTGCTATGCCCATGGATTCAGGGTTGACTGAAAAATTAGAAGATCCAATATTTTCACTTTAGTTCTCTGTGATTAAAGTTGGCTTTTTTTCCTGTTGTGTCCTTCTTGGAGTTAGTTAGCTTTGTTTTACTGGTCTTAAAGATGGCAGAGAGTCACATTTTTTCCACATTCACATATCAGTTGCTCTTTAGTTGTGTTAGTGTTTTGATACTGTTTATTTTTCGTGATGTAATTCCTCAATCATTACTGTTAGGCATTAAATCTTTCTTGCATCCTGCTTCCTATAAAGGATGAGACCATTACCCAAATAAGCTTGGACTACTCTCCAATATCATAGTAAATGACAGCCCTATCAGGAACAGATTCTTTGACAGTTCTGGACATAGAATCAGATATCACTTGCTGTCCAGGGAAGGTTTCACTCATGCTTACACATGAAAGTTTGAGCAAAAATCCCAGTTGGACTGCTTTTTATGTAGATCTTGGACATATAACTTCAATTCAGCATTTTAAGCTCTAGGAATAGATAGATGCCTCTATTGTGGAATGGGACTTCCAATCTTGTTTTGGCAGGGTTATTTGAGGACCCAATTTGTGGACACTTGAGAAGGATGAGATTGGACAAATGTTTAGCAGCAAATTATTTCCCGGCCTTGCCAAGTGCTGATAACAGGGATCGCATAGGCTGCTTTAGTAAGATGGGCCGCTCACCTAGAACAGAGCAGTGCCACTCACACGGCGGCTCCCCAGCCCCTGTCTTACCCCAGCCCTTCTTTCTCCACCTAGAAGACAGACCTCACCATCTTATGACCCTTCATATACCAGCAGCATCCTCATCAAGAAGGCTAAGGCCTTATTTAAGCCAGAGATTGCTTATGAGAAATTTTCCTACCAAATAATTACTGGAAAATGCTCATTTTTGGACTTGTCTTTCTGTCCAGTAGGACGTTCTTTCTCAGTCTCTTGTCCTATAGTAAGTATGAGGTCTTAACTGAATCCTGGGGTGGGACTTGTACCCATCTATACCCCTTAGCCAATAGCAAAATTTTTTCAAGTTCCTAAATTCACAACTCTAGCTTAAAAGCACTGGGCACAGAATTTTGCTGCTTCCATTTTTTATCCTGATTTGGTTAAGGCAGGTCCTGCCCTCTGGGGCTCTTTTGAAGGATCCGCCCCGCAAGTAAAAGAAGGCAAGAAGCCTGCCGAGAGGAAGGAGGCCTGGATAACATCGTTTGCATGGATCACACTGGACCTCCCTTCTTATCTGCTCTCCTCTTCTCCGCAGCCAGGTTCTTACTGCTCAGACCAGCGTGTCTCCTCTGCATCCCAAGCGTGAAATGTCCAAGGCAACAGCCAAAGACAGAGGTGGTCAGGTCCCCTGTTCCTCGGTGGCTGGCAGCACGGGTTTTGATATAATGGCAAATGAATATGGGTTTTTTTTTTAAACCCCTGCAGCCTTTAAATTAAAGTACATTAGGTCATGTGGCCACCAATGAGTAAATGAATGTTCGATTGGTGGAATCCAGTATCCTCGGGATCAGTGAGGGCATTGGTTATTTTTGTGTCCTTTGGGTAATACCTAATAGTGCAATTGCCAGATCCTAGGGTAGCTCTATTTTTAACTTCTTGGAGAACCTCCATACTGTTTTCCAGGGTGGCTGCACCAGCTTGCATTCCCGCCAACAGTATAAGAGGATGCCCCTTTCTCCACATCTTTGCCAACATCTCTTGTTTCTTGTGTTGTTCATTTTAGCTGTTCTGACAGGTGTGAGGTGGTATCTCATTGTGGTTTTGATTTGTATTTCCCTGATGATGAATGGCAACAAGCATCTTCTCATTTGTCTGTTGGCCATCCAGATGTCCTCTTCAGAATAATGTGTGCTTTCAAGGGTTTTTGTGTTTTGTCTTGGTGCCATTTGACTTGGTCAGAAAGCATAAAGATCAGGTTTTGAGTAGGAACCAAGAAAGGCAGAGAGGTCAGGACTAGACTAATCCATCACTGAACAATTAGTCATTCTTTAAAGAAGTTTATCAGTATTTATCCTGAGAGATTACTAAAACTTTACTTCATTAAAGCAAAACTTTAGGAGAGGAATTAGTTTTTAATTCTCTGTTATTTCAATGTCCTATTGGGTGAGTTAGGGCTGTAGTAGAATTATTACTGAAAAATCCAGCCTTTAAAAAGACCCAGTTTTGTTCATAAATCAGTCTTTTTAAATTTAGGCCAGATTTCTTGTTTGTAACCTATTCTTTCCAGCCCTGCGTTGTTTCCTCCTTCTTCCCAATTGCCTAGTAGGAAATCTTCTGCTAAGAGATGGGAAACCTGGATTTCATAGCAGCAGAAAACTGGCCTCCTTTCCCTGGCATTGCGTTCCAGGAATACCATATCAGAGTTTGACCTAGTTATTTCATACAGACGGCTGATGCCAAGTCACTGAGGCTTTCCTCCAAACAAAGGGCCATGGTCTTCTGTCACCCATGAAAGACATGCATACAGACCAGAATACGTGGGAGCTGCCTTCTGGTCCATGTGGCCAAGCTAGGGCCGTGCTCAGGGAGTGCCGGGAGCTATGTGCAGATGTGGTGCTCCTTCCGGGTCTTGTGCTTCGGACCCTCACGTCAGTGAGTCCGACTGGATGCCACCAAAGGCAACAGAACGTGGGCTACAGAGAACAAATGGCTTTTGTATGCTTTTCAGACGTCTGTAATGGTGACCAGGTTCTTGTGACTCCCTTCCACCCAACTCTGCCTCCCCTTTGCCGTTCTGAAGAAATTATTCTTTTCTTTTTTTTTTTTTTTCCCCTCTACACAAAGTTTTCCCCTAGCAGCCACCCTGGCTGTCACCAATAGTGACATCTTTATTGAAATGAAGAGAAATGGAAGGA
The DNA here is from genome assembly GCF_902655055.1 of Lutra lutra. NCBI lineage: Eukaryota > Metazoa > Chordata > Mammalia > Carnivora > Mustelidae > Lutra > Lutra lutra. The sequence goes on along the minus strand of NC_062285.1, from coordinate 62,601,535 downwards.
GCCCAAAGGACTTTGTGGCTGAAATGAAAAAGACAGGGCTTTAGCACTTTTGTATAGCTTGAAACACTTTTACAGTCGATGGGTGTGAAAGAGCTGAAATTGTAAATAAAAGAATCGATAGTGGCCCCAGCCTAAGGCAAGGATGTGTCTGTTGTCCTGGCTCCACCGTGCTCAGGCTGGGGAAGTCACACTGCTGGTGGTTAGAATCCCTGGTGAAGTGTGACCGGTGTGAAGGTGTGTGGAATCAGGTTACACCAGCAGCATGTGCTCCACAGGTGAGGCAACCCACTGAGTGGCAGGCGGTGTGACTACTGGCAAGTAAACCATCACCTGCTCCCTGGTGGAAAAGAAAGGAATGACAAGTATCTTATATACATTCAGCAAAAGGTCTCTCTTGAAAAGTGTGAAGGAAAGGAAGAAGGGGCGGTGAATTTTGTATGAACTGATGCTAAAGTACAGAGAAGAATTAATCGCATTTAGGGATTAAGTGGTTCTACCAAATGACTACAAAATGCCATCCCCCCATGAGTTTTTAATGAAAAAAGTTACAAATTTAGAAATGTTACATATCAGTTAAAAAGTAGTCTGATTCTTCAACAGCAACAGAATTCACATCAGCGTCCCCACAAACTGTGTGAGAAACACAAACCCAGGTTTTTGCTTAGAGCAAATTAAAACCATTCTTTTCAAATCCACATGGTAATAAAGATTGTTTAAACGCTGTTAGGTCTGTGTTGCACCATTATTTCTTTATTTTTAAGCCATAAGGCTTTTAAGCTCTAAACTAAAGACTCACTTATTTATGATTGTCGCTGGGGTCATTTGTTTGTTTTATTTGCTAGGCGAGATAGGGTATCTTTTGTGGATTCAGGAACAAATACCAACAACCACTGTAGCTTTTGTGTTTATCAGAGCGTCATCTGGTGCATGTTTAATGTTATAAAGTGGTACTTTCTGTGAAGTGGTGAGGTCCTGTGAGAAAGGTTAGAAAATATGGCTTAAGAAGGATGAGATTTTTCATGAACGGTGCTTTGTCTTTGATTTTTCTTCCTAAAAGAAGAAGAAACTAAACTTCTCTCCTTCAGATAGGTACCTCTGGTTACTCTGTTTATTTACAAAGTGGTAACTCCTTTGCTGCTCGAGGAGGGAACAATTCTGAGGTGATTGTGTTTACACAGGAAATACTGATAAATTCCCATGTGTTTGTAGAATGATCCTAAACTGCTTAATTTAAGGACTTCTTTTACTTAGAACACGCTATGCTTGCAAAGATCATGGTGACCTTGACCTCTTGGTTAAGCAACTAGCAATGGATTTCTTTTTCTCTATAAACACACTGATGTACCGATTAAAACTAGAAAATAAACACTTATAAATGGACACTTAAAAATTATGTTAAAATTTGTTTTCCCCCACACAGGAAGAATTTAATGGGAAACCCAACTCCCTTTTTTTTAATGACGGTCAGCGAAGAATCGACTTTGTTCTAGTATATGAAGATGAAAGCAAAAAAGAAACCAATAAAAAGGGTTCAAATGAAAAACAAAGGGTAAGTTTTCTGTGTGTGCTATTCTCCTTTTTATTTCTTATTATATTGTGAAGTGGAAAAAAGGGCTATTTTTATGTAAGCAATAAAGTAAAACTGATGTTTGAGGTATCATGTACCAAACATACCTTTATATTTTCTCTTCTCATCATTCCCTCAAGGCATGTTAACAATTTTTGTTGTTGTTTTGTTCATTTGAAGCCAAAACTTCCTCAGGCTCTTAACCTCAGTGGGTTTCATAGCGGAGGGCAGACTTTCTCCTAAGGAATTGTACTTTCTATCTGTAGAAGAGATTTACATTAAAAGCATACTTGGCTATTTGCTATGAGGTGGGAGAGGACGCTAATGATTAATAATAATTGCCAGCAGAGTAACAACTAGTATTCAGCGTGCTCTCATGGATAAGATGAGCCTCGTACATGCATTGTCTCACATCCTTTTCATAAGAACCTGTGAGGTACATTCTGTTACGGTACCATTGTAGTTGGCAGAAGTGACCTTGAGGTTAAATGATTGCCCAAGATCACCAACTCTAGGATGAGAAATAGTGAAGCCATGGTTCATGACTTTGTCTTGAATGGAGAACCCGTGCTTGTCACCTCTCCCATTTTCTGTCACTTCCCTTCCTTTTTATCCATTACCGGTCAAGCTGCTTCTTCATCCCTTTCCTTTTCTTCAGGCTCTTCTAAGTCACAAGACTATTTTTACCTTCAGACAGTAAACCATTTAGTAGGTTAGGGTTATTTTTTTTTTAAGATTTTATTTATTTATTTGACAGAGATCACAAGTAGGCAGAGAGGCAGGCAGAGAGAGAGGGGAGGCAGGCTCCCCGTTGAGCAGAGAGCCCGATGCGGGGCTCGATCCCAGGACCCTGGGATCATGACCTGAGCTGAAGGCAGAGGCTTAACCCACTGGTTAAGCCTTAACCCAGGCGCCCCTAGTAGGCTAGGATTATAACAAGTGCCTGGATCTTCTTTACCTGAACTGAAACTGTATTAAACTGAAACAGGACAGAAAGGAGAGAGCATACATATGTCACTGTTTCCCACTTTGAAAATAACTCCCTCATATTTTGTTTTGTTTGTTTGTTCTCACCTCTGTGCTATTATATACACACAATTTTAATTGTCCCTCTCTGGACTTTTTCTCTGAAATTCGTCATTCTTAAATCTATTGACTTCTGCCCATTCTTTCAAAAGAGCTGATGAAATCTGCTTAAAATGAAGCAATCATGCCTGCTTTGTTTTGTTTGTTTATTTTGGAAGGGGTAACTTTAGAGGTTTGTCTTTGCATGATACCACAGAGTAAACCCAGGCATTGGAACTTTACATTCAAATTCTAATTCTGCTACTCTCTGTGGAGTAATTCCAATTGATACAACAGACCAGCCCTGAATTACAGTGGCTTGATACAGTAAAAGTTTACTTATTGCTCATGTCCAGGCAGATGTGGAGTCCCTGTTTTAAGCAAGATGGGTTTAGGGGTATTGTGGGGGGAGGGGCGTGCTCTGTCCTTTGCAGTCATCCAGGGACTTAGGCTGACACAGAAGCTTTTCCATATTCAGCAGGTAGTTTCTAAGATCATCCTGCTCATTAACATAACTAAGAGTTTAAGGGAGAGGATGGAAAAAGGACTTGTGCTTCTTTACTACTTTGGCCTGGAAGTGACAACATCGATTGTGCCACATTTCTCTTGGTCAGAACTCAGGAAAGTGGAAAATGTCATTTCTGACTTGACAGCTGTTTCTGCACAGGAACGCTACACTGTGAAAGGGCAACAAGGATCTCTGGTGGACAGCTGGCTTGTCTTGACCACAGCTGTAACTGGCTGTATGCCTTGAGTGAATTTTCTGATCAGTATCATGTTTTATTATTATTTTTGAGATGCATGTTATTTTTACATTTTGGCTTTTTAAAAACGGGGTGTGTTTTACATATGATATATCATAATTTCATTGGCTGAATTTTTCCTACTGATATGTAAAATATTGGTTCATCACACACTGATGGCATCTTAGATTCAGGAAGTGGGAATTCCAATACCCAATCCATAGGATTATGGTTAGGATTAAGCACAATATTATATAGAAATGTTATATAGATTGTTAGAACATATTAGATAATAGATTTTAATTCTTATATCTTTTATTTCCAGTTTTCTTAACACAAAGTATTAGTATGAAAAGGCATGACTCCTCTTTTGTTATATAATTTATATATATGTACGTGTATATGTGTGTGCGTGTGTGTGTGTGTGTGTGTATATATATATATATATATGTATGTATGTATATATAAATTTATTAGAGTACTATACCTTAGAATGTTTTATCATTTTCCTGTGGACACTAAGATACGTGCAGTCATAGTCACCATCAAATATTCATTAAGCATGCATATGGCAGTGAAACTGCATTGAGCAATATAGAAAGTAAGTTAAATCTAATCCATTAAAGTGTAAAGGAAACAGTTCTGGTTTTAGACAAGAGCTTTACTGCCATGGTGACGGAGCCCTAGAGCTGCTTTCATTATTAATTAGTGCTGCATTTGTTTTACACAGAAACGTAGGTCCCAGGGTAACTCTTATAAATCAGGAGGAAAAAAATCATCATTAATTTGGCAATCTCTGAACTCAATGGAGAGATGTACCACAATCTTGGTTTTTATAAGCCGTGCTTTGAAGTGCTTTGAGTCTGTATTTGTACAATTTACTTAGATTTCACCAAATTTTAAAGCTCAGCTTTGGAATCATTTTTATTAATCAGAAAAATATTTGTGAGTTCCATCATACAGGCCTTATTCAGGATTTAGGACTCCACCAGAGAAAGGCAATATCAAAATTCTGTTTTCGTTGAGAGAAAAAAAAATTATGTCTAAATCATGTTGATTTCCTAAAGTAACACCAAGGTAGACTTTTTTTTTTTTTTTAAGATTTTATTTGTTTATTTGACAGAGAGAGATCACAAGTAGACAGAGAGGCAGGCAGAGAGAGAGAGAGAGAGAGAGAGAGGGAAGCAGGCTCCCTGCTGAGCAGAGAGCCCGATGCGGGACTCGATCCCAGGACCCTGAGATCATGACCTGAGCTGAAGGCAGCGGCTTAACCCACTGAGCCACCCAGGCGCCCCACCAAGGTAGACTTTAACCAGTGGCTGATCTAAAGAGTATCATTACGTACTTTCTAGAGACAGAGAAAGACAGAAGTCATAGGGCCACAAAACGTAGAGGAGTAAAAGGCTGCATCTTTCCATGAGCAAAAGAGAAAATATTTTCCGTAGCCAGATCTCCAAATAGCATGTCACTTTGTCCTCCTATATTAGTGAAACTACTTCAGGAACTTCACACCTTCCTTTAAAAAGTATAAAGCATTTACATTTAGATTAGGTATGGGGAATGACTGTAAGTTGTTTCAATAATATGTGCCCATTTAGCCCACTGTGCTTGGCACTGAATCGCTTTGAATTTTTTTTTTTTTTTTTTACAGCAAGAAACAGGAAAACCAAACTCAAAATGGCTTAAGTGCTAAAGGAAATAAATTTTCTCACTTAAGAAGTAGCCTAGAGATAAAATCATTTCTGGGTTAGGTAATTAATTAGTTTAAAGAGGTCATCAGGAGTTGAATTCATCACATCCTTCTGCCCTGCATCCTCATATGTTGCTGTTCTTAAACTGACTTTACCTTGTTAAAAGATCACTGTTGTACTTCAAGGCACCTGGAGGTGGGAAAGGGAATGCCTTTTTTTTTTTTTTTTTTGAAGATTTTATTTATTTATTTGACAGATAGATTACAAGTAGGCAGAGAGGCAGGCATAGAGGGGTGGGGGAAGCAAGCTCCCTGCTGAGAGAGCCCTATGTGGGGCTGGATCCCAGTACCCTGCGATCATGACCTGAGCCGAAGGCAGAGGCTTTAACCCACTGAGCCTCCCAGGTGCCCTGGGAATGCCTTTTTTAAGGGGAAAGAAAGCTCCCCCTAGAAGGACCCGAAGCAGATTTCCCTTCACAGTTCATTGTCTATCACAGGTCTGTTCCAAAAATGACTGTTGGCAAGATGAATGGGATTACTTAGCATCATTAGCATAGACAAATGAAGATGAGTCTTTCATCTCTTAAATTGCCTAATCATCCAATACCTGAAAAAGCATCAGGCTTTTCTTAGGAGTGAAGAAGGGGGAAATGACTGTTCGCTAGGTAGCCAGTGGTGTCTGGAATAGCACATGGTTAATTATATCTAAATATGTTTGATGTACACTGGGAATAACAAAGATGTTCTAAATGAAACGTCCATATTTTTTTCCAACTGTTTCTCCTCAGTTTTGTTAGTAATGTTCCTTCCACTTCTTTGTTAGACCTGCAAACAAGTGGCAGAATCGGTCTGTTTTGAAATTTGTTTGTATGACACTTGATATCCCTTCAAATAGATGGGTTTATGACCAAGTAAAGGTATGACTTAGGTGTCAGTAAAGAGGGTGGAAGGGTCACGGCAGCACGAAGAAAGTATAAGCAATCCCGAGTAAGTTGTTTAGTTTAGCTTTCTGTCTGCACAATCCATTCCTAAAAGTTAATGGAAAATTTATGTCCTTGAAGCTTATGTAAATTTTGTGTATGGAAATGTAAATTTGTATTTCATACCTGACTTTAAGAATTCTTTAGTAGGTGGCAGAAGGATCTGGCCCGTGGAGATCATAGCGTAAGAGGTTTTTAAGAAATGAGCAATCAGGGGCTCCTGGGTGGCTCAGTGGTTAAAGCTTCTGCCTTCGGCTCAGGTCATGATCTCAGGGTCCTGGGATCAAGTCCCGCATCGGGTTCTCTGCTCAGCAGGGAGCTTGCTTCCCCCACCCCTCTATGCCTGCCTCTCTGCCTACTTGTGATCTCTGTCTGTCAAATGAATAAATAAAATCTTAAGAAAAAAAAAAAGAAATGAGCAATCAAATTATATCCAAAACTTTAAATAATGTGAGACAACTAACTAATTGGTTACAGACCCTGTGAGCTTTAAAAACTGTTGCCCATTGTTTTAGATGAGTTATCACAAGGCTGGAAATGTTTGCCTAGAAGCTGGTTGAGATTCCTTTGGACATGTTTCAAAGCTCATCAAAAAGTTCTAGTACAGTGAATACATTACATCACTCCATTTACTGAGGTCTTACATTTTTTAGTAAACTTTTATAACAGTGTCCATGAAGATCTTTTACTTTTTTGTTTGTTCGTTTCAGTGTAGAGTTTAGTAAGACTCAAGACTTTACAGTACTCAGTGCTCATCACAAATGCACTTCTTAATTCCCATCCACTCATTCATCCCTCCACCCACCTTCCCTTTGGTGACCATCACTTTGTTCTCTATGGTTGAGAGTCTGTTTCTCGGTTTGGCACTCTCTTTTTTCCCCTATGAACATTATTTTATTTCTTAATCTCCACATATGAGTGAAATCATATGGTATTGGTCTTTCTCTGATCTTGTACATTTTTATTAACTACTCTTATTTTAAAATTTTGTTGAAAATTTCAGCAGCATTTTAAATTGTGGTTTGTGATTTATTGCGTATTAAAAATTTTCATTGATTTTCATCAGTTCTACCCAGAAACCTTGATAAACTCTTTTTAGTTCTAATAGTTTCCAGTGTGTCTTTTATGATTTCTCAGGAAAAGACCAATTATCTATGAATGATGAAAGCTTTGGTCTACCTTTGCCATTTTTATACTTTCCTTTTCTTACTGGAGTGCAATGGCTAAGACCTCTTGAATAAAACCAGTAACACACAGTAGTCAGCATTATATTGTTCCTGATTTTATTGGGAATGTTTGTACAGTTTCACCAAAATATCACACCTGCTATAAGATTTTGGTAGTTTTCTTTAAAAAAAGCTTAAGGAGTCCCCTTCTAGTCCTGGATTGCTGAGCATTTTTATAAGTGGGTTTTTGGGCAAGTAAGTTTTCCAAACTTATTTATTTATCCAAACAACCTGGAGCACTTGCTTAAAGTAGGTTTCTTGGCCCCATGCCTGGAGATTCTGACTCAGATTCTGACTAAGTAGGTACCAGATGCTGCCCGAGCAATCTACTTTCCACAAGTAAAGAAGATGCCTTTTATCAAAGTTAAGACATATTGTTGTTGAGACCACCTTCTCTATGCATACAGCAGCTACTCCTTTGTGATATTTATCCCTTTCAAGCTTATTACTTATGAAAATTTAGTATAGTTGATTTTTCCTAAACTTGTGCCTTTTTTAAAGTGAGATACAGTTGACTGGAACCCCCCAGGACAAATGACAGCTTTTTCATTCCAACCTAAGACCAGATCTCAGAAGGAGCAATCAGAGAAAGAAAAGGATTTTCTGTTCTCCACATCCTGGTGACCTTTCTGTCTGTTTTAAGAATTGGGCACCAGGATACTTTCCACTTGAGGAATAAGAACCAAGATTTGGATTCATTGCTCTCATGCTGAGTACTCAAAAATAAAACATGTTTATACCAGTTTATAACATGTTTATACCAGTAACACATTTTGTACCTGTAATTTGAAACTGTCGATTCTAATTTACTTTATTCCTTTTAACCTACAATCTTAGTATAAGCAAGTAGGGTGTAAAGAAAGGAGATAAAAATATAAAGAAGAGGTCTCTGCCTTAGTCCAGAATGCTAGTGAACTGAGGTCAGACTGGATTTTGCTCCCTAAAACAGAAGAGAGGACACTTACCAAAAGTTATCTGGGAGGGTAAAACCAGCCAACACTGGTTGCCATCATTTCTTCTTAACCTATCCTAATATAAGCCTGAAGTTCCCAATTCATGGACTATCTGTGGCGAACATGTCATTTCCAGTAAGTATTTTATACTGTTCTAATGCTTCAAAATCCCTTTCTGCCATCCTTTTATTTCTTCAACATGGGGAAGATATGCCAGTGTTAAGTCTGCTCAATCATGTCTTCTCCTTTATGAGGCTCCATGGAACACATTGTTTTCTGGGAGATCCTCAGAACATTATATTTCTTTTGGACAGGTTTTTTTTTTTTTTTAGTTGTGTTAAAGCATTAGAATATATTATTAATAACATCTCCCATTTTCTTTGGCTACTAGGAAACTCAGAAGCAAATTTACAGCTGAACTCTAACTTCTGAACAGGACCTATGGTTAATAAAAAACCATTTTATTTGTTACTCTGATACATCGCTTCATTTTATTTTCCTGGACTTTACATTTGTCACTCTGTGTTTCTCATTTAACTACTTTATTCTTGATGTTATTTCTGTAAGTGACCTCAAATACTTTTTTAATGAATCATAAATAAATAAATAAATAAAGGTAATGTAGTATTTGCATATGTAGGGAGCTAATGACTAGGAAAATTATACATTGCAAGCTAAAGTCAATAATAAATGGTTTCTGAGTTATCCATACTGTTAATTATCATCTATTACCCACAAATAACCATACATTTAATACACATAAGACTTAATGAGAAGTCAAGCCATGTGATCCCTCAACAGATTTTTTTAAAAGTATTTAATAAAACTTAAAACTTAAATTTAAAAAATTTAATTTAAAATTTAAAAAAATTTAATAAAAATTTAAAACTTGCACTAAAATGTTTATACTAGTTGTCTTAAATTAGTTTTTTTTTTTTTAGAGATTTTATTTATTTATTTGAGAGAGTGAGAGCAAGAGAGAGAGAGAGCATGAATGGGGAGAGGGTCAGAGGGAGAAGCAGACTCCCCGCTGAGCAGGGAGCCCTATGCGGGACTCGATCCTGGGACTCCAGGATCATGACCTGAGCTGAAGGCAGTTGCTTAACCAACTGAACCACCCAGGTGCCCTCAGCAGTGACTTTTTATAAGTTGCTTTTTCTCCCCTTCTCAGAAAATTTCTCTAAGTTCACCACAGAGAGCATTTATGTCTTTTGTAATTATACCTAAAATGTTAATTTAAAAAAGAAAGTCAGAAGTTAATATTCACTTCCATTCCATGCTTATTATTTAAAATGTGCATCCTTTTTCTGTCCCCTAGAGAACACATATTATCTACTTGAATAAATTCCTCATCAGATTGGTCCACTAACATTAAATGTTTTATCACCAGCATGCGAATTTAAATTAAGTCCCAATTAAATTATTTATTCTGCTTACCAAACCTTTTTGAGCACATGATGTATATCTAATAAATAGTACTTATAGTAGTTAGTAATTTTTTTTGTACAAATTAAAGACCTTTAACTTATTCGTCATTCATCTTTATAGGCTTAACAAAGATTGGCAAGTTGAAAAATACTCTGACAGTACCATCAGTACTTTGCCCAACAAAGCTGTAAGAATACTTGAAATTAATCTATGCATATATTCATTAATCCCAACTGATTTGTGGTTTATTATCATTACACTGTGTTTAGTAACTTTACTTCATAGGCTTTACAATCCTTGTTTTTCTTATCCTGTGAAAGCTGGTTGACTTAAAGAAAATGGGTAAATTGGTGTTTACAATCAATACTATTGCTGTTTAATTCACAAGCCATTCCTCCCCACAATGACTTTATTAAGCCAAATGAGATGTGTAATCTAAGGTACTTAGGGGCAGAAGGCTTCCTTAATTATGCCAGTCTGTCCTTTGTAATTTTGATTGTTTTTGTTCTTTATTTCTCTGACAGCTGTATTAACCTCTCAAAAGAGGTATGAATAAAATTCCAGTTTCTGAGGTGAGATAGGTACTCTTATCCTTTTTTACTTTGAACCTCCAGCACCGTTCTCCACCCACAGTAGTGGAATCACATCCATCCTTTTCAGGATGTACACAGGTCCTCAATGATTACAGTCATTTTGGATTTACTTTAGGTTAAAAAAAAAAAAAGATCCTTAAAAAAAAAAAAAATCCAGGTTGCAATGCCAATGAACTTGTTCCCCTAGGGACAGAAGAATTTACAGTACAATCTAAAGTATGACTGGGCATTTTTCAGAGCCAAAGAACCTAGTTTGGTTATTTTGTGCTGCTAAATACAGACCATAGACTATAGAACATAGTTTAGGTTCATATATGTAAAGTTTTTCCGATAAGGCACATAGATGATCTTTAGTGAAAAAAATGTGTGATCTCATATTTTTTTTCAACAAATACTTATTGAACAATGGCTATGTCAGTCAATATGCAATATTAATTTTCTTTCATTTTTAACATGGAAGATAGCTCTACCCTAATTTTTCAAATGTCAAGAACACTGTTACTTATCTAAGTATAAATTCTACAAGGAAATGAAGATAATGATTTCATATTAAACAGATTGAAGCAATCTTTTCTTAAGTAATCAGTCTTTCCCTGATATGTGCTTGTTTGACAAATACTGCACATATGCTAATTTACTTTAGCTACCTGACAAACCAAGAAAACTGGTTTGATCAATTTTTAAAATATTCCACTAGTTCTTTGTGAATTGCCTTGCCAAAGGAAAATAACAAGAACTGTCTTATTAAAGTAACTCCAAGGTGATAGATTAAGATGTTTAAGCAAATAAAAATGTCCTATCCTTGATTCAACTGTTTAAGTATTTATAGTGAGTGGTAAAATAGAGGGCATTATAAACCAACTCCAAGGTCTACCAATTATCTTGAGAGAAATCAGGTAAATATCTCAGGAGTTCTTTATAAAGAACTAGATAAGAACTAAAATAGGATAAATTAGTACAACCTTTCTGGAGGGCAGTATGGCAGTACATATTAAAGAACTTAGAATTGCATACGCCCTTTGATTTAACAATTCTGCTTCTGGGACTTTATCCGGAGGAAATAATAATGGATGCACAAAGACTGTTCTACAAGGATTTTTATAATATTGAAAATTAGGAGCAACCTAAATATCCAAAAATTTGAGATTTGTTAAATAAATTATAGTACATCTCTCTGAGAGACTATTACCAAGCCATTAAAATGACATGGAAGAAAAGTATTTCTAAGGTTTTCTGCATCTTTGATACTCCCGTGTGCTATACACTCTTGTCAGTGACCTCCCTTATTATACACAGAAATGAGGGAAAAGTAAGAAGATATAAAGATTTGTTCACAACCTTCAGAGAGTGAAGAGGACACACACGCACACGCACGCACACACACATACACACTGTCTCACACAGATATACCCATTTATCAGATATCAAAGAAGGTAGTCTGAGGACCAGGATGACCACGTAGTATAGAAGAATCAAGAGGGAGAGCAGAGTAACTCAGCATTAAGATCCAGTTCTTGGAGTTACAGTAAAACAGTGTCATCGGTGTCCCACTGAAGGATTAGGGGGTCACTGGGTGCAAGTGGATTGGGGTTGCCTGTTCTTATTCAGATATTTCGCATTAAAAAAGAAGAGGTGAGCCCCTAAGGCTTGTAGGGGAGCAAGGGTTTAGTTTTTTGTTTTTTGTTTTTTAAAAGGAATAAGGGAAGTTGAGCATGTTTGAATGGAGAAAAAGAGAATATGGTAATGGCTAGCATGTTTATGGCTTATTATGTATAAAACATGATACTGAGGACTTTTATATCCCTGATCACATTTAATCCCTAAAAGACCCTCAAGATGAAGCTATTTCTTGTCCTATTTTGAAATGAAGCTACCAGCGCTTGTATGATTTACATTGTTTTGCCCAATGTCACAGAATCTGGATTTGAATTTTGACTTTGAATCTAACTATCATGCCATTATTTTCTAAAAGGAAAACAAAAACTGAAAGAACTAAATGGGCTATTTGGTAGACTAAAATCTGAAAGGAGAGAGTCCCGTAAAGAGTTGTAACCTCAGTTTAGGAAGTAAAGAGTAAAGAGTTGTAGCCTCCGTTTAGGAATTCCGTAGAGAAGGAGCCAAGTCTTACTGTCTAGTGTTTAGCATGTTACCATCGTGGTGATATAGCCGATACAACCAAGATGGGAGTAGTTTGTGTTTCGTATGTTAGATGACAGAACTGCCTTCCTGTGGGGTTGGTTCATTTCCAGCTCTCTTAACCATCCCCCTTTGCCATCTAGTAATTCAGGCTCCAGGGTATCTAGAAGACACTTCATGCTCTGAATGCCCCTGAGCTATCTGGTGCTAGCACGCCCCAGAATTAAACTGTATCTCTTCATCTCTGTCATATCCTGTAATACTTGTAAGCAAAAGTTCATGGAACATTCTGGGGGCCTCAGAAAAGGCGAGCGTGGTTGCTTCACTTGGTACTTTTATTCCTCAGTCCATTCCTACTTAACAGGCAGCCATCGATTCACCATCCATTCAATTTATTCGTTCATTCATCAGACATTTACTGCATGTTTATTCTATTATAGGTCTAAGTGCTGAGGATATCAAGATTAAAAGACATCTCTAGAGGCAAGGATGGTAATTAAAGGGTAGGTAAGGCCATGGAAGGATTTAATATTGCTAAGGATGGGAAACATTTGAAGTGTCTGTTGGCTGGGAGTAAGAGCAACGAAGAGGAAAGAATAAAGAGAAAAAGAGAAGGGATTGCTGAAGTAAGCTCCAGAAGAGAAGTGAAAAGGATGTAGTCTTCTGACTCCAGGAGGAGAGATGGTATCTAGCTATTGATAGATAAATAGAAAGACACCTGCAGGAGTTCCCATGAGTGGCTGCCATTTTCTCTGCAAGGAAGGAAGCAAGGTTACTAGCAGAGTGTGCTGGTCTGGAGTTGGGTTTGGAACGTGAGGAGCTCCTTGAAGGTTTGGATCAGCTCCCTAGTGGATGAGTAGGGGCCAGAAAGGAGATGGCTGTGTATCCTAGTGGACCGAACTGTAGTTGTAACCAAGAATTTGTAATAAGGCCAGGTAACACAGTTACGTGTTTCTTTTTTTTTTTTTTTTAAGATTTTATTTATTTATTTGTCATAGAGAGAGAAGCGAGAGTGAGCACAGGCAGACAGAGAGGCAGGCAGAGGCAGAGGGAGAAGCAGGCTCCCTGCCAAGCAAGGAGCCCGATGTGGGACTCGATCCCAAGATGCCGGGATCATGACCTGAGCCGAAGGCAGCTGCTTAACCAACTGAGCCACCCAGGCATCCCTATTTTTTTTTTTTTTTTAAGATTTTATTTATTTATTTGTCATAGAGAGAGAAGCGAGAGTGAGCACAGGCAGACAGAGTGGCAGGCAGAGGCAGAGGGAGAAGCAGGCTCCCCGCCAAGCAAGGAGCCCGCAGTTACGTGTTTCTTTCTGCCAGTACTTAATTGTTAAAATAGCCGTTTACCCACTAGAGAAGTTCCTCTTTTGACTGATTCTCCAGGTCTTCTAATGAGAAAGACATTTGTCTACAAGAGTGAATATCCTTGGGCCTGAACCTTTACATTCTAACTGAAATCATTCCTGACTGACTTCAAAAGGATACAGAAGACACAGTCATGGATCCTGCTAATGGGTCAGTCTGGGTTGCCCCTTGTACAGACTCAGGATGAGTCATTTTCCTGAAGGAGAGGAAGTCAGAGTGTCTGGTGTAGTCAGAGCACCTGCTCCCTCCACTGTACAGTGATGTCGGTTTCAGCCTAACTACTTCTCCCTAGTTCACGGTTACCGAACCAGTCACGATTCCTGCTGGCAAGTGACAGAAATGAGCTCTAACTTAAGCAAACAAGGAGTTTATCAGAGGAATGTTAGGGAGCTCATAAGTTCCTCTGAAGGGTTGGACAGATAAGCCTAGAAACCAGGTAGCTGGGAGCAGTGCCCCAAATCCCACTACAGAGCCATTCTGGGAGAGAAAGCATGGTTGCTGGTCAGTGGCAGCGGCTCAGATCTGCTGTAACCTCTATTTTGGCCATCTTGGGAACTGGCATTTGCTTTCCAAACCACCCTCGGATGAGTTCTGTTGGGCCCAGCTTCTTTGTGTCACTGGCTTCTGAGAGAGGGTCTGGAGTGGTTGGTCTGATTGACAAGGCCTAGCTCATGTGCAAATAGCTGAACTTCACAGGAGACCAGGAAGGAGAATGTATTTTTCACCAGTGTAGTGGGCATGGGCTCTGGGGAGAGCTGCAGTGTTGAGGGGGCCATAAGGAACAGCAAATGCCTGTTACACTGTCATGAAACACACGAATAAATGTTTCAGTCCTTCTGTATCAGAAGAAGGTCTTAGGTCATTGGACGCTGAGTTTCTCTCTAGTTCCCCCATAGCAAACTACTTTAAATTCTTTGAATTTTCAGTACTTTGAAGGATGCTCTCAGGAGTGTTTGTAGAAGGAATTAATAAGCGTTTGTTGAGTATAGTCTTTGAACAAGCAAGCATTCGGCATAGACTCTGTGCCAAGCACCATGTTGAACATTGTTTGCAGGGTTAAAAATGCTTTTATTTTGTTTTTTTGTTATTTATTTATTTGGACGGGGGAGCAACAGAAGGAGAGGGAGGGGGAGAATCTTAAGCAGGCTCCACGTCCAGTATATGGCACCCGATGCGGGGCTCCATCTTGCAGCCCTGAGTTCATGACCTAAGCCAGATGCTTAACCTACTGAGTCACCCAGGCACCCTTGAAAAGTGCTTTTAAGCAGTAGTAAAGAAAGAAGCTATTGGGCACGAGAACTGGACTACCATGCAAGAATCAAAATGCAGGTTAGGATCTGGAGTGAAGAAATACTGCCTAGTTTGAAGCAGGATGAGTCTAAAGGAGCTTCCCAAACTGAAGTTGGGGACATGGCGGGTCTGGTTGCTTGTTCCTGTTTAAGGGAGTGTAGCTCTTGCTGATTTTTCTCTCACTATTGCATGCTCAAATTGTAAGAAGCAATTAAATGTATTACATTTGTAAAGCTCTTAGACCAGCCTCTGGTGTGTCGTTAAGTACTGTATCACATCATTTACTAAATAAATAAAAATTATACCAGTATTCTGTTTCTGATACTTCCACAAAAGATGTTAGGGATTCCACTTGGACTCCTATTTAACCAAATACTACATGTATTTTTTCACTTCTTGGCCTCTGGCCTTTTTCATGCAGCACCATCTGCTTTCTGTTTATAGCCGCTTTCCGTGTTCTCAGCACTTTGATGGCACTGCAGCTCAGCCTTTCCTCCTCCCCTTGGCAACTGGCAAATCATGAATGGCGCTCCCTGGGCAAAGTAGTCTTGACTGCTGTGTCCCCTGGATTACCTAGGCCATGATCCACTAATTCCTTTAGCTTGTTAACTGCTCAAGTTAAGACAAATGTTTTTTGTTTTGGGGGATTTTTTTCCCAACTTTTTCACTTGTCTTCAGTGGGTGAATTGGTCCAATTAATCTTCTGTGATGACTAGAAATGGAAATTCTAGTTTATGTGCCTTATGTGGTTTAAATTCTACAATCCTCATGAGAACCTCAAAAGGAATTTAGGCTTTCTCTATTCAATAGAGAAGGAAAATGAGACATAGAGAGTTTGTTTTCTTGCCAAGGGTCAAAGAGCTGATAAGTGATGGCACCAGAATTTGAACACAGGCAGTCTGGCTTTAGAGATTGTACGCTGAACCCCTGTCTTCACTCATTTTTCTGATTTCGTGATGCAATATAGCTGTTTCATCACCAAAAGCCTTCTTTTAAAAGGTTAACTAAAAAATAAATAAGTAAGTAAGTAAATAAATAAATAAATAAAAGGTTAACTAAGTCTCTACCTTGACATGCTTTCCTTACAGCTTAGGACACAGTCTGACAAAAGCCTAGCTACATAGAATTTAATATCAATAAATATGGTACATCCTGCATCTTTTCAAATGGCCACGTGACACAGACAGATCTATTATCAATTAATTAATTCCCTGTTTTTGTAGGTTTATAGGTGTTTTATACCTTCATGGACATTTTAATCTTGCAGAGAAAAACATTCTTTCAGATTTTGCCAAAATTGTTTATTTTGTTTGTTGAATTTGTTCAAGGTATGTAGAGATGAAATATATATATCTAAAATTGGAACCATCTGTATGTCTGTTATGTCTAGAATGCCAGATCTGGTAAATGACATCAGTGAATGGGACTCAGAAACCTCCTTTTTTGTGCCAGACTGCTTATAATTAAAAAAAAAAAAAAAAAAAATTTGGGATTGAGTCAAAGCCAGAGACTTTTATGCATCCCGAATGGCCAGAAACCCATGGAAACAACCAAGGCCTTTGAGAGTGCTAAGTGAATCCCAATACACTCCATTGCATTTCATCACAGGAATCCAACACACCCACAAATCACCCAACAGCGAGAGCACCTTGGTTGCTTAAATGCTATTTTGAGCAGATCTATCTTTTCATTAGATTCAAACTGGTTTGGTTTGGTTTGGTTTGTCTTAAAAAAGACTTTTTCTGTCCTTGGCCAAACTACAGGGTCTAACATATTTTCCAATTTCTTTTGACAGAGAAAAAGACGAGCATATGAATCTAACCTCATCTGTGATGGCCTGCATTTAGAAGCAACAAGATCGGTAAGTGTTGGATCATTTCCAATTCCTGGCTGACTATTGCTCTTGGGAAGCTCCATGTCATTTGGGATGCTAGACTGGCATTTGAAACTTGCAATTCTAGTAACGCCCTAGGCTGGGCGGAAAGGGGGGGGGCATCCATCAAAATCTGCATTATAGAACGTATTTGTTTCTGATCAAAGTCAGCATACCTTTTTTAGTAGCCGAAGAATGTAATACTGAATGCATGTATAAATTATCGTTTTCTTCTTTTAAGAGCTTTTTAAAAAGATCTCTTATTTTACAAACAACGGCTTATAAAAATTAATGAATATAAGAATAACAAAAATAAAAATCCTCTATATTCTAATTATACATAAATAACCTTGTGGTCCCACTGAACTTTTTTATTTCTCAAAACATATCTGTTTTTCCCTTTCAAAAAGGGGGATTATTATTTCACAGTTTTATAATTTGCTTTTCTTTCTGCTAATATGTAGCAGATACATTTCTATATTGATATCTTTTTCTTATGGACACATAACATGACATTTAACAGATATATAATATACTAATGAGTCCTGCTCTGGGTTAGAAATTTTAAAATTATCATTAAAATAACACTGCAGTGAATAGTCTAATGTTTTTATTTTTAGTCACCAGTTTGGGTGGAGTGATAGGCAAATTAACAAGTTTGCTTTTCTTCGTTTAAAATGATAGTTTTCTGAAAGTATGAAAAGGACTTTAATTACTTGCTTAATAATTTGAGCCAAGAAATTATCTTTAAGGCAAAAATATCTGATGGCATGCAAGTCTGTTTTATTTTATCTTTGTCTTTACCAGCGTCCTGTGTTTTGACTACCAGCAACGTAAGAACAATCCATATGTGTTTCAAAATTATGAAAATAATCAGTTTCCTGGTTTGTGTTTTTATTCTTGCATTGTAGGTTTTGGATGATAAGCTTGTGTTTGTAAAAGTACATGCCCCATGGGAGGTGTTATGTACGTACGCTGAGATAATGCACATCAAATTGCCTCTGAAACCCAATGATCTGAAAACCCGGTCCTCAGCCTTCGGTAATTTCAGCTGGTTTACCAAAGTCCTCCAAGTGGATGAAAGTATCATCAAGCCAGAGCAGGAGTTTTTCACTGCCCCATTTGAGAAGAACCGGATGAATGATTTTTATATTCAGGATAGAGATACTTTCTTCAATCCAGCCACCAGAAGCCGCATTGTAAGTCTAAACCAAATTTAGTTTCTGTCTTTGAGTAATTTGGAACCTGCTGCTTGAATAATTAGTGGTCTGGTGTGCTTGGTTTAGTTTTTTTGTTTTTAAAAGCTGCCCCCCACCCCTCACTGAAAAGGAAGCAGGTTCCTGTTACAATAGTAACAATGGTTGGTTAGTTACACATTAATGCACTCATTCTGTTTTATAATTTTTTTTAGGTTTACTTCATCCTCTCTCGAGTCATGTATCAAGTAAGAGACAATGTTAAAAAGTTTGGAATTAACAAACTTGTCAGCTCTGGGATCTACAAAGCGGCTTTCCCTCTCCATGATGTAAGTCAAATGGCAAGAATGAAATAAAATACCCAAGGTGTACTTTACTGTGAATAGAGAAGGGCTAATCTTCTTAACCTTGAGTTTCTTCCATAAAATGAAGATAGTCAATGACAAGGTTTCAAGCTCATTGAGGGCAGGAACTGGGTTATTTGGGGCCATAGAGAAGGCCGTCAGTTTGAACAGTCAATGAACGGATGATGGAAACAGCAGCCATCTTGTAGTGCTCATATAGAGCTCTGCTGGTGAGCAGTTAAGAGCATGGGCTCTGGGGCTTGCTCTCCCACTTTCGAGCTGGATGACCTCATAAAAGTCACTTAGCCTCTCAGTACCTCAATTTCCTCATCAATAAAATGGGGATAATTATCATACTTACGTCATAGAGTTATGCCATAGAGTTATGAGGGTTAATTAAATTAATCCCTGTCAAATGTTAGCAGCATCCCTGGCATGTAGTATAAGCAATAGCTCTCTTTATAATTACTGACAGATGTTGTTATCAACTAGAAAAGTATTGCTTCTTTTTAAGTAAAATACATGTTAGATCTTCTCACTCATAATTTTCTAGAACACGGGCTTTTTCCCCCTGAAATACCATTTTCTTCCTGTGTCCTAGACTATCATAAGACTTTTACAAAGACATCTGTCAGAGTTCTCATCCCGATGGCAATACTGCAGGGTGTTGACATTTTTTAAGGACTCCGTTCTGAGATGACAGCAGCTCCTCAAATTCAAGAGCACTTCTGTGGCCGATAACATCTCTCATGAAATGAGAATTTTAAAATGTGACTGCTTCAGACCCTTAACGATTTCATAAATGCCGGGATATTATATCTAAGCTCTTTAGGTAAATTCTGTCATTGAAATAAATTAAATACTATATTATAGTGTGCTATAGCTTTGTCACATTCACTATCAATTTATCTGAATCTCTAAGACCAAGAAAGCCAAGAGTGAGATTGATCATTCTGCTGGGTAGTACGTGTATGTGTGGATGACGACGTTATTGAAGTGTACTGTAGATGATAATAAACTAGGATACAAAAGAGCTACTTGAGGCACATGTGTAAATAGAGAGCAGAGAGCTGAATGGAGTAGATTCTGAACTTCCTGGTGAAGAGACCCAATATGGGAGCCCAGCCTGAGGGTCCATGTGTTTTATATTTGTTAGCAAAATTAGTGAGTATAGCATGACACAAACTTTAGGGATACTTAAGAATTGCTGTCATGAATATTAATATGGAATGCCAAAGTTCAATAGTATTCAGTTGGCATCCGCCCATGCCCAGTTCTTTCCCGCTAAAGCCTCTTTCAATTGCAGTGATCCCACATCCAGCCTAAGGAGTGATCTTGTGTGGCATTTGGAAGGGAAGTGAACGGAGGTCAGGACCTATATTAAGGCTTACCTGGTGATAATCTGGTTCTAGTACAGGAGGGAGAAAAACGAGTCAGATGGGAAGAGTAACTGAGTTTACGTAGAGGCAGGAACCTTTGTTTTTTGAGTAAACGAAGTATATATGTCATACTTCTTTGTTGTTCATATTCTGCATGTTGTCCCAGAGTAACTGCTGAACTGGGGGGACAAAGATGCCTGGGTTTTAGAATTGACCTTGGTACTAACCAGCTAAGGCCCTGGTTTCCCCCGGGCATCCAGGGAGGGTGTGGCTAGCAGGTGTTCCTCCATTGTGGCTGTTTTGCACTTGAGCAGCCCAATTTTTAACTGTTTAGGAGTTGGCACGCTTGTGGGATGTAAGGCATCTCTGGGGCTCCCACTGGGTACCTGACGTGTTCTCTAGGATTATAACAACCAAGTGTTCTTCCCCACCCACATTTGCAAGTGGCCGCAAGTGATTAATAATACCACTGGTTGAAAATCACTAAGGATTAGATGATCCATCCATCCCTTCCAGCAAAGGAGAGCCTCCTATTCTGTGAAGTACAAGTACCATATTGAATAAACAGGTCTGTGAACACCTAGTGCTTATATGCTCACTTGTTTGCTTATGCTTCATAGTGCACCTTCAACCATAAGTCCGAGGATGTCAGCTGCCCAAGTGAACGGTACCTTCTGTACAGGGAGTGGGCTCATCCACGAAGTATATACAAAAAGCAGCCCTTGGATCTTATCAGGTGAGGTGTATAGAGAGCATGCCAGTGGGAGGACTCAGGTTGTTCTCTGGCATCGAAGTGATAGTATTCGAAGAGGATTGCCGCCCAGGGAAGCTTACCCAGACCCCTGAACTTCATTGTCCACAGCTTTTTTTTTTTTTTTTTTTTTTTAAGATTGGTATTTATTTATTTATTTGACAGGCAGAGATCACAAGTAGGCAGAGAGGCAGGCAGGGCGGGGCGGGGGGGAAGCAGGCTCCCTGTTGAGCTGAGAGCCCGCTGCAGGACTCGATCCCAGAACCCTGGGATCATGATTTGAGCTGTAGGCAAAGGCTTTAACCCACTGAGCAACCCAGGCACCCCTGCCCACAGCTTTTTATTGAGGCTTTTTAGATAGGCATGAGTCACTGAATCATTGCCCTTGTGGCTCAGTCTCCAGCCCCTTCCTTTCCCAACATACTATGGCTCAAAGCCCCCCAGTCCTCCAGTCAAATGGTTGTTCTTCCTGGCCTGGCCAGTCTCCATCCTGAGTCATCCCATTAGCACAGACTAAGGGCCCTCCATGAGTCACCTCATTGGCATCGACTGTTGGGTGGGGTCCCAGGGGTTCTTCATGAGTAACAAAGACACCCTTATCTTGGGAAATTCCAAAGGTTTAGAGGTTACCTCCCAAAATTGGGAATAAAGACTCACCATAGTCCTCATTACCTCATTACATTTAGCTTAAATTGTATGGTAAGAGATACAAGTTTTCACTGCTTGCCTGTAACTGCTGCTAGATACTGTTTCACTATATCTAACAAGGAGTGATGACTAGCTCAGCATTTATTTTCTGAAAACACCAAGGTCAGCTGCTCTTCAGAAACTTTTGTTGTTTGGGCAAGGCTGCTGGATAGAGAGACAGACCAAAATAATGAAGAAACAAAAATAAACAAAGAAGTAAACAAAATTTCTGATTGAAATGAAGAAACACCATGATGAGTTGGGGTGAGGGGAAGGAAGTGAAGAAAGTTACGTTTGAGTGGGCAACATATGAACTAAGACCTGGATAGTGAAAAGGAGCCAGGATTTTGTGGATTAGAAAGAAGTCATTTTTGGACTGGGGCAGCTTGCACGATGGCCCATGAGGTACAGGGTCACTGGCAAGTGTGAGGAAATATCGAAGACCTGTGCTAAGGAGAGAAGAATGAGACACAGGTTAGAAGGGGGGTAGCTGGATCACGGAAAAGAGGTTAGATTTTAAGGACAGTGAAAAGCACTTGTGATGCTTTAAGTACTCCAATAATTTTATCTCATTCACACTTTGTAAAGATAATTTGGGGAATGGCTGACAGGGGCCCCAGGAAGCAGGGAGAGCAGGTAGGAGGCTGTCGGAGTGGCCAAAGGAGAACTCTTAGCAGCACAGTTGGAATGGGTGGTAGGGGAGTCCGTGGGACTTGGTTGTGGGTTGGATGTGGAGAGCGAGGAGGGAAGAGTCAGGTTCCCCCAGGTTGGCCTGGAGCCAAGTGCCTGTTTTTTCTACCTCACCTCAGTGCCCACTGACATGGGAAAACCACTTGACATTAAAAATGAGAGTTTTAAAACATTGAAGAGTTTTTATTTTGCTTTGTTTTATATTTTCTTATGGGAAATTTCAAACATACGCAAAAATAGAACAGTACAGCAAAACTGCCTATATCTGTCTCCCACCTCCAAAAATTATGAACTCCTCACTAGTCCTGTTTCATTTTTCTCTCTAGCTCCTTCCCATCCCTTTCCATTGGAGCATTTTGAAGAAGACCCCAGATATCATAATATTTCATTAATATTTCATATATTTCATTCTCTTTTAAATGTAGTCTGAATACTTAAAATCATCAAAAAGCCATGTTCAGTTTTTCCTGATTATCCCAAAAACTTTTAACAATTTTTAGTTCAGATCAGAGAACCAAACAAGGTCCAGATGGCGCAATTAATGTATTTCTCAGTTGTCTTCTAATCTTTACATTTCTTTCTTCCTGGTAACTGTGGAGGAGTTTCTCCATTCTCTATTTTACTGACTTCATTCTTCCTTGTGCTGGTGTTGGACTTGTTGCTGTGTCCTGTGTATTTGCTTTAGCTAAGTAATTTGTCCCTCATTTGAAAGTTTGATCTGATTGCGGTTCAGCTTTGTACAAGAATACTTAATATGTGGAGTTTCATACTTCTACCAGAAGCTACATAATGTACTGTTTCTTCTGTGTGTGATGATAGCAACCATCAGTGATCATTGCTTAAAGTCATTTCATAAGGGATTTTATTTTGCTATTTCATTTGGTCATACTCTTCATTTCTTCATTTTTTAACTGGATTACAATCATAAAGAGGCATTTTCTCTCATTAACTCCAGGTATTCTGTAGGATAAAATTTTAAAAGAGGGTGTTTGTACATATGTAAACATTTGAAGCTGATACTCACGTGTGATTTTCTTTTATGTTAAACCCAAACCATCTGATAGCAGGGTGTTGGGTTCTTCATCGTCCTTTATTGATTTTTTGGTAAAGAGAACAATTTCCCCACTATTTTAAGTATATTTCACTAAGGAAAATGTATTTTTTTTCTAACTATTCCCTGTCCCTGGTCCACATGTTCCTTTCCTTGCTTCCCACTAGTAACCCCTTGAGCATTTGGGCTGTTAAACCTTCATCTGTGGGCCCCAGGGATTACTTGAAGGGAAAATCAGTTCTTTTCCAAAAAGCAAACCAGATAAACCAGAAAAAGTAACTGGGGGAAACAGATTTTGCACAGAAAAAAAAAAAAAAGAAAAAGAAAAACTACCTCCCAAACTCCCATTTTTACCCTCAGAGTGAGAAAAGAAACTATGATATCCTTAAGAAAGGACAGGAGTTCTATAAAAAAAGGATCATTCCATGGATAAAATGTGATTCTTAAAAATGTAATAGAACAGAAAAACCCTAATCATAGTATTAGAAAATAAAGTTGAAGAAATTGTACAGAACACAGAGCAAAAATATGAAGAGATAGAAAATAAAAAGGACAGGAAGAAATAAAGATTAGAAGGTCTGTCTAGGAGATGCAATGAACAAATAGTAGGGTGCTAGGAATGAGAACAGAGACAACATAGGGAAGAAATCAGAGCAGTGTCTGAACCATATTGAAGAACAATAGAGAGCGTGAGGGGTCCCTCGCGTCAAGCAGTGCTGTCAGGAATCAGGAAGACAGCCAAAGGAGATGAGCTGAGAACAGATAACACTAGAACATGCAGGTGGTACCAAGAACTGATGATTGGCAAAGCCAAGAGCTGATGGAAGAACCGGAAGAGGCCTGGGAAGGCTAAAGAGTGATAAAACTCCTCTAAAAAGGGAGGACTTCCACAGCAAACTGTCAGATTCTCCAGATTCGGACTCTTCCTTGTCTGACCACATTTGAAAGGCAGCGGCCCCAGATTGGTCTCTGAACGTAAGAGAGACCCTCCACTGCTTGAACATAATAAGACTAAGTGCTGAGAGTGGACCCGGACTGGACTGAGTCCTCATCTCACCTGTATGGTTGGGGACTGACTGCATTTGGTTCATTAATTTCTTACCCTCATTGTATCTTATTTGTTGTGTGACTTTGTATTGTATCTTGTCCTGTGTGGCATGTATGAAGCCAGATCAAATGTGTAGGGAAGTGTCATTGAGTTTGGAGTCCCGAAGCTGTTAGAGTTGTGCACATCTTGCTTTATGAGTGAATAAAGCTGACATTGTGGAAAGACACAACTCGTACCTACACACCTTTATAGCGCACTCGGGACAGAAACTGAATGTGCTAGGTCTCCAGATGGAAGGAGCTTACCGAGCGCTCAGAGGATAAAAAGAGAGCAAGCCAGTCACCTCAGCATGTCATCAAGTCATGACAACATTACACCTCAGGACACTAAAGACAAAAAGAAGATCCTGAGAACTTCCAGAAGGAGAAATAGAACCTCCAGAAGAAGAAACTTTCATTTGAAGGAGCAAGACTCAGAA
This sequence comes from Lutra lutra, assembly GCF_902655055.1. NCBI lineage: Eukaryota > Metazoa > Chordata > Mammalia > Carnivora > Mustelidae > Lutra > Lutra lutra. Next base: position 62,577,000 of record NC_062285.1, on the reverse strand, counting down.
TAACACCAAACTCCTCAACGACAACACTGCAGGTAGAAGAAAAGAGAGCAATAACTTCAAATTTCCAAGGGGTGTGATTTCTTACTTTCCAATTCCACAGATGGCCAAGCTGTTTAAATAAGTGCGAGGAACTTTTGCCATTTAAATGTGCAAAGTAGTGGAGGTGTTGCTCCACGAAGGAAGAGGAAAACATGGCTTCAGTATACAGGGATTCCCAACGTGAGAGAAAAATGGAGAGATTCCAGGTGATAGCTCTGTGCAGGGCTAGAGAATCATTAATCTGGGTTGGAGAAGATCTGATGGGATTCATTCAAGGAGGTGAAATCAATAGACTACCTCATGTGTTTGAAAGTACTGAGAAAATTACATGTTAGGTCAAAGTCTGGGGTTGAATTGTTGGTAAGCATACAGAAAACTAAGTGGTGAACCACCGTGACAATTACTAGAACTTTCTGACCCCTTGCTGAGTATATACTTTTAACTTAGATCAAAAAGCTGAATTTTTAGAAATTGATGTTAAGAATTGGAATGTTCTTGGCAGAAAGAGAATGATCAGAATATCATATTTGAAAGAATTATTATATTTTATTCCCAGCCTTTCAGCAGGAACTTGGAGGCAGTTTTTGGTCTGGATTCAAAAATTCTTTCTGATCTTCTTGCCTCCAATATAATGTAGGTATCTCTGGAAACAATGAACTCCCTGTCATGCTAAGTATCCAAGCAGGAACTGCCTGACTAGCTCTAAATGAGGCAGAATATTTTTACTATTGGAGAGTTGGGCCAGTAACCTCTAACATTCTTTCCAGTTTTAAGTGTGGCATTTCCAGTGTGGATGGTTGATAAGAACATATCAGAGAAAGCCTAACAGCCAAGATGTTGCAAACCCATTGCCAAGCTTTTCTTTCTCAGTACTACCCTGAGCCTGTCATTGACCTACAGTTTATGAGTCAGACAGCAAAGCCCCAGTCACATAAAAATGCAACACTTGCAAGACGCCTGATTCCATGTCTGGGCCAGTCCTTCCTTACCCCCAGGGATTAGCCTACACCCAGGCCTACAACCTCTGAAGCTGACGGCGGGTTCAGCCCAGGGATGTTCCTGTCTGAAGGGAGTCTCCAGGGACTTCAGGCCTTCCTCAGAGCTTAGTCCCCACCAGGCTAAGCCCAAGGACCTCAACCCAGCCCCATACTACTGAGCCGGAAGTCTCATAGAGGTCTTTAAGGAAGCAGAGAGCTAAGTAAATTATAGTTTCTCTGGGCCAGTACTGAGCCGGGAGTGACTCAGTATCAACAACAGCAGCTCTCCCCTAACAGTCATCTCAGTGTGCTCTCCTCACCTCTCAACTCTTTCCTAGTCCTGAACTGCATCTGTCTCCCTTTCAGGAATAGACTGGTGTAGCTTCCTGCCCTACCTCCTTTCTTCCAAAGGGGCCTTCTGGACTCTTCCCCTGATCAGTTTTCACAACTTAGAGAAAATGGAAGTGCTAGATGTAAGGAATACAGCCCAGTGGATTCCTCAGTCATTGTCAGTGACTTCTCATCCGTCCTTGTATTTGTGATTTACACTAATTTATTTCTGATTTACATTACACTGGCTCCGAGGGAGTTCCCTGGACAAGCAGAAGCAAGTACCTGGGAGCAGATTGTTCATGTTCATTTGTCTCATGCATGTTACAGTCTTTTGGAGAATGTATCAGATGTGTTCATGTTTACAAAGAATGATGGTGATGTATTCTATTTGGTTACTGCGTAGCATTTTTCTTTCCTTCGCCCTGTTCTAACTGACTTTGCTTCACCAGGCTTACCAGTGATCTGTAGTTCTAGGATATGTAAAATACTCGTTTCCTAGTGGAATTTGGGGTCTTTATGAAAAGGAACATGTTTTAAGTGTGAATTGAGTAAGAGGTCTAAGCTTAAAGCCTCCAGTATTTAAAATCAGAAATTGAGGTTAGGATGAAGATGCAGAGTGGTTCGGTGTGTCTTCTAAAAACACTTTCTGTGTTTCTTCAGGAAATATTATGGAGAAAAGATTGGAATCTACTTTGCGTGGCTGGGCTACTATACTCAGATGCTCTTGCTGGCCGCAGTAGTAGGAGTGGCTTGCTTTCTCTATGGCTATTTTAATCAAAATAACTGTACGTGGAGGTGAGTTCTATTTATTCCTTGTTACCGTGATGAAAAATTTTGATGAGAGATTCAAAAATTCCCAAAATCAAAAATTTGAAAATTTTGATTAGACATACAATTATTTTCAGGGTCTTAGACAGTTTTAGTAAAAAGAAGACTCATCACAGAACACTTACTGCCTTGGAAAATATATCCCTTTTGTCCTGAGTGTAATAACTAAGTGAAGTGGAAAAATTTTTTTTTTTAGATAATGCAGCCCAGTTTCTGACAGGAATATTACCCTTAGGAAACACTCCAATTTTTAAGACAATACTGTATTTGAAAAAGAAAGGCAGTCTAGAGGGAGAATTGTCCTTGAACTTCTGCTCCCCAGAGGAATGTTCTGCTCAGGCCTACAGATGGGAGCCAAGAGCAGCTCTGATTTCTTCAAGATTTCAGAAGCAAAACTTGATAAAATTGGTATTTTTATGCTTTTATAAATGACTTTTTAATATATATTAGGAAATTGGTGTTTAGAAATTCAAGTAAACAATACTTTTGTTTTTGTTTTTGTTCTACTTTTTAAAAATTAGGCCTTACAGTGTTATGGGAAAAAAAGTAAGTGATAAACAATTAGTTTGTGCTTGGTGTTAGAATTAAAATACCAGCTACACTGTCTAAAGGGAAAAAGCATGGATGCCAGAACATTGAATTTCCCCAACACTGTTCTGAATTGTCATTATGCCTCTGCTTTTGGTAGTGTCAACCTTTAGAAGGGCTGCCACACTGAAGCAGGCATTTTCTTGTGTTCACCTGGCCTCTCTCCAGGTGTGACAGCCAGATCAAAATTTCTGGGCACCAGCTATGAACTAGCTGATGACCAGATTTTTCTAGCCCCAAGCATATCAGCCTCGCTCCCGAGGCAGGAAGCTTACATGGCAGCTCTGATGTATAGGCATAATTATCCATTCTATTTAACGGAGAATTCTGAGCATTTTGTACTCATTATGGCTTCTTAGCTAGAAAGCTGCAGATGGTCTTTGAAGTACTCTCTTCTCTTCACTGAAAATAAGAGTTCAGGGCCAGAGGCTGAATGTTGCTACCTTTTGCCTAAATTTGTCTCTCGCTTCTCCATTATTTTGTATACTGTTCCAACCAAAAAACCAAAAACCATAAAACAACATCTCAAAAATATATTTTAAAGTGCAAATAAGCATTTTTATAAGGTTCTTGCACTGTGGCTGTCCTCATTACAGGTCATTTTGTACAAACACCCTGACAGTCACGGCACATGTTTTCTACTATTTCACACAGATTAGTTTACAGAAATCTGGGGCAGGGTCTTGGGGATATACTCCCTGTGCTCAGAACTGTTGGGGCTTTAATTACTTACATTAAGTATTTTAAAAATACATGCATTTAAATATTTTCAGTTAAGTTTATTACATGCTGAGTAGATTCACAGGAATAGAAAATATATGTAAGGTCTAAGGAATAATGATCCCTCACCAGTTTAAGGAAAACAACATTACTCTTACCTGAGAAATGCTTCCCTCAGTTGCATTCCCTCACTTTCCACTTTGGAAATCAGAACTACAGTAAATTTTGATTTTTTTTTTTTATCATTCCTTTAAATAGACTGTATATATTTTTTTATCACATATATTTGTATCCCTACAAAATATATTTCATTTTGTGTGCTTTTGAAAATATGCATGTGTAAATGGATGTTACTATAGGTATTTCCTCTTTCTCAAAATCTTTTGTTTAAAGCTTATGTCCCCCTTTAAACATAACAGCTTTATTGAGCTATGATTCAGGTACCATAAAGTGTGCCCTTTCACAGAGTACAGTTGAGTGGGTTGCCTTTTCACTTTCTTGATGGTGTCCTTTGAGACACAACAGTTTTTAATTTTAATGAAGCCTAGTTTACCTAATTTTTTTCTTTGATTGCTTGTGCTTTTGGTATCGTACCTTAGAAAGCATTTTTATACAGAGTCCTAAAGATTTTATCAGTGTTTACCATCTAAAAGTTTTATAGATTTAGATCTGTGATTCATTTTTTTACCAGGTATGTATCCAGGGGTCTCGGCACCATTATTGAAATATTTCCCTATAGGATTATCTGAGCACTGTTGTCAAAAGTCATTTGGCTAGAGGTGTAAGAGTTTTTTTATGGACTCTCAATTGTTTTCCATTGATCTCTATGTCTGCCCTTTGAGCAAATACATACTATATTGATTACTGTAGCTTTGTTAGTAAGTTTTGAAGTTGAAAACTTCACACAACGTTTTCTTTTTCAAGATTGTTTTGGCCATTTTGGGTCCTTTGCATTCCATGTTAATTTTAGGATCAGCTTGTCCATTTCTGCAAAAAAGCCAGAATTGCATTAAATCTGCAGACCAATATTAAGACTTATAATCTATGAACACAGAATTTCTTCCCATTTATGTAGGTCATCTTAAATTTCTATTAATAAACTCTTTTCTAGTTCTCACTATTTAAATTTCACACTTCTTTTCTCAAATTAATTCTAAGTATTTTATTCTTTTTGATGCCATTATAAATGAAATTGCTTCCTTCATTTAATTTTTGGATTATTCATTGCTAGTGTATAGACATATAATTGCTTTTTGTGTATTGATTTTGTGTCTTATAACCTTGATGGCCTGGCTTATTAATTCTAATAGTTCTTTGATGCATTTCTTAGAATTTTAATCCAAACTGTCATGTCATCTCAAATAAAAGTAGTTTTACTTACTCCTTTCCAGTCTGGAGGCTTTTAATTTATTTTCCTTGTGTGGTTGCCATGATTAGACTCTCCAGTATAATATTAATCTTAAGAAGGAAACATTCAGTCTTTCACCAGTAAGGATAATATTTGCTATGGGTTTTTCATAAACCCATATCTATCGAGTTGAGAAGTTCCCTTCTATTCTGAGTTTTTATTTGTTACTCTGTTAAAATGACATATTACATGAATTGATTTTTGTGTGTTGAACTATCCTTGCATTCCTGGATACATCCCACTTGATGATGATTCTTTCTATATGTTACTGGATTTGCTTTGCTAGTATTTTGTTGAGGAATTTTGCATCTGTATTCATAAGAGATAATGGTCTTTAGTTTTCCTCTGACATCTTGGTATGATTTTGGTATCTGTAACATTGGTCTCATAGAGTGAATTAGGAAGTGTTCCCACTTCTTTATTTTAAGAAGGGTTTGTGAAGCATTTGTGTCGGTTCTTTAAATGGTTGATAGAATTCTCTAGTGAAGCCATCTGGGCCTAGGCATTTCTTCATGAGAATGAATTTATTTATTTATTTATTTATTTTTAAAGATTTTATTTATTTATTTGACAGACAGAGATCACAAGTAGGCAGAGAGGCAGGCAGAGAGAGAGGAAGGGAACCAGGCTCCCTGCTGAGCAGAGGGCTAATTTTTTTTAATTACTAATTCAGTCTCTTTACTTGCTATTGGTCCATTCAGATTTTCTATTTCTTCTTGAGTCAGCTTCAATTATTTACTTCTTTCTAGGAATTTATTTCATCTAGATTACTTAATTTGTTAGCATACAATTATCCATTGTATTCCCTATAATCCTTTTTATTTTTTAAGGTCAATGACAGTGTCCCTCTTATCACTTCTGAGTTTAATAATTTGAAACTTTTTTTACTTTTTCTCAATTAGTCTAGCTAGTATTTGTCAATTTTGTTGATCTTTTCAAAGAACCAACTTTTGTTTTTGCTGATTTTTCTGTCTATTCTCTATTTCTTCTTTTTTTTTTTTTCCTTTTGCCTCTCATTTGAATGCTTAATTCATTTACATTTAATGTCATTTTTTTCCTGTTTGGTCTTTTTTTCTCTATTCTTCTATTATGACTTTTTTTGTGTAAAACAGATATTTTCTAGTATACCATTTTAATTCCAGTTTGTCATTTCTTACTTTTTTGTTCTTATTTTCTTAAGTGGTTGCCCTGGAGATTGTAATTAATATCTTGTTGTAAAGCAATTTCGTTCAGTTTTAATGCCAGCTTAATTTCCAGTGTTATGCAGAAACTTTACATCAGTACTGGTCTTTTCCCTTTGTGCTCTCATTCTCATGCAAATTACATCTTTATATATTATAAGCCCATCAGCACAGTTTTATTTATTTATTTATTTTTAAAGATTTTATTTATTTATTTGAGAGAGAATGAGTGAGAGAGAGAGCCTGAGAGAGGAGAAGGTCAGAGGGAGAAGCAGACTCCCCAAGGAGCTGGGATCCTGATGCGGGACTCCATCCTGGAAGTTCAGGATCATGATCTGAGCCGAAGGCAGTTGCTCAACCAACTGAGCCACCCAGGCGCCCAGCACAGTTTTATATTATTGTTTTATGTAGTTGTCTCTTACCTCAGAAGAAAGTAATTACATACAAAAATATATTTATAATGTGTTATTTATCTGTGTAGTTACCTCTACCAAGTGCTCTTTATTTCTTTAGGTGAGTTTGAGTAACTGTCTAGTGTCCTTTGATTTAAGCCTGAAGGACTTTCTTAATGATTCTTGTGGAGCAGGTTGGCTAGCAACATGTTCTTTCAGGTTTTGTTTATCTAGGAAGGTTTTAATTTCTCCTTTTTTTTTTTTCTTTTGAAGAACAGTTTTGGTAGATATAGAATGCTTGACTGACCCATCTTTTTCTTTCTTTTTTTTTTTTTTTAAAGATTTTTATTTATTTATTTGATAGATGGCGAGAGAGGATAACAAGTAGGGGGAATGGGAGAGGCAGAAGCAGGCCTCCTGCTGTGTGACTTCACACAGTCATCACTGCTGTTTTTCATTTAGTTATTTTCCTGAACAAATTCTATAAAGTCTTTATTTTTGGTTGCATGTGACCATGAAGACTGTTTTCAGTAAGCTTAGTTGTCAGCTAATGATCGGACGGGATTTCTCTAAATGCTGGCAACCAGTCATTTTTGGAGCTCTTGCCAAGTTGCTCTGTGTGTGTCTATGAGGAATGCCTGCAGCACTTTAGCAGGCCATTTGCCTGTCTTCCTGAGCCTCTACTTCCTGCTTATGCAGAAACTCAGAGCCACTCAGAGATGAGGAATTAAGGTTTCCTCAGGTCTTTCCTGGCCACCTGCACTATCCTACACATGCTCATGGCCTTCTACAATCCTAGGCATTTATTGGAGCTTTTTAAAGCCCCCTATCAGTATCTCATTCCCCAGTGTTTCCTTTTAAGTTTCTTGATCAGCATCTTGTTGGCCCCTCCTGGTATTGCACCACAGGCAGTTGTAACGTTAGTAATTCCTCCTAATGCTTTCAGCAGACACTGTGGGGATAGGACCATTTGCACAGCACATATGAGCTCTGAGATGGGTCAAAAATGACAAATCCGAATAATGGAGCTTTTCCAGGGAGCTTTCAGACTAGTCGAATAGTGACAATTCTCCAGGGATGGGTTTTTGGTGGCTTAAGATCACTTCTGCCTCATTCAGTGGCTGCTAGGCTACCACGGTGGTGGGGCTGTTGTTTTTTAACCCCACCATTAGGCTTAGGACATGGGAATGGGAATAGGTCAAGTTAAAATGTCACAAAGCTCTCTATCTTTATGGAGATTTAGCTATTTTTACTACTCAGATTGCTGTAAGCCCTTGTTTCATTTCCAGAGTTCTACAGATGACTACAAAGGTTACTTTTCACAAATTTTGCCAGTATTTTTATGGAAGACCAGTTTTCCCAAGGTCTTTACTCAGCTATTCTAGAAGTGTTTTCCCTCCCAGTTTGCTTTTAACTGAGTTATTTCCAAGGCTAATGAATTCTGCAACTCCAGGGCCATTAACATAGGAGTCCATCTGAGAGGCTCCGCCCCCCGCCCCCCACCACCAGGGAGCAGTCTGCACCCTGTTCTAAGTTTGTTGTTTTTTCCTTATTAATTTGTAGGAGTCCTTTGAATACTCTAGTGAATAGTCCTTTGTCATGGGTTTCATGTGTTGCAAAACTTCTACCAGTTTATGGCTATTTTTTCTTCTCACTTTATGGTCTTTTAATGAAGTTCTCACTTTTATAAGATTTTGAGTAAATCAATATTTTCCTTTGCTTTTTATTTCCTCATTAGTGGAGTTTCTCCTTACCCCAATGTTATCTAAATAGCCTCAACAAGTTCCTTCTGCTGCATTCCCATTTTCCACTTGGAGTTTGTTTGTATGTAAAAGGCTTTAGGAGTTCAATTTCACATTTTTCCGTAAGGATATTTGATTGCAGCAAATGTCACTTCTCACTTTACTAATTTGCTGGACCAGCCCTCTCCTAAGTCAGTTGCTGTATATGCAGAGGTCTCTTCATAAACTCTGTGTTTTTTCTTGCTCAGTTCCTTCTTCTGCCAACAACCTCTTGTTCTTGAGGAATGTCTTGAATGGTCTGACCATTTTGCTCTTTTATTGAATTTATGGCTCAAATGAAGGAGAAATGACATCTTCATAGATTGATTCTTCCAAATTATGAATATGATAATGTATCCATTAGATCTTAACTCTTTCAGAACAGTTTTATCATTTCCTCTATAAAGCTTATACATCTGAAATTTGATTTATCGCTAGGCTCTTTATTTTTCTTAAGCTATGGAAAATGGTATTTTTAAAAATTAATTTCTGGGGCGCCTGGGTGGCTCAGTTGGTTGAGACCTTTGCCTTAGGCTCAGGTCATGGTCTCAGAGTCCTGGGATCGAGCCCCGCATCGGGCTCTCTGCTTGGCGGGGAGCCTGCTTCCTCCTCTCTCTCTGCCTGCCTCTCTGCCTACTTGTGATCTCTGTCAGATGGATGGATAAAATCTTAAAAAAAAAAAATTAATTTCTAATTATTGCAGATCTATAGGGGCACAATTCCTTTTTCTGACTCTATGCATATTTTGTATACGGATTCTGTGTTCAGCATCCTTTGTTTCTCTTGACTTACTATGCTGGCAAGGCCCCTCCAACTGAAAAGAAGTAGTGATAACAAGATACTTTACCCTGATCTAAAGGAAATACTTTAGCATTTTACCATTAAGTATAATTTTTTTATAGGTTTAATGTAGCAAGGTTTTGTTAGGTTAAGGAGGTTCAATTCCTTTCCTAGTTTTTATAAGAATTTAGTTATTTTCTTATCACAAATGGATGTGTGATTTTATGATGCTGCTAGAAACGAAGTCCTAGTCATTAAAACATTTTTAAATTTTATTTTTCTTTGTCCTTTAGCAAAGAAGTTTGTTCTCCTGATATTGGTGGCAAGATCATCATGTGTCCTCAGTGTGATAAACATTGTTCATTCTGGAATCTCAGTATTACTTGCGAGTCCTCAAAGGTAATTTTTGTTACTCCAAACATTTGCAAATAATGAAAGATTTTTTTTTCTTCGAATAATTTTAGTACAGCCTGGAATTATTTTTTTTCTGCAAAATTCAGAAAGGTAATTTTCAAATAAACCTCCAAACATTCTGAAAGGTAGACGTAAAATGTATGTGTTTATTCCTCTTGTACAAATAATAAATTGAGATGAAAAGCCTTATCTAAAATCTTCAGGTGGGTCAGTAAAGAACTACAGAATTGAACTGTTAGAGTATTTGAAGTAATCAAAGCAGAAATCTCAAAACCAGCTTATCTCATGAATACTGTTGAATAGGTTTACTTGCTATAAATCTTTTCCTTATTTCAAGTGAGTAGAAACCTGATATTTGTACTTACGTTTTTCCACTTTCAAGGTGTGCTGAAACTATGTTTGGTTTTTTAAAAGCCTTGGTCATCAGATTTAGGCTGTGTCTATGAATATGCATAAGAAAGGCTTTGTATATAAATGATAATAGATATTCACTTTGTCCCAGAACATTCCCAAAAAATACATCTGGCTCCCTTAAGCATGCTGATGATCTTGAGCTATATGACTTGTTACAACCCAGGAGGTTTAGGACAAGTACTGAGAGGAGAGGTAGCTTCCTGAAAGGCATGCCACAAACTCTGACTGGAAAGAAAGGTGGTCATCTTACTTTGGAGAATTTTCCTGACAACTTTGACCTACTGTTTTCCCATGTTGTGATCTTTTCTCTGTCCCCTTGTTCCACCATGAAAGTTTAGGAATCTTTAAATGACTTTAGAATATTCTAACCTGCTCCATCTAAGTCTTATTTAAACCAAATACATTCCTCTTATAATGATGTTACTTAGAACTTATATTTTAAAAGATCCTTGAACTTACTACTTTTGACATAACAACCCTGTGAGGGAGGCGAAACAGGTACTCCCTCCATTTTACAGATTGAAACCCTGCGGGTCCGAGAGTTTAAATAATTTGCTCAAGGTCACCCACCTAGTAACTGATGAAGCCAGAAATCGACAGCCAATCTGTGTTTCTTGCCATTACTGTGTTCCTCACCAGCTGACGGTAGTAGCAGCCATTCACTCACAAATTGAGCACTGTGTTTGAAAAATGTTCTGCTACTTAATTAAGATGATTGCAGGGTATTGTCGACACATGGATTTTTACTCTTAATTTATGAATTAAAGTAGATTTCATTGCCTCTCCCCCAGAAACCAACACAAATTCTAGACTATAAAAATCTGTCATAAATCACATAAAGTAAAGGACTGGAAACTAGCAAGAGGGAAGCTGCCTTCCAGTGATGTTGACTCATAAAGGTCACTGGTTAGTGCATATCCCTGGACACCGGGGTTAAGGCAAATGCCAGTGATAATACCAGAGGCAAACTCTACTCCACAAACTGTAATTGGAAATTTCATTTTCCTTAAGAAATTCTCTCTCAAATACGAGACCCCCATCTCACCTCACAGTTCTTCTTTTCCACCGACCCATCCTTAAACATGTGACTTTCAAAGTATGTCCCTATCTACATTTTTTTTCACTGTTTTGGAAAAAATGAATCCTTTATCCTAATTTCCTAAAGACTCCTTTGAATCGTAGAGTGATTTATTCTTTCATATGCCTCCTTCCCTTTGTAAGAGAATTACATTTTAAAAAAATTTTAAAAAGGAAAAAAAGCAGCGTTCCATGTCTTTCTGTTGGTTAATTCAATAATTTCTTCATTTACACATTTATGTATACATTTCTGCCTCTTTCTTTTGGAAAGAGAGTATTCACTGATGGACATGAATGCTAAAAGGGTTAATAAAGTAGAAATGGCAAATCATGATCAAGGAAATGAGGGAACAGTTATGGAAATAATCAGGATTAATGTTGTTTTTGTGACTGAGCATTAAATAAGGTTCTTACTTTTTGACTGGCAAGATGAAAGGGAAATGTGGTAACTTAAAATATTTTGTTCTCAGAAAACATTGTTATAAAATTTTGGTTTTATTCCTTTGGAGGAAGAAACACAACAAATGGTCACTTTTCTAGATTTTCATTGGTTCCTCTGGTTTCCTGCATATGCAGCCTTCTCTTTTCTTTCCTGTTCCCTGTGATTAGAGCAGGATGCTGAGTGGGGCTGCTCTCAGCTGTGTTTCCCCATCTCTGCCCTCCAGCCAAGCAAACTAAGCTAAGCTTTTTACCAAGAAAGCCCCTTGCTCACCTTCTTCCCCAATTCCTGCTTATGGGGTACGTAGAGAAGCCAGCCATCTTGGTCTCTCTGCTGAGTCCTCAATCTTCATAAATGTGGCAAAAATGGTAACTTCCTCCAGACCACCTGACTCCATCTTGTAGGAGCTCAAGGCACATCCTTTACCTTGAGCCAGGCAACTGGGGTGGTCTTGGCACTAATGGTAAACCTTTTTCTTGCTGCTCCTTTTTATTTTTTTTCTTTCACACTGATAGATAAGCATCCACTGGCTTTTTCTCAACATGGTAGGGCTAAGAATTCATAGGTAGGGTTTTTTCTTTCTAGAGTAGGTACTCAGGGGGGTCAGAGCAAGTAGGGAGGTATCAGATAGAGGCTTGCAATGATTCCTAGGAGAAGTGTTAGACAGAATTTTCAGTAATAGCATAATAACACATGGCACGGTTCTGCATAGGACTTTCCTTACAGTAATTTTCACTGAGGGATGAGGCATAACATTAAATGAAAGCTTTTGGTTTCATAAGAGTCCAGGCTGGAAGATTTGAAATATTGGTCCATGGAATTCTAGGACTAGAGGATTAGGTGGGGGGCAGTGTTCCCCAGACTGGCCACTCACTTATTAATTCTGTCTTCCTTGAGCTAATTTTTGAGAGAAATAGTTGGATCATAGTTTGGGATTGTATTTTCTGATCAGCTCCAGATAGAGGATTGAAGAGCACTTATATGCTTTGGAAAACACTTGTACATGTGTTATTTGTACACATGTACACTTGTACATGTACTTGTACATGTGATATTCTTTTATGGCTAAGTGGATATTCTTTTATGAAAATAATATTTTCACATAGGTGAAAGTTTACCAAATTTATATCAGTATATAAAGGGTAACCAACAAAGTTACCTAAAACAAAGTTTTCTTTAGAAGCAACTTTGAATTTTTTTTAGCAATTGAAAAGTTTTTTTTTTTATCCTATACCTTCTTTTTGTACACTGTCTTCTTTACTCTTTGTATGATCTGTGTGATCTATCATAAAATTGATATTCTACATGTTTGCCACTTTTTCCAGTACCTTTATATTTTACAGATTTTTTTTTAGGATTTTTAAAATGCTCACTAGAGGAAAAATTAGTAACTAAAGATTTTCTGGGAATCCCAAATGGGAGATGAGAGATGGGTTATTTATTTATATACTAGCAAAAAAATGAAATTTAGCAGAACTAGTGGATAAAAGCCTTCTTTGTACAGGTGTGTCATTGATTCATTCATGGTTGTACCCATAGTAAGGTTAGCAACAGCCCCTGTCTTACCTAAGTTAATGGTAGCCTCTGTCATTAATGGTAGAAAAGCCATCACTGGGGTTTGGGGAAACAGAGCTCTCCTTGGGCAAAACCATCTCAGAATAAACCACAGCCTTATGCTCTTCTTAGCAAGAAAAGCAAGAATTCAGTAACTTACCCTCTGACCAGGATGAGATGATGATAAGATGCAAATTGTAAGTCCAAAAGTTGCTTAAAGTCCCTTGTATTTGTAGAGCTATAGTACTTACAAGTTCACTATGACAGCTTATAAGAAGAGCCCATCATTCAAAGGTCTGATAGAGACTTTAAACCGGATGGAATCTTGGCAGCTATGCCAATTGCTTTATCACGAAATGGAAGGATTCCATTGGAAAATGCACTGTGGTAAATACAGCACAGGCTGTTTGCTTTCAAAACAACAAGAAATCCCATCTCCAAATTTGTAGTAGATACGGTGATTGTTAAACTAGGTATCAGCTTTAAAAGAAATTCAGACTGTAGAATACACAAAGTATTGCATATTTGCTAAATGCTAGTGAGTAGAAAACATGACTTAGTTATATGTCATTATTTTCCAGAAATTGTGCATCTTTGACAGTTTTGGAACCCTAGTGTTTGCAGTATTTATGGGAATATGGGGTAAGTTACTTTACTTTTTTTTTTCAGTTTACTTTTGCATCTTAACACTAAAAAAAAAAACAAAAACCCAAAAAACACTGGAGATCATACAATCAGCTAACTTAATACCATTTCATAGTTTGATATATGCTATCAAAGTAACCCAGTTTTAGGACTTTGGATTGCCTAAGCTTCAGCTCCCTTAGAACTCAATTTATAATCCGTAAGTCCATTTTATGAGTTACCACATTAAAAAAACTCCTTCAAAATATGGTTGCTTAAAACACACATTCTCATGACTCTGCATCAGCTGAGATCCAGTCATGTGCTGGCTCAGCTGATGTAGGCAGTGAGCCCACAGCTTCACTGAGGGAGATGGTCTGGCGGTCGCCAGGCTGCTTTGGTCTACGGGGCTCACCTGGGCTGCCTCATCTTGCTTCTACATGATGCCCTATCCTCCAGTGAGCTAGTCCAGGATTCTTCACATGGTGGTTTTAGGCTTCCAAAGAGAAGCAAGAGAGGACAAGCCCCAATGCGCAGTTTTTGAGCCTGTGTTTGCATCAAGTTTGTAAATGTCCCATCAGCCAAAGTAGGTCATGGCCAAGCCAGCAACAATGTGAGGAGGTGGGAGGACTACCCAGGGGCTTAGATGCAGGGAGGCATGGTTCATTGGGAGCCATTATTGGAACAGTCCCCACAGCTGTGGTCCACCTTGACTTACATGGGGTTGGGGTTCAGGTGAAGCCATACAGGAATTACAGGTAAGCTTTCTTCTTTATATTCTTTTATATGAGCAAGTATTTATTAAGTTATGTATTCTTTTTTTTTTTTTTAAAAGATTTTATTTATTTATTTATTTATTTATTTTTTTTTTTTAAAGATTTTATTTATTTATTTGACAGAGAGAGATCACAAGTAGGCAGAGAGGCAGGCAGAGAGAGAGGAAGGGAAGCAAAGCAGGCTCCCTGCTGAGCAGAGAGCCCGATGCGGGACTCGATCCCAGGACCCCGAGATCATGACCTGAGCCGAAGGCAGCGGCTTAACCCACTGAGCCACCCAGGTGCCCCGTGTTATGTATTATTCTTATAATAGTAAATAATAAATTCTGTTTAATAAGTAAAACAGATATAGTCCTAAAAATATATATATATATTTTATTTATATTTATATTATTTTATTATTTTATATTATATATATTTAATATTTATATTATTTTTATAAATATTTATAAATATTTATATTATATATATATTTAAATTATATTATTTTATTTTATTTATATTTATATTTATATTTTATTTATTTGACAGAGAGTGAGAAAGGGAACACAAGCAAGGGGAGTAGGAGAGGGAGAAGCAGACTTCCCACAGAGCAGGGAACCTGATTCAGGGCTCGATCCTAGGACTCTGGGATCATGACCTGAGCGGAAGGCAGATGCTTAACGGCTGAGCCACCCAAGCACCTCCCAAAAATATAATTCGTATGTGGATGTTTTAACACTATAGTTATATTATTTACTTTGAATAGCATCATTGTAATGAGGCAATTGTCATTTTTTTCTAAGTGCAAATATTTAAATGTTAATGTAAGCATTCTACCGTAGAAGAAAAGAATTCCATTTTCAAAAACAAATTCTTTCCAATTTTACTGTGTAAATTAAGGGGGAAATAGAGCTCAGGTTGTAGCTAGTTGGGGGAAAAAAGTGACTCAGATCTCTTACTCTTGAGAAGACAGCACGTGAACGCGAGTATCTCACAGTGCTTTTCACGTGTCCTTGAGAGTGTTTCCTTTTGCAGTAGCTGTGCCTGTTAGAAGTCACCAGATGGATCACAGAATAGACGATCCAACTGTTCTGGACAATTCTTAGAGATTAGTTGCCAGTCCTCGATAAAGAGAACTTTAGGATGGACAAACCTATCTACAAAGTTACTGTCTTTTGCATATTCAACATGTTGTGGCTAGAGACCAAACACTAGCTAATATTTGACCTGTAGAAGAATAAAGATCAAATTCGAGGATTAAAATCCTCTGTACTCCTCTATTATAAAATATGTTATTCCCCACCCCGTGTCCCTCCTCCATCCCCCCATAAGAGCACAGGTACTGAACACATGGGTGGTGCTCGCTTTACCTATTATCCTAACCTTTGGCTTAGCACTGATTTGTAATGTACAAAACTCTGACACATCTGTTGAACTCCATATACTAATGGATGTTGACAGCCCTAATTTAGAAATACATTTTTTTAAGATTTTATTTATGCACTTTAGAGATAGAGCACAAGCAGGGGGGAGGAGCAGAAGGAAAAGGACAAGCAGATTTCCTCAGTGTGCAGTGACCCCGACCCAGGGCTTGATCCCATGACCCTGTGATCACAACCTGAGCTGAAATCAAGAGTCAGATGCCACCAGGCACCCTGAAAACATTTTATTATTATTATTTTTAAAGATTTTATTTATTTATTTGATAGAGGGACAGCAAGAGAGGGAACACAAGCAGGGGAAGTGGCAGGCAGAGGGAGAAGGAGAAGGAGGCTTCCCACTGAGCAGGGAGCCTGACATGGGCCTGGATCTCGGGACCACAACCTGAGCCAAAGGCAGATGCCCAACCAACTGAGCCACCCAGGCCCCCGAAAACATTTTAAATAAATCAAAAATATAAACTAATTTTGGCACTGGAAAGACAAACCTGCCATTTCCCAGCTAACCTTGCTTTCTGTGATAACTAACTATACTGGGTTTATTGAACTGACTTAAGCATATTGAGCTGATTTTATGTCATCAGATTTTAGAAGGCAGAAAACATTTCAACACTGCTTGTAGCGCTGTATGTATATCTTTAAGGATATGTATGTATGATGAAGTCCTTATTTTAAGTGTCTTATATTGCCTTTCCTGCTACGTCTGCGTTATGAGTACCACTGCTCTGAACCTTGTTATAGAACATCAGAAATTGCAGAACCAAAGAGGCGGGAGGACCATGTGAAGTCTTTTATTTCACCACCATTCATAGTCTTTTTTTTTTTTTTTTTAAGATTTTATTTATTTATTTGACAGAGAGATCACAAGTAGGCAGAGAGGCAGGCAGAGAGAGGGTTGGGGAAGCAGGCTCCCCGCGGAGCAGAGAGCCCAATGCAGGACTTGATCCCAGGACCCTGAGATCATGACCTGAGCCAAAGGCAGAGGCTTAACCCACTGAGCCACCCAGGCGCCCCTCCACCATTCATAGTCTAGTAGCATCTCTTTTGTCCCCAGATCTATTTGAGTATTTTTACTATGTTTCTGTTCCCTAGGAATTATAAAAGTTGAAGGTCGAAAACCTTTTGTAATAAATGTAGTACGTATCCTGTACTTACCTGAATAATGTCTACCCTTTCAGGCCCCGCCAGGCCACACATTCATACTGACTCAAGTCCTAAACACCAACCCAAGGCTAAAGTGCCAGTTCTTAGCATATACCCTTCTCCGTTCTCCTTGTTGCTTCGTACCTCCTTCTGCTGGATTCTCCCTGGCTCCAGGTTCTTGGTGGGATGGCTCCATTTTTAATGTTCACCTTTGAGTTCTAGGCTGGGCCTCGTGATTTCCAGAAAAACACCAGATACTTGGCTTAGGGGGAGCTAGGGAATTGGGAAGGCAGTCCCCTAACCAGCTACACTTGGAGATCACCGAACTGCTTTTGCCGGTTAGTTCCAGAACTACACTTCTCCCGCTGCATGCACACCAGCAAAATAACAAAGCTCCTGCAACTGCCTCTGCCTCCATTCAGCCCTGCTTCTGGTTTAAGTGACACACACATGCACCTGACGGGCATTTTATAAAATCACACCAGGAACCTGCACAGCAAGAGTCTGAAAAAATGTATTATTTTTTTTTAACCTGGTCTTTTAGTGTAGAAGTTGGAATAAAGGCTGAGCTAGTTCATCTGCCCTACTCAGCTTTGTGACTAAAGAGGTCTGAATGGTTTCAAGGCCCAGTAAAGTGGCCTGGCTCTCCAGCAGCAAACTTAGAGCAGCTGGAACGCTACCATGGGCTCGTGTGTGCGCCTTGTCCTTGGACGGTGCTGGATATAACCACCCACGCTGTAGATGGCGGTCTTCTTCATGTGATGCAGCCTTCTTTTAGATGTAATGACACCATGATTGAGAGGACAAGCTGTTCTTGATTCCCAACGTCCCAGGCAGCTTTCCCTCTCCTCTCATTACATGTTGATGTAAGAGTCCTAACTGGGTCTCTCTAATCAACACGAGCCTCATGGTGTGTGGTTTGCCAGAGAACATAAGGGCAGTGCTCCCCACCAGAGCAGGGAAAGATCAAAAGACACAGAACAGGAAACTCCGGTCTGACATGGCACCCGGTCACCCTAGTTCCTGGTGCCCTCGGGGTGGGACACTGAGCCACGTGAGTCAGCAGTGATATTGTCCAGCAACATTCTAAAACCACGGGTGGTCATGATACACAACGTGCACCCAGCAAAGTAGTACCCAAGGTTTTGTAGACCTCCCCTTCCAATACCCCGTTACGCCTCGCAGCAGGAGGCTTGAGGAAGTACCCCGTGGTGAGTAAGCACAGCTTGCGCTCTGCAGCCAGAAGGCCCGGCCTCCAGCACTGTCATCTCGGGCAGGTATTTAAACCTTTCTGTGCCTCCCTCTCTCTGTGTGTCTGAAATGAGGAGAGTAATAGCAGTTGCCGCTGAGGGGTGGGAGGGCTTTTATACAGATGATGCCATTAAGCTGGCAACAGCCCCGTGAGGTGGGTCCCCCTGCCCCTGTGTCGCAGAATGGGAAATGGGCTCAGCACGTTGGAACATGTCGACCAGGAGTCACATCTAATAATCGTTGGAACCAGGATTTGACCTCAATTCCAACACCCAGCTTATTTCCACTCTCACTCATCGTTACTGGAAAATGAGTAAAGTCACAACCAAAGCTGCTGGGAAGTGAGTGCTTTATATTTCAGCTCTCTTGGCCATTGGGGAGCGCAGAGTTCCTGCTGCTCACAGCCCCGTCCCAGGAGGTCCTCCTGTGTCTCTGGCTGTCCTCAGGCAGTCATCCTCAGGCGTTCTGCAGTATGGCTGGCCAGCCTCTCTCTACTCTCTCCTCTTGTAGTTCTCAACCCTGATAGTAGACCTTTTAAGCAAAAACAAAACATAGTGCTTATGCCTCATTCTAGTCTAGTAAAGTCAGAAACTCAGGAGTGTTGTCTGGGCTCAGTGTTTTGTTTTGTTTTTTTTTTAAAGCTCAAGTGCTTTTCATGTGCAGCCACACTGAGAACTATCCCTCTACACCTCATTTAATGATCTCATCTGCTCACAGCCTCAGTTAATGCTTTATAAAGTTTCCAGCTTAGCCTAGATTTTTTTCCCAAGTTCTAGATGTTTACCTACCTACTGGACGTCTCTCCTATGGCCCAGAGGCACCTGATTAGAACCAAACCTGTTGACTTCACTCCTATTACTGCCCTTCTTATTGTGGATAATGACCCTAGAATTTAGGGCATCACCTCACTTTAGCCAGAAACACGATTGGCATCCTAGACCTCTCCCTCCCCTTTATACCTCTGCATCTGACCATCCTACCTGCCAAACATGCTGTGTTCTCTCTCCTCCCCACCCAAGCAGCCTTATCATGTACCTGCTGGCAGGTCTCCCTGCCTCTAGTCTCTCTAGAACTCCTTCAGTGTCCCCTCTACCTTGAAGTTACAAAAGGGTCACTTAAGGCATGGAGTCCTTTGTGACGTGCCCCTGCTCTCTCTCCACCGGCTGCCCTACATTCCTCACGACACTGTACACTCACTTCCAGATATTTGCTGTTTCTGGAAAGTATCTGATTCTCTGGCTTCCTTGCCTTTGTATGTGTGGCTCCTTCAGGGGAGGTGACCTTAATGTCCCAACTTCACCTGATCAGCTCTAAGTCAGTCATCTGCAGTGGTCCCCTCCTCTGGGAGAACCTCGGCCACACGTTGGTCACATATTCTGGCTCTGCGCTCCCAGAGCCACCTGTGCTTACTTTGATGGGAACCCTCACTAGTCTGCTGTAGCTGTCATGTCACCATAATTCCTGCACATTTAGGAACTCCTTGAATCAGGCCTGTGTCTTTTCTCCTTATGGTCAGCACATAAAAGTACTTGGGTGTGGAACAGTGGTAAATCCAGAATTTTCTGTCTAGGAAAGGCGTAGGGGTACCAGTCTGATCGAAAGAAGGGTTGAAGGGATTTACCCTCAGACTACATTTTCCATCACTACTTGATGTTGTTTCTATTTAGTATTTTAAGTTCCAAACTTTGAAAGATAGTAAAGATTTTTAAAAATAGTTTCATTCATACTTCACACAAGGTTGAGAAAAATATCAGATTTCCATATTTAAGAATAGTCTTTTAATTTAGGGTGGCTTGGGTGGTGGTAAGTAGAGATTTGAGGACTACTCAGGTGCTCCCCGTCAGGCCCTCAAGAAAGAAAAGGGGGATGTAGGTATGAACAGGCTGAAGGATGGGCGGACCATAAACTGATTCTTGAATTACTGTAGTTATTTGTGGGTTTTTTGGTGGGCAATAAAGTGCTATAGCAGATGCCTTTTTTTTTTTAAGATTTTATTTTATTTTATTTTATTTGATAGAGATCACAAGTAGGCATAGAGGCAGGCAGAGAGAGAGGGGGAAGCAGGCTCCTGCTGAGCAGAGAGCCCAATTCGGGGCTCGATCCCAGGACCCTGAGATCATGACCTGAGCCGAAGGCAGAGGCTTTAACCCACTGAGCCACCCAGGTGCCCCTCAGATCCCTTACATTATATAACTTGTGTTATATAATGTAACTATTATAATCACTTAACTCCCCTCTTTTAAACATTAGTGTCCCCTGTAAATTAGACTTTACTGTGTATAAAAGTGTTATGGGTAATTATAATCATTAATAATCTGGTACAGATTTCTGAAACCTCAGTCACTGATGAACCACATGCTCCTGTTCTCTCCCCGTTAGTCACCTTGTTTTTGGAGTTTTGGAAGCGGCGCCAGGCGGAACTCGAGTACGAGTGGGACACAGTCGAGTTACAGCAGGAAGAGCAGCCCCGGCCAGAATACGAAGCACAGTGTACTCACGTGGTGATCAATGAGATCACTCAGGTAAAGAGAACGTTAGGTAGATGCGGCTTAGTCTGTGTACACGGTGGTTCTCAGCTGTGGTGTGCACTGAGATCACCTGGGGGCCTTGGAAAGTCTCGATGCGTAGGTCCCATCACTGTATACTCTGGTGGTCCTTAGTGGCCTGGGGTCTGTCCTGGGCACAGGGATTTTGTAAAGTTTCTCTGGCGATTGTAATATGTAGCTGAGGTGAAGAAGTATTGCTTAGAACAGTGGACATAGGAGATAAATGTGACGCCTTCTTTCATAATAAAAGTAAAATTGGGGAAAAGAAAATTAGACTGCAATAGAAATGTAGAAAAAAAAGATGCACTGGTCTGTGTCCTTTCTTTCATATCAATAAAAAATGCAAACGAGAAAAATTAGACTCTATGACATCGTTGTATAAGGAAGGACACATTGGATTTTATAGTTGATTTCTGACAACCCCTTTTCCATCCACACCATCCCGCTGCCCTCTGTGCTGCTCTAAGCTTCCGGGACTGCTCCACCTTTTGGTTGGGATGGTCACAAGATTGTGCAGCTCTCTTCCAAAAGTTGGAGAAAGGGTAAAGGGAGAAGGGAAACATTCATTGAAGTCCAACTATGTTTAGGCCTGTGCTCGGCATTTTATATAATTGGAAAGGAAGATTTGCTTCTGCTACTGCTGCTGCAAAAATAAAAAAATGAAACTGTATCTCTCTACATATATATTCCAAAGCCAATGAAAGGTAATTTTTGAATCATCTGCATTATTGCTCCTTTCCATCAACACAGAAAATGTAGAGCTGATTATACTTGCAGTCATCAGCATAAGGACAGTCAATCCAGAATAATAATTCTTGGAAAGCAAATGCTTTTACCAAGAGCATCAGAAAATGTCCCTAAGTATAGATTTTATAAATTGAACCACAGATTTATAGAATGCCAACCCTAAAAGGGACTGGAGGGAGCAGTTCAACCTCCTCATTTTACAAATGGAAAAAAATGAGGTTCAATTTTCAACAGAAGGTGATATTTGTCTTTTACAATGTAACAAGCTTCAAATAATTCCCATTATGTATCGTTCTCACTGTTTTCTATGGAAGATGATGAGGTCAAACCATGTGTTGCTGGAAGACTATACATTCAGAAATGAAAGAAACTTAGATAAAATTTGATGCTGAAAACGTCTTTTAAATACTTTTAAAAAAAGGTTATAATATTGGCATCATAGAAAAAGTACTAAAGAAAAGAAAACTTAGTATTTAAAATTGCCAGCGAGTAAGTTAAATTTCCATTGAAACATTGCTTGTTAAAAAATTGAAGATGAAGGTTCATTTTTCTTTCTCTTTTTTCTTCATGTTCCTTTTGTTGCTAATGCACCCTCCATTGGTTTAGTGTGGAAATGAAGTGGTGGGAATGAGACGGCGTGCAAACCAAACACAACAATTTACTAGCTGAGTGGTCTTTGACAAATGATCTAACTTATCTATGCCAGAGTTTCTTCAGCTATAAAAATGGGAATAATAGAGTTGCTTCCTCACACAGTGTAGTAAGGGTTAATTGAATTAATGGGTAGAACCTACTTAGAATAGTACCTGGCATAGAGTAAATGTCATGGAAGTATTTGTAGCTATTATTATGCCACAGGTGCTCATATAATCCAGGTAAATCTTGAGAAGTATTGTTCTCTTCTCTTAAAAATTAAATGTATTCTTATGGGCCATGGAAACTCTGAAAATTCATAGCTATACCAAATTAATATATAAAGCTCATCCAAGAAGCACATAATAGATAACCTAGTATTTGCAGACACCCGTGAGACTTCCTGTCCTGCCCTGGCTCTATGCTGTCGTTGCTGCCATGGCTAACATCTCCAAGGAGCTCAGGAATGTAGCTCTACAACTTAGCATTGTCACATACCCAGGCTCCTGAGCTCAGGTCATGGCAGACAAACATTTCATCATTCATGCTTGCATTTTCAAAAAACATTAAAATGAGCCCTGCAGTTGCCTTGTTGTGCATGTGTTTGAAATTAACAACAACAACAAAAAATGCAATTCTGGGGAAGGGGGTTATGTTTGGACACAAATTTTTCCAAAAATTAAGCCTAAGATTTAGAGACCAGTCAGGAGGAAAAAAATCATTTCACCAGGGTCCTCCTTTGATTGACTAGACTTTTTCTTTTCTTTTCTTTTCTTTTCTTTTCTTTTCTTTTCTTTTCTTTTCTTTTCTTTTCTTTTTTCTTTTCTTTTCTTTTTTCTTTTCTTTTCTTTTCCTTTTCTATTCTATTCTTTTCTTTTTTTTTTTCTTTCAGGAACAAGAGCGTGTTCCCTTCACTACCTGGGGAAAATGTGTCCGTATAACCCTCTGTGCAAGTGCTGTCTTCTTCTGGGTAAGTCTGTCACATACGTTTTAATATCTAATTGTAAATATCCAGGAAACTCAAGGCAAGTTGGAAACCATGTGGTCTCATAGAATTGTTTCCGGAGAACCACTCAGCCACCACATGGAGCAGCTCTCAGTATCTATCCACTCACGGTGGCTCTTCCAGTTCCTTTCACCTCCTTGATTTAAATCAGATGAGTGGGTCCAGATTTCCCAGTTTCTGGTGAAGAGACCAAGTGGGATGCATTAGGAATTTTAAAATTTTCTGACAGGAGCAACTAAAATACAATGTCAAGGAATAGCCTTAAAAAGATAATAGGAACTATCAAAGAAAACATAAAAACTACTGAAAGATATAAAAGAAGACTGAAACAAATGATTATAGATAAAAAAAATAATATTTCTAAAATGTCAGGACTTATCACATTAATTTGGGGTTTATTATTAATAAAGTCATATTAGTAATATAATCATTAGTAATATATTGAGAGTTTTATTGGCTCAAGAATAGCGAAATTAGAAGAGGATGTGAAGCCCAGATATAGGCCCTCATATCAGTAATAATTTAGTATATGAGAAGGGAGGCTTTGTAACTCATGGAATAAGTGAAGATTATTTAATAAATGGCAATGGAGGGCCACCTGGGTGGCTCAGTGGGGTAAGCCTCTGCCTTCGGCTTGGGTCATGATCCCAGGGTCCTGGGATCGAGTCCCACATCAGGCTCTCTGCTCAGCGGGGAGCCTGCCTCCCTTCCTCTCTCTCTGCCTGCCTCTCTGCCTGCTTGTGATCTCTGTCTGTCAAATAAATAAATAAAATATTTTTAAAAAATAAATAAATAAATGGCAATGGAATACTTGTTAGCTCTTAGAAAAAAAATAGAGATTAAAACCATACTGTGAATACATATTGTAATTCCAGAAATATTCGGAAGGTAACATCACAAACTGGAAATAAATATTGATGAACATGCAATTTTTGCATTAAAAAAAACTTCCTAAACATCACAGCAGTGAAAGAAGTTTCAGAGGAAAATCTACAGATTCCCACACATTGGTATCATTCTAAGCTTAAACAAAACGGATGAAATTTTTGTTAACAATGAGGGCAAAGGGTTAACACCTTCAATACATAAGAAGTCCGGATCACTTGTAAGGTAACACTAAAGATCTCAAAAGCTAAGGAGGCAGAGAACAGGAATACCCTTTCACAAAAGGAAAAATACCCTGGCAAATGTCAGATGTCAATACTAATTAAATCAGTGCCCATTTAAATGAGATACAGTGTTTCACCTCTCACCTGAGAAGGCTCATTGTTGGTCAGGTGCAGTGATCAGCTACTTTCCTACTTAAGAGTGTGAGAATTTTAAGCTGCCCTGGTCTTCTTAAAAAGCAGTTTGCTGGTAAGTATCATGAGTCACAGATATTCATGTGCTTTAATCTACTAATTCAGCTTTTAAAAACCTTTAATAAGGAGGTATTTCAAAATGGTAAGAAAAGATTTAGTCACATGTATTTATTACAAATATACACATTTATTTATGTGGTTTATTTATATGCATTATTATATATAAAAAATATCTCAGCCAAAATATCCTACATCTAATCCTTCATACAATTGAATATGGTATAACCATGAGAAAGTATGTCCATGAAAATATTTATTACATGTAAAAATGTTATGGTTTTGAAAGGCTTAAGAAAAGGATAAATATGTAAATGATCTTTAATATGCAAATAATGCATAATTCTGAAGGAATTGTGCCTACATATAGATGGTACATACATTTTTTTCTATTTTTCTTTTTTCTTTATTTTTATAGTTAGGAGTCATTCAGTTGTAGGTGATAGAAAATCAATCTTCATTTGATTTAAACAACAAAATGAGAGTGGGTGGCATTTAGCATTTATTGGTTCCTGTAGCTAAAACTCCCAGGTCTGAGGTATGGCTTCCATGAAGGGTAGATAATTGCAGCCCAGATGACATCCTGGGCTGTGTGTTTTGTTCTGCCTTCATTCTGTGTCCAGTGGTCTCCTGGCTCGGTGGTTTTGGGCACTACCTTATGATCTCAGAATGGCTGCAGGATTCCAGATCTCACATCACATGCAAGCCAAGAGTTTTCTGTTAGCAGCTTCCTCTTGACAGAGCAAGTTTCTCTTCCCCATAGACACTAGCAGATCTCTCCTCACATCCCACTGGCTCTTATTAAGTTATTTGTCAGGCCTTGAATCATTGGTGAGGCCAGAAGGATGAGATACCTATTTGTCTCAAACCAGTCAGGATGTACCTGTAAAGGCGGGGGAGCAGGGGTACAATCCAGTGCAAACCGCAGGACTGAAAATGAAGGAGAGTTCATTCCGCCAAAGCAAGAGCTGGGTCTGCTGCTAAGACTGGGAACAGATCCAAGGCAGCAAGAGCAACCAGTGTCCACTGTGGTGTACTTTCAAGTGTTCCAATAATCCTATATTAAAGTTATAATCAGAAAAGATTCATAAGAAGCTTGAGAATTAAAATCTTCCTCCTGGGTAGATATATTGAACCTATCAAGTGCCCTGAAGAAGTATGGAAACAAGTCAAATTTGCAGAAGCTCTGAAATGAATTGGAATTCATTTCCTAACCCACGTAGGAGGCAGTGCCATGTAGAGGTTAGTGGGACTCTGGAGTATCTAAGTATCTCTGTTCTTTCAGTTACTAGTGGCTTAATTTGGGTCAAAGTCTCAATCTCTTTGGCTCTTTTTCCACTGTAAAAGATACCATGCTACCTATCTCCCAAGGCTGTTGTTGAGGATTTTAAAAATATATGTGCTGAGGTGAAGAGTAAGCATTTAAAGAATCTCAACTATTATAATTACTTAATAATTCAAATTATTATGGAGATTTTTAAAAATATATACATGATTTTTTTTTAAAGATTTTATTTATTTATTTGAGAGAGGGAGACAGAGATAGCGAGAGAGAACATAATCGAGGGTGGGAGGGAGAGGCAGAGAGGTTCTGGGAGTCTGCTGAGCAGAGAGCCCGATGCAGGACTCGATCCCAACACCCTGGGATCATGACCTAAGCTGAAGGCAGACGCTTAACCGCCTGAGCCACCCAGGCGCTCCTAAATATATACGATTTAAATGGCCAATATTTGTTGTGCTCAGAGAGGAAGGCGGTATATACCTTCTCTAATACATTTTTCTCCACCTTGGCTAGTTTTCACTTGTACTGACGCACACAAACATGTCATTCCTTTCACAAGTATTAAGCTCTTTCTGTGAAGGGAAGGAGATAATGAGAGAGATTAGAAGAGGAAATATCATGCCTTCTCTACAAACTGATGGCTTTAAAAGTAAGAAAAACCTCTTATTAATAACATGTCAGTTGCCATATTCACAGCTACCATTTACATAGTACTTTTCATGTGCGTGGGCTTAATGTTCTTAAGTGTTTTTACCTGGGGTAACTCATTAAAGCCTCACAACAATCCTATAAGTTAGTTCCCATTAGGATCCCTCACTCTAAGGGCAAAGAAATTGAAACCTCAAAGGCTAAGTAATTTGAACAAGGTCCCACAGCTCGAGGCAGAGCTGGGATTCAAATGCAGGAAGCTGGCTCCAGGGCCTCACCTATAATCTCTCCCCAGGTGAAAACCAGGCACCCTCTGTTGCTGTAAACAACACCAAGTGATTTGCTTGGCCCTGAAGTGCACAGTGTCAGTAGCTTTTCTCTCTGGTAGCAGTCCTCATGGGCAGTCACATCGAGTACATGTTTTGGAGTAAGTCCAAGAAAGTAGACGTAGGGGAAACAGTTTGAAAAAGGGACCTTCAGTGCGTGTTACTCAGGGGCCAGAGAAAACCTGCCTAGTGAGGAAGCGATGTCCTACTAACCATGTACAAATGGCTTCAGACCTCCCCCCACAACATGGGGTCTGTGCTGTCAAAAATGCAACAGATTAGTGAAATGAATCTTGTGCAAAGGCAGGTATGAATAACTGCCAGTTTCAGATCTTAAGATCTGAGCGTGAAAAGCATGTGCCGCCTTCATCAGCAGATACCTTGTTGTCCTTTCCAAATTCCCTGTGGGCATGCTGCAGCCTCCCGGGTCCTGTTCAGAATCTCGCCTCGTGCAGGTGACTAAGACGCTAGCACCTACAGACCCTTGAACCTGTGCTCGGTTCTCTGTTGGACGGAGAGCTATCCCCTTAATGGACCATAACTGAACGAAAACTTTATTGCATACCCTCAAGAATGCCGTAACTGTAGGAGAGATGTTTTCATGCATTCTACTATTCCAGTTTTTCCTCATCTGAAGATACTTTTTTTTTTTTTTATAGACCTTCATTTTTGGAGCAGGTTGGGGTTTGCAAACAAACTGCCCAAAAGTACAGGCTTCCCATAGACTCCTCCCTCCTTGTGCAGTTTCTCCCCTTGCTTTCATTTTCACTCAGTGGATACGTACTCTTTTGACCTCCATCATTCCTTTCCCCTATTTTGGAAATTTAACATGCCCAGGTTCTACTTGTCTCATGGCCGTTGTACGAGAGTCCCATTATCCCACACATGCCCTTGTCCATTCACACAGGGGTTCATCTTTAAGCATAAAAATACTCCTCGTGAAGCTCACGTTGGTGGGTTTGTTGTGCTTCCAGATCCTGTTGATCATCGCCTCTGTTATTGGGATCATTGTCTACAGGCTGTCGGTGTTCATTGTGTTTTCTACCAAACTTCCTGAGACCTTGAATGGGACAGACTCAATCCAGAAGTACCTGACCCCTCAGACAGCCACGTCTATCACAGCTTCCCTCATCAGCTTTGTCATCATCATGATTCTGAACATCATATATGAAAAAGTAGCCATCATGATTACGAATTTTGGTAAGGTCCTGTTAACAGCTCTGGTCATCTGTAAGACATTTTTAGAACCTGGTGAAACCTGTCTCTTTTAGCCATTTCAATTTCAACATGTTACAAATTTTTGAAAATTTCAAGTGTAAACATACTTCATCTAACCTGTGTGGGAAATGAATTATCTACAGCTTTGCATTAGCAAAAGGGACAAAGCAAAGACAATCATTCTAATGTCCAAGCTCTGTGTAAACAGATCAGCCCTGAATAATATTTTCAATTATGTTAGATCACGTACCCTATTGTTGAAAGTAAATAGTCTCTTTATTGCAGATAAGTGGAATAGGGTCATGGTTCCAGTGGCAAATATGCTCCTCTTTTGCTGAGAGGACAAGTAATCACACTGTTGCGTGGCTTCCCCCCATGCTGTTCATATTAATATAGCTCTGTTCTCATCAGCTCCGGCTTTTGTAATAAATGTTTCTCTCTCCCTGGCTTGTATCCCAGGCAGCTGCTTGGTGGTCAGAGTTAAGCACTCCCCACATGCTGCATATGCCTGGGTCATTTTCCGAATGGTCTGCTCAGCGGTCATCTTCTGAAAATGATCAGACTGATTTAAATTCTAAACTAGAAGAATGACCTGTTTTGTCTTCTCCAACTGCTTGTAACAAGCCCCTCCTTGTTTGTTTCAACAGTCCTACCTTATCGCAATTCAGGAAGACAAGAGAGTATCATTTAGCAGGGCTGTTCAAAAAAAAATTTTTTTTGTCCACTTAGACCTGAGAGAGGGCGGCCTTGTCCATTTGATAATACTGGGCTGTAAAAATTAAGGAATCCTTGAATATTTTTGCCGTATGGGATATTGTATTCTCGGCGGAAGGGGGAGGGTGGGAGGACTCTTACAACGATGTGTAAACTTGGAATTAACACAGTAGCTATATTAAGGAATTCAGAACAGCTTAAATGGAAACAGTGTGAATTGTATTTTTTTTTTTTTTAAACATGTTAACTCATGTATCCGTGTCTTTGATTAGGGTCTCAAAGCTGTTCACAGTTTTAAAATCTTACCTTTATTCGACTACAGAACTCCCAAGGACGCAGACAGATTATGAGAACAGCCTGACCATGAAGATGTTCCTATTCCAGTTTGTCAACTACTATTCTTCATGCTTCTACATCGCATTCTTTAAGGGCAAATTTGTAGGTTATCCAGGAGACCCCGTCTATTGGCTGGGAAAATACAGAAACGAAGAGGTACGAACTTGGAACTGGATTCTCTTGACAATTTAAGCTGCTTCCCGTTTCCTCCCAGATGCCCAATGAAGAGTTTCTTCACGGTATAGTCTAGAGAGTCTCTTCACCTCAACAGAAGAATATCAGCAAAAAATAAAAGTAGTGACTCAATTTCATATTTGAGCCATCTAGAATTTAAATGGGATTTTCTTTGTCATATTCCAGTGTGACCCAGGTGGCTGTCTCCTTGAACTGACGACGCAGCTGACGATAATCATGGGAGGCAAAGCAATCTGGAATAACATACAAGAGGTGTTACTCCCGTGAGTATGAAGCTGTGTAATCCCGGGGCCGTGGCTGAGGAGAGAACAGCCCCCCCGCCCCCGCCGTCCAAATCACTTGCCTGTATGTTCACACAGCTGCGTGCCCACCTCTAAAATGGAGTAAACTCTATTTATTATAGGTCTCCAGACAAGATGGTCCAACCAATGGTATAAATGTATCCAGTGTTTGATAATTATGTTACAAAGGAAAAAAAATCATATTTAACTTAAATCCCCATCTGCTACAGTTTATGCCTATTAGCCCATTATTGGTAGCAAACTGATCCTAGTTCTTGGAGACATGACCTTTGTTGAGGCTGTGAACTAAGTATTTCCCCAACTTTCATGACTTTCTCCTCCCTTATAGTATGCTTTAAAAACCAATAGTAGTAATTTGTTGAGTTCCTAGTATGTGCCAGGTCCCTTTATTAAGTGCTTGATAGATCACTCTCATTTAATCTTACAGACAATTCTTATTTTTATCTCCTTTATAAAAATGAAGATTCTGTGGGTTAAAGCAGTTAAATGATTTACCCATGTTTGCGTTATCCCTAAGAGGCTACTGTGGGATTCAAATCCAAGATCCCAGGACTCCAAATCCATGTGCTTTCAACCAGAGTTCTCTTGTGGTCCTCAGGCACAAGATTACATAATGTTTTAAGAGATAATCATCTAAAATAATAACCACAAATGTTTTGGCTTACTGTTCTTTCCCTAAGAAATGAGAGCAACAGATGTTAGCCAAGGTCACACTGCCCTTTTAAATCTTCACTTAAGCCCTATCTTATATCAAAGTGAAGAGTCTAGTGCTGTCTCAATTTCTGCACATTTTCAGGGGGCTTAGTATATTCCTTTTTTATTGCTGCTGAACAAATTACCACCAACCTAATGGTAATGGGAAGACAATAAAAAAAAAAAAAACACACACACACACACACACACAAAACAACAGATTTTAATACCTTACAGTTCCAGAAGTCACAAGTCTGACACGGGTTTCAGTGGGCTACAGTCAAGGTGTTGGCAGGAGCCATGTCCCTTTCAGAAGCCTCTGAGATGAATCTATTTGTTTGCCTTTTCTGGCTTCTAGGATTGTCCACATTCCTTGGCTTATGGCTTCTTTTCTCATCTCAGAGCCAGCCTTGTGGCTGTGTGTCTGACTTCTGGAGTCCCTTCCCCTTAGCTCCTCCCTCCCTCCGTCTTCCGCTTTCATTGACCCTGGTAATTACACTGGGCCCACCTGGATGATCCAGGAAAATCTCTCTTAATGTCAGCTCATTTACAACCTTATTTCCCCCGTACCAGGTAACTTAACATATTCGTTTGTCCTAGGCGGGGGTTGTAGACATCTGTTGGGGAGCCATTTTTCTGACTATTCCACATAACTTTTCAAGATAATTTCTGGCTCTGAGTTTCTGTTCTCACAAAACTTTTGATCTGTCTTCTGCCTTGCCTCCCACATCTATATTTTCTGCTTTTGCCAACCCTAACGCAAGCTGTGGCCCCTCTCCTCAGTATCTTCCAGAACCACTCAACAAGCAGCCTTTACTGACATTTGGGACACGGAGCCAGAAACCCAAACAACTTTAATTTAAAAATTTTAAAAATCCATCTTTTTAAAGTCTTTTGTCCTGTATAACTGTATGACTGTTTTTTTTTTTCCTATTAACCCTTCTTTGTAGCTTCAGACTCTGCTGCTTGTCTTCCCCCAACCACTAAGAACTTCCCTTTCTTTCTCTTCCCTCCACTAACTTCTCTCTCTTCTCCATTACCAAGTCCCTGTTCATTCTCTTTGCAGAACATTTAACCTCTTTTTTTTTCCTCCCTGTCTTTGCGGAGCAGAAACCTCCAGGTTTCGGTGTGTCCTTCCATGTCTCTTCACCAGGCTTCATCCTCCACCTTCCATGTAAACGGTCAGGGTCTGTCTCTAAACAGACACTCCTCTTTCCCCCCAGCTCCCTCCTCACCGCTCTCCCTCCTCATAGAAAAATGGATTTTGGTCTTAGCTGTAAAATTAATATTTTGGGGCTTTACTACACAGTAAACAACCCTTACCTTCACTGAGTTCATATTCAGATTTTTCCAAATGAGTAGAAGTAGGTCATGTACAAATATTGGATATGAAAATAAATATATCAAATAGAGGAAAGGCTTCACTCAGATGAGTAAAAAGCACTTTTCTGAAGGAAGTAGGCTGGTTATTTAAACCAAATTTTGATGACTAATTGGTTGTCAGAGAGCTATTTTCTGATAAAAAAAAAAAATAGTGGCTGTTGGGGGGGGATGGGGGAGAGACGTATATTTCCTAAACTGGCACTGAGACATTCATATGCAATGAAACTTGTTCACATGAAATATTTAAAAATAAAGGATGTATATAGTGTCCATGGCCGCTTTATACCTGCACTTCAAGTGAGGCCCATCATTGCAAAATTTTAGTAAGCTAAGCTTTTTGTTCAGCTCTTTCTATGCCTGGCCTAAAATACTTAAGGGTGGTACATTTTGAATTCTCTTCCCCTTGCCTGAAAACTGGGAATGCTAAATTTTAGCCACTTTAGAGAGTGACTCTGGCTCTTCCCATCGTTCTTCCTTATGGTAGATGCCATTTTCCTTCTCTTTCCACAAAAGTGAGAGAGAGTGCAGTTACTCTTGCTACCCAAAACTGTCCCCACCCCAAAAACACACAGGAGGTGAGAGAAAAACTGTAAGTCAGTAGCTGTTTTCACACCATTTAAGTATGTCATAAGGAACATAACGAAATGAATGTCACCGTCAACTTGCCGCCTTCCACCGCCACCCCATTTAAGGTCCTCGGTGAGGATTCCTGGAGCATAGGAAGAAGCACCTCTTGCACTATGACCAGGTCCCTTTGGGGTCCCCCCGGTACCTAAGTCAGTACCTAGGATTTAACGGGCAGTCCCCAGCACCAGAGGAGTGAGTGAGTGAGCCATAGGCTTCAAATACATAACATCAGCAAAGTGACACAGTTGTTTGTTGGACCCAGAGAACAAGCTCAGAGCCCTTTCATCATCCCAGCCTCATTCAGTATTTTGATATTTGAGGCATGCCTGGGAATTTTATTCTGTGCCTGACAAGAGACTAATACAATTGCTGCATGAAGCTACTTACTCTGCAGAAATTTTTATGATAAATGTTAAGGAACATAATTATAGTTAAATATCTAAAATACCAATAGCATTGTTCTTTGGTGTTTAGATAATGGATGACTGTAATTTTCATCCATTATATGTTTTTGTATTTTTCACAATGGATATGCACTACTTAAAGAAAGTGAACTATTATAAGAGAAAATATCCCTTCTCAAGATCTGATTTGGCTAGAGGATGAACCAAAGACATAGAGTAAGGAACCTTACATAAAGCTATCCCTCACTGTTCACACTGACCCTTCACTTTCAGGAAGAGTAAAATAGATTCAGATACTGAAGGGTGCTTGTATTCAAAATTAGCAAGTGGGAATACTGTAGAATAGCCTTAAATAGAAATAGTGATTATCTGTACCATGTGGATTACATATGATAATGAAGAAACAAAGAGAAAATGAGGTGTAAAGTGCTTTAAGCCCTGCTTTATGCATAATAAGGACTTCAGGAAGGGTGGCTTTTTACAGTGCTGTTCTGTTATTGCTAGTATGCATGATAAATTCCTAAGAAAACTATTTTGTAACCTCTGCTAGAGGGAGGAAGCTTCCAACCATGGCCAGGGGAAGAAGTGTCTGGTATCAGTATTTTTTAAAAGTTATCTCAGTGATTCTACGTGCAGTCAAGATTGAGATCTCTGCCCTAGATTCATAACCCACTAGAAAACGCAAAAGACCAAGGACAGCCCAAGATTTCCTGTTACCGATAAGTGGTTCAACTGAGGAAGACGGAACAAGAGGCTCAGAGTCTGTAGCTCAGAAAAGGAAGCTAGTCAGAAGGATTTCTAATATGACCCATTATGGGTGAGGGAAGGCAGTATGGTACCAGAGGGAAGTGGGTAGATGAGCTGGTCATACAAGTGGTTGCCAGGACAGAAGTTTCATCCTCAGTCCAAATTGGAATGGATTTAGATCCCCAGTCATAAAAGAATGCTTCTCTGGAGCGTGGAGAGGAATCCATCAAGAGGCTGAGGCTGGAAGTGTGAGCAAAAATAAATAAATAAGACAATAGAAACCAGGAGTCTCCAGTCTGGGTGTCCTGAAGGGTGATGGATGATGCCACCAGTGTCCCAAGGCCCCCATCATGCCTAAAGCTGCAGGTGCCTGGCCTTGCCTTAGACTTGACTGATTACAGAGCTTTGGGTTGGGACACAGGAAGGAGCACAGCAACAAGCCTTCCAGGTCATTCTAAGTGCTGAAGTGGGACCCACCCATCCAGACAGCATTGTGTCCCCAAGCCAAGATTCCAAGTCACTGAGGCTGGGTTTACCATTGGCCTCAGCCAGTGAGCCTGTATTGGTCAAAAGAAAATCCTGTGAAGGGGGTTTTGATGCATTAGGAACTGTGCTAGATACTTTATCTGTTCTGGATCATTTAATCCTGACAGAAACCCGGACAGGATAGGTTTCAGCACCCCATTTTATTTTAGCATGACCGAAGTCAGGTAGTAAGCAGTGAAGTGTGGATTCGGATTCAGGGGTGTCTGAGACCGTGTCCCTACCACTTCCCAAGCCTCATGCTGTGTCCCTAATGTCACAGAAGAGAAAGAAGTGGGGCAAGATTGTGAAGCCAGGGGCGTGTTCTGTCATAGAGCAGTCGCCCCCTCGTGCGCCTCAGGGGGTGGTCGGTCGGGTTACCACAGAGACCAGCCAGTGGGACGTCTGGCATGACAAGCTGTAGCTCCTCTCTCCATGTGGGGTGTGTGTGCAGCACCCGCACGTGTGCACGTGCAACACCACTAGGGCTATCTTTAGGGTGAAGCCTTCTCAGTATCTGAATTTGAAAATCCCTGCAAGCATGTTGCTGGATCATCCACAGCTTAGCCCAGATGTTTGTATTGGAAGTTGTTTGCTGCTCTCGTGCCTCTTACGGTGCACTCCACAAGGAAACCACAAGCCAGCTGTTGATTGAGGGGACAACGGTTCTTTAGGCTACAGGTGCATGCTTCGTGCCACTGCCAACTTCAATTGCTTTTCAGGAAAAATTGCCCTAAAAGCGGGGGGGGGGGGGGGGATGGGAGGACATATTTGTCTGGAGGCATTAAGGAAGAAGGTAACATAAAAGACAACAGGCGACTCAGTGGGGCTGGTGTCCAATAGAGCAGAGCCTGGGGCGTTGTCACTTCTTGGGTCCTTGATTTATTCAACTTAAAATAGGGTCTTGGACCTGTTTCATCTAAAATGAAAATATATCCCCATTCTCTCAGAAACCTTTAATGGCTCCCCGCTTCCCCCAGAGTAAAAAATGCCCAGATCCTCATGGTGGTCTCTTGGGCTTCCCACAGCTCAGAACCACCATAGCAGTTTCCTGCTAACCCAGGACCACACCGGGTGCCATGCTGTCTCTTGAAGGAAAGTTAGGGGCCTGCTCCTGCCTCTGGGGCTCTGTAGTCACTGAACCCTTTGCCTCCTTCACATTTTTATTCAAATATCACTCCTCCACCTGAGCCCTTCTCTGCCATCGCCCCTCTCCCCCTTCCACTAATGCAGACAATCTCCATTCCTTGCCCTGCCTCGTTCTTCTCCACAGCAGGATCATCAGCTCCCATACCATGTCTGCCTGTATTTTCTTCTCTGGTGATTTCATACTAGAAGGACCATTTTGGATAATAGCAGCCAAGTGGGGGAAAACAAAAAACAAAACAAAAACCTAAAGTTAATCAAATGAGAGAAAAGTATTTCTAAAAACTAACTACCATATGGAAAGGAGCTGGGAGAAAAAAACAGTAGCAGTTACGATTTTAATAAAGCCTGGTACGTAGTACTGGTTTTCAAAATATCTGGGGGTAGGGAAGCAGAAATAGAAATTTAGCATGAAAACAAGCGATTAATTTCTTGGGGAGGTTGTGTGGTTCACTTGAGAAATCTGCAAAATAATCGATACTATTCTAATTTATAGTTCGATCTTTTTGGCAGCTGGGTCAAGAACCTGATTGGACGATGTCGCACAGTTTCTGGAGCAGAAAAAATGACCCCACGATGGGAACAAGACTACCACCTGCAGCTCATGGGCAAACTGGGATTGTTTTATGAATATCTTGAAATGAGTAAGTCCTTCGTGACGTAAATCATACTGGAACATGTTTTGGATCCCACATAATTAATTACCTGGCATAGTGAAATGGAAAAAAAACGTGTTTTTCTCCACTAGATAAAATTACACAGTCAGGCTTTAAACAAGATGACTGTGTGTGTCTTTGTCAATATTGTTTGTACAGAGCTAAAGGTTTATTACTACGCATTCCGATGGAAAACTCACTGAGGTCCATACTCACCGTTCTCAGTGCGCTCTACTCATGCCATCTGAGAACGAACTCACAGCTATGACTAGAGGTGATTCAGCTTGGGCTGGAGTCCACATAGGCACAGCTGTTGGCCGATACACTTCTGAGTGAGTCATTTAATCAAGGCTGCACCGACAGCCTGCAGGAGCACGCTGTTTCCAGGCACGGAGGATCACAGGGTTCCCCCTTTCACACCTCCCACTTACTTTTGACAGTTGTACCTATTTCTCCTGGCCCATCCTTTCTGTGTGGTTCCTTAAGTGACCTCATGGCTGATCACTGGCTTGAATTTAGAACTAACATTGGGCTGGTTTGGAATTAAGATTGAGGACAGGCCCCTTCTTTCTTGAATGCCGTTGTCCATTTGTGCAGTATTTGCCTAGGCTGTGTTTCTCTTCCGCTGGACTTGAATCTGAGCTCTTGGGTGTCTTTAAATGGACACATCTCAAAACATTTCCAAAGGAAGCACTGTCTTTTCTATATGCATGACACACTTGTATCCGTTGGATGGCTTACTATTTACATGTTTTCTATCTTTGCACTTTCAGCTAACCACTGCTCTGAATTACAATTTTTTTAAGCTTAAGAGAATAGAAAACGAGGCACAACATTTTGGTTGACGGGCCTTGCTTTTAAATAGGGATTTGTGTGTTTGCAAAGATACCCCTTCGTGGTTCCTGTTTACAAGTCTGCAGATAGAGGATGGTTTTATTAAATCACGTTCTATATATAATTGCTTTTAAAAATATACATTATACATGGAACACATCTGCTTCCCTCAGTGAGTGAGAGGTTTGTCTTATAGCTTCTTCAGTCAACAGTACCTTGCAGCCTGGAGTTTGATTTGAATTTCATTTTTGCTTTCGTTACGTTTCGTAACCAGGTTCAGTTAAGGGCATAGCTTCAGTACATAATGTAGAAGCTGTATTTATTTATTTATTCTGTTCATTTTCAAAAAGACTATAAGACAATTACCTCTGATTCCAAAATGAGTCATAACTGTAATATTTCTTATTGGAGCTATTATCAGCATTAATAACAACAACATTCTGGGACAGAATGTCATTTGTTATTTTAGCACCAAAAACATTGCTTGGAAAAAGTTATTTTTCTGTGGTTGACTAGTCAAATAGATTGTGTTGAAAGAAGTTATAGGAAAAGGTTGTGCTTTGGGGAGAAGTTGGCATGACTTTGAGTTTCATAATCTCATTAAAATAATTACCAACAAAATAATTCGGCCTCATCCTACCCTATAAGAAAGGATGGAATAATAACTGTTAAAGACAATTTTTTTTAGATTATTGAATTGTTTTCCTATTATCTAACTAATACCAAATGAATTAGAAAAATTCATCTGTTGTTAAGAGTAGGCCGTCTGATTGGTATTCAACACCAGAGCAAATTCTACTTTTTGTTATTTTAGTTTATGGGAGATAGAATTGCCAAGTACCTTTTGAATTATTTCTGTTTCTCCAAAATAAATATAGAGTGCCTTTGGTCTCATCACCACAGCTCCTTCCTTCTGGTTTTCCCCATATCTGTGAATGACACCACCATCTACCTTTTTAATTATGCCTCTTAGCTGTTGAGGGGAACCATCTTCTGCCAGACAACCCTGGAGCCTTATACTCTGCCACCACCTCTGTTCCCCTCTGTCCAATGGAGAAGATTAGAACTCTCCTCTGCCTGAAACACCCTTCTCTTCTCTACCTGAGGAATTCCTGCCAAGCCTCAGCAGTAACACTCAACTTTTCACACAGATTTGCTGTTCTTTTCTCTAGGCATTAACAGTGCTTGCCTCCTGCCTTGATGGCATCTGGCTCTATGTGTGCCTGTCCCCCTGGCTAGACTGATTCCCCTCGAGGTGGCTACCAAGACTTTTCCATCTTTCAGCCCTCAGCTGGAGCACCACGGTCTGGACCCGGTACTCATAAATATTTAAGTGACCTGAGCTTGGCATTTCAATACACACATACAGCTGTTAGTCGAGTTTGTGTTAACATGGCCCCCAGCATCCCAGTGAAGTTCTTTATGGCATGTCTTCGGGGTTTTATTTTTGGGTGAAATTTCTACTTTATTTATCTATTTCTGTCCACCATCCTTGGAGATGATTAAAGTAACCCTGGTGTGTTAACCAAAATTGCCTCCCCAGGTGTATGGGTGTATGTTCCTACCTTCTGAGAATTCAGACACAGGATACAGAGAAAGAGCCTGTCAGTCTACAGTCTGGAAGCCGTAAGATAACCATTCTGTGCTCCTAGCACTACACAGCGTAGAAACTCTCTTGAGAATTCAGTGGTGGCTTCCAGGGGCAGGTGCCACAAATTAAATGCAGTAAAGTGGCAGAGTGGACCCTGTTTTTCTCTAGCCCTGCCTCTTCTGCCCTTGTTAACTTGACCTTCTCTTCTTCCATCTCCAAGTTACTTTTTTAAAAGATCCATTGAAACAATGACCTTCAATTATTATTTTCTCCATCTAATTTACTATGATTACTGTCAGCACTTCAGCATCTTCTCGTACCCACCCCTTTTCCTGTCTCTCCAGTGCTCACCCCACTAAGCACCCCTATACTCTCTAGGACCCAGGCCTCTCTTCCCCCACTCCCTCATCTCTACTGTTTCTGCCCACCACCTGATGATGCCTCCTGTCTCTTCTCATTCATTCATTCATCCAATAAACATTTATGGAGCACCTGCCATGCCAAACACCGTATCAGTTGGTGGCGAAACCAAGTAAGACAGGGTGTCTGCCCTCACAGAGCCAAGGGACGAGATCAGACTTCCTAGAACAGGTGATACTTGAACTGGACTTTGAAGGATGGGTGCAAGTTGTCTATCTGAAGTATGGGAAAGGGACTAGACCTTTCATGCAGAGAGGCAGACCCATTTAAAAGTACCAGGGCATGAAACAGCTTGGCCAGTTCAAAGAGTGGCAAGTAAACAAAGTATGGTAAGAACAAAGGATCCATAGGTAGGACTATAAGGGAAGCAAGGGCTATGTCATAATGCTTGCTTAGCCAGGGGAGTAGAACTTATCCTTTTTTTTTTTTTTTAATATTTGTCAAAGAGAGAACACACAAGCAGGGGGAGTGGCAGGCAGAGGGAGAAGCAGGCCCTCACTGAGCAAGGAGCCCAATGCAGGGCTCGATCCCAGGACCCTAGGATCATGACCTGAGCCGAAAGCAAATGCTTAACCAACTTGAGCCACCCAGGCTTCCCTAGAACTTATCCTTAATGAACTTATGCTTGGAATATTTGTAAGCAAAAGAATTATATAATGTTTATTTTGAAAAAGATTAGCTCATTCTGCTGCAGAATGAAAGGTATTTAGAATGAAAATGATATTTGGGGAGGCTACACCAGGTAACCCACACAATTGGGTAATCCCCACACCTAAGTAGCGGTGGTAGGCATAGGAGTAGAGATCAGGGAGACAGATTTGATAAGTGTTAAAGAGATGACTAGTATAGTAATATATATAATATATAATAATAATTACATATAATGGAATTATTGAGATAATTTCCAGGAGATAGAATACGCAGGTGGAATATAAGGAGAAAAGTTGGTTTCAAGAAAATGGTTAGGCATTAGGTATTTTGTGTGTAAGGGGGGTCTGCAGGATGTGTCCATAGAAATGTCTACATTAGGAAGCTGGATCCATCAGGAGCTCAGAGGAGCTGCAGGTGAGGCCATGGGAGTGATTCAGGCCTGCCAGGCACAGAATTGATGATGAGGCCCTGGGGGGAAGGGTCATGTGAAGGGTCAATGGGGAAAGAGATCCACAAAGAGAAAGAAGAATAGCAGAACACTTGGAAGAGACGTAGCAGAGGGTTGTGTCAACATAGAAGCCGAGAGGGTGCGTGATAACATTGCTTAAGAGGGATTTGAACACCGAATAAAAGGAGCATGATGTGAAATACACAGAGAAGCGAGAGCCGAAGCCCCTGCCTCATTGCTGGACATGGGGTTAAGTAGAAGCCACACCCTATAGCTAGGTAGCGTTTTTAAAAAAAAAATTGTGTGCACATGCACGTGCGTGTACGCACACACACATACACAACCCTCACCTTGGCTTTTTAAATTCTTTAAGTAAAACAAAAGTCAAGAGAGAAAAGCATTCCGCTGAGAGGGAAATACTTGGCCGTATCAAAAACAGCCTAGTAATCCAACAAATAAGGACTGAAAATGCACGCTGGCTTAGGAATAGGCCGTCACTGCAGAGTGAGCGCCACGAGGGCTGAGGCAGGAGGTGTGGCTCTGAGGAAGGAGGGAGTGGTGGAGAAATAGATGAGGGGGTATTTCGAGAAGCTTGACTGCACAGTGAAGAAGAAAGCAGAGTGGTAGAGAGCAATATAGGGTCCTGAAAAAATTCGAGTCAAGGATTATTTGGGTCTTTGCAGTGTGTGTTTTTTGCCTTGCAGAATCCATAGGTCTTTTTTGTTGTTGATTTCAGAAGTTTAGAAAGTTCTTCTCGTTTGAACATCAAAACAGGTTATATACCGTGTTGATTTTTCTGGTGCATTATTTTTAAATTAATCCATTTGTAATTTATTTTGGTGTCAGAAGTGAAGACTCCATACCTTTTTTTCCAGTGATGTAGCTAATTGCTCTAATACTTGAATCCACTGATTTGAAGTATCAGTTTTTATGATATAGTGAAATCTCATGGATATCTGCCTCTCTTCTGTTTCGTACTGTGAATGCACTATCTTTGAACTGTTTCAGTTGCCATCGTGTGATAATACGCATTGGGTTCTCTCTGGTCCCACCTTAGCCTTTCTCGCAATGTCTCTCATGCTGTCAGTTCAAGAATCCCTCTTCATTATTTTACCTGTGTAGTTGTGTAGATTTCTTGAAAAACTTTAGCATCACCTTTCAGCTTAAAAAAAAAATCTATTGAGGATTATTAATTAAATTTGCATTAGATTTTGAAATTCTATTTTGGAGAAAATAACTGAGTCCCCCAACTTCAGTCAGCCCAGTTAAGAGTATGGGACTTTCGGCCATCCATTCATTTATCAGTATTTGTTTTTATTTTTTTAGGCCGTTATCATATCAGTGTCAACATTTCTCACTAATTTATTCCTAAATAGTCTGAACTTTTATTGTTATTTTAAATGGCATCTTTTCTGTTTGGCCTATTTAACTGGGTTAATTACCAGTATAGTCCTAATTTCTGGCTTCTCTTGAATAATGAGGAGATTTGGCAACATTGGACCCTCATTCCGATGTGGAACTGTGAGTAGTCCCTTTCATTAGCCTACGGACTTGCCAGTATGCCACAGTTGACTGTACCCACTCCATGCATTTCTATTCTTGCCTGGCCCCTGTGGGCAGATGAGTTCATGTAGGGGCAGGTGGTCTATAGACACAGTCAGCAGCACAGCACCAAGCACTAGTGTCAACATCTATGACATCACCAGCTCTGGTCCTTGCCTGTCTTTCCTGAAGGTGATGGCTCCTGCCTGGCCTGAGGACCTGCCAGATCTTTCCAGCCCTCTCTCTTCTTCTGCAACACACCCTGGCCTCTCAGACCAGAAGCACATGCCAATTCCTTCTAGCCACACATCCCTCCATAGTCTTGCCCTTTTTGGCCAGATTGGTCCCTGCCCCTTTTCTGAGCCATAGCTGTAAAGAGGCTGTAAATCTTCCTTTTACTCACAGCCTTATTTCCATATCTGTACTAGTTTACTTGAAAGGTTTCTTTTAGATCTCTGGCCATCTCATTCCTAAACTTTACTACACACCGCCCCCCCTGCCATGGTACAGTTTACCCCAAATCTCTGATGTCTGTCTATAGTGATGCCATATAAATGACAGACAAGGAAGAAAAGAACTTCTAAGCCATCACTTGAATTTTTATTTACTGTGACCACATAGACTGCAACAATGTCAAGAGAAAAATTCCTAAAGAAGTATATTTTGCCTTATTAGGCCACTTTCAACACATACATGTCTGCAATTTGTAATAATATTACAAATTCTCTGAATGTGCTGCATTGCATTTGCAGACTCGGGGGAGCT
Organism: Lutra lutra; assembly: GCF_902655055.1. NCBI lineage: Eukaryota > Metazoa > Chordata > Mammalia > Carnivora > Mustelidae > Lutra > Lutra lutra. The sequence continues at coordinate 62,535,120 of NC_062285.1, read as the reverse complement.
CACTCATTTGCCTGTTTCTAGCATATTTCCTCTAACATTCTCTAAACAGAGTCTTCCCAAAAGTCCATTTCTTATTTCTTTTTAACTTGTTAGATGCTTCCACAATATTCCTGGTGGTTTTTTTTTTTTTTTTTTCCCTAAATCACAAATCCTCTTCCAACATTCTATTATTTCCGCAGAGAATGGATAATATACTTGGAGTGTCCCAACTTTACTGCCAGCGAATAACTTTAGTTGATTAAAGATTTTAAATATATGATTCCTACTCCATGTATACGTATGAAAGAAACCGGCTCTAACCAGTCTTCTTTCCAGACACTTCACCTTTGTCTTTGGTTCGGGTTCTTTCCCTGTTGAACATTGTTACTACCATGGATGTCTTTTCTCTTTGGGATTCAGTTTGTTGTTTGCCTTTGTCTTTATAAGAGTAAAGGAGAGTGTGTGTTGTCCTCCCATCCACCCACCGCTCCATGATGCGTGTCCATTCCATTGACAGTTATTCAGTTTGGGTTCGTCACCTTATTTGTGGCCTCTTTTCCACTGGCCCCCCTGTTGGCTCTGGTGAACAATATATTGGAAATAAGAGTGGACGCATGGAAAATGACTACCCAGTATAGACGCATGGTTCCAGAAAAAGCCCAAGACATCGGAGCGTGGCAGCCCATCATGCAAGGAATAGCAATTCTGGCTGTGGTGACCAATGTGAGTACACCTAGGCTTCCCAGGGTAAAGAGCTCGAGAAATCCAAAAATGCAGTAGTGTTGCTACCTAAAGAATCAAATGTTTGCTCTATTTTTTTTTTTTTGAATGGGAGGGAGATGCCAATACTAATTTCTACGTAAAAACAGTTGTTATAACTATGATTATTACTATTTTTTAATGTTCTTCATTGTTTATATTATTCGTGACTTATAAATCAAGACCTCTTACAGGAACAGTTGCTAAGAGTGACCATTATGCTATTATTGTTCATTTGCTAAAGGTTTTATTTAATAGTAATAGTAATAAGAGTAAGTACCAACTCTCTCACTATTATCCAATAGTGCTTTTATTTTTTTTCCCCAATAGTGCTTTTAAAACAGAGATAGTAATCTGTCCATTTGTAGTGGGAGGATGCTAAATTAAGAACTATCCTTCTACCCTATTTTACCATATATTCCGTACTATTAACTGAAAATATTAACTATTTGATGATGGTGTGTGTATAAGCAGTTTGCATTCCATTCACGTGTTACCTTCCTTTTCTCCTAGGGCAGAGGTTCTATAGGGAAGGGGGCTTTAGAATGGGTCCCATCTCTCTCCTCCACCCCAGCCGTGGCCTTTGCTCACCACTCACTGGTCATTAGCTAAGCAGCCTCATACCCTGTATGTGTCCCAGTTTGGGGGAACAGAACACAGTCCTTCATAACCTGTATAGGCTTTGGACCAATCTGAACAGTCACTACCCCCTACCTCCCCTTCCCTTCTCCCACTCCCTTTTTTAAAACACAGGCCAACAAGGAGCTCTCAGGGAGAAAAAGTTCCATTCCAGCCCAATAGGGGAATGACCACCTTCCCTAGAAATATCTTTACAACTGGGGCTATTTCCTCCCTTATTTCACTAACCATTTTACTCTCAGGTCACAATCCCAACACGGTGATATCCGAGTTTTAATTTCTTTGTCAAGCCACACTTGCCTGGAGTCCGCAGCCTTTTCCCACAAGCACTTGTAGAAACAGAATTCAGCAAGTGCCTGTGGGTCAGGCTCTTGGTCAGGCTCAGCACTGCGGACACAGGTCAGACCCAAAGTCCAGCTCTCACTGCTGTAGCTTCCCAGCTGCATGACCTTGGGCCAGACCTTAACACTGGAGAGCTTCAGTTTATCATTTGTAGATTGAATAATTCCTTGCTGCATATTTTAAAACTACTATATACCATAAAGAGTAACCAGGGACTTCAGGGAGTTAATGCATGGAGCCTGGTCCTCATGCAGTGTTAGCTATTGTTATTCTCTTCATCACCCATCATCAGTAACAGTGACTGTGTAGACTTTGACAGGTATCTAAACTAAAGGCACAAGATTTTTACAATGTGTCACTGAGCTGTGGTTACAGTTTTACACAATCAAGCCAATTTTCTGGAACCCAGCTGTCACCCCCTGCCAAGATCCCTCAAGTTATCCAAATCGTATGCTATCCCTGCTTTCTGAATAAAGTTGCAAATTGCACACAAAAGACTACTGCTAGGTTATATCATTTTCCATTTACCCAAGTAACCCACACCTTCCACATCCCCTGTGCTACGAAATGAAGACTGATGTGCAGAAATAGGACAGTGAGGCTTTTCAAGTTCTACAGTCATAAAAGAATGAGTCTGTCACATTCAGGATGCTGTATGGCACGAAGCAAGGTAGGAATGTGGACCTGGGCACTTTAGGAATATTTAAGCAACAAGGTTTGAAACTTAAAGTGTTTTTGTTTGAACTTCAGCTAACCGGAAACCTCAGATGATTTGTACTCCCCATTCCCAGCACTCTGGTTGATTGTCGTAGGCACCTTCTCCCGATATCCCCAGCAGGGCTCCACTCCATTGGCACAAATGGGGTATTTGCTGTGTTTCTAAGGCTACCGTGTAGGGGGTGTGTGGGTGTGTAAACAGGCACCTGCGTGCTTGCTCATTGGTGCTTGTCCAGTAGTTGTTTTTTCTCATAACTTAGGCATCATTTTATTATACCCTAGGAAAACTGCTTTTTAGATCATTGAACTACAGACCATCCTTTTCCCCATATAATTAGGATTTGGTCCAGCTTCCAGGCTGCAGGTCCTGTTGCATGTTTGTGTGTCTGTAGGAATGGCCCATTCCCTCCCATACCTAATGTAGGCCTCTACCATCTACTGGGCACAGAGAGGGCGAACTTTCCTTAGTAGGAGAACTTTCAACTATAGGAGAAAGAATAGCCACCAGGGATGAAAATGGACATCAAGCAAGAGTTCGGTATGAAATCCTTCATCTTCCAGCAGCTCGTACAATAATAGACTGAATTGACAGGTTGTACCAGGCCACAGTATCTGCCATTGAAGACCGATTTTAATTTATTTCGACAGAAATGGAAAAGCAGCACACCGCATTTACTTGCACTTTTGCAGTGTGTCTCAAAGCAGCTCAGTTCAGGAGGAACAAGGGTCTTGTCAGAAGACAAGAGAATTCTCTTCCTTGTTGGAATTTCTGTAGCTTCTGGAGCACATCTGCAGGTGATTCTGTAAAAGCTATGGTTAAATAACAGGAAATGTTAAACTATTGAAATCTGGAACAAGTAAAATATTCTTGTCCTACATCCCTCCCCAACCCCACCCAGAGGCGAACAGACACACATACGTCAGAGGAAATGACAAAGCTGGTTCTATTAGGGGGAGCAATTTTGCAATAGGAAAGCCCCCTTTGTTGTTTTTCTTGCTCTGCTGAGATCTTGTTTGTTGACTTGTGGTCTCACTGCATCTAAACCATATGTTCAGATGAACACTATTAAAAATCATATTGTGCCAAAAACATGTCTTTCTGCTTCAGTAAATGAATCATTTAGCTTTGTTTATTCACATAGAATTTGGGTTAAAGTATATTCCTTACGTTCTCCCTCTTTCAAACCAATTTTATACATTGGAGAGTTGAAAGCCCAAATTAGAGAATTTTAGAGAAAAATTCATGTAATTCATAATACCCTTCTATCCTGATAGAGGGCTGCCTGACACAGACTCAGGTTTAAAACTGATCTTAATTTATTCCTTTAATCTTGGAACACGCTAGACTTTCTTCAGTTAGTCTTTCTGAAGTTTAGAGGCTTAGACACGAAGTCCATTAAAACGGGCATACACTTGACCATATGAATCGCGCAACTCCAAGAGTTTCTTGCTACGTACATTTTAAAATTAATAAAAAATGTTTGCTCTCTAATGAAGCAACACATGTAAGTATATACTGACGGTTTAAAATCAGACTGTGGGTTGATGTGCATAAGTCAAGATACTCTAGGGGAAAAAAGTATGAATTTGAAGGCCCTTATTAGATTAAGGAAAATCTATTTTATGCAATTTATAAAAATAGAATTAATTTTAAGAGGCAAGTGATTTAAAAAATGAGTTTTATATCAATTGTAAACTCTACAAAGGAATTATGTAAGGCCACATTATTTTTGTAATACTGACCCTAATATTACTTAGACAAAAGGGCCTTCTCAATCATAAAAGAAAGATTAAAATTATATTGAGTTTCAAGGTTGAGTTGTATAATATTCTAATTTTTGGAAACCTAATTTATATACAACATATGCAAGCAACTTCAGTTAATCCAGGATACCCTGGTCTACAATTACTATTACTGTACTTAAGACACCTAAGAGGCAAGTTGCAGACCTTTGCTTTTCAACTGCAGACGGACTTCTGGACAGCCCTTATGTGAACTGAAGACCAAGAGGAAGTAACTATCCTTTAAAGCATTGCTCAAAGACTTTAGGACACTGGCTATCTATATCCATTTGACGGTTAGGAAAGGATTAAAGTTTCTGAATCTTTCATTTAAAAAAAAATCAATGAACACACAATTCTGGTGTGTTTGTTAACCATAGCTATAGAGGCTCTAAATTAACAACCCCCTTCTTGTTTTCCTCCCCAAACAGGCCATGATTATTGCTTTCACATCTGACATGATCCCCCGCCTGGTGTATTACTGGTCCTTCTCCGTCCCTCCATATGGCAACCACACCCATTACACCATGGAAGGATACATCAACAGTACTCTCTCCATCTTCAACGTCTCAGACTTCAAAAACCAAAGCAAGGGAAATCCAGACCCTAAGGCTGTTATCCCTACCACATGCAGGCAAGTTCTGCTTACATGTTTAAAAATGTACTTCCTCTTTTAAAGGACTTTCATTGTCATGTAATTCTAAATAAAACTGCTGGAGACATTCCCCAGCCCCCCGCCCAGGTTTCTTTTCAGCCAAACTTAATACAGGCTGGGGTCAGAATTTACCAATCAGAACATAAAGCATCATTTAAAGATGGGAGTTTCAAATGATCACAGGGAAACTAATCCAGGAGAAGAGTCTTGTTCGTATCTTAGAAAGGAAGAAACTCAAGGAGTTCCCAAAAACAAGTCAATTCAGTTGTAATGACTAGTCTGTTATTCAAGCACAAGCTGATGTGCTGAGTGACAACAAAGCAGCACTCTCACTCCAAGAAATACAAAAATGAGAAATGTGAAGACTGCATGCTCACCTGGCCACATTCTCGAAAGCATTCCATGAGGCCTCTCTGCATTTATTGTGGTGGCTGGTGAGGTCAGCTGTGGACAATAAACAAGTAAATCACTACTTGATAAAGTTTGTGGACTACAGGTCCTAAAGTTTTTTTTGTTTTTTTTTTGTTTTTGTTTTTTTTTAAATTCAGTGTCTTAACCCTAAAGGAGGATTTTAAATCTCATTTAGTTCAACTCCTCAAACCCTTCTCTGGTTCAGATTCTCAGCAGCACAACCGAGAAACCAGAAATAAGCCCCAAATAAATGTTTTTAGAGCCTCTTCAGAATCCCATATCAAATCTTCTTACTCTTACTTGACATAATTCTAAAGAGTAGTTAAACTCTTCCAGGTCTAAAAGGTTACAGGCGGAAAATTTGAGAGGTGCTACCTGAGGGCAATTGACTAACAGCAGTAGCTCCTGACCTCTAAAAAGGAAATTAGGTTGATTATAATACAGCAAGCAATCGGGCATTCCTCTCTAGAAGGAGAGGTAGCCCGTAGCTGAGGGAAGCCTGCTGATACCACGAGATAAATTTATAATCCTATTTGTGAAAATACACCACATCGTTTTAGTTTTATACTCTTTTGAGAAAGCAAGAATAAAACTCTGACAAAAAATTTTTTAAATACTTTCCTTTTTACACATATGGTGTATGACATTACCATCATCTTCCTATTTTATGTTAAGTATTACTGGACTCATTATTTCAGGATTTTGTAGCCAAATTAAACTTTTGGAGAAAATTTATAGGATGTCCAGTTTTAAAAAGCAGTGCATTAATTAGGACCTCTTTTGAAAGGGGTCCTTGCTTTCACTACTTAATCAAAAAGAACCTCCTGATATCCCTGTTTTACTTTTCAGGTATCGTGATTTCCGGAACCCACCTGGACACGAACAGCAGTATAAACACAACATCTACTACTGGCACGTGATCGCAGCCAAGCTGGCTTTCATCATTGTCATGGAGGTAAAAGAAGTATATTTTGAAAGAGCTTATACGGCAGTATATTTGCAGACCTTTCATTAGCATTAAGTATTGCCAACTCGGACTTAAAATACATTCTTTTCTCTTGCTAGCAACTATTTTAGGACATCTATTAATGAAATTTAACAGGCAAACACCCATAAGGCTCTCATTAATGAAATGAAATCGATTATCCGCTTAAAAATGTGAAAGCATTTTGTGTGCTAGGGGGATTCGCTGACTCTCACTGCAGTATTGAGTGCCTTTTTTAAAAATTTGGGGGTGCTGGGCTGCATTCTAGACCACGAAGGGGCTTATTGAAGACGACTAAGATGGGATCTCTGCCCCTGAGGAACTTTATTGCTGTCGTAGTTTTATTTGTACTACTATTAAGTATTTTTATTACATTTTCATAATCTACCTCTTAGAATAGTCTTTTTATATCCCTAAAATTAACCAGCTCTTAAAATGACTGAGGCAGCAATAAATTTGAAATTGAACTAAGCAACTTTACTTCTGACGCAGAGGGAATAACCACTACCAAACTCTGAAGGCTCAGAAGTTGCTTGATGGGTGTGGTCCCAGTTAGGGTAACACTTAAAGGTTGATTTTTCTCATATAGCGAAGTAGGTGGCGGCTCCTGAATCAAGACCAGCTCGCTGACAGGGACAGGATCTCTGACTCTCTGGCACTTGCTCTCACGCGCGCTCTCGCTCTCAGCACGTCGTGTGTGTGTGGCTGCAGGGTGAGAGCTGCAACTCCCGGTGGAACACGTACAGGGTCTAGACAGTAAGGAGAAAGAAAAGGGACGCTCTCCATATCTGTTCCTTTTTGTCAGGAGAGAAAATGCTTTGCCAGAAGCCTCCAGGGCACACGGCTCCTCCAAGCAACAGAGTAGGCTGAGATGGGATGTGTTGGGTTTGCTCTGAACGAAATGAGAATCTGTTAGCAAGAAAAAAAAGCCGGATAGGCTGCATGGCTTTGATCATTTTTCTAGTTTGATATTTATTTAAAAACAAACACAACACAACATTAACAGCAGAGGAAACAAGTTGTCATTTAGCTCCCCATCATCGGAGGATTCCTGGAGTATCTGCTACATCATGAAGAATCACTAGTTTATATTCAGATATGTAGTGGTCAAAGTGTTTCGACTTATGCTTCTGAAATCATGGCTGACTAGATACTCTGAGGGGCCATTTCACTACAAAACATTCACAGTCAGCTTAAAGTAGAATTTCCTTTGCATTTTTGAGCTCAGTGAAAGGAAGGAGAATCTACAAAGAGGGGCAGAAAGGTGATGGCTCAGCTCGAGCAGTGAGCACCCCCTGAGGCACAGGGGCCTCTGAGGACACGGGGGAGGGGGGGGGCGCGGGTGGTGGCAATCAGCTCCTGGCTCGAGAGTCTCAAGGGCGCCAAGCAGTGGGTCAGCCCCAAGGTGGACCAGCTAAAGTTGAGACTCTTGGATTCAGCCAGGGTGCCCCCCCCCCCCGCCGACAAAGAGCTAAATTTGTCTCAGAGCAGAAGGAAATGCATATATTCCCTGGAGAAAAGAATGTCCTCCGTTTAGACCACAGTTTTCTCTCAGATTGAAATAATCAGATATGAGCTTCCAAAGATGAACAATAATAACATGGGGAAATGAGAAAAGTGAGATTCAGAGGGAAGAAAATAATAATTTGGACCCTCAATAACTTAAAGAGTATGCATCATCACATTAGAAATTATAAATTAAAATGTGTATGAATATGTTTAAACAAAAAATGAGCAATTGACAAATGAGCAAACAATAAGAAACTAAAAAATTACAAGGTAATCTTGAAAAATATATAGTTGTTGAAATGAAAAAGCATATGGATTAAACAGAAGTCTGAAGCAAGAATGAATGAATGGAGAGGTCTGAAAAAAATTACTCCCAGCACATCACAGGGAGAGAAGAAAATGGAAAATGTAAAAAAGAGATTAAGCAGTTTTTTAAAAAAATCCACAGAAGGAAAAAAAAATACTAGAGGAGAGACAATATTTAAAGAATTAATGGCTAAAATTCTTCCCAAAGAAATGAAAGGGATCTGTTCACAGAGCAGAAAGCACAGCAAACATCAGGCAGAATACAGAAATCCAGGCTTCCAGAGATTGTAACAAAAGTGCAGCTCGTTGAAGATAAGATCTTAAAAGCAACCAGAGAAAAAGGACAGATGACTGATAAAATTGAAATGAGAGTAGACTTTAACAGCAGCGTGGAAGCCAGAAGCAAGTAGTCAAATATCTTCTAAAACGCTAAAGAAGGGAACTATAAGCCTAGAATTATAACAAAATTTTGAGTAATTGAAAAATCTTTCCATAAAGAAAATGCCAGCCCATATGATTTTGTAGGAGAATGATGCCACACTTTCTAGAAGTATACTTTCAGATCATTTTAGTTACCTCCAGAGACCAGAAAAAGAAACACTCACCAACTCCTTTTAGATCCTTAAATCAGACAGGAATAGAAAGAGGAAAATTATAATCCAGTCTCCTTTGTTGCATTGATGCAAGGATCTTTTTAAAATGTGCCGATTGAATCTAGCAATATATTTTTTAAAGATGACATCAGGCCACATTGGTTTTACCCCAGAAATGGAAGGGTAGCATAATACAGAAAGTCCACGTCTATAAATATAGATGGGGAAAAAAAAAACCTCTCCTTCCTACATCATCAGCTTTTGCCCCTTTACTCTATAATTTCCATCTTTCAGACACACTCTCATCTCAAATATTCTCCACTCTCCCATTACCTGACTAATTAGAAGCCTTTGACACAGCTGATCACTCTCTCCTTCTTGAAGTTCCTCCTCAGTTGGCTCCCAGGAAAACTTTTTTTTTCCCTTTTCCTCTTATCTCACTAGGCCGTCCCTTCATAATTTTAGTCCCTTCCTTCTCTTTCTTTTCTCTCTCCTCACAGCTTTGGTGACCTCATGCAGTCCGTTGGCTTTAAATGCCATGTATATGCCAGTGACTCAACGATCTATGTATCTCCAGAACCCCTCTCTCCTGAACTCAACCCACGAATCCAATGTCTACTTGACCTTTCTGCTGGGATAGCTAACAGATACATCTACCGCCCCAAATGCCCATATTTTCTTCAATCCACCTGGAATGTTCTCCACTCCATGCTGCCCTAAATGTTCCACCCACAGTGGGTTTGCCCCCTCTCAGTCATGGCATTTGTAGCTACCTCACTGGTTGTTAAGAATTTCGCCCTTAAGCGTCCCCCACTTACCCCACATGCAATGCTGCTGGCTTTCTTTGGACAGTACATTGCAGATCTGACCATTACCAACTCTGCTTCTATAACTGGGTTGGAGCCACCATCATTTCTCACCTGAATTAGGGCTGTGGGCTCCTAAATAGGCTCTCTGCTGCCTTCACATCTCACTCAGAGTAAAAGCCACAGTCCTTTCAGTGCTGTGCAAGGCCTGACACATTCTAGCCATGCTCGGTTACCTCTCTCTCTCGTCCCTCACATCCCTCCACCCCTACTGTTCCTGATGCACAGCCAGCAGGCTTCCACCACACAGACTCTGGACTGACTGTTCCCTCTGCCTCGCATGCCTTTCCTCCTGATGTCTGCGTGGCTAGTTTCCTCGCCTCCTCAAAGCCTTGGCAAAGTGAGCCATACCCAGTCTGATCTGTATAAAATCCATCTGAAATTGGCCTCCCACATAACACAAAAACTCCTACTCTGCTTTACTGCTTTCTCCACGCTCTTATCACGTGAACACCATGTACAATTTATTGATTTTTAATGATGTTCATTGTATGTTATGTATTTCCTTGGTAGGTCAGAGACTTTTGCATAAGGAACAAATAAAAACTTGTTCAGTATCGTTAATCATCAGAAACATAAGACTAAAATGAAAGTGCATTTTATAATCACTATGTTGGTGAGAAAAAAAAGCGATGACCACACATGCTGGCAAGAATGCAGAGCCCCTGAAACCATCACATGCTGCTGGTGGAGGTGGAAGCTGGATTAACTACTTTGGAAAAGACTTTGGTACCATCTTGGAAATTTGAATATTCATTTAACAGAGTCTTGCCAGTTCTACTTCTAGGTCATCCCCTTGAGAAACTCTCACAGATGTCCTCCAGAATCCAAATGCAAAAACATTCTTAACATGATTGTTTCTAATAAAAACACTAGAAACAAGACCAGTACATTTTGATGGGGGAATCGACAGGAGACTCTTACACAGAATTATGAACAAACTGTAGTTATGCACAATAACATGGATGGATTAGAAACTAGTTTTGAATGCAAATGTCATTTTTAAGGGTGTGTGGGTGGCACAGTTCAGCATCCAACTCTTGGTTTAAGCTCAAGTCATGATCTTGTGGTCATGGGATGGAGCCCCGTGTTGGGCTCTGTCCTCAGTGAAGAGTCTGCTTGAGATTCTCTCTCCCTTTCGCTCTACCCCTTCCTGCTCATGTGCACTCTTTTTCTCTCTCTCTAGTAAATAAATCTTTTTAAAGTAATTTGCAAAAGACCATATACAGTATCCTACTTTTTATAAAGCCCAAATCAAGGGAGACTAAACAATATATTATTTGGGGCTATATACATATTTTGTTAAACAGGTTCTCAAAAATAAAATGATACAGATAGACTCACACAGATAGGATTTAGTGCTAATCTTTGGGGGAAGAGGCCTGGAAATGAGATAGGAAAGGAACACACGCAAAAATACTATAGCATTGGGGCGCCTGGGTGGCTCAGTGGGTTAAGCCGCTGCCTTCAGCTCAGGTCATGATCTCAGGGTCCTGGGATCGAGCCCCACATCGGGCTCTCTGCTCAGTGGGGAGCCTGCTTCCCTCTCTGTCTACTTGTGATCTCTCTCTGTCAAATAAATAAATAAAATCTTAAAAAAAAATACTATAGCATTGTCAGGGTGAGTGTTAGTCTTCTTGAAATTGTCAAAGCAACAAAACGTAGCTCTTTGGCAGAGCCACATGGTGTAGGAGAGACTGGTTGTGTATGGAGAATACTCACCACTTTGTCCAGATCTATTGCTGGGATGACTAAGCAAAAAAAACAAAAAACAAAAAAACCCCCACAAAAACGAAAAGAGCTCTGTGTTCCCCACCATTTCCTTTGATTGACATTTTTCTTCTTTTCTCCCACAGCATCTCATCTACTCTGTGAAATTCTTTGTATCCTATGCCATCCCAGATGTATCCAAAAGCACAAAGAGCAAGATCAAGAGAGAAAAATACTTAACCCAAAAGCTTCTTCGGGAGAATCACCTCAAAGATATGACAAAAAATATGGGGGTCATAGCTGAGAGGATGGGGGCAGTGGTAGAGAACAATTTACGACCAAAATTAGAATAAGAGCTTTATGTTCTGAGAAGCACTTTACAGAATTTAACTCTGTCAAAATATATTATGAATCACTAATGAGAATGTTTAAGTTAAAACACTTTGGCAAATAGGTGTCTTCGCTATTGCCATTTTCATAAAAATTATTTTTCAGTTTCAGCCTGCCATGCAGGACCTGGGAAATGCAAAATTTAGATCAAGAAGTGCATAAAACTAATCACCTGGAAAACCAGAAATGTTACCCTTTTTTGATAAATTGGAATTTCTGTAACACAGAAAGTATCTCGCAGTGTGCTTAAAAACCACCTCTTCCAAAGCTGAATGGATTTTTGTCCTTCCGTTTGATTATTTTCATTCCTTTCTGTTCTCAAGCACATGCTCCCCTTTTAGGCGGTGTTTCATTTCTTCACTTGGCCAGATCGGTCCCAGAGTTCTTTTCCTTACAGTACTTTCGTTAAAGACTAGACGTACTAGCTTTTGTGTGATTAAAAATAGCTAACTCAGAATTCAGTTTGAATGCTGTATTCAGCGGCAAATAGACCCAAGAATTCACAATATTTAGGTGTATCAGCACATCCCTACAGAAAATGAAACCGCACTTAATAAGAGGAAATAGTTTCCGTCTTCATTCTGGCCTATCTTTCCATCTCAAAGAAATATCTTAATGGATTGGAATAAAGATAGCAGGGTCCTGAAGTGTATTTGGACTAATCCACAGTGACACCTTTTATCTTCCAGGAGCACTCCTGGAATCCTCTGTGCCTAATCAGTGTTGACTGCTTTGCAAATCTCAAGGGAGTAAGATGACAAAAGTGGGGAAAGGTATAGATTCAAATAGAATTGGAACTCCTATTGATCAGGATAATTAATTTACCTCTTCTAAAGATAGGTGGCTTCTTGAAAAAAAAAAATGAAATCGAGGGATTAAAATTACATTTTTATCAACGTAAGGGTCTGGAAAGATAAGCCCTTCCCTTTCCCAGCAGTTGCCCTATAGCCATCAGATCAGCTCACTGGCACCCCTGGGAATGGCTCACTGACCAGCCCGCCAGACAGGATGGTCTGTACAGCTTGAGAGAACAGCAGGTGCCCTCACTGTGAGTCCCCGTGGGGAGTGCCTTTCCAGCCGGGGTCCTATCCAAGTGATCAACATACCAAAGCATCTGCCATGGTCAAGGTGCTTCCCTACATCCTCCATTCCCTCAGTCCCAGCCCAGAACTTGTTTGTAACTTGCGTGCACCGGGGTGGGGGTTGTCGGGGGTGGGTAGTAGTCGGGGGAGAGGAGAGAGACAGAGGCAGACCCAGATCACTCCCGATCCAGAAAAGAGACTCTGGTCTGGCTGTGAGCCTCCCTAAAGCCATAGTCTGGTCGCAACCCCTGCCGTCGGTGGGAGGTAACTCTCTGCTAACGCCTGTGCTGCGCACATCTTGCCTTCAGTTTGTCCGCTCAGCAGCCTTTACTGTGCTTGACCGCCTTTCAGGTGCAAAGCCCTCCCAGGCCCGCACTGCTCTCGCTTGACCGGTACCAGGGCAGAGCTGGATGGGGAAGAGGGTGTCTGGTACTGAGTTCTTGCGAGGTGGGCCGCCAACCACTGCGGTGCTGCTAAACGCCCAGGGGCAAAGCCACTGAGAATCCAAGCGGCAGAGGGAAAGGAAAGCCATTCCCTGAGCGGCTTCAGAGGCTTATGGTAAGAGCAGCTTGACTCAAGGTCACCGTTCTAAATGCATGCCATGAAGGTTTGAAAAACAAAAATAGTATGTATGGAGGATCCATTGGAGCAGGGCTCTGGACTTCTGAATTGGCCCAGTGGATCAGGAACAACATTTCACTAACCTTCTTGGTCACATGAACAATGGGAACAGAGCGTTCCCAGCAAGCCACGGGAGCTCTGACCACACAGGGAGTAAGAAAGGCCTTTCTTCGCAGCCGCTCCTTCCTCACAGCCCAGAGCGGGTGCTTCTGGTCCCTCCCCTGCTCACCTGGGACACCACTCCTGGCAGTGGGGCCGCTTCCTCTGCTCTTACCTCTGCTCTTCTCCGAAGCCGAAGACTATCTCCTCGTGTTGGATTGGGCGAGTACTCACCATTTAGCGGAGCACAGAAAAGGAAATGTTCTTGCCTTATCTCCTTGTATATACGATAAAACTTTAAAAGAGTTGTGCATTTACGTCTTCATAAGTCATCAATCATTCATAGGTTAAAATGTGCTTTTGTGGACAGGAAGGGGGGAAAGCTCTATATTTTTAAAGGCAGAAAATCGGATGTATGACACTGCCAATATTCCCCAAACAGCGACGTGCGGGGAGCCAGGGTCACCTGGGACAGCAACAGTGTTAATGTAACGCCAGCGCAGACTTGTCCGCCGCGAAGAAAAATGTGGGGCTGTGTCTGCAGGCAGGCACGGGCTGGATCTGTACATGTGAGCAGAAGCAGCACCCCAGGAAAAATGGTGGGTGTGACCGTGCCCCCATGAAAGGAAAATCTGGCCCCCTACCTGCCCGGTGTTAACCACTAGAGAACTTTGAGTTTTGTATCCTTTTGTAATGCCTGTGAATTTTAACAGATTGAAGCATTAGACCAGAATACTCAGGGGATCTTTCCTTAAATATCCCTCAGATATTTCGGATGTGTCAATAGATAGGGAACGCTATCATTTTTGTTTGAAAACTCAACAAGGCCATCTTGTAAACTGTCACCAAACGCCTTCCCTTTTAATTACCCATGCGTGCATTTTGATTTTCAGAAAACATCAGTTCACAACGGGGGACAGAGCGCGCTCTGTTATTGAAACACCACTTCTACCATTTTCTCATTGTGCAGAAGAGGTTTGAAAAGTTAAAATGGATGAGCAGCTTAACTAAAGTAGAATGGAAATATTCATGATGCTTTCATACACTGTGGCATAAGATGTAAAGTTTGTAATGTTTTGTGAATTTCTGTGCATTTTAATATTCTTTTATAATTATGAGCATTTTAATAAATGCATTTTTCAAAACAACACTGGTCTCTATATATGTCTTCATGTTTTTAAGGAGAGTATACATTAATATATAAAAATGTAATATATATACACACATATATATCCACTATTTATCAGTTATGTTATCACCCAGATAACAAATGTGTGCTTTTATGTAGATGATATCTAAAATTATATTTTTCACCACCTACACTTACTTTGAAACATGATTTTTCTGGGAAAAACTGGGTGTGGGGTTTCAGCCAGGGCTGCTAAAAACCAGTTGCTGGGATTGAGCAAGCCCTGCCAAGGGCACCAAGCCCGGAGAGCAGGTGGGAGCTGAGAACCAGCTCCCCTCCGGCCCCGCCACACTGTGGTGCGCCAGAGCCAGGCTGTATCCGGGAGGAGGAAGAGGCACTTTTCTACAACTACATAAAGTTGGCTTCTGCACGCTAAACATGATTGCAGGGGGCAGTGCCACCGGAGAGGGCAAGTCTCTAATAATCCCAGAAAGGCTCTGTTTGAACCTGCTGCAGCACTGGGTACAGAAAGGGGAAATTATGGAGAAGAAAAGAAGGGAAAATGTCATCATAAAAATCAACCTTTTTATCCTGGACAACATATCCAGATTTTAACTTTTTCTGTTTTATTGGAGGGAAGTATTTGTTTTCTGGTTTTTGTTTTGGTTTCATTTGGTTTTGATTTTTGCCAACTTAAATCTCATTAGGCTTCCAAGAAAACTCTAAGTCAAATATAACCCATAACCGGACCAACAACAAGAAGCCTTTTCTTACCCTTACGTGATATCCCTGGGACCAGTACTAATGTTATTTTTACTCTCAAGCCTTTTAAGTCCAGCAAAGGACTGACCAGAATTTCATTTCTTTTTTTTTTTTTTTGGTTTATAAATTTTTTTTTTTAAGATTTTATTTATTTAACACAGCAAAAGAGAGAGAGCGCACAAGCAGCAGGAACAGCAGGGAGAGGGAGAAGCAGGCTTCCCACTGAGCAGGGAGCCCGATGTGGGACTCAATACCAGGACCCTGGGATCATGACCTGAGCCTTTCCTTAAGCTAAGTACCATCTCCCATTTGCAGGGAATGATGAGATCATAAATACAGTTGACCCTACAATAACACCTGTTTGAATGTCACAGGTCCACTTATATGCAGATTTCTTTTTTTTAAGATTTTATTAGAGCACACACAGCAGGGGGAGGAGCAGAGGGAGGACAACAGTCCACGCTGAGCAGAGAGCCTGATGCAGGGCTCCACCTGAGGACCCTGAGATCATGACCAGACCTGAAATCAAGAGACCGTCACTAAACCAACTGAGCCACCCATGTGCCTCTCCACAGATTTTTTTTTTAAGATTTTATTTATTTATTCGACAGAGAAAGATCACAAGTAGGAGAGAGTCAGGCAGAGGGGGAGGGTGAAGCAGGCTCCCCGCTGAGCAGAGAACCTGATTCTGGGCTCGATCCCATGACCCTGAGATCATGACCTGGGCCAAAGGCAGAGGCGTAACCCACTGAGCCACCCAGGCACCCCTAGATTTTTTTTTATAATAAAATTTTAATAAATACATACAGTACTATAAATGTATTTTCACTTCCTTAGGATTTTAACATTTTCTTTTCTCTAGCTTACTTTTTTGTAAGAATAGAGTATAAAATATACAAAAGTATATGTTGATTGGACTTCATCTTCTGGTCTAAGATAGCAATGAAGGAAGACCCTGAGCTCCCCTTTTCCACAGACACACCAAACTAATACCTATTTATAGAGCAATTCCTCCTGAAGAACTGAGGACTGACCAAACCACTTCTGCACAATGAAAGACCACAGAGGGAATAGCAAGAGACACAGACAAGGTAACAAAGGGAACCCCCACCCCCATTGCAAACTGCAGTGAGAGGAGCGATAATTCAGAGGGATCATGAGCAAATTCATCTGCCCTTAAATACAGGAAAAAGGCCACTGTTTACAAAGTCAACAAGAATATATAGGAACCAGTCCTAGAACCCTGTTAAATGGGAGACAAGATCCTGGAACTCACTCCAGGTCAGAAGGGCTGGTGAGCCCCATACTTTGCATTTACCCTTTACCTTGATAGCACAGACAAAAGCAGGGTCAGGGTGTCAAAGCCAGCCTTAGCAAGGCCTGGACACCTAGCCCACACCAGCCTCAAATGCCCCCGGGAACAGGAAAAAAAAAAAAAAAAAGACCAAAAAACAAACAAAACAAACACAAACAAACCCATGGCTTAAAGCAACTAGAATATTAAGGATCCTGCCCTAGAATTCTGCCAAATGGCAGAGGAGCTGCTGAAACTCTCTCTAGGTTGGAGGGGCTGGATTACCTTCCTTCTCCTCCACCTGGCAACGTGGACAGGAGCAGGGTCTGGGTACACTAGCAAGCCTACCACCCAGTGAGCCCCAAGCCCACACTAGCCCCATCTGTCCCACCAAAGTGGTCCCCTGCTTGAAACACACCAGGACACCTCTGCTCAGCACTCACTGTAGCTCCAGCCATCTCACCAAAGTGATACAGGTGCAAGAACACTCCCAGTTCATACCACTTTGGCTCTAGATGACTTGCCAGAACATCCCAGCTCTCACTTTGGCTCCAGTTTACCAGAGCTCCCTTTGTGTGGAGAGACCTGGGGATTCCCCTCCACAACCATGCTTTAACTACAATGCCAAAGAGCCCCTGCACCCCAGAACAGCCCAGCCTACACCCACCCTGGCTCTAGCTGCCCAGCTATGGCACCCTCTACAGGCAGCATCCCAGAACCACCCTGGCTTATACCAACTTCAGCTTCACCTATTCTGCTGGGGCGAAATCTGTGCAGAGAGCCCCAGGACACCCCAGCCCATACCTAATTCATCTTCAGCTGTCTTGCCAGGGTGCCCTTTTCACAGAGAGTCCTTGGACCCTCCAGTTTGCACCCACTTCAGCTCTCTGGCCCAGGGTGCACTGTGCTGAGAGCTCTAGGATTGCCTTGGCTCATGCCCATCTCAAGCCATTCCACCAGGGTGGTCCCCATCCCCAGGCCATAACAGTCACAGCCTCAGCCAGCCAACCCACCAAAGTCACCAGGCATACAATCTACACAGGGACAATCATGTACAAGATCATTCCTTTTAGTTTAGGAGAAATAGCTATTCGTTCTAATTTATAGAAATAAACACAGAAAGTCACAGAAAATGGGGAAATAGGAAACATGCTCCAAATGAAAGAACAAGACAAAAAGCTAAATAAAATGGAGATAAGCAACGTGTCTGATAAAGAGTTCAAAATAATGGTCATGAAGATGCTCATTGGACTAGTGAGAAGAGTGGATGAACTCAGTGAGGACTTCAACAAAGAGAAAATATAAATATTGAAGAATACAATAACTGAAACTAAAAAAAAAAATACACAGAGAATCAACAGTAGATTAGTGGATGTAGAAGAACAGATTAACAATCTGGAGGTTAGGATAGTGAAAAGAGTCCAAGCCTAACAGCATGAAGAAAAAGAATTATTTTAAGAAAAAGTTTTAAAAATGGGCTAAGGTATCTCTTGGACAACATGAAGTGAACAAACATTTGCACGATAGGGGTCTCAGAAGGAAAAGAGAGAGAGAAAGAGGGAGAAAATTTATTTGAAGAAATAACAGCTGAAAACATCCTTAAACTGGGGAAGAAAACAGACATCTTCATTTAGGAAATACAGCAAACTCCAAACAAGATGAACCCAAGGAAGTCCACACTACAATCTATAAAAATTAAAATCTCAAGGATTAAAAAACAGAGATAGAATTTTTAAAAATGGCAAGAGAGAAGGAGGAGAAACCTCATAAAGCTATGTACAGAAGAAACCTCATAAAGCTATCAGTTAATTTTTCAACAGAAACTTTGCAGGCTGAGTGGGGGTGGCATGATATATTCAAAGTGCTGAAAGGAAAAAAATTACTACCAAGAATACTCTACCTGGCAAGGTTATCATTAAAAAAGAATGAAAAGGGGGCACCTGGGTGGCTCAGTGGGTTAAGCCTCTGCCTTCAGCTCAGGTCATGATCTCAGGGTCCTGGGATTGAGCCCCGCATCGGGCTCTCTGCTCAGTGGTGAGCCTGCTTCTCCCTCTCTCTGCCTGCCTCTCTGCCTACTTGTGATCTCTCTCTCTCTCTGTCAAATAAATGAATAAAATCTTTAAAAAAAAAAAAAAGAATGAAAGGAGGGGTCAAGATGGCGGAGAAGTAGAAGACCCTATTTCAACTGGTCCTGAATTGATCTAGATATCTACCAGAGCACTCTGAACAAACATGAAATCAGACTGAGATGGAAGATTACACACTTCTGAATCTCTACAGGAGCAGAGGATCATCAGTGGAGATAGTGCACCTTGCTTGGATTGCGGTTGATATTTTCAACTATACATCCCCTCAACCATCTCTCACCAGAATGACTGGGAGGAGGAACCTCCAACAGAAGAAAAATTCACAGACTGTGACCTCTGCCACAGAACTATTGGATATGGACATAAGGAAGATGCTGGAAATAGATTTCAGGGTAACAGTTATCCAGTTATCCAGACTATTGAAGAAAACCATTAGTGGCAACATAGAACCCCTAAAGGCAGAAGTGAGAGCTGATCTGGCGAAACTTCAAAATGCTATCAATGAGATCAAATCTAATCTAAATACTCTAACAGCTAGGGTAAATGAGGCAGAAGATAGATTTAGTGATCTAGAAGACAAATGGATAGGAAAGAAGGATCAGGAGGTCTGGAATAAACAGCTTAGAAACCATGAAAACAGAATTAGAGAAATAAATGACTCCATGAAATGTTCCAACGTCAGAATTATTGGGATCCTTCAGGGGGTGGAGAGAAAGAGAGGACTAGAAGATATAGTTGAGCAAATTGTAGATGAGAATTTCCCTAATCTGGGGAATGGAACAAGTATTTGTGTCCTAGAGGCAGAGGACATCCCCCAAGATCAACAAGAATAGAAAGACCTCCAGACATGAGATTGTGAAATTCATGAATCATAAATTCAGAGAAATTGTCTTAAGGACAGCTAGGGGGAAGACATCCCTTACATACAGAAGGAGGAATATCAGAATAATGTCAGACCTATCCACAGAAACCTGGCAAGTCAGAAAGGCCTGGCAAGACATATTCAGGGCACTAAATGAGAAGAATATGCAGCCAAGAATACTCCATCTGGCAAGGCTGACATTCAGAATGGATGGAGAGATAAAGAGCTTCCAAGACCAGCAAAGACTAAAAGATTATGTGACCACCAAGCCAGCACTACAAGAAATATAAAGGGGGATTCTATAAAAGAAGAAAGACCCCAAGAGTGATATAGAACAGAAATTTACAGAGACAATCTATAGAAACAATGTCCTCACAGGCAACATGATGACAATAAAACATATCTTTCAATAATCACTCTCAATGTCAGTGGCTTAAATGCTCCCATAAAACAGCACTGAGTTGCAGATAGGATGAAAAGACAGGACCCATCCACATTCTGTCTACAAGAGACACATTATGAACCTAAAGATACATCCAGACTGAAAGTGAAGAGATGGAGAACCATCTTTCATGCCAACAGGCCTCAAAAGAAAGCTGGGGTAGCAATTCTTATACCAGACAAATTTGATTTTAAGCTAAAGACTGTAGTCAGAGATACAGAAGGACACTACATCATTCTTAAAAGTTTTATCCACCAAGAAGATCTAATGATTATAAATATTTATGTCCCTAACATGGGAGCAGCCAACTACATAAGCCAACTGTTAATCAAAATAGGAGACATATTGGTAAGAATACATTAATTGTAGGGGATCTTAACATACCACTCTCAGCAACAGATCATCTAAGCAGAAAATCAACTAAGAAACAAGAGCTTTGAATGACACATTGGACCAGATGGACCTCATAGATATATACAAAACATGCACTCAAGAAGAATCCTCATTCTTCTTGAGTGCACATGGAAATTTCTCCAGAATAGACCACCTATTGGGTCACAGATGAGGTCTCAACCAGTACCAAAAGACTGAAATTATTCCCAGCATATTCTCAGACAACAATGCTTTGAAACTGGAACTCAATCGCAAGAAAAAGTTTGGGAGAAGTTCAAACACTTGGAAGTTAAAGACCATCCCGCTCAAGAATGTTTGGATCAACCAGGAAATTAAAGAACTTAATTCATGGAAACCAATGAGAACGAAGACACATCAGTCTAAAACCTTGGGATATGGCAAAGGCAGTCCTAAGGGGGAAATATATAGCCATCCAAGCCTCAACAAAAAAACAAAAACAAAAGAACAACAACAACAAAAAAAAAACCAGGAAAATTCTGAATATACAAATTCTCTTTACACTTTAAAAAACTGGAGAATCAACAACAAATTAAGCCTACCCCCCACACAGGAAGGGAAATAATTAAGATTAGAGCAGAGATCAATGAATTAGAAACCAGAGATATGATAGAACACATCAATGAAACTAGAAGCTCATTCTTTGAAAGAATTAATATAATTGGTCAACCACTGGCCAGACTAATCTAAAAGAAAAGAGAAAGGACCCAAATTAGTAAAATAATGAATGGAAGGGAAGAGAACACGACTAACACCAAGGAAATAGAAACAATCATCAGAAATTACTGTCAACAATTATATGCCAATAAGTTAAGCAACCTAGAAGAAATGGATATTTTCCTGGAAACCTATAAATTTCCAAGACTGAAACAGGAAGAAATTGACAACCTGAGTAGGATAATAACCAGTAGTGAGATTGAAGCAGTGATCAAAAACCTACCAAAAAAACAAGAGTGCAGGACCTGATGGATTCCCTGGGGAATTCTACCAAACATTCAAAGAAGAAATAATACCTATTCTCTTGAAGCTGTTTCCAAAAAAATAGAAACAGTAGTAAAATCTCCAGACTTCCTTCCTTCCTTCCTTTTTTTAAGATTTTTATTTATTTGACAGACAGAGATCACAAGTAGGCAGAGAGGCAGGCAGAGAGAGAGGAGGAAGCAGGCTCCCTGCTGAGCAGAGAGCCTGATGCAGTGTTTGATCCCAGAACCCTGGGATCATGACCCGAGCCAAAGGCAGAGGGCTTTAACCCACTGAGCCACCCAGGCACCCCTCCAGACTCTTTCTATGAAGCCAGCATTACCTTGATCCCTAAACCAGGCAAAACCCCATCAAAAAGGAGACTTTCAGACCAACATCCCTGATGAATATGGATGCCAAGATTCTCAACAAGATCCTAGCTAATAGAATCCAACAGTACATTAAAAAGATTATCCACCATGACCAGGTGGGATTTATTTCTGGGATGTAAGGGTGGTTCACAAGTCAATCAATGTGATAGAACAAATCAATAAGAAGAGAAGAACCTCATGGTTCTCTCAATTGATGCAGAAAAATCACTTGACAAATTATAGCATTCTTTCCTGTTTAAAACTCTTCAGAGTATAGGGATAAAGGGAACATTCCTCAACTTCATAAAATCCATCTATGAAAAACCCACAAAGAATATAATTCTCAATGGGGAAAAGCTGAGAGCCTTCTCACTGAGATCAGGAACATGACAGGGATGCCCACACTCCCACTATTGTTCAACATAGTACTAGAAGTCCTAGAAACAGCAATTGGACAACAAAAAGAAATAAAAGGTATTCAAACAGGCAAAGAAAAAGTCAAACTCTCTCTCTTCACATATGACATGATACTGTATGTGGAAAACCCAAAAGTCTCCACCCGTAAATTACTAGAACTCATACAGCAATTCAGTAATGTGGCAGGATACAAAATCAGTGCACAGAAATCAGTTGCTTTCTTATAGACTAACAACGAAAATATAGAAAGGGAAATTAGGGAATCAGTTCCATTTAAAATAGCACCAAAAAACAATAAGATACTTTGGAATAAACCTAACCAAAGAGGTAAAGGATCTATACTTGAGGAACTACAAAACACTCATGAAAGAAATTGAAGAAGACACAAAAGATGGAAAAATATTCCATGCTCATGGATTGGAATAATAAAACATTGTTAAAATGTCTATGCTCCCCAGAGCAATCTATACTTTCAATACCATCCTGATCAAAATACCATCAGCATTTTTCAAAGTGCTGGAACAAACATTCCTAAAATTTGTATGGAACCAGAAAAAAACCCGAATCACCAAGGAAATGTTGAAAAAGAAAAACAAAGCTTGGGGCATCACGTTGCCTGAGTTCAAGCTTTATTACAAAGCTGTGATCACCAAGACAGCATGGTATTGGCACAAAAACAGACACATAGACCAATGGAACAGAGTAAAGAGCCCAGATAACACAAATCTATGGTCAAATAACTTTTGACAAAGCAGGAAAAAATATCCAGTGGAAAAAAGACAATCTCTTCAATAAACGGTGCTGGGAAAATTGGACAGCTAGATACAGAAGAATGAAACTGGGCCATTCTCTTACACCATACACAAAGATAAACTCAAAGTGGATGAAGGACTTCAGTGTGAGACAGGAATCCATCAAAATCCTAGAGAAGAACATAAGCAAGTAGCCTCTTTTACATCAGCCACAGCAACTTCTTTCAAGACACGTCTTCAAAGGAAAGAGAAACAAAAGTGAAAACGAACTTTTGGAACTTTATCAAGATAAAAAACTGCTACACAGGAAAAGAAACAGTCAATAAAACAAAGAGGAAACCCACAGAATGGGAGAAGATAGTCACAATGACACTATAGACAGAGGGCTGATATCCAAGATCTATAAAGAACTTCTCAAACTCAACACCCAAAAAAAGAGATAATCAAGTCAAAAAATGAGCAGAAGACAAGAAAGACATTTCTTCACTGAAGACATACAAATTGCTGGCAGACATATGAAAAAATGTTCACCATCATTAGCTATCAGGGAAATTCAAATCAAAACCACATTGAGATACTACCTTACACCAGTTAAAATGGCAAAGATTAATAAGAGAAGAAACAACAAATGTTGGAGAAGATGAGGAGAAAGGGGAACCCTCTTACACTGTTGGTGGGAATGCAAGTTTGTACAGACACTTTGGAAAACAGTGTGGAGATTCCTCAAAAAATTCAAAATAGAGCTACCCTATGACCCTGCAATTGCACTACTGGGTATTTACCCAAAGATACAGATGTAGTGAAAAGAAGGGCCATAGCAACAAGTCCACAATAGCCATATTGTGGAAAGAGCCAAGATGCCGTTCAATAGACAAATTGATGAAGAAGATGTGGTCCATATATACAAAGGAATATTACTCAGCCATCAGAAAGGATGAATACCCAACTTTTGCATCAGCTTGGATGGGACTGGAGGAGATTATGCTGAGTGAAATAAGGCAAGCAAAGAAAGTCAATTATATTATTTCACTTACTTGTGGAACATAAGGAATAACATGGAGGACATTAGGAGAAGGAAAGGAAAAGTGAAGGGGGCATGGGAATCGGAGGCGGAGATGAACCACAAGAGACTATGGACTCTGAGAAACAAACTGAGGGTTTTAGAGGGAGGGAGGTGGGGAGATGGGTGAGCCTGGTGGTGGGTATTAAGGAGGGCACACATTGCATGGAGCACTGGGTATTATACATAAACAATGAATCTTGGAATACTACATCCAAAACCAATGAGGTATTGTATGGTGACTAACATAACACAATAAAAAAAAAAAAAAAAGAATGAAAGGAGAGATAAAGTATTTCTAAGAAAAAAACAAATAAATTTTAAAAAAACCCTAAAAATAGTTAAAGGAGTTCTTTACCACTAAACCAGCCTTATGAGAAATGTTTAAGGGACTTCTTTAAGTAGAAAAGAAAAGCCATAATTATAAGTAAAAAAGTTATGAAAGAAAAAATCTCGTAAGTAAAGCAAACACACAGTAAAGATAGTAGAGCTAACACTTATAAAGCTAGTATAAAGGTTAAAGACAAAAGTCATACAATTATACCTTTGAAAAATAGGTAAGGGGACTAACAAAATAAGAATTGTAAAATATGACAACATATACATGAAAATGGAGAGAAAAGTAAAAATGAAATTCTTTTAGAATGCATTTTAAATTCAGTGACACCATCAACTTACTAGAGATTGCTATATACTTAGGATATTATATATGAACTTCACAATAACTAAAAACAAAAAACCTATAATAGATACAAAATAGTAAAAGAGAAAAAAGGTGACCATAACACTAAATTAAGTCATCAATCAGAAGGGAAAGAGGAATAAGAATGGAACAGAGAACTAGAAAAACAACCAGAAAACAATTAACAAAATTGCAGTAAGTACAAGCCTATAAATAATGTTTTAAATGTAAATGGTCTGAATGCTCTATCCAAAGACAGGGGGTGACAAAATGGATCAAACAACAACAACAACAACACAAACACTAATCTCATGCTGCCTACAAGAGACTAACTTCAGACCTAAAGACACATATAGACTGAAAGTGAAGGGATGGAAAATGATATTCCACGCAAACTGTAGAAGAAAAAAGACAAGATAATAATACTTATATCAGACAAAATAGACTTTAAAACATAAATTGTAACAAGAGACAAAGAAGGGCATTACATGATGACAAAGGGATCAATCCAACCAAAACATGTAACAATTTTAAATATCTATGCACCGAACATATGAGCACCTCAATACATGAAGCAATATTGACAGATACAAAGAGAGAAATTGACAGAAATACAGTAGTAGTGGGAGACTTTAATATTCCTTGTACATCAATGGCTAGATCACGCAGGCAAAAAAATCAGTAAGAAAAGAGTGTCTTTGAATCACATATTTAGACTAGATGGACTTAACACTTATATACAGAACATTCCACCCAAAACAACAGAATAAACATTATTTTCAAGTACACATAGAACATTCTCCAGGACAGATCACATGTTAGGCCACAAGGTAAGTTTCAATAAATTTAAGAAGACTGAAATCATATCAAGCATCTTTTCCTACCATTAAAAAGAGAGAGAGAGAGAGAGAAAGAAAGAAGAAAAAACACAACAACATCAAACCACATCAAGGTTAAACAACATGCTACTAAATGTCCAACTGGTCATTAAGGAAATCAAAGAGAAAATAAAAACATACATGGAGACAAATGAAAATGGGTCTAAAGTCTTTGGGACACAGCAAAAGCTGTTCCAAAAGGGAAGGTTGTAGTGACATATGCCTACTTCAAACAAAACAAAACAAATAAACAGAAAACATACATACACACAAAAACAAGAAAATTTTCAAATAATCTAACTTTACAACTAAAGGAACTAGAAAAAAAGTAAAAACAAAGTTCAAAGTTAGTAGAAGAAAGGAAATAATGATGATCAGAGTAGAAGTAAATGAACTAAGATAGAAAGAAAAAAGAGAGGGAAGGAGGGATAGGGAGGGAGGGAGAAGGAGAGAGAGGAAGGAAAGAAGGGAGAGAGAGAGAGACAAAGAAAAAGAAATGAAAAGATCAATGAAACCTTTTCAATTGAAAATATCAACAAAACCTGGAGCAGTTTCTTTGAACAGATAAATAAAATTTATGAAGCTTTAACCATACTCAGCAGCAAAAAAAAGGACAGAGGACCCAAATAAAATCAGAAATGAAAGAGAAATAACAACTGATACCACTAAATACAAAGGATTCTAAGAAGCTACTACAAGAAATCATACGCCAACAAACTGGACAACCTAGAAGAAATGGATACATTCCTGGAAACCTTCCATCTCCCAAAAGGGAATCAAGAAGAAATACATAATCTAAACAGCTTACTCGTAACAAAATTGAATCAGTATAAAATTTCTAAAAAACAAAAGCCCAGGACCAGATGAATTCAGAATTGCATTCTTCCAAACTTTTCAGGAGGAGTTAATATTTATTCTTCTCAAACTATTGCAAAAAATAGAAACAGAAGGAAAATTTCTAAATACAAAGCCATCATTACCCTGATATCAAAACCAGAAAATGACACTACAAAAAAAGAAAACTAAAAACCAATATCCCTGATGAACATAGATGTAAAAATCCCCAACAAATATTAGCAAACTGAACTCAGCAATACATTAAAAGTACCATTTATCATAATGAAGTGTCATTCGTTCTGGAGATGGAAGAATGGTCAATATTCACAAATTAATCAACGTGATATACCACATCAACAAAATGAAGGATAAAAATCATATAACCATCTCATTAGATACAGAAAAAGCATTTCACAAAGTTCAACATCCATTCATGATAAAAACTCAACAAAGTGGGTTTAGAGGAAACATGTGTCAACTTAGTTAAGGCTATCTATGAAAAACCCACAGCTAACATCATATTCAATGCTGAAAAACATAGAGCTTTTGCTCTAGATTAAGAACAAAACAAGGGGGGCGCCTGGGTGGCTCAGTGGGTTAAGCCGCTGCCTTCGGCTCAGGTCATGATCCCAGGTCCTGGGTTCGAGCCCCACATCGGGCTTTCTGCTCAGAAGGGAGCCTGCTTCCTCCTCTCTCTCTGCCTGCCTCTCTGCCTACTTGTGATTTCTCTCTGTCAAATAAATAAATAAAATCTTAAAAAAAAAAAAAAGAACAAAACAAGGATGTGCACTCTCACAGCTTTTATTCAAAATAGTACTGGAAGTCCTTATCACAGCAACCAGACAAGAAAATAAATAAAAGGCATCCAACTTGGTAAGGAAGAAGTAGAACTGTCACAATTTGCAGGTGGCATATATCCATAGAAAGCCCTCAAGAATCCACCAAAAAACAATTAGCAGTAAACCAGTGAATTCAGTAAAGTTACAGGATACAAAATTAATATACAGAAATCTGTTGCATTTCTATACACTAATGATAAAGTAACAGAAAGACAAATTAAGAAAACAGTCCCATTTACAATTGCACCAAAAAGAATAAAATATCCCAGAATAAACTTAAGCAAGGAGGTGAAAGGCCTATACTCCAAAAACTATAAAACATTGATGAAAGATAAAACAAACAATCCTGAAATTATGAAACCACAGAAAAGCTGAAATAGCCAAAGCAATCTTGAAAAAGAAAACAAAACTAGAGGTATCACAATTCCAGACTTTAAATTATATTACAAAGTTGCAGCAATCAAAATGGTGTGGTATTGACATAAAAACAGGTACACAGGTCAATGGAACAGAATAGAAAACCCAGAAATAAACCATAATTATATGGTCAACTAATCTTCACCAAAGGAGGAACAAATATACAACAGGAAAAAGTCTCTTCAACAAATGGTTTTGGGAAAACTGGATAGCTACATGCAAAAGAATGAAACTGGACCACTTTGTTTCATCACATACAAAAATATGCTCAAAATAGATTAAAGAACTAAATATGATACCTGAAACTATAAAAGTCCTTGAAGAGAGCATAGACAGTAATTTCACTGGCATTGGCCATAGCAACTTTTTTCTAAATAAGTCTCCTGAGGCAAAGGAAATAAAATTAAAAATAAACTGTTGGGTTTATATCAAAATAAAATGTTCTTGCACCATGAAGGAAACAAACAATGACACTAAAAGGCAACCTACAGAATGGTAGAAGATATTTGTAAATGACACATCTGATAAAGAGTTAGTATCCAAAGCATATAAAGAACTTCTAAAACTCAACACCCCAAAAAATAAATAACCCAATTCAAAAATGGGCAGAAGACATGAATAGACATTTTTCCAAAGAAGACATATAGATGGCCAACAGACACATGAAGAGATGCTCAACATCACTCATCATTAGGGAAATACAAATCAAACTATAATGAGGTATCTCACACCTGTCAAAATGATTAAAATCAACAAGATAAGAAACAACATGTGTTGACAAGAAGGTGGAGGAAAAGAAGACCAAATGTGAGACCTCATGTACTGTTGATGGGAATACAAACTGGTGCAGCCATTGTGGAAAACAGTCTGGAGTTTCCTTAACAAGTTAAAAAAAGAACTACACTACGATCCAGGAATTGCACTACTGGGTATTTACCCCAAAAGTACAAAAGCAGTGATTCAAAGCAATACATGCCTAGGTTTATTGCATTATATACAGTAGCCAAAATATAAAAAGTAATCCAAGTGTTCATCAACAGATGAATAGATAAAGAAGATGTGGTATATATAATCATGAAATACTATTCAGCCATAAAAAGGAATGAAATCTTGTTACTTGCAACAACACTGATGGAGCTAAAGAGTATAATGCTAAGAAATAAGTCAGAGAAAAACAGATACCATGTTTTAACTCATATGTGGACTTTAAGAAACAAAACAATGAGCAAAGGAAAAAGATAAAGAACAAAAGAAAAAGAAAAGGAAAAAAAAACAAGAAACAGACTCTTACCTATAGAAAACAAACTGATGTCTATCAAAAGGGAGGTAGGTAGATGGGTGCTTGAAATAGGTGATGGAGATTAAGAGGACACTTATGATGAGCACTGAGTAATGTACAGAATTCTTAAATCACTGTATTGTACACCTGAAACTAACATAACACTAAATGCTAACTATACTAGAATTACAATAAAAAACTTCATGAAAAATTGATGGAAGAAATTGAAGATGTCACAAACAGACAGATATTCCATGTTACAGATTGGAAGAATTAATATCATTAAAATGTCCACATTAATGAAAGCAATTAGATTTAACAGAATTCCTATCAAAACACCAATATCATTTTTCAGAGAACTACAGTAAATAATACTAAAATATGTACAGAACCACAAAGACTGAATAGGTATGGCAATCTTGAGAAAGAAGGACAAAATCTGAAGGTATTACAATCCCAGATTTCAAGACATACTACCAAGTTATAGTAATAAAAACATTATGGTATTGGCACAAAAATAGACACATAGATGAATGGTACACTATAGAGAGCTCAGAAATAAACCTATGATTATATGGTTAATTAATCTACAATAAAGAAGGCAAGAATGTGGAATGGAGAAAAGAGTGTCTTCAACAAATGGTTTGGGAAAACTGGATAGCTACATGCAAAAGAATGAAACTAGACCCTTTCTTACTTCATATACAAAAATAAATTAAAAATGAATTAAAAACCTAACTATGAGACAGACACAGAGCCATAAAACTCCTAAAAGAAAACATACACCTTAATCTTGGACATAAAGTTCAGCAACATTTTTCTAGATATGTCTCCTAAGGCAAAGGAAACAAAAGAAAAGCTAAACTAGACTTCACCAAAATAAAAAGCTCTTGCATAGCTAAGGAAACCACCAACAAAATCACATGGGAACCTACTAAGTCAGAGAAGATATCTGCAGATAATGTATCTGATAAGACACTAATATCCCAAGTATATAAAGAATGTATACAACTGAACACCAAAAACCAAATAATCCAACTAAGAAATGGGCAGAGGATCTGAACAGATGTTTTTCGAAAGAAAATATGCAGATGGCCAACAGACACTTGAAAAGATGCTCATCATCAGGGAAATTCAAATCAACACCACAATAAGATAGCACCCATGGGAGTGGTTAGAATAAAAAGACAAGAAATAGGGGCACCTGGGTGACTCAGTCAGTTGAGCATCTACCTCTTGGGTTCAGCTCAGGTCATGATCTCACAGGTTGTGAGACTGAGCCC
Source organism: Lutra lutra (assembly GCF_902655055.1). Classification (NCBI taxonomy): domain Eukaryota; kingdom Metazoa; phylum Chordata; class Mammalia; order Carnivora; family Mustelidae; genus Lutra; species Lutra lutra. Next base: position 62,504,913 of record NC_062285.1, on the reverse strand, counting down.
CACATGGTACTCCATGCTCAGCAGGGAGTCTGCTTGAAGATTCTCTCCCTCTGCCCATCCCCCATTCATGCACGTGTGCTCTCTTTCTCTCTAAAATAACTAAATCTTAAAAAAAAAAAAAAAAAACAGGAAATAAGATTGAAGATGTAGACAAAGGGAACACTTGGTAGGAAAGTAAATTGGCATAACCATTGTAGAAAACAGTATGGAGGTGTCTCAAAAATGAAAAATAGAAATCCCATATGATCCAATAATTCTACTGCTAGGCATTTACCCAAAGAAAGAAAAACACTAATTCAAAAAGCTATACATACCCCTATGTTTATTATTGCAACATCACTTATAATAATCATTTATAATAGAAGCAACCTTAGTGCCCATCAATAGATGAATGGATTAAAAAGATGTGGTATATCCACAATGGAATATTAGTCATAAAAAGGAATGAAATCATGCATTTTCAGCAACATGGATGGACCTAGAGGGTATTATGCTAAGTGAAATAAGTCAGAGAAAGATAAATACCATATGATTTCATGTATATGTGGAATAAAAAATAAAGCAAAACAAACAAAAAAGCAGAAACAGACCCACAGAAATAAGAGAACTGCTGGTTGCCAGAAGGAGGGGGTGGGGGATGGGTAAATTGGGTAAGGGAAGCAGGAGAGACAAACTTCCAGTTACAGAATGACTAAGTTACAGGGAAAAAGGTAGAGCATAGGCAATATAGTCAATGATATTGTAGCAGTACTGTATGCGGAGAGGTGGTAACTACACTTGTGGTGAGCATAGCATAACATACAGACTTCTCAAATCACTATGGAGTGCACCTGAAACTAACAGAACATTGTGTGCCAACTATACTTCATTAAAAAAAAAATGTGTTAGCTGTTTGTATGCTTTTGGTAAGCTTTCTAGTCAAAAGGGTAGTAGTAGTAAATTTTTTGGTGAGTCAAAAGTTCTATATGGATTTTCAACTGTGCAGGGGCTGGGCACCCCTACTCCTTCACGGTTCAAGGATCACTTGTAATTGGTGGGGGTCAGATAAATACCATGCATGGTGCCAGGTGCTTATTCACATATTATCTCACTTGTCAATATTTTATTTTATTGCAGGTGAATTTTAAGTAGCTTTTAAAAATGATTCTAAAGGAAGCATATGATTATAGAAGAAATACAACATGTTGAAGTTTCTGAGGCTGTACATGGAGGCTGTGTGAGAAAGACCTAAGTCCTGCTCTCACCCAGCCCAGCCCAGCCCAGCCCACTCCAAAGGGCCAGGAAGTGTGAGCTGAGGTCATCGGGGTCATCTTTTCACCCAAAAGAGACTTCAGAGATTTGCTTTGGTCTTAATAATTATTTTTAGTGTATTGAAGTTATAGATCAGAAAAGCTACTTCTAAGTTCAATCCAAATTCTATTCTTTTCATAAACTTAGCAAATTTTATCACTTTTAAGGGAATTTTGAATGTCTGTCTCTTCTTGCAAACTAAATGAAATGCTTTAAAATATCTGAAAGAGCAATTATAAATTTAGCTTATTCCATTTCCTCTTTAAGTACTCCAGTTTTCTGACCAGCTGTGGTCAAGAGGCCACAAGCGGGGGAGTTGCAAATTCTACCCTTCCATGTTCTTCTCTTCCGAAGATAACTTTCACAAAGACACTTAGGCCATGTCCTCTCTTGTTACCCTTTGTTACTGAGAGACTGAATATGGAGTGGAAAATTGCCAGACCATAGATAGAAATAGAACCCTGACCCACAACCTGTAGCAACCAGTCCAGGAGACCAACCTCTTAACTGCACTAGTCAGACCAGAAGGCCAGCCAGACTTGTAGGAAGACAGGCCGTTTCTCTCTAGTGACAGTCCAGGAAGCCAAACAATAACCCCTAAAACAGTCAGCCCCACAGGGCAGGGGCTTGATTAATAACTGACAGCTTCTCTAATTTTTACCCCTCCATCCAACTTAGGATCAATCACAGAAAGCCAAACATGCACCCTAACCAATCACAGAGGATGACCCCTTCTACGTAGTTCACCTCCAGCTTCCCCATGTCAATAGCCTCCAACTAGGTCACACCCGGACTCTTCCCATTTTTCCACTAGAAAGCTTTCTCACTCCTATTTCTACCATTGAGTCTCAGCCAAAATGCACTGGACAGTGGCTGATTCCTTTACTTTAGCAAGCTCTGAATAAATAGTTTTGCTTGCTTTCATTTGGTTGATCTTTATTTTCACTGAGTTATTTAACCTCTGTACCCTCTAGCTTCCTGATCCATTAAATGGGGCTATTTGTTCCTACTGGGTAGTGTCACTTTGGAGTTCCTAATGTCTCAGACTAAATTCAGTGTGCTAGGAAATGTAAGAAACCACAGATGAACCCAAGGCATCTACTTTGAGGTGTGGGTTTCAATGATTAGGGGAGAAAAGGTCATATCAAAACAAACATAGATATATTTTGGAACTGAATGTAAAATGTAAAGGAATTCAGAATATAAAATAACAAAATTCAAAGGAATTGCCTGCTTATGTTGAACTGCTTCATCTAGACCCCCCAGATTATGCCTTTCCTTTTCTCTCTTCATTGGAACTTGGGTGGAAAAGTCTGAGAAATGTTGACACAAAAGCACTTTGTCAGCCTTGAGATTCTAGAACAGTGATTCTCAAAGTGTGGTCTAGGTTCCCTTGGGAGAGTTTGAAACCTTTTCAGGAGGTCTGCAAAGGCAAAACTACTTTCATAATAATGTGAAGACATTATCTGCATTCTCACTCTCATTTTCTCGGTGTGGAATGGGGTTTCCAGAAGCTACACAACATTCCATATGGCCCCAGGTTGAACACAGAAGCAGTTATGAACATCCGGCTGTTTTCTATTAAGTCAGACATTAAAAATATAAAACAATGTACTCTTCTCACTTTATTTTGAAAAATATAGTTATTTTTCATTAAAACATGCAGTGGGTTTATTGTTATTTTGAAATTAAGGAAATTTTTAAATTTCTCTTTTTTTTCTAATACTCTAAATATTACTAGATAGGACTCACTCAAACAAAAGTTTTTCAGGGTTCTCAATACTGTTTGAAGAGTATGAAGGGGTTTGGTGGGCAAAAAGTATAAGAATCACTGCTTTGTAACAGTAAAATTTGAACCAGAGCAAACCATGGCATTTACATTTAACGTGGACAATATGTCTCCAAGTGTGAGGGGGTGGGCAGAAAGACCAATGCAAACTTTCCACTCTCAATGCATGTGAAATTCATCTTCTGGTCGATGTTAATGACCTTCACTGAAGCTCAGGACCCAACACAAGGCCTGCATTGGTGCTTCTCCTCACACAAAGCCCTCATCCCTGAGTGATGCCTGCTAGTTCTTTATCTTTATTTCCCAGCTGTCTGCCCCAGGCTACACAGTTTGATGAGGACTTCTGTAGCCTCTTTCGTGTATCCTGCTATATCAAGCATAGATCTGTGTATATACGTTGGATTCCAGGCTGTCTTACTTAGAAATTCTGGAGTCTCAAGGGAGGAAATATGACCATTAATATTAGTGAACTAACACGCAGAAAATGGTCAGAACTACAAATCTTGATGCTGTTTAGAGCCCCACTCTAAAAACAAGGTGTACAATGGACCTGCACACCATATGCAGGAAGCAATCTCATGAAAGATATTTCCTTCAGATAAAAAGGACAGTGTATTTATTCATTACCGTGTCTGTGGCAGGCCTGGCAGAGAGTAGATGTTCAACAAACAGTTGTTGACTGAATGAATAAATAAGTGAATGAATGTATTAACCTTCCCTGAGATCAGATTCTTCTGGCCAAGAGACTCAGAAGGCATACCCAGGAAAATAAAATAGGGTGAAAATAGAAATGACAGTTGACTGTGCAAGTTACTAAATCAAGATGGGTAGAGCTAGAGATGTTGGCTTCATACAATGGCTGAATGGGTGGAAGTCCTGAGGTCCTGAGTGTAAACTGAGAGAAAATATTTTTACTATAGATGCTGTTACTTCCCCAGCCACTTGCCAGCTCTCTGCTGGCCACCAACCACCAGCCTACCACTGAAATGAGGCATAGTCCATTACAGAACTATGGCTGCCTTCTGAGGTGAGGTGACACCAAAGATTTTTTTACTGGACATACAGAAGCCAATGTAAAAGGCCAGAGAAGTGGATCTGGGAAGCTATCAATCTCCATATACAAATGCTGCATTGGGCAAACTCCTGAACTCATCTGCCATGTGGTTCTCATGACTGATTCTCACTTGGTCCCTCCAACTGGAGACAGATTCAACCAGAAGGCAGCCTGAGCAAGGCTATCATGATATTAGCACCTTGTTATTCCCTATCCATAGGAAAATGGTAAAGGAGAGTTTTCTGGGCATGTGAAAATTTGAATTTGGGCTTTTAAACAAACTCTCAAAGGCAAATGCTGACTCTCATTTCTGTTCAGGCTAATTGGAAACAGTAAGTACCAGGGTATGCAATACATGATTTTGCTGCAATATTTGACTTTGGTTTGTCCATGACATTGGACTTTTGAAAGGACCAACTTTTGACTTTGCTGACTCATTTTATTATGTCTTTATTTTATATTCAATATATCATTTTTATTGTGATTTTCTTTGGGATTAGTCTTTATTTTTCTCTAATTTCTTTTTAAAATTTTATTTATTTATTTGACAGACAGAGATCACAAGTAGGCAGAGAGAGAGGTGGGGGCGGCGGGGGGGAAGCAGGATCCCTGCTGAGCAGAGAGCCCAATGTGGGGCTCGATCCCAGGACCCTGAGATCATGACCTAAGCCGAAGGCAGAAGTTTAACCCACTGAGCCACCCAGGCACCCCTCTATCTAATTTCTTAACTTAGATTCATTTCACAATTCACTCAACAAATTGTGTCTATTGTATAACAGGCATTGTTTTACATACTGGATAGAGAGTAGTGTTCCTCAGCTCACTAATTTTTTAATGCTAGTACTTAAGACCGTAAATTTCTCTGGCTTGATTAGGGGATATCTTCCCCTTCATGAATCTAGCCAGCAAAGACTGGAAGAAATAGCTGTTTTTTTTTTTTAATGCTCAGTTTTCAACAAAAATCCCAAGGCATATAAAGAAACAGGAAAGTGACATCACCAAAATGGTGATGAAGGAGACCCCAGGCTCCTTCCCCCCAGCAAATATCAATAATTAAATAGCTATCCAAGGACAAAACCAGCACTGGGTGAGCTCTGGAATCCATTCAAGTAACTTCAGCAACCCAGTGGAACAAAAATCCTACGAATACCTGCATAAAAAGTGAAGGAAGAAAGTGACATTTTGTTTATATCATTCCATCCCCCAAGCCAGCATTACTTGATGCCAAGAGGGAATTTCACAACTAGAAATAGTTTCCCTCATTAAGAAAGGCAGAAGGTCTTTTGAAGCACCACATGAAGGTCCCACTTTAGTTTTACCCCCACAAAGATAGGGTATAGAAAGGGCTATAAGGGACAGCTAGGAGCAGGGAAGAAAATCAGCAGCAGTCACACAAAGGGAGTGATCACAATTCACAGTGACTTTCTTTATGGATAAACCCAGAAGCTTTCAACATAGAAGAAGGAACCAATGGCCAGCATTTCTGCTGTGAGCCTCCTGAAGATTTCACCAGTTTTCTCCCCACAGGTGTTTGGATTCAACAATGCCAGTCAACTGAGTCCCTCTCTGCTCCTTTCCACTGCCCAGGCCTCTGCAGCTACTGGAATGCTGAACACCAGCCTGGACCCTGTTGGCTGACCTCCACCACCAAGAGGACCCCTGAGGCTAGCCCCTCCATCTATACTCTTGCACGCTGCTGACCTGATGCACATCACTGGCCTCCACTGCAAAGCATATGCCCAGGAAGAGATTACACAATCAGGACAGCACACATAGCACACCTGCCCATGAACCTCTCCTTGGCTCTGACCCTTGTTGCCTGGTCTGGCACCCATCACTATGTGTATATCTGCAACCTATCCCTGACACTTTATAGACACCTACAGCTGGTTCCCACAGCTGAGTATGTGTACACTGCTGGCTTTAGCCATGGCTGATGTCTGCCCTGGTCTCTAGCCATGGACGTGAAGGTGCCTCACTGAGAATTCCAACAGTCCTTGCAGCCACTGTGGACCAACAACAGTACTTGCCAACGATGACACAGTTGTCAAAGCTATAGACCCCAATGGCTTGAGCCAAAAAACACCCCAAACCTCCCTAGACCCAGTGCTACCACATACCTCTGCATTTCACGCCCTGCATCACTAAACCTGGGATCATAACACTTCAGTGTGCCCTCACATGCAAAGGAAGTCTTCCCTTACCCAAATCTGTCCATAAAGTCTGGAAGAGGTGGCTGCTGCTTCAAATGTGCAGGCACCTATGCAAAGCTATGGGAATTACAAAGAATCAGGACAAAAAATGATGACACAACCAAAAGAACACAGTAAACCTCCAGGAACTGGCCCCAAATAAATGGGGATCCAGGAATTGCCCAACAAGACTACTAGACAATTGTCCTAAATATCCTCACAGAATTACAGGAGAATACAGATAAATAATTATCAATATCAAGAAAACAATCAACAAAATGAGAAGTTCAATGGAGATAATAACAAGAAAAAGACAAAAAAGAATCAAACAGAAATTGGAACTTTAGAATATAACTTAAGAAGGCTTCAGCCACAGACTTGAGAATTTCAGCAAGAGACTTGACCAAGCAGAAGAATAAGTGAGGCCCAAGACAGATCAACTGAAACTATCCAAATCAGAGGAGCAAAAAGAAAAAAAGTGGAAAAAAGTAAGGAAAGCCTATGTGATCTATAGCACGCCATCAAAACACCAATTTGAGAATTAACAGAACCCCAGAAGAGGAAAAAAGAGAGAGAGAAGTAGTAAGTGCTTATTTAAAGCAATAATGGCTGAGAACTTCCTAAATCTGGAGAGAGATTTGGATATCTAAGCCCATGAAGGTCATAGGTAACCAAACAAGATCAAGTTAAAGAGATCCACTCCAAGACTTATTATAACAAAAATGTCAAAAATCAAAGACAAAGAGAGACTCTTAAAAGCAGCAAAAGAAGAAATAACTTATAATTCACAAAGGAAACCCCATAAGGTTATCAGATGGTTTCTCAGCAGAAATTTTACAGATCAGGAGAGAGTGGGATGATATATTTAAGGTACTAAAAGGAAAAAAACAAAATTGCTAACCAAGAATACTTCACAGAGCAGAACTATTCTTCAGAAATGAAGGACTGATAAAAACTTTCAAAGACAAACAAAAACTGAGAGACTTCATCACCATTAGACCTGCCTTACAAGAAATGCTGCAAGGAATTCTTCTAGCTGAAATGAAAATACACTGATCAGTAACATTAAAACATGTGAATAAATATACAGCACACTGGTAGAGGTGAGTATATAGTCAGATTCAGAATATTCAAATACTGTAATATGATGGAGTGTTAACCACTTGAGTATTAACATTAAAGGACAGCGCATTAAAAATAATGACAGTGACAATAATTTTTGATAGATACACAATATAAAAAAGGAAAATTGTGACATCAAAATGTAAAAGGAGAGGAAATAAAAGGGTAGAGATTTATATGCAACTGAAGTTTTTAGTGTAAACTGTTAAATCTATCAGATGTTATATGTAAAACACAGAGTATCCACAAGACAAAAACCTACAGTATATTCGCAAAAGATAAAGGGAAAGGAATCAAAGCATACAACTACAGAAAATCATACTTGCAAAAGGAAGGCAGCCCCCCCCCCCCAAAAAAAAAGCTGGGGTAGCGATACTTTTATCAGACAAAACAGACTTTAAAACAAATACCGTAACAAGAGACACAGAAGAGCATCATAATGATAAAGGGATCAATCCAACCAGGGGTTATAATAATTATAAATATCTATGGACTCAACTTAGGTACACCTAAATACATAAAGCATTATAGACAAAGGGAGAAGTTGGCAGTAATACAGTAACAGTAAGAGACAGGAACCCTCCTTTTACATCAATGGATATATTACCCATGTAGAAAATTAATAAGGAAATAATGGCTTTGAATGATGCAGTAGATCAGATGGAGTTAACAGATAAATATGGAGCATTCCATCCCAAAACAGCAGAATACACATTCTTTTTACGTGCACATAGAACATTCTCCAGGAAAGGTCACATAGTAGGCCACAAAAAAAGCTTCAATAAATTTAAGACTGAAATAATATCAAGCATGTTTTCTGACCACAAAAATATGAAACTAGAAATCAATTGCAAGAAAAAAAAATTGGAAAATAAAAACACAACTGCAGGCTAAACAACATGTTACTAAACAACCAATGGATTAACAGAGAAATCAAAGATGAAATTAAAGAATACCTGGAGGCAAATGAAAATGGAATATGATATCCAAACTCTTTGGAATGTAGCAAAGGGAGTTTTAAAAGGGAATGCATAGTGATATAGGCCCACTTCAAGAAACAAGAAAAATCTCAAATAATAACAATCAAATCTGACACTTAAAAGAGCCAGAAAAAGAACTAAAATGCAATGTTAGTAGAAAAAGAAAATTATAAAGATCAGAGTAGAAATAAATGGAGACAAAAGAAAAATTGATGAAACCAAGACTTAGTTCTTTGAAAACATAAACAAAATGGATAACCCTTTAACCAGCCTCATCAAGAAAAGGAGAGGACTCTAAATAAAATCAGAAATGAAAGAGAAGTAACAACCAAAACTACACAAATGTAAAGAATTATAAGAGATTACTACAAAAAATTATGACAAGGAATTGGACAACCTAGACAAATGGAAAAATTCCTAGAAACATTCCATCTTTGAAAACTGAATCAGGAAGAAATGGAAAATATGGACAGAGAGATTACTAGTAAAAAAAAAAAAAAATTAATTGGTAATAGAAAACATCTCAATGAACAAAAGTCCAGGACCAGATGGCTTTATAGGTGAGTTCTACCAAATATTTTAAAAACAGTTAATATTTATTCTTCTCAAAAGTAGTCCCAAAAATAGAAGGAAAATTTCCAAATTCATTCTATGAAGCCAGCCAAAACCAAAGCATGCCAAAAACAAAGATGCTACCAAAAAAAAAAAAAGAAAGAAAGAAAACTACAAGCCAGTATTGATAAACACAAATGCAAAAATCCTCAATAAAATGTTAGCAAACCAAATTCAATAATACATTAAAGGGATCATTTACCACAATTAAGTGGAATTTATTCTGGGGATGAAAGGATGGTTCAATATCTGTAAATCAATCATTGTGACGTATCACACTAAAAAATGAAAGGCAAAAATCATATGATGTCTCAATAGCTGCAGAAAAGCATTTGACAAAATCCAATATATTGTTAATAAAGCTCTCAGCAAAGTGGGTTTAGAGGAAATGTACCTCAACACAATAAAGGCTGTACATGAAAAAACAACAATAACAACACAGCTAATATCATATTCAGTGGTGAAAAACAGCTTTCCCTTTGAGATCAGGACCAGCACAAGGGTGTACATTCTCATCACCTTTATTCAAGATAGTGCTGCAAGTCCTAGGGGTGCCTGGGTGGCTCAGTGGGTTAAAGCCTTCAGCTCAGGTCTCGATCCCAGGGTTCTGGGATTGAGCCCCACATTGGGCTCTCTGCTCGGCAGGGTGCCCGCTTCCCTTTCTCTCTCTCTGCCTGCCTCTCTGCCTACTTATGATCTCTGTCTGTCAAATAAATTTTAAAAATCTTAAAAAAACAATAGTGTTGCAAGTCCTAGTCATAGCAATGAGACAAGAAAGAAAAGGTATTCAAATTGGTAAAGAAGAAGTAAAATTTCCAGTATTTGCAGATGACATGTTACTATACATGGAAAACCCTAAGGACTCCACCAAAAAAGCTATTAATGGAAACAATGAATTCAGTAAGATTACAGGACACAAAATCAATATACAGAAATCTGTTGCATTTCTACACACTAATAATGAAGCAGCAGAAAGAGAAATTTTAAAAAACAGTCCCATTTGCAATTGCACAAAAAATAATAAAATATCTTGGCATAAACTTAACCAATGAGGTGAAAGACCTGTATTCTGAAAACTATAAAACATTGATGAAAGAAACTGAAGACATCACAAATAGATATTTCATGCTGAAGGATTGAGACAACAAATATTGTTAACATGTTCATATTACTCAAAGCAATCTACAGATTTGTTGCAATTCCTATCAGAATACCAATAGCATTTTTCACAGAACTAGAAAAAAAAATACTAAAATGTTACCAAACCACAAAAGATCCTGAATAACAAAAGCAATCTATCTTTATAAAGAAGAACAAAGCAAAAACAAAATCACAGTCACAGATTTCAAGATATACTACAAAGCTACAGTAATCAAATTAGCAAATTACTGACACAAAAATAGGCACACAGATGAATGGAACAGAATACAGAGCCCAGAAATAAACCCATGATGATATGGTCAATTAATCTTTGACAAAGGAGGCAAGAACATACAATGGAAAAAGATAATCTCTTCAACAAATGGTGCTTGGAAAACAGGATAGCAACATGCAAAAGAATAAAACTAGACCACTTTCTTATTCCACACACAAAAATAAATTCAAAATGGATTTAAAACTTAATGTGAGACAGACCTGGAGCCATAAAACTCCTAAAAGAAAATACACACAGGGGGCGCCTGGGTGGCTCAGTGGTTAAAGCCTCTGCCTTTGGCTCAGGTCATGATCTCAGGGTCCTGGAATCGAGTCCCGCATCGGGCTCTCTGCTCAGCGGGGAGCTTGCCTCCTCCTCCTGTCTCTCTCTCTCTGCCTGCCTCTCTGCCTACTTGTGATCTGTCTGTCAAATAAATTAAAAAAAAAAAAAAAGAAAGAAAATACACACAGTAATCTCAGACATCAACCTTGGCAACATTTTTGAGATACGTTTTTCTAAATAAACTATTGGAATTTCACTAAAATAAAGAGCTCTTGCATAGCTAAGGGAACCATCAATAAAACAATGTGGCAACCTACCAAATGGGAGAAGATATTTGAAAATTATATGTCTGACAAAGGGTTAATACCCAAAATATATAAAGAATGTATACAATTGAACACCATAAAACAAATAATCCCATTAAGAAATAGGCAGAGGGGGCACCTGGGTGGCTCAGTGGGTTAAAGGCTCTGCCTTCAGCTCAGGTCATGATTCCAGCGTCCTAGGATCGAGCCCCGCATCGGGCTCTCTGCTCTGCGGAGAGCCTGCTTCCTCCTCTCTCTGCCTGCCTCCCTGCCTGCTTGTGATCTCTCTGTCAAATAAATAAATAAAATCTTTAAAAAAAAAAAAAAAAAGAGGGACGCCTGGGTGGCTCAGTTGGTTAAGCGGCTGCCTTCAGCTCAGGTCATGATCCCAGCGTCCTGGGATCGAGTCCCACATCGGGCTCCTTGCTCGGCAGGGAGCCTGCTTCTCCCTCTGCCTCTGCCTGCCTCTCTGTCTGCCTGTGCTCGCTCACTCTCTCTCCCTCTGTCTCTGACAAATAAATAAATAAAATCTTTAAAAAAAAAAAGAAAGAAAGAAAGAAAGAAAGAAAGAAAGAAAGAAAGAAAGAAAGAAAGAAAGAAATGGGCAGAGGATCTGAACAGACATTTTTCCAAGGAAGACATTCAGATGGTCAACAGACACATGAAAAGATAACATCACTAGGGAAATGCAAATCAAAACCACAGTGAGATATCATCTCTCATTGGTTAGAATGGATAGGATCAAAAAGACAAGAAATAGCAAGTGTTGGTAAAGATGTGGACAAAAGAGAATCCTAGTATACTTCGGTGGGAATGTAAATTGGTGAAACCACTGTGGAAAACAATATGGAGGGTTCTCAAAAAATTAAAAATAGAATTACCATGATTCAGTAATACCACTACTAGGTATTCACCCAAAGAAAACACAAACCCTAAAGCAAAATGATACACACAATCTTGTGCTCTTTGCAGCCTTATTTACAACAGCCAAGATATGGAAGCAACCTAAGTGTTGATAGGTTAATGGGTAAAGAAGATGTACTATAGGGGCGCCTGGGTGGCTCAGTGGGTTAAAGCCTCTGCCTTCGGCTCAGGTCATGATCCCGGGGTCCTGGGATCGAGCCCCGTGTCAAGCTCTCTGCTCCGCAGGGAGCCTGCTTCCTCCCCTCTCTCTCTCTGCCTGCCTCTCTACCTACTTGTGATCTCTCTCTCTCTCTCAAATAAATAAAATCTTAAAAAAAAAAGATGTGCTATATATGTACACAACTGAATATTGCTCAGTCATAAAAAAAAGAATGAGATCTTCTCATTTTCCTCAACATAGATAAACCCAGAGGGTGTTTTGTTAAGTGAAAGAAGTCAGATAGAGAAAGACAAATACTGTATGATTTCATGTATATGTGAAATCTAATAAAACAGAACAGACAAAACCAGAAACAAACTCAAATACAGAGAACAAATGTGATTGTTAAAGGGGAGGGGAGTAGGGGGAATGGGTGAAATAGGTAAAGGGAGTTAAGAGGTAAAAGCTTACAGTTATAAAATAAGTAAGTCACAGGTATTAAAAGCACAGTATTGGGAATATAGTCAATAATACTGTAATAATGTTATATAATGACAGATGGTAACTCCATATATCGTGGTGAATATTGCATAGGTATAGAATTATTAGATCACTATGTTGTACACCTGAAACTAATAAAACATTGCATTCAACTATATTTCAGTAATAAAATTAAAAACAAAACAAAAGGCAGGAAAAGAAGAAAGAAACACTACTCAAAGAAAACTACCCAAAGCCACCTATAGATTCAAGGCAATGCCTATCAAAATTTCGACACCTGGTGGTGGGTATTATGGAGGGCACATATTGCATGGAGCACTGGGTATGGTGCATAAACAAAGAATGCTGGAACTGAAAATAAATAAAATGAAAAAAAATTAAATTAAATTAAAAAAGATTTCAATGACATTTTTCATAGAAGTAGAAAAAACAATCCTTGAATTTGTTACAAAAGACCTCAAATAGCCAAAGTAATCTTGAAAAAGAACAAAGTTGGGGACATCACATTTACTAATTTCAAACTATACTACAAAGCTACATTAATCCAATATTGGTCCTGGAATAAAAATAGACACATAGACGAATGAAAGAGAATTGAGAACCCAGAAATAAGCCTTTGCATGTATAGCCAACTAATATTTGACAAGGGAGCCGAGACACTCAATGGGGAAAGAATAGTTTCTTCATGACTGACGCTGGGAAAACTGGAAATCATGCTCTGAAGAATGAAACTAGACCCCTGTTTATACCACTCACAAAAGTTAACTCCAAATGAATTAAAGACATAAACATAACAACTGAAACAATAAAACTTCTAGAAGACGATAGGGAAGAAGCTCCTGGATATTGGTGTTGACAATAATTTTTTGAATATGAAACCAAAAGTGCAAGCAACAAAAGCAAAAATTAGTTAGTGGGACTACATCAAACTTATAAAATTTCTGCAGACAAAGACACTATTATCAAAATAAAAAGGCAACCTATGTAATGGGAAGAAATATTTGAAATCATATATCTGATAAGGGGTTAATATCCAAAATACTCAATAGAAAACAAACAGTGCAATTTAAAAATGGATGGGCGATCTGAATATTTTTGCGAAGAAGAAATACAAATGGTCAGTAGGTGCTTAACATCACTAATCATCATAGAAATGCTAATTAAAACCAAATGAGAGATCACCTCACACCTGTTAAAAGGCTATCATCAAAAAGACAAGAACTAACAAGTCTTGATCAGGATCTGGAGAAAAGAGAGCCCCTGTGCACTACTGGTATGAATGTAAATGCTTGCAATCACTATGGAAAACAGTATGGAAGTTTCTCCAAAGTTAAAAATAGAACTACAATGTGGTCCAGCAACTCAATTTCTGGATATACATCCAAAAAATATTAAAACAGGATCTCAAAGAGCTATCTGCATTGCCATGTTCATTGCAGCATTATTCACAATAGCCAATATATGGAAACAACCTTTGTCTACAGATGAATGGGTAAAGAGAATGTGATGTAGAAATACAATGGAATATTACTCGGCCATGAGAAAATAAATCTTATCATTTGTGACAACTTAGATGAAATTTGAGGGCATTATGTTAAATTAATTCAGAGAAAGACAAATACTATAAAACATCACTTATCTATGGAACCTAAAAAAAAAAAAAAAGAAACCAAACTTGGAAACAGAGTAATGGTGGTTATCAGGGGCTGGGAATGGGGGAGATGGGGAGATGCTGGTTAAAGAGTATACACTTCTGTCATAAGATGAATAAATTCTAGAGATCTAACACACAGCATGGTGATTAGAGTTAATAATACTGTATCATGATACTTGAGAGTTATTAAGAAAATAGATCTTAAATGCTCTCAACATAAAAGAGAAATGGTAATTATGTTAACATGATGGAAGTGTTAGCACATGCTGTGATAGTAATCATTTTGCAATATATTAGCAGATCAAATCACCACATTGTATATACCTTAACCTTACACAATGTTGTATGTCAATTATATCTCAATACAACTGGGAAAAAAGATGTCTCTAGAGGTCAGCTGGGAAGACAGCAGAGTAGGAAGAGCCTAAGCTCACATCCTCCCACAAATACAACTGGATAATGTCCATTCCAGCATAAATAACCAAGAAAATGACCTGAAGACTGATGGAATAAACTTCCCAACTAAATGAAGGGAAGGAAACCATACTGAAGGAGGTAGGAAGGGCAAAGACATGGCCATATTTCATCTGCAGTGGGGAGGGAACCAGTGGCACAGAGAAGGGCAGAAAACAAACTTTTTTTACTGGGGAGACCATGAACAGGAAAAGGAATCTCCATAATATTTGCCTTTGAAGGTGAGAGAGGCTGAATTCCATGAATTCTCAAAACCAGTGAGATTTAAAATCTGAAATTTAACAAATCAGTGGGCTCGGCTCTGGAAGAGCCCTGAAGTATTAGGAAGTGGAGTCTCCACCCTTAAAGAGACAGCATGACAAACAAACTGTGCAGATACAGCATAGAACTCGCAGTTTGAAAAAACTCCGGGGGTCAGATGTGAGGGAGAGTGATTTGCTCATCTTGGAGCATGGCCCAGAGAGACAGGGATCATGGGGAGACTCCTCCAGGAACAAAGGAGCAGGCAGGTGCCATTCCCCTCCCCTATTTCCCCAGCATAAACAATGGCCACCTGTGGGAACCAGCATAGCTCCAACACTCCTTATCTAACTTGCTTGCACCCTCCCCCAACCTGTGCTTCCCAGTCATGCTTGCCTCAGTCCTGGTACTGTGGGCCTCTCCTCCAAAGACCTGGGCAAGCCCTGTCAAGACCTGCACATTTTGGGGACCTTAGTTCCAGCAGGGGCAGGTCTTGCTTCACTGTCAGAGCACTGCACACCTTCTGTTCACAATAGGCAAAGAGAACCTCTGCTGACAACTGGTCTGAAGGAAAACAAAGCCAAGACTCAATAGCAGAGCATACACACAACACATAGGAAATACTCCCTGAAGCATCAGGCCTATGGGAACAGGGGACACTGCACTGTAGGGTACTACAGTACCTCTTCTTCATAAGGCTACCATTAAAAACAAGAGAAGTAGCTAACTTTCCTAACACAGAGAAATAGACACAGGTATTCAGACAAAATGAGGAGACAGGAATATGTCCCAAATGAAATAAAAGGACCAAACCACAGCAAGAGACCAGAGCAAAATTGATATAAGTAATATGCACAATAGAGAATGTAACATAATTATACTCGTTAGATAAAAATACTGGATTTAAGAAAAGAGTGGAGGAACTCAGTGAGACCCTTAACACAGAGATTTTTTTTAAAAAACTACCAATCAGAGATCAAGAACACAATAAATGAAATTAAAAATACACCTGACAGAATAAATGGCAGGCTAGATAAAGCAGAGGGACAAATTAATGACCTAGAAGACAGTAATGAAAAGTAACCAAGCTGAGCAAAGGAGAGGAAAGAAAATTATGCAAATTGAGAATAGTCTTAGGGAACTCAGTGACTCCATCAAGTGTAGTATCTGCATTATAGATATCTGAGAAGAAAAGAGAGATAAGGGTACAGAAAACTTATTTGAAGAAATAATAGCAGAAAACTTCTGTAATCTGTAGAAGAAAACAGATAACCAAATCCAGGAGGCACAGAAAGCCCCCCCCCCCTCAGAAATTCAACTCAAGGAGTTCCACAGCATACACATAGTAATTAAAATGGCAAAAAATAGTGATGAAGAAAAAAACATTTAAAGCAGAAAGAGAAAAGAAGACAGTTACATACAAGGGAAACCCCTTAAGACTATAAGCAAATTTTTCAGGAGAAATCTTGTAGGCCAGAAGGGAGTGGGAGGATATAGTTAAAGTGCTGAAACAGAAAAATCTATAGCCTAGAATACCCTTTCCAGCAAGGCTGTCATTCAGAATAGAGGAGAGATAAAGAGTTTATCACATAAACAAAAACTAAAGGAATTCATGAGCAGTAAACCAGCCCTACCAGAAATATTAAAGAGAACTCTTTGAGTGAAAAGAGAATAAGTAAGAGTATGAAAAGTGAAAAACACAAAAGCAATAAAAACAAATATTTCTATAAAAATCAGTCAGGGGATTCATAACATAAAAGGATGTAAAACTTGACACTATGTATCTAAAATGTAGGAGGAAAAGGAATAAAGAATGGATTTAAACTTAAGTGACCATCAACTTTATATAAACTGCTATATGCAGAAGGTGTATATACAAACCTAATGGTAACCACAAATCAAAAACTAGCAATAAATATTCAAAGAGTAAAGAAAAAGGAATCCAAGTATATCACTAAAGAAAGCCAACAAGAGAAGAAAGGAGCAGAGAAAAATCTATAGAAACAACAACAAAACAAATAACAAAATGGATACAAATACATAGCCATGCGTAATTACTCTGAAAGTAAATGTACTAAATGCTCCAATCAAAAGACATAGAGAGATAGAGTGGATTTAAAAAAAATGACTCATCTATATGCTGCCTATAAGGGACTAATTTTAGACCTAAAGATACCTGGAGATTGAAAGTGAAGGGATGGAAAACACTTACTGTGCAAATGTATGTCAAAAGAAAACCAGAGAAGTAATATTTACATCAGACATAATAGACTTTAAAACAAAGACTATAACAGAGACAAAAAAGAGCAATATATAATAATAGAGGGTACAATACAATAAGATATAAAAATTATAAATATCTATACACCCAACATGGGAGTACCCAAATACATAAAATAGGTAATAACAAACAACAGAAATAATTGACAGTATTACAATAATAGTAGGGAACTTCAACACCCGACTTACACTGATGGAAATGGAAAGATCATCCAAATGGAAATTCAACAAGGGAACCGTGGCTTTGAATGACACACTGGCCAGATGGATTTAAAAGACATATTCAGAACATTCTATCCTAAAACAGCAGAATACACATTCTTTTCAAGTGCACATGGAACCTTTTCCAGAGTAGATCACATGTTAGGCCACAAAACGAGTCTCCACAAATTCAAAAAGATCAAAATCATACCAGGCATCTTTTGACCACAACATTATGAAACCAGAAATCAGCCACTGGAAAAACATCTGGAAAGAAGAGAAACACATGGAGGTTAAACAACATGCTATTTAACAATTAACAGGTCAACTAAGATATCAAAGAAAAAAATAAAAAGTACATGAAAACAAATGAAAATGAAAACACAATGGTCCAAGATCTTTGGGATACAGCAAAAGTGGTTCTAAGAAGGGAAATTTATAGTAATACAAGTCTACCTCAAGAAACAAATCTCAAACAACTTAAACTTACACCTAAGGGAGTTAGAAAAATAACAAACAAAACACAAATCCAGCAAAAAGAGGGAATATAAAGATTAGAGCAGAAATAAATGATATAGAAACTAAAAACCAAACAATGAAACTAGGAACTGGTTTTTAAAAAGATCAATAAAATTGATAAACCTCTAGCAAAGCTCATTAAAGAGAGAGAGAGGACCTAAATAAACAAAATTATTAATGAAAGAAGAGAAGTAACAACCAACACCACAGAAATAAAAACAATTATAAGAGAAAACTATGAAAAACTATAGGCCAACAAACTGGACACCTTAGAAGAAGTGGATAAATTCCTAGAAACATATAAACCACCAAAACTGAACCAGGAAGAAATAGAAATTTGAGCAAACCAATCACTAGCAATGAAATTGAATCAATCAATAAACTCTGGGGAAAAAAACACACACACACACACAAAAGTCCAGGAGCAGATGGCTTCACAGGAAAATTCTATAAAACATTTAAAAAAAAGTTAATACATTCCTCTCAAATTATTCCAAAGAACAGAAGAGGAAGGAAAGATTCAAAATTCATTCTATGAGGCCAGTATCACACCAATATCAAAACCAAAAAAACACATCACAAAATAAAAAGGAGAACCACAGGCTAATCTCTCTTGTGAATATAGAGGGAAAAAGTCCTCAGTAAAATATTAGTAACTCAAATCGAATAAATCCCACAATTATGTGGGATTTATTCCAGGGATGCAAGGGTAGTTCAATATTCACAAATCAAGCAACATGATAGGACACATCTATAAAAGGATAAAAACCACATGATAATTTCAATAGATGCAGAAAAAGCATTTGACAAAGTACAACATCAATTCATGATAAAAACTCTATGCGAAGTAGATCTAGAGGGAACATACCTTAACATAACAAAGGCCTTGTATAAAAACCTATAGCCATCATCATACTAAATGATAAAAACAAAACAAAACAAAAAAACATTTTTCCCCCTAAGATCAGGAGTAAGACAAGGATGTCCACTCTCAACACTTTTTTATTCAACATAATATTAGTAATCCTAGCCATGGCAATCAGACAACAAAAATAAATAAAAGGCATCCAAATCAGTAAAGAAGAACTAAAACTTCCACTATTTACAGATGACATGATACTCCATATAGAAAACCCTAAAGACTCTGTACACACACACAGAATTTGACAGTATCAATGAATTCAGTAAAGTTGCAGGACACAAAATCAATATACAGAAATCTGTTTCATTTCTATACACTAACAATGAAGCAGCAGAGAGAGAAGTTAAGAAAACAATCCCATTTGCAATTGCACCAAGAATACCTAGGAATAAACTTAACCAATGAGGTGAAACATCTGTATTCTGAAAACTATAAAATACTGATGAAAGAAATTGAAGATATCACAAACAAATAGAAAGATTTTATGCTGAGGGACTGAGACAACAAATATTGTTAGCATGTTCATATTACTCAAAGCAATCTACAGATTTGTTGCAATCCCTATCAAAATACCAATAGCATTTTTCAAAGAACCAGAATAAATAATACTAAAATGTTATCAAGTCACAAAAGCTGTTGAATAATCAAAGCAATCTTTATAAAGAAGAACAAAACTGGAGGAATCACAGTCACAAATTTCAAGACACACTATAGAACTACTGTAATGAAATTAGTTATTACTAGCACAAAAATAGACACATAGATCAATGGAACAGAATACAGAGCCCAGAAATAAACCCATCATTATATGGTCAATTAATCTTTGACAAAGGAGGCAAGGATATCAAATGGGAAAAAGATGATCTCTTCAACAACAGTGTTGAGTAAACAGGACAACATGCATAAGAATGAAACTGGATCACTTTCTTAAACCACACATAAAACTAAACTCAAAATATATCAAAACTCTAAATGTGAAACCTGAAACCATAAAAATCCTACTAAAGATCACAGGTAGTAATTTCTCTGACATCAGCCACAGCAACACTGTCTCCTCAGGCAAGGGAAATAAAAGCAAAAGTAAATTATGTGACTATCACAAAATAAAAAGCTCCCATACAGTTAAAGAAACAATCAACAAAACAAGAAGACAGCCTACTGGATTGGAGAAGATAAATGCAAATGACATATCCAATGAAGGGTTACTATCCAAAATATATGAAGAACTTCTAGAACTCAAAACCCACAAATAATCAAAGTAAAAAATGGATAGAACACATGAACAAACATTTCTCCAAAGAAGACATACACATGGCCAACAGACTCATGAAAAGATGCACAACATCAGGGAAATGCAAATCAAAACCCCAATGAGATATCACTTCATACCTGTCAGAATGGCTAAAATTAAAAATACAAGAGACAAGTGTTGGTGAGGATGTGGAGAAAAGGAAACTTTTTGTACTGTCAGTGGGAATGCAAACTGGTGCAGCTACTGTGGCAAACAGTATGGAGCTTTGTCAAAACAATTAAAAATAGAATTACCATATGGTCTAGTAATTCCACTACTTGGTATTTAATGAAAGAAAATGAAAACATTAATTAATTGGAATAGATGTATGCACTTTTATGTTTATTGCAGCATTATTTATAATAGCCAAATTATGGAATCAACCCAAGCACCCAGTGACAGATGAATGGATAAAGATGATGTGTGTGTACACACACACACACACACACACACACACACACTGGACTATTACTCAGCCATAATAAAGAATGAAATCTTGCTATTTGCAACAACATGGATCGATCTAGAGGGTATAATGCCAAGTGAAATGAGTCAGAAAAAGACAAGCAAAACAGGTACCATATGATTTCACTCATATATGGAATTTATTGAATAAAATAAAGAAGACAAAAAACCAGACTCTTAAATATAGAGAACAAACTGGTGGTTATCAGAGGGGATGGATGAAATTGATGAAGAAGGTCAAGAATATACTTACCATGATGAGCACTGAGTAATGTCTAGAATTGCTCAATAGCTATATTATACACCTAAAACTAATATAATAGCACATATTAATTATACTGGAAAGAATAAAAAGAGAAGAAAATGGCAAATCAATAACTAGCTGGAGGAAGAAATAATGAAGATTAGAGATAAACAAAATAGAGAGTTAAAAACCTAATGGAGAAAAATCGATGAAACCAAGAATTGATTGTTCAAAAAGATCAACAAGGAGGACAAAACTTTAGCTACAATGACTAATAGAAAACCTCAAAAACTAATACCAGAAATGACAAAGGGGGTATTATAGCAGATTTTACAGAAATAAAAGGGATTATGAGAGAATACTATGAACAATTGTACATCAAATTCAATATCTCAGATAAAGTGGACGAATTCCTAGAAATACACAAAACAACAATTCTCCTCAAACTCTTCCAAAAAGTTGAAGAGGAAGGAGTACTTCTAAACTCATTCTATGCATTACACTGATACCAAATCTCAACAAAGGCTACTACAAGAAAATTGCAGACCAATACCCCTGATGAATATTGCTGATAAAAACCTCAAGAAAAATACTAGCAGACAGAATTTAACAGCAATTTAAAAGGACTATATACCATGCTGCAGTGAGATTCATTCCTGGAATGTAAGGATATATACACTGTATATTTTTTCCTGCTTTGTCGAAGATTATTTGACCATAGAGTTGAGGGTCCATATCTGGGGTCTCTACTCTGTTCCACTGGTCTATGTGTCTATTTTTATGCCAGTATAAAGGCAGACACTTAATGACTGAGCTACCCAGGCACCCCAGGACTACATCCTTAGATGAAGGTTTGTTTTCTGATCTCTTCAGGCAAGGAAACAACTCATGGAGAATTGAAGTAATAGGCTGAAGCTAGTTTTGTCCATCCCTCAGCCAGGAATGAAACTCAGGATTGTTAGCTTTTGCATCTCCATCCCTTTGACTTTTCCTCTGTCCCCACAGCTCTCTTCTGTCGTCACTCAGAAATAAGTCCACCATGTAAAAGGACATGACAATAAATTTTCCAAAGCAGAGAACATTTGGGAGGACAGTTGTAGACCTTCTGAGTGTCTCTCAGATTTTGAATGATATAGTACAAATCTTTTTAAAAGGGGCATCTCAGAGATGCAGGTCAGCATAGCTTTTCTAAATTTATAAAATTTGATTTTAGGAAAATGAAAGGACAAAAAAACAAAGTAAAAATTTCTTTAACCAAGGCTAGTCACTGGCTTTCATAAATAAAGTTTTATTGGAACACAACCATGGTCATTTGTTTATGTATTCTTTATGGCTGCTTCATACTACAAAGATAAAGAAGTTATGACAGAAAACATGCGACCCAGAAGCCTAAAATATGTATTTCACGGAAACTAATTTGCTGACCCCTGTCTAAACTCTCTATTTCAGTCTTCTTGTCTAATTATGATCTAATGTGGTCAAAGGTAATGAAGATGTCTCAAATGAAGTTTCCTCAGTATTTTGCTAGAGACATCCCAGCCTTTATTCTCTTCCTGGCCTCCACTATATTGCCCTTTTACTCACTATAACTCTTGCTATCGTTTTCCCATTTCTAAAAGAGAATACACGTAGAACCTTCTTCACTGGGTTACTGTGAGAATTAAAGGAGATGGGGTAAACACTCCATGTAGAACTTGACACATTGTAAACATTCAGTAAATGGTGGCTAGGATTCAAATCCATCCATTCATTTAACACATATTTATTAAGTTTGTTATGGATTGAGGAAGAGGACACAATTCAATCGATACGTATTATGAGTATCTATATTCATATTATACGAATTATATATATACTATATATTATATATATTATGAATATATATGAATTATTAGCCCCCATCCCTCAGAACATGACCTTGGAGATAGATGTTTTTTACAATGGTAATCACATTAAAATGAGGTCATTAGCTTGTATCCTAATCCAATATGACTAGTGTCCTTATGAGAAGAAGAAATGTAGATACAGACAGATACAAAGGGAAGACAATGTGAAGATGCAGGGAGAAAATGGCCATCTACAAGCCAAGGAGAGAGGTCTGGAGCAGCTCTTTGCCTTATAGCCCTCAGAAGGAATCAACCCTGACACTTTGATCTTAGACTTCTAGTTTTCAGAACTATGAGACAATAAATTTCTATTGTTTGAGTCCTGTGGACTGAACATACAAATCCATATGTTGAAACCCTAGTCCCCAGTGTGATGGCATTTGGAGATGGGGTCTTTGGGAGATAATTAGGTCCTAAGAGTAAAGCTTCCATGGTGGTATTAGTGCCCTTATAAGAAGAGATGCAAAAGAATTTGCTTCCTTTCTCTCTCCCTGCCATGTGAGGACACAACAAGAAGGTGTCTATCTGTAAACCAGGAAGACAGTTCTCCCCAGGAATTGAATCAGCAGGCATCTTGATTTTCCATCCACCAGAGTTGTGAGAAATAAATTTCGGTAATGTATGCCACCCAGTCTATGGTATTTTTGTTACAGAAGCCTGAAGGAAGACATTAAGCCACCTGGTCTTTGATACTTAGTTACAGCAGCTCTACAAAATGATATAGATTTCAATAATAAGAAAAAAAAAACAGTTATAGTAAACTAAGAGGTGCTACTTTTGATTAGTAACTCTTCTCTTTGAGATATCTGTATTGTGACCTCAGTAGTTACAAGGAGCAAACCATATGAAAATTTGGGGAAAACTCTTTCTAGCTGGAGAAATAAGTGCAAAGGCCCTGGAGTAGGAGTACCTCTTCTACCTTTTTAGGAGAGATAGCTCCTATCTCTTCTACCTTTTTCTTACCTTGAACACGGATGATATAGATGTGATGTCTGGAACTTTACAAACCATCTTGGGACCATGAAGTGATAGGCAGAAGATCAAACACCAACATACTAAGGATGGAAGAGAAAAAAAGAAGGAATCTGATTACTTCATGGAATCATTAAACAGCTGCACCAATACCACCAACTCTCTACTTAGGATTTCTTGTTCTTTAAGAAAAATTCATCCCTTTTTTTTTTTTAAGACACCATTAATTAGTTTTTCCATTACTTAGAGCCAAAAATATTCTTAACAGACATAACATTGTACAATGTGGTAAAGATTACTAAACTTTGAAGGTTTTTAATCTGGGGAAAAACAAAGTCAGATTTAAGTTTTTAAAAGAACATTCTGTGAAGTGAATAATCAAAGAAAATATGGTCATGGAATTCAGAAATAGATCTCCTAGGGCTTTGTATGCTACGATAATCCCAAATTTTATTCTAAATATAATAGGAAGCTATTATAGGAAATGTCAAAATTTCTCTGTATTTTTTAGAGGATCTCTTGGTCGTAGAGTTAGGAGGTCAATTAGAAGGTAATTACAGTAGCCAGGCAAAATATGATGGGTGACTGACAAGGGTGTTATCAGTAAAGATGGATAAAATTGGAGGGAAAGAACGCTGACTACTACTAGAAGAAGAGAAACCTGATAGCTGTAATAGTTATCAGGGTGAATGGTAATGGAGCCCAAAGGATTGAGAAACATTTGGGTGCAGTCTTGAATGGACTTGCTAATGAACTGAACATGTGATGAAGAGAGGGAAAGACAGGAGTGAAGAATAACTCATTATTTGCCTGAGCAACTAGGGATGGAGATGCTACTGTTAAAGAGAGGTATGTTTAAAAAGTAAGAGTTCTGTTTTCATCACATTTAAATTTCAGATTTTAATATGGAGGAGGGGGAGAAGGCTCAGCAGAACTACCACGAGAAATGAAAACTACAACTGTGTGTTATTGTGGAAGGAAGGAGAAGTTTCAGGTAGGAGACAGGGGGTCATCCCTTTCAAATGCTGACAGGTCAAGAAAGGTAGGAAAGGAGGAAATTTGGATTTGTCAAAGTGGTAAACCTTGAAAACAGTTTCAGTGGATTGATAGTGTCAGAAGCCCCGTTCAAGTCAGACGTAAGAATCATTAGCCATAAAAAGGAAGAGACGGTGATAATGAACAATTATGATGGGGGAAGCTGGGCAAAACACCTGTACTTTGCTGGAGGACTACATTCTTTCCACTTGCTAAACTAGGGTCCAAAGCCCCGTGAGAAGTGGTCTGGGATCCCCAGGTGGGAAGATCCAGGATAAGGAACAGACACTGTTCTTCCTCTTGCTGCATTTCTAATCACATGCCAGCACTGAAAGTTATCTGATCACAGTCAAAAACCATGAATTCGGAATTTTCTGACTCTATTGTATGTCAAATCTTCAGCCTAGCATCACCTTAGTTTCGTTCTTTAATTTACTTAGCTTCTCAAAAGCAGCAGAGAACGGGTTGTATTTGTGTCAGTTTATTTTAATGTATAATGAGTGATTCAAATGATTGCACATCGCACATTCAAATTTTGTTGAATGTGTAATCATTTAAATGAACACAGGTGCCACGCTCCTGTGCGCGCCTGGAAAACCACCCTCTGTGCCTCATGTGGAAAGATGATGATGTACTTGGCTGTACAAAGCTCATATCTTAATTTCTTTTTAATTTTGTTCTTCCTCCACGGCTTTGGTTTTTCCATCCAGTAAAACAGGCGGAGCCCTGCGTGTTGGAAGGTAGATATTTGGCCCACCAGCTAACCTAAAACCATTCTTCAACACACACAAAACAGCAAGCTTGCAACCATACGGTTTATTTTTAACTTGGCGGGAGGCGGGTGGTGAAAAAATTATAAATCTGTGTGCTTTAAAATGAGCGTTTTCAGGAAGGTATGAAACCCTGGAAACAAGGATGAAAGAAATCAAATTGTCCTCTCTGATGCTCCTGCAAGGTAGGATTAACAGCACTATAAGTTCTTTTATGTCACTCCTGACAGTTTAGTATCAATCCTCCCAGGCAAGCTAATGTAATCAACTCTGGTATGTTTCACTCTAGTGCTGACTGCTCTGGCACTGTTAATATGACCATGTTATTTCATAATTAATTTACCTTTTATTTTTCAGACAGGAACTATCCCTCATAAAACGAAGGCACTTGGTGTTTCTCTGAATAGGATCCTGAACTGTTTATATACACCTATTACTCGATCACAATCAAAGCTCAGATGTAGGACATAGTTCATTCCCACTAACTTGCTCCAGTCACTATGGGAAAATCAGGGGTCCTTGTACATTACCAACACTAAGTATCATTAAAGATGTTCTTTGCCACTCATCACTTGCTATATCTGAATGTGTTAAGGATCGGCTGAGAAACCAGGGCTTTTCAAAATGAGGTATACAGACCATTTTCTTTGGACTCATCTGAAAGACTTATTAAAAAGTACTGATTCTTGCTAACTACCCCTACACCATCATCTCTGGAGGGAGCTGTGGCATCTGCATTTTTCATAGGCAGTGCGAGAGTATGTATGCCCTCTAATGCTTAGAAGCCAGTGAATTAAACTGTTTTCTGTTTTCTATGAGCTGTTTTTCACATATGGTACCACTTGCTTGCATTAAGCCATTTCCAGGGTGTGTGTACAATACACTAGGTGTCCAGCCAACACCCTCTTTCTTGGCAATGCTGCTTTCATAGACTCTGCAAAAGTAAGTAATGTATTTACTGGTGGTGGTGCCATCACACCCATCAACACTGATCAGACCTGGGCTGGACGGCTGACCCAAGTGGAGTCAATCAGAGCCTGTCTTCTTAATTTAAACTGAGATAGCAGAACGGTAGTAATTAGTGGTAGTCACTGGAAATGGAGAGTCACGTAGACCCTCAAGGCTGGGAGTTTGGGAACTGTGTGGAGAACCAGATCACAGTAAAAAGCAGAGGGTAAAGCAGATGTCTCAAAAGAGGTAGAAGGGAAATACACCATGGAAAGAAAGAGAAGCTAAGCATGGGCAAGAGAGAGAGGACAAAGAATGGCAATCTTGGATTCTGAAGACTTCCCAGCTTAGAATTCCAGCCGCTCATCATATTCAGCCATACTTCCGGTCCTTGCGTTCCATTTACTTAACCTGGGGTTTGTTGGTTGCTGCTTTTCGCAACCAAATGGCCCTTTGAATTCAACAGGGAGTTTTGGCTTTTCAGGGTTCATGGTAAACTGAAAGTTCCTAGTCTATTACCAGGACCTTCCTGTTAAATTAGTAAAA
The DNA here is from genome assembly GCF_902655055.1 of Lutra lutra. Classification (NCBI taxonomy): domain Eukaryota; kingdom Metazoa; phylum Chordata; class Mammalia; order Carnivora; family Mustelidae; genus Lutra; species Lutra lutra. The sequence goes on along the minus strand of NC_062285.1, from coordinate 62,477,862 downwards.
ATAAATAAAGTAAATGCTCCTGTTTTTTCCCTTGGAAAACTGCTCTTTTATGTTGCTAGGCAGAGTACAATTAAAGTCACAAAGCAGAATGCGGAGTACGTGGGTTGCAAGGCCATCAGCCGGAGTAGCTGTCTTTTATTGTTCCCTGACCTGCCTTTGGAAAAGTTGAGGGACAAGCTGGCAGGAAGAAGTCTAATTGCCTTCAAGGTTCATCTATCTGCTTCTAAGCCAACAACCATGTCCATATCTTGAAACCCCATAGCGGAGATCAACTAAAACCAAACCAAACCAAACCAACAAACAGAAAACCCCAGGAAACTCTGAAGTCCTTGCTTAAAAAATAAACAAAGGGCAAAATCTGCCAACATTGACAGCGGCCAACACCTGGCTGGCTGGCTGGCTTGCTAATGGAGTGCTGGGAACTCAGGCTTCCGTCCACTTACTGCGTTCATTAAGCAGAAAAGAGTTTTCATTTCCCCTCCAGACAGACTCCAGAGATTGGTGGAAAGGTCTGAGAAGAGTGGCTCTCTGCTTCCCCCCCACCCCGCCCCATCCACTCTCCTTTTACGCCCCTCTTCCACTCCTCACCCCACTCCCCTGGCAGCTGTTCCAGAAAAAGGAGCCGGGAGCAGGAGAGCCCCAGGCTGGTCTGTGTAAAAACAGGCCACGCCAGGTTTTCAGCTGCAATTAATTTTCCAGATAAGCTCTAAACCTCTGAAACGCATTTGAAATTGAAATGCTGATACCCTCATCAACCACCACGGTACACAGCCATAAATCCTGAGTAAGGATAGTTGTTCATGGGTAATAATGAAGTACAATATACATTTAATTAGTGTGCGATTTAGGAAATGTGCAGTGTAATAAAACAATATTCTAATTACGGTTGAGGAAACTTGTTTGAATACTATTTATACAGTACTATCGACGGAGTTCTTATGAATACACTGAAATCTGCTTTAGTAGGGAAAAAAATAAATCCAAACTGAAAAGACAAGATCTTAGGCTGTTGAATATTAGTCCCAGGGACAGTATCTGATTTAAACCAAATGCTTGTGGAGGCGGAGTGATGAGCCAAGAGGAAAAAATGGAATCCCAGTGTGAAAGCCATGGCATGACTATTAGTAAAAGTCCAGCCTGTCCTCATACCTTAGTTTATTTTCCTGTGAATTTATGCTCTAAATTCCCTGATTTCCTGTTCAAAACCCATCATCTGTTACCTGGGGATGTCACTGGTAGCCATGCCCAAGGGCGCTGTGACCGTTAATGAAGCATTTCACGAGAGTGTCCAAATCCTGCCTGTGAGGGAAGCCGTAGTCTAAGCCCTCTGTGAGAGAACAGCCTCATGGGAGAAAAGCGCTTGGGTCAGGAAATTTAGATTCTAATCCCAGCCAGGATTGTAAAGTTCTGTGTGACTTTGATGACGTCAATGAACACCTCTGTGCTTCGAGCGCCTTATGGAAACTAAGGATAGCTGGGTTTCACCTGGGCCACATTTTATAGATAATTAGGTAATTCCTATATTATGATGAATGGGAGTAAAGGCGTTAGGAGAAAAAATGACATAGCGTTTTCCTCCCTGTGACATACATATACATACACACACAGGCACATAGACCCAGACACACGCACATGTATAATAATTGGGAAAAGCAAGTTGTTTTTTAACTTAATTGGTTTTTATTTTTTCAAAGATTTATTTATTTATTTGACAGAGAGAGAGAGAGAGTGAGAGAGCACAAGCAGGGGGAGAGGCAGAGGGAGAGGGAGAAACAGGCTCCCCACTGAGCAGGGAGCCCACAATGACTTGGGGCTTGATCCCAGGATCCCAAGATCATTAACTGAGCTGAGGACAGATGCTTAACTGATTGAGCCACCCAGGTGGCCCCTGGTTTTTTGTTTATCTTTTAAAGGGGGAATTTTTTGAGGCTGCTCTTTGGAAAAATAGATCTACATATATTTTAAATTGGATCCAAAAGACCATATACAAAAGTATTAAAGTTTTGTGTGATCTGGGGCAAGTTAATTAACCCTTCTGTGGCTCTGTTTCCTTATTCGCTAAAATACTACCTTACTAAGAAAGTATTGAGGAATAACTTGGCCAGACCTCATTTTTTCCCTCTTCATTTGGAAATGTAATTATATGAATACATATAATATTATAGAATTTCATATCTGGTACAGTCCTTAAAAACCACCTAATCTAAATCCTTCCTTTTGTAGGTAAATAAACTGAGGTTCAGAGAGATTAAATGACTTGTCCAAGCACACACAGGTGGCCAGGTCTTGCCTGTCCGTGTATTTCTGCGCCGTCATAGCTGCCTCATGGAGTTGAAGGAGTTAATGCCCCTCCAAACAGTAATCAGGGAAGTTTATTCCTAGCCAACTGGTACCATTTGTCTCAATTCTGCAGTACTGCATATTTATAAAGATATTGCCAATCTTTTTTTAATATTGGAAATATATCAGGTGATATTACCATTATTTTGACAGTCAGCTAGAAATCCCAGAAAGAGAAATTAACAGCTTATCATTTTAGAACACCTCATAACACTATTAGGAAGAGCGATTTTGACATTTTTATATGATTAGGTGTGGTTTGTTGTAAACACTGCATTTGCTTAGCTAAAATCTATTTTATCCATCCTTGATTTCTGCAGAGAAGCCTCACCAATTTAAGACAAGTTCACAAAACAAACAAGCAAAACAAAAACTGATGGCAAAACACGGCGCTCTGGTATAACACCTAATTAGTGTGGGTTTCTTGTAGGGCATGTTTTGTTTGTCCTATCAGCAACTAGGAAGGACCTCTGCCTACAGGTTCATCTACTCCTCAGCTAATATTCATCTTCTAAATTTGATTTCTCTACATTGGATGAAGTTACTGGATTATAAAGGTGGTTTTCTAGCTTTTGGATTCATATGCCATGAAAATTCTGCAACTCCTCCTGCACGCCACCAAAATTAGGAACATGGGCAAGATTTCTAACATTCAATTTCCAACTAAGTAAGGGAAAAAAAACATAGCTAACCAACTATCATATCATTTCAAAAGAGAAACAATTTAAACAAAAAAGAGAGAATAGCACATTCTCAAAATAAAGAAGTTTCCAAACTGAATACTCTGACTTTATAAAACCCTAACCACTGTATCCTTATTTTACAATTAAACAGTGATGATTCCATCACAGAAATCATCCAATAAAGTATATTTCAGATGTGTCCTTGATTAAGAGAACTTAAATGTATTGGGCAAAATGCATCTACATTGTCTGTTCAACTTTCTAGTTCCTTAAGTGGAGAAGTCAGTGAATTACCTGTGTTTAATATTTAAAAATCTCTGAGCTGCACCCCAGTCTCCTGGAGGTGAGTCAGAACCTCTGCTATCCTAGGTGTGATCTTTAAAAACAATAACATTTTATTTATTGATTTGAAGGAGAGAGCAACAGAGAGAGCAGAGGGAGAAGGAGACTCCTCACTGTAGGGGCACAGGGAGAGGAAGAAGCTGGCTCCCCGCTGAGCAGGGAACCCAACATGGGACTGGATCCCAGGACTCTGAGACATTGACCTGAGCCAAAGGCAGACACTTAACTGACTGAACCACCCAGGCACTCCCCTCAGTGGGGTCTTATGTGGAAAGTACAAGAAGCCAAGCAAAATATTTAAAGTCTTCAAGGGCACCTGAGTGGCTTAGTGGTTTAAGCCTCTGCTTTCGGCTCAGGTCATGTTCTCAGGGTCCTGGGATCGAGTTCCACATCGGGCTCTCTGCTCCGTGGGGAGCCTGCTTCCCTCTCTCTCTCTGCCTGCTACTCTGCCTACTTGTGATCTCTCTCTGTGTCAAATAAATAAAATCTTTTTTAAAAAAATTTAAAGTCTTTGTATTGTGACATTCCATTGGTCCATCCCAACATCAACGAGACAAGAAAATATGCTGTTCCTGCTCTTGTGGGAGGCATTGCAAAGTCAACACAACAAGAGCATATATCACAATTCTATAACAAGGTATGAGATAAAGAATTGGAACATAATCCAATATATTCAGCTATAATATCTTCAAATGGGCCATATACACTAATAATGATGGTCTAACCTCATCATCCAAGCAAGCAGGCAAGATTCCTATTCTCCCAAATAATAATTTCCTTAGGAGTATTTCTAGAGAAAGGTACACATATCAGCAGGCCTACTGTTTGGTTTCGTTTCCAACTATTCCTGTAGGTGGTCTGTCATATTTTATATCATGAACAAAGTTTGCTTTTTGTTTTTCCTTTTAATAATTTTATGTTAAGTCCTTGTTAATATGCATTGTACCATTTTACCATTTAGATGAAAAACTTCTCAAGGGCAGACTTGTCATAGATCTGCTGTGTGGAACATAACAGTAATTTCTGCACCTGTTTTACTTCATTGCCTAGGGCTGTGGTTCATTAAATCTGGCTCTCAGAGAGTAGATCCTGGGCACTGGTATTTTTTAAAACCACCTCCAGATGATTCAAAAGTGTAACCAGGGTTGAGAACCACTGGCTAGGGCCTTTGACCCACACATGAATAAAAATACCACAGAGAAGTTGTACTCATGCCAAATCTTGTGCAAGACAAAAACGACAAAGCTAGTTTGCAAGAAGGTAGGTCATTTGTAAAATTTCCCTCTGAGGCCCACTCAGACTAGCAGCACCACCTGGGAGCCTGTGAGAAAGGCAGACTCATGGACCTCTCCACAGACCAACTGAATCAGGAAACTTTAGTTTAAAAAGATCCCAGGTGATTCATATTTATGTGAAAGTCTGAGAAGCAGGCTAAAAATCCTAAATCCTAACTAGACAAGAGAAATCAGTTTCCCCTTAGAGAACTTTCTTCTTAGCAGGTTCCTAAGACTCAAGTCTGGGATTCATCATTAAGAATGTTGCAGGTGAATTAATTACTATAGTGGTAGAGAGAGAGAGATAGGTAGATATAGATAGATACATATATATGTGTGTGTGATGAAATATAGTGTAATGTAATATCGTGTATAACAACATAATTTATCTTCCTTTCCAAATAAATTTACTTGCAGAGGGGGAAACCTTAAATTGCGTTACGAATAAAAGGAGCAGCACCCACTACCCATAAGTACCCTGTACTTCATTGCCATTTCATTTCCTCCACTGTGGCAGAGATAAAATGGATGTGATATAGTTCTTGCCTTCAGGCTACTTATATTCTAATAAGGGATACTGACAAGTAAATAATTAGCCAGAACTTAATCCACTCTAAAATCTTAAAATAGAAGTACAGCCATGCGCTGGGCAAACATTAATGTGCATGACAATCACCTAGAAGGTTTGTTCAACCAGCTTGTACCCCCATCCCCCCACCCACCCACCCCAGCACTCCAGGTTTTCAGTAAGTCTATGGTAAGACCTGAGAATTTTCCCATCAGACAAGTTTGCTGCTGGTCAGGGACCGTACTTTGGGAACCACTGGGCTATGGAAACAGTAAAAAGAACAGAATGCTGGGATTCTTCTGGATGGCAAAGGACAAGCCAAACATCAACAGAGAAGAAAGAGAAAGGTATTCCTTCTTGGTACCACAGCTGGAATAGGGCATATCTGAGCATCTGACATGATGGGGAACTGGGCTATGATCAGAGGTCAGAATACATGAACTGAAAGATAGGTAAGACCATAAGATAGATAAGATCCATAAGTCAAGGTCAACTCATGGATGATTTAGGACAGCAACAAAGGAGCTTAAAGTTTATTCTGTGGGCAGGGAGAAGTGATGGAGGGTCTGTGAGGGTAGAAAAACATTTTTTTAAAGACACAATCCAAATTTTACTTTGGGATAGTATTCTAGGGAGCAGCGGGAAGGATGATAATGAGAAGCAAGAAAAACAGAAGTCAGGAGAGCACGGGAGAGGCTATTCCAATGATCAAGGAGAATGATCCATAAATAGGGCCATTGCAAGAATATCTGGTGACCTCCACACTTCTGGGAAGCACCAGAAGAGCCCGTGTTTAGACAGTGACAGAAAAGGAGGGGCATTCATTTATTTAACACACCTATATTGAACTCTCAACTGTATTCCAAGCACTGTGCTAGGCATAGACGAATAATGATGAAGGAGACAAATTTCTTATCCTCGTGGAGCTCTCAGGCTAGCAGGGAAAAGAGACAAGGCAATAAAGGTCCGCAAAGAAGAGAGACTGTGGGGCGCCTGGGTTAAGCCGCTGCCTTCGGCTCAGGTCATGATCTCAGGGTCCTGGGATCGAGTCCCACATCGGGCTCTCTGCTCAGCAGGGAGCCTGCTTCCCTCTCTCTCTCTCTGTCTGCCTCTCTGTCTACTTGTGATCTCTCTCAGTGAAATAAATAAATAAAATCTTTAAAAAAAAAAAAGAAGAGAGACTGTGGAACCATATGTGTGTTATGTCAGAACAGAGAGTGGAGGCTGGTTGCCTCACCCAGTTGGGGAATGAAGGAAGGCTTCCTGGAGGAAAAGACACTTAAATCTGAATTCCTCAATGGCCAAAATGCTTAACAGGACCTACCAGACTCTACCTGATCTGGGCCATCCCTTTATTTGTAGCTTATTCTAAGTCAATGTCTCCCTTCCTCTTCATGTTCTGGAACTAGATCACTTTCAACTCTTTTTAGCCTTAGGACTTTGTACATGCTATTTTCCTTGGCTTAGAATTTTCTTATCTCTCTTACCTAAAGAATAATTGTTCCTCCTATGAGAGTCAGCTTAAATATTCTTCCCACAATGTTTTCCCTGTGTTTACAAGATAAAATCAATACTCCCGTTTTACTCCCTGAAATCTTCCTGCTTATCTTTCAGCTTATCATTGATCACAAGTGTAATTATTTGAAGATTATTTGTTTAATATATCCCTTAAGTATATCCCTAATATACCTAAGTATCCCTTCTTAGATTATAAGGTCTATATTGGACAGGATTATGTCATTTCATTATCTGTATTCTGAGCAATTAACACAATATCTGGAATAGGATAAATATTCAACATTTCCCTTTGTAAACAAAAACCAAGAACTAAAGAACAGAGGGAGTAAGAGAGGAAGGAATAGCAGGCATGGAGGCCCTGAGGCTGAACAGACCACTACTCAGTAAAGGAACTGAAAGGAGACGAATATGATTGAGATAAGAGGTGGGCCTGGAGAGGCAGTCAATGGGAAGACACTGAAGGGGTCAAAACTAGGGAATCTCTCACCAGACCTGTTTTTAAAAGCCTATCCTGCTTTATGGAGAGTAATTTCAGGGGATCAGGAGTGAATAATGACATCACTGGATGACTTTTCCCAGAGTCCAAGTGCATGTTGGGTAGGGAGGTGGTGGTGGAAAGTGAAACAAGGATACTCACGCAAGATATTTAGGAGCTAGAACTGATGGAGCTCGGTGGTAAATTGAATGTGGGGATAAAGGAGAGGAAAGGTTGTGACAGTTGACATGCAGATTTTTGGTTTGTAGAGATTATCAGCACCATTTACTAAAGGTGGGAACAGTGAAACCCCCAGTCATGTAGAGCTCCTCCTAGCAATGACAGAATCCTAAGAGCATAGATGTTGAGACTTCAGGCAAACCTAGAGCCACAGAACTTTAGAGACCACCGGAGGGACTTTAGAGATGAATCCAGAGACCAATCCAGAATGTGTGTATTCATATCATTTTTGTATATCTAAATATACAAATTTTATATATAAAATACATATATTATGTTATAAAATATATAACATAAAATATAAAATTATATAAAATAAATTATAAAATATACATATCATATTGAACAAGTAAACTAATAAAAATTACTTGAAAAAACAGTTCTGCTGCTAAAATGTCCACCTACCACTACCTTGTGATAGTCTCAATGCCCCTACAACTCAGTATACTGGCAGGTGATTGGCAATCCCCAATCTGGTTAGAGTAGTTTATTAATGTGATTATGGATTTCATTTCAATAGCCAGAGGCAGACATCTTTCTTCTAAATCTGAGGTTGGTAAAATTTCTCTGTAAAGGGCCAGATGGTAAATACTTTAGGCTTTGTAGATAATATGGTCTCTGTGGCAACTATCCAACTTGGTCATTGTAGTTGAAAACGAGCTACAGAGAATGGGTAAACAAACGAACATTGTTGTGTTTCAATAAAAGTGTATTCGTGGACACTAAATTTTGAATTTCGTGTAATTTTCACATGTCACCAAAAAAGTCCTCTTTTTGGATTTTTCAACAAATTAAAAATATAAAATCCCTTCTTAGCTCCCAGACTTTACAACTACAGTATTTGGCCCAAAGACTGGAGTTTGTGGACTTCTAAACAAGGGACTTTTGCAGAGACACGGAATCATAAAGTAGAGGTAAAGGAAAGCAAGCTTTCATGCCATGGCCTGGTCTCATGTAATCCAAAGAGGAAAAGGGGAGAAGAGAAGATTCCTAGCCAAGAAGTGGAATGAAAGTTTCTCATGATTCCAGGCAGTTGTGAGCTCCTGAAGCAGAAGTGAAAGGGGAATTATTCCATGTGGTCTGCTTGGGAGCAGCAAATCTCAGGGACTGGCAAATGGAATGCTTCAGGCTGCCAGGTGCAGTTGATTCATATTCTTATTCTTACTCAGGACCTAGGTACATCAACAGAACCAGATTTAGTCACTCACAAGTTCTTTTTAGACATAAAGTGAAATATCAATGACATTCTTAGTTTTCAAGCATAACACTGGAACCTAAATTCAAAAACCACTGTATTATCATCAGGTTGGGTAAACGTGCCTCATATAAAAGACCTATAGACTTTGGGTTGCCTGTGTGGCTCAGTGGGTTAAACCTCTGCCTTCGGCTTAGTTCATGATCCCAGGGTCCTGGGATCGAGCCCCACATCGGGCTCTCTGCTCATCAGGGAGCCTGCTTCCCCTTCTCTGCCTACTTGTGATCTCTCTCTGTCAAATAAATAAATAAAATACTTAAAAAAAAATAAATACATAAAAGATCTATAGACTTCAATGACTTCATGGACAATATAAAGATTAAAGAAAGGTGGTATCACTACAGTGGCATTTGCTTAACGAACTGTAAGTCATCTCTAAACTGTTTTCCCTGGATCTCCTAGCAAAACCCACAAACTCAAAAGACTCTCTGCAGACTAAGAATATGCACATCACAAGAGCTGCATGTACATATCATCATATATGCACAGCAATGCTTTTTAAAATAAATTATAATTGCATATATGTAATTGTTTACCTCAAAGCATTTAACTTCTGGACTATGAACCGCTTGAAGCTAAGGATCTTACTCATCTCTGAATTATCAGTATCTACTATAATTACTATCACATAGATGATGCCTAATAAATGTTGTCTGAATGAGTTAATAAAAAGGTCAAATATTATTAAAATTGTTAACAGGGGAAAAAAGCAACATACGCTTTTGTTCCAAAATACAAAATCTTAAAACAGAAACTGAGAAATACACTTTGTGCATGCACCACTCTATCAGAATACCACTCTGGAGACTGGAAGTCTGTGATGACACGAAGGCACAGAATTTCTTGCTTACTTACCTGAGAACCAAGTAGAATTTTCCTCATTGAATACCCCTGAGGAAACACTGCTGGATCAGTTTACCCAACAGACATTCCCACCCTGCTTCTCTCTTGCCACATTCTACAGCATAGGCAGAAAAATGTAGACTCAATTTCTCAAACTCCTCTGTAGCAAAAAAAAAAAAGGCCATGTGACCATATTATGGCCAGTGAGCTGTAAGTTGAAGTCTCTCAGTGCTTTCCTGATAAAGAGTCTGATAATTGGAAGCAACTTTCCTCTTCTTTCTGCTCTGAATATGGGGCAGCAGGAACCAATCTGCAACCATGAGGGTAAGGCCAGAAGCATGCCCACACACATTCTGGCATTACTGAGCTGCTGAACCACCCCCTGACTCTTTCTACCTCTAGATTTTCCTTATGAGAAAAAGTAACTAAATATATTAAACCATGGAGAGACAATATTCTTTGTCTCGCAAATGACCATACTCTAAAGGGATGAAAAACCTATTTTGCAAAATAAAAACTTCTAAGCCCCAGCTAAGTACTTTAATCTCCATATGTTAGAACTCAATCACTAAATATTATCTTATTACTTTCTGGTCAATTAAAGGTTATTTGGAGGTCTTTTTTAAACTTCTGGTCCCCAGGGCTATAACTATTTAGACCACCTCCATTCACGGCTCCTTTAGCACTTCCTTGCACTTACTCTGAGCACCAATGTCTAAAAAAAACTTAGTTTCTTCTACTCAATTCTCTGAAGCACAAATACATTAATATTCTATAATTTGCTTCCCTCTTAATCAACATGGTTTCATTTCATTCAACTGTTTCATGACATATTTCCAAAATGATGTAAGGTTACTTACATCAGAAGACTTACACAGAAGAGTAACTTCAGCCAGATGGCAGACTAGTAAAGTCTACACCTACTCTCCCACAGAAACACCAAATATACAACTTACAGACAAAAGTAGCTTTGTGAGAATTCTAGAAATCAGTTAAAAAGTTGTAGCAAACCAGTGAATGACTAACCAAAGAAAGTCACACCCAAAAGTGTAGGAAATTTCAGGGTGATTCTGCCAATCCTTGCCCCATTTCCTCCCCAGTGCTCTGAGGTTGGAAATGCCCATTCGTTGGTTCCTCCCTTGAAAGAGAAAGAAAGAAAAAAAAGTGGAACTTGCTTGTGATATTCTGGCTTGTTTGGGGATGCCCAGGGGACTAATTTCTGTCTCACCTTTCTAGGACACAGATGGGATGGTGGCATAGTTTGGATATCCAGAAGTAGTGGTAAGCACTGTGACATGAGAGCTGCAGGAAGGCTGCAGACCTGTGGACACCTGGGTCAAGAGATTATGGGAAGAGGAATACAACAGAAATCTAAGTCCTTGAGAAGAGCAAGGGCAAGACTCACAGGAAATTAAGACATCTAAAAGCAAACTTATATACAGGGGAATTTGGGGAAAAGCACACACACAGGATGGGATGACACATGCTCAGAAGAGGTTTGAGAGGACCTTGAGACTCCACACTAAACTAATTAATGAAGATTTATCCCTGCACAAACCCAATCCACAAAAACCTAGAGACTGTTTTTTTCAAACGCCCAATTTTCAATTTTTAACAAAAGATCACAAGGCATACAAAGAAACACAGAAACATGGCCGACTCAAAAGAAAAATAATACCCCAGAAATTGAAAATTATCAGAGGCCTCAGCCTTACTCCACAAAAACTTTAAATGTCTTTAAAATGCCCCATGAGCTAAAGCAAAACATGACAGACAAACAACATCAGGAAAATGAGAAAGGAACAAAATGAGAATATCAACAGAGATAGAAATTATTGAAAAGAGCAAAACAGAAATTCTACAGCTGAAAAACATAACAATTGAAAAATTCAATAGAAAGTTTCAGCAGAAGACTTGAAAAGACAGAAGAAAGAATAAGCAACTTTGAAAGCAAGTCATTTGAAATAATCAAGTCTGAGAAGAAAAAAGAATGAGAAAAGTAAGAGAGTATAGGGGCTAAGGGACAGTGTCAGGTAGACCTACACTAAGATAATGGTCAGAAGAACAAGAGAAAAAGCTTATCTGAAGAAATAATGATTAAGAAGTTCCCAAATTTGAGGAATAATATAGACACACAAATAAAAAAGTTCAGCAAACTCCAAATAGGAAAACCAAGACTCATTATAATCAAACTGTTGAAAGTCAAAGAATTGTGAAAGTATCAAAAGAAAAGCAATTCAACACGTCCAAAGATCCTCAATAACATTATCAGTGGATATCTCAGCAGAAACCTCGCAGGCCAGAAGGCAATAGGGTGATATATTAACACTGCTAAAAGAAAAAAAAACATTGACTGAGAGTACTGTACTTTGAAAATGGGGGAGAAATTAAAACATTGCCAGAGAAACCAAACCTGAAGTAGTTCATTATCACCAGACCTGCCCTACAAGAAATGCTAAAGAGAGTCCTTCAGGTTGAAATGAAGGGACACTAGACAGTTATTGAGAGCCATACAAAAATATAAAGTTTTTTGATAAAAATAAATACATGGACATGGGGGACGTGGGGGCCTCAGTTGGTTGAGCATCTGACTCTTGATTTGGCTCAGGTCATGATCTCAGTGCCCTGAGATTGAGCCCCATGGTGACCTCCATGCTCAGCACGGAGTCTGACTGAGATTCTTTCACTCTTTTCCCTCTGCCCCTCCCCTGTTCTCTCTCCCCCCTCCCTCAAATAAATAAAAATTTTAAAAAAATGTAAATACATGGATAAATATAAATCATGTATGTTCTATTTTTGATTCACAACTGTACTTTTATTCTATTATAGGATTTAAAGGCAAAAGTGTAAAGTATATTATAAATCTACATTAATGGGCACACAATATATAAAGATGTAATTGGTGACATCAATCAAAAACAAAGTCAAGTGCAGAGATATGAAGGAGTAGAGTTTTTGCATTCAATTGAACCTGAGTTAGTAAGAGTTTAAAATAAATTATTATAATTTTAGGTAACTGGAAAAATGTCTATAGAACACACACACACAAAGAGAACAGAATAAAAATGTGTCACTACAAAAAACCAACAAAATAAAAGGGAACACAAGTCAGACAGAGAAAGACAAATACTGTATTATTTCTCTTATATGTGGAATCTACAAAATAAAAACTAATGCACAAACAAAAAGCAAAAACAGACCCATAAATATAGATAGTTGTCAGAGAGGAGGTGTGTAGGAGATGGGCAAATGGGTGAAGGGGAGTGGGAGGTACAGGGTTCCAGTTGTGGAATGAATAAGTCACAGGGATAAAAGGCACAGCACAGAGCTTATGTATTCTACATAAGCTGTACATATACAGCTTATGTGTTCTAATAGCACTGTGACAGATGGTAACTACGGCATAATGTATAGACTTGCGGTAAGTATAGCATAATATATAGACTTGTCAAATTACCATGTTCTGCACCTGAAATGAATGTAACATTGCATGTTAAGTATACTACAATTTAAAAAAGAAAAATAATCATGATAATAAAATAGTATCACTTAGAAAAAAAAGGAAAGCAGTTATGGAGGAAATGAGGGGCATAGAGCTGTAAGACATATGCAGAAAACAAATAACAAAATGCCAATAATCGTTCCATGTCAGTAATAAATCTAAATGTAAATGGATTTAACTCCCCAAATCAAAAGACATAGATTAAGAAAAAGGATGAAAAAAATAAGATTCAACTATATGTGATTTACAAGAGACTCACTTTATTTATTTATTTTCATTCTGGTGAAGAGAATGTTTTTATTATTTTTATTTATTTATTTATTTTGTTATGTTAATCACCATACAGTACATCATCAGTTTCTGATGTAGTGTTCCATGATTCATTGCTTGCCTATAACACCCAGTGCTCCACGCAATACATGTACTCCTTAATACCCATGACTGGCCTAACCCATTCTCCCTACCCTGCTCCCCTCTAAAACTCTCAGTTTGATTTCTGGAGTCCATAGTTTCTCATGGTTTATCTCCCACTCTGATTCCCCGCCCCGCCCCCGCCTTCATTTTTCCCTTCCTTCTAATGTCCTCCACACTATTCCTTATGTTTCACAAATAAGTGAAACCATATGATAGTTGTCTTTCTCTGTTTGACTTATTTTACTTAATCTCCTCCAGTTCCAACCATGTTGATGCAAATACTGAGTATTCATTCTTTCTGAGGCTGAGTAATATTCTATTGTATATATATGGACCACATCTTCTTTATCCATTTGTCTGCCGAAGGGCATTTCAACATCTTCCACAGTTTGGCTATTGTGGATTTTGCCGCCATGAACATTAGGGTGCATATGGCACTTCTTTTCACTACATTTGTGTCTTTGGGATAAATATCCAGTAGTGCAATTGCTGGGTCAGAGGGTAGCTCTATTTTTAACTTTTTGAGGAATATCCGCACTTTTTTCAAAGTGGCTGTACAAACTTGCATTCCCACCAACGGTGTAAGAGGGTTCCCCTTTCTCCACTTCCTCTCCAACACTTGTTGTTCCTTGTCTTGGTCATTTTGGCTATTCTAACTGGTGTAAGGTGGTATGTCAGTGTGGTTTTGATTTGAATTTCCCTGATGGCTAATGATATTGAACATTTTTTCCTGTGTCTGTTAGAAATTTGTATGTCTTCTTTGGAGAAGTGTCTGTTCATGTCTTCTGCCCATTATTTGACTTGATTATTTGGTTTTTGGGTGTTGAGTTTGAGAAGTTCTTTATAGATCTTGGATACCAACACTTTATCTGTAAGATCTTAGACACCAGCCCTTTATCTGTACTGTCATTTGCAAATATCTTCTCCCATTCCATGGGTTGCCTTAGAAGAGACTCACTTTAGATTTAAGACATGCATAGGCTGAAAGCAAAAGGATAGAAAAGGATATTCCACATAAATGGTAACAAAAATTGGGCAGAGTGGCTGTATTAATTTCAGACAAAGACTTTAAGTCAAAACGTGTTATAAGACAAAAAGGTGGACATTATGTAATGATGAAAGTGTTTATTTAACAAGAAGGAATAAGTTGTGCAAATATAGCACCAAACATCAGAGCTCCTAAATATATGAAACAAACATTGACAAAATTGAAGGATAAAATAGAAAGTTCTACAATAATAATAGAGACCTATAACACATTATCAGTAATAGATAGAACAACCACACAGAAGATCCATAAGGAAATAGAGAACTTGAACAACATTATAGACCAATTGGATCTAACAGGCATATATAGAACACTCTATCCAGCAGCAAGATAAACATTTTTCTCAAGTGCCCATGAAACATTCTCCAGATTAAGCTATATATTAGGCCACAAAAATGTCTTAATAAATTTTTGTTTTGTTTTTATTTTTTATTTTTATTATTATTATTTTTTATAAACATATATTTTTATCTCCAGGGGTACAGGTCTGTGAATCGCCAGGTTCACACACTTCACAGCACTCACCATAGCACATACCCTCCCCAATGTCCATAACCCCCCCCCCAATCCCCCTCCCCCCATCAACCCTCAGTTTGTTTTGTGAGATTAAGAGTCACTTATGGTTTGTCTCCATCCCAATCCCATCTTGTTTCATTTACTCTTCTCCTACCCCCTTAACCCCCCATGCTGCATCTCCTCTTCCTCATATCAGGGAGATCATATGATAGTTCTCTTTCTCCGATTGACTTATTTAGCTAAGCATGATACCCTCTAGTTCCATCCACGTTGTCGCAAATGGCAAGATTTCATTTCTTTTGATGGCTTCATAGTATTCCATTGTGTATATATACCACTTCTTCTTTATCCATTCATCTGTTGATGGACATCTAGGTTCTTTCCATAGTTTGGCTATTGTAGACATTGCTGCTATAAACATTCAGGTGCATGTGCCCCTTCTGATCACTATGTTTGTATCTTTAGGGTAAATACCCAGCAGTGCAATTGCTGGGTCATAGGGTAGTTCTATTTTCAACATTTTGAGGAACCTCCATGCTGTTTTCCAGAGTGGTTGCACCAGCTTGCATTCCCACCAACAGTGTAGGAGGGTTCCCCTTTCTCCGCATCCTCGCCAGCATCTGTCATTTCCTGACTTGTTAATTTTAGCCATTCTGACTGGTGTGAGGTGATATCTCATTGTGGTTTTGATTTGTATTTCCCTGATGCCGAGTGATATGGAGCACTTTTTCATGTGCCTGTTGGCCATCTGGATGTCTTCTTTGCAGAAATGTCTGTTCATGTCTTCTGCCCATTTCTTGATTGGATTATTTGTTCTTTGAGTGTTGAGTTTGCTAAGTTCTTTATAGATTTTGGACACTAGCCCTTTATCTGATATGTCGTTTGCAAATATCTTCTCCCATTCTGTCAGTTGTCTTTTGGTTTTGTTCACTGTTTCCTTTGCTGTGCAAAAGCTTTTGATCTTGATAAAATCCCAATAGTTCATTTTTGCCCTTGCTTCCCTTGCCTTTGGTGATGTTTCTAGGAAGATGTTGCTGCGGCTGAGGTTGAAGAGGTTGCTGCCTGTGTTCTCCTCAAGGATTTTGATGGATTCCTTTCTCACATTGAGGTCCTTCATCCATTTTGAGTCTATTTTCGTGTGTGGTGTAAGGAAATGATCCAATTTCATTTTTCTGCATGTGGCTGTCCAATTTTCCCAACACCATTTATTGAAGAGGCTGTCTTTTTTCCATTGGACATTCTTTCCTGCTTTGTCGAAGATTAGTTGACCAGAGAATTGAGGGTCTATTTCTTGGCTCTCTATTCTGTTCCATTGATCTATGTGTCTGTTTTTCTGCCAGTACCATGCTGTCTTGATGATGACAGCTTTGTAATAGAGCTTGAGGTCCGGAATTGTGATGCCACCAACTTTGGCTTTCTTTCTCAATATTCCTTTGGCTATTCGAGGTCTTTTCTGGTTCCATATAAATTTTAGGATTATTTGTTCCATTTCTTTGAAAAAAATGGATGGTACTTTGATAGAGATTGCATTAAATGTGTAGATTGCTTTAGGTAGCATAGACATTTTCACAATATTTATTCTTCCAATCCAGGAGCATGGAACATTTTTCCATTTCTTTGTGTCTTCCTCAATTTCTTTCATGAGTACTTTATAGTTTTCTGTGTATAGATTCTTAGTCTCTTTGGTTAGGTTTATTCCTAGGTATCTTATAGTTTTGGGTGCAATTGTAAATGGGATGGACTCCTTAATTTCTCTTTCTTCTGTCTTGTTGTTGGTGTAGAGAAATGCAACTGATTTCTGTGCATTGATTTTATATCTTGACACTTTACTGAATTCCTGTACAAGTTCTAGCAGTTTTGGAGTGGAGTCTTTTGGGTTTTCCACATATAGTATCATATCATCTGCAAAGAGTGATAGTTTGACTTCTTCTTTGCTGATTTGGATGCCTTTAATTTCCGTTTGTTGTCTGATTGCTGAGGCTAGGACTTCTAGTACTATGTTGAATAGCAGTGGTGATAACGGACATCCCTGCCGTGTTCCTGACCTTAGCGGAAAAGCTTTCAGTTTTTCTCCATTGAGAATGACATTTGCGGTGTGTTTGTCATAGATGGCTTTGATAATATTGAGGTATGTGCCCTCTATCCCTACACTTTGAAGAATTTTGATCAGGAAGGGATGCTGTACTTTGTCAAATGCTTTTTCAGCATTTATGGAGAGTATCATATGGTTCTTGTTCTTTCTTTTATTAATGTGTTGTATCACATTGATTGATTTGCAGACGTTGAACCAACCTTGCAGCCCTGGAATAAATCCCACTTGGTTGTGGTGAATAATCCTTTTAATGTACTGTTGAATCCTATTGGCTAGTATTTTGGCGAGAATTTTTGCATCTGTGTTCATCAAGGATATTGGTCTGTAGTTCTCTTTTTTGATGGGATCCTTGTCTGGTTTTGGGATCAAGGTGATGCTGGCCTCATAAAATGAGTTTGGAAGTTTTCCTTCTATTGCTATTTTTTGGAACAGTTTCAGGAGAATAGGAATTAGTTCTTCTTTAAATGTTTGGTAGAATTCCCCCAGGAAGCCGTCTGGCCCTGGGCTTTTGTTTGTTTGGAGATTTTTGATGACTGTTTCAATCTCCTTACTGGTTATGGGTCTGTTCAGGCTTTCCATTTCTTCCTGGTTCAGTTGTGGTAGTTTATATGTCTCTAGGAATGCATCCATTTCTTCCAGATTGTCAAATTTGTTGGCATAGAGTTGCTCATAGTATGTTCTTATAATTCTCTGTATTTCTTTGGTGTTCATTGTGATCTCTCCTCTTTCATTCATGATTTTATTTATTTGGGTCCTTTCTCTTTTCTTTTTGATAAGTCTGGCCAGGGGTTTATCAATCTTATTAATTCTTTCAAAGAACCAGCTCCTAGTTTCGTTGATTTGTTCTATTGTTTTTTTGGTTTCTATTTCATTGATTTCTGCTCTGATCTTTATGATTTCTCTTCTCCTGCTGGGTTTAGGGTTTCTTTCTTGTTCTTTCTCCAGCTCCTTTCGGTGTAGGGTTAGGTTGTGTACCTGAGACCTTTCTTGTTTCTTGAGAAAGGCTTGTACCGCTATATATTTTCCTCTCAGGACTGCCTTTGTTGTGTCCCACAGATTTTGAACCCTTGTGTTTTCATTATCATTTGTTTCCATGAATTTTTTCAATTCTTCTTTAATTTCCTGGTTGACCCATTCATTCTTTAGAAGGATGCTGTTTAGTCTCCATGTATTTGGGTTCTTTTCAAATTTCCTCTTGTGATTGAGTTCTAGCTTCAGAGCATTGTGGTCTGAAAATATGCAGGGAATGATTCCAATCTTTTGATACCGGTTGAGACTTGATTTAGGACCGAGAATGTGATCTATTCTGGAGAATGTTCCATGTGCACTAGAGAAGAATGTGTATTCTGTTGCTTTGGGATGAAATGTTCTGAATATATCTGTGATGTCCATCTGGTCCAGTGTGTCATTTAAGGCCTTTATTTCCTTGTTGATCTTTTGCTTGGATGATCTGTCCATTTCAGTGAGGGGAGTGTTAAAGTCCCCTACTATTATTATTGTCAATGTGTTTCTTTGATTTTGTTATTAATTGGTTCATATAGTTGGCTGCTCCCACGTTAGGGGCATAGATATTTAAAATTGTTAGATCTTCTTGTTGGACAGTTCCTTTGAGTATGATAGAGTGTCCTTCCTCATCTCTTATTATAGTCTTTGGCTTAAAATCTAATTGATCTAAGGATTGCCACTCCTGCTTTCTTCTGATGTCCATTAGCATGGTAAATTCTTTTCCACCCCCTCACTTTAAATCTGGAGGCGTCTTTGGGTTTAAGATGAGTTTCTTGTAGGAACATATAGATGGGTTTTGTTTTTTTATCCATTCTGATACCTGTGTCTTTTGATTGGGGCATTTAGCCCATTAACATTCAGGCTAAATATTGAGAGATATGAATTTAGTGCCATTGGATTGCCTGTAAGGTGACTGTTATTGTATATTGTCTTTGTTTCTTTCTGATCTACTACTTTGAGGGTCTCTCTTTGCTTAGAGGACCCCTTTCAATATTTCCTGTAGAGCTGGTTTGGTATTTGCAAATTCTTTCAGTTTTTGTTTGTCCTGGAAGCTTTTAATCTCTCCTTCTATTTTCAAAGATAGCCTAGCTGGATATAGTATTCTTGGCTGCATGTTTTTCTCGTTTAGTACTCTGAATATATCATGCCAGCTCTTTCTGGCCTGCCAGGTCTCTGTGGATAAGTCTGCTGCCAATCTAATATTTTTACCATTGTATGTTACAGACTTCTTTTCCCGGGCTGCTTTCAGGATCTTCTCTTTGTCACTAAGACTTGTAAATTTTACTATTAGGTGACGGGGTGTGGACCTATTCTTATTGATTTTGAGGGGGGTTCTCTGAACCTCCTGGATTTTGATGCTTGTTCCCTTTGCCATATTGGGGAAATTCTCTCCAATAATTCTCTCCAATATACCTTCTGCTCCCCTCTCTGTTTCCTCTTCTTCTGGAATCCCAATTATTCTAATGTTGTTTCGTCTTATGGTGTCACTTATCTCTCGAATTTTCCCCTCGTGTGTCAGTAGCTGTTTGTCCCTCTTTTGCTCTTTTCTTTATTCTCTGTCATTTGGTCTTCTATATCGCTAATTCTTTCTTCTGCCTCATTTATCCTAGCAGTGAGAGCCTCCATTTTTGATTGCACCTCATTAATAGCTTTTTTGATTTCCACTTGGTTAGATTTTAGTTCTTTTATTTCTCCAGAAACGGCTTTTATATCTCCTGAGAGGGTTTCTCTAATATCTTCCATGCCTTTTTCGAGCCCAGCTAGAACCTTGAGAATCGTCATTCTGAACTCTAGATCTGACATATTACCAATGTCTTTATTGATTAGGTCCCTAGCCTTCGGTACTGCCTCTTGTTCTTTTTTTTGTGGTGAATTTTTCCGCCTTGTCATTTTGTCCAGATAAGAGTATACGAAGGAGAAAGTAAAATACTAAAAGGGTGGCAACAACCCCAGGAAAATATGCTTTAGCCAAATCAGAAGAGATCCCAAATCATGAGGGGGGAGAAAGGGGATAAAAGAGGTTCAGAAAGAAAAAAAAAAACAATTAAAAAAAGAAAACCAATAAAGAAAAAATATAAGAAGGAAAAAAAAATATATATATATTAGATAAACTAGTTTAAAAACGTTAAAAAAGAAAAGGGTAAAAGTTAAAAAAATTTAGCAGAAGAAGAGAAAAAAAAAATTAACTGCAAGGCTAAAGAATCATGGGGAGAAAGCCATGAGTTCCGTGCTTTGCTTTCTCCTCCTCTGTAATCAGCTGCTCTCCTTGGTATTGAAACTGCACTCCTTGGTAGGTGAACTTGGTCCTGGCTGGATTTCTTGTTGCTCTTCTGGGGGAGGGGCCTGTTGTAGTGATTCTCAAGCGTCTTTGCCCCAAGCGGAGTTGCACCGCCCTTACCAGGGGCTGGGCTGAGTAATCCGCTCGGGTTTGCTTTCGGGAGCTTTTGTTCCCTGAGCGCTTTCCATAGAGTTCCGGAGGACGGGAATGAAGATGGCGGCCTCCCGGTCTCCGGCCCGGAGGAGCCGAGAGCCCGGGGCCCCACTCCTCAGTGCACCCTCAGAGAACAGCGCCGATTTACTCCCGTCACCCTGCCTCCGGCCGTGCTCCGAGCTGACCGAGCCTGCGACCAGTTCAAGGTAACCCCGAGCTTAGAGCTCACTCCTCGGCTCTGTCTCTGTCGCTGACTTCCCCGTTCTGATACCTGTAAGCTCTGTGACACTCAGACACCGCCGATCCTTCTGTGGCCCTGCGGGACCTGAGGCCACGCTGACCCCGCGCAGGCTTCACCCCGGTTAAGCCTCTGGAGCGATGTCCCTCAGCGGAACAGACTTTTAAAAGTCCTGATTTTGTGCTCCGTTGCTCCGCCGCTTGCCGGGAGCTGGCCCCTCCCCCCTCAGTCTATCTTCCCGTCGCTTTGGATTCACTTCTCCGCCAGTCCTACCTTTCAGAAAGTGGTTGACTTTCTGTTTCTATAGTTGCTGTTCTTCTTCTCTTCGATCTCCCATTGGATTTGTAGGTGTTTGCAGTCTTTAGATAAGCTATCTAGTTGATCTCCCACTACCTGAAGTAGTCTCAGCCTGCTACTTCTCCGCCATCTTGACTCCTCCCCCGTCTTAATAAATTTTAAAAGTTGATTATATAAATGATATTTCCAATTAAAATGCATTGAAAATATACATTAATAGCAGAAGGAAAACTGGAAAACGCAAAAATATTTTGAAATTAAACACTTTTTTCAGAGAGAGAGAGGGAGAGAGAGCATGAATGGGGATGGGAGAGGGATAGAAGAGGGAGTATCTTAAGCAGGCTCCATATTCAGCATAGAGCCCAACACAGGGCTTGATCTCATGACCCTGAGATTATGATCTGAGCTGAAATCAAGAATTGGACACTTAGGGACGCCTGGGTGGCTCAGTGGGTTAAAGCCCCTGCCTTTGGCTCAGGTCACGGTCCCAGGGTCCTGGGATTGAGCCCCGCATTGGACTCTCTGCTCAGTGGGGAGCCTGCTTCCTCCTCTCTCTCTGCCTACCTCTCTGCCTACCTCTCTGCCTACTTATGATTTCTGTCAAGTAAATAAATAAAATCTGTAAAAAAAAAAAAAATAATTGGACACTTAACTGACTGAGCCACTCTGGTGCCCCCAAGCAACACACTTTCAAACAATCACTGAGTCATAGTAGAAGTCACAAAAAAATTTAGAAAATTGAGGCAAATGAAAATGAAAATATATCAATTTTAGGGATTTGGCAAAAGCAGTGTTAAGTGGGAAATTTCTAGTTGCAAATGCTTATTTTAAAAAAGAAGAATGATCTCAAATCAATAACTTAACTTTACACCTTAAGAAACTGAAAAAGATGAACAAATCAAACACAAAGATAGCTGAAGGAAGAAAATAATAAAGATTCAAGGAGAGATAAACAAAATAGAGAATAGAAAAAGATCACTGAATCCAACAGTTGGTTCACTGAAATTATAAACAAATTTGGCAAGACTTTAGCTGGATTGATTATGGAAAATAAGAGAAGACTCGAATAACTAAAATTATAATTGTAGAAGGGATATTATAATACATTTTACAGAAATAAAAGTTATTATAGTAGAGTACTATGAACAATTGTATACCAAGAAAATCCCACATGAATGGACAAATTCCTAGGAACATGAAACGTACCAAGACTAAATTATAAAGAGAGAGAAAATCTGAACAGACATAAAACGTAAGGAAGTTGAATCAATAATCAAAAACCTTCAAATAAAGAAAAGCCTAGGACCAGAAAACTTCACTTGTGAAGTCTACCAAATATTTCAGGAAGAATTAACACCAATTCTCCTCAAGCTCTTCCAAAAAATTGAAGAGGAGGGAATACTTATGATGCCAGCATTACACCTCTACCAAATCCCAACAAATACACTGCAATACAAGAAAACTGCAGACCAATATCCCTGATGAATCTTGCTGTTAAAATTCTCAAGAAAATACTGGCAGACAGAATTCAACAACACATAAAAAGATTATACATCATGATTAAGGGGGATTTATTCCTGGAATTCAAGGAAGGTTCAGCATTCAAATATCAAACAATGTTATACAACATATTAACAGAATGAAGAGGCAAAAAACAAACAAAAAGCCAAGGCCCCCAAATTATGGTCATCTCAATTGATGCAGCAAAAGCATTTGACAAAGTTTAACACCTCTTCATGATATAAACACTCAACAAACTAAGAATAAAAGGTGACTGCCTCAACATAATAAAGGCCATATATGAAGAGCCCACGCTAACATCATTGATGAAAGACTGAGAGCTGTCCCTCTAAGATCAGGAACTAGACAAGAGATTTATTTTCATCCTTCCAATCCACATGGTACTGAAAATCTCAGCCAGAACAATTAGTCAAGAAAAAGAAATGAAAGACAACCAAATTGGAAAGGAAGAAGTGAAATTACCTCTGTTCATAGACAACATAATTTTATATGCAGAAAACCCTAAAAATTGCACACACTCACACACACACATACACACAAAACCTGATAGAACTAATCTATATACTTATGTATATATGTATGTGTATATATATATATATATATATATATATATATATATATGTTACATCTATATACTTATGTTCATAGCAGCATTATTCACAATAACCAAAAGGTTGAAGCAACCTGTTTCCATCAATAGCCAAATGGATAAACAAAATATGGTATATACATACAACAGAACTGTATTCAGCCTTGAAAAGGGAGGAAATTCTTACACCTGGTACAACATGCATGAAACTTAAAGACATAAGAAAAACAAACCAGTCACAAATGTACAAATACATATGAATCCATTTATATGTATGCAGAATAGTCAAAATCATAGATACTGAAAGTAGAATGGGTGTAGCTAAGGAATAAGGGAAGAGGAAATGGGGAATTGTTTTTTCATGGGTATATAGTTGTGGTTTTTTAAGATGAAAAGAGTTCTTTAGGTTGGTTGCAGAATAATGTGAATGGATTTAACATTACTGTATACTTAAAAATGGTTATGATAGTAAATTTTATTTATATGTATTTTGCTACAATTAAAAATTTTAAGTTATAGAAAAAGTTAATAAAATAAAGTGACAATCAAGAACAAAAATTCAGATATTCTGTCATGTTAGTTAACATGCTACAGAGCTTAATCATCATAGCTTCCTGTTATTTGGAGCAAAAAAGGAAATATGATAGTTTCATAACTCTTTTACTGAAAGAGGGGGAAATTAGTTCTCTGGAAGAGGTATAGTTTTCCTTAGCATGAAATCCTGGATCTTATTCCTTTGTAGATAGCCTCAGTTATTTTGTTTTGCTTTGCTTTCTCTGTTCCCTGAAAATGTTTCTGACTTTTCTCTTTATCTCTGATATACAAAATTTTACCATGATTCATCTGTGTAGGTCTTTTTTTCATTTATTTAGCTTTTGGTAGGCACTATAAATTCAAAGATTTATGTCTGGGGAATTTCCTTCCATTATTCTTTGATTCTCCTCGATTCTTTGTGTTCTCCTCTTCTGCAACTCCTGTTATTGTGCAACCTCTACCATAATGGTGTTGGGGTTTCTGGAATTATTTTCCATATCTCTCTATTTTTCTCTCATATGTTACCCTTTTGCTTTATAATCTTGAATTCCTTAAAAAATTTTAATAATGCCACTTTTTAATTGGTTCTTTAGTTATCTCATTCTTCTGATAATTTATGTTATTTATGTATCTATTTAGATTTTTAAAATTATGTTCATATTTCTAGAATACCCAACTGGCTCTATCTTATAGTAGGATTTCTCATTTGGTGGATACAGTAAAGATATTTTTTACCTATTCACTCTGTTTGCTCAGGTGTTGACTTTTTAATTTATCTGTTGTCTTTCTTTCATGGTGTTGCTTTCCTAAGTGGTTAATGAGTTTTAGTTGTGTGTTCATCTTTGTGGTTGAGACTCCCTTTCTCTGTGGTTACTACTTCTATTTACTCCATGTTGACAATGGCAGTTAGGTGCAAAGATCTAAAACTCCATGTCCTCATGTCATGTCACTGAAAACATTTTCATATAGGACTTCAAGTAGTTTCAGTCCTCTGAATTGTACTCAAGGCTTCAATGAAATCTCGTTAAACAGACAACCTGGTCTAACCTACCACGATGGGGAATTTAGGGATGGCTGCCTGACATCTCTGCCCATACCTGAAGCAAAGTAGCATAGAGAGAACTGCAGCAGCACATAGAAGACCTATCTCAAGGCAGTGAGAAGGGCCTACAGAGGAGCTAAGTGGAGGTCAAGGCCAGATGGCCAGCTAAAGTGACAACCAACCAGGATACATGGGGGCAACATGTAAGCATGAGAGCGTGTTCTGAGACACATCTGAAAGAAAGAAATGGAATTCCCATAGGAAGGGGGATTCAGGTTGCTGAAAGTTGCACATTAAAGGGAAATGAAATGTGAAACATTCGGATTACATAAACATCAAGTAATAAATGATATAAACTTGAAAGTTTCTTTCTTCATAATTTCAAAAAATTTTAATATAGAAACTAGATGTTTTTATGAGGAAATTCACACAATACCATTAGAAGACAATAATATTCAAGATTCTCTGTATCTCCTTGACAGACCAAAAAAACTTATTTCAGGACCATAACGAGTAAGAGGTCCTGGTTGAGCACAGTAATGAACTATAGCCAACAGGTGACTACCTTGAATGGTAGGAAATATTTTGAAACATTACACAAAATTTGTATTAACCCATAGAGGCATGTATCAATGAAACAATAGAGAACACAGAAATAACCCACATAAGGACTCCCAACTAATTTTTGACAAAGGTAAAAAAGTAATATAGTGGAGGACAGTCTTTTTAATCAATGATACTGGAACAAATGGAATTGAACAGAAGAGAATGAGCTCAACCCATCTCGTACCTTATGCAAAAATTAACACAAAATTAATCATAGACGTAAATTTAATATACAAACTATAAAACTTTTAGAAAATATCATAGGAGAAACCTTTGGGAACTACAGCTTAGTGATTTTTTTTAGACATGACACCAAAAGCATGATCTATAAAGAAAAAAAATCAATAAATTGAACTTTAACAAAATATAAAGCTTTTGCTATGTGAAAGAGCCCGCTAAGAAGATAAAGAGACACACTAGAATATGGGAGAAAATATTTGCAAACCACATAGGTGACAAAGGACTTACATTTTATGTAGAAGGAATTCTCAAAAGTATTCCCCCACACACACAAACCCCAATTACAAAATGGACAAAAGACGTAAAGAAATAGTTCACTGTCCATGTATACATGGATGGAAAATAATCACCTGAAAAGATGTTTGACATTCCTTGCCATTTACAGAGGAAATGAGCCTTAAGCCTGGCCTTCGATGAGTAGGATTTTATAAATAGGAGTGGTGTAAAATATAAGCACAAGAGTCCCTTTGCATCCCAACAACATTCTTTGATATTTTCCTTTAAATTTTTCTGTAAGTTACATAACACTATGTCTAGTATAGTTCCACGTTCATAAAAAAAAAATTACATATGTTTAATTGGGAAAATTAGAATACTAGGTTCTTTGACGTTATTTATGAGTTATTTATTTAAAAAATTTTAAGTGTTGGGATGCCTGAGTGGCTCAGTCAGTTGGGCATCTGCCTTCAGCTCAGGTCATGATTCCAGGGTCCTGGGATGGAGCCCCGCATCAGGTTCCTGCTCGCCCTCTGCCTGCCACTCCCCCTGCTTGTGTTCTTTCTTTCTCTCTTTAACAAATAAATTTACAAAAATCTTTAAAATAATTTTAAGTGTGGTAATAGTTTTTAAAAGTTCTTATCTTGTAGAAATATTAAAGTATTTACTAATGAAATATTATATCTTAGAAAGATTTGCTTACAAATAATCCAGTGAGGTAATGAAGAAAGTGGGTGGGAATATGGATGAAACAAGACTGACTATAAATTTAAAACACTTGAGTGGTAGGTAAATATTGGTTCAGTATAATACTCTATTTCTTCAAATTATAATTTTTCATAAGGAAGATTAAATTAAAATATATTTACATATATATTTCTATGTCCACAGGAAAACAAAATCTAAATGATATATATCAAACTATTAATCATGTTCACCTATGGAGTGGAGAATTGGAATGAAAGGAAGGGAAATTACTGTTTTTTACTTTATACACTTTAAGATTCTTACAGTGAACACACATTTTAATCAGGAAAAAACAATGAAAAATTAAAGTGTATAAGATTGCTTTTTCACATTTAATTCTTCTTTTAATTAGTTGGTTATACATTATAGATATTTCTCAAATGTAAAAAAATTTTGAGGAAACTCAAATATTGCTAGAACTGTATAGGAGAAAAATGCAAAAAATGTTGTGAAGCTAAACTTGAGAACCTTATACACAACTTGATACAGATCTTCCGACTTTTAAAAAAACTAAGATTACCCAATTGCATGGACTCATCCATTATATTTATTTTTTAAGGCATCAGAATAATATAGGGCAAGTTACATACTGGAAATTATTAAATAATAATCTAGAAGGGTAAATTTACCCCAGGATCAGTTCTTAAATACTGAGTCTTAGAAAAATACACTTATTCTATTGGTAACCACTAGGGCTCAGTGTCTTCTTTAAAATGTGAAATTAATGCATTTTTAGAAAACAAAATAATCACAAAACTTAGTTTAAATTAATACTGAAGAGAAAAGAGACTATTTTTCTGATGGTCTCTGGTCTTAAAACAAAACTCCAGGGAAATTTTGAAAGGTGAGGGTGGGTCCTTCATTAAGACACTTCTTTTATTGCCCTTTCTCCCGAGATGATTGAGGGGAATTGTGTCTGTATATTAAAAAGAAAACAATATTGCCCTGGAGATGGATTTAAATATTTAGTCATTGTTTGAATTTCTTCTTGTAGAGTGTTTCCTATATTGTGGTGGGCAAGCTCATTGAGAAGAAATGAGCAGAACTGAGCCTCCCATTGTATGACTGTGGGTAAACTGAGGCATGGGTTTGGGGCTCTGCGTTTGGATGCGTGATGCCATCTCTGTCCGTACATATAAGCAGCCTTTCAATACAGAACTTCATGTTTTTAGATTTCCAAGGGACTTCAAGGTGAACACAACTATCAAAGTATGCTTTACAGGACCTTCAAACAGTTCTACTGCCCAGTGGAAACCTTTTGGTTCTCACAGTGAACCTGTCATGTTAATAGGCTTGAAGGTGGTCAAATCTCTCCATAGTACTGACCACCTCATCCTGCAAGTAGCCCCTCCCCTGAAGCAGCATTTTAGGAAGAAGTAACGATGTTCCTCTTTTCGTATTCCTGAGTTGACCTGGAGAGAAGGGAACATCTGCAAACACTTCCTCTGTGACAAGGAAGCGCTACGGATGCTCCACTTACTCCTGACTCGCTTCCCGATGGGAAGAGGTCTAGCTGGTCAGACTGGACAGTTGTCGGGCCATGCTCTCTACTCGGTGGCCTGCTCAGAGCCGGTGTACACGAGACACATGTGCTCTCACTCTTAGGGCCTCAGAGTGCTCATTTGGTCTGTGGGCACAGCTAGCATATCCTGCCTCTGCCAAGGTCACCAGGTCTCTCTCTATTCTCTCCCAGCATGAAGACTGAGGGTGTGCTCTGACAGTCTGCTGTCTTCCACTGGGATGGGTGCTGAGACACCCCAATCTCCAGGCTGGCCCTGACCAGAAAGTCTTAAGGATTTCATTCATTCTCTCTGTCAATCCATCTTTTGTCTGTTTACCAGCCAGTATCCTGGGGGATAAGGGGCAGAGGGAGGTGAGTAAAAGGACACATGCACAAAATCTCATCCCAAACCCTCCAAAAGCACTTTAAACAGGAAACCAAAACGTATCCTAGAAATTCGCATTGCCTTCATACATAGAAATTGTTCCACTATGTAGAATATGTCCAGTACCAGCATTATCCAGATCACAAGTGATACCCTTCGGGCTTGCTTTTAGCAGAATGGGTGCTTTCCTTTCCCTGGGTGTTATGTGTAAACAAGCACTTCTTTAGTTTTCCCTCAGAGAGAAGGGTACACTTACTGATATATGTATAGTTTTACAATTTTGAAAACTAATTCCATGAGAAAAGATTTTCAGAGGAAGTCTTTTTGTTTGGTTTTGTTTTTTGTTTTTTAGTTTACCCCTTCGTCTCCTGACAGAATAATAATCTGTTTATAACAGAGAGCTGTAGTGTTCTACAATTAGGGTTGCCAGATTTCATAAAAACAAAATAAAACAAGATGCCCAGCTAAATTTGAATTTGAACAAATACTATACTCAGTATAAGTATGTCCTATGCAATATTTGATGGCATATACTTACTCTGTGGGACACACTTCCACTAAATATTGTTTGTGTTTACCTGAAATTCATATTTAACTGGGTACCCTGTATTTTGTTTATAGGATTATAAATAGGCAACCCTCTCTATAGTAGAAGGCATTCGCCATAGAAGCCAAAGATCTTTTAAAAGCCCAGATGTGTATTAAATCTTTCTCTTTATTGTTAGGCAACGAATAATACTCTTTCCTTCTTTCCTTTCCTCAACAAATATTTTAGTTAAGCATTGACTGCATGTCAGATACTGTTTTTGTGCTGGACTAAGAAAATAGGCAAGTCAAAGAAAAAATAAATATAAATCATATTTTTAAATGATCAGGAAAGTAAAATAGGTGATGTGATAAAGAATGTCTGAGTGGAGCTGGCTATCTTAGCTCTGACGGTCAGAGAAGTCTCCTCGAAGAGGTACTATTTCAATTGAGTCATAAGGAACAAGAAAGAGGCAGACATAAGAAGGTTTCAGAAAAATAAGCTACAAGCAGAAGGAACCATAAATATAGGAACCAGGATATATTAATTTCCTCTGGATGCTATAACAAACCACTACAAACTTGGTGGTTTACAATAGAAATCTATTTTCTCACAGCTCTAGAGGCCAGAAGTCTGAAAACAAGGGTGTTCGCAGGGCCATGCTCCCTCTGGAGGCACTAGAAGAGAATCTGCTCCCTGCCCCTCCTAGCTTCTGTGGCTGCCAGAATTTCTTGGTTTTTGTTGGAATTGTTCCAATCTTCGAGCGCAGCATCTTCAAAGCTTCTCCTGTGTGAGTGTCTGACTAATATCCCTCTGTCTCTTCTCTATAAGGACACCTGTGATAGCATGTAGGTCCCATCTCCCAGGATAATTAATCTCCCCATCTCATGACGCTTAATGTAATCACATTTGCAATCAATCGATTGATCCATCGTAACCCCCTCCCCCATTTTTTTTTATCATATAAGGTAACATCCACAGGTTCCGGGGATCAGGACATGGATATATTTTGTGGGTTGGTGGGAGAGGGGGACAATGTTCAGCCTACCACAGTAGGAGGAGCCTGGCATGTCCTAACCGGTGTGTGTGGCTGGAGCAGCATGCACCAAGGGGGGGAGTGGAGGTATGTCTTATTAAGCACTGGACTCTTGATTTTGGCTCTGGCATGAATGATATCAGGGTCATAAGATGGAGCGCAGGTCGGGCTCTGTGTTCAGCACAGAGTTGGCTTGGGATTCTCTCTTTTTCCCTATGCCGCTCCCCTTGCTCTCAATCTCTTAAATAAATAAATAAATAAATAAATAAATAAATAAATAAAAATTTTTAAAAAGATAAAAAAATAAAAGTGTTTCTCTGGGCACTTTGTGGAGGCTGGACAGTAATAGGGGCAAGAATGAAAGGAAATGGACCTGTTAGAGCTTCGGCTCCTACCAGAGAAGGCAGGCAGCATGTCAACATTCAGCTTGGATTCAGGGAGCAGCAGGGGAGAGCAAGAGACAAGTTTGCACAGAGGGAATAGATTTTGGAAATAGAGTCATAAAAATTTATTGAAGGATTAGATAAGGGAGGGAAAGAATAGAGACTACCATGGAGTTCTCCTAGGTTTGGGGCTAAATGTTCATGAGAAGCTGAATGTTGACATTTGATGGAACTGGGTAAGAATCCCCAGTCTGCTCTAGGTAGAGAATTTCACATAAAGTCAAGGAAAGAGTAGGTTTTGTCTTGTCCTAAAATGCATTTGGTGAAGTAAGCATGCTCTTCGGGAAAGAAATATTCTTTTTCTTCCTTCCAAATCTGAGTCTTAACAAAGGCATCACACTTCAGAGCAAGGTTAAAAAGAATGAGAGCAGCACTGTTACAAAGATTGATGACGACTTGATGTGCACCTGTTAAAGCTGCGAACCTCTCGCCTTCAAGGTCAGGTTCACTTGGCAGGCAGCATCTTTCACATCCAGGGTGAAGAGTGGTTCAGCAACCAGGAAATGCTGTGTACAATGATGTTTTTCCACCACGTGGTGTTCATCAATAAAGAGTGATGGCAACAAATCAATGGCTGTGTTGCAAGTTAGGTAGAGATAAGAGTGATGGTGAGAACTCTTATCAGGTGTGGGAGTTAGTTCTTGTCTGTGTTCTATCACCAAAGACCAGTCACCCATGAGCACTGCAAATCATTCCATCCCTCTGGCCTCAGTTTCCTCAGCCATAAGGGGTAAGAGTTGTTGAGAAGATCAAATAAAATAATGAATGTGCCGAACAATGAAGACCTAACTATAACTTGTCTGTAATGATATCAAATCATATATCAGACCATATTGAATTACATATTTTATCACATCCTCTACAATAACTTATACTTAATTATTGCCTTGCAATAATTTTTTTAGTCAAATTTAATTAAGTCCAACCAATGTGGCCATAAGACAGGTAGATTTTTTTGGCAAGGGCTGACGAATTGATCATTAGAGATTGGTACCATGGTTCCCTGACTCATATTCGTGTGTTCTTTATCTAGAAAGCAAAAATGGCCAGCTCCAGCTGCCCTCAGTCTGAAACAAAAGATTCCAGCCTAAAACATGATATATCAGGGTCATGCCAGCTCCAATATGTAGCAGGTGACTTCATGAAAATATCAAACTATTAATGAAGGTCACTTCTAGAATTTTTAAAAGATTTTATTTATTTATTTCATACACAGAGAGAGCACAACAGGGGGTGCAGCAGGCAGAGGGAGAAGCAGGCTCCCCACTGAGCAGGGAGCCTGATGCGGGGCTCCATCTCAGGACCCTGGGATCATGACCTGAGCTGAAGGCAGGTGCTGAACTGACTGAGATACCCAGGCGCCCTATGAATGTCACTTCTAGCTCAGTGTTAGGACTTGAAAAAGTGGTCATTATTTCCAAAGGCAAGTTGTTGGGTAGATCTATCTGACTGAAAGAATAAAAAGTTTTGTTTGGTTAAAAAAAATGTGGAATATGATTCTTGAAATTTTTATTTGTTTAAAATAACTTATTGTTTCTGGTTTCTATCAAGTTGATTTGAGGAGATTACTATGACTGACTGGCAGCCATCACCCATGTCTGTGGCTTCCCTGAGATCCCACAGGAGAGAAAATAGTGTTGGAGAGAAAATAGTGGGATTCTATGTCTTTTCATATACATCATTTAAGAACAATAAAATACAAATGATAAATTACAAATGCAATTTGCTTTTCTCCACAACCTGCCTCATCAACTAAGATTGTTCACAAAATTAAGAAGTTAGATTTATAAGCTAATGTTCTAAAACATATGCCATCTAAATTCACTAACTTATGAATCAGTTACCTTTTAAATATTGCCTGTTTTATCTAGGAGCTATTGTCGCATCTTTTTACATTTCTTTTCAAAAGTCCAATCTCTATCTTCCTTTTTCTTTTCATTTGGTCTTCTGTTTTGATAGAAAAGGTGAAATGTCATATTTAATTTAAAAATCAGTATTTTCTGGGGTGCCTGGGTAGCTCAGTCATTTAGCGTCTGCCTTTGGCTCAGGTCATGATCCCAGCATCCTGGGATTGAGCCCTGCATTGGGCTCCCTGCTCAGCCTGCTTCTCTCTCTACCACTCCTCCTGTTTGTGTTCCCTTTCTCCCTATCTCTCTCTCTGTCAAATAAATAAAAATCTTAAATAAATAAAATCAGTATTTTCTGAGGTCATGCTGCAGGCAGATCTGGACCTGGACTTATAGAGCAGTCCAACAGAGCATCTGCCCAAAATATATCTTCAAAAATAATTTATCGTAACTATGGCTATAGTAACAGGGTTTTTTTGTTTTTGTGTTTTTTTTTTTTTTTTTGCATGTGTGAATATTACTTGTCAAGTCCATCAATTTTATTAGCCAGGCCATGATAGAATGTTACTGAAGAACTAATGAAGATACTTATAACAACTGTAACTGGTAGAAATAAATGACAAAACTCTGATTCAGTTTAATCTTCATGTAATTATACACCATAGGAAGCCTTTGGGTCATCTTGTCTATCTCCATGGTATTAAGGGTAACCAGACATTATCCGTTGTCCTTTGTATCCATTTTTAAAGTAAGGTAGATTAGGAAATATAAATAGAGAATAGCAGTCACCAGCAGCTTTTACTGTCAAGTAGCCTAAATTCATGGGAAGGTGCCCAGCCTGGTTCATAGCCATCATCACACTGTACTTGATAAATCAGTGCAAATTATTAAAAAAAAAAAAACAACCAAAAACTTAGTCTGGTCATGAAACAATTATTTATCCACATATTCCCAGATAGAGATAATCAGAAAGGTCTTCATGATAATCACCCACAATAAAAGAAAATGTAGCCTCACTTTTTACACCTTTTGCAAGAATCATGTTGGAAAGGAAACTCTTAAGCATTTGCTACATCTGGCAAATTCTGCTTGGGGACCCTCTAGAATATTATCCGATAAATGTGGTATCCATGAGGTCTGTGCCTATAGGTCTGTGAATCCTTAGTCATGTTCTTGATTCCACACATAGGTGGGCCTTATGAGTCAATTCACTTTTCCCAATGTATGAGGCAAGAAGCGCTTTTTCCAGAAGTTTCTCATTTTCTAGAAGCTCAGCTCCTTATTTACACCAACATCCTCTCAAAAGTAAATGGTCTTGGGGCACCTGGGTGGCTCAGTGGGTTAAAGCCTCTGCCTTCGACTCGGGTCATGATCCCATGGTCCTAGAATCGAGCCCCGCATCGGGCTCTCTGCTCAACGGGGAGCCTGCTCCCCTGCCCCCTCTCTCTGCCTGCCTACTTGTGATCTGTGTCTGTCAAATAGATAAATAAAATCTTAAAAAAAAAAGAGTAAAGGGTCTTCCCCTTATTAATCCAGGGATGCCACTGTTAAATTGCCATTTTCCCCAAAGACCTCTAACTCTTCAAACCCAGAACTAAACCACTCACACACCCCTCCCAGAACTGTTCTTTCCCCGCTCCTTTATGCAGACTTCAATCAGGTAGAGAAGACTCTCAAGCCAGTGCTTCTCAAACTTCAGTGTGCACCAAATCACCTGGAAAATTAGGACCTTGATACCAGAGATTCTGATTCACTAAGTCCAGCTTTAGGTCTGAGAACGTACATTTCCATCAAGCTCACAAATCATGTTTTGAGTAACCTGCTTTAAGTCACAGCAACATCTGAATTGCAGAACTTCAAATTTCCATCCCCTCAGTCACCATTTACTTTGCTACAGTAGAGAAGCCTTTCCTTTATTGATAATGATTCTTATCTCTTTTGGGTGGTAATGGTCTAACTTGCCATGACGCTGCCATTATTCATCACGCCACTTGAATATTATAGCTCCATCTGCGCTAGTGAATGGAAACCTCATCCAAATTTTGATAGCTATATACTTGAATTTCCATTGTCCCACAAGCCTCATGCAGGGCTAGATTCATGGAGTTCTCCATCAACTGTATCACTGGAGGAACACACATCCTTTAGCTGTGGCTAGACTCAGAGTAATCACCTTGCTCAAACTTCCACCTGTATCATTTGCTATGGAGACAGAACTTTCATAAGTGGGACTAATGCTCCTATAAAAGAGACCTCCCAGAGCTCCCTACCACCTTCTGCCATGTGAGGGTGGAACACAAATCTGTGACCAGGAAGAGAGCTCTCACCCAAAAACCATGTTGATCTTGAACTTCTAGCCTCCGGAACTGTGAGAAATACATTTCTGTTGTTTATAAGCTACCAAGTTTTTGGTATTTTATTATAAACCCAACAGACTGAGACATCATTATGTCCTGTTTTACACACAACTCCTGCTGAATGGGCAGTGGGCTCCATGACTTCCCATCACAATTCATTGAGTAAGAAATGAACCCTTGACCTAAAGAAAGATGGGTTCACAGAATAATCTGAGCCGATTAGATCCCTTTGTTCTGTTTTATTGTTGTTTTAAATATTTTATTTTTTAGAGCAGTTTTAGGTTCACAGCAAAATTGAAAAGAAGATACAGAGATTTCCCACATACCTTCTGCCCCCACACCTGCATAGCCTCCCCATTATTAATGTCCCACACCAGAGTGGTATATTTGTTGCAATTGATAAATCTACACTGAAACGTCATAATCACTCAAAGTCCATAGTTTACTTTAAGGTTCATTCTTAGTGTTGCACATTCTGTGGGTTTTGATAAGCATGTAATGACATGTATTAACTATTATAATAGCATAGAGAGTATTATGCTTACCCTAAAAATCCTCTGTGTTTGCCTATTCTTCTGGCTTTAGGCTTCATTTGTTTTTATTTTCTAGCTCCTTTAGGTATAAGGCTAGGTTGTTTGAGAGTTTTCTTGCTTCTTGAGGTAGGCCTATATAGATATATGCTTCTTTAGGATCCCATTTGCTTCATTCCAAAAGTTTTGGACAGTCATTGTTCTCATTTTCATTTGTTTCCATGTATTTTTTTAAAAATTGATTTTTTTGATTTCTTGGTTGACCCACTTATTCTTTAGTAGCATGTTGTTTAACCTCCGTGTATTTGTGGTCTTTCCAAATTCTTTTGTGTGTTTGACTTCAAGTTTCATAGCATTGTGGTCAGAAGATATGCATGGTATGATTTCAATCATTTTGTACTTGTTAAGGCCTGATTTGTGACCTAGTATATGATCTATTTGGAGAATGTCCCATGTGCACTCCAGAAGAATGTGTATTCTGCTGCTTTAGGATGAAATATTCTGAATGTATCTGTTAAGTTCATCTGGACAGTGTGTCATTCAAAGCCACTGTTTCCTTGTTAATTTTCTGCTTAGATCATCTGTCCATTGCAGTGAGTGGGGTGTTGAAGTCCCCTACTATAATTGTATTACTACCAATGTGTTTCTTTATTTTTGTTATTAATTGATTTATATGATTGGCTGCTCCAAAGTTGGGGTATAAATACTTATAACTGTTAGATCATCTTGTTGAGTAGACCCTTTAATTATGATATAGTGTCCTTCCTCACCTTTAATAGGGCCTTTGGTTTAAAATCTAATTTGTCTGATATAAGGATTTCCACCCAAGCTTTCTTTTGATGTCCATTAGCATGATAAATGGTTTTCCATCCCCTCACTTTCAATCAGGAGGTATCCTTGGGTCTAAAATGAGTCTCTTGTAGGCAGCACATCAATGGGTCTTGCTTTTTTCTTTTTTTAATCTAATCTGATATCCTGTGTCTTTTTATTGGGGCATTTAGCCTATTTACATTCAGGGAAACTATTGAAAGATATGAATTTAATGCCACTGTATTACCTGTAAAGTCACTGTTTCTGTATTTTGTCTCTGTTCCTTTCTGGTCTGTATTACTTTTGGGCTCTCTCTTTGCTTAAAGGATCTCTTTAATATTTCTTGCAGGGCTAATTTAGTGATCACAAATTATTTTAGTTTCTGTTCACCTTGGAAACTTTTTATCTCACCTTCTATTGTGAATGACAGCCTTTCTGGATATAGTATTCTTAGCTGCATATTTTTCTCATTTAGCACCCTGAATATAACATGCCAGTCCTCTCTGACCTGCTGGGTCTCTAGGGATAGGTCTTCTGCCAGTCTAATATTTCTACCCTTATAAATTATGGATCCCTTGTCCCAAGCTGCTTTCAAGAATTTCTCTTTATCTCTGAGATTTGCAAGTTTCACTATTCTACGTCAAGGTGTTGACTTTTTTAAATTGATTTTGAGAGCGTTCTTTGTGCCTCCTGGACCTAGATATCTGTTTCCTTCCCTAGACTAAGGAAGTTCTCTGCTATAAATTGCTTCAATATACTTTCTGCCCATCCTTTCCTTTTCTTCTGGTATCCCAATTATTCTAATATTGTTTCACTTTATGGTATCACTTATGTCTCAAATTCTCCCCCATGATCAAGTAGTTATCTTTTTCTCAGCTTCTTTATTTTCCATCATTTTGTCTTCTATATCACTAATTCTCTCTTCTGCTTCATTTATCCTAGAAGTTAGAGCCTCCATTTTTTATTGCATCTCATTAATAGCTTTTTGATTTTGACTTGATTAGATTTTAGTTCTTTTATTTCTCCAGAAAGGAATTCTCTAGTGTCTTCAATAAATAAATAAATAATATTAAAAAAATAACTCATCTGTAAAGCCATCTGGCCCTGGACTTTTGTTTGTTGGAAGTTTTTTAATTACTAACACAATTTCATTGCTGTTAATCAGTCTGTTCAAATTTTCTGTTTCTTCCTGATTCAGTTTTGGGAGGTTATATGTTTCTAGGAATTTATCCATTTCTTCTAGGTTGTCTAATTTTTTGGCATGTAATTTTTCCATAATATTATCTTATAATCCTTTGTAATTCTATGACATTGGGTGTTATTTCTCCTTTTTCATTTCTGATTTTGTTTATTAGAGTCCTCTGTCTTTTTTTGTTCTTGTTATGAGTTTGGCTAAATGTTTATCAATTTTTTCCTTTCAAAGAAACAGCTCCTTTTTTCACTGATCTTTTCTATTGGTTTTTTAGTTTCTACTTTGCTTATTTCTACTCTAACCTTTATTATTTCCTTCCTTCTACAGGTTTGGGTTTTGTTTTTCCTTCTTTTTCTTACTCCTTTAGGTATAAAGTTAGGTTGTTTATTGGAGACTTTCCTTGCTTCTTGAATTAGGCCTGTATTATAAACTTTCCCCTTAGAGCAAATTTGCTGCATCCCAAAGATCTCGGACCATTGTGTTTTCATTTTCATGTAATTTTTTATTTCTTCTTCACATCTTAGTTGACCCATTCATTGTTTAATGGCATAATATTTAACCTCCATGTGTGTCTTTTTTCCAGATTTTTTCCTGTGGTTGATTTCTGGTTTGTTTCATAATATTGTGGTTAAAAAAAAAAAAAAGATGCATGGTATTCTTTTTGAACTTGTTGAGACTTGTTTTGTGGCCTAACATGTGATCTATTCTGGAAAATGTTCCATATGCATTTGAAAAAAATGTACATTCTGCTGTTTTAGGATGGAATGTTCTGAATATGTCTTTTAAATCCATCTGGCCAGTGTGTCATTCAAAGCCACTGTTTCCTTGTTGATTTTCCATTTGGATGATCTCCCCATCAGTGTAAGTGGGGTATTGAAGTTCCCTACTGTTTTTGTAATACTGTCAATTATTTCTTTTATGTTTGTTATTACCTGTTTTAGGTATTTGGGTTCTCCCATGTTGGGTGTATAAATATTTACAATTGTTATATCCTCTTGTTGCTTTGTGCCCTCTATTATTATATAGTGCTCTTTTTTGGTTTCTGTTACAGTTTTTGT
Source organism: Lutra lutra (assembly GCF_902655055.1). NCBI lineage: Eukaryota > Metazoa > Chordata > Mammalia > Carnivora > Mustelidae > Lutra > Lutra lutra. The sequence continues at coordinate 62,439,601 of NC_062285.1, read as the reverse complement.
TTTAAAGTCTATTATGTTTGATATAAATATTGCTACTCTGGTTTTCTTTTGTCATCCATTTGCATAATAAATGTTGTTTCTCCATTCCCTCACTTTCAGTCTGCAGATGTCTTTAGGTCTAAAATGAGTCTCTTGTAGGCAGTATATAGATGGGTCTTGGTTTTTTAATACATTCTGACAACCTATGTCTTTTGACTGGAGCATTAAGTCCACTTACATTCAGAGTAATTATTGATAGATATGTATGTAAAGCCATTTTATTCCTGTTTTGTCATTGTTTCTGGAGATCTTCCCTGTTCCCTTCTAGTCTTTGGCACTTTCAGACTTTCTTTCCCACTCAGAGTACCCTTTAATATTTCTTGCAGGGCTAGTTCAGTGATCAAAAAATCCTTTAGTTTTTGTTTGTCTGGGAAACCCTTTACCTCTCCTTCTACTCTGAATGATAGCTTTGCTGGGTATTCTTGGCTGCAGATTTTTCCCATTCATCACATTGAATATGACATGCTACTCTCTTCTGGCTTGCCAAGTTTCTGTAGAGATCTCTCCAGCTAGCCTTATATGTCTTCCCTAGCAAGTTAGGGACTTCTTTTGTCTTGCTGCTTTTAGGATTTTTTCTTTCTCACTATATTTTGGAAGTTTAACTATAATACGTCTTAGTGTTGGCCTGCTTTTTAAAAAATTTGATGGGAGTTCTTTGTGCCTCCTGGATTTGGATGTCTCTTTCCTTCTCCAGATTAGGGAACTTTTTGGCTATTATTTCCTCAAATAAAATTTCTGCCCCCTTTTCTCTTTCTTCTTCTTCTGGGACTTCTGTGGTATGAATGTTATTATATTTGATGGAGTCACTGCATTCCCCAAGTCTATTCTCATGATCCATAGTTCTTTCATTTGTTCAGCTTCATTATTTTCCATTATTTTTATCTTCTATATCACTTCTTTGTTCCTCTGTTTCTTTTGTCCTTGTGGTCATTACATCCAGTCTGGTTCTAATCTCAGTTATTGAATTTTTCATTTCTTCCTGATTGTTTTTTAGTTCTTTTATCTCTGCAGTAAAGGTCTCCCTGATGTCTTCCATGCTTTTCTTAAGACCAGCAAGTATCCTTATGATTGTTGCTTTAAATTCTGGAAGAGAGAAATTACTTATATCTGTTTTGATTATATCTCTGGCCATGACATTTTCTTGTTCTTTCTTTTGGTATGAATTCCTCAGTTTTGGCACCTTGTGTAGGTCTCTAAACACAATCTCTAGAGACATTTTGTGTCTTCTCTGTGTTGGAAAAGCCTATTATGTTTTCTGCTCCTAAGAGTAATGACTTTATGAAGAAGAGGTCATACAGTGTCCAGGCCATGACTGCTCAGAGAGTGTCTGCTGTGTGCTGCATGCACTCTGCTGCTGTGTTTTGACTGCTTTATCCCTCAAGTCAGTCATCTGCAGAGGTTCTTTTGACTGCAGTGGGCAGTATTTGGACCTTAACCAGAGTGTGGCAAGTTTTAGCTAGGTGTACACTTGTCTGCTTGTTAAATGAGACCTCATGCTATTTTTGCTAAAACTGAAGTTTTGCAGAACTCTGTGGTAGGTAGACATGGTACATGTAGGGAGGTTTCTCCTGGCCTTCCCCAGGAAGGCCATAGGCACTGGTCCATAGGCACACCTGGACACTATATGACTGAGAAATTCAGGGTTTTTATCATGAATGGATGTAGTACTTTGTTAAACGCTTTTTCTGCATCTACTGAAATGATCATATATTTTTTTTTTTTTGGCTTTCTCTTATTGGTGTGATGTATTGTGCTGATTGATTTGCTAATTTGAACCACCCTTGTATCCCAGGAATAAAATTCATTTGATCGTGGTGAAATTTTTTTTTTTAACGTATTTTTGGATTCAGATTACTGAGACTTTGTTGGGGATTTTTGTATCTATGTTCATCAGCTATATTAACCAGTAGTTCTCTTTTTTTGTAGTGCCTTAATTGGTTTGGTGTCAGAGTAATGCTGGCCTCATAGAATGAATTTGGAAGCTTTCCATCCTCTTCTGTTTTTTGGAAGGGTTTGAGAAGAATAGATCTTAACTCTTCTTTAAATGATTGGTAGACTTCACCTATGAAGCCATCCAGTCCTGGACTTTTGTTTTTTAGGAGATTTTTATTATTGCTTCAATCTCATTGCTGGTAATTGGTCTGTTCAAATTTTCTGTTTCTTCCTGATTCAGTTTGGGGAGGTTATATGTTTCTAGGAATTTATTTATTTCTTCTAGGTTGTTCAATTTTTTTGGCATACAGTTTTTTATAGTATTTTGTTACAATGTTTCATATTTCTGTAGTTTTCTTTATTTCTCCCCTTTAATTTCTGAACTTCTCTATTTGAGTTCTCTCTCACTCTCTCTTTTTTTTTTTGTTAAGTCTAGCTAACAACGTATCTATTTTGTTGATCTTTTTGAAAAACTAGCTCCTGGTTTCACTGATCTGTTTTATTCCTTTTTTCGTTTGTATTTCATTTATTTCTGCTCTCATACTTATTTTTTCCATCCTTCTTTAGCTTTTGGATTTTTTTTTGTTCTTTTTCTTGCATCTTTAGGTGTAAAGTTAGGTTGTTTGAGATTTTTCTTGTCTTTTAAGGTAGGCCTGTATTGCTATAAATTTCCCTCTTGGAACAGCTTTTCTATATCTCAATGATTTTGAGCTTAATGATATATATAATGATATAAATGATATAACATATCATTTGTAATTGTAATGTATAATGTAATATAAAAAATAAAAATATATAAATGATATAAATAACACAACAGTTATCACTTTCATTTGTCTCCATGTATTTTTTTTTTTTTTACTTTCCCTTTGATTTCTTGGTTGACCCTTTAATTCTTTAGTAGCATGTTATAGAACCTCCATGTCCTTTTCAGATTTTTTTCTTGTGCTTGATTTCTAGTTTCATAGTGTTCTGGTTGGGTAAGATGTATGGTACAACTTTAATCCTTTCGAGTTTGGTGAGACTTGTTTTGTGACCTGACATGCAATCTATTCTGGAGAATGTTCCATGTGCACTTGAAAAGAATGTGTATTCCACTATTTTAGGATGGAATGTCCTGAATATATGTTAGACCAATCTGGTCTAATATATCATTCAAAGTCATGTTTCCTTCTTGAATTTCTGTTTAAATGAACTATCCATTTGTGTAAATGGGATGTTAAAGTCCCCTCCTGTGATTGTATTACTATTGACTTCCTTCGTGTTGGTTATTAGCTGTTGTATGTATTTGGGTGTTCCCATATTGGGTGTAATATTTGTAATTGTTCTATCTTCCTGTAAGATTGTTCCCTTTATCATTATGCAGTGTCTTTGTCTCTTATTACAGTCTTTGTTTTAAAGTCTATTTTGTCCCTTATAAGTATTGCTACCTCAGCTTTCTTTATACTTCCATTTGTATGATAAATGCTTTTCCATCCCTTCAATTTCAATCAGCATGTCTCTTTATGTCTGAAATGAGTTTTTGTAGGCAGCATATAGGTCTTGATTTGTATCCATTCCATCACCCTGTCTTTTAATTGGAGCATTTAGTCCATTTACATGCAAATTATTGATAGGTAAGCACTTACTGCCATTTGTTACCTCTTTTATGGTTATTTTTGTAATTCTTCTCTATGCCTTTTCTATCTTGCTCTCTTCTTAGTTTGCTTTCTTTAGTGTTATACTTGGATTCCTTTCTGTTTATTTTTTGCATATCTGTTACTACTTTTTGTGTTTACCATTAGATTATATGTAAGGTCTTATACATATAGTAGTCTATATTAAATTGATGGTCACTTAAGTTTGAACTTATCCTAAAAGCACTAAAGTTTTCTTCTCTCCCCCAACATTTTAGGTATATGCTGTCATAATTTACATCCTTTTATTTTATGAATCCTTGACTGATTTCTATAGATATACTGAATTTTATTGCTTTTGTGCTTCCTACTTTCCTTATTTCTGGTTGTAGTCTTTCCCTTCCACTTAAAGGGGACTAAAATCCCCTTTAACATTTCTTATAAGTTTAGTGGTGATGAATTTCTCTAACTTTTATTTGTCTGGAAACTCTTTCTCTCTCCTTCTGTTCTGAATGATAACCTTGCTGGATAGCATATTCTTGGCTACAGGATTTTTTGTGTTTGTTTGTTTTCAGCAGTTTTAATATACCATACTATGGCCTTCTGGCCTGCAAAGTTTCTACTGAAAAAGTCCTTATAAGATTTCCCTTGTATATAGAAATATATAGTATATATAGTATATAATATATAACTGTTTTCTCTTGTATAACTGCTTTAAAAATTCTCTCTTTATCACTACTTTTTGCTATTTTAATTTCTGTGTCTTGATGTAGAGCTTCTTGGGTTATTTTGTTGGGCCTCTCTTTGCCTCCTGGATCTGGATTTCTGTTTCCTTCCCCAGATTCAGAAATTTTTCTGCCTCCTTTTATCTCTTTTTCTTGATCTCTATAATATGAATGTTGTTACATTCATATTATAGAGCACACTTTATGTTCTATGAATGTACTACATTCGTATTATAGAACACACTTGATGGTGTTGCTGAGTTCCCTTAATCTATTTCATTTATTATCTCTCTCTCTCTCTCTCTCTCCTATTCAGCTTAACTGCTTTCCTTTACTCTGTCCTCCAGGTTGCTAATTCATTTTTCTGCATCTTCTTGTCTCCTATTTATTCCCTCTGGTGTATTTTTTATTTCTTCATCTCTGAATGGTTCTTTTTTATGTTTCTATCTGTTTGTTGAGGATCTCACTGAGGTCCTCCACTCTTTTCACAAGTCCAATAAATATCTTTATGACCATTGCTTTAAATTCTCTGTTAAGCATATTATTTATCTCCATTTTGTTTAGCTCTCTTGCTGTAATTTTGTTCTGGTCTTCTACGTGGGGCATATTTCTCTGTCTCCTCATTTTGTCTAACTCTCTGTGTCTGTTTCTATGTGTTAGAAAAGTCAGGTCTCCTGCACTTGAAAATAGTGGTCTTATGAAGAAGAGGTCCTGTAGTGCTCTGCAGTGCAATGTCCCCGTTCACCAGAACCTAACACTTCAAAAGTGTCTCCTGTGTGTGTTGCATGTGCCCTACTATTGTGGTTGAGCTTCACTTGCCTTCAATCCAATCGTCTGCAATAGATCTGTTTGCCTGTTATGAGCTGGGTTTGGGCCCTGTGTTGTTAGAGGACCAGTCTGTGGCCACTTTTTGTTTGAGTTGAATCAGATCAGGCATTGCCAAAGCTGCAGTACACTGAACTGCAAGGAAGTCTCCTTGTTTTGTCCCCTGAGAGCCTTTCATTAGTGGGCAGGACCTGCAGTCAGACCAGATGTCTGCCCACAGCACACTGCTGGAGTCACAAGTTAGTGTGTGTGTGGTTTTTTCTGTCCCAGGGCATGAGTCACTTTGGGGTGGTGATGACCCCTGTCAGGGCTGCTTGCATACTACCACACTTATGACACTGCTTTGAGTGGACTCCTGCTGAGGCTGGGCTGGAGGGGAGAGGTATCTGTAGGAGAATGCAAGGGCCGGGCACATGGTGTTAGCAAGGTTTGCACCATCTGCTGTGAGGGAGGACCTGGAGCCACTTTGGAAAACTCCTACTGAGCTGGAAACAGGTCCAGAGAAGAGTGTGGGAGAAGGGTGTGCTATTACCAGCTAGGTGCAGAGTGTTCCTACTGGGCTGGTTCTTGCAGGGTCTGTATATTTAGTCTGAGGGGCAGGGGAGGGAAGTGACTCCTGCCAGCTCTGTTGTTCTTGGAGAATTCTCCCAAAGATCACTGCCTCTCCGGCACACACTCTGAGATTAGTAAACAAATCTCACTCCTGTATACCCAAGGCATTTTTCAAAATGTTGTTTCTGCTGTATCTCAGCATAGCTATTTGCCATGCAGTCTCTTTAGGGAGGGACTCCAGTTCCTAATGCCCTTAGGCTTTCCCAGAACTGAGCCCATTGATTTTTAAAGTTCCATGTGTTAAGTCCCTCTGGTTTTCTAAGACAAATGTTATGGAAATTCATCTTCCTTGTGCAGGCCCCCAGTGTCTGGGGTGCCTCATGTGGGGTCTCCTCTCCCCTCTCCATGCCCATGTTGTCCCTTCCTCATAGAGATGGTCCCATAGGTCAGGAATCCTCCTGACAGCATCTCCACCCTTTATACCCTCCTTAATATGAGCTCTTCTCTACATTTAGTTGTGAAGAATCTGTTCTACCAGTCTTTGGGTCATTTTCTACTTACACTGATCTGGGTGTTATCTAGGTGCATCCATGGGATGACATGAGTCTGGGATCCTCCTACTCTGCCATCTTCCCTGGAACTCTGGAACAGTATCAATTTTTTTTTTCTTTTAACATGTGGATTTCCAGTTTTCCACTACATTTGTTGTAAAGACTATCTTTCCCCCATTGTATTGCCCTGTTCCTTTGTTAAAGGTCACTTGAATATATGTATGTAGGTCTGTTCCTGGAATCTTTATTGTGTTCCATTGATCTATTTATCTATTCCTTTGTCAATACCGCATTGTCTTGATGACTGTAGCTTTATAGTAATTTTTTTTTCAGATTTTATTTATTTCTTTGACAGAGACAGATCACAAGTAGGCAGAGAGGCAGGCAGAGGGAGAGGGGGAAGCAGGCTCCCCACTGAGCAGAGAGCCCGATGTGGGGCTTGATCCCAGGACCCTGAGATCATGACCTGAGCTGAAGGCAGAGGCTTTAACCCACTGAGCCACCCAGGTGCCCCTATAGTAATTCTTGAAGTTGGGTAATGTTATTCCAGCTTCATTTTTCTTCTTCAAAATTATGTTGGGTTGTTATTCTGGGTCTTTGCCTCTCTGCATAAACTTTGGAATCAGTTCATTGATATCCACAAAATAACTTTCTGGAATTTTTATTGGGATTACATTGAATCTTAGATCAGGTTGAGAAGAACATATCTTGAGAATATTGAGTCTTCCTATCCATGAACATGGAATATCTCTTCATTTCTCTAGTTAATTTCATTCATCAGATTTTTATACTTTGTTTCATATAAATTTCAAACATATTTTCTTAGATTTATAACTAAGTATTTCATTTTTTAGTGCTAATGTAAATTGTATTGTGTTTTTAATTTCTCCCATCCAAGTACTAACCAGGCCCGACCCTGCTTAGCTTCCGAGATCAGACGAGATCGGGCGCGTTCAGGGTGGTATGGCTGTAGACGTGTTTTTAATTTCTAATTCCATCTGTTCATTGCTGGTATATAAAAAAGTGATTAACTTTTGTATAATAATCTTGTATCTTGAGGCCTTGTGATAATCATTTAGTAGTTTTAGGAGTTTTTATGTTAATTGTTTCAGATTTTCTACATAGATAACCATGTCATCTGCAAAGACAGTTTTACTTTCTCTTTCCCAATATGTATCACTTTTATTTCCTTATTTCATTGCATTAGTGAGGACTTCCAGTATGATGTTGAAAAGGTGTATGAGAAAGGATATCCTTGCCTTCTACCTGATTTTAGTGAGAGAGCTTCAAGTTTTTCACCATTACATTATGTTACTGTAACTTTTTGTAGATATTATTTATCAAGTTGAGGATGTTCCCCTCTATTCCTACTTTACTGCAAGTTTTTACATGAATAGGTGCTGTATTTTGTCAAATGCCCTTTCTGCATCTGTTTATATGATCATGTGGATTTTCTTTCATTGTCTGTTAATGTAATGGCTTATACTTATTGATTTTCAAATGTTGAATCAGCCGCCATATCTGGGATAAATTCTATTTGGTCACTTGGTCATTGTGCATAATTCTTTTTATATACATCATTGGATTTAATTTGCTAATATTTTGCTGAAGATTTTTTGAATTTTCATTCATGATAGATAATGGTGTGCAGGTTATTTTCATCTTACAATGCCTTTGTTTTTGTTTTTAAGCCTATGTTGGCCGCATAGAATGAGTCAGAAAGTATCCTTCTGCTTCTAGCCACTGAAAGAAATTGTAAAGAACTAGAATAACTTCTTCCTTACATATTTGATAGAATTCACCACTGAACCCATCTGAGCCTGGGGCTTTCTTTTTTGCAGTTATTAATTATTTATTTAATTTCTTTAATAGTATAGGCCTATGCAGATTGTCTATTTCTTCTTGTATGAATTTTGGTAGATTGTATTTTTCAACAAACTGGCCCATTTCATCAAGATTAAATTTGTGAGCATGAAGCTATTAATTCTATTTATTATTTTTTTAATATCTGGGGGGTCTGTAGTGATATTCCTTTTTTCATTTCTAATGTTAACAATTTATGTCCTCTCTATCTCTTTAATTAGCCTGGCTAGAGACTTATCAATTTTATTATCTTTAAGAAAAAAATTTTAAGAAAACAAACAAGCTTTTGGTTTCATCAATTTTCCCTATTGATTTCCTGTTTTCAATTTCATTGATTTCTTCTCGGATTCTTATTATTTCCTTTCTTCTGCTTATTTTTGGATTTGTCTTTTTCTAGTTTTCTAAAGTGAAAACTTAGATGATTGATTTTAGATATTTTTTCTAATATATGTACTTACTGTTATTAATTTCCTTCTAATTACTGCTTTCACTACATCCTACAAAGTTTGACAAGTTATTTTTATTTTCATTTTGCCAATATATTTTTAAATTTCTCTTGAGATTTCTTCCTTTACTTCTGTGTTATTTAGAAGTGTGTTGTTTAATCTCCACTTCTTTGAGGTTCTCCAGTTACCTTTGTAGGTTAATTCCATCATAATCTGAGAGAAGACATTGCATAATTTTTATTCTTTAAAAATTTTTAAGGTATATTTTATCTCCCAGAATGTGGTCTATCTTGGTGAGTGTTCCATGTGAGTTGAGAATAATGTTTAGAATAATGTGCTGTTGGATAAAATAGCTATAGATGTCCAGTTGATTGATGGTATGGTTGAGTTCAACTATGTGTTCACTGATTTTCTGTCTGCTGTCTCTGTCCATTTCTAATAGAGAAGTGTTGATGTCTCCAACTATGACAGTAGATTCATCTATTTCTCCTTGCAGTTCTATTAGTTTTTTTCTCATGTAGTTTGATATCTTATTATTAGGTGAATACATGTTAAGGATTATTATGTCTTCTTAGAGAACTAATTCCTTTATCCCCGATAACTTTCCTTGCTCTGAAGTCTCCTCTGTTTGAAATTAATATAGCTACTCTTGCTTCCTTTTAATTAGTGTTATCATGGCATATCTGTCTCTATTAATTTACTTTTAATCTATATGTGTCTTTATATTTAAAGGTAGTTTCTTATAGATAATATAGTCAGATCTTTTTTTAATACACACTGACATTCACTGTCTTTTAATTGATGCATGTAGAACACTGATGTTAAAGTGATTACTGATGATAGATTAATAGATACCAATTGCCATTCAAGGTTTCCTGCCCCAACACTGTTCCTCTGGCAGTTTCTGCTTATGAGTCTCTATGCCAGTAAGCTATGTCTCCCAACATTCACCTGTCTATATCTCCAAACTTGGAGTCATCAATTTCCCCTGCATCCTCTCTTTTTTATAGACTCTAGAAGAGTTGATTTTTCAATCTGTTATGCTTTGTACTTGTTATCAGAAAGAAGTGATGACTTCTAAGCTCCTTATATGGTGAACCAGAAATCAGAAGTCTTTTTTCTGTTCTTGATCAAGAAACACAGAAGAAAGTTCAAGACCATGGTAGACACTTCAGCAAATAAGTTAAAAAAAAATAGACTGAGGCAACCAGGCTAGTCAATGTGCAAGAAAAATAACAATAGGAATAGAGCAAGTTGGTCAATTAGGATGGATTTGATGGTAAGTTCTCTATAATCATTGAGATGCTAGATGTCAAATGCTCTTGTGGCATTTGTGGCTACATTGTGCAGAACCTAATCAAGTCAGTAGCCCTTCCAATGCAAGCTTTGTTTTGTTTTTCGTGACAGTACTATAAGAAAATGCTGGGAATAGTTTGCCATCAGTAAGTACTAAGATAAAAGTATTGAATATAGAGCAATGCTCTAAGGTAGAAGTAAAAATATTTTGGTTTTCCATAGAGTCATGGACGTGGGCAGAGTAATGCACATTTTGGGAGCCTAAGAGTTTGGGACACAAACCAAGGCAATTTACACGATCATTAAATTCAGAGGTTTTGTTTTAAGTATTCTTTTTATTTTAAAGATATATTTATTTATTTGAGAGAAAGAGAGAGACAGAGTACAAGCAGGGATAGAGGCAGAGGGAGATGCAGGCTCCTCACTAAGCAAGGATCATAATGTGGGATTCAATCCCAGGACCCGGGGATCATGACCAAAGACAGATGGTCAACCAACTGAGCCACCCCGGCACCTGTGTTTAAGTATTCTAAGTTACCTCATTGTTAAAGTATATATAACCTTATCTGTCCTTTATGAAAAAAATGACTATAATTCACTTGTCTACATTTGTGTGTCTAAAAAGTCATTTTTAATTTATTTTTCTACTCTATTGAGTAAGTATTATGTGCTAGTTTCTATATTCCATGCTAAAGATACAATGGAAAACAATCTAATTTTCCATTTTGTGAATTCAACTTTTCATCACCATATAAATAAATAAGAACAATAGGGAACACAATAACATTAGAAAAGTTTTGCCCCAAAGAAGCCATGCTGTAGATATGGTGTGTTTCTTGATTTATATATATATTTTTTTTTCCTAATCCATGTTTTGTTTCCATTTCTTTATTGTTTTAGATTGCCTAATTATTCTAATTTTCTATCAGTATTTGAGTATGTATCTTGAAGTGAAAGGTAAAGCAAACAATAACAAACCAGATTCTAGGTAAACATCATGCCCATTTATGATTTTTCCTGTGACAACCTTAGGGTATTCAGCTAAGGTATTTAGGGTATTAGGGTATTCAAAAAATGGGGGTAATGGCCCATTGACATTTATAAATAACCATTACATACCATCTTTTAGTTCTTGGGAATTAAATAGCCCAGTAGCCTTTCTTCTTGCGGCACAAAAATGAAAAGAAATGCCTGATAATTTTGTAGGAAGTTCTTTAAATCCTTGAGAAAATAAGATCTAAGGGAATTACGTATTTAAATCTTCACAGGAAAGTAATCCACAAGATATGTTGTCGAAATCTGCTCACTGTAAATTGTTCTAGACTTCTGGATTTCAGAAAGGATCTCTTTATGTCAACTGGACTGTAAAAATACCCTCTTTGTAGTTGGAGCAAATGGAGAAATCAATGTAATTGCTTGTGTCTTATATTTTAAGAATCAAAGTCAAATGTCTGCAGGAACCAGGCAGGTAATATAAAAATGTGACAAGGACCATGTAGGGATGCTGGTACACTGGCGAACATGTCCCCTGTTTAAGGGCTCTGCTCAGCAAGAGCAATAGGGCCATGGAGATATGTAGGTTCAGGACTCCCAGACTGTCCCATGTTTCAATTAAAATTAAGGTTATTAATGTACAGTACTTTAATTTTAAGTGTTGCAAACTACTCAAAAAACTCTAATCCCTTTGCAAGACAAACAAAAATATTATGTTGATCAAATATATGTGACCGTCACCATGACCATTCAGTTGCAACATCTGATCTAGTTTATTACATCAATTCTCTGCTTCAACTGATCAAATTTTTGTATGGCTTCCTCTATGCATAGAGAAGTTAAGCCCTCAAGAGGAAGAAATGGAGAAGTGGGGAAGTAGAGAGTTGTACTATAAAAAGGATTTTTAAAATCCACTATACCTTCAGAAATTATGTAAAGAAAGAGCTTTGACATCTCCTGTTAAGACTATAGAGTCTTCTCGACAGGGAATTGTCTGCTCTGTTATGCTAGGTTACTCATTTGACATCCTCTATCTTTTTAAAAATTTGAAATCTGATCACTCTTTCCAGATTACCCACAGCTCAAGTCTAATTTAACAAATAAGATGCTTGGTTTTTCAGGATTCTTTTCCCATATTAAACATCTAGGGAATGTTTAAGATTATGTCAAGTTTTTATGATTACATTTTGTAAAAGAGTGATTTAAAGAAAAGCAAGTCAGTTTCCCTTTCTATATACAATCTAAAAAGATCTTCCTAAAGACCACCTTTTCTCATCTTCTCTGAAAAGACAGTCATAAAACTTCCACTGACCACTAAGAGCAATTTTCAGACGATCCTCATGAGAAGGGAAAAACTTCCATATATTTATGACTTTTCACAATCTATTTCCTTCATGTTTCAAATCATGTCAGATATCTTATTGCCATGACACACAATACCCAGTAGAGACAGTTTGGTATGGCTCCCATCACTTCTGATAACACATCACTCAGAGCAATTATGCATTAGCTCCAAGTGATTTTTTTTAAAAGGCTGTCTCAGGAAAACTATTTCTGTTTTTCCAACTCAGTCTTTAAGTTGAAAATACTGTCTATATCCTAAACCAAGACTGGCATTTATTCACTTATTCAACACATGGTTATTAAAGGCCTCCGTATTTATTGAGACACTCTGCTAGGAGTTAAAAACATAGTGTGAGTCACAAAGACACAGTCCTGCCTTTATGGATCCCAGGCAGCAGAAATTAATCAAATAAACATATAATCACAAATTCTGGTAAGTACAGTAGAGAATCATGAAATGCTATGGGAGTCTAAATGGAACATGACCTGGTCAGAGAAAGAAGAGAAGCCTTCTTTGAGGAAGTGATGCTTATGCTGATAGCTCCAGTGCTATCAGGTACCCACACAGGGAAGAAGTCAGGAAGAAGGTTCCACTCTGAGAGAACCATACATGTAAAGGTCTAGGGAGGGAAAGTGACAATTTAAAAAGGTGAAAGCAAACTAATGTGGCTGAGGTTCATAAAGGGAAGGGGGTGCAAAACAAGGCAGGCCCAATAGGTAGGTAAGGACCAGATCACCCAGAGCCTTCTAGGAGGAGCAAGAAGAAGCTATTGATGGATTTGGACTGAGGAGATCTCCTATTTGTCTTTTTAAAGGATATTTTACTTTGGTATTGGGGAGTAGATTCAAAGAGACTGGTTACAAGTGTATTAATTATGTGTTTCTGATGTTTTGACACTTGGAGCTTGCTGACCCTGGAGAGGCTGCCCCTCCCAGAAGTAGCCAATTTTTAGAGATAATAAAGGACTTGCCTGTAAATGTTCCTGTCACATTGAAACCGACCAATCCAAAGGCCAAGCACCCAACCACTTCCTTTACTGAGCTCTTATACTCCAGTCCCTATCCATCTGACCTAATCACCCAATGACCAGGTACTAGATAATAAAGACAGCCTCTATACCCCCAGAGCCCACAGAAATTTTTCCAACTAGCCAATCCTAAGTCTGCTTACACCACTTCACCCATTTTCTTGCACGGAAACCATAATAAAGGTTCTTGCCTCCATTGTCTCCTTGCTCTCTTTTGTCTCCTGATCAATCCTAGGGTTTCCCCATGCAGGGCCCTTCAGTGGAATGCCAGGCATCCTGTTCTTAGAGATCTATGACTATAAATTCTTCATTCATGATAGTCATTTCTGTGTCTACAGGTCTTACCATACCTGATTAAAACAAATCCTAGGTACATTTTAAAACACAAGGCCGTGGTGGTAAGACACCTGACTTCTAATGGTAGTTTATACTAGGATGGTCTCAGTGCAGAGAAAGAAAAACAGATAGTTATAGAAGAGACAAAATGAATTGGATAAGGGGGTGAGGAAGAGAGAGGTATCTAGGATGATTTCTGTGTTTATGCTTTTTTCGATTAAATGGATGATGGCGTCATGTACAAGGAGAGGAAATCCAGGAAGAGGACCAAGTCTGAGAGGGAAAATGAAGAGTAAAATACGCTTTCAAGACAACCAAATGTAAAAGTTGCATGGACAGTTGGGATTTAAGCTCACAGCCAAGGAAAGGAATCTCTACCACCCTTGTCCATCTACCCACAAATGAGAACTCCAAGGCAGCACTATTTATAGACTGTGAATTTTTCCCTAATATATCACATTTCTGGTTGATGTAAATGACACTTTAAAATGAAAAACATTACTATATTTATATCTTACTGGTTGTGAAAAATTAATTTTCATATGCTGCAAATGCTATTTGATACACATCTGTCTGCCTGCTGTCCATGTCAAACTAAAATCCATTCTCATAGTGAAATATTCTCTGAACTTGAGCCAAATTGCCTTAAAGTACACTTCATTCTATGAACCATAAGGATAGTACTCCTAATGGGATGAGAAATCACATTGTTAGGTTCTCCTGATTCACCCTGATAATTGCATTTACTTGATTCACACTGCAACATTATTTGTTCTCAGATTGATCTTTAAATTTATGGGATGAAGAAGATAACCAGTTAAAGGGAAAAATTCCAAGTTTGCTGTTATTTTATAATTGGCGGGTCTCTTCATAGTCTCAGGATAAAAATAAGGAGACCAACAGGGTGACACAAATATTCCCCCCTCCCTTGAAATGCAAATCACGGAGGCGCTAGAATAATGACTCTGCTACTATTGTTATTACCAAGGAGGTTTGAGGGTTGTCTTTTTCTCTTTATCTGTGTCTTGAGAAGTGTTAACAAAAGTGACTTCTGAAGTTGTTATCTAGCTCAATTTTGCCTACGGGGCTAAATTGAATGAAAGAAAGGAGTCTACACCCTTTCAGAAAGAGGCAAGATTATTGCACAGTATCCTGATGTTGGATTATGTGAGAAGACTAAATTGTCTACAAGCAGCAGCTGTTACTTAGGCAATATAGCTGCCCGAATATGCCAAGATAAGGAAGGACATAGATATAACCAGTTTTTATAGAGTCTTAATGGGATAAAAGCAGGAGGATGCAACTGGTGGTCACATCTATGATGCATTATGGACCCCAGTGAAATCTTCTGACTGCTGAAGGTCGCATAGTCAAAACAAGCCAGGCATCTAATCCCCGACTGGAGAAAGGAGAAAAGAAATTCCAAGCCCATTTTCTCTTCTTTCTCACTTACTATGGAATAAGAATGGGGCATCTACAACATACTTTCACATTGCTTAATAACAATAATGCTAATAACAAAACAATAATAATAGTATGATTGCTATTAACCTTTAAAAGCCCTTACAATCTACTGGCATTGTACCACATGGATTTACTTAAATTATCCCATTTAATCTTCATTACAACCCAGTGAGGTAATTACCGCCATTATCTTCCTAAAAGAAAAAATAAATACTACATATGTTCATTACATTTTTTTCCCCAGAATTATCCATCAGAAAAGTTGCTTCATGTGCAAGTCTATAGAAATTCCTCTCATATTAAAAGACATTATTTTAGTTACTGAATTTTGAACATCAGAATAGTATGAGAAAGCCATATTGAGGAGAAGACACATTTACCCGATCACAATTTGTGCCAGTTTTGAAAGTAAGGTGGTAGAATTGGTTACTCCCAGAGGGAGCTAATAAACCTCCCTATTCAAGTCTTTTTAAATCACTCTAAGAGTATGTTGTAAACATAATGATTAGTCACCTAATGAATTTTAAAATCCACTTTCCTAATGTTATGTCAATGTATACTTATAGGATGGGATAAAATTTCCAGTGACATCAAGAAACAGATTCAGAAAATTTGGATTCTTGTGTAATTTGGATGGATATGAAGGTATAGCCCAAAAAATTGTGTGCAGGAACTCAGAAAGCGCTGAAAAACAACAGACACTGATGTCAAAGGGGCTTGGGAAGAGTTTGAAATCTAAATATTTCATGAAGACTGAAAAAAAAGCAATACTTGTAAACTAATAAGTTATTTCATATGTTATATAATTTTAAATATGTGCATACATTACAAATTATATCTTACAACTGAATCTTTTTTCTTCTGTTTACATATTTAAGTTGACCAAAAACATATTTTTGAGGTCCTCTAACTGTAAAAGTGAAACCTCACCTCATTTCCAGGTTTGCCTAATTTGAGTATGTGTGGTATTTTCCTCAAGGGCCACCCAGTTACCAAGGGGCAGAAGCACAAATTGAACTCAAGTCTTCTGAATCTAAAACCTGCCCTTGTTTACTCTTCTTCCCTGCTTAGTATGTGACCCCAGGTTTCCTCTTCATATTACTTTACAACAGTGTGATAGTTAATCTTATGTGTAACTTCATTGGACTGTAGTGCCCAGATAGTGGTCAAATATCATTCTGGATGTTTCTGTAAATGTTTTTGGATGAGATCAATACTTAAATCAGCGAACTCTGAGTAAAGCCAACTGCCTTCCATAATGTGGGCCACATCCAATCAGTTGAAAGCCAAAAGAGAATAAAAGATGGACTTCCTCTGAGTAAGGGGGAATTGAACTGTAACACTGACCCTTTCCTGGCTTTTCAGGCTGATGACCTTTTGACTTGAACCACAGCAATGGCCCTTCTCTGCCCCACAGGTTTTGGACTTGCCAGCCTCTATAATCACATGAGTGAATTCCTTATAAATCTCTCTATGTTGGTCCTCTTATAAACAGATCCTATTGGTTCTGTTTCTCTGGAAAACCCTGCCTCATATGGCAGAAACCACATTCTGAATTTCTTTGAGGTTCTTTATTTAAATCCCTTGTTCCCATAGCAATTTCTGAACATCAGAAGTATTCATAATGCTTATTTATATATAGACTTAAATTTTGTAAATATTACAAATAAATACATTTTCTTTTAGACTACATAAGACTTTCATGATATAACTGTTGTGATAAATACTTCTACTCCCCTCCTACTCCATAGGTGTTTTTAAAAAAGCAGTTTTGCTAACACAAAAACATAGATTTCCCTAGCTTTTCTCCTCCTCTCCTAGAATGCACCAGCTTGGTCCCCAAATTTCTGTTTTCTTCCAGATCCAATGAAGTCCCCTAAAGTACAGAGAGTGAACCAGAAGAGGGTAGGCAAGTTGAATCAGAGGATAGGACTAGACTTTCAGAATTTCGACATGGAGATCCAGTTATATCACACTCAACAAATCTTTACAAAATTTCTCTGATATGCAAGTCACTTGGCTAGACCTAAACAGGGTTCACCGGTGAATATCTATGGCAACGTTATTACCACCCATCTCCCCATGTTAGAAACCTTGGAGATTTAATAATAATAAAAATACCTGTAATTATATAATTGATACCAGCTACCATTCTATATGCTTTTTATTTTAAAATTGTCTTTAATTTTTAAGACACCCTGTGAGGTATAAAGGATTACCATTATAATTCCCCTTTTACAGAAACTGAGGTTAAGCAACTTGTCAAAGATCATACAGTTAACAAACAGTCAAGTCAGGGTTCAAAATCCAGAGAAGCTAGTGCCCAAGTTGGTGTTCTTCATCACTAGGTTATCTGCCCCACTATTCATTTCCTCCCCCTTTCCCTACTTCCAGAGCTAATCTGTCCCCACATTTTATAGAGAAAAGATATGCTTCCAGGAATTTTTAGCTAATACATCTGTGAGTTACAAAATAAGAGCGGAAATAATTGGAGTATTAACTCTTATATTTTCAGAAAATACAAGTTCCCTTCAATATCTAATGAAAGCTACAAATCCTCTCAACATAGTCACAAATTTTACCTACAACTTTAGGTGATTCACAGCCTAACCAGAATGCAGTATAAAACCCCTTAAACTGGGTTGCTTGGGTGGATCAGTTGGTTGAGCAGTGAACTCTCAGTTTTAGTTCAGGTCCTAATCTTGAGGTCATGGGATAGAGCTCCATGGTGGGCTCTGTGCTCAGCAGGGAGTCTGCTTGAGGTTCTCCCTCTCCCTCTCCCCTTGCCCTTCCCTCACCCATGTCAAATAAATAAATCAATCTTAAAAAAGAAACCCTTAAACCAGACAAATGTGAATACAATTGATGAATGCTCCCTGTTAAGAACTAGATTTCGAGCAACAGTGGCTACAGAGACTGACAATGTTCACTATGAAAGGAAGTGATCAGCCTTGAGTAGACCAGCATGGAATGCCAAACAGCCAACATAACATAGGATGAAGAAAATGAAGCAGAGCCAGTACAACGTAGGAGGAAAAGAATCTGGGTGGCATCGAGATTGACATGCCCATAGTATTTCTGACCTATGCCATGCTTATAAATGTAGATTGTTTATGATTAACTGCCAGTGAAGCAAGATGGCAGAGAAGTAGTGGTTCACCCCCTTTGAACCCCCAACTCTGGATATGTCACAAAAGCAAGAGACTGATTCATAGGTCTCCAGGGAGGAATATTTGGGGAGACAGATTTGGTGAGGAAATGACCTCCTGGCACATAGAGCCAAGTAGCAGGGATAGCAATGGTTTGGAAGTAGCATTTTCTATTTGTGCTTTTTTTTATATGGTCCACATTTTCCTTGGTCTATCCTATGGCCACTGTGAGAGAGAGAGAGAAACAACAATGCCTAGCCAGAGGATGGAGTAAGGTCAGGACAGTATTAGAACCTTGCTTGGGATGAGAAGTAGATGTTAATAGGTGCAGGTGGGCTAAGGGGCCCATGAGCAGCTTCTCTCCCCACCCCACTATGAATCAGACTATTACCACGTAGGGAGGTAGCCTTGGGACAAAGCATACACAGGATTTTACTGGGAGGTTCCCTGAGGGGTAGGGCCCCAGGTGTGTAGGGGAAGATAAAAGGGAATGATTACAATAGCAGAGATTTACATCCTAATTCATACCCTTCCCTCATTCATTTAGATGGACACAAGCTAAAGCCTGTACTTTCTGCAGATCTATCCCCCATGTACACAGTCCCAGCTGAGCCATCTGGTAGACAACAGGGAACATGAACTCCCAGGAGGATAACATAAGACACCTGAGGAGTGCAAGCACTGTAAAAGGTAAGAAACAAATTAAACAACCTATGTAAGAGAAAGCAGAATTAACTGGTCAAACTGAACGAGACTTTAAAATATATAAAATAAAAATCCTTAGAGATATAAGGGAGAACATTAGAAAACATGAGGGAAAAAAAGCGATTGGAAGGAAAGCCAACCAGAGACACTGGATATAAAAAATACTGTTAAAAAAAAAAACAACTCAATCAATTAACCAAATGGCAGAATAAACAGATCCAAAGAACAAATTGGGGAGCTGAAAAACCAGGTTGAAAAGTATCAGGAAGGACTAAAGAGAGGAAGCATAAAAAAGGAATTTAAAAGATATGGAGGAAAGTAGTAAAAATGTCAGGATCTATATAATAGGAGCTCTAAAAGAAGATAAAAGTAGATTGGAATAGGAGGGCAAGGCAGGAAATACTGGAAGAAATATTGCCCAAGAATGGACGAAAGATGTAGGACCCCAGTATGAAGAACTCACAGAGAATAGGACTTACAGAAAACTCAAGAAGAAACTTACAACCGAATTCATTCCAGTGAAATTTGAGAAAATCAAAGACAAAGAGAACATTTGAAAAGGCTTCCCAGTGAGAAGAGCAAATCACTTGAATACAAACAGAATCAGACTAGTATCAGACTTCTCAAAAACAACATTCAACTTTAGAAGATAATGGAATAATGTTGGAAAACATTTACTGAAGCTGGGATTTTTATATCCAGCTAAATTTTGTTTGAATGGGAGGCACAATAATGATATTCTCAAGTATAATCAAGAAGTTTACCATATGAAGACCTTCTTGGAGAGCACCCTCAGAGAAATAACCCAATGAAAAACAAATAAATTCAGAAAACAAAGTCAGGCCTCAAGAGAGGGCAAGAAATAGCATTGATCACTTAAACATTGTTGTTTGTTACACCAGTGGACTCCAAAGTGTGACAAATGAAAGCCGGGCCAACCTAAGCGGTGGTGGCGGTGGGATGGTTATGTGTCAACTTGGCCAGGCCACAGCACCCAGATATTTAGTCAAATGTATCTGAATGTTGCTGTGAAGGTATTTTTTAAGGTGGTATTAAAATCTACATAAGGAGACAGAGGTAAACAGATTAGCTTCCATAAAGGAGGTGAACCTCATCAAATCAGTTGAAGGCCTTAAGAAAAGGACTGACTTCCCCTGAGGAAGAAGAAATTGTGCCAGAATACTGGCTTTGGACTTGCACTGCAACATGAACTCTTCCCTGAGTCTCCAGCCTATCAGCCTCCCTGCAGATTGTGGACCTGCCAGACTCCACAATGGTGTACCCTAATTCTGTAAAAATCTCTTTTTCTCTTTCTCTGTCAGTCAGTCTAGAAAACCTTGACTAATATAGGTGATGTGCTACAGAAAGGTATTAAAACACCTACTTATATTTATTTTTAAATTTCTTTTCTTAAAAAAAAATCTACTATAGTAGAACTTTTACAATGTGCATAATCTATTAATACAGTGGATGTCATATAATTTAAAATTAAGTATAGGTATGCTTCCATTTTTTTTCCTAATACAGGCACATGATCAAAAAAGTTTATAGATCACTAGTCTAAATAATGACTGCATAGCATATTCATAAAAGTGTATGATGAAAAGTATAGTGTATACCAAAAATGGAGGGGAGGTGGGAGAGAGAAGTGGAGACCAATGGGAAGGAATGTAAACGATGGTGTCTATTTTTTTTTGAAGAAAGATGAAAACATTTAAAAACGTAAGATATTGACAGAGGAAGATAAGCATTATTTATAATAATAATAAACATGGTATATAATTTATATAAAATATATAAACTGTAATTTATTCTAAAGGACATGAATTTAAGATTTCAATTTTTTTTGTTTATAAAACTGAATTAAAAGTACCTTGAAGTATTGATAAATAAATATATATATGGATGTCCATAAATGAGTCCAAATATTATTTTTTTAAAGATTTTATTTATTTATTCAAGAGTGAGGGAAATGAGGGGCAGGGAGCAGAGGGAGAGAGACAAGTCCCATGCAAGTTCTATCTGAGATCACAACATGAGCCGAAACCAGAGTCAGGTGCTTAACTGACTGAGCTACCCAAGTGGCCCAAGACCTAATATTAAATTGCAAAATGGAGTGCCTAAAACATTGGAAAGAGAGAAAAATACATATAAACTTTCATTTATATTTAATTTTATCTCACACATGTTAATTTCTATACGGTTGTATAATGTGAACTACTAGTGAAATAGAATAAATGTGAAATTTATTAATCCATAAATATGGGAGTTTGTTTCAATGCAGGCTACTCCCACCTTGGAGAATAATGCCTGAGCAGAGCCTAGTCCTCCCTGAGTGTACTACTCTCCATCCTTTTTTTTCCTGACAAACTTGTATTCAACCTTCATGTCAGTGTAGCTCGGGAGCCCCCCGCCGCCCCGTCATAAAGGGTCCCTTCCAAGGACTCTGGCCAGCAGGTACTTTCAGTTGCCCCTGCACTCACAGGGACAGGCCCCACATTAGACTGAACTGGAACCAAAGTTAAACTAGATTCTATCTCTCAGAAATTTAAATTCAGAGACATGAAACTGTTTATCAATAGAAGCAAAGACATATAAACTTGGAACCTATGGGTAGGCCCCTTCCTTCTAGGACCAGAGGAAGGTGTTTCATCTTTGCTTCACTTTGCTCCCGGAAACATCATGGGAAGAGCTTCCTTTAGACTGTAAAGAACTTCAGTGTTTGTATTTTTTCTCTAAACTTTTAATTGTGAAAACTTTAAAACACACAAAAAATTGAAAAAAAAACACCTATATACCCTTCCCCTAGATTATTAATGTTTTACCACATTCATTTGCTTAATCTTTCTCTCTCCATACATAGTAAATATATGTGTATGTTATATATTATATGTATGCATACATACATGTATGCGTACACACATTTTGAACTGAAACATTTCAAGTTAAATTGCTGATATCACAACACATGACACCTTATCCCTAAATACTTCAGCGTGTTTATCTTAAGAATATTCTTCTTTGTAACCGCATGGTAAAATTATCATAACCAAGAAACTCAATTATCATTTAATATATAGTCCATATTCAATTCTCCCCTTTGATGTGAAAATGTCTTTTAAAAAACTGTTTTTTAATTTCTGGTCCAGAATCCAATCAAATAAAACATCGTATTTGGCTGTTACATCTCTTTCATTTGTTTTAACATAGGATAACTTGCTTTTTTATTTTTGTTTTTCATGACATTGTTTTTATAAGAGTCCAAGCTAGTTGTCTTGTAAGTTGTCCATCCTACAGTCTGAATTTCTCTGGTTGTTTTCTCACAATTAGTCAGAATATTGCAAGAATATTACCAACAGTGCTCTATATTCCTTTTTGTTGCTGTTGATGCTCTACATTTTTCATTGCATTGCATAAGATAAGCTTGTCTTATTACTGGAGATACTAAATTTGATCCACCGTAAAGGTATCTTTTCCCTTTTTAACCTAATAGGTAGTCTGTGAGGTGATACTTTGAGAGAGTGTGAATAACCAGATCCCCAATAAATTTCACCCAGTGGTTTTAGGATCTATTAGGATCTTTCTATCTATAGGGTCTTACTTCAATTAATTATTAAATTAGGAGTTGCAAAATGGTAATTTCCTAATTTCATCTACATATTATTTGGCATTGTACTTTAAAGAAGAGCTTTCTTTCTCTTCCATCCCACACCTCTTTATGACTCTCTATTTTTTTTTAATTCAACATGTTGCAATTCATTACAAATATTATGCTTTATGGTACTCAAAAAGTCCCAAATTTGGCTTATGTTATTGAATCTCAAAGACTCTAGGAGTTACACCAAGGGAGAAAGCAAAATGTAGTGGGCAGAACATGGGCTTTCAAGCTAAAAGGATCTTCAGGAAGTTACCACTTACTAAGAGTGTAGCAGTAAACAAGCTATTTAAATGCACAGAGCTTCCATTTTCCCATCTACAAAATAATACTAATATTTTAATAGGATCAGAGCCATGTCTCTTTGGTTCATAGCTACATCCCCAATATCTCAGTCACTGGGGAGACTTAACATTTCTTGACTATGGAAAACATCTACAACAGTGCCTGCCACATAATAGTAGCACAATAAATGAGTTGCTTTGTCAAGTATTTGTTAAGTTGTTCCTCACATTTATATACTATGATGTGGATTCATTAATTAACTACTACTGAGACCTCTTTATGTGTAAACCATTTTATAGGCCATTAAGAAAGAACTAGAGGGTAAAACTACATCCAATTCAGCTTAGCAATGAAAACGATGATTATTACTACTACTGCAATGAGGACTAACATTTGTATAGTGCTTCCTGTGTGAGTGTTCTAAGCTTTTAACTCATTTGTTCTTCTCAACAACCATATGGGTTAAGTGCTATTATTGTCCCAGTTTCAAGATGAGGAAGCCAAAAATGCATAACACAACACGTACCCAGTCCGTGGAACCAGGATTCCCATGCCAGCAATGTGGCATCAAAGGGTTCTTATACACACTGTGCTATGCTAAGGAGAGGAGAGTTTTAAAAAATAAGTTAAATAAGAACAGAAGGTGTCCTTTCTACCAGACAGTGTATAGTAGAGCCCATGACAATTATTTGAGGGACATATTTTTTCTAGCCCAGAACTGACCATCATAATTTGCTTCAAAAGATCACATTTTGGAGGATGCTGAGACCATTGTAAATGAAGTCCTCATTTCCAGAACTTAAGGAACTAAAGGCAATTAAAGTCTTGGGAAATTAGAAGTAGATGCCAGCTCTTATCTTCATCTGGTGTTTTATGGCAGCCATTCAGTGATATACACAGTTATGTCTGAATAACCCACCAGATGGTCCAGCTGTGAGAATGTTATTGTTTTGTACCAATTTATATTTTTCCCATGGTCTCACAAGTTCTAGTTCTTGAACCATCAAACAACACCACAGCTTTTTCCTTAAGCTATGACAGAATAATAGGTTTCCCAAATCCATCATGAAGCTTTCACCAGATCTATAGGTGAATTCGCAGGCAAATGTCAGTGTTTTTTTTACAATCTCTTTAAAAGGCTGCATGTTTAGTTTCTAGAACCTTTGTCTTACAAGAGAGATGAAAGGTTTGATAGTTTTCCGATGAGCAGGCTGTGTGCCATTGCTACCACTGGCAATTAGTTAATGCACTTTGTGAAAAACAATCCTTCTCTCAAAGGCCTTTTTGTTATTTCTCTTTCCACTCTTACCTTCTTCGGTGTTATGCAGAATCGCTTGCCTAATGTTATTTGAGTGAGCATACTGGTCATTCACAGGCACTATATGTTCCTAGCTATCTGTATCCTACAAGAAAGATAAGCAATAAGAACTCACACAGTGTGAATTATAGTGTAATAATTAGTATCTTGTGCATTAGGAGATGCAGGGCTGAGGGCTATGCAGCCATTCAAACCGTTAAGCATGAATTACCACACTATAATTCAGGGCCCGAAGCCTATGCTATACATAGAAGCAGATGTCTCTTTTGCTAGGAGAGGGATGCCAGTAGTAATCTGGGTGGAAAAAAATGTTGGTCTTTTTTTAAAGCCAGAGTGACCCCATTATTGCTACTACACCCAGAACTAAGGCATATAATATTCATCTAAATCCTCCTGAAGCAGGATTTCCATTGACCCAGACTTCATCAGGTTCCTTGTGGTATCTGCAGGTGTAAGTTTGCGATAGATTCCTGCACCCATTCAGCTCATGTAATTTCCCCTTATTCCAGTGCAAAGGAGTCCTTTTCACAATAAAAAAACACAACAACAATGTCCACCCAAAAATTCTACTGGAAGCTACATTTGACTGTGTTTATGTGTGTTTGTGTGTATGTGTGTGTGTGTGTCCAAGAATAATTCCCTTATGTCATTTCAGGGAAAATAGGCATTCCAGAAACTTCTTACCATAGCCTACAAGGTCCTACACCATCTGGTACCAGCCTGTGTTTCAGACCCGATCAGCCTGCATTCTCTCTTCTCTCACACTGTTCCACCACGCCTGCCACATTGCTGTTCCTCACACAAGCCAAGCATATACTTGCACCAGGAAATTTGTCCTTCCTTCTGCCTGGAAGACTCTTCAATCAGACATCTGCCTGGCTGGCTACCTCACTGCATTCAGGTCTCTGCTCAAATGTCAACCCCTCAGAGATGAAGGGAAGATGTAGAATAAGGAACAGAATAAGGACAGAAAAAGAAACCTCAGAGGGTCCTTTCTAGATTAATTCATCATAGCATCCCATGCCAGTTTTTTGTTTATTTCTTTACCTGAATTATTTTCTTTCCAAGCACTTACCACTACTGATATTAAATTATATGTTTATGGGTTCGGGTCTGTCTCTTTCACTACAAGATGAGCTCCATGAAGCCAGCTTCTTTATCATTTTGTTCATTGCTTTTTAGCCTTATATCCTTGGCCCTTAGAAAAGTGCATGACGCACAGTAGGCCCTAAAATATTTCCTGAATGGAAGAATGGATTAATGCACTCCCAGTTTCATGGAATAGAAAAACCAGCATTTTGGTTTTTTCTTTTAAAGAAATGGAAACACGAAACCTTCAACTCAGCCCTTTGAGTGCTTTCATCTATATCCCTTTTCCACTTGAATGATTAACTACTTTGTGATATAAAGTCCTCCAAGGACTTGCTCTGGAAATGCACAAAAACTCTGGTGCCCCCTTCCATTTACAGAGACTATAGGTTGGTATGAGAAGCAAAGATTCTCTGACCTGAGCCCTTTCTAAAATGTAATCTAGAATTTTGAAGTATTAAAGAAAAGCTGTCATTTAGAAGCTTCTGCTGGTCCTTTGTAGGGCTTAAAAAAGAAACCCAGGGAAACACATTAATGGGATTTTGACTATGAATGACAACACAATGAGTTTATCCTGGAATGAGACTATTGAGGCCAAGGAAATGCAATTGCTCAACATAAAAACTAACAAAAATTTTCTGTTTGCACCAAAGTTTCAAAAAGGGAGACTTCTAGACTTGAGGTAGCAGGAAGATGGGGAAATACCTTTGTTGAGGGAAAGTGGGCACAAAAAAATGGTAGCAGCGAAAAAGGGAGAGATTAAGGAGAATACAAAAAGGAAATTATAGTCCTACTTTATCTATGCATGTAGATTCAAAAATCCTAAGTAAAATATTAGTAAACAAATTCTAAACATTTAATATATTTAATACATAAAATGAATTGTTATTTAATTGGCTAAATATATTAGATAAACATAAAATAAACAATAAAATAAATTTAAAATAATATATTCTAATCAGTAATGCAGGGAACATCATCAGAAAGTCAGTATCAGAAAATACATTATTGAACATGGAATGTATAGTTTAGTAGCTATTTTTAATAATACCATACTGTATATACGAAAGTTGCCAAGGGAGTAGACTTTTAAAATTTCTCACCAAGCAAAAACACCGGTAACTATGGGTAGTGATGGATATTAACTAGACTTACTGTGATAATCATTTTTTAATATATACAAATGTCAAATCCTTATGCTGTATACCTGATATTAGTATAATGTTACATATCAATTATAACTCAATAAAAAAGTATTTCTAAAAATATATGTATTATTAAAATTTGTTTGACAAATTAATTTGACATTAATAGACTATAGGAGAAAAATCATGTCATTATCTGAATTGGCACAGAAAACCATCTGATGAGGGTTAGTCTGTTAAGATTTTAAACAATAGGAAAAAAACCTAAAAATAATAAAAAATATCTTGGTAAAATTTATGTAACAAAACCACTGATACTATACTTAATAAAGGAACTTAGATGCATACCTTCTAAGATTAGGAACAACATAAAGATACCACTATTACTTATACTGTTGAATATAATATTGGAGGTCAGGGCCAATATCATAATGAAAGAAACATAAAGAAAATATGTCCGTTGATAATTACATGCTATATATTTCCCTTTCCATCCTGCTTTAGTTGCATTCCACAGATTTTTATATGCTTTATTTTCTTTTTCATTCAATTGACAATATTTTCTAATTTTCCTCATGACTTCCTCTTTGACCCAAGCATGGATTCTTTAGAAGTGTGCTTGTTCATTTCTAAATATTTGGGGAATTTTCCAGATGTTTCTTATTGTTGATTTCACATTTAATTCTGTTATGATCAGAGAACTAGCTTACTTTGTATGATTTCGGTTATCTTAAATTTGTTGAAGTTTGTTTTATGGCCCAGAATATGGTCTATCTTGGTGAATGTTCCGTCTGCAATTGAAAAGAATGTGTATTCTGCTCTTATTGAGTTTAGTGTACTATAAATGTCAATTAGGTCAAGTTAGTTGATAGAGTTCTTTGGTCTCCTATATCCTTATTGATTTTTCCGCCACCTTGTCCTATCAATTATTTAAAGAGGGGTGCTAAAGCCTCCAAGTATGATTGTGGATTTTTCTAATTCTCTTTCCACTTCTATCAGTTTTTGAGGCTCTATTGTTAGGTGCATCCACATTTAGGATTGTCATGTCTTCTTGGTGAACTGACACCTTATCATTATGCAATACCTTTCTCTATCACTGGTATTAATCCTTTTCTGAATTGTATTAAATCTGATGTTAATATTACTATTCCAGCTTTCTTTTACTTAGTGTTTACATGATTTATCTTTCTCTATTCCCTTGCTTTCAACCTATGTCATCATTAGTGAAATGAATTTCCTGTAGACAGTTGGGTCATTTTTAAAATCCATTCTACCAGAGACTTCTAGGAAGATGGTGGAGTAGAGAAATCCTGAGCTCATCTCATCCTGCTGACACACTCAGATAACTGTTACCTATGCAATTACTCTGAAAATGACCTGCAGACAGGCAGAACAGACTTTCCACAGTTAATTGTAGAACTGAGATCACATTGAAAAGGGTAGGAGGAGCCAAGACATGGATGTGAACCAAACCCTCCATGGAACTGTGCAAATGGAAAGGAGGCCACAGAAAAGTGAGAGGAGCAGACTCCCACACCAGGCACCCCATGCATAAGGGAGCCATACCAGAGAGACTCCACAAATTTGGCTTTGCAAACCTGTGGGGCTTAACTTTGTGAATTTCTACAACCAGTGGGGCTTAACTCCAGATATTTCCTAAGAAGTAGCTGGATGGAGATAGGAAACTGAATCCCTGTCCTTGAAGAGCCAAGATAACAAATAACCCAGCCAAGATACAGCATAGAAGCAGCAGTTTGAAAGTGCCCAGGGTACATTTGAAGATTTATTCACTAATATCAAAATATATGCTGGAGGAGTAGGGATCTTTAGGGGAACTTCTCCACAGCAAAAATGTTGGGGGGTACCATTTCTCCCCATAACTCCAGCCTAGATAACCAGATGTTTGTATGAACTAGTATAAACACTCTAGCAACATGTGCCCCAACCCCCTATTGCCCTTTGAATCTACCCCATCCAACTTGCTGTACTTACTCCTGCCCAACAGACCATACAAGCAACCCCAGCAGGGACCAGCATGACTCCAAAGTGACCGCTGTCCTAGAGAGAGGAAAAGAACCAAACACAGCATGCCCATGGTCCCCAGCAGTGCAGAGACACCACCCTGCTGATCAGTGCAACTACTACCCCAGCAGATGGACTGAGGGCAGGCATCTGGTCTGATTTCCAGCCCCCTACCAACAAAATCATCTCAGGGGACAACACAGAGAGAATAGTCTGAAGTTTGATATGACTACAACCCTGGCAAAAGGACTAAGGAAAGATATCTGTTCTGACTGCTGACATTGCCCAACTACAAGTCCACAGCAGCCCCAGACAACTCCCATAATAGCACAGGAATCAAACACTGCCTGGTGTGCCCACAACAGGCAAAGAAGACCACTGCAGCCAGCTGGACTGATGGCAAATATGACTCAGCCACAACAGTAGGGCACGTGCAACCCATATAGGAGACACCCCTGGAGTGTGTGGGTCTGGTAAATAAAGAGTACTGCACTACAGGACACCAAAGGACCTCTTCTTCAAAAGGCCATTACTTTCAAGATCAGGAGATGTAGCTGACATTCCTAATACATAGATACAAACCCAGAGTCTTGGACAAAATAAGGAGGCAGAGGAATATGTCCCAAATGAAAGCACAGGATAAAACCATAGCAAAAGAGTTAAATGAAATAGAGATAAGCATATGCCTATTAAAGAATTCTAAATAGTGGTCATAAAGATACTCACTGGACTTGAAAAAAGAGTGGAGGACCTCAGTGAGACCTTCAACAGAAAGACAGAAAATTAAAACAGCAAAAACAAAAACAAAAAAACACAGAGATGAAGAGCCCAATAACAGAATTTTTTTTTTTAAACAGCGGAAATCAATAGCACATTAGAAGAAGAAGAAGACAGACCACCAATCTGGAAGACAGAGTAATGGAAATCTTCCAAGCTGAACAGCAAAAAGAAAAAATAATAAAAAATAAGTATAAGCTAAGGGAAATCAACCTCGCCATCAAGTGTAATAACATTTGCATTATAGGGATCCCAGAAGGAGAAGAGAGAGAGAAAAAGTCAGAAAGTCTATTTGAAGAAATAATAGCTGAATATTTCCTTAATCTGGGGAAGAAAACAAACATCTAAAACAGGAATCACAGAAAGCCCCCAACAAAATCAACCCAACGAGGTCTGCACCAAAGCACATAATAATTAAAATGGCAAAACACAGTGATAAATAGAATTTCAAAAGCAGCAAGAGAAGAGAAAAACAGATATATACAAGGAAACCCCACAAGACTATCAGCCGATTTTTCAGCAGAAACTTTGCAGATTAGAAGAAATGGGCATGATATAGTCAAAGTATTGAAAGAAAAATCCTGCAATCAGGAAAACCTACTTGGTTATCATTCAGAATAGAAGGAAAGATAGAGTTTCCCATGTAAAAATTAAAGGAGTTCATCACCACTAAAGCAACCTTATAAGAAACGTTAAAAGGAATCAATCTTTTGTATGAAAAGAAAAGGCCATAATAGAAGTAAAAAAATTATTAAAGGAAAAAATTTTCACAGTAAATGTAAACATATAATAAAAGTAGTAGATTAATCACTATTACCACTAGTTTGGAGGCTAAAGCACAAAAGCAGTAAAATCAATTAAATCAGTCAAGTTTGACATCATATACAGAAAAAGGGTAGGGGGTTGAAAGTTTAGTGTTTTTAGAATGGGTTCAAACTTAAGTGACCATCAATATACTGCTATATGCATTGGAAGTTATATATGCATAACATGTTATATATCAACTGCTTTATGCATAAGATGTTATATATGAACCTAAATATATATATATAACATACTTATGTTATATATGAACCTAATGGCAACCAAAATATAGACATATGAAAAATAAAGAGAAAGGAATCCAAGCATAACCCTAAAAAAAAAAAAATCAAACCAACAAGTGAAGAGAGCAAGAGAAAACAGCATATAAATCAACCTTAAAACAAGTAACAAAATGGCAATAATACATACCTACCAATAAATACTTTAGACTAAATGCTCCAGTCAAAAGACATAAGATGATAGAGTAGATTAAAAAATAAGACCAATCTACCTGCTGCCTACAAGAAACTCATTTCAGATTTAGAGACACATGCAGACTGAAAGTGAGTAGGAAATCATTTACCATGCAAGTGGAAGTGAAAAGAAAGCCAGGGTAACAGCACTTATATTGGCCAAAATATACTTTAAAACAAAGACTGTACTAAGAGACAAAGAAGGACATTACATAATCAAAAAGAGAACACTTCAACAAGAGAATATAACAATTGAAATATCTATGTACCAAACATGGAAGCACCTAAATACATACAGCAACTATTACCAGACATAAAGGAAGAAATTGACAGTAATTCAATCATAGTAGGGCACTTTAACACCCCACTTACATCAATGGATAGATCATCTAGACAAAAAACCAATGAGGAAACAAAGGTTTTAGGGGCGCCTGGGTGGCTCAGTCAGTTAAGCATCTGCCTTCAGCTCAGGTCATGATCTCGGGGTCCTGGGATAGAGCCCCACATTGGACTCTGCTTAGCAAGGATCTGCTTTTCCCTCTCACTCTCCCGTTGTGCTCATTCTCTCTCAAATAAATAAATAAAATATATATTTTTTTTAAAAAGGAAACAATGTCTTTAAAAGACAAATTGGACCAGATGGACCTAACAGTTATACACAGAACATTCCATGCCAAAACAGCAGGATATACATTCTGTATGTGTATATGCAGGGAACGGTCTCCAGAATAGACTACATATTAGGCCATAAAACAATTCAAAAAAGTTGAAATCATATCATGCATCTTTTCTGACTACAACAGCATAAAACTAGAAATCAATCACAAAAAATACCTGGAAAGATCACAAATACACAAATACACCAAAAAAATCATAAATACTATATAATGTGCTGCTAAACAATCAATAGATCAAACAATAAATCAAAAAGGAAATGAAAAGAAATGTATGCATAGAAATTAAAATGAAAGCACAACAATCCAAAATCTTTGAGATGCTGCTAAAGCTGTTCTAAGAGGGAAGTTCATAGCAACACAAGCCTGCCTCAGGAAACAAGAAAAATCTCAAACACACAAGCTAATCTTATGCTTAAAAGAGCTAGAAAAAGAAGAACAAAGTCCAAAGTGAGTAGGAGGACGTAAATAATAAAGATTAGAAAGACAGAAATGAAATAGAGTCTGAAAAAAAAAGAAAACCCAACAGACAAGATCAATGAAACTAGGCATTTGACAAATTACAACATCCATTCATGATAAAAACTTTCAACAAAGTAGCTTTAGAGGGAATTTTTTTATTACCTCAATGTAATAAAGTCACATATGAAAAACCCACAGCTAACATCATAATCAACAGTGAAAAACTGTTGGCATTTGCTCTAAGGTCAAGACTAACACAAGGATGTCCACTATCACCACTTTTATTCAGCACCATACTAGAAATCCTAGCTGCAGCAATCAGGTAAGAAAAAAAAGGCATTCCAGTTGTTAAGGAAGAAGTAAAATTGTTACCATTTGCAGATGACATGATACTATATATACAGAAAATCCTAATGACTCCACCTAAATAAAGAAAAATACTAGAAATGATAAATGAATTCAGTAAGGTTGCAGGATATAAAATTAATATACAGAATCTGTTGCATTTCTGTACACTAGTAATGAAGTAGCAGAAAGAAAAATTAAGAAGACCATCCCATTTACAATTAATGCCAAAAGAATAAAATACCTAGGACTATACTTAACAAAAGAGATGAAAGACTTATACTCTGAAAACTATAAAACATTGATGAAGGAAAATAAAAGACACAAATGGAAAAATATTCCACGTTCATGGATTGGAAAAACCAATATTATTAAAATATTCATACTACTCAAAGCAATCTACAGATTTAAAGCATTGCCTATCAAAGTATCAAAAGCATTTTTCACAGAACTAGAAAAATAATCCTAAAATTTGTATGAAACCACAAAAGACCCCAAAAAGGAAGAACAAAACTGGAGGTATCACAATCCCAGATTTCAAGGTATACAACCAAGCTGTAGTAATCAAAACAGTATGGTACTGGCACAAAAATAGACACATAGATCAATGGAAGAGAATAGAGACCCAGAAGTAAACCCATGCCTATATGGTCAATTAATGTGTGACAAAGGATGCAGAATTACACACAGGGAAAGACAGTATCTTCAATAAATGGTACTGGGCAAACTCAACAACTACATGCAAAAGAATAAAACTGGACTACTTTCTTACACAATAGATAATAATAAATTCAAAATGAATTAAAGATATAAATGTGGGACCTGAAACCATAAAACTCCTAAAAGAAAAGATATGCAGTAGTTTCTTTGACATCTGCCATAGAAATATTTTCCTAGACATGTCTCCTCAGGAAATGAAAGCAAAAGCAAAAATAAACTATTGGGACTACACCAAACTAAAAATCCTTTGTACAGCAAAAGGAACCATCAACAAATCAACAAAGCAACCTACTGAGTGGGAGAAGATATTTGCAAATGGTATATCCAATAAGAGGTTAATGTCCAAAATATACAAAGAACTTATACGACTCAATACCAAAAATTCCACAAATAATCCTAATAAAAATGGGCAGAGGACTTGAATAGACACTGTTCCAAAGACATATAAATGGCCAACAGACACACGTAAAGATGCTCAACATCACTAATCATCAGGGAAGTGCAAATTGAAACCATGGTGAGATATCACCGTACACTTGTCAGAATGGTTACAAACAAAAAGACATGATATAATAAATGTTGGTGAGGATGTGGAGAAAAAGAAACATTCATTCACTGTTGGTCAGAATACAAATTGCTACAGTCACTGTTGAAAACAATATGGATATTCTTCAAAATATTAAAAATAGAATTACCATATGATCCAATAAGTCCACTATTGGGTATTTACCCAAAGAAAATAAAAACACTAATTCAAAAGATATATGCACTCCTATGTTTATTGCAGCATTGTATACAATAGCCAAGATCTGGAAGCAGCTCAAGTGTCCATCAATAGATGATCAATAGATCAAATAGATCTGTTTATCAAACAGATAAAGAAGAAGTGGTATAGGGATATCTGGGTGGCTCAGCCAGTTAAGCATCTGCCTTCAGCTCATGTCATGATCCCAGATTCCTGGGATCAAGTCCTGCATCAGGGAGCCTGCTTCTCCCTCTGCCTGCTCTGCCTGCAGCTCCCCCCTGCTGCTTGTGTTTTCTCTCTCTCTGACAAATGAATAAATAAAATTTTTTAAAAAGTGACATACAGGGGCGCCTGGGTGGCTCAGTGGGTTAAAGCCTCTGCCTTCAGCTCAGGTCATGATCCCAGGGTCCTGGGATCAAGCTGGCATCCGGCTCTCTGCTCAGCGGGGAGCCAGCTTCCTCCTCTCTCTTTCTGCCTGCCTTTCTGCCTACTTGTGATCTGTCAAATAAATAAATAAAATCTTAAAAAAAAAAAAAGTGACATACATGTATATGTGTGTGTGTGTATTTATGTACATATGTATGTGTATATCTGTGTGTGTATATATATGTGTGCATGTGTATAAATATAAATACACATATATATATAAAGCTCAGTCATTAGAAAAAATGATATCTTGCCATTTGCAACATGGATGGACCTAGAGGATGTAATGCTAAGTGAAATACCTCAAGCAGAGAAAGACAAATGCTACATGATTTCGCTCACTTGTGGAATATAAGAAACAAAACAAATCAATGAAGAAAAAAAGAGACAAAAAGAAACCTAGACTCTAAAATACAGAGAACAAACTAGTGGTTGCCAGAGAGGAGTTGTGTTGGGGATTGGGTGAAACAAAGGGGATTAAGAGTATACTTATGGTGATGAGCACTGAGTAATATATATAATTATTGAATTATTATAATGTACACATGAAACTAACAATTATACTTCAATATAAATTTATTAATTTAGATAAATAAAAACATTCTACCAATCTCTGTTTTTAAAGTGGTATATTCAGACCATTTACATTTAATCTAATTAATTATATGATTGGGTAACAGTCAGCAACCTTGCTGTTTTTTATTTGTTCCATCTGTTCTTTGTTCCTTTTTTTGCCTGCTTTTTTTCCTTTTGTTTTATAACTCCACAATTCGCTCTTTTTAAATCTCTTTTTTTAATTTTTTTTAGTTTTTAAGTAGGCTCCATGCCCAATGTGGGGCTTGAACCCATGACCCTGAGATCAAGAATCATGTGTTCTACCAGCTCAGCCAGCCAGGCACCCTCTTTAAATCTCCTTCTAAATAATGTTAGTGCTTACCCTAGGGTTATTATATATAAGCTCAAATAATACTGCTACATGTATTATAGAAGAAACTAACCTTACAATAGTATACTCCTAATTTGTTCCTCCCATCTTTGTGCTACTATGTTCATGTATCTGACTTTTCCACCTGTTTTTTTTTTAAGCCAAACTACATTACTGCTTCTTTATAGATAGTCCTTTACATTTAAAACAATTTTAAAAAAAGAAAAAAAAGGCTTTCACATTTACTTTTATTTTAACATTTCCAGAGATCTTCCTTTCTCTGTGCAAACTCGGGCTTCTATCTTGTACAATATTCCTTCAACCTGAAGAACTTCCTTTCACATTTCTTACAATGTAGGTTTCTGGTAATTAATTCTCTCATTCTTTATTTTGTTTTCATTTTTGATAGCTATTTTCATTGAATTCTGGGTTGGCTTTTTTGTCTCTTAGCACTTTAAAGACTACATTGTTTTCTAGACTGCATAGTTTCTGATAACTGGTCTAGTGTTAACGGAGATGTATTGCATCCCTCCAAATTTCATATGTTAAAACCGTAATCCATAGTACCTCAGAATGTGACCATATTACAGAGACAGAGCCTTTAAAATGATGATGAAGTTAAAATGAGCCATTAGGGGAGGCCTGAATTCAATCTAACTGGTTTCATTTAAGAACAGGAAATGTGGAAACACAGAGACATCAGGGACGCACACATGCATGCACACACACACACAGAAGAAAGACCATATGAGAACACAACAAGAAGCAACCATCTGCAAGCCAAATAGATGGACTGCAGAGGAAACAAACTCTGCTAGCATCTTAATCTTGGACTTCCAGCTTCTAGAACTGTGGGAAAATAAATTCCTGGTTTCTGATCCACCTGTCTGTGCTATTTCAATATGGCAGCTCTAGTAAACGAAAACATCTATGAATTCTTAGTTTTATTTTTATGTATGTAGGTATGTTTTATTTACCTGGCTCCCTTTGAGATTTTTCTCTTCATCATTGATTTTTTTGGTAGTTTGAATATTATGGTCTAGTTGTAGTTTCACCCTTCTTGGCATTTTGTGAGCTTCTTGGTTTCATGTCTTTCATTACTTTTTTGAAAATTCTCAACCATTATCTCTTCAAATATTTCTTCTTTCTCATCCTCACTCTCTTCACCTTCTGAGATTCCAAAAATCATGTTAAGTTGCTTGATATTGTCCTACAGCTCTTAGATGCTCAGTTCTTATTATTTCTCTCCACCCCCTTTCTCTTTGTATTTTAGTTTAGGGATCTTCTGTTGACCTATCTTCAAGCTCACCATTTCTTTTCTCAGATGTACTAAGTCAACTGATGAGTCTGTCAAAGGCATTCTTTATCTCAGGAACTATGTTTTTCCCCCCAGTATTTTCATTTGACGATTTCTTATAGTTCCCATGTCTTTCCTGATAACCACCTTCTGATCATGCATATTATACCCTTTTTCCAAAAGAATCTTTAACATATTAATCATAGTTGCTTTAAGTTCCCCATCCAATAGTTCTGAGTCACCTCAGAGTCTGACTGTGTTTATTATTTTGTCTCTTGAGAGTAACTTTTCTCTCTTGCATGTTTGTAATTTTTCACTGAATGCCAGACAGCATATGGAGCTCACTAGAGTCTGAGGTAAATAGCATTTGTGTTTGGAAAGTGGAAATGGATACACCTTTTCTTCTGCTAGTCTGTGTATGTGTCTGGTGGGCAGAGGAGTGATAGATGGCTGGGGAGGGTAGTCAGTCAGGTCAGGAGTTGAACTGGGTTTGGGTTCCGATGTTGCTCTGGTTATCTTCAATACACCACTTGCTTCAGACTCCTCTGGCATTACCTTGTATTTATGGAGAGGGTGACTTTAATGGGATGATTTTCTCAACATTCCTGCTCCATCCTAAAAGACTTGCCTTCCCCCAGAAGGCTGCTGCTGCTCATTACTCGGTGCTTTTCCATCTATGGAAGTGGTAGTGGTAGAGAGGGGGGCTGTTTATTATCTCAGTCCTAAGTCCCAGTCTTAGGATCTCAGAGGTAAGACTTTCTTAATGATCATTCCTCTCACCAGGTATAGCAGCAGAAGGACCTCTAATGTCCTGTCCTGAGTGTCTGATGGTTTCTTGCCCCTTCTCTTCAAATGGAGGGGTTTTTGTTTCCCCTTTAATCCACTCTTCAGCTGCCTGGGTCCTCACATACCTTAGGGGTTTCAGGCCTCGCTGCTGTCCCCACATTGTCTTAAGGCTTTCATTCTTCTAAGAGAAGAGGATCCAAGCAAACTTCCTGGCTTTTCCACAAAAGCAGCTGCTTCCCTTCTCTAAGCCTGTATCACTGAGGTAGGCTTTCTACAGGTTCTCACCCTGCCCCTAATCTCTCTGTGAGCATTGGTAAAGGGCCTATGGGTAGATATGGATTTCCTTGTTTAGGAGACACCTGAGTGTTTTATATTCTCACACAGTCCACCCCTAGCCTTTAGCACTTTGTTAAAATATTTAACTAAACTCTTCCTATCAAATGCCCCTCCCTGGGGGCCCTCTACTTTCCTTGGACTTTAGGCCAGTTGTTTGTCCAATGAACTCAATCTATCAATCAGAATTTTCTGATAGATTTAAGAAAATTTATGACTTTGTCAATTATTTGTTTCTTACTGAGACTAACACTCTTCCCGGCTTTCCTCATCCTATTTGGAAATTCTAAGATTTACTTTTGGATTGCTTACTGTTTGTTCTATGCTAAAATCTCCCACTGAGTCTCTGACTTTGAGTAAATGTCCATTACATTCTATAATATTGTTAGAGGGCCTTTTGTAAAAGAGGAAAAAAGGAACATGCTAGGAATGGAGCACTAGAAAGTGAGGACAATAGCTGACAGATGACTAAGAAGAGATAAAAAATTGTGTTGACTGCAGACATTTGCAATCAAGGGTGAAAGGCAGGCACCATGAGAATCCAAACACTTTTTCTCACATTGGAGAGAATTTGGAGAAGATCTTTGACTTTTCAGTTGTGTGTAAAGGAGAGTTCAACTAACTTTAGGTGGCTGTTAAAAGAAAGAATGACTGAGTGTTGCTATTGGACCTGGACTAATTGAATTACAAGGGCTAAAACAAAATCATTACAGTTTCTTGTCATTGAACATAA
This sequence comes from Lutra lutra, assembly GCF_902655055.1. Lineage (NCBI taxonomy): Eukaryota > Metazoa > Chordata > Mammalia > Carnivora > Mustelidae > Lutra > Lutra lutra. Next base: position 62,401,723 of record NC_062285.1, on the reverse strand, counting down.
GCAAAGTAATTGTGGTCCAAAGATGGGAGATCACACTCTTTGTATACAGAAAGATAACACTAAACTCATGAGTTTATTTAGGCTCCCAATTTTTAATAGACTATTCAATAGAGTTATTGGGATCTCACCACAACAGAGAAAAAAGGCTTAGAACATTTGGGAGACATCTTTCATTAAAAGAATTAATTTAGCTTCTTGTATTTTCCTATTTATTAGGAATTCTGATGAGGGAATCTGAGGTTTAATTTCTTTCATAACATCAGGGGCCAGGGGAAAGGGATTAAATTTTAGAGGCCATCTCAGCACCTGAGTAATTTTTTCCAATCCAGCAAGATCAGATAGCCTGATTTCCTTGCTCAGTGTTTCTGGTAGAAAAGGCAATTTTCAAGACTGAAATAGCAATTTCTTAGCCATCACTGAGGCTCTTAAAATCCATTTTTTAAACTCCCATAGACTTCCATGTGTAAATGAAAGAAGACTCCTGGAAATACACATTTTTCTATTTTGAGAGATAACTCATTCAAGCATAAAGTTAATACAATTTATTACACCAAAAGTAAAGTTGCATTAGAGTGAGCTCATAACAGATGAGTAAACACACTTCACAAGAACAGGGTTGGCATGTCTGCTATCCTAAGTTTGTCTCCTTCAGCTTCAATGCCTCCTTAAATATCTCATTCCCGTATCAGCCCTGCTGACATAGGACAGAGCTATCTTCCTTAGAAAGGTTTTGAAACACCTTTAGACCCTCGAAGGTTCAGAGCTAACCCTTAGAGGGGTAACCAGCCTTTGATTATTCTGAGATAGACAAAATATTTGATCAATGCTTTGAAATGAGATTGTCAAAATCAAGTTTAAGAGCTCCTGAACCAGGCTGCTCCGGTTCACACACCAGATTTAATGAATACTAGCTGTATGACCTCAGGCTGTGTGGGTAATTTCTCTGAGTTTCAGTTCTTCATATTAGAATAAAAATGATAATAATAGTGCCTAACTCATGGAATTGCCATGAGGAGAATTATATGCAAAGCACTTAACACAGTGTCTAGCACACAGTGTACAGATGGCAAAGGTTGGGCATTTACCACCACCATCACCATCATCATGATCAGCAGCAGCAGCAGCACCACCACCACCACCACCACCACTACTACATCAAATATCAGGCCAACGTGCTACCCTCCTACCAACTCGGTTCATTCATTTGACAAAAGCTTGTGTACCAGGCTTTGCTCTAGGAATCTGTAGATTGCAAAATAGGAATATAGACTTTGTTCCCCCTGCCACCTACCAGCAAGATAATTTATCTCCCTGAACCTGGATTCTTTTCAATAAAATGGGACAAATCAGGACCAGAACTGGGATAAGGTACATTAAAACACTTGCATAAACCTAAGAATGAGCGCCTCCTTAAGTTTTGTACCCGAGGCATCTTGCTTGCCTCACCCTCGTCCCAGCCTCTGGGAATAACAATACCTACTTCACGTAGTTATTGTATGAATCATAGAGTTGAGGACACAGGGAAAGGGTAATTAGATTTGCCTGGCATGAGAGTGGCATTTGAGAAACTTGTCTAGAGAGGGCCTACAAAGGAGGAAGAAATCTACTAGGCAGGCTTTGGGTTCTACCCTGTGGGCACAGCAAACAGTGAGTGATTCGTTGTCCTCGGAAATGACCTGTGGCTTAGAAGGACATGATGACAAGAGCTAACAACTATTATTTGTTCAGTACCTACTAGGTGTGCGGCATAACTGGGCATTTTGTAAATATTGTCTCTAATCCTCACAGTAGCCTCAGAAGGTTAGTATCATTTCTCCCCATTATACAGCATAACCTCAAAGAGCTCAGCCCAAAGAGGCAAAAATGTTACACAGTGTATTAGTTTTCTGTTGCTGCTATGACAAATTGCCCCAAATTAGCTTAAAACAAAACAAATTATCTTAGAGTTCTAGAGGTCAGGAATCTGACACAGATCTTGCCCAGCTAAAATCAAGGTGTCAGCAGGGCAATGTTCCCTGCTGAAGGATCTAGGGGTGAATCCATTTCCTTGTCTTTCAGCTTATAGAAGTTGTCCGTACTGTTGGCCTGTGGCCTCCTTCCTCTATCATCAAAACCAACTGTTCAAGTCCTTCTCACATATTATCATTCTGGCCTCCTTCTGTAGTCATGCTTCCTTCTGACTCTGACTCTATCTTCTGCTTTTTAAGAACCCTTGTGATTGGGGCACCTGGGTGGCTCAGTGGTTAAAGCCTCTGCCTTTGGCTCAGGTCATGATCCCAGGGTCCTGGGATCGAGTCCTGCATCGGGCTCTCTGCTCAGCATGGAGCCTGCCTCCTCCTCCTCTCTCTCTCTCTGCCTGCCTCTCTGCCTACCTGTGATCTGTCTGTCAAATAAATTAAAAAAAAAAAAAAAAAAGTCAGACACTGGGGCACCTGGGTGCCTCAGTCATTAAAAAAAAAAAAAAAAAAGAACCCTTGTGTTTATATTAGGTCCACCCAGATACCTAGGATAGTCTCCTTATTTTAAGGTCAATTATCAGCCTAGTTACAACTGTAACCCTATTTCCATTTGCCATGTAAGTTGGCATATTCAAAGTTTCTTGGGATGATAACATGGACATCTCTTGTGGGCAGGGGTGGTGGGGGTACTTATTATGCTTACCTCACAGGGTTTGTTAATGGCAGAGCTGTTAGATTAGGGTCAATTTGGATTTCATCCTGGGTTAACAGGGAGGCATTAACCAGCTTTTCAATACTGGAGTGGCCTCAGTAGGCATGTACTTTACATAAACAATCGGCTCAGAATGTAGCAAGGAACTGGAGGAGTAGAAAAAGATTGGCTTTAACGAATTCAGTAAGAATTAATGATATGGAAGTTATAGAAACAGAGAAAAGGGAGTAGGTGAAGAATATTTCAGAGGGAGAATCCTCAGGGCCATGACCAGTTGGATAAGGAGAGGGAAGAAGAGAAAGGACCCAAAGATGAATCCTCGATTTCCTAGCTTAAGCAATTGCAAGGATTGTGGTTTTTCTTTACATTTCTACTTACAATTGCTTTGCAATACATTCATTTGTTTCAACCATCCATTTACTGACCAAACATTTGTTCAGTGCCCATTAGATTGTTCAGTGCCTATGATTGTAGCACTTGAGTTATATCAATGAACCCAACACACAAAAATTCCTGCCCTCTAGGACCTTACCTCCCAGTTAAGGGACAAATACAGAAGTGATAAACATAATAAGTATAGAGCATATTAAAAAGTGGTGAGAGCTACTGGAAAAGCAGGGTTAGTGGTAGCAGAAATCCTGAGTGTGGGAAAGTGGGGTGCAACTCCTACAGGATGGTCATAGTGAATCTCAACTAGAAGGTGACATCTGTGCAAAAACCAAGGGAGGTCCAAGAATCATCCCTGGAGACATCTGGGGACATGCACTCCTGGCAGAGGAAAGAGCTAGTACAGAGGCCTGACCAGGGGAGCATGCTGGGATGTCTGAGGAAAAGCAAGGAGGCAGTGTGACCAAGCAGAGTGAGCAGTAGGACAAGTAAGAGGAGGTTATTCTTCTCCTATCCAACAGGGGGAAATGGCTTTCACAAGAAGGGGAGAGTGAGGAGAAAAAAGGAGCAGCGTAAGCCCTGTACCTGGTCACAGATGGGAAATGCTCCATCCACACCTGGCTACTCACTCTCTTTGGAACCTTAGTCACCCATGACTCCTCTTGACGTGCGACATCACCGAAGGAGAGCTCGAGTCTGTTATACTCTAGCTATCTGAGTTATCTCTTATGATCCTCTACACAGCCCTGTGAGGTCAATAGGGTGACTAGCCCCATTTCAAGCGTGAGGAAAATGCTCAAGACCCTACAGCTGGGAAGTGGCAGACGGGGATACAATCTGAGACAGTCCAGCTCCAGAGTCTGCTCCTCACCCCCCCGCCCCTCCCCACACCCTGGGCTGCACAAGGAGCTGAAGAGCACTGGAGAGAAGTCTTTTCTATCTAAAACCATCTCCTCACTAATCCCTAAAATCCCATCATTAACACTTCATTCCTGTCACAAGCACTTTCGGAGACTTAAATGGGTGATGTGAAAAGCTCCTTCCACCTTTTGGCGAGTGAGTCCATCCATCTATTCAATAAGAGTTATTGATCACCGACTAGGAGTTAGGCTCGGGGCCAGGACTTTCCTCCATGGTAGGAAAGACTTGGCAACAGGAAAGCATTTGCCAAAGAAGAAAAGTAGGGCTGTGAGGACAAATTTCATTTATTTGAAGTTTTGCCTCAGGAGATGGCCACATTTATCACTTAGTAACCATTAAGTCACCACAGTGTGATGATGCTCATCTTTTCTGCTGGATAACTCTCCCTCCACAGCTAATTGCCTTACATCTATAGTCTAGTTCTTGTCAGTTTTGTCACACTGTTATTACATACAGTAATGGTGTGTAAGATATTAGCCTGTCATTATATATAAATGTGTCTAAGGAAAACTCATTTCCAAGAATCATTTTTGAAAATGAATCCAGACGAGAGGTAAAAGCTTATTTTCTATCTCCAAGGACAACATAAAGTAACTCTGAAGCTTGAGGGAGAATCAGTTAAGGTGGACTCCGGGGCCCCTTGGAATACAAAGGCGCAAACACAGTTTTGGGTGTTATGGAAAGCCCAGGAAAGAGTTAAGCTGGGAAGGAGAAGCAGGTTTCTTCTCTAACTGTGCCTTGCCTTGAGGGGACAAACAACCCAGCCCTTTCCCCACTTACCATTCCTCTATTTATTTTATTATGGTTAATAACACGTGACCAGAAAATCATTTTTATCATTTTCCCTCTGGTGCCATTAGGTTTAATTTGCTTGTTTTAATAATACAACACCAGTAACTTGCCTGGTGTAAGAACTTTTCCCTTCTGGTTATCTATTAGAGTAACACTTTAATTTATTACAAAATGTACATTTCATGTAACTTTCAAAACCCCCAGCGCTGTTATGTCCCCAAGGGTTGGTCGCTGTGTTCCTGGTGTCTTCCTGTGTATTTGTTTCTGACAGCTTTCACCACTGAGATGTAAACACTGTGAAAGGCAAGATGTTGTGTGTCTTGTGTCCCTGGAACACCGCCTGAGCGTGGCAGGTGCTCAGGAATGCACGATGCATGATGGACAAAATGCACGCCTTCTCAAACCTCATGCCCTCTCACCTCTGACCAGGCACAGAACAGTCAAACCCTCTTTCCACATGAAGACGTCTGTGAAATGTCATGGAAATGGGTCTAATCACACCCAGAAAACAGATTAATCTTAGGATATCTACAAACTTTAAATACAGTAAGTACCTGTCAAATACCTGCTGTCTGTAAGGGGGGAGACACTATTTCGGGTACTGAGGGCAAAGTAAAGGTACCCTAGCCACTGCGTCTGCCCTGCTTCTTGTCTGGTAGGAAACCAGTGATCACCTTCAGAGAACCCAGAATGACCTCAAGCTCTTTCCCCTCCAGAGTTTTCTAGAATCCTCACTGGTGTCATTCATCTGGCACTTTCAGATAAAGATTCAACGTATCGGCTCTGGAACTGACCTGCCTGAGTTCCGGTCCTGACTCAACCAAGTACTAGCTCTGTGACGTTGGGTGACTTACTTACCTTTTCTGCATTTCCTCGTTTATATCTCATTTATAAAACAGGAATAAAAACTGGACGAATCTCATGGAGCTGTTGTGATGACTGAATGAGTTCATGTGTGTAAAATGCTTAGAACTATACCAGATACAGGCTAAGCATGCATTTAATATTAGCTATTATGTGGTTTATTATTCCCACTTTGCTATAAACTATATTGAGCTACTAGCTTTTATTATTGTATATTTAAATAGAAATATTTTTATTGCTCTTTAGAATGATACATGGTTACAAAAGATTTACATCATAGAGAGAAAGAAAATGTTTCTCTATAATCTTACCCCCAAAGATAACCATAATTCACAATTTGGCAAAAATCCTTCCACATAGCAATTCTTGGATTGAAGAATGTGTAGATCTATTTTCAACATAACTTTATCATAATATACGCACTGTTCCACTGAGAGCCTACTCGTAAAACTCAACGCATTGAGATAATCTGTGTAAATATACCAAGGTTTATTCCAAGATTTACATAACCATTATTGTATTAGCAGACATTAGACCATTTACTGGTGAACACTACAGTGTTCACAAAGATTTGGGCTATACTGTTCAAGCTAAAGCTCGTGTTTTTTGAAAGAAATGTCACTGAGTTCCCAAAGAGCTCTGCAGATAGGAAATTCTGTGTATACTGACTGCTTGACTGATCATTTTAGGAGAACTGAACAAGCAGCAGACACAAGCTTTAACTGTAGAAAGTTCTATTTCTAAACTTTTCTTTAAGACTTTACTTATTTATTTGTCAGAGAAAGAGAGCACAAGCAGGGGGAGCAGCAGGCAGAGGGAGAAGCAGGCTCCTCACTGAGCAGGGAGCCCGATGCAGAGCTCAATCCCAGGACCCCGGGATCATGACCTGAGCTAAAGGCAGACCGTTAACTGACTGAGCCACCCAGGCATCCCTCTAAACTTTTTTTTTTTTAAATAAAGCTCTTAAAAATGTTTTGACTAGCATGACGTAACTATTTTTTGGGATTGTTGTGAAGACAAAATAAGGTAATGCATACAAAGGGCCTGAACCCATATAAACGCTCAATTGTTGCTGCCTATCATTGTTACTAGGACAGCAATTAACAGGGGAAGAATCTAGACACTGTCTGTCTTCAGTGACTTAGTCACGGACCTAAGTCATGTCTCTGGCAACCGTCTCAGGTTCTAGAATTTTATTCTTTAATGACGAGGTATTGTACTGAAAGATAAACTAGAGAACAGAAATAAAAGCGTAGAATAACTACTCACCCTGACCCTTCCAGCCACTAAAAATTATCTACATGATGTTTTTTAATTAATAAGAAAGGTTAAAAATAGTGTCTATCAAATTGGCTTCCTCCATCTAATGACCTGTAGAAGGAGTGGCACTTCCGATTAGCATTTCATTACCTCATTCAGCTTGCCCACCACAGAGAAAGATTAGTTAGGAAAATGGACATGGGAGAGGAGCAGGAGAGAGGATGCTTTTTGAACAAGGCTTAAGTTCTGCTTTTTGTATCACAGTCTTTTTATTCAGGGTTCCTCAACCTTGGCATTATGGACATTTGGGGGCAGGATAATTCTTCAGTGTAGGGGCTATTCCTCGCATTATACTTAGCAGATCACAGACCTCTACACACCGGATGCCAGGAGCATCTCCCCCCACCAGGTCTGACACCCCAAAATGTCTCCAGACATTGCTAAGTTTGCCTGGGGGCAAAAGAGAGCCATTGATAAGTCCATATGTACTTATTTTTTATATAGCATGATACACTTTACAAATGCACTTAATATTTACAGCTATTGTGTGAGTACGCTGGAAAGGTAGTCTCCACTTTATAGATGGGGAAAACGTGATCCTATAATATCAAATTTTAAATTTGATCAAAATTTAAATTTTATACCACTGAGATGACATCATGAGTCAGACCAGAAGAAAATAGTCAATGTTTCTTGTTTGGTTTTTGTTTTAGTATATTTAATAAAAAGTCAAAGCTTTCCCCCCCCTTACTTGAAGACCACAGAGGGGATGTTCAGGCAGCCAGCCTCAAAGCGGACCCCTAAACAAAAGATAAGTGTAAGATGCAGCCATGTAATTCAGAGTTAATTTGGGGTTCAATTCATTGGCTGCAGAGATAAGGGTTTGCAGAAAAATTTGACTGCTCTTGCAAAGGTGGAAAATGGGATGGTATATGAATAAATGATTCTAATTACTGCAATGATATATCTTTAAGAGTCAGTATGAGCATTCTCTCCATAAAGAAAATCTGCCCATTAATTAAAATTGTTATGGAGAGACTCGGAGAGGATTAAAATAGATAAAAGCCGTAGCAACAACAGGCCTAAAGACCAATGTCTTGGAAAATAAAGAAACTGCCTGAAGACAGGGACTCATCATCTATAGACAAAAAAGAGGAGAGGTTTCTAGATGCGAGGAAGAGCTGGAATCCCAAGGAGATGCAGAATAAGAAGAAAAAGTCTAGGAGATTCACCAAGGTCATTGACTCTGAGGCTGAACCCCTAAATAGCGCAAGCAGACATGTATTAATTGACACATGTCATTTCACAGGTTGTGTGGATATCAACGCAGCTGCTCATTTCTGCTTCTATCTGCTGAGGCTTTTTTTTTTTTTTTTTTTTACTACATCAGAACTCAGGTTTGTAGACAGTGAAAATGTCATCACATTAAAAACAATCTGCTTCACATGTGTGAGATAATAGGACTTGGGGTTAATGAGCTCACGTCTGGGATATCGATCCAAATGTGAATAACTTGTAATTGGTCATCACTCAATACCAGCTTATAACTAGTCGGGACTATATGAATGGGCTGCTTCATTCACCGACATAACTACAGAACCACGAAAACCAAAACTCGCTCACAGAACCGGCCATTTGCCAAAGAGCATCTCCCCTCCTTTCCCTTCCCCTCACTCCCCCACTTCCAGTTAAATATGAAATTGTGAAGAGAATATAAGATAATGCATAGGCCCATCATAAATTACTGGCCTGGCAGGCTTCACATGTCGAGTGAAAAAGCCATGATTTAAGATGTAACGAGAGTCTTTCTTTTTTTTTTTTTTTTTAACCAGGAAACATCACTTTTACTATTCTGCCACCATAAACTGAGGTTTTGAAAGATTTGATCTCCAAATAATAAGGTTATTTAAAACAAGGATTTTTTAAATAATGCCACGCCCAGGTCTAGTTTCCTACAATTCTATTTATAGTACCACTCTCTTAGGTCAAGATACTCCCCATAATTATTATCCATCAACAAAAATGTTATCCATGAATAATAACATTAACAATTTATCCAGTTAACCATCAAGCTATGGATACAAGTACTGGTAAAGTAACCAAGGAAAGAATCCACAGAAACAGGAAGTGTCGACCTCTACTCAGTGGGGGCTGGAAATGTTGAGACACCCTCAGGGGTCCCCTGAGAAGCCAGGGTCCATAGGTTGAGCCACAAAGTGTAAAGGACAGAGCCATGGGTCTCGGAGTTGGGTTTGAATAGTACACTTAAACCATGCATACAATGTGTAATACTTGAGCAAGCTCCTAAAGATCTCTGAGCCTTGGTCTTCCTATCTCTGGGTATACTAATACCTGCCTTAAAAGTTACTGTGGGGGCACCTGGGTGGCTCAGTGGGTTAAAGCCTCTGCCTTTGGCTCAGGTCATGATCCCAGGGTCCTGGGATCGAGCCCCACCTCTGGCTCTCTGCTCAGCAGGGATCCTGCTTCCCCCTCTCTCTGTGCCTGCCTCTCTGCCTCCTTGTGATCTCTGTATCTCTGTCTGTCAAATAAATAAAATCTTTAAAAAAAATAGTAGAGTGGTAACCACATTCTGTAACCACATACTATAACCATATTCACAGTAACCAAAAGTTACTGTGAATTGAAAAGATGATGGTTGTTAAGGAACTTGTCACTTAGTATGTACCCAATGAAAACTAGTTTCTTTATTTATTCCCAGGGTGCTCGTCAACCCTGGACTGGGTCATGGAGTAATCATCTTGAACTAGCAAAGGGTCAATATCTTAAAATGATTCAAAGACAAATGGGGAGCCCATCTGTGAATATACAGCTACTTGGCCATGCATGTTTACATTCATCCCTACCTTACATAAAACACTTAATATGCTACATAAATTCCCATTTCTGCTGCTGTAGGATTGGAACTCTGAATTTCTAGCTCCAAAAATCACACTCTGATTTTGAGAATGAGACTAAACCAAGAGCCTGAGGTAGGGTTCAGATTCTTCTGCACAAAGACGAACACTAGGGGGAGACTCTCTCCTTTCTCAGCTAAGATTTCTAAGTCCCCTTGCTCAGTCACCTCCCCAGTACTCTAAGAAACACTTCATGCTTCGTATCAAGTAATTGATGAACAGATCTGGGCAGGCAGCAAAGAACCCTTATGTGATGGGGAAATGAAACCCAACAAGGTAACAAGAAATTATTTCCCTAAAGTCATTCAGGAAGTCTAAAAATAGTTAAGATTAAGAAACCATAGTTTGTAACCCTCTACTATTATCAATTACCCAGCAGTACGTTTTTGTAATCACAATATTTGATTTTTCTTGGCATGAAAGTGATATTTGATGGCTAAGGAGATTAGCAACTGCACATAACATTAATGATAATAAAACATAATACCTTAGTGTGTACAAATCTTCATGTATACTTCTGTTTTTTAACGCCTCCAACTGCCCAGTGAGTAGATACTTCAAGCCACTTTTCTGTTAGAAAAATTGAGATGTAGAGAGGTTAAATGAATCAAAAAGCAACATGGAACAGTGGTTAAGAGCACAGACTGCAAAATCAGATGACTGGGTTCAAGTCTCACCTTTACTACTCACTGCCTGCATGACCTCACAAGCTAATGAACCTCACTTTCCTTGCTGTAATACTGAGTAATCATAATACCCCCCAACTTGGTTCATTGGGAGAATTAGATGAGTTAATACAGGTAAAACATTTAGAATAGTGCTTCGCACTTAATAAGCCCTTAATATGTGTTAGCCATTATGTGACCCAAAGACACAGACCTTTTTATTAATTTATACATTACTTAATAGTCACTGTGTCGGGTACCGTCTTGGGCATTGGGGTAAAGTAATGAAAAAGATCTTATAGTTTGGGGTGCCTGGGTGGCTTAATCCATTAAACATCTGCCTTTGGCTCACATCATGATCTCAGGGTCCTGCGATTGAGCCCCGAGTAAGGCTCCCTGCTCAGCAGGGAGTCTGCTCCTCCCTTTCCCTCTCTGCTCCTCCTCCCAGCTCATGTCCTCTTTCTCTCAAATAAATAAATTTTAAAATCTTTTTAAAAAATCTTATCATTTACTGGGAAAGATAAACATTATGTGATTCTCATGAACATGTGAGTACTATGGCAAAGGAAGCAGGTGTCATACAACACACCAGAAAGAGAGGCTAGGGCCAGGTAGGTGATGGATAGCACAAGAGCCTGAACAGGAACCCAGGTGCCCTTGAAACATTAGCAGCAGCAAAGACAGACTCTCATCAACAGCTCTAAAGCTCTTTTCACAGCTTATGGATGAAGAAGACTAAGAGTTTCCAGATCGAATCCTAATTCTGAAATTCTCTGGACAAATCTTTTGACTCCTGGGCTTCCATTTCTATACACATAAAATTCCAGTCCCTTACAGTTGCGCTGGGAAAGGAATTAAAATAGCTATGTGGGCTTCCATGATTTGTGAAGCTTCTACGAGGGCGTGAAAACCTGGCAGTGAGATCAATGGGTAACTGTCAGATCAACCACACACCTTTTCTTAGAAGAGGTCATGTCAAAGGGGTGCACGTAGAGGAACGTGAGGGGCTTTCTCCATGGCATCCCAGAGCCAGAAAGTATCTTTGGGTTCTTGCCTGGTAGCTTCCAAACGTTTGCTGCTAAGGATACCTTTTACTAGTTGTCTATCATGAGCTCTCTACTTTTAAATACTCGAGTTACCATGATGACCATGTAAGTAAAAATTGATACATTTTCTTCATTTAGATTCATTAGAGAGCATTTCACACATGTAAGACAGGAGTATTACCTTTCTGAGCTGATATAATCCAACCAAAATAAGATAAAACTTATTTATTAAACCCTCACCGAAAAGAAACAGGAGAAAACAGTAGAGAGTACAGGAGGGGAATAACTGTCAAGATTTTGACATACGACTTTTTCATCTTTATTTTAGGGACTGTTTTTCTTAAAATAGTCGAGATCATAAAATGGACATTTCTTGAGGTGGGGGTATGGAGTATCACATACCCTTGCCAAACTCTGTCCCCTTATTACAACCTGAGACCCCATACCACCCTGTAATACCTATTTTATAGCACTTCCCATATGCTAAATTTATCTGTTTTCATATGTGATTCTCTACTGGGTCTGATGGCATTTGGAGGTGGGGCCTTTAGGAGGTGATTAGGTCATAAGGGAAGAGCCCTCATAAATGGGATTAGCACCCTTATGACGGAGACCCCAGAGAGATCCCCTGTCATTTCCACCACGTGACGTTAGAGAAAAGACAGCCGTCTATGAACAGGAAGTGGGTCTGCAACAGACACTGTATCTGCCAGCATCTTGATCTTGGACTCACAGCCTCCGTAACCGTGAGAAGAAATGTATGTTGTTTAGAGGCTGCCCCATTTATGGTGTTTTTGTTAGAACAGCATGAGTGCACTAAGAATACCCTCTATGCTATAAAACCATGTCTTAGTCATCTTCCTATCCCTGCACTCTGCAACTTACCTGGCACATAGTATACATTCAATCTTTTTTTTTTCTTACTTTGTACTGAATTAAACTGTTTAAATTAAATTGAAATATTGAAACTCTATTACTGCCTTTGCACATCACAAAGTTCTTATCTCACAGATGAAAACACTGAAAACCAGAGTGGTTAAGGGACAGAGGTTTCAATATATAAGATTGAGGGATTGCCAAAAAGCAACAGATGATGATAGAAGCTGGCATGTTCTAGAATCCTATCACTTTAAGATAACCGCTATTCCTTTTTTAGTGGCCATCTTTCATGCAACTTGTACGAATGGGATAATACCATAATATTCTTTTTCATCATGAATAGGTTCTAAAAATGCAGGGTTTTTTTTTTTTAAACTTCTTCCTACTCCCTGTTTCCCATGCCCCCTCCCCCACCAGACATCCCTCTGTTTCATCCCAAGTCTCATGTAGCCAGCATTAATGATCTGGTATGTATAATTTCATAACAGTTCCATGCTGCTAGAATCACAAACAAATACCTATATAAAGTAGTGTTGTTATTGTTGGTTTTTCAAAAATGGGATCACACTGTCTATATGTTTTTTGCACTTAACAATACATTGCAGAAATATATTCAAGTCAACTGTTTTGGACTTATCTCCTACAAAATGGGGTCAGGTGTTATGCTGTCTGTACAGGCTTCTGCACCTGTGGGTCAGACATTCTGTAAGCCCCTAAATGAGTTTGGCTACAGCTTTGCAGATAGGAAAGGCAAACCCATACAGAGAATCAGTTACCTATCCCTGTGGGGACAAAATACTGGCCCTTCTAGGATGGAAGGGACTCAACATGAATTGCCACCAAGGCACTGGTAGTTTCCTTGAGGAATAGTACCCATTCTTTTCCTTCCAGGTTCCTGACCCACCAGATGGGCCACCAGCTGGGCCACCAGCCACAGCCCAGGTTCCTAAGAGCCTCCCTAAGCAGTAAACTTGCCCCATCCCCTGTGGTCTTAGGCAGTGTTAAACCTCACATCCTGAGATAGTTTCCTAAAGTCTGTGAATTCTTGCTCATCTAGTGTTATGTTCTGCCTCCTGGGTTAAGACCCTATCAAAGTTTATTCCCAGGCATACTGTCCTTGCTTTTGCCAGCACATGCTAGTTCGTCTTTGCGGAGAGGACTCTCTTTCCTCTCTTATCAAGCCTAGCACATCCCAGCTGGATTCTCCTAGGAGTTAACCCAGCTATGGTCCTGGCATTCAAGAGAGGCAGCAGGGGTAATTCCTTAGAGGGACGCCTGCTGCCTTGGGGAGGCGAGCCTCTGCAGGGCCTTCCTACATGAGAGGAAGGCTTGATCTTGATACAGAGGGATGGACTGAAAACCTGTGGGTTCAGAGGAGTTTACAGAGTCACGATGCCTGTGGGCATCAAGGTAGATGCCCACATCTCCTATATCAGGGTCCCAAGTCTTCCCAACCAGGACCCTGACCTTAGCACTCTAGACCTGGTTTGAGAATTTAGGGGTAGCTAGAGCTTTAAACTGAGTCCCACACTTGCTCCTCAACTACATCCAAGCTTCCACTGAGGAGGTAGGGTGTCTTTGGAAACTCCCATAGAGAGTCCTGCCGGCTCTCCCATTTAGGCTTTAGTGCTGTATTAATAGCTCTCAGCTTTTCATTATCTCTCTGCAGGGCATTAATACAACCTCTAAACACCAACCCAAACCATGGCGCTTATATGCATTTGTTCCTCTCCCCCACACCCCACCCCACTGCATTTCAAATATCTGAATCATCAAGGCTATTCCCACCCACCCAGGTCACCAACAGTGAAATTTTTAGCAATTGGGCTGCTACTGTATGCCATCAGTGCCCTACATATTACACGATATTAGGCAGAAAAGAATAATGCTCCCCACCCTGACCAAAAAAACCCAAACAAACAAACAAAAAATCAGAATCTGTAAATATGTTTTCTTACATGATAAAAGGAACTTTGTAGATGTGATTAAACTAAGGATCTTAGGATGGTGAGATTATCTTGAATTGCATATTGGTGGGTCCCGTGTAATGACAAAAGTCCTTATAAATGAAAGAGGGAGGGACACCTGGGTGGCTCAGTCAGTTGAGAGACAGACTCTTGGTTTTGGCTCAGGACATGATCTCAGGGTCCTGGGATCGAGCCCCTTGTCAGGTTCCCTACTCAGTGAGGAGTCTGCTTGGTTCCCTCTGTCCCTCCCCCGACTCACATTCTCTCTAAAATAAATAAATATATATATATATATATATATATATATATATATCATTTTTTTTAAGAGGGAGAGAGTGTCAGAGTCAAAGAGGGATTGGAAAATGTTAGGTCACCAGTTTTGAAAATGAAGGAAGGGACTATAAGCCAGAGAATACTGGCAGCCCCTGGAGGATGGCAAAGGCAAGGAAACAGACTCTCCCCTAGAGCCTTCAGAAGGAACACAGACCTACCCACACCTTGCTTTTAGCCCAGTGAAACCCATTTTGGACTTCTAGCTTCCATAACTTTGAGAGAATAAGTCTGTGTTGTTTTAAGCAACTAAACTTGCAGTCGTTTTTGTTTTTTTGTTTTGTTTTATTTTTTTACAGGAGCAAGAGAAAACAGTTACACGTAGGCTGAGGCCTTCCTTGCCAGCAGCAAATGACCCAGCCCAACCACAGCTTACTGCTTCCTCAGACCACTCCTAGTACCAACGAAGTGTCTAAATCCTCCGAGAAGTGTCTAAATCCTCCGAGAAGCAGCTGTCGAGACAGAATTAGACCTGTAAACAATTTTCGGGAGGGAACACCCATGTTCTCGATGCAGGTTACAGATGATAATGCAGGTCTGGCACTGGTGCAAGGAAAGGGGGAAGGGAAGATTGGAAGGAAAAAACCTCAAGCTGCCCTAAAGCTTGGAGAAGTCCCATCCAGGTCATTGGAGGGCCCCACCATGAAAGCTGTCCCACCCACGGAGAATGTGGCCTCAGCATGAGCGCTGTGGTAGATCCTGTAAACTTCTCACGGCAAGTTATCTTGAAGGGAGATCTAAAGAGCTCATCTGCATAGAAAACACACTCCCCTACCACCACCCAGTCCAAGTGGTGCTAATGAACCATTGGTCCCTTAACTGGGCAGGGCCTTACTCCCTGGGCTTCCCACATGGCCAGGAAAATCTCAGAGTCTATGTTCTCTCCAGTGGGTGGATCCAAGAGCCAGAGAGGGGCGGAGCTACACATGCCAGAGTCCTGACCCTCAGATTCCCCCATCAGACGATTCCTTGCTCCTCAACTGTTGAAGAGACTTTGGAAGATGGACAGAAGCCAGGATTGCTCCCCAAATGGAACTCTCTCCACGTGGAAAAAATGGCAGAAGAGGGAAACAATGTGCCCTCCTGTCAGACTATTAGAACAAATGACATCCATTTTATGGTCAGATTGCTTTCAAATAAAGCTAAAATATTTTACACATCCGCCAAGAATGGTGAGAAGATCGTCTTCTACTTTCATACAACATGAAGCGTTATCTATGTTTTCGAATTCTGCCGTTCTAATGGGTGCCAGATGCTTCATTTTTATTACATCTTCATTTGCCTGACTGCTCGAAAGATGGGACGTCTTTGCACACGTCATCTCTCTTATGGTTGTGCTTGGTCCATTTTACTGTCCGGTCGTTTGGGTTTCTTGTGTTAATGTGTTTGTAGAAGCTGTGTGTATAGGATAGCTATTAACCCCTTATCTGCTGTATGTATTGCAAATATTTTTCAGATTATATATTTTTTGGTCATATTTTCTTATTGAAGTGTGGTTTACATGCAATATTATATTGGTTTCAGGTATACACCATAGTTATTCGACATTTGTGTACATTACAAAGTGGTTTGGGGCCATTTTTATGGTCTCTTTTATCAGATAAAATATTTTAGGTTTTATAAAGTCAAATAAATATACTTTTCTTTTATAGCTTCTGGGTCACTTCTCTTTGTTTTTGTTTGATCTCCCTGATGCCTCATTTTAAACAGAGTCTCCTAAATTTTTTTCTAAGATTTTTACTATTTTATTTTTACATGTACTGTTTTATTCATCTGAATTTTGTTTTTGTATTTTTGTTTCTTTTCTTATCACAAAATAATGCATGTTTCTTGTAGACATTTTAGGAAACTTCAGGTAGTAAACAAGGGAAAAGGTCCTAAATTACTCCTAATCCCCCACCTGCCAATATGTAGCCCTGTGAATGTTTCTATATTCTTTCAGTCTTTCTTTTTTTTTTTTTTTTAAGATTTTATTTATTTATTTGACAGAGATCACAAGTTGGCAGAGAGGCAGGCAGAGAGAGAGGGGAAAGCAGGCTCCCTGCCGAGCAGAGAGCCCGATTCGGGGCTCTATCCCAGGACCCTGAGATCATGACCTGAGCCGAAGGCAGAGGCTTAAACCCACTGAGCCACCCAGGTGCCCCTCGGTCTTTCTTTCTATGCATTGCACATAACCCAAAAAGTATTTTTTAAAGATTATATGGTAAATTCTGTTATGTAACCTGCTTTGGTTATTTAACAATACAATTAGAATATTTCACATCATGAAATAATTCTCTACAACATATTTTTAGTAACACAGGAATAATCCAGTAACACAATAATCCAATGTATAAATGTACTATCAATTGTTTAATCAAATCCCTGTTTTCAGACATTTATGTGATCCTCAATTTCTTGCTATGAAGATGAGATGCCATGATGCTGCCTCTCATTTGTTAGATTACATTTCGTACTCTGTCAAGGAGCTCACTCATTTTCGAGTATGTTTGTTCCATCGTAACAGCATCTAAAATTATTTGCTTAAAAATCAGACAAGGAGAGGAAAAGAAGATCCATTGGCTTTTCCTGGGTGGCTGTGTTGAGATACCCCTGCACTAAATAGAAGACTTGAAGCTACCTTTAAAAAAGAACTGCAGTTGATGGGTTTAGAAATTATGTTTCTAAAGAGAATCAGCTAGAAAGAGTTCAGAATCGAAGAGTTCAGAAGTTAAAAAATAAGCAGTCAAGAGAGCACAGGTGAAACCACCAGATGGAAGGATCAGAAAATCCTGAAGCACCAAGCAGCCAGGTGAAGGATCAATAGGATAACAATGCCGGTTCTATTAATACCACCACCACCTACACACCAAGAAGCCTTGCCTTCAAGCTCTTTTGGAAAGAGACAGACATAAATCAAAAATCATTCCATTTCAGGATTTTCTAGAATCTTAAGACAAAGAAATGTGTAGTAGAAAGTCTAAGGATGAGCATAGAATATTATTTATGATTTGGGGATTTTTCTACCATTGC
Source organism: Lutra lutra (assembly GCF_902655055.1). Lineage (NCBI taxonomy): Eukaryota > Metazoa > Chordata > Mammalia > Carnivora > Mustelidae > Lutra > Lutra lutra. Next base: position 62,384,015 of record NC_062285.1, on the reverse strand, counting down.
TGTCTTCCATACCCCATCCCAAACAAGAAAATGTAAAGGAATGTATAATCGAACCATACAATAAGCCACAGATTGCGAAGTTAGAACAGAATTAACAACTCAGCCAGTCAGACTCCAATATGTACCATTGTGAAAACTGAGCCAGAGAAAGAGAAGTGACTTGCTAAAGGTCAGTGAGTGACCGACTGAGCCAGGAAATGCAGATCTCCTGCCTCTTAGCACAGGGCGCCTGCCACAAAAACATTACAAATGAAGAACACAGTCACACTTGTTCACGTGCCTGGTGGTCATGACTTACACATCAAGTCAGGGAGGCAGCAAGATGAAATCTATGTATAGACATATAACCACAATCGTTTGAGTACTGCTCAAACAGCGATCAGTCCCCTGGCTATCCTATGCTTTCAGTGTTCACATGGGAAACTCTCTGAAAAGGAGATACCAGGTGAAGTCAGGAGAGGAGCTCACCCCACAGCCCTACTTTCCTAGGACAGCACAATAGCCTGCCATTTTTCTGGTGCCAACACTGAATAGGAGTGGTTTGCTCTGATTGCCTCTTTTGTCAATGCGTGTCCTCAGGGTAGAAGACCCTTCAACACTATTCTTCTGAGGGAATTTGTAGTTAACAGCCAAGTAGAAAATGTTCAACACAATCAGATCTAACACCTTCTGAATAGCAAATTAAAAATAAATGACATTAAAAAGGACATTTTTGGCTTTACTTTTTTTTTTTAAGTTTAAGGTTAAAAAAAAGTTATAAAGGAGAAAAGTTGGTTTAGCCTAAAGCAAAAATTCTTGACTTTTCTCCAACACAACACATGTCCCATCTGTAACAGTCACAACGGGCTATGAGTTTCTGCACAGAATATGGTCTGCTGGATATAACTTCTCCCTGTCTTCCCTACCACTACTGAAAAAAACACCATAATTGGGATAATATTTGGATATTTTAGAATAAAATCTGACCCAGGAGTCTGGGTCCTCTTTAAGAAGCTGAAGCTGTTTTGACTGTGTTCATAATATGCACTTATTGTTACTAGTAATGATAATAAAGATGGTCAAAATTATTAGTTGGGAATTAACTGCATGCAACTGTAGTTATTTTCATAATAATAAACATAATAACGGCAGTCACTTGGAGGAAACCTTTTTTTTCAAATGCTTACAACAGAGCCTAACATATAGAACACTCAGTAAAGATTAGGCGATATTATGGTTGTTGTTGTTGTTATTGTTGAAGACATCTATCTACTACAATTACATGTAAATACCTCAAAATCAGGATAATGTATACCCATAAAAGCAGAACTCCATGTAGCAGGTGCCTCTGGTATCCTTGTCACATGTTCTCTGCCCATCTCTAATATCAGCTATGGCTACAATGGACAGTTAAATTCAAGCCCTCCCACCTCACACTACCAATATCTCAACTCAAATGGGATATTGCATTCAGCATTCTTCACCACACCTTGGAGTTTACTCATTTGGGCATAAGAAGCAAATCTGGAAATACAGGGAAGGGAAAGCTTGTGAAGAAACTCTCAGTTGGTGGGGGGGCAGGAGCCACTGTCTTTCAGACAATTCCAGGAAGTGTTTTGTGAACTAATCAGATGATCTCAGCTGAAGTGTCTTCCCCCTGGTGCTCCCAGCCGATTATTCCTCCCCTGTCCTCCTCGACTGAATCCCTCCCTCCTTCTTCCTACGACCACCTCTCAAATGAATCACATGCACCCAAATCCTTGTCTCAGGCTCTGCTTTTAAGAGAACCCAAATTAAAGCATTTCATTCCCTAAGTCTAGGTGATTTCTAGAAATATAAAGTAGAAGTAGTTTGTTCCCAACACAGGGCTACATCAGATTTTTGGAATAAAAATATTTTAAATGGAAGAGAGAGCCTTATTAGATAGGACCTTTTGCAAAACAAAGTTCATAATGTTTTACTGTGTGAAACCATAAAGAAGTTGTGGAACATAATTGTGTAAAGAATTAGAGGTGACAAAAAGAAGAGAAAAATGAATGTTTTCAGTAACTTCGATCAATATTCCCATGCTCTCTGGGGCCCCTGGGTGGCTCAGTGGGTTAAGCCTCTGCCTTTGGCCTAGGTCATGATCTCAGGGTCTTGGGATCGAGCCCCCCATCGGGCTCTCTGCTCAGCAGGGAGCCTGCTTCCCTCTCTCTCTCTCTGCCTGTCTCTCCGCCTCTCCGTGATCTCTCTGTGAAATAAATAAATAAAATCTTAAAAAAAAAAAAATACTCCCATGCTCTGCATGGATGAGCCAGGTGATCATTGGCCCTTTGTTCAGTTCTTTCTGATGGAAGGCCTTAAGAACATTTACTGTGTAACTACTTGGATGTCTGATTAATTCAAGCCTGAGCTCCTTGGCTGAATGAGGTCCTGGCAAAGTTCCAGAGGCTAATGGATAATTTGTAGCAACCACATCATGGGCATTTGGCTGCATGTCCTATGATGTGGGGGTAATAGCCAGCATTTGTTGGAATACTTAAGGCCCTTAATGATTGTTATGAGTGACACAACCAAGTTAGAATGTCATAAAACCTGAAAGAGATCAAGTGACCAAGAGAAAACACTCAAGCCTTTTCATGTAAAATTGCCTTGAGAGTATTGACCATATAAAATTTAATTCAACAGGTACGTTTAGACCACTTACTATGACACAGCAATTAACAGAGAACACTTTCACATCCACTGTCTCATTGTAGCCCAGTGGAACCTGTAATCTGGGTGTCATTTACTTTCTCCACTTCACAGACAATGCAAATGAGACTCAAGAAAGTGGTCACAGCAGGAGGGTGCTTCCAGAATGTTCATGAACTGAATGACCTACCAGAGATTAGACCTCAAACATGAATTCAGATCTTCTCATTTCCCCTTCATCGCTCTTTCCCCTACTTTCTGCTGCTTAGTTGGATAGGACCAAGTACCACCTCGAACAGGAAATGCAAATGATTAGTCCTTGCTCTCTTCTGTAAGGACTCTTATCATCAACGATCAAGAATGGTGTTGTACTGGATTAAGTAAATTGACCTTGTGACATATGAATTTACAAAAGAGAGAGAAGAGTGCCAGCTAGTGTGGTTAGGGAAGGCTCTCTGAAGGGGAGTGGGGGAGTGGGAGTAGGGGTGGTCTCAAAGGGATGATCAGGGTTTTCATGGGGCAGAAGTAGAAACTGAAAGCCTTGCCACCAGCTAGGAGGATGCTGAAATAACAGCTTTAGATTTTAAAAAATCTCATAGGTCTTGGTGACTCTTTGGCAACATTCTGAAATATCTGTTTGCCATATTTCCTAGGTCAGAATTTATTATTAAATAACAATTTGTTATCTTCTCCACATATGTTCTTTTCAGAGATTCATTTTCTCTTCTGCAACTTACCTGGGTAAAGCCCATACATCAGAATGGATAAATCAAGGGACACAGCTACTAACCACAAGTACATTACACACGTGTATCATTTTCCCCATCTGTGAGATGACGATGATTGAGGAATCGTGTGCATCAATGAGGATTCTCTTGCTAGTGATTACTATCCATTCATTCAACAAATATATTTAATGTCTACTACATGCCAGGCATGAGGTTAAAGTAATAAAATAGACAAAGCACCTGTATCAGTTAGGAACCAACATGGTTCAAATTAAAGGAAATTCCCACTCCAGTGGCTTTACTGAAGAGGGTATCATGATTTTCACTTGACAAGAAATCATGAGGGAGGCAGCCAGGGCTGGTAGGACATGCTGAGATGCATCAGGGACCCAGTTTCTATCTTTCTGCTCAGCCTCCTTAAAGGGCTAGGGTTTATGCTCATACTTGTAATTTCATGATCACAATACACCTATTCCAGAAGTCTGCCAGGGACTTCTGGGAAGTTTTATTTTCCTAACACAGGCATTGCTCCTTCCTTCTTCCCTTTCCCTTTCTGCTTGTTTGGAATGCAGATAGGATTGTAGACTTCTGCTCACATGTTACTGACCAGAGCTACAGTACACAGCTACTCCTAGCTGCAAATCAGAATGTGAGAGTAAGCATTTTTAGCTGGACATATTTCCACCCTAAATAAAACCTGCAATTTGTAAGGAAGTAAGGGCACTGTGTAGGTCTCTAGCAGTCTCTGCCATAGCCTCTGTATCGTGGAGCTCATATTCTTGGCTAGCAGATTATATCCCTAGGGCTCTACGGTTGCAGCAACTGGAACCAGGAGAACAGGAATTTGCTGGAAGGATGTAAACCAGTTCACAGAATCAAAGGGAAATTGAAGGGTCAGGTCACAGAAGGACAAGAACTGGGGCAGCCTCAGAGTGGTCTCATCTGGTGGCAGTGGTCCTACAGACGAACCCAACCACAGAAGAAGTGGTACCAAGACTCAGGAGAAGAGTCCAAGTGCTATCTTGGGTCCTAGCAATCCCACCAAGTCTGCACACAATGGGAAAGATGACTCCTCAAAAGGAAGTCAGGGAGTGCTTACCAAGAAGAAAGACCAGGGTGCTGAGCAACACAAGTCCAGGGCATTGGCCGAGGGGCTGATATTTGTGAAAAGATTTAAGTTTTCCAGTTGACAAGTTCTCAAGTGCTATTAAGCATTGACAAATTCTTAATATTGTACCTTGATCTTAAAAACACATCTTTGCTCCAATTTTTTAATACTTTGGAAAAATCCAATTTTCACTTTTCAGAACTGTAAAAAAAAAGTTTACACTAAAAAAATGGACAGCAGAAGATTAGATGGTTTTGCTATTAAGACTGTCTTCTGGTTACATTTTATATATAGCTTCTTCTGAATATAGGTTAGGGAGCTATTAAAACATTAAATAAGAGAAGAGCATTGTTTCTACTATTTGACTTGAAGATGTTCACAGCAGGGCAACATAAACATAAACATAGATTTTTACAGTGTTGTCTGAAAAAAAAATACCTTATACTGAATTAGAAGCCCATAGGCAGATCAGGCCATCAACAAGCATTACCCATATTATTACTGCTAAAATATTTATATATTATAATTTTGTAATAAGGTATTTCTGAAGAAAACAATGTTGGCCTAAAATGCTCATGTTATTAAAGCCCTTCCAGCATAGCATTGTTTGAAAAATCTCTGCAGAAGCAAAAACCAAAAACACCAAACAATTTTTTATAAGTTTGGATTTGCCCACCTAAATGCCTTTTTTTCTGACCCTTCAAAATTGTTACAGCAAATGATGACCAATAACATTAAACATAAGAGTGAAATTTGTTTAAAAAAAAAAACACAAGAAAATTAACATAGATTCAAGTGCCATTGTTATTCACATTCTTTTTATGCAGAATTATTTTACTTCAAATAAGTTTTGAGATTTTCATTTAGCTATTCAAAAAATATTTATTGAACCTGCTTGGTAGGACAGACACCAGTACTATTCAATAGTCATTCTCCTTTTACTCTTTACTAATATAATCCCATCTTTTTCAAGATATCATTGTGTAACTTCTCAGACACGCTTGCAGCTAGGAGTTACCATGTGGCCAGGTGTAGACAAAAAGATGTATCAGTTGGGGTGCACGGGGTGGGGGTGCTTAGTTGATTAAGCATCTGACTCTTGATTTCAGCTCAGGTCATGCATGATCTCAGGGTTGTGAAATGAGCCCCACATCAGGCTCCGTGCTGAGCATAGAGCTGGCTTAAAGTTCTCTCTCTCCCTCTCCCTCCACACCTCCCCACTTCCCCTCCCTTCTCTTTCTTCCTGTCTTAAAAAAGCAAAAAAAAAAAAGACGTATATGAAAGAGGTGTGTGTGTGTGTGTGTTTAAGGCAAGAAACTCATTTGGTAGTGTCTTTGACTTTTCTGTCTGAAATGCAGATGCAATTCCTGGAACTGTGGCAGCTATTCTGCAAGCATGAGGAGAACAGAAAAAGAAATAGACCAACGAGTTTGATGATTCTATAGAGATACTATACCAGCCTTGGACTGCCTATCTTCAACTTTTTTACTATGTGATTAAAAATAAACCCATTTTTGGTTCAGCTATTGCAATCAAGTTCTGTTCTTGCAGCCTGATGTATTACTGACTGACTTATGCACTAGGTTATCTAACACTATGTTAGACCTAAGAGGGATAGCAGTGAACACGATGCAGTCCTTAGCCTCAGGGAGCTTGTTATTTAATGAGAGAAACATTCTACAAATAATTATAAAATTAACTAATTACTACTGCTACGAAGGGTAAATACTGGGGTATCTAAACTAGTCTGGGTGAAGGTGATCATCAGAAAAGACCTTTCAGGGGTGCCTGGGTGGCTCAGGTGGTTCAGCCACTGCCTTCGGCTCAGGTCATAATTCCAGAGTCCTGGGATCGAGTCCCACACCGGTCTCTCCGCTCAGCAGGGAGCCTGCTTCTCCCTCTCCTTCTGCCTGCCATTCCCCCTGCTTGTGGGCTCTTGCTCTCTCTCTCTCTCTCTGTCAAATAAATAAGTAAAATCTTTAAAAAGAAAAGTCCTTTCAAAGTAAGTGACATGCAAACTGAGACTCAAATAAGAATTAACTGGGCAATGACAGTTGGGAAGAGCATTTCCAGGAGGGAAGAATCGTCTCCGTGAGTAAAATAGAGAGACTGAGGGAACTAATACTTCATGAAGCTGGGGTAGTAGTCAAATCAGAATACACAGGGCCATGATAAGAAATTTAGACCTTAGAGCAATAGAAAGTCACTGGTCAATGTGAAGTGATCCAATTTCAGGCGTAAAGAGAGAACTGCCATTATAGGATGAAGAATGGGAGAGGAGCAAGGCTGGATGCAGGGGGTAAGAAGCTTTTTGAAGTAGTCTAATTCAGGGGTCAGCAAACCACTTTCAAGGGTTTGCTTTCATAAATAAAATTATAATGGAACTTGGCTAACCCATTTGTTCATGTATTGTCTACAGTTGCTCCCATGCTGCAATGGCAAGCTTCAGCAGTTGCCGTAGAGACTACACGGCCCACAGAGGCAAACGTATTTCCTATCTGGCCCTTAACAAAGCAAGTTTGCCAAACCCTACTGTAGACGAGAGAAGAACGGTGGCTTAGACTAGCTCCCCAGAGATGTAGAAAAGTAGTGTGATTTAAGATGTATTTGAGATTTGCTGACGGGCTACATTCAGGAGCAGAAGGAGAGGCAGATGAACAATGACTTTTAAACATAAGCACCTAAAAAGATGGACATGTTGGTTTTAGAGAGTAAAGTTCATACGTTCTGTCTAGGCACTCTTGAGCTTAAATATCCTAGAGACACTGAGAGTATTAATATCATTGCCCTTCTCTTGTTAGAATATGGAAGTATGTTCCATGTTGTAATCAGTTCCACTTGATAAGAATCATTACACTCTGTGGGTGGGGAAATGGGGTAATTGGGTGATGGGCATTAAGGAGGGCATGTGATGTGATGAGCACTGGGTATTACATGCAACTGATGAATTACTGAAATGCACATCAGAAAATAATGATGTACTATATGTTTGCTAATTGAATTTAAATTTAAAAAATCACCTACTCTGGCATATTGATTCTTTTGTACAGAAAGTTCTCCCAAATATAATTCAATTCAGTCTATTTTAATAAAAAATTATACAAGTTAAAGAAATAGAGGCAAATAGAAGAAAATAAAAGTTTTCTGATGGTTTGAGAAGACATCCTATTCTTTAGTTGAGCAGCTAAGCCTATCCCACGATTATTATTTACATGTTTTCAAAACTTCTTTTTCACACAACCACATTCATGCCATTAAATACTGCATATTGATTTCATGAAAGTAACAAAATAATGAGCCTGTTGTGGGTAAGGTATAATTTGATGAGCTCCGGAACAGAACTTCTGGGGTTAGATCTGATTAAGCCCATCTTCTCTAGCCTTCTAAACTTTATCAAAATGTGGGACACGAGGCTTGACAGCTGGGGAAGAAAAGTTTTTAATTGTGGAAGTCCAAGAAAATATCAGAAGTTTGGTTGTCATGTATCTCTATGCCAGATCATCAGGCATGGGAAGCTCACCCAAAATGCACTCATCCCTTTGGAAAAGGTCAAGCCTCAAGCACAGAAGGGAAAATAATCAAGTGTCATGAGAAGTGGTATGGCCCAACATTTGAAATAAAACACCTTGGTGCTGTCTTTGAATTTTCAGAAGTGTTTGGCAAAATGGATATGCAATGTGTTTGATGAGACCTCCTACGGAGACCATTAGAGGGTAAAAAGCAAATCTTCCCAAATGTCATATTCAGGATAATATTTGACCCTGCACTCTTTTCCTTAGAGCTCTTCACAGCTATTAAGCTAGCTTGGAGAGCTGCGGGAATCTCTTCATGCTACCTCACAATGTTTCATTGTTGTGTATTCGTTCCCTACCAAAATAAATGCTTTGGGGAGTTTATTTTTGTTTTGGTTTTTTTTTTGGCAAAAAAATGCTAGAAATTTTCCTCTTACCTTAAGGATAAGACTATTTCTTTTGAAATGAACACATGGAGATGTGGGGAAGAAAGTATCTGAGATGGAGAATGTAGAATTTATGGGTTTAATGAAATGTAAAAATTGGAGAAGACAAACATCCCTTCTGAATATGGCATTAACTCATTAGCAACTGGGTTAATCAAAAAGTATTAAGGTTGGACAGGTCCCTATAAATTTGATAGACAATTTCTTTTTTTAATTACTTTTTTCAAGCAGAGGAGTTTTTTGTTTGGTTGGTTTTGGTGCTATTTTCCCTGGGAACAAGGTATTCTCAGCCAAAGAGTACTGAGCTAGTGCTCAGAAAGTTGAGTTTCCTCCTTCCCTCCTGAATCCACCTGCTCATGCCCATAAGCCCAGCTCCAGGTGGGACAGCGTTTGGAGCAGCAGCTGGAGGAGAATAGACATTGCAACAGCGACACTGAGCCGGTTTTCATTCTTTCCTAATTCCATCTATATCCACTTTCTATAGGAGGCTTGTAAAATGTTCTTTTTTTAATTGAACTATAATTGACAAGCAGTAAAATTTGTCTTTGGAAGTGTCGGCCTTTTGGCTAAGATCATGTGTGGAAGTGTACAGTTCTAAAAAAAAAAAAGATAAAATGTACAGTTCTATGTATTTTGAGAGGTTTCTCCTGTCATGTAAACCATACCACCACCCCCAGAGTCAAGGTAGAGAATATTTTCATCATCTTAAAAATATCCTTGCATCCTTTTGTAGTCAATCCCCTACCCCAACCCCAGCCCATAGCACCTGGCAACCACAGATCTGCTTTCTATTTCTGCCTTTCCCAGAATGCTATATAAATGGAATCAAACAGTATACAGCCTTTTGAATCGGACTTCTTTTACTTTGCAAATGCTTTTGAATTCCGCAATGCTGTGTATGAGTTCATTTCTTTTTATTGTTGAATAATATTCTATTATGATTACAGGGATGTCCCACAATTTATCCATTCAGTATTTGTTTGGTTGTCTTGAGTTTGAGATAATTATGAATAAAGGTACCATAAACATTCATACGTGGGTAATTTTGTGGACTTCTAAGAAACCGTCAGACTCTCCAGAGTGACTGTATCACTTTACATTCCTACCAGGAAATGTCTGAAAAGTCCAGTTACTCAGTTACTCAAGAGTCTCACCTGCATTTCGTATTGTCAGTTTGCTGTTATTTGAGCCATTATAACTGGGGTGTAGTAGCATCATATTGGGCTCTTAATTTACATTTCTCTATAGACTAATGCTACTCAGCATCTTTTCATAATACTTATTGGCCATGTATATATCTTCTTGGATGAAGAAAATGTTCACATCTTTTGCCCACATAATAGTTTGTTGGCTTTCTTATTACTGAATGTTGAGAATTCCATAGTTTCTAGTTACCAATCCTTTATCAGATGGATGTTCTACAAATATTTAATCCCTGTCTGTGGACTGTCCTCACATTCTCCTTGCAACCACACTTAATGAGAAGTTTTGATGAAATCTAATTTATCAACTTTTTTTTCTTATATGGATCATACTTTTCATGTCCTTTCTGAGAAATCTTTGCCTAACCCACGGTCACAAAGATTCTTTGCCTGTGTTTTATTCTAGAGACTTTAGAGTTTTAAATTTGAATTTAGGTCTTTGATCCATTTTTAGTTCACTTTTGAATACAAGGTGACACACTATCTGTATGGATGTCACTTTTTACAAATGGACTTCCAGGTACTCTAGTACAATTCATTGAAAAGACTAGCCTTTCGGTATTGTGTTGTCTTGATACTTCTGCTGAAACTCAGTTAACATTTGTTAAGTCTATTTCTCGTTCTCTTCTCTGTTGATCAATTGATCTTGCGTCTGTCTTTTTGCCAATACCAGGCTGTCTTGATTACTATAACTTTACAGTGAGTCTTGACCAGCTGGGGTTAGTCCTCTTTGTTCTTTTTCAGAATTACTTTCACATTTGCTTTTCCATATAATGTTTAGAATCAGCTTATCAATTTCTACAAAAAGCCTCTTGGAATTTTGGTTGAAGATACATTTAAGTTATGTATCACTTTGAGGGAAATTGATGTCTTGACAATATTGAGTCTTCTGATCTATCAAGACACAGTGTACTCCATTTATTTCGGTCTTTTATTATTTCTGTCATCAGTGCTTTTTAATCTTTGGCATAGAAATTTTGCACATATTTTATTAGGTTTATCTCCAAGTAGTCTATGTTTTGAATGCTATTTTAAATGGTACTTTAAAAAAATTGGTGTCTTGGGACGCCTGGGTGGCTAGTTGGTTAAGCCGCTGCCTTCGGCTCAGGTCATGATCCCAGCGTCCTGGGATCGAGTCCCACATCAGGCTCCTTGTTCTGTGGAGAGCCTGCTTCTCCCTCTGCCTCTGCCTGCCACTCTGTCTGCCTGTGCTTGCTCTCTCTCTCTCTGACAAATAAATAAATAAAATAAATTTTAAAAAAATTGGTGTCTAATTGTGACTTTATAATATATGGAAATATGATTATTTTGTGCATTGCTCTTGTATCCTAAACTCACTTATAAGATTTAGAAGCTTTTTGGTAGCTTCTACATGATATTCTATGTAGACCATCATGTCATCTGAGAATACAAACAGTTTTAATTTTTTCTTTCCAAAATGTATGCCTTTTATTTGCTTTTCTGGCCTTTTTAGACTTGCTAAGACCTCTGGTGCAATGGAAAGCCTTCTTTGTTCCCGATCTTCATAAGAACATCTAAAAGTCAGCTACTATTAAGTTGTCTTTGTAGATTTCTTTTGATAGACACAGTCTATCAGACTGGGAGCATTCCCTTCAATTCCTAGTTTGCTAAGAGTTTTTTGAGGAATGGACCTTGAATTTTGTCAGTCTTTTTTGCATCTATTGAAATGATCATACAGTTTTTCTTTTTTAGACTATCCACATAGTGAATTACATTGATTTTCAAATGTTGAGCCAACCTACTATGCCTGAAATAAACCTCATTTGGTTATGCTTTATCAGCTTTTTTTTTTTTTTTTAGATTTTATTTATTTATTTGACAGAGAGAGATCACAAGTAGGCAGAGAGGCAGGCAGAGAGAGAGAGAGAGGAGGAAAACAGGCTCCCTGCCAAACAGAGAGCCCGATGCAGGACTCGATCTCAGGACCCTGAGATCATGACCCAAGCCGAAGGCAGAGGCTTAACCCACTGAGCCACCCAGGCACCCTTTATTAGCTTTTTTATGTATTGCTAGATTCAATTTGTTAATACTTTGTTAAGGCCTCTTGCATCTGAGTTCATGAGGAATAGTGGATAGCTCTCAAGATAAAACTGGTCTCACAAATGAGTTGGGGAGTATTCCCTTCCCTTTGATTTTCTGGAAGACTTTTGAGTGAAACTAGCATTGATTTTTTAATTGAAATGTTAAGTATCATTCACCAGTGATACCATTTGGACCTAGAGGGGGACTTTGGGATGAAGAAAGTTTAACTACGGATCTAATTTATTTAGTGGAAATAGGACTGTGCCATTTATTTTTTTTTTCTACTGAGGTTTCTTTAGTTTGTATTTTTCTCTTTTATAATTTTTTAGCTATTAGTTTGAGGTTTTTTAAGGGTTTTTTTCATTGTTTTTTGTTAATAGACTAAGGAAATTTGATTCTTCTATCTCACTGGAATAATTTCTTTGAGAAAAGCAAGCTTAAAAAAAAATACAAAAAAACCACTAGCCAGGGTTAGTCTATGTGTCAAATAAGACAAAGTGAGACTAAAAGCAGCTGCATAACCTGTCAATGTGAGCACCTTCTTTTCTGTTTAAAATACTCCTGGCTAAAACTTACAACTGTGGTGTGAAACAGATATGATTAGAACAACTTCTGCTTCCTAGATAGGATGAGCAAATCAGTAAATTAATGACAATTGATTAAGACGGTCTACTTTGTACAAGGCTCTCTGCAGCATACAAAGCAAAAGAACCACTTCTACAGATTTGTCATCTTTCCAGGTAACCAGCTGGAGAATATCCATAAAGCCAGGTACGATCAAGCACAGACTGATATAGAGTGAACTTTCTATTGAAATGCTAAAGGAACAGAACAAAGCATATTGGAAATTTTATTTTAAAAGGTGAGATTTGAGCTGGATTTTCAGGAAACAGACATGCATTAGAAATAGGGATGATATTTCTGGAAGAGAGGCTGTTTATTTTGAGGTCTTTAGCAAAAGATGAAGTTGGAAAGGTCCAGGAGGTGAGATTGCTACAAGACTCCTGGGCAATAGCCTAAGAAGGGAACTAGCATAGTGTGGCTTAGTTTCCAGACTAAGTCTGTGAGGCCCTCTTTCCTCCCAGTTCCCTGATGAGAAGATTAACATTAGAGCATTTAGGTTACTGGCCCATAGTCAAGCCTTGTCAATAGCTATAGGGCATTTGAACTCAGGGCAAAGATCAGAGCCCCGACTCCTCCCACTACTTCACTACCTCACCAGTTAAGAAGTTCAGCAACTCCCAACCAGAGATTCTCCACTGCAGTATTGTAACCCACGTGAAGTGGATTGCTAGTTGTTAGTAAATATGCACTTATCCATTCAATAAATATGTACTAAATGCCTTGCCCCATACCACACACTGTTAAAGTGCCACAGATACAGCAGTAAACAAAATAAACACTCTATCATCATGAAACTCATTTTCTAAAGATGAAAACAAACATTGAACAAGTCAATGTAAGTGTGATGACAGGTATTTAGAAGAATTTGAAAGTGGACCTAACCCAGTCTGGAGGTCTCTGTGAAGAAGTGGCAATTTAGCTGAAATTTGCAGTCGTTAGCTAAATTGTGTGTATGTGTTTGTTGGGGCTGTTCCAGCAGAAGAAGGAACAATAAAATTTCAGACCTTATTTCATAGGAAATGGGAAGTGACTGTAGGGTTTTTTAGTGAGGAAGTAGCACATAAAATTCTTTAGTTACATATTTCTAGAAGTTCATTCTGACTGCATTGTGGAGAACTGATTATAGTGGGACACAATTCCAGACATCATTGAGGAGGGGACTGCAGTACCAAGGAGACAGAAAGGGTGACAGAGGTCAGTCTTGAGAACTGGCTTGGATTGGATGTGGGAGCTGAGAGAGAAAGGAACCAAGGACAAGTCCTGGATGTCTGATAGGTATGTAATCAGGTAGGATGTAATCAGGATGTAACCAGATAGCTGGTGGTGCACCATTTGCCCAACTTAGGAAAAGGAAGAAAGAGCAGGGGTAGCATTGGGGAAGTGGTAGACATATGAAAAACTCAGCTTCAGAAAGTTGAATAGGATGTGTTCAGTGCAGTGGTTAAGAGTATGGCATATGAAGACAGACTGCCAAGATTCAAATCCCAACCCTACCAAGTAGTAGCGTATGACCACAAAAAGTTATTTATCCCTTCTCTGTATCTCAGTTTCTGCATCTATAAAATGGGATAATAATAGTGTCTACCTCATAAGATTATTAAAATGAAAATAAGTTATACACATAAAAGTATATCTTAGTACTATAGCTAAGTTTGGTAATCATCAAAAGATTTGACCTATTATTATGTGACTGAGATATATTCCATATAGAACTAAAGGTATTGTTTCAAATCTCAACAAAATGAGAGGGTCATTATAAGATTGAACGTCCTACTCCCATGTGTCTGAGTGAGAGACATGTAACACTGAGTCAGAAGCACTTAATGGGCAGTGCAAGAACCTCTGGAGCTCTCTAGACCTGTGGCAGAGAGACTAGCAACCTTTGAGAAGAGCCCTATTCCATCCTGAGTCCTTGAATAATTACAAGCAGAGCCTTCTTATCGACCTTCAGCAGAAATATAGCATAAGTAAGAAATAAATTTTAAGCCACTTAAAAGTTGAGGATTGTGGGAGCCTGTGTGGCTCAGTTGGTTAAGTGTCTGCCTTCAGCTCAGATCATAATCTCAGGGTCCTGGGATCGAGCCCCACATCCGGCCCTCTGCTCAGTGACAAGTCTGCTTCTCCCTCTGCCTCTGTGATCACTTTCATACTCTCTCAAATGAATAAATAAAATCTTAACAACAACAAAAAAAAAAGTTGAGGTTGTTTGTTACTACAGCATAACCTAGTCTGTACTGACTGAAACATCAGTGAGCAGTTTAATTATAGAAATGACATAGAAAGCTTGAGGCACTGTGGATCTAAAGTAAAAGCCTATATGTGTTTAAACAGACTTGTATTTTGTAAATTATTTCCTTTGGAGATGGGTTTCCTTTTAAACATGGGTCTAGGGGCGCCTGGGTGTCTCAGTGGGTTAAAGCCTCTGCCTTCGGCTCAGGTCATGATCTCAGGGTCCTGGGATAGAGCCCCGCATCTGGCTCTCTGCTCGGCAGGGAGCCTGCTTCCCCCTCTCTCTCTGCCTGCCTCTCTGCCTGCTTGTGATCTCTGTCTGTCAAATAAATAAAATCTTTTAAAAATTTTTTAATATTACATTTCCTCCTTTAAAAAAATACATGGGTCTAGACTGTACCTTTTAATCTAAAGAAGTAACTCCTTGTCTTATAGAGATCTGTGGATGTCTGATTGAGTAGTTGCTACTGGGACATTAGAAACTGAAACCACAGGAAGAACATACAGTCACAATTTTCAATTCATGTTGGAAAAAGCATAAAGAGAAACAACTGGATTTGGTCAAATTCAACTCACTCGATGTTATTTAAAACTGCTCAACTCAAACTTTGAAAAATTAAGAAGAAAGGAGCTGTCCTTTCTTTTGCAATTTGGAGGAGAGAAATACAAGGAAGTAACATTCCTATTTTTGTTTATCCATTGTATTAATCTGGACAGTTGGGATCTGGATGGTTTCTTTGAAGACAAGTTCCCAGATGTGAACATAAATGATATTTCTCCTAATGTCAGGGGACTTTCCCACTCAGAGTCACCCTGCAAAGAGGCAGATCCCAGGACTGAGAGTGACAACTGGGAAGGCAGACACTAAACCAGAGATGAAGACGGAACTCCTTTAGGCTTTACTCTTGTAGGCTTAGAACTAAAAAAATATCCAGGCTGCTTAGGTGGCAATAAGGGGAGCTGGTATCCTCAGGTGGAGAGGAGATTGGCAGCTAGTTGGAGAGGAAACCCTGAGGGAATCAGGAAGTAAGACACCCCCATATGGTGATAGTCTACAATGCACAGCTCCAAGAGCCTCCACATTTAATAACCAGTTGTAAGTTTCTTTGCTGTAATTTCCTCTATTCTCCCGAGCTTTCAGTAGTTTCGGTTAACATCAAAGCCTGGTCTCCATAGGGTTAGGAAGAATTAAGGAAAGAGTAAGTGTCTGTGCTTAGTCCAGTAATAAAGGAGTAACTCACCTTGAAGTCAACATGACAGGGACAGCATCACTTCTTGGCCAGTACAGGGTCAACAGGCTGGAACTTATGAATACCCAAGCACATACATAGAGCTGGGAGCCCACGTGAAACACCCCTGGAGACTCCCTGAAAGAAATTAGAAGGAACCTGAGAAGGGCATGGGCTCTCACACAGGTGGAGGCTATCAATCAGGAGATACTAGGTTAAATTGTGATCTCATTTGCACTGGGAAGGCCACAGGAATATGGGTCACAAACAATAATCCAGAGTGTATGCTTTCTTGGGACTATGATGTTTGTGGGAGTTCGTCTGCAAAGTAGAAATCATTGGGACATATGTTGAGTGAAAAAAGGTTAAGACATTCTCTTATAGGCAATGGGCAGGCTCTGTGCGTTTTCAGATAGTGACAGGAGAAATGAAAATAAGAAGATTTTGAATTTTTATAATATTCTAGTATCATTACAATGAGCAAAGGTTTGTTTCTCAATGACTATCCTATTAAGAAAGTTGTAAATATTGTAAAGGAAATGTGTTTTCAGTGGAAATGAGACCATGTAAATCAAGCTTGAAGCTTGTGGATTTAGTTAAGTGGAATGTAGGTGAAACAAAATCTCAATAAATCAAGAAACCCAACCTTAATGTAAGCAGTTCATTAATTAAAACTCACAGCTAAGTATAAGATTTACACAATTCTGAAGTGACAATACTGAAATAGCATCTGCTTCTAAGCATCTGCTTACCAAGAAACTGCTCTCCTTACTGAACAATAGGATAAATTATGATCCTCCCATAATCCTTTTAGGATTGGGAGTATTTCCCAGGATGTTTTCAAATGACCTAGGCACGCTCATTTCACTCCAGTAACAAAATCCCCAGCTGTAATTTGCTCAGTTTACAACTTTGAAGTAGCAACCATTCAAGTCTCACATTGTAGATGTTTGGGAAGGAAGATTAAAGCTGAATCGGGCTAAGGAAGCTGAGGGGAAGGAGTGGGTTTCTCCAGAGCGAGGGTGCCAGGAATGAAATAACTTGAGGGCAAAGGAGTCATCGATACTAAAACTAGAAAGGAAATGAAGAAAATGCCTGATGAAGAAGACAGTGTTCTTATGGTGGCGTTGCATTCTATATACATTTAATTTCCTAAAGGTCCACCACATGTGATCAAGGAAACCACACAGATACAGAAAAAGAAAGAGAAGCCATAACTTAAAATGGAGGACTCATTTTGTGAGTGATTCCCACTCAATGAACCACGTTCCGTAGTAAGATTGAGAGGGGTGACGTGAATCTGGTTTTCCCTTAGCTTTCAAGTGTCTTTCATTATATGTGCATCTTACTGTACTGAACATGAATCGAGGGTTTAAAGATATGCAATTTTTTTAAAAGATTTTATTTATTTATTTGACAGAGATCCCAAGTAGGCAGATCAGCAGGTGGCGGGGGCAGGGGGGAGCAGGCTCCCTGCTGAGCAGAGAGCCTTATGAGGGGCTCAATCCCAGGACCCTGAGATCATAACCTGAGCCGAAGGCGGAGGCTTAACCCACTGAGCCACCCAGGTGCCCCTTTTTGCACAACATGGTTCTTAAACTATTTCCTCAGGTGCCCAGTGGAATGGGGGTCAGAGATAGGATGGTAGGAAATGGGGAAATCCTGTCGGTGGATTCATTAAAAGATGTAGGTTAGTCTCTGCCTTGGCTATGGCTCAGACAGATAAGCAGAACCACTAGGAATGCCATGGATTAAGGAGTGTAAGGATTGGACCTTCCACAACTATGGACATTGTTAGAAAATTTATGGAAAGTTGTTACCTTGGCAGGTAGTCGTGGGCCTGAAGTTGCTGTGGGTCTGCAAGACTAGTATGCAGAAGGGACAGACATGGACAAATTGGAACCCACAAGGGCAAACTAGAGCCCAAAGAGTGAAAAGACACCCACACCTGTCTTTCACCACCTCCGACTTGATAAGGCTGGTGACCTGTAGAGGAGCAGGGGCCTTTCACCACAGAGCTGCCCATGCACTTGGTCCATGATGTGTAGGAGCTGGAGCAGGAGATCTGCAGAGGCTGAAGGAGCCACAGGGCCATCCGCAGCCCCACAACCCACAAAGTAAGGCTGTATATAAGTGACAACATGAACAAGCTGCTACAGAAACCAGTGCCTCAGATCACCCTTACATGCCCATGGCTGCCACCTCCCTTCTGTCTTCCAAATCAGGCGCAAACTCTTCTGGTGGCCAGCCCTAATCCAGAACATCCTCTTGTTTGAAAAGTTATTACCAAATACAAGTTTTTCCCCATATGTGTTGTTATTTTAAAAAAAAATACTTGAAAAGCCCCTATTTGTTGCTGCTGAACTGTGAACCCAACATTTGATCTTCCCCCCCAAAAATGTTCCTATTTAAGCCTCGGTAGTACTAAAATTATATATCTCCAATTTTTTCTGTCTACTAAAATATTTGTATTGATAAAATTTTCAATATTCATAATTCTGAGACTTGGCACTTTTTCTGAAAAACAATTCCATTATGGGGGAAAAGGTTATGGCACTTTATTCCCTTTAAGTCACAGTTTATAGAACAAATCTATGTTCCATCCTAGTAATTTCTCAGAGGGCCCAAGAGCTTGGTGATAGCTGAAATCTAAGTAAAAACATTAGCTTGAATGACCATTAACTAATAACTACTGTTATCTGCTATTTAGTGACACGGTGAGCTCACCGAGGTCAAGGGCCATGTTTCATTCTTATTTGCATTCAAAGCACCTGGCACATACTAAGTACTAAATAAATATTTATCAAAAGACTAGATGGATTTTTTTCTGTGACTTTGAATGTTTGGCTTTAAAAGCCTGACTTCGGAGGAGAAACTCAGATCCAAAACTGTAAAGTCTGGGTGAGGACAGAAAACACAAATCAGGAGAGTGGACGAAGAAAGAGAGCTATTCGCCTTTATTTATTTCCATCAAAAACTCTTTACTAATTATAGGCTGCTTACATTTTCTGATACAGAAAATGGAAATATAAAGGCAGGGGTTCATCCTCAGGCATTTCATCACAGTCTCATCGGGCCTCAAGACTCAGGGGCGTATACAGAGAAAAAAGTGAGCAACTACATGCTCTAATTAGAATCCTAAACTACCCAAAAGAGATGGCTGACATTCCAAGCTCAAGAGGTCTATAAATGGTAAGGTTCTGATGTTTCACTATCTAAATTCAAATGCTCATTCTGAGGAGTGGGGAGGAATGGGTGGGAAGTTTACTAGGCTCCACTCCTCTCGTAGTCCAGCTCACTTACAGTCCAGGTCCACCTACAGTTTAAGGAAATCAATGCTTGTTAACATACCTGAGCCTGTAGAACTGGAAAAGTCACTTAGATATGGTTTTCCCAATTGGACTCAGAAGTCATCCATTTACTCCAATAAGATATTTTTCAGATACTATAGTATTTTATAAGTACATCTATAAGAAGAAGTATTAGTTCAAATCTATATTGTTATTCACGTATTCGTCTAATCCTTACAGAGTACCTGTGAGGGCATAATTGTTCCTGATTGGTTACCAGGCCAGAACCAAGGACCAGTAATTGCTAATATCAAGGTGAATGTTGGGAGCTTGAGTCAGAGGACAAATAACTTCAGAACAATATGATGATATCTAAGCAGATAATTAGGAGGCACCATATATATCAGGAGCAGGAGAGTGTTGTTGAGATGTGGTGGAGGAATCATTAATTTCGCTTGAGGGGAGTTTGGGAGACTTTCAGAAAGGAGATATTTAAATCTTGGAGACTGACTGGGAGTCCACCAAATTCGTAAAAACTAAAGGCTTCCAAAAGTAGGAAAATTGAACCACACATATTTTAGGCAACACATTCAGTGACTTCCTAATCGTCTTCTTTAGTAAGTGACTGACCCTAAAATTAGCCATTGTAGCAAATTCTCCGGCATTGCTCTGAGGCTTCTTTGGACTCTTGTGGGTCTCCAAAAGACTTTGGAGCAAGTGAGACATTCAAATGCATATACTGAATCACTGTGTTAACTGACTAAAGATATAAAACTAAAACGACTGCTAAAAGCACAAGAGCAGGTCAAGTCTGACCCACCTGAAAACACAGTTCCTATTTCACAAGTAGTGGAAGTTCGGCTTCCCCAACATTGTGTTTTGGATCCATCAAATCAACAAATATTTACATGATGGTTGCTCTATGCCAATCACTTTGCTAGTCTTGGTGAGTATGGAGCTTCTTAAAAGAGAAGAAACTTTATAGGACCAATAAAAAGGATGATTCATTTCCCAATTATGTTTCCCACCTAAAAGAACTCATTCATTTATTCTCCTATATATCTTGTCCCTGCCTTTGTGTTCTCTAAGGCTTTCTTATTAAGAAAAACCCACTGGACTTGAGTCAAATAGTGAATGGTCTTCGTCTGACATAATTATCTTTTACAATTTTTACCTAACCTCCAGTTTTAAAATTTCAGAAGCTCAGTAAGTACAATTCGGGGGAGCATTAACTCCTCAGGCATTCATTACTGTTATCTGCCATTTTGTCTTCATGAAAATTTCCATTAACCTTTAATATCCAAAATACATAAAGAACTTATACAACTCAACATCAACAAAATATAAATAATCCTACTAAAAATGGGCAGAGGACGAGAATAGATATTTTCCCAAAGATGACATACAGATAACCAACAGATACATGAAAACATACTCAACATCACTAATCATCAGGGAAATGCAAATCAAAACCACAATGAGAGATTACCTCACACTTATCAGAATGGCTAGAATCAAAAAGACAAGAAATAGTAAGTGTTGGTGAAAATGTGGAGAAAAGGGAACCCTTGTGCACTGTTGGTGGGAATGTAAATTGATACAGCCCCTGTGGAAAACAGTATGAATGTTCATCAAAATTTTAAAAATAGAAATACTATATGATGTAATAATTGCACTACTGGGTATTTACCCAAAGAAAACAAAAACCCTAATTCATAAAGATATATGCACTCCTATGTTTATTACAGTATTATTTGCAATAGCCAAGATATGGATGCAACCCAAGTATCTATCAATAGATGAATGGATAAAGTGTGGTGTATATGTATATAGATATACACACAATGGAATAGATGAATAAAGATGTGGTATATATGGAATAGAATATGAGCCATAAAAAATGTTGAGACCTTGCCATTTGCAACAATCTGGATCGACCCAGAGGGGAGGGTATAATGCTAAGAGAAATAAGTCGGACAGGTAAAGACAAATACCATATGATTTCACTCATATATGGAATCTAAAAAACAAAAAGGTAGAATCAGACACATAAATATAGAAAACTGATGGTTGCAAGAGGGGAGGGGAAGAGGGATGGGCAAAATGGCTGAAGGGGAGCAGGATATATAGCTTCCCATTATGGAATAAATCCAGGGATAAGAGGTACAGCATAGGAATAGAATCAATGGGAATACATCAACGTTGTATGGTGACAGACGGTAGTTGCACTTGTGGTGAGCTTGGCATAATATATAGACTTGTCAAATCACTGTTATACACCTGAAACTAATGTAACATTGTGTGTCAATTATAATAATTTTAAAAATGTAAAAAAATTCCTGTCTCCATCAGCATATCAATTATAAATTGCAATCGTCTATTGACTAGAAGAAATCTTGCTTATAACTTATTACAACTAAGTTATTTTTGCCCTCTCTTTTATCCTATTGGTCCTTGAGAGCTAGTTTCTAATGGTATCACAATGGGTTAATAGCTTCTTATCAAAGGTTAGTCAAAGTAATTTTTGTAAAACTTTCCAGAAAGTTTGGTTTCCAAATACATAAAGCAAACTCTACAGTATAGTCAACACATGGTTACTCAGATGTAGGCACAGATAAATTAGGCAGAGCTTAAAAGATCTGTTCAAAGTTCCAAGCGAGACCCATACATGTGGAAATTACAGAAGCTATTATTTGCATAACGTATCGGAAGTTGAATAGCCCAATAGAGACTCTATCAACTTCAATAACTTTTCTATTAACAAAGGAGATGTATTTCAATGATTTGACCTTGTGGTCAGAGATCTCATTACCAGAGGTGAAAGTACTAGAAGTCTTAGGAATGTATTCCAGAACATTCTTTCCCTGTGGCAGAGTACTTCCTCTTACCCTGCACTTTAGGCAGAGTGAGAGAAAAAAGCCTGGGCCCTCTTGGCCTTTTTAAAGGGTACTTTTGAATATTTTAGGGAAAATTACCTAAATTGTGACAATAATAAATATTAAGACCTAATATAATTTCCACTTTACAGGTGATACAATTAAGGTTCTAAAGGGCTTAAATAATTTGCAGAAGACCTATAGCTAGAATGTATCAGAGCCCAAACTCAAACACTAGTCTGACTCCTGAGTTCCCAATACTTTTCCAAACTCTAGGCGTGGACATTTTACAGTGCAGACATTACCTGTCTCCTGGTAATGCCTCCAATCTCTAGGTGCCTGAAGTCTCAGAGATGCCAGGGTTCTCTCCGTGTTATCTGCAAGAGATCTGGATCTGTCATGGTGTGGCGTTATCTTCCTGGCGAGCAATGCCAAGCACAGAGTTCTAAGAAGTTCCAATAAATAAAATCCTCCTTTCCCAAACTCTGATTTAGAACCAATTTAGCAGACAGACTTGGGAATCAGTCAAGATTGAAATGTCAGTTTTACTACCACTGCATTAGAGGACAAGGCTGAGATGTGTAATCAAATAGGCTCACTTTGCAGCTCTCTGTCCTAACTGGGACTCGCGCTCGAGGGAAGGTGTGAGACTGAGGGCAGAAGTACTGATTGAGGGTTGCAACCCTGCACTGCTCCAGGGCAAACAGGAGGAAGAAACCAAATCTTTAATGCTCACAGCCTTTTAATAGATAAGTTCTACCCACTCGGGGACCAGACACCTAAGGCTGTTGTCCAACAATCAGGCAGTTCACCCATTCCACACAAGGAGAGACAAGCAAGAGCCCCAGGGGAGTTGCTCTAATGGAACAGTCTCCAGTAGAAATCTGAGAAGTGAAGGAAATGAGTTCCCAACTCAGGGGAACATCTTTACACCCCCGCCAGTGGTTCAGTGGTTTTTGTAAAAAAGATATTTTCACAGGATTTTCTTAAACCAAATATTAATATACTCGGGGTACCTGGGTGGCTCAGTTGGTTAAGCATCAGACTTTAGCTCAGGTCATGGTCTCAGGGTCCTGGAATCAAGCCCCACATCGGGCTCTCTGTTCAGTGGGTAGTCTGCTTCTTCCTCTCTCTTTGTGTGTGCTCTCTCTCTCTCATTCTCTCTCAAATAAATAAATAAATAAACTTTTAAAGTTTTTAAAAAAATAAACTAAATATTTTTTTCAAACAACCCAAATATTAATATACTTGCAAAGGAAAAAAATCAAAGGAAAGACTTCTTATTGTTCCAAATGGTAAGCAGTATCACATTCCAGCAGACATAGTAATGTGTTTCAGAAAGAAAGAGAAAATATCTCCACCTACAAAGACTTTTATCATTTATTGGTAGTGGCAAGGGACAGAGTGTGAGGTTACAAGAAAACATGCATAATCCACGTAGTGTTGCAAAACTCATGTGCCCCTGAGATCCACTCTCTGCCCGGCTCCATGCCCCCTGGGAGCCTGCTCTGCCTGGTGACATCAACAGGCCCCTCCTGGGCCTGGGGCCGCTGGTTGGGTTCACCAATGGAGAACACTACCTGATGTTGGAGGGCAAGCACCCAGCAAGGTTGGGATATTTATTCCTCTTACCACATCCCCACGCCCCAGTGGTTGTGTGGGTTGGCCATATCCCTTCACTGAAGGCCACACTTCTGTCCGGTGGTGTCTCTGAATTGCAATGACTGTTTCTATGTGAGGCCCCTTCAGCCCCAGTGGAGAAAACCACACTCAGGGGTCCTGTGCCCTATGTGTTTCCCTAGCCTCTGATGCACCTTTGGAAGTAGGCCTTTTATTAAACACTTTTCACATTACCCCATTTTATTGTGCAACCTCTTCCCTGCCCAGGACCTTGACAGATAAATACATATATAATGATAGAAGTAGCTCTGTGCAGATTCCTACGCCTTTTTTTTTTTTAAACCTTTTGAATCCAAACATACCTGGACTCCTGCAGTGGCCCCAGAATGCCCATTCCCACCTGCCAGTGGGCCTGCTCAGCTTCCCCGCTCTCTGCATAGCACCCAGAGGTCTTTCCAAAATGCTAACAGCATCAAGACACTCCTTGCTTTAAAACCTTTTTATGGGGGCACCTGAGTGGCTCAAGTCAGTTAAGCGGTTGCCTTCGGCTCAGGTCATGACCCCAGGTCCCGGGATTGAGCCCCACATTGGGCTCCTGGCTCAGCAGGGAGACTGCTTCTCCCTCTCCCTCTGCCTGCCACTCTATTTGTGATCTCTCTCCATCAAATACATAAAATCTTTAAAAAAAATAAAAATAAAAAAAACTTTTAATTGACTTCATGTGTGACAGAATAAAATCATAATACCTTATAGCCTGCTTGGATCTGAGCCATCTTCCTCTCCTGCCTAACCACAGACCATCCCGCCTGCTCCACTCCCAACCTCTAAGGGGAGGTTCCCCCCTATCAGGGTCTTTACAAATGATGAAGTCCCAACCCCATCTCCTTTCTACTTAATACCTGGTGATTGCAAACACCACTTCCTCAGGAAATCCTTCCCACCCACTCCCCAGCATTCCTACAATGCCGTGTTCCCCCAGGCACCCCACCCAGGACTAGACCAGCTCCATTTGTTATACAGGCTCCCAGAGTGCCCTAGGATTTTTCTTCTAGGTCTATATACATTTTAAAAATATATGTATGTGTGATTATTATTTTTTTTTTAGATGTCTCTTTTCCTTTCTGACCATCAGCTCCATGGGCAAAGTAGAGGACAAAGTCCGGAATTATTCTGATCACCATTTATCATCCCATGCTTCATACAAGCCCAACACAAAACATTCAGTAGATGTCAGTTGAATGGATGAGCTCATTTAAGTTCATATCAGCCTTGGTGGATGGAAGGTGAAGGAGGAGGGAAATTACAGAACTGTATATGAGAAGGCCTGGTGTGTGGGTACTGACAAAGGGCCTGACGACTTGGGTGCGAAGACCCAGTGAGCCCCTCAAAGCCCCCACTGCATTGCATCTAAAATAGTGATAGTCACTTCATGGGGGAACACTTGTCCTGTGAGAGCACTATTCAGTTATGAGAGCCTATCTACAAACTGTAAAGTGGAATGCACTCCCCATTCCTCACCTGAATACAAAGGGACACACACCACTAACCTGTTCCCAGGAGGACAAGGCAAGTGGTTCGAGGGAGCCGGTGCTTCCAGGGGGTCAGTGAATTTAGTCCGGAAAGATTCCATGGAGAATACAATGCAAGCAGAGACTGGACAGAGCGGTTGGAGATTATGCTGAGAAAAGGGAAGTTACTGTTTGTGAGCAGAAAGGCAAACACTTTAGCCTGCCCAGAACTACTAAGTCAAAGAGAATGTTTCCTCTCCTGAAATAAACCTATGTCAGCGCCACAGTGCACTGGGTTTTTCCTTCAATGAGTTCAACTCTGTATCGGGGAGAAAAGGATTTTTGAAAGAAAAAGAGTATGTGACAATGTTTTTGGATGTTTGCTGTGGCTCCTCCTATTACCAGCCCATTTCGTTTCCTCACTGTTTTTCTCACATTTGGTGAACAGTATTTATTTCCTCAGAGATGAGAGGATTCAGCTAAAAACCAAGGCTTTGGGTTTCAGATGCTTTGTTTTTTGAATGGTATAAACCTGAGCTCTGAGTAAACTCCAGGCATAAGACAAAAGATTTTAGAGACTGCAGAATGATCTCAAAGTAAGTCTAGGGGCGAGGTGGGGTTTGGAGGCACCAACGGAGAAGGGGGTTTTGTAGGGAAGTCAACAGCGCTATTCCTAGGAGGTCCTGAACCTCAGGCCCAGCCACACTGCCTTCTGCGACTTGCCTGAGCCCAGATATTTGGGGTGAGGGTATCGAGGCACATAGTAACGACACCAGCTCCAGATCGGCTCTGAGACTCCATGGACCCCTTTCCCAGGCGGAGTCCAGAAGTCCCCTTGCCAAGTTGATAGGGCAACGAAGAAAGGTCTTCCCAGGAGATTAAGCCAGAACGTTCTCCAGTCCTCCAGAGCAGGGCAGATGCAGACATCAACCGGGGAGCTGTTAGTTGGGACCTGCATGGACCCACTACTAAGAGGCTCAATGGAACAAAGATGTCAGCCTCGACGCCCAAGAGGATGACCAACAGAGCTGACAGGAAGTAACCCTCAGGGGCCACCTAAGAGCCCCTCAAGAAAAGGGGCTGAGTTTCCAAGATTAAACCTTAGTTGGGTTACAGAATAACAAAGAACAGCTTATTTCTATGGACTTAAGTGTGTAAACTGAAAATCTACCCTACCCACTTCAGAAGTAGTAAGACAGCGCAATCTATGGTAAGTGGTTAATGAGCGGAAGTGCGGATTTGGGGGAAAGCACGGGGCCCCACCTCCCCTCATACACATTCTCTCTCTCTCTCTCTCTTCCAGGGGCACTCTTCTTTACATCATATTGATTTCATCTCCTCATTTAAACAAACTCACACAATAGGGACCTCCCCGCACCTCTCTCTCCACACAACCCCATCTTTCAGCATCCTTGCATTGCTTCGCCTGTAAATTATGGAGGTTTATTCTGATGTCCCTCCGAGCCTCCACAGGTAGTCTTTCATGTCAAATATTTTTTTCATGGTAATAAGAAAAACAACTCTAGATGTGTTTAACACAGCAGCCAAGGTGTACCCAAGGGGTGTAATTAGCACTTAACCATGTTAGAAAGAAAAGGCAAGATATAATGCTGCACTGCTTTCCTGAAAGAAAACCATAAGGTTTTCTGGGAGGTGGGAGGGGCGGTGGGGGGGCGGGCAATGGCTTCAAAATCATCTTCCTTTCCTAAGGTTCTCAGAAAGGATATTTACCGTGGTTCTGTTAATTATGGAATAAAACAGGGGGTTACGTAGCAGATGTGAGGTATACAGGCACTCAATGAGGGAGGGAGAGAGGCTGCCTGTGGATTGCTAACATCGTTTACAGGAACCAGAGCCACTGAGGATTTCAAGACTTCTAGTCAGGTGCAGGGTACGAGGACAACTGATACTATTAACAGCACTTGACTTGTTTTTGCCTTTTTTTTTTTTTCCTTTTTTATAAATAAATGTGGGGGTGTGTGGAGAGGTATCAGAGACTTCTGGGCTTGGTTTCCATTTCACCCACTCCTTCTGCAGGAGTGCCTGAACACTGGCTCCTTGCCTTTGTCATAAAGGATTCCAAGCGCTCTCTGTTGTTTTGTTTTGTCTTGTTTTCCCTTCTTCAAATTAGGTTTTTAAAAGCGCTATGACTCATATTCAGAGTGTTTCTAATTTTGCCTGATTGGTGGCACCTTTCTGTCAAGGCACACTATTCTTAGATTTAAGTACTCTTTCTCTAACAATATGTTGTTTTAAAACTTCATCTTTTATTAGATGAAAGGATCATTTTGTTGACCAGGAATTTTAAAAAAGCTACCAAACAGGTCATGGGTCATCTTGAATTCCAAAGCTCAGATATTTAACCTCACACATTTTACCAATTTTATTAAAGTCCGAGGCACGGGAGAACGTGGAGTGAATCTCAGGACCAAAATGATTTTATTTCATTGAAATTACTTATTAATTTGTTGCAGCTGGGTAAAGGATCGAGCCTTTTCTTTGCATCTTAAGAAATACAGTGAAAGCATTAAAGAGGATGGATTAGGACTTAATGCTTTAAATATTAAAAGACATGCCATTTGGGTTTAAATCACTTCAAAGTTGGAGATGGTTCTAGTTACAGGAGCCGGATTTGTGCCTTGTTTTTTAAGAGATCTCAAAAATTGAAGGTGGAACCAGAGGGCTGCACTTAACAGTCAGAAAACGAGGTTAGACGAGTGTAAGAATTACGTTGGAACCGCCTTCAGTGAAAAGATGAAGGCTTAAGAAACTGTACAGAGGACAATACCGCATCACAGGGCAAAGAATTCATAATCACTTAGTTCTGAGCTAGCTACATTCAGTATTAACCAACCACGAACTCTGGCACTTAGACAAGCAGTGGGATGGCCTGAAAGAAAGAAACAGCAAAAGTAAATGGAACAGTGCTGGGGAGGAAGAAAGGAAACAATAATAGAAGTCAAGACACCAAGCCCCGCCCATAACATGAATATGCATGTATCATTTCCGGATCCTTTGAGGAACAACCTGTTAATATTTTTGGTTGTTATTTCAGTTCTTACTGCCACATACTTGACCTAAAAAATTAAGTTAAACTGGAAATGATACTACCCAGTCTTAACTAATCATACTAGAGGTTAATAGGAGGGGGGAAAATGTGACATTTGGAAATCATCCAGGGAATTTCCTGGAAATGATCAAAATATCAAAGTTTTTCATTGATTCTAGGATTAGTTTTCCCCAACATTTTAGTCTCTGAAATTGGAATGTGTCTAACAAATCAATGATGCCTTACAATCATAAATGTCAGCAATCTTTTTCTTAGTCATACACAAAATAATGCATCTTAAAATCGGTGGCATCTTACATTCTTCAAAATATGAAGTTTTAGTCATGGTTACTGTGTAACCATGGTATAAGTCATGGTATAGGTAAAAGAAGAGACTAAAAAACCTCTCATAACTTTCTCAACATTGATAGTATTTACCTAAGGTATCTGGAGTTGCCTGGGTTTCTGGCGATGTACTGCCAATTATTCTAGCCATCAGCCATGTGTAGTTTTTTACATGTAAATTGATTAAAATAAAAACCAGTTCCTTAGTGATACTAGCCAGATTTCAAGCACTCAATAGTCACCTATGGTCTGTGGCTGCCATATTGGGCAATGTGGATTTATAGGACATCTTCATCACCCCAGAATGCTTTACTGGGCAATGCCAGTCTAGAATGCGGACATAATCTCATAAATAGTTTTGAGCAACAGTACACAAAGGCTGCAGAAATTTTAGTAACTGTCTCAAGGGCAGCATTTTACTATTTCATTTAAAGGGTGGTTTTACTCTATAAAAGGAAATTTTAAAGTTTCATATTTTGTCCCTATCTGTATAGATTTCAAAATTATGTTGTTGGTTTGTGGTCGTTATTATGTTGGCAAGGCTTAAATGCACACTTATCAACGAAGTAGGGTTATCTAAGTTACTATGTTTATGGAATTTTATTAAGGATGAGCATCTAGCCCACAGTGAGATACCACCTCACACTAGTCAGAATGGCTAAAATTAACCAGTCAGAAAACGACAGGTGTTGGCGAGGATGTGGAGAAAGGGGAACCCTCCCACACTGTTGGTGGGAATGCAAGCTGGTGCAGCCACCCTGGAAAATAGTATGGAGGTTCCTCGAAAAGTTGAAAATAGAGCTACCCTATGACCCAGCAATTGCACTACTGGGTATTTATACTAAAGATACAAATGCAGTGATCCAAAGGGGCACATACACCTCAATGTTTATAGCAACAATATCCGCAATAGTCAAACTATTGAAAGAGCCTAGATGTCCAGCAACAGATGAATGGATAAAGAAGATGTGGTATATATATACAATGGAATACTACGCAGCCATTAAAAAATCTGAAATCTTGCCATTAGCAACGATGTGGATGGAACTAGAGGGTATTATGCTAAACAAAATAAGTCAATCAGAGAAAGACAATTATCTCACTGATATGAGGAACCTGAGAAACAAAACAGAGGATCATAAGGGAAGGGAGGGAAAAATGAAAAATGAAACAAGATGAAACCAGAAAGGGAGACAAACCATAAGAGACTCTTAATCTCAGGAAACAAATTGAGGGTTGCTGGGGAAGATGAGGGGAAGGATGGGGGTGACTGGGTGAAGGACATTAGGGAGGGTAGGTGCTATGGTGAGAAAAAAATAAAATTAAAAAAAAAATCTGAAATTTTTGTATGAAGGTACAACTGGAAGAAGAGGGAAGATATTGTGAATAGGCCCCAAACTTTACTTTAAAAAAATGAAAATCTTTGACAGATTTAGGAACATTAATTCCTTCAGTATCATTAATACCCTTTCAACTAAAATTCTTGAAAAGTAAACAAAAAATATTAAAAAATCTTAATTAAAAAGTTAATTCTAGCATGGTCTTTGAAATGATCCAGACCTAGGTTTGTGTCTTGAATTTCAATGGCCATGGTCAGCTTGCTTGATCGCTCTCTGACTCAATGTTTCATGCATGAGATAAGGGATAATCGTTGTAATTACCTCATAGGGCTATTCAAAGATGACAAAGCATTATCCACAACACATATGGTAAGCATTCAATAAATACTAGCTTCCCTGATCAGTCTGTTAGAATTTTAGTGACCACATTGTGGACAAGTTGCAGCATGATGGTGTGTGATATGTGCAAAAGTATAATCACACATAAAGTGGTGGGGGTGTGGTGGGGGAAGATAGGAACTTGCTCTGCCAACCAGGCGAGACAGGGCAGACTCACCCAAGGAAATGACACTTGACTATATCTTGAAGGATGGCCAGGAGTTCACTGTATTGAAGGCAGCTGAGGTTGGGATTTTTTTGCCAGAGAAACAGCATAGACTAGAAGCTTGGGGGAACTCTTGACACTAGGAGGAGAGGATTTGATTTGGGAACAGGGTGATGAATAGGAATTATCAGGGGCTGAGGCTGTGGAAGTTTGTTGAAGCTGAACTGTGAAGAGCCTGAATGCCATGTTAAAGATTTTATCAAGACTTGAGCCAGGAAACCTCCTGCAATTGGCCAGGTAAGACCTGAGAAAGACTCCAACTAGAGGAAGGGAAGAGGAGTGATCTACACTCACCAGTGCAACTTTCCCCTCCCATGTACTCTTGAACTCACTCTGTCACACCACCACACCTGCTCCTACAGGATAACTAGGGAGCTCCATGTTGTTGTACCCTGGGAATGATGTCAGTCCTCATCTTACTTGGCCTTGCAGCATCATGTGACACAATCACTCTCTCCTCCTTAAAACATTTTCTTCACTTGGCTTCCAGGAGATCACACAGTCTTGCTTTTTCTCTTACTTCACTGGCTTCTCTTCGAAGTCTCCTCTGCTGGTTTTGTCCCATGGCCCCAGCACTTAACATTGGGGCCCCAGGACTCAGCCCTTTGGGCCTCTGGACTTTCTTGTGATTCCTCAGATGGGTTCATTTAGTCTCATGGCTTTGCATACACACTCTATGCTTTGTCAGATTTAGATCTCCAGTCCAGCTCTCTGGCCTGAAGTCTACATGTGCCCAGCCAGCAGCCCATTCACATTCCTCACTGGGATGCCTAAAGCATCACTCACTCAACTTGTTCACAACAGAATTCTTGATCTGCCAGCATAAAGCACTCTTCTTGCAGTCTTCCTCATTTGACTTGATGGCAGCTCCGGCTTTCCACGTGCTCAGATCAAAACCTTTGGAGTTATCCTTGACTCCTCCTCTGCTCTCTCACACATCCCCCACATTTAATCTGTCAGCCTCCCTTTTTGACTATGCCTTCAAAATAAGTCCAGAATACCTCAACTTCTCACTATCTCAACTGCTACCATTCCACTTGAGCAGTAAGCATTTCTTTCTTTCTTCTTCCTTTTTTTTTTTTTTTAACCAGCATTTCTTTCAAAAGCTTCCCAACTGGTATCTCGTCTCCTACCCATCCCCTCCTCTCCCCCACACACACCCTCCTCCACTTTATTCTCAAAACTACAGAGTGATCCTGTTTTACACATAGATCAGGTCACTCCGTTCAAAATCTTCCAGTGATTTTCCATCTCCACTCACACAAAATTGCCTTCGTGTCCCAACACAGTCTGCCCAACCACTTAACTTCTCTGACCCCTTCTCCTCCCCTTGCTGACGCCACTCCCGCCACACTGATCCCCTTTCTGTTCCTCGAACCTGATGCACATGGTCCCAGCTCAGAGTCTTTTGCATTTGCTCTTCCCACTGCCAAGCATGTTCATAGCCTGCTGCCTGCACCAACCTCATATCTGGGGGGCTAACTTCCTGACCTCCCCTAGGTCAAATGTTTAGTCAAACGTTATTTTCTTGGTGAAGCCTTTCTTGACCTCCATATTTAAAACTGAATACTGCCTCCCATCACAACCTTCTTCCTTTACCTACTTAATTTTTCCTGGTAGAACTTAGCACCATTAAAATACATCATTTATTTGGTTTATTATCTGGCTCCTCTTGCTAGAACATAAACTCCTCAAGGACAGGGATTTTGGTCTGCTTTTGCTAATGGCTAGATCCCCCAGAGTTTAGTACAGTACCTCACACATAAGTGCTCAGTAAAGATCTGTTGGGCAAACTGATGCATGGTTGCTTGATTGTGGGGGCAAGGGGCCATAGAGAAGAGGAGAAGTTGTTTGCATGTTCTATAACATTGAGTAGCATCTCCCATATGTCAGGTACTGTGCTAGATGCTGAAGATCCAGAGGACATCACCAGATGGGCATATGGCAATGTCAGCAACCAAGAGAGTGAATCCAGAGGACAAAAAGGAGTGCACAGGTCATTTGTTGAATCTAGGGGCTTATGGAACATCTGGGTGAAGCTTCTAATCATAAGCTGGACCATTTTCCAAAATCCACATCTCCCCACCATGCAGAAGCCAGACTAAGAGGCAAGGTTACAGGATCTCCCTGGACCTCTAAGCTACGCGATGGCCACCTGGGCAGTAACACCATCTTCTGTGCACACTTCAACCACAAAGAATAATGGAAACATTCATAATATTTGCCTCACAGCATTAATTGACCTCATATGTGGAAAGTCCATAACTTCCCAGATGAAAAGCATTGCAGAACTACAGTTAATCTTGCTGACTCAGAGGGAAGGCTGGTGCCCTGAATCACCAGTGTCCTGAATTATCATGGCTCTTACCGAGGGCATCTGGATATCTGCTCCCATGTTCCTTCCCAAGAGTTGACCCAGCCCGTCCCTAATCTCCCAGTGCCATCCAAATGCCCTCAGAAAGGGAATCAAGTATAATTAATAAAGAGCAAAAATTTGCTATAACTATATACCTCAGGAGAAAAAAAAAATCACTTCAAATAGTTTAGTCAAGAGCAAAATTTCTTTGTACCAAAAAAAAAAAAAAAAATTGGATGATTTCCAATAATGCAAGACTTCAAACAGGGAGTAGAGGGAGGGCAAGAAAGTCCGTTTTCTCTCACTGCAAAAGGCACCGTGGCTAAGGAGGTGAAGACTTTGCACAGAGGACTAAGGATAGCTTGTCACCAGATGACCTACCTATTCTAAGAAAGAATTATCTGCAAAAGCAAAAATAAAAGGCGCAAATGTGTTGTATCATTCTTACTGACAAAAGAAAAATAAAAAAGGTAAATTTGAAGGCTATTTGCAGTAGGAAAGTGTATTTGGAAGGAGGAGGGGGTTCCCTGAAGGCAGGTGGAGGGGGTGGAGGGAGAAAAAGGTGTCTAAATTCTGGAACCTTTTTATTAAAGCTTGTTTTTCTTGCCTGAATCTTTTGGTTCCTGTGTCTGTGACAGTATTCATAACTCAGCCCCAGTGTGCCAACAAACCCCATATGTTTCGGTTCGCTCCTTATCTTTTAAGCCAAGATAAGGTTGAAATGAGTGTATTGCAAGAGATTTGTGATAGAGTACACACACACACACACACACACAGTGGCACAGGGTGGGATGTGTCTTACTCATATTTGTTTTCTTCCACACAAGATGCACACAAAGAAGGCACTCAATAAAAGTTTCTTCATTAAATGTGCCTGCCCTCAAAACAAAACAAAACAAAAAAAGACAAGTTCCCAGTGGAGAAGTTCTTCATTTCCAGATGGAGGGGGAAGGAGCTACGAGTCAGATAATAGGACTGAGCAGAAAAGTCATCTCCAGCTATATTCAGAAAGCAAGCATTGTCTTCTCGCCCCTCTCGGCTTCTCATCTAGCAGACTTTTAATCGATATATAAATTTGAGTGGCTACCATCTGCCAGGCACTGCTCTGGGGGCTGGGGACACAAGGATGAATAGGACAAAGTCCCGACATGGAATTGACCATGTAGTGCGGGAGAAAGGGGTGAATAGTAATAATCCCCAACATCACGTCCTGTGATAAGCTCTTTTACAAGCATTATTTCATTTAAGGTAATCCTCAGATTTTTTAATGTACCTGCAAATCACCTGGGAATCCTGTGAAAATACGGGTTGTGATATAGTCAGAATGGGAAGGGGCCTGAGATGCTGCCTATCTAACAAGCTTGCCCCGTGGGCGTATGCTAGTGGTTCTAGGTTCACACTCTGAGGGCTTAGAATTTAAACATCCCAGCAACC
The DNA here is from genome assembly GCF_902655055.1 of Lutra lutra. NCBI lineage: Eukaryota > Metazoa > Chordata > Mammalia > Carnivora > Mustelidae > Lutra > Lutra lutra. The sequence goes on along the minus strand of NC_062285.1, from coordinate 62,349,817 downwards.
CGATGGGGAATGAACAGACAGTCATTAGCTCCATTTACGAGGAGGAAACTCGGGCTTGGGGAGAGGACATCAGTTATCAGCAGGCAGACAGCCGGTCAATGTCAGAAACGGGTGCAAATCCAGTCCTACTCAACACTCCTCCCCAAACTGCCTCTCTGACAACTCAGAGAATGAATGGGCTGTGGGACCCGGAGAGCTAATCCTTCCACCCAGGAATAAAGAACGAGGGAGTCACAAAAGACTTCCCAAGGGAGGGGATATAACCAATACAGGAACTTACCAATGGAACGTGAAGTCTAGCACAATGTTTCTTAACCTGTTTTTCAGTATTTTTCAGCTCTGAACCATGGTCTGCCCCACTCCATCCCCAAAACTTTGTAGTGTTTTTCTTCCTAATTCCTGCCTGCCATAAACTTTTAATGTCACAGATATATTGTGCAACTGTTTACGTAATGTGGCTTTTTGGAGGGCCATAAATCATTGAGTTTTTTTCCCCCCACACATTCCCCCAAACTGATTTTTGTTCTATTGAGGATGATAGCGCCCCCATCGAGAATGCATGATCTAGGGCAGCCTGGGGGGCTCAATCAGTTGAGTATCTGCCTTCAGCTCAGGTCATGATCCTAGGGTCCTGAGTTGGGATCTCTGCTCCTTGGGAAGCCTGCTTCTCCCTCTCCCTCTGCCTGCTGCTCCCCTGGCTTGTGCTCCCTCTCTGTCTGCCAAATAAATAAAATCTTTTTTAAAAAGAGAGAGAGAATGCATGACCTAACAACACTCACCTTATGAGACATGCCATTATTTCCACAAAATCAACGAATCTCAGCATTGAAAATAACTCAGGGGCCACTTGCCCTTCTGCAAAAACCTTAACACGGGTTTTCCTAACCTGTGGTTGGACGCTCAGTCCTAAGGAACTTACTAACTTACTACCTCCATATTGGAGGGCTGTTTATTAGAAATCTCTTTATTTTGAGCCTGTATCTGACATGTCAAAATTTTTTCATTTGCCAGGGGCGCCTGGGTGGCTCAGTGGGTTAGGCCACTGCCTTCGGCTCAGGTCATGATCTCAGGGTCCTGGGATCAAGTCCTGCATCGGGCTCTCTGCTCAGCGAGAAGCCTGCTTCCCTCTCTCTCTCTCTCTGCCTTCCTCTCCGTCTACTTGTGATATCTCTCTGTCAAATAAATAAATAAAATCTTAAAAAAAAAAATTTTTTTTTCATTTGCCAGTTTTGAGTTTTACCCTCTGTTGCCGAACAGAATAGAGAGACCTAGGTGCAATGGAAGGTAAAAATACAAAGAATATTTGGTCTCTTTTCCCGGGGACCAGACTCTGTGTGTGTGTGTGTGTGTGTGTGTTATGGAAATTCTCTTGTGATCCACCTATTTCAAACCTTATGCTTATTGACTTTATATCTCTAATAATACAGTGTAAAGTTTCTCTAGCTTCTGGAAGGAGCCATATCACACTTTAATTCATCTTACTGTCAACTGAAATTTCTCAGCATTAGTGTTGTTTTTGGAGGTGCTGGAAATGGTGCAATAGAAAAGGCAATAGAATGGGGTGAGAAGACAAGGATATAATCAGAAATAGAGGACTACATTTTAACTTAAATAACACATGTAATCAATTATACAGCTAAAAATAACATAACTAGAAAACACCGGGGAAGAGGGAGAGAGGAGGTGATAGGAAAAGTGAGCTAAGCCTCTATCCTGCATAGTGGGGAGTCAACAGGGTTGTCTAAGTGATAAATTAAGGAGCAGAGAGGCAAACAGGATATTCTGAGTTATGGGATAGTTAGCAAAGTCTAGAATCAGAAGCAGACAAAGGAGTGGGATAAAAGGTGGGTGAGAGATGCTTGATTTTCTTCATAATTTCTGCTAAATCATTTGGCATTTTACCAAATAAACATTAATTAACACTGAAAACAAAAGAAGGATGGGAAAAGAAAATCAGAGTAGTTCTCGGTTACTAACCCACTGGTCTGACTTGAATAAATCATGTAGTATTGAATTTAAATTTCTCATCTGTAAAATAGGTTAGGTCAGTGGTTTTCAATGTTTTTAAAATAAAGTATTACACAGAATCCCAATATACTGTAAAAAAAAAAAAATCCTGATGGAGCTCCTCTGATTGGGGGAGAGGGGTACTAGGAGTTAAGCCTACTATCTCTCCCCCATTACCCTTTTCCTTCCCCTCCTCACCCTCACCACAGGCAGTCCTGTTTCTCATCAGACAATTCCAAGAATTTAGTTTGAAGGCTATTAGTCTGCATGACGGTTTTTCAAATTATGGCTATAGCCCATTAATTTAGTGTCTTGGAACCAGTATGGCACTAGAATAGAGTAGGGCAAAATTTTTAGAATGCCATCCATGGTAACGTTTTGCACATCTCCATGGTATGTATATAGGTATTCACTACCTTCCTGGCTGGCTGGGTGGAAGGAAGTTTCTAAGACAACTTGTCCTGTTGAAGACCTCAACAGCAGGGCAGGAAAGACGTTTGATGTCGGGAGTCCTATTTAAAAGGGATGGGGTGGGGGCTTCACGTAGACAGTGCTGACCAAGCCCAGACCCCCACTTTTCAGCCAGGCCCCCTGTATAGAGCCACAAGGGCACTGTGTGGAAGAGGCTGCCACCCCCACCGCCACTCACGTGGAAGCCTGGGGGTGGGGTGGGGATAGAGAGGGTCTTTCCTAATTCTGCCCAATACACATTCTGGTTACTTTTGTAATGAGACCGTTGAATAAAATGGCACCACCTTAAACAAAAAAAAAAAAAAAAAAAAAACAAAAAAAAAGCAAGAATGTAGGTGGACATTATGTTTCTTAGTACCGACCACCATCAAATGTTTACATCATTTCTCCCAACTCGAACATTCTCTGATTCTGTGACTTCTCTAAACCACCCACCCTCTCTTTGGACACAAAATTGTAATAAACAGCACAGACTGTAGTAGAATTCGTACCTTCTGCTGGAGAGCCCTCACATTTCCGCGAGGCATCGTAAAGACAGCCAGTAGGTATGCAACTCTAAGTCCTGTCTTGGGAGGAGGAGGAGCAAGAGACCGCACTATTTAAAAAGCCTTCCAGGTGCCTCTAATACACACTTCTCTTTTCCCTTCTCCCACCAAGTCCCCATCCACGCAGCCAAGAGTAGAAAGAAGCTATTAATGCAAATAGTAAAATGCATTTGGGGAGAACCTAAAGAACTAAGCCTCAGCTGTTGATTAAGATGGTCAATGATTATTCTTAATTAGTGAACTTTTGTGCTAAACTGCTAAGAAATTTCCTAGGTAGATTTCATTTTTATGAATGCCAAAATAAAAATAGTGGTTGCTATGTTTGACCACAAGCTCGGGAAGGCAATAGGTTCTCATAAAAGAAAACTATAATAAATAACCCCAAGGGAAGAGGTAGTTTAGGTCATACCCCCGGGGCTTTGTGAACCCTTGAAAGCACACAAAATTTTGTTTGGATGTACATGTACATTTTGTTCCCTGAGGTAAGAGCTCTTACCACTTTCATTAGCTTTTCAAAGGAATATGGAATCCAAGAAAGGTTTAAAAAACCCACTGGGTTAGAGGATCACCTTCGTGCCAAGTACAATAGAAACCACTGTCTCCAGGTGAAAAAAATTTTGACTTTACCAAAGTCAAATTCTATTCTAATCAATAGAAGCCTTTGTTTTTCCCTCTTTGGAAAAGCCTTGAGAAAGCCCTCACATCTGCCTTCACTGAGGGTTCATCAGTACAGAGAGGACAGCCTTAGATGACATAGAGCCAGCATAGAGAGGCCTGGGAACGGGTTACACCTGCCACCACTGGCAGCGAGCCCCCAGGCCTGCCCCTATGAGAACAGCCTCCACACATCATCCCCAGACCCGATAGGGGGCAGCAGGGCACAGCGAGAAAACAACAAAGCCACCTTCATGATTTAAGATTTGCCGGGTATTTGACCAGATAAGACTATCTAAACTCTACACGAGGTGCTCCCTCCCCCCTGTTAAGAGAGTAGAGATAGTGCATTGATTTCATTTCTCATACCTTGTAGTAACGCCAAGACAAAAATGCCTCCACTGTTTAAACTGAAATCTTAGCTTTTTTTTTTTTACTACTAAAAACTTCCAGTGCATCTAGAAATACAACTTTCCAGAGGGCCGGTCAGAGGTTTTTTTCCCATCTCGAAGCATCGGGAAAAACACACTTCTATCACACGTCAGAAAAAGAACTTCAATATATCACCTCCCGTGACCAGGAAAGTAGGATCCTGACTTTCCACAAACACAGACTTCAAAGGAAGAAGGTTATAAACAACTATTAGATACAGAGTGCTTCAAACGTCTGTGACACGTGCTGTTTTTTTAAACTTCTACCGCAGAACGACACCTAACACAGGACAGAGAATAATGCAGACATGGATCCCCACACCACAGCACCCCAGCTCCCTCCACCTCTCTGAGATTCACTTTCATCCTCTGTAAAGGAAAATAATAATATCTGTTGCCTTGTGTGGGCACTGGGAAAATTACAAATTGGAAGACAGAAAATTCTCGGCCAGCATAGCTGCTTAGGGCACATTGATTCCCTGTCCTCAACTTATAGCCACCCTACTGCTCACAGCAGCCTTTTAAAGATTGAATTTTTTTTTTTTTTTTCATTAGAGGGAGTGAAAGAGAGAGGGGGGGGAAGGAGCAGAGGGAGAGGGAGAAAGAGAATCTCAAGCAGCCTCCAAGCTGAGCACGAGCCCAACTCAGGGCTCAATCTCATGACCCTGAGATCATGACCTGAGCCTAAATCAAGAGTCAGATGCTTAATTGACTGAGCCACCCAGGCGCCCCTCCCAGCAGCCATTTAAATCCTGTTTCCAGGAATGACAAACTCTCAGTCCTCCAGAAACTAGCCAAGAGGAGATAGACAATGGTGGCCCAATTCCCCTCTGAGACAGATACTTCTTCCTAACACTGTGCAGTGTTCTAGGAACCTTTAGGCAGTTATTTCAAGCACAGCTCCATGCTTGCAGCAAAATAGGCAAGACTGCATCCAAGGGCAGGAGGGTACTGGAAACAAGCCAGGTTTGTACAAGAGGTTTGATCAGACTGACAAGGCTTGGGGTCTGAAGGCTTGGGTGTCGTCAAACAGTTGGTGCAGCAGCCTTAATGAAGTGGTCTGCACGACGGCATGATGTGCAGGAACCGGGAATCCACCAGCAAGATCAAGGAGTACCTGCCAAGTATGAGGTCTGTCCAAAGGCATTAGACGGCTCACCCCAGGATGAGGGTTCAAGGCTAGCTGCAGAGATGGCTTGAGTCTGCGCCTGGGGTCTTGGGGCACTGGATCTTTAGTAGAAGCTTAATTCTCTAAACCTTGGGTAGGGTGGAGGATAAGACAGGCAAAGGTCTATAGAGTGCATCAGGGGTACTTTAGGGTTGATAGTGTGAAACAGAGGCAGGCAATATGTTCCTTAGAGCCCCAGAGGGCACAGTGGCCAAACCCAATGGTCATCGCTGGAGGGTCCCACACATCTGGGTTCCACACAAGAGGGAGGAGAGGTTTGCTACATCCCCTCTGAATGTGAGAGAGGGGAAAGAAGGGCAAGCCTCAGACCTCCTATGTATGCTTGCAGAGTGGGGAGGCCAGAGATTACTAGCTAACTAGCGAGCGAGGGAAGGGAAGGGGAATGGCAAGGGAGAGGTGGGATACAAAACAGGGGGAACAACTTCTTCTCCAGAGCACATTTTCTTCAAGTGAATCTTCTGCAACCTTTTTATTAGAAGTTCATTTGTGGCCATGATGGTTTTTGAGACTACCCTAGAAGATATTAAAAGGGAGAGGAGGAAGCAAGCATCAAAACATTGGTCAACAGAGACCCTAGGCTCATTTCCACATTACCCAGTAGAGCGGACCCTTATCCGGACACCCTGCCCAGCACTTCCTTCAGGCCCAGGCCCCTACTCTTAGGATCTGACCACATCTGGTCCTGATAGATGGAACCCCTAATTACTGATAGTCTGTGCTTGCTTTCCTAAAGGGCATCAGCAGTTCCATTCCCGGTGCCTATCTTTGAACTGCTAAATGCTGGGAGGACAGCCACCTCTGGAATAATTAAAAGGAAATTAAGAAGCTCAAATTAGCTTATTCAGGGGGTTGAAACTGTTTTCCTCAGTTAGACTTTCTACTAACATTTAGTTACTTCTGGGTGTATTTATTAGTTATGGATCGCTAGAGAAAAGTGGGGGGCAGAGAGAAACACTTATTATAAGGAACTGGCTCACATAATTATGGAGGCTGAAAATTCCAAGCTCTGCAGTCAGCAAACTGGAGATCTAGAAGAGCTGATGGTGGTGTTTAAGTTTAATTCTAAAGGCCTGAAAGCCAGGAGAGCCATAAGTTCTAGTCCAAGGGCAGGCAAAGACCAATGTTTCAGCTGAACAAGCAGACAGGTGAAGTTCCCCCCTACTCAGCCTTTCTGTTCTATTCAGGTCTTAGTTGATTGAAAGAGAACAGCCCACATGAGGGAGAGCAACATATTTTCCTGAATCTATCATTTCAAATGTTAATCTCATCCAGAAACACACAGACACACCCAGTATAATGTTTGAGCAAATGTCTGGGTACTCTTTTTGGCCCAGCCAAGTTGACACATAAAAATAACCACCAGGTTATTTCAAGGGCTTAAATGTCACCTTTTATTTCTTTTGCCATCATCTGATGGGGGCATCTATGATTAAGAGAAGGGCAAAGTGACATCAGTGAGAAGGCCAAGCTATAGGTTAAATTATCCTTCCCAGAAACTGAGAATTTCCTCCATTTGTCCATGTGGAAATATAGATTCCCTTCTTTGGAGGAGAAAAAGAAAATAATTGGACCACAGGCTTGAGATGATTACATTTTATGTATTACTTTAGGGTTTTTATTTTTTCTGTTCAAAAATTTTATAGAAAACAAATCCCATAAATCTGATTTGAAAACAAATCCCATAAACTGAGCCTGGCTGCTCGGTCAGGAGAGCATGTGACTCTCGATCTCAGGACCGGGAGTTCAAGCCCCATGCTGGGTGTAGAGATTACTTAAAAAAATAATAAAATCTTCAAAAAAATTCCTATAAACTTAACACCAGCTCTTCACAGCATTCTTTTCCTCTGCTGTTCTTGGCCAAGGTAGAGGCCCACAGTTTACAAAGCATTCTGCTACTTTTTGCTTACCCTTGTGTACATGGTGAGAGAGAGACCACGGCATGGGACTGGGTGCCAGAGACCAGGCTCTGAATCCCAACTCTGCCGCTGTGCAACCTCTAGCCACTTGTTTTGTTGCTCCAAGTCTTAGTTCTCCTACTTGTAAAAATCAGAAGGAGAACATATTTTCTCCTTCACAAGATGGCTGTGCATTTCAAATGGTCTAATGCATGCTGAAAGCATTTTGTATATGTGAAATTATTATACAAATATTGGCCTACATACTTGTCCTCTTAGTAGTGACTTTGGCTTCTGTGATGGCATCAGGGTTGGTGTATGGGTTTACTGTTGCTATAGTAACAAATTACTACAAACTTAGTGGTTTAGAACAATACAAGTTTACCTTATAATTCTGGAGATCAAAAGTCTGATATGGTTCTCAAAAAGCTAAAATCAAGCTGTCGGTAGGCTAGCTCCTTCTGGAGGCTCTAGGGAAGATTCTCTTTCCTTGCCTTTTTTAGTCATTACAGGTCACCCACATTCTTTGGCTCATGATTCCATTTCTCTATCTTGAAACCAGTCATGTCAGTTCAAGTTCTTCTCACCCTTCCATTTCTTTCATTTTCTCTTTGCCTTCCTCTGCCACTTACAAGGACCCTTGTGATTTCCTTGCACCCACCAGGAAAATCGCCAGGATAATCTCCCCAACGGAAGGTCAGCCGATTAGGAAATTTTATTCCATCTGTATCTTTAATTCTCTTCTGCCACATAACTTAACATATTCACAGGTACTGGTGATTAGGATGTGGACATCTTCTGGGTGGGGGGAGGGCATTATTCTGCCTGCCACATTTTGTTTACTCATTCCCCAACATAATTTCAGATTTTAAAATATTGCATCTCTACAAATTCATTACACCTGTGGTCCCTGATGAGTTTGAAGTTAATCAATAAAAAATATAGCCGTTCTTCCAGATCTTCTCCAAAGGCACTCATTCCTATGCTTTTTAATTAAAAAAGGAACTTATTTAGAATACCTAAAAATTCAATAAAGAAGTTTTAAAGATAAGGAAAACATCGATAATCCAAACACTCCTAGCAACTAACATTTAGTTACTTCTGGGTGTATTTATTAGTTATGGATCGCTAGAGAAAAGTGGGGGGCAGAGAGAAACACTTATTATATTGTATTTTGGCATGTTTCCTTCAAGTGTTTTTTTCACATTGTTGAGAACATAAATATAAACAAATTCTTCTACTATTTAAAGTGATTGCACCCATATTTCAAATTTACAAACTCTTGGCAAATATAAATTTTAATGGCTGCATAATATTTCATTGCAGCAAGGCACCGTAATTTACTTGGATGCTATTGTTGAACATTTAGTTCATTTTAAATTTTGATTATCAAAATTAATGAGTGTTAAACATCTTTTATCATTTATATTTATTTGTATTTCCAGTTATTTCCTTAGGTGAGAGTCCCAGAACTTATGGGCCAAAGGGAACAAATAAATTCAAAACTGTATCAACTGTATCAACACACTGTCAAATCACTGTCTTCAAATAATGGTTCATTATATTCCTTCCAGGAGTATGCCAGCACCTATTTCAACACCCCTGGTCCACATTCTTTGCTAATTTTTTTTTTTTAAAGATTTTTTATTCATCCATTTGACAGACAGAAACCACAAGTAGGCAGAGAGGCAGGCAGAGAGAGAGGAAGGGAAGCAGGCTCCCCGCTGAACAGAGAGCCAGATGCGGAGCTCGATCCCACAACCCTGGGATCATGACCTGAGCCGAAGGCAGAGGCTCAACCCACCGAGCCACCCAGGCGCCCCCATTCTTTGCTAATTTTTAGTTAAAGTTGACCGCTCTTTGTATATGCATCTCCTTCGATCACATGTGAGTCTGAACGCCCTCGCATATGTGTACCCAGCGTGTGTATTTCCCTTTATGTGAACTGCCTGTGCGGGCACAATCATTCTTTCCAAACCCAGTAATGCTCATAGAGGTTAAATGCCAAGAACAGTCACTTTTTGCAACAGTCTCTTAGAAATTCTTTCTCTGTTCCTACTCAGCTTGAAGGTTCCCAGCCCTTATCAGGTTCTTCCAGAACCTCTGCACTCTGAAGCCCACAACAGGCTTTCCTTACCAGTTCTGAGCTGCTCTGTGGGTTTCTGACTGCAGCTCCTCCCATCAGCTCAGTTGTCAGCTCCAGGCGTCGGCTGGTGAATCTTCCAGCAGATCCAGACACTTTGCTCCTGCCTGCGGCCTTCCCACTCCAATGGCATCTTCTCGTATTCCTTCCAGCATTTCCCTCCTGCTTGCTCTAGTTCAACTTCTTGAGAGAATAAACCTCCAGTCACCTGCCAGAGCAGGGAAGAGGTAGCAGGCCAGCTGTCCTAGGTAGAAGAGAACTTCGATCTAATTACTTTTCCTGCGGACATTCACTAATCCCCGTGGTTCAGCCCCTCCCTTCCCGTTTGATCCACCATGTTCTTCCTCTGTTCTGCTCTGGAGAACACTCCTTCTCCCTTCTGATTCTCCTCAGAAGTACTCTTTCTATGCTCTTTTCGCCCTCCAAAGCATTCCTTTCTCTCCTCCACATCCATTACACCTGGCACAATGTCTTAATAAGCGTAGGCTTTCACAAAGATAAGAAGTACCACAACTTCAAGCCATTTCTGTGTCCCCACCCCGTGCAGTCCGGTACCTCCACACCCTGCCACCATCCTGAGGGAAGAACAGCCCACTGGCCAGGCTTCCCACCTAAAGTGCAATGCTAGGCTTCATCCAGGCTCTCAATGCTGGTATTACAAAAGGTCTCGCTGCATTTCATACACCCCAGAAAATGATTTCTTTTATATGCCAGGGATAGGACGTGGCATCATAAGAACACCCCCCAGTTATAACTCATAGGGGTTCATTCCGATCACAGACAAGAAACTTCAAATATACCCAAATCCACTTCGTACCACTTAAAAAGCTCTCCCTTCTCACAACTGTGCCAGCTCCGTTAGAAACCATCACTTTTCTTTCCCAGTTACTTATCTTAATGATGAAGTCAGCTGTGTTCAAGTCGGAAGGTGGTGGAACTAGGTGCAAAGAAACAAGATAACCACAAATATCTTGACATTCGGATAATATAATCTCAAAATGGGGGCTCTCCGATGGGTTTTTCTGTTTCCAGATTTTAATGTTCACATCAAATCAGAGACATCTCACTTGCCTAGAGACTCCTACCCCCAGTGTTAACACAAATAGTAAGGCCACTCTGCTTGCAGCAGAGACGAAAATAACCTCAGCAGAGTTTTCACCCGAAACATAAGCCATCTTGTGAGACACTGAGTATAAATGAAGAATGTGCCCAAATAGTTCCTGGATATCCTAAAAATTCACCTTAAAGAATGATAACAATTTGGATTTAAGGTCATAGGTCAGCTTTAAAAATAATCAAAACTCTCTAATCCTGGAAGGAATAAATAATTGCAAAAGAAAACAAACAAAAACAAGATAAGTGGCTCCACAGGAGATAAAGCCATATGAACGAGAGGAGGATATTGTAAATTCCTGCATGTGTTAAAGAATCACATTAGAGGGTATATTATACGATTACCTTCAACATTAGTCTCAAACACCAAGTATTAATTAGATTCTTGCCCTTATAACTTGGTGTTTTCTGAGTCTATACAATTACTTCCTTTCTGGTCAACTTACCAGATTTAAGGCAATGCATTTGAGAGGAAAACGAAAGGGGTTTGTTATCAGTACAGGCAATACAAACAACATCTTATCACTGTCCTAATTTTTAAATAAAACATAATTTTAAAGTCCAAAACTTAATGCTGTTCATGACTGTTCGCTTTTTAAAAAGAGCCTATCATTTAAAGCACCTCCATCACAATTCCATTGACAAGTACTAAAAATAAATCTCATTAGGGTCTGAGTATCTCCCCATGACTCTGCTTAGACCTGTCTTCTTCCCCTTGAGCCTCATAAGTTCATGCCCAAACCACCTCTTGCAAAATGGGAGGCAAGTTTTAAAAGCCAGAATTATTTCCACATTTCTTCTATTTCTTATCTTCTTCTATTCCTTATAAAACGTCTAAAGCATATATGCTAAGGTTGATGGTGAACCCCTTCAACAGAGTATTAGGCTGTCTTTCAACTTCACTTTAATAGAATGTTGTAAAACTCCATGATCTCTAAAGTTCTTTTTTCCAGAGAAATAGGTGTTTGTGATATCACTTTGTATGAATAGATTTAAGTAGAGTTGGTATGTACATCCTAGCCTTCAAAACAATCTTGCATCTCCCCTTAAATGTTAGACAGCTTAATGGATTAGGTTTCTAGAAAGCAAGGTGGTTACTTAGGGGCAGGGCAGGGCATGGAGGTGAGTTTACCAGTAGCCTTCATCACAGTATGGAAGCTCAGTGGAAAGATGTTTGCTCCATTATTAATGATGACTATTAATGTGTCCCTTGAAAAAAACAGGCTACTGGCCAGGTCTATACAACCAGCAGTAGGAGCCTTGCTCTCAAGTTTCTCAGTCAGCAATAGGGCAGGTATGCTTGTCTACCCCACTTCCAAAACACATATCAAGAGGAGAAGGGAAGAGAGGAAGAGAGATTTCCATTTTGCTTCTACTTCTAAATGCCCCATCAGTCTTGAAGGAACAAGTGACGGTAAGTTACTGAGGAGTGCCTTATACACCAAAGTACGCCTCATCTCAGAGCAAGACCAGTGATAGTTCTCTTCAGTTCAGGCAGAAACAATTCTCTGGGCAGATTAAGTTCATATACGTGTCTGCATGTGTGCACACACATGCACAAAGTACCCCCAAAATGGGGAAAAACTCTTCTCTAAGGCTAGGAGGGAAAGGAGTATTTTCTCATTATCAATTTCCATATGGGAATTTCCAGCAGTTACAACTGGAATTATTTTCTGTCAGGATAACTAATTCATTAAACAAATACTTATTGGGTGCCCTTATGTGCTAATGATCCTAACACTCTCCTGTAAAATATTTTCCTCCTTAAAAGAGAAAAGAAACGAATGTCATACCTTCGGCAAAAACATCTCCCACTCAGACAACAGACATAATCATTACTAATGAGGTGTCTTATTTCAGTCTACAGACTCGTCATTCCAAAATGGCCAATTGACAGAAGATGGTCCGCTTCTCACCCACAAGATGATCTATAATTCCAGCTCGTTTTGCCTCTTTAGATTGTTATGTCTATTATAAAAACACAGAAATTTCTACATCTCAGGTGATGACCAGGTTACAAAACAGTCATTTAAATCCTTGTTTAGTTCTGAGAGAAAAATAATGTTCCCATAATTTCCACACATTGTTCCTAGTGTTGCCCTTTGAGGTTACATAGAATACTCGAGTCCTCTCCTGTTGGAGTTATAATTATAGTTGGCATTTATTGGATGTTTACTATGTAAAGAGCCTTGTGCTAAATTCTTTATAGACATTATGATGTTATCTCCCTCTGTAAACACAGACACACACCATCCCTTTTTCCAGGCAAAACAAACCAAGATCTTACAGCTGTTTCTCATATGACTGTTTCCAGACCTTCCAACATTTTGATTACCGTCCTCTGGTCAGCTCCATTTTATCAACACCCTCCCCTTAAACCGTGGCACCCTTATCTAGTCACAATCTTCCAGATGTGAATTAAGCAATTCCAAATACAGAATACTATTATTTCCTTGTCTGGAAGGGCTATTTCTCTTGATCTGGCCTAAGAAGATTGGGGGTTTTATTTGTTTGTTTGGTTGATTATGGGGTTTTTGTTTTTGTTTTTGTTTTTGTTTTTGTTTGCAAATCACATGACTTGTTCGTGTTGACCTTGTTGGCAACTAAAACCCTGAGAACTTTTTTGCATAAACCACTTTTCTGCCAAATCTCCACCATCCTGTGCAGTTGATTTTTTAATGCAAAGGAAATGTTTACTTTGTATGCATCTCTCCTTATTAAATTTATTCTCTTTAATTTACTGTTCTTTCCAGCCTATCAAGATCTTCTTGGATCTTATTTTATCGCTCAATGTACTGACTTCCTTTACAGCATCTGAAAATGAAGACAGCATGTATTCTGTTTTCATCTGAGCTGATAATTTCACAAGTTGAATGGCCCTATGTGGCATGTCAGCTAAAATTTTCCACCTAGTTGATAATCAGTTCATTAGCAGGAGATCCTACAGGCCTTCAGTCAGTTTTGAATCTGCCTAATTATTTTTGTCTTCTACATCCCTGTCTTCACCTTGTCCTCAGTGACACCCGGCAACTTTGTCAGATGCTTTGCTGGAATCATGATGCATTTCTCCAACCTATCATGAACAAAAAGACCAGGTATTATAAGTTGTTCTTAGCGGACCCATACTGATTGCTGGTAATTGGATTTTCTTTCTTAACCTAATGAATAATCTATCTCAAAATTTACTATAGAATCTTTCCAAAAATCAGTAGAGTTTAGTTGTTTGTTCCTAAAATTCAATGTTCTTCCCTGCACCCACTCATATGCACTTGGTAAATATTAAGACAATATTGGCTTACCTTCATTCTTAATACCTCTTTTTTTTCTAAGATTACTGACATTGGGGTTGGATTCTTTTCTCCAGTCAATCCACTGAAATGAAATCCAACTTTATCTGGTTCCCTGAATTCATTTAAAGCAGACAGATACCTTTTTCCATTCTCTTGTGTCTTTAGGTACTCAAGTCTTTTTTGATATTATTTTATTATTTCCAACTTGAATGTATTTTTCATAATAACCCTGATAGGTAGGTGGGTCAGTTATTTTTATCCTCTTTTCTTTTGAAGTCACTGAGACTCAATGAGATTAATTGAGCAGTTATTGAGTAGCAAAGTTGGAATTTACCCAATTGTCTTACCACCAAATCCAATGCTTTTTAAACCACTTTTGGTGTTTCCTTTCCTAAATAGCCAGGGAAAATGTTGCCTTTTTTTTTTCTTATTAATACAGCATGTATTTGTCTTCCCTCTGTCAAACCCTGAGCCAACTACTTTCCTCAGCCTGCCTAGGGAGGTATAGGAAAAGGAACATACAGCATAGATGAGACACGGGAGAAAGATCTATGGGAGGTGGAGACAGCTCCTTCACATGGCAAAGAGGATGAGAAAGGCCACCAACAGGCAAAAGAGCCCCATGGCCTCCGAGAGGGCAAAGCCCAGAATGGTGTAAGAGAAGAGTTGTTGCTTCAGGGAGGGATTCCTGGCATAACCAATGATAAGGGTCCCAAACACAGCTCCAGTTCCAGCCCCAGAGCCAGCCACCCCTGTCATGGCAGTCCCAGCCTCAATGAACTTGGCTGCTGTATGGACGTCCCTTGAAATGGCACTGGTTTGGAAGCTGTGGCTAGGAATAAGTGAGGTCAGGGGATGTGGGGCTGCCAAGATGCTGAGGCCCTTATAAGGTGCCTCATCTGTCAGTGTCTCGGGTGGTTTTAGCACCACTGCAGACAGTGATCAGCTCAACAGCTTAGAGGTGCTCCTGGCCAAGAACGGGGTGGAGACGAACTTTGCAGAGGTGTACGTTTTTAGGGGATGAGCGGCTGTGGCAGGAGAGCTGCTCCCAGGGCAGAGAAGACAGAGAGGGGAGGGGCAAAATGTTGCCTTTTTAACTGAATCTGTATGTTTTGTGTTTCTGAAAAAATTAAAAGTCAAAGTTAAGTAAACTTGGGTTTATCCCTCTTTGTTTTTATGCCAGAATACTGGAATCCAAATTTATTATCTCGTCCCTCAGATCTGCACCAGAAATTATCTACTAGTTATGTTCTTTCTTGTTGTGTTTTACTTTTAAATGTCTTACTTTACATGTGTTTCAATCTTCTTTTAAACTAGACCACAAATAAATCTTAAATAATACATGTAGGTTGGCTCTTTTCCTCAAGGAACCCCAATACAGCTAGTAAAACAATATCCCTGTTGTCAGCTCCTTCCTTGTCATAACTTCAGACAGATTTTCATTCCCTAGAGAGTTAGAGATGTTGGGATTGCTACTTAATCCACAAGCAGTTGATTGGGTCACTCCATGAAACTGCTCTGCCATTCCTACCAGAAGAAAAATTTATCATCCTTTAATAAAAACAAAGAGCCTTTCTTCTTGGGGTGCCAGTGTGGCTCAGTCGGTTAAGCATCTGCTTTCAGCTCAGGTCAAGATCTCAGGGTCCTGGGACCAACCCCCCCAGGTTGGACTCCCTGCTCAGTGGGGAGTCTGCTTCTTGTACTCTCTCTCTCTCTATGTCAAATAAATAAATAAAATCTTTAAAAATAATAAATAAATAAATAAATAAATAAATAAAAACAAATAAATTTACCTATAAACAATCAAAGACTATGTAAAGATAGATCAAAATCACAAAAGAAGACAAGCTTTACAAATAAAGGCAATGGTTGAAAATGTAACAATGATTTACATAGGTATAAATGCATGTAAAGGATTTATGCTTAAGAATATATTCTCTTTGTATTTGCAAATGACATATCAGATAAAGGTCTAGTGTCCAAAATCTATAAAGAACTTAGCAAACTCAACACCCAAAGAACAAATAATCCAATCAAGAAATGGGCAGAGGACATGAACAGACATTTCTGCAAAGACGACATCCAGATGGCCAACAGACACATGAAAAAGTGCTCCACATCACTTGGCATCAGGGAAATACAAATCAAAACCACAATGAGATATCACCTCACACCAGTCAGAATGGCTAAAATTAACAAGTCAGGAAATGACAGATGCTGGCGAGGATGCGGAGAAAGGGGAACCCTCCTACACTGTTGGTGGGAATGCAAGCTGGTGCAACCCCTCTGGAAAACAGCATGGAGGTTCCTCAAAATGTTGAAAATAGAACTACCCTATGACCCAGCAATTGCACTACTGGGTATTTACCCTAAAGATACAAACGTAGTGATCCGAAGGGGCACGTGCACCCGAATGTTTATAGCAGCAATGTCTACAATAGCCAAACTATGGAAAGAACCTAGATGTCCATCAACAGATGAATGGATAAAGAAGATGTGGTATATATACACAATGGAATACTATGCAGCCACAAAAGAAATGAAATCTTGCCATTTGCGATGACGTGGATGGAACTAGAGGGTATCATGCTTAGCGAAATAAGTCAATCGGAGAAAGACAACTATCATATGAGCTCCCTGATATGAGGGAGAGGAGATGCAACATGGGGGGTTAAGGGGGTAGGAGAAGAGTAAATGAAACAAGATGGAATTGGGAGGGAGACAAACCATAAGTGACTCTTAATCTCACAAAACAAACTGAGGGTTGATGGGGGGAGAGAGGTTGGGAGGGGGGGTGGGATTATGGACATTGGGGAGGGTATGTGCTATGGTGAGTGCTGTGAAGTGTGTGGACCTGGCGATTCACAGACCTGTACCCTTGGGGATAAAAATATATTATATGTTTATAAAAAATAAAATTTTAAAAAAAAGAATATATTCTCTTTGGTTTTCATTGCTTTTTCTGTGTTGTATGTAAATTACAATTTTTTTACAGTTATACTGCTTGTGGTTCTTAGACCTTCTTAAATCTGTTGTTTGGTTTCTTTCATTAGTTTTGCAAATTTTTCAGCCATTATCTTTTCCAATATTATTTCTGATCCATTCTGTCTCCTCTCCTCAATCCTTCTTGGACTCCCATAATATATATATATTATTACCTCTTCTCACTGTATCCTCTATATTTTTTAGCCATGCTTATTTTTCTCCATGTTCACTCTTGATATTTTCTTCTCATCTTTCTTCTAATTTTCTAATTATCTCTTTATCTATGTCTTTTATTAAAATTAAGAAAAAGTCTTTTTTTGTGTTGTTATTGTATCTTATAATTTCCAGTTTTAGTCTTAAATGTGCAACATGGCCTTATCTCTTTGAACACAGTAAACATTTTTATTTTAGTTTCTGTCTGATGACTACAGTATTGGCAATCCCTGGTAGGCCTTTTTCTATTGTCTGTTTCTGTTGTGTTTTGTTCATAAAGTTTATCACTTCATATGTTGGGTTATTTTCTATTTTGTGCTCCATGCTATATTTATAGAACTACTTGTAGAATTCATCTGTAGTCAATAATGATGGTTTCTTTTTCCAAAGAAGTTTTATGTACATTCATATCAGGTAGCTGGAGGCATGAACAATTTGAGAACTTGAATCTAATTTCAAGGATTGAGATGATTTAAAATTAACCTGAGCTCTTTAAGATTTCTGTCTGCTTTGGGTTTACCCTTACATTTTGAGTATGAACTTTCAAAATACAGCCTAATTGAGGCAGTTCCACCAGAACCCTCAACAACTTGGTAAATCCTGTACTCTAATCTCTACTCTAGACCCATGAAGCTATCAAAACCTTTGCTTACATTCCCATTGCAAAGAAAAAAAAATTTGTTTTGATGCGGGTGGGGGAGAGAGAGGTGGAAAGAGAAAGGGGATGAGGGGCAGAGGGAGAGAGAGATTCTTAAGCAGGCTCCACATTCAGTGTGGAGCTCAATCTCATAACACTGAGATCATGACCTGAGCCAAAATTAAGAGTCAGACACTTAACCAACTGAACCGCCAGGCACCCCTAAAGAAAAACGATTTTAATATATTGATGAAGCACGCCAGGGTGGCTCAGTGGGTTGGGCCTCTGCCTTCAGCTCAGGTCATGGTCTCGGGGTCCTGGGATCGAGCCCTACATTGGGCTCTCTGCTCAACGGGGAGCCTGCTTCCTCCTCTCTCTCTGCCTGCCTCTCTGCCTCTCTGCTTACTTGTGATCTCTCTCTCTGTCAAATACATAAATAAATTTTTAAAAATCCTTAAAAAAAAAAAGAAATTTTCAAACAGGGAGGCCCCTTTTTAGTACTTATTGAGAAATTTTTAATTTATTAAGAAATTTTCAAATAGGGATGCCTGGGTGGTTCAGTGGGTTGGGCCTCTGCCTTTGGCTCAGGTCATGGTCTCGGGGTCCTGGGATCGAGCCCCGCATTGGGCTCTCTGCTCAGCAGGGAGCCTGCTCCCCACCTCCGCCACCTGCCTCTGTGCCTGCTTGTGATCTCTCTCTGTCAAATAAATAAATAAAATCTTTAATATATTGATGAGATGATGGGTATTAAGTAACTTTATTATTAATCATTTTGGTAATCATAATGGTAATCATTTTACAATATATGTAAGTCAGGGCATTATACTATACACCTTAAACTTATACCATGCTACATGTGAATTATGTCTCAATAAAAATGGAAAAGATAAATAAACATCTTAAAAACTTCTTATCAGCTTCTTAGGCTCTCAGTACCTCCTCCAGAATTGGCAAATGTTCCAAAAGGAAAAATGGCCCTGGATGCTGGGCTTATGTCCTTGTCCTTCTATTTCTTCCATATCCTAGGCTATAATTCTTTACTATCTTATTAGATATCTGATGTTTTCAAACAGATTTTTTAAAATATTTTGTCCAGTGCCTCTGGTTGTCCTTTGCAGAAAGTTGATTGGAATTCCCTAGTCTTGCCATCAGAAGTCCCTAGGACATTTGTTTATTGGTGGATCATGTTAGTCACTTCTGTAGCCAAACATGAGTGATCAGGCTCATCTTTGAATTGATGGACCTTTCCCTTGTGACGGGACAATATTATGAAAGTTCACAAATTTCAGTGTAATTACTTTATGCCTAACCATGACCCACTTTATCTCAGGAGACCCTAAGTTTCATCTCAGTTGGCTTTACTTGATAAAGCCTCCTCCTTTACTGCTGTCACGGAAAATACTATTAAAGGCAGGCTGGTGTAGTGGAAAGAACACTGGATTTTGAGTAAGAAAAGTTGGATTTAAATTCATTTCCATCATGTGTTTCCTGCCTTGGTTTCACAGTTTCTCTCACCATGCCTCAAGCCCTCCATAAGCATGCAGACCACAAAGGTACATGAGAGTCAATCTCTGGCAGCTACTCAGTTTGTGTAAGCCTTACTATGTTTATCTATAAATTAGGGATTATAGCTATCTCATGTGGTTGTTGTAAGGAATAACTAAGGGAAGTTGTATAGCATTGAATTCACAACTACAGAGGATGCACTTCAATTACTATTTGTTTTCCATGATAAACATGGTATTTCATGCAACAGATTTATCTCCAAAATTTTTTGTAAATCAAATCATGCTTTAAAGGTATGAAGAGAGCTAAATTTTGAAGGGAAATTTATTGAAGATGCAGGGAGAATCCTTCATCAACAGAATATTAAGTCCATTTCATTAATCTCCTGTAATCATATTGATTTTCGTAAAATTCATTTGATCAGAGTAAGTTATGCCTTCAATAAAGGCACAAACACTTCCTCTATTCAGATGGTTTTGGAAGCCTCACAGCCCTGATGACAACTCTTGCCGAGATTATAAACAGTGATGTGGTTCCATGTGTCTGTAACAGCAAAGAGTTGACCTGAGCAGGCACAGATGATCTAAGCTAAATGTGAGGTGTGTGCCACAAGAATATCATATGAGACCATGAGGTTTAGTAAGCACTAGGAAAAATGCCTTGCAATCAATTTCTTAAGGCCATAATCCCAGATATTAATTCAAACGTGTTTTTTGGTTCTGAAGGGTAAAATATTTTATGACATTATTGCATTTCTGAAGATTTCACTTCTTATGTTGACTGGAATTTTATCATTGTTTTAAGTAGCACTCTTTATGAGATCATTTTGTCCCTTTAGAATCTAAATCTGGGTAATGACTATAGTGTTTTCAGTTTCCAGTTGTTTGTAGGTTGTCATTGTCTTCAAAAAATTGTTTAAAACAGCAAAAACCCTTAGCATTCTAATGGATATGTAAACAACCTGACTTCATTTTGATAATGTGCTAGCAGTGAGTATAAATGATAATAAACAAATGTGGAATCATTACTGTAACTCAGGAAAACAATATTATGTTAGAAATTCTAGATAATCTTTTTGGTGTAGATGTAAACTTGAAACACTATACAAGCTCATTACCAAGAAAGTTCTGATAATTAGCTTCTTAGCAACACAGGGATTTTTAGGGCAAGTATCTATTATAAATGTAAAATAATGGAGAAACTTTGATGAAAACCTTTGCATATTTCTGTCATTTCATTTCAAAGTTGGTTCCAATCTACTGACTTCTTGCTTCGGATCTTTGAAATTATAGTAACTAATTTTAAATAGATTTCAAAATTAACAGTGCTTTATTGGTAACATAGGAGGTAGTAACAGCACAGGACATGGAGATAGACTGCGAAGTTTCAAATGCCTGCTTTACCACTTAGCAGCTGTATGGAGGCAAATAAACCGACCCTCCTTAATTTGTCATCTGTAAAATGGGAATAACAGTAATAGCACCTACCTCGTAGAATTTTGTGAGAATTAAATGAAACCAACCATACAAAGTGCTTTGCATAGGCTGGCACATGATAAGCACTCATTAAATAGTAACTATAGGTAGTATATCCTGAAGTATATATTAAATACAGAGTTCGTGTTAGGAAAGGGCAATGAAAGTAAGAGTAGACAATAGTCACTTCTTCAGCCATAATGCTCGATACTTGCGTGGGTCATTAGCAAGTCCATTTTATGATCTCTGTAACCTCAGCTCTACCATTTACCAGGAAGATAGGGTTTCATAAATAGATTTACCTAGAAAAATGAGCCAAGAAAAAAAATCAAATTCTATCATCAGTGCAATTTTATGCATGAAAATAAACCAGAGTCTCATAGAATGTAAAAAAAAAAAAAAAAAAAGTTACACTTTTTCACATGTTTCCACTTGTTCCTTATTTAAATATCTCTCGGGGGGGGGGGGAACCCTCCTTAATGTGATTTTTTAAAAAAAATATCATACAGGGATGCCTGGGTGGCTCAGTTGGTTAAGCAGCTGCCTTTGGCTCAGGTCATGATCCCAGGGTCCTGGGATCAAGTCCCACATCGGGCTCCTTGCTCATCAGGGAACCTGCTTCTCCCTCTGCCTCTGCCTGCCATTCTGTCTGCCTGTGCTTGCTCTCTCTCCCTCTCTCTCTCTAACAAATAAATAAATAAAATCTTTAAAAAAAATATATATATATACATATACATATATATATATATATATATATATATATATATATTGTACACAGAGGCAACATCAACAGCCAGGGGAGAAATTCCCATTAAAACCAGGAAGAAAACAAAGATACTTGATAAAACTATCATTATTTAAAATTACTCTGTAAATTCTGGACAATGCAATAAGATACGAAACAGAAATGAGACCTAACAATCGGAAGACCAAATAATGTTCTCACTTTGTAGCTTATAACATTAGATGATATGAGAATGCACTAGGAAAACAAGAATTCACAAATTTTAGTGATGTGCATGGATGTGCTCCATATCTAAAAGTCAGCAGGTTTCCTACATAATATCATATTGTCTACCTACCCATACTACACCGAGTTATTCTCCCACTCTTAAACCTTCCCATCGCAGTCACCCAATTCTTCACTGCCCCCATTATTTATGCGATTTATGGTGATTGCCTTAAGCCAAAGCACCAATAAGAGCAATCAGCTGGGAGATTGTTTGGGTGACTTTAGGCTTAACAGGGCTAAGATAAGTTCTACGGAAATATACCTCATCCTCTTCTGAGCACCGGGAAAGAAGCAGCCCAAAGTGAGGCTGTCATTTGTTCAACAAATACTTCCTGAACATTTATGCCAGACATCGTGCTAATGCTGGGAATACAATAGTGACATGGACCCTGCCCTCATGGCACTTTCAGTCTAATGAGAAAAAGAGAAATTAAGTAAATAAACCCAGAAAACATTTATGAAGCGCAAGTTATGATGAGGTCTGTGAAGGAATAATAGAAAACCAGAAAGTGGCCAGGGAGGAGGGAGGAGGAGAGAGGGTATATAATTTAGAATGAGGGTCGGGCAAGAATCTTCCAGCAAGATCAAAGGTCGGAGCAGGGTATGTGGATAGATTATGTCAGGCAACGAACAGTGTCAGTCACTCATTACCTTACAGCCCATATTAAGGAGTGTGAATTTTACGTCCAGGAACATAAAGTGAAGTGTGCTTTTAAAGTAAAATTTGTTAACAGACACAGAGAGAATTCTACATAAGTGTAGAATTTTTCCCTGAAATTTCTATGCAGTATTCCTTTGAAAGGGTTTAAGTGAGAATTTGCTTTCTAGAGAGATCACTCTGGCTCAAGAAGGCCTTAAACAGAAGAATCAGAAGCAAAGAGACCAGTTAGGAAGTTATTCTAATGGTCCAGACAAGAGCCAGCAGTGGCTTAGATAGGCTTGTGTTAGCGGAGATGGGAAACAGGAGATATACTTTCTATGGCATTTGGAGGTGTCTTTATGCAAGACGACAGGGAGGAGCAAGATTCAAATTTTGTGGCCCTGGAATTTATACAATTTGTGAATGCCATTTTTTTAAAATTGCAAATACAAAAAAATACAAATATAACAGCAGGTACAAGATGTTGGAAGGGTCCTGGACAAACCCGAATTTTATTTGCCTCACAGCAAATCTGCCTCTGGCTCTAGGAGAGGGGAGCGGAGGTCCCACCAAGAGCTAATGTTTACGGAGCACTTACTGTTGTCAGACACTGGTTCGCACACCTTAAACATACTTTAACTCTCAGGGTGCCTGGGTGGCTCAGTGGGTTAAAGCCTCTGCTTTGGGCTCAGGTCATGATCCCAGGGTCCTGGGATTGAGCCCCACATTGGGCTCTCTGCTCAGCAGGGAGCCTGCTTCCCCCTTTCTCTCTGCCTGCCTCTCTGCCTACTTGTGATCTCTCTCTGTCAAATAAATAAATAAAATCTTAAAAAAAAATACTTTAACTCTCACAACAATCCTAAGAGATATTTTTGTCTTCTCCATTTGACAGATGGGCAAACTGAGGCTCAGCAAGGGATCCTGAGTCACAGCTAGTAAGTGGTAGAGCTGATATGTGATACAGGCTGCCTAGCCCTTGGTCATGGTGCTACGCTGCTTCAATATCTAAGTCTCAAGATCAGGGACAGAGAACAAGGCAGATGACAATCCTATTGACTGTATGACAAAAACCGCAAGATGCGCAGTTAGGGGGTACTTGAAGAGCAAGAGTTTAGTTGGGAGTAAGTTAAGTTTGTGACACTTACCACCACTTAAATTGCAATGTCAAGGAGGCTGTTGGATATGTAAGTCTGGGCCTCAAGGAAGAGAACTAGAAGGAAGAGACACACACATGAAAGTCACCAGCGTGGGAATGAATGAGGTGATCAAGGAGTGTACACCGCAAGGGGGAAGAGACGTGGAGACCAAACAGAAGATACAGTTGGGTGAGCGGAAAACCAGGAGAGGTCAGTATCACAGAAGCCAAAGGAGGGTGTGATGAGCTACATAACTGAATATAGGACTGGTGACCGTGACTCCCCAGTCAAGTGTAAACAGAAATGAGAGGAAAAGGCCGCTATCAAAGAAAATCCCCAACTCCTACTTTGAGGGATCTTCTTCCATAGCAACTAGAGAAAGATGGAGGAAGAGAAGCCTCTGAGCACGCATTCTATAAAAATAACAAATAATTCATGGGAAACCTGGCCTCTGGCTAAATAGGAGGGAATTTGCAAGTTCATTTCAGGTCCAACACTATTTGAGGAGGAGACCAGAGTTCTGGAAGATGGAGGAAATGCATGGCATAAACACACATCCGACCCTCTTTCCCCACATCCAGCAGACCTTTACTACCTTTCAATCTTTCTTTCAAGTGCATAGAATCAGGTCAAACACATGCATGGACCGATGGAACCAGTTAACTCCTTTATTTAGTTAGTGTTACTTTTTATTGGTTTAAATTTTGTTTATTTATTTATTTATTTTTTGGTTAGTTACTTTTAATAATGTAACAAAAGCACTTCCAAACCCACCACTCAAAACGCTAGTTCTTTAACCTTTGAAAAAGCCATTCAAGGAAATCTTATGAAGAGATCTTGCTGGCATAGGGGAGGGCAACAGCTAGGAAATCCCAGACAGGACTTTCAATTAACCTCCACGGCTACACAAGTAAGCAATCTTCAGTCGCATTAATAAGGCTGTCCATGCCAAGGACAGTAAAAGCCCCACTATAACCATCACTGGGCACATGGTGTCTGGTCTTTTATCATCAGTTCTAGGACTTATATTTTAAGGAGAACGTTGAAAAATCAGGTGTACCCAGAGAATATAATTCAGGATGGTGAGAGAACATGATGACTAGAGGAAGACATATTTAGCCCAGGGTTGAGGATGGTGGAGATAGGCTGGAAGGACCAAGGGACCAGGTCCTCTAGAGCTGTTCCACGTTGTATCCTGGGGAAGAAAATGGGCGCAAGGTGGGTGTAAGTAGGAAAGGTGATTTTGGCTAAGTGAGATAACGAATTTCCCGAAAATATCCAGGCTTCAATCAACAGCTCTCTGTCACCAGTGAAATTGCTTGAGAGGCTGAGTGAGTGGCAGGGATCTCGCAGAAAGAACCACCCCATTAAGGCAAAGGTTGAGCCTTGGCCACTGACCACTGAGCCAGCTTCTCCAGGCTTGGTCTCTTCTTCAGGCTCCAGTCTCCAATTCCCTCTCCATAACCCCCTGCCACAACGAGTCAGCTCCCTTCTTTTGTCTGTGCCCCACTGACCACTGAGCCAGCTTCTCCAGGCTTGGTCTCTTCTTCAGGCTCCAGTCTCCAAGTCCCTCTCCATAACCCCCTGCCACAACGAGTCAGCTCCCTTCTTTTGTCTGTGCCCCACTACCCCTAAGCTATGGTGTTTATCTACGAATCACACAGGGCACTTACCTAAAGAGGAAACCATGATGTATCATCCTTCCGTGGTTCACCCTTCTGGAAATCTCTCTCTGGACCATCAGACCTCCAAGGCTGTTTTATGACGCCTTCCCATTCCAGCCCATGTGACCTCTGGAACATCTCTCTGGACCCTCACTCCCCCCCACCCAACGAAAGTTATTGCCCTCCCCCACTAACTTGCCTTTAAATTTCCAATGACCTAAACATGTTGGTCATATTCATTCACAAATTATCAGGTTTATTTTATATTCTTTGGGTGCTCCAGCCTGGAATCTGGGGAATTTCTATGTCCTTTTTTTCTACCCACTATCTTTACTACTTCCTCTTGCCTATGTAACCTTTATTTCTTGTCCTTGTCCTATTCTTACTGCATCCCATCCCAAGCTTACTCTTCATCTTCAACTTATTATTTTTTTAATGTAGAAGGCGAGAGATAAAAATGGAAGCAGAGAACGCAAAACATACCCTCCCTCCTGCCTTCTCTCGCTTTCCCGCTTCCTCTCTCTCAAATTATAGAAGGAGCGTAATGCCAGAGGGGGTAATCGCTGAGGCTTTGGTCTTTGGCTGTGAAAACAGCCTCCACCCCTAGCTAGCAATGAGCCTTGGGCAAATGACAGAACCTCTTTGAGCCTTAATTTTCCCATTAGTAAAATGAGGATAAGAAGAATATGTGCATTAGAGATGAAGAAACGCATGTGAAGTGCATCCACGATATCTGACACATAGTCTGTGACAAGTGAATGTTTATTACTAGTGTCATAGGAGGAAATTAGTCTATGACTAAGTACAGGATATGGTTGTCCCTTAATCACATGTATGCATCCATTTCTAAAGATGTTTTCCCTTCTATTGCCCAGCAAAGAAAATTTATTTATTCATGTTCAACAAATTTCTACTAAGCACATAGTAAGTTTCATTCCTTGTGCTCAGTGGGGGCTTAATTAAATAAACTGCTGTATAAATACACTGTGGCATATGATGCCACGGCTAAAGAGAACCAGGTATATTTATACGTATGATGGTGGAAAACCTCCAAAGATGTAGAGAAATGGGAGAAAGAAATTCCAGAGCCATACCATTCCTATAAAAGTACATACAGACACATGTAAAATGCATATATATGGATATATAGACATATATAGATATACATTATATATGTATTATAATGTTAATTACGTGTATACATCATATATAATTACGTGTATCTGTTAATTATCATATATAAATATTATATATATATCTGTGTATATGTGTGTGTGTGTGTGTGTATATATAAAATGTAAATGTGCAGAGGAAGTTCTAGAGTAGCAGACATCCAACCAGGAAGGAAACCAGGATGGGGAAGTGGGGACTGGTTTAAAGGAACATTAGCTTTATTTGTGATGCTCAAATGTTTACATGGAGAAGGAATTCATAAACTATCTAGATCATCGTTTTTAAGGTAAAATAAGTAGTCACAAGGCCCCTGCCAGAATTCCTGCATGTCCACTTGCCACTGAGTTCCTGGCATTTCTGACTTCAAACAGGGATTCAGTTATCCATTAAAACAAAACAAAACAAAACAGAAAAGAAAAGAAAAAAGAAAGCCTAACCACACAGAAGATCTCAGTCTTGTTACGGTCTTCTTCAATGCCTTGGAAAATAAGGCAGAGGTATATTTATATAAGCACACCTACACGAAGTTCTAAATTTACCTGTTTAGGAAAGTGCTCGCACAAACACACGGTCTCCCGGGAGATCGGGTCTGGGAACTGAGCCCCTGGCCCGCGCTGCCGCCCTCTTCCCTACGAGCCCCGCCCTGCTCCCCGCTCCGGAGCCGGCACCTGCCAGTCTAACATCGGCTGGAGTCTCAACAGTATCAGCCTGCGGGAAGCAATACAAAAGTGTTATGCTGAAAATAAAAAAAAAAAAAATTTAAAAAGTATATGCCCATTGTGAAGTAACCACAACAATCAAGCTAATTAAAATATCCATCAGCTCTCAAAAAAAAAAAAAAAAAGTTCAGAAAAAAAAAAAAAGCCCTAGGTGGACAGTTTTTACTTCCAATATGTGGGACGCTGAAGATCGAAGTCCTAAACGGAGTTTTTCCTTGGGCTTGCTTTGTGGTCCTGGCAAATCAGATGAACTTGGAGGCATCGGTGAGGCAGAGAGGATGATGTAAAACACTGTCAATCCCTTTAAATAGATAACTTTGAATTTGCTGAGTCCTCAGAAGGCAGAAGGGGCTTGCATATGGGTCCCACACAGGTATCTTTGTGAGTTTTTATACATACGTAGGATGGACATGAGTTGATAAGTTGATTATGTTTATAGGAACATATCCTGAATTATGTCAGAGAATGTAAATACTATGATGTATACATATTTTATGGATGTGCCTGATTTTGTGTAAACATGTCACATAATATGCACATTTTAAATGTCTATTAAATGTACATACTCCTAGATTCACAATTTTTTTCTATTGTTAATGTCCCAAATATAAGATCTAACAGCTGTCCATAACTAATATGTAATGGTTATCAGAAGAGCATATGGGTATAAGCTGCATAATTTATAATTATCCTGTTATGACACTTTTTTTAAAGTTTGTTCATTTAAGTAATCTCTGCACAGAATGTGGGGCTCAAACCTACGACCTAGAGATCAAGAGTTGCCTGCTCTCCCAGCTGAGTCAGCCGGTGTCTCAGTGTTATGAGATATCTTTTAAATACGATTGCTTTTGTCTGATTAAAACATCAAGGCCAGGAGGAGGGTGAAACACACAAGGGGCCAAGGGTGCAGAAGCGGAGGAGGCCCCCACTCTCTGGCCCCCGCACGTCGCTTGCCTCCGCCTGGTGGCGGCCCTGATAAAAATGCCCTTGTTTCTTCCATCATCCTCATCACCACCCAAAACAATCACTAATTAGTTACTAAGTTCTGGGAGCTGTTTATGCACTTTACATGCATTAACCACCCTAAAGAAATGTCTAATTTCTAATCAGATGTCTAATGTCTAAATTTCTGTCTGACGCCATTAACAAAGTGAATTACGAGATAGTACCTAATATGTAAAATGCTTCAAAAGCCGTAACTAAGTTGCCCCCGCTAGACTAGACCTTGGATGAGAGCTCGGCAGCTGAATGATGAGTCCGGATCTCCCAGGATGTGTGCCTCCTGTGTTAAATAAAATCCAACACTCTTTCCTCTCCGTTAGGCATGGTAGTGCTTTTCTCTGAATATACACTGCATGAAGTATGATTTTACTGATCTCTTTCTGTGTCGGGGCGGTTTGGCAGGCAGTAGGCTTCAACTCTGTTGGCATACGTGCAACATGATTGACAGATTTCAAAAGGAAAAAGGATGCCTCTGTTCCTGTATTACTGTTCCTACTTTGAAAATGGTGGTAGATAATGGAATTGGGATAGTCTAACTGTACTTCAATATGATAATATGCTTATATTTAAACTCACACACAGACCAAGGAAGGGGGATTTACACAACGTATTATCTAGTATCTAGCTACAGATGATTTACTGTTGTGCACTGAAATGTGGTGGAAGTACAAGATGGATAGTAATATTATATTGTGGTATATATCCTGTTCACATCAGGCCTTCGTAATAAAAGCCGAACAGCAATCTACAGAACCTGTCTTAAATCTGCCATCTAAGATACTGATTGTAAAATAAAATGATCAAAGTGCAGGTTATCTCTATACTGCCTTCCCCTGAGAGAGTGGTATGCAAAGAACTTCCTCCTTTTTATTTATTTACATCCAGTCAACAGAAACATAAATTAAATTAAAAACCTTAGTGTTATGTGGACTGAATAAAGCATACCTAATATGTTGCTAAGTAGACTTTTTTTTTAGATACTACAGACTACAGCCTGTATTGTACTTTTATCCACGCATCCTTTACTATGTACTGACAGCAAAATATGCTTATAAAAATAATAGAGCAAAATGAATTTTGCAAACCAGCAATTTCACATGCTACAATCCTGCTGAGAATAAACAATTTTTAGTGGGTCTTTATATTTGACACATGAAATCAGGCATTCCTGCAAATTGATTTCATTTTAAATAATTTCTTGAGGTTGCGATGGAAAGAGACCAACACAAACAAGTTAACATTGCATAGAGAAATCACAAATGAATTTTAAGCAGACCTTTTTGCCTTCACAGGCAAGTAATTTAAAGAACATTAGAGGCCAAACTTCCCAATAAAAAGGGACGTCCTTGTGTGTTACAGAATGTAGAGGACAGAAAAGTATGAGGTCTGGAGTTAATCATCCTGTCTTCCAAATGCATACACAGACAGATTTGGGTTAAAGTGGAGGTAGAGAGAATCCTTGGAACGGGAAAGAGATCCCAGCACCTTGGCCACATTTCTGCCATCCTGAGGACTTAGACACTCTCTTCTCCGTGCTTCCCTGGCTCCTGACATAAAATCCTACTGTGACACTGATCTAGTGAACTGTAATGATTTGCTTATTATATATTCTTGCTTACATATATAATGTAAACTATTCCTATTAATATAAAAATGTATAAGATTTAGCTGGATGTCTTAACTATAACCCCCTTGGGAAGAGAAATGGTCTTACTCATCTTGTGACCCCAGCATCTAGCCCAGTACTCAGCACTGAGTAAGCGCTCTGAAATGCCCAGTTAGACTGATAGGGAAAACAATAACATGACTCGGAAGAATGAGAGAAAAACATGGAGGGGAAAGGATGAAATATAGTCACTTTGATGTATCCTGCAGAAACAAGAGCTGGTTATAGGTAGACTTGACACGTGGAGCCTTTTAGGGTCAACTACTAAATATAGATGGGCCAATCCTTTCCCTCATTCATTCATTCAGTCAGTCAACAAACATCTATTGAATGCCAGTTATGTATCAGGCAATCACTAGCTACTGCAGTAGCCTGATATCATGAAACACAGGATCAGTATAATTTGTCATGGTTTCCTTACAGATATGCCAACAAAGAGTCAGAGCTGAAGATCAAGTTTAAGCTCAAACTAAACTGCAGATGATTTTTTATTTTGCCATTTAAATATATCTTGCCATTCACTAAGTAGCTTCATTCTTCGCATGACTCAAGGGTTTACTTTAGTATACATTTAATAGTATAACTAGATCTTCTTAAGATCCTGGCTTAATTCTTCAGCCTTGCACTCATATGCTAAGTGCCATTTACAATAATCCCGAAACGGGTCTCATTTCTTTAAGCATTTTATATCAGACTGGAGACCCTTGGGCAGGTTACTTGTTTTTTTCTGTATTTAAATCTATACTGAATGTCTTGTTTTCCTTCAACAAATAATACCTGCCTCCAATGTGGTAATGAGAAAATGGGAACAAAATTGGGTTATCTTGTCTTCTCAGTTTTAAAAGATCATGTTGGAATGACCGTCCGCATAGTTTATAAAAACTCTTCAATCAATGACAAAGAAAATCCCAATAGGGGTTTTAAAAGAAATCTTGCCCACTAAAATGAAGGCAGACGTCTTTTAAAACTATATAAAGCCTTTGAGTTCTTTCTTTTCCATTTACACATAATTTCTGGATGCAGGGGCAGGTCCTTCAGTAAAACACAAGTATAGAAAATGATACTACGGTTTTTGTTAAGGTAAGAATAAGGGCTTTTTTTCCCCTTGCTATTTCCCCTTATTAAACTGACAAAGGCAGCTCTTTTAGAATTCTGTTAAAAGCAAGCTTATTTGCTTACAGGTCAAAGAAGAGAAACAGAGAAATCAGAAGTAAAAGAGACCCATTTGTTTCATCCATATTACAGCCAGGACAGAATTGTTCCTTTCAGTGACCTTTCTGGTTGGAGCTGTCATAACTGACAGTGGATTCAGCATTCTCCTTTAAAAGTCCATTCGTGACTGAACATTTCACCATCAAAATAGGTAACGATCTCAGTGTTAGTTCAATCAGCACTTAAAATTCAATCTTATGTTCCCCTCTCGTTAATTAATCCTATCCCATTTTATCCTTACATTCTCTTTTTTCCCTTTACATTTCAATGCCTAAATATGAAGGTATCATTTCTAGACGGTCTACCATGCTGTTTCAGGCCACCGCTTAGCCACACGATATACTCCATAAATCTTTCTTCATAAATCAATGTGTCCCTTCCATTAATCATGTTCATTATTTATCTCTGGGTTTCAGCCAAGACTGTCAACATTGTTTATTTAGGTGCTCAAAACTGAGTACAGTTGGCTCAGAGTACTTTCAGCCACACTCGTATGGGAGACTACAAACTTCCTTCCGGGGTGCTACAGCACTGCCTCGGAGAATCCTGCTCGGTCTTTCTTTCCATATTTGCTCTAAGCTCGTCTGTGCCTCTCCGTCATAGCTCGTTTCTAGTAATCCCACTTCTCAAGACCCTCTTCTCTTCTCCCGTGAAGGCTTCTGATGCGATTGGTGCCAGATGTTTGTTTGCATCTTTCTGAGAGCAATTTCATGTTTTTTCACCCATATTTCTGACCCGTTTTGGTCTCTGTGAACCATACTGCTGTTCATATCCGGGCCATTTATCAAAGCTTATAACACCTCCCGATTTAGTCATCTCAGGGACTGTCCTTAGCATGCTGTTCATTCCCTCTTCCAGATAATGGATTGCATAAAAATACAA
The DNA here is from genome assembly GCF_902655055.1 of Lutra lutra. Taxonomy (NCBI): domain Eukaryota; kingdom Metazoa; phylum Chordata; class Mammalia; order Carnivora; family Mustelidae; genus Lutra; species Lutra lutra. The sequence goes on along the minus strand of NC_062285.1, from coordinate 62,318,157 downwards.
ACTATGGGGACCCACAAAGAGACAAGCCCTCAGGACTCTGCGTAATGTTGCTCCTGTTACCTTTTCCAAGGTGGTCTTTCAGCCCCTCGAGCTGCGTGGCTCTGGTATTAGCAAGTCGGCCGGGAACTAACATATTTGGGAAAATCATACAGCATGGCAAATCCAGTGTTTTGCTCAAATCTAAATATAATGCAAATGTCCAACGACATTCCCATTCCTGGCCCATCTCCCCTCCATAAATAAACCTCTGTAAAATCCGATCTTGCTTCGTGGGGGGTTTGGGTACATGGGTTGGTTTTATTTTACAGTTTCATTTAGTTTAATTTGGACTTTGTTTGGGTTAGGTTTTTAAGCATCCCTCCTCAGACAAGATTAGAACTTGATGTGACGCATTTTGCTTGTGTCAAATGCACATCTGGGGTGCTCACAAGTATTCCAGAAATAGCTCACAGACATGGAGCATCTCTTTCAATTGACAGATCAGAAAGCTCCCTCCACAGTTGCTGGGGCGGGGTTTTACCTTGCGGTTATTTTTTTTTTTTTTTAAGATTTTTATTTATTCATTTCAGAGGGGGTGAGTGAGAGAGAGCATATGAGTTGGGGAGAGGGACAGAGAGTGGTTGAGAGAGAAAGAGAGAGAGGGAGACGCAGACTCCTCATTGAATAGGGAGCCTGATGTGGGGCTCTATCCCGGGACCCTGGGGTCATGACCTGAGGGCAGACACAACTGACTGGGCCACCCGGGTACCCCCCCAACCCCACCCCCCCACCAACACCCTGTGGTTATTCTTTTTTTTTTTTAATTAATTTTATTTTTTTATAAACATATATTTTTATCCCCAGGGGTACAGGTCTGTGAATCGCCAGGTTTACATACTTCACAGCACTCACCATAGCACATACCCTCCCAATGTCCATAACCCCACCCCCCCTCTCCCAACCCCCTCCCCCCATCAACCCTCAGTTTGTTTTGTGAGATTAAGAGTCACTTATGGTTTGTCTCCCTCCCAATCCCATCTTGTTTCATTTACTCTTCTCCTACCCCCTTAACCCCCCATGTTGCATCTCCTCTCCCTCATATCAGGGAGATCATATGATAGTTGTGTTTCTCCGATTGACTTATTTCGCTAAGCATGATACCCTCTAGTTCCATCCACGTCGTCGCAAATGGCAAGATTTCATTTCTTTTGATGGCTGCATAGTATTCCATTGTGTATATATACCACTTCTTCTTTATCCATTCGTCTGTTGATGGACATCTAGGTTCTTTCCATAGTTTGGCTATTGTAGACATTGCTGCTATAAACATTCGGGTGCACGTGCCCCTTCGGATCACTACGTTTGTATCTTTAGGGTAAATACCCAGCAGTGCAATTGCTGGGTCATAGGGTAGTTCTATTTTCAACATTTTGAGGAACCTCCATGCTGTTTTCCAGAGTGGTTGCACCAGCTTGCATTCCCACCAACAGTGTAGGAGGGTTCCCCTTTCTCCGCATCCTCGCCAGCATCTGTCATTTCCTGACTTGTTAATTTTAGCCATTCTGACTGGTGTGAGGTGATATCTCATTGTGGTTTTGATTTGTATTTCCCTGATGCCGAGTGATATGGAGCACTTTTTCATGTGCCTTTTGGCCATCTGGATGTCTTCTTTGCAGAAATGTCTGTTCATGTCCTCTGCCCATTTCTTGATTGGATTATTTGTTCTTTGAGTGTTGAGTTTGCTAAGTTCTTTATAGATTTTGGACACTAGCCCTTTATCTGATATGTCGTTTGCAAATATCTTCTCCCATTCTGTCAGTTGTCTTTTGGTTTTGTTAACTGTTTCCTTTGCTTGCAAAAGCTTTTGATCTTGACACCCTGTGGTTATTCTTAATGCTTCTCTCTACCAATTCTACACACAGGGTTTGCTTTAAGATGTCAAGCTCACTGGCTTTGTCTCCACACTGTCACAAAGCTGGTCAACTTCCTAGAGGAAGAAAGCTTAGGAATGGACACTCAACAGTCATGTGTCCCATCTCCAGGGTTCTGTGATTGGTACCCCTGGGGCCAGGCAATCCTAAGGCACACTCAGTCTTTAGCTGTTATGTTGATAACCTTGATTTTATTTTATTATAAGGAACAAATAAGATAATTGATATAAATAGGAATTTAATATTGTTAAAGTGAAAAAATATAGCTGTTTGTCAAATTTTTAAAATTTTTTCCCTTTTAGCAGCTTATGTCATGTGGCTAAGAATTTTGTTCTTTCCACTTTGTACTTATCTTTAATCTTTTCTTGAAAAAGAATAAAATTAGGGGCACCTGGGTGGCTCAGTTGTTAAGTGACTGCCTTCAGTCCAGGTCCTGATCCTGAAATTCCAGGATCAAGTCCACGGCTCATCAGGGAGTTTGCTTCTCCCTCGAACCCTCCCCACTCTCATGCTCTCTTACTCATTATCTCTCTCTCAAATAAACAAATAAAATCTAAATAAAATAAAATAGATGTCTTTAAAAAAAGAATAAAATTATAACTATTCTTCAGTATATACTTTAATAAATGACTTGCAGATTTCTTGACAGAATCCCTAAGAAGTAAATTTTCTATGACTGTTTGTTTAAACATCACCATATTTGGACTTTTCACTTCCAATATTAGCCATGCAGTTCTTCCCTCCACATGTGGCCTCTCTTGCACATCCTTTCAGATATTTCTAGGCCACAATCCAAGCTACTAGACAATCACACCTATTAGAAACAGACCAGAGCCGGAGACCACTAAAAATAAGAGCTCTAAGTAACTAAAGTAGATATTACAAAGTCTATCCATTAAAATGCATGTATGCTATTCAGAGGTGAGGCCCAAACTCAGAGCCTATTAACACTTGACATGTTGTTCTAAAAAAGTTATGGGTGCCTGGGTGGCTCAGTGGGTTAAAGCCTCTGCCTTCGGCTCAGGTCATGATATCAGGGTCCTGGGATCAAGTCCTGCATCGGGCTGTCTGCTCAGCGGTGAGCCTGCTTCCTCCTCTCTCTCTGCCTGCCTCTTTGCCTACTTGTGATCTCTGTCTGTCAAATAAATAAATAAAATCTTAAAAAAAATTTTTTTAAATGTTATTAGTTGTTTTTTAAATGTAATATGAATTTATTCCAGTGAGTTTGAAATGGAGCAAAGAGTTTCCTCCTCCAGGTTAGCATTCTGAGAGATATCAACAATGTAGTCTACAGAGGAATCCAGAAAAACGAAACTACTAAAAATTACTGCAGAGTGAAATCACTAAATTCAGGACAAACATCCCAATGTCCCTCAGCTAACTCTGACGGTACTACTGGGCCACGTCACTATCCAGTTAGTAAGTGCAGTTCATAATGATGTGTCCATTGTATTCATATCATTTCCTGGTGAAGTGAAGAGTATAACACATTTAGATGGACCTCCATCTAACATATTTTTTTAATTTTTGCTGCTTAAAATAGCAAAGTTATTTTTAAAATAACTGTCTGGAACAACTTGATTTGCAAAAGATAGCCAAACGTCTCTATAAATGGCAGTATACTTTTTATGTTCTCCCTTGACATACATATATATATATATATATATATATATATATATATATATATATATATCGATGCCCAACCTTTTGAGAATATAAATTCCTCAATAGCAGGGACTGGTTTTGTTCTACTTGCTTTGGATATAGAATGCCTATCTGAGCAACTGGAAGGGTTTTGAATCCGAGACTTTTAGAATGGAAAGAAACTTGGAGAGCATTCTCTTCCAATTCATTTGTTTTATGGAAGTATTAACTATGCGCACTAACATTGTCTTGAAGTAAGTATGGCATTTCCCCCCAAAATTGTACCAAAAAATTTTTCTTTTCCAAAAAGTATGTAAATAAAATTATATACTTAAAGTTCTCTAAAATACAAACAGTAACATAAGATAAAGACTGCTGTGCAACTTGTTTTTCACTTTAAATTCTTATTATATTTTTTAAAGACTTTTTTTTTTTTTTGGACAGAGAGACACACAGCAAGAGAGGAAACACAAGTAGGGGGAGTGGGGGAGGGAAAAGCAGGCTTCCCGCTGAGAAGAAAGCCCAGTGTGGGGCTTGATCCCAGGACCCTGGGATCATGACCTGAGCCAAAAGCAGACGCTTAACAACTGAACCACCCAGGCACCCCAATATATTTTTTAAAAGAGTGAATCTGTATACAGTGAAAAATATAATATAGTAGACACTAGAACTAAGCTCTCTTGTAATATTACTTAAAGCTTATTATTGGGAGTCATTAATAAACACAGTATAACTTCAAGATTCACTTCAGGATATACAAGTACTTCTTTCCAAGTTGAGGGATGGAATAATCTCCAGAAGGGAGTAAAGAATATGTGAAAAGCAAATGTTTTCCCTATAGAAATACCCTTATACACAAGGCCCTTCAACATTTTAAGGTGAAGCATGGAGGGCAAAGACTATCAAAGTTGTTTTCTTAATATTCTTACTAATAAAGATTATTATAGTGCCAGAACTAAGGAGGATACCCCAAGATCCATTTAATATGGTATCTGCAAACTGCAGGTTGTAGTTGATAAGTGGATCCTAAAATCAATTTAGTGGATTACAACCATTATTTTTAAATGAAATAGAACAAAATAGAAAACAAAATGCATTCTGGTTAGTAACGGTAAAATTTATTTTCTAAAATTCACTGTACGTGTGTGTGTGTTTGTGTGTGTGTGTGTGTGTATGTGTGTGTGTACCTGACTATGATAGAAATGTATTTCTTGTTGAGGGTCACAGGCACAAAAGGTTGAGGGTTCCTGATCCAATCTAGCCCCTGGCTTGCAATGGGGTGTAACTGACAGTGGGTTCAGAGAAAAAGACATTTTACATTTGTTGCTGTCTTAAAACAAGCCTCTCCCAAAGAACGAACTTCACTTTGGCTCATTATTTGAAGTGCATTGTCAAGTTCTCTTTCCATCAAGATTATTGGAAGGCAGGCTTACTTCCAAACTTACTTTCTTCGCAACGTAAGTTTACCCAGCCAAGTAATTGATTAAAACCCAGTAGAAATCCATCCTAATCATCAGCTATCATTATGATTTCAATTATAGGAGCAAAGTGTTAACAGGGAAAACTTCGCTACAAACTTCGCTACACATTCTTTGACCGAGCTCCTTTCCTCTGTAAATCAGTGAGGCAGAGGCTGCTGACCCATCCCCAACCTTGAGGCATGTCCGGAGCACTGCCAGTTTCAATTTGGTTGTACTGAATGGAAGAATGGAATAGGATGATTGTACTTGACATCTTAATGAAGACTAAATCTTCCTTTGCCACAGTCCTTCCTCCTTCTGACAGAGCTGAGCTCTCCTGAGAGCTCAGGAGAAAGAAGATAGGTCCAGAAATTTCTGTATTTCTTTGTGTTTTACTGGCTTCTTACTCAAATAAGTAGGCAGTGGAGTAGAGCGTGGGTATGAGGGTCAAGACACACGTGTTCTGGGTTGAGGCGAAGTTTGAGTATATTCTGAACAAGTCTTCGAATCGCTCTGGGCCTTTATGTCTTCGTTTCTAAAACAAGACCTGTGGCGTGCCTGGGTGGCTCAGATGGTTGAGTGTCTGCCTTTGGCTCAGGTCATGATTCCAGGGTCCTGGGATCGAGCCCCACATTGGGCTCTCTGCTCAGCGGGCAGCCTGCTTCTCCCTCTCCCTCTGCTGCTCTCCCTGCTTGTGCTCTCTCACTCTGTCAAATAAATAAATAAAATATTTTAAAAAATGAAAATAAAAAATTAAAACAAGACCTGTGCTACAACAGTTTGGCCACGAATGATAATCATAACAGCACCTACGTTGCACTTACTGTGTCCATCTCCGTATCAAGCATTTTACCTCAATGACTCATTTAGTCCTCACCACACTATAGGCAGAAAAATGTTTCCTTATTTTGCAGATGGATATAGATATATGAGAAGTAGAGACTAACGTTGTACAGTTAAGCAGTGGGAGGGCTGGGATTCAAACCTAGGCAGTGTGCGGATACTGTGCTCTTCCCATCATGAAACACTGCCTCAGCCAAGACCTCTTTTTATCACTTATTCTCGCCTCAATTACTCTTCCAAAGCTCATGTTACTAAAAACATTTTTTATTGAACTGTAGTTACCAAGCAGTATGTTACTTGTTTTCCATTTCTATTAATCAAAGAGATATTGAATGGTCAATAGGAATTTCTCATTAACATAAAATGAATTACTACTTGCGTTGACAGAATTTGTGCCCCCCAGTTCGCTAGATTTCCAGGATTACCTCTGACCTTCCAGTGGTTCTGAGAGTTCTCAAGAAGATATCCTCTCAAGGTAAGCAGAAGGGGAGAGCAAAAAGCCTCATGACACATGACACATGACACATGACACATGACAAATGAGGTTTTGATCCAGATTTATTGGGTCTTTAAAAATATGTTTCAAAAAACCCACAATTAAATATCACTCCACATCCACTAGAATAGCTATGATTAAAAAGGCAACGAGAGTTGGCTAGAAGGTACAGAAATTAGGGAATGTAGTATGTCGCAGCTACTCCTGAGAACATTCTGGCAATTCCTCAAAAAGTTAAACATCAACATACCATATAACCCAGCAATTCCACTCCTAGATATAATACCGAAGAGAATTAAAAGCATGTCCACATAAAAAACCTGTAGGTAAATGTTCATAAGAGCATTATTCTTAATAGCCTTAACTGGAAATAACCCAAAAGTCATTTGAAGAATGATTAATAAAGTGTGGTATATCCATACAATGGAACATTATTCAGCCACAAAAAGGAATGAAGTGCTGATACATGCTACAACATGAATGAGCCTTGAAAACATCATGCTAAGTGAAAGAAGCCAGTCACAATCTCCACTTATCATATGACTCCATTTATAAGGAATGTTGAAAAAACAGGCATATCCACAGAGACAGAAAAGAGATTAGTGGTGCCAGGGGCTGAGAGGAGAAGAGAATGGGAAGAGACTGCTCAGGTGTGTGGCATTTCACTCTGAGGTGATGAAAATATTCCAGAATTAGACAATGGGATGATTGCACAACTTTGTTAATGTACTGAAAACCACAGAAAGGGTGAATTGTTTGGTATGCGAATTACACTGCAAATTCTTAAAAGTTCAGTCTTGATACTGTAGGGGAGGAAGTTTTCCTCTATCCAATTAGGGTCCCTGGCTGAGTCTGAAAATCAAACTGACAAAGATAGGTAAACAGAAGAAATGCACATGAATTTATTTAGTCTAAGTCTTATACAATGCTGAAGCCTTCATAAGGACATGAAGACCCGAAGAAGCAGTTAGACCTGTGTGCTTTTATGCCAGGTTTGATGGAGAGTGGACAGTCATGGGGGAATATGACAGGGCAAGAAGAATGAGGTGATGGTAGTAAACTGGGGCAAACTGAGCGAGAACTTTCAGGATTCTTCTTAGTGTCCTATTGAAAGATTCTCCTTTTGTCGAAAAAAAAAAGTGGATTAGTACTTTCTAGGAGCTGGTGGTAGGGGCATTGGGGAGGGACTGCTAATGAGTTTCTTTTTGGTTATGATAAAAACATTCTGAAATTAGATAGTGGTAACAGTTGCACAACTCTGTGACTGGACTAAAAACCACTGGACTGTACACATTGAAGGGGTCAATTTTATGGCATGTGAATTATATCTTCATAAAGCTATTTTTTTTTTTAAATACAAAACATGTACTGAGGTCCTACCTGAGGCAGCTCCTCTTCTAGGCGATGAGGGGACTCAGCAGCGAACAAAGTAGACAAAACACTTGGCCTCACAGAATTTGCAATTCCAGTAAATAAGTAAACAAGTGGAAGTGAACTTCAGGCTCCTGCAGCCTGATCCTGGAGCGAGCCTGGGGCGCAGAGAGCACTCAGCTTCCCTCCTGTGGACCCCTGACAGGCCCTGAGCCAGCACAACTCCCGGGCAGCCCCTCACAGCGGTCCTCTCAGGGCTCCTCTCAGACCCCAGGCAGAGCTGCTCTGTGGCCAAGGCTTCAGTCCAGGAATCCATTCCGGGCACCGGTGTCAGAGCTCTTCACTGGCCAACACCCTAGCCCACCCCGGCCTCTCTGGCTGCCTTCCCCTTCACTTTTACCCTTACTCATTTACTTGACAAATCATTTAACAAATTTGTACTGGTGGCTGCATTCGTTAGAATGCTTTGGACTAAAAGACACAGACAACCAACTTTTTAGATGATAAGGAAAATTATTATTTCTGTACTAGGAGGTCCAAACTCTAGGCCCAGGGCTCTGGCTCTGTTTCTGTGTTATTCATGCGGCTCTGCCCTCTTCAATGTGTTGTCCTTATCCTCCGGCAGCCGCTAGGGCAGCTGGTAGCAATAGGCAACATGCTTTCTTGGTTATAGCTAGCAAGAAAGAAAAAGGGGGAAAAAAAACTATTCCCAACTCTGGTGTAAAAGTCCATCTTTGGGGACGCCTGGGTGGCTCAGTTGGTTAAGCAGCTGCCTTCGGCTCAGGTCATGATCCCGGCGTCCTGGGATCGAGTCCCACATCGGGCTCCTTGCTCATCAGGGAGCCTGCTTCTCCCTCTGCCTCTGCCTGCCATTCTGTCTGCCTGTGCTTGCTCTCTCTCCCTCTCTCTCTCTGACAAATAAATAAATAAAATCTTTAAAAAAAAATAAAATAAAAAAAATAAAAGTCCATCTTTTCAGTCTATCAGAGCCAACTTAGACCAAGTAGCGATAGTTGGCAGCAGAATGTCATATGATCAACTGCGTTCCGGCCCACTTAGGGCCAAGGAGACGGGAATTCCCATGGTTGATTTAGGACTGACCCCTGGAGCTGGACGAGGAATCAGTGTCCCCCGAATTACGTGGACTACGTCAGAAGGAGGAAGGGGTTCGGTCTGATTTACTGTTCATTATAAACTTTTTAACTCTCTATTGCTTAAGCTCATTCCAGGTACTCAGTGTTTCTCTGTGTGCTAGAGATAGAGGTAGTAGACCTTTTAACTGATGAAGGACTATTTTTATAGCTGAAGCTGCCTCTACATCTTCCCCCAAAGAACCATGTGTTCTCTCTCCAAGTGGTGGCATTTCAAGATCTCTTACACACAGATGGGGTGATATTTGAGAGCAAGTACCTGACGCTACCAACGTCACATCCTCTTATCAGCCACTCATTCTGCTTTGCTTATAGCCAACCCTGCACATATCCTACAAGATCCTCATGAGCACAGGTGTGCCCTCTTGGAGAAGGTTCTTTTACTTCTGCTCCCATCCATTCAATGTGATATAAAATGGAAGCCAAGTTTTCTGCTAGAAAGCTCCATACTTCATTCCCAGGAAACTGAGTCAAGCATTGGTCAAATTATCAGCCTCTGTTTAGAAAGTTCTTTGGATATTTGAGATACCCCCTCAGAAATATTTTAGAAATATGCAGATTTAGAATTTACAGATTATTTGTATACCACTAGAAATTCTTAAAATAAACACACTTTGGGCAAGTCATAGGCAATTGATACTTTTTTGTTTCTTAATTCTTACACAAGGAGAACTTAAGAGGGTCTTTAAGAGGGTGCATAAATTTTCTGGTCTAACCCTCACAGTTACCTCTTTAGTCTTTAGAACTACTCCACCACCCCATACGTACCTGCCACAACTTCACCACCTACCAAAAATGTGATTTCAGGTGGCATTCAAGAATAAATATGAGCATTAATCCTAAACTCCACATGGGCTTAATTAGAATTACAGCCTAATCTCTATGCTCTTGTAAGTGCAAGGCAAACAGAATTGCCAATGTAGCTGAAAGGAGAAAGGCCAACTGGATGGGAGAGAACCACAATTAACTGATTCAATTTATAAACAGCAAATGCAGAAATACTGGGCTTTCAGGAAAGAAGTTCTCAAAATAATCCTGAAGCCTAAAACCCACTGATATTATTATTAACAACGCTAAATAGTTGATCATGACTTATTATTTATAAAATTATTTTACACACATTATCTCATTTGGACATCCTAACCATCCTGTTAGACAGAGGGGAGGTATTTTCAGGTGATGGATGAAGAACCCGATAGGACAAAGTTTAAGGCTGTGTCATGAGCCCCAAAGATGGCAAGTTCAGAAGATAACACTCACTGCCAGGTTTGATGGCCTCTGAGCCACACCTGACTCTGACTTGCCTTCTCTTGTGGGGAGCAGTTACATTTCAACATGCCCAGTGCAAAGAATCACCTCAGAATTGATTCTTGAGTGGCTAGATGAGAAGAATGGATGAAAGGAAGAAACAAATGGATGATCTGGAGCAAGTTACACTGAAAACACAGAATTACAATTAAGGATATTTTTAGGCCTAGGGAGAGTTGATTACTATAAGTTGCCTTCAAGCATATATGGAGAACTGAATAAATGCAAAGTTGAGGAATGTTGCCCACTGATTTAAAAGTTATCTTCTTCAAAATATATACTGTAAACCTTGGCTGTTGCTTTTCTCTAAAAAGATCTCTGATGCCTCTATTATTTTTTTCATTGATAGTTACCATTTGTTGTGTTCACTCCGTGCCAGATACTCTGCATAAATTTTCTGGTCTGACCCTCACAGTTACCTCGTAAGTGGGAATTATGAACTGTATTTTGTAGATAAGAAAGCTATAGTTTGGAAGGGTTAAGGAGGTCTCAGCTCAGACAAAAGGAAGTCATGGAGCTAGAATTAGAAAGGAACATTACCATAACTCAATGCCTTTCTGCTGGGCCAGGCTCTCTTTTGGGGAGACAGGTTCCTTAATAAACTTCTTCTAAAGGGCAGATGCAAAAATTATAGTTCTTAGTAGCAATAGCATTGACCATTATACTCACAAATACGTGAAATTTATTTAGCAAGACTCAAATCTCAATGGCAACTAGGAAATACAAGGTGAAAAACAGTAACATAAGGTACACTGGGGCAATTTCATCTTTTCCCTGGTCATTGCAAGTGATCAAATATGTGCAGGTTAGGTCCACACTTCTGTGATTAGTACTAAAAGTATTTAAAGTTTTAGGATTTTAATTATGTGTTTCAAAATGCATGCACCCTTCCCTAGTAACCAATGATGTGCTTGTCTTTTCCTGATGCATAAAACTTAGGAAACCACCCAAGAGTTTTTTCATACTAAATCTCTTGTATTATTAGTAAACCTTAAAAAGCAATTGCTTGTATTATCAGTAGCATTTCTAAAAAGATACAATCAAACAATAATTTTGGTGCAGGGGGGAATCCACAGTGTTCAATAAAATTGTTCAAGATGCATCCAGAGCCATCATCTGAAATATTGCCCCAAAATTGAGCGTAAGACTACTCCAGGTGTTCTGCAGACACAAAAACAAAACACACACACACGCACACACACACACACACGCACACACACAAGGGTGCATAGCCCTGCCCTCCAGAAGTTTAAATCGTAATGGAAATGGGAAAGGCAAACAGACCCAGCCATATGTTTAGTAGATCATTAGCCAGGCTCTAGAGGATATGGTGGCATCAAGAAGACAAACAGGTTACTGTGAATACTTTGAAATCCAGATTCCTTGAGTGGTAAATGTTGCCCACCCCCTACAGACCGGTTAGTGAGCTCTTCAGCAGATGGCTGATTTACCTTTCTTATTTCACTCTTGCCATTAGCCTAGAAAAGGAAGAATTCTCAATTTCCAAACCAGATGTGCATGGCTTTTTAACTCCAAGAAAACACACTGAGAAAGAGCTGGTGACTTTCTTGTTAGCAGTCGATGTTATAGAGATGAAGACTGGGGTTTTTGCTGCTAAAAAAGATGTCACTTTTATTCCATTTGAAAGTGTTGAATACTCCTAATTCTGATAAGGGAATGAAGACCAAAGAATACATCTTTCAGTGGAAAATTCTGCCAGAACACTTTGCTCGCCAGTTCACCTGGACCTCTAATTACTAGAAAGAGCTGTGAGTTGGGGCCACCTCAAAGGATGGTACTTTTCCTAAGGAATCCAATCTGCCCCCAGATAATTTGCATAGGCTTTACTTTGAAGGAAGAAGATGAGAATTAAATTTAATTAGCCAGTGCTTTTCTTGAAATGAATCTGAAAGCAGATGACAGATCTCCATAATCAAACTACCACCCACACTCAAATTTTACACTATTTTCTTAAAAGGGGAGCGTACTGATTTGTAACTATAGTTGCTTATAAATACATGAAGTTATTTTTATCTTGTTTTCTGTGCTAGATGTGGCTTTTGCCTATATATAAATTAGTGAGAAAGAGTTGCCTTTGCAAGGGAAAATTTATAATTCATTGCTGATGTGTCCTACTAATCATCCAGAATAAATTCATTCGCGTGCTGTCAACACTGAGAAGGGCTTCTCCTGGCCCAACACATACAGCATTTTCATTTTTTTTGCTCCAATTGAACTTCAGTTGAACTTCAGAACTTTAATGTGAGATCTTTGCAAACAATGGCTAACTCATCTGACTGCAAACTTTTAAAAATGTTTTAAGGATGGTTTAAGTCCAGCCTCCCACCACTTGCAATGTCATACTATGCACAGTATTTCAGATAGAGGATAACAAAATAAAAATGTTATCTCCATCTATCCTACTTACTGTTTGGATAGTCTGTCTGACTTCCCCTTTTATTTTATTCAGATGACTCATTCGTGCAGCATTTACTAAGTAACTAGTACAGGCCAGGTACCACGGATACAAAAATGCATGCAAAAATGCATAGGGCCTAATCCTTCCCCCTAGGAGCAAAAAGTCTAGTCAGAGAGGCAGACCTGTAAACAAATAAGTAATTATAGTGTGCTCTGAGATCCCAGGGGGAAAAAAGAGAAGTATTCTTGTAGAGGGGTGAATGTGTGTGCATGCGTGGGCAACCTTCGTGAGGACTCACATTCAAGCAAAGTCCTGAAAACAAAGCAAAAATTCAACATGTGCAAGATGAAAGGGAGATGTGACCAGGGATGGCCTAGGATTGCTGATGTTTGCTGAGGCTGGAACACAAGGTGAACATGGGTGTTTATTAATGCCACGTTGGATGTATTTATAAAGACACAATTGTCATCATCTACTGAATGTTACTTAAGTTGTTGACTATGTCTTCATTTTCTAAAGAACTCCATTAATGCAAGGCTACACACAACATAAGAACTGTAACATTGTTCGCCAACAAAAGACAATGAAGAACAATTCCAAAAAATAAGCATTCAATTCAACAAATATTGGTGGGCTGTCAGGATTTTTATTAATTTGTTTATTTATGATAATTTTATATTTCTATCTATATGTATAAATTTATAATATTTAAATATATAAACATTTAATATATATTTAATATATAATTTCTATCTTTATAATAGTTCCCAAAGATAAATATATAATGTGTGATGTATCCAACAGTAGAATGAATATGTAATAAATAATAAAGGAAGGTTGGGTCTGCTTTACTTGGCGCCCACTCTATTCCAGGCTATGTTATAGCCTTTGCGGGGACAGAAGTAAACAGATGGGATCCCAGACCTCATGAGACTTACATTACAGGGGGATGAAGGCAATCAATAAATGTAATGTAAAAACAAAATAATGTCATGTTTAAGAGGCTTGGAGAGGTATGGAACCATTAACACAGTAAGAAGGGGAAGGGTTTGTGTTTCCTGATGCTAGCTTGTCCTCTAAAACCAGACTAATCATTACAAACTGTTAAAATATTGTGTGTATTATAGATTCATTTTTATAGTTTTCATAGTAAATACATTTTTCTGTATTTATCATGTGCAACATAAACTTGGGTAGCAGTGTTAAGAGTTCATTTCTTTTTTTTTATTTACTTATTTGATAGAGAGAGATCACAAGTAGATGGAGAGGCAGGCAGAGTGAGACAGAGAGGGAAGCAGGCTCCTCACTGAGCAGAGAGCCCAATGCGGGACTCGATCCCAGGACCCTGAGATCATAACCTGAGCCGAAGGCAGCGGCTTAACCCACTGAGCCACCCAGGCACCCCAAGAGTTCATTTCTTAAAGGGAGGCAGTAGATGGCCATGCTGGCCTGGAGAAGAGCAAACAAACCACCTGAGCTCACCTCTCACAGCTGAGTGGTCTTGGGCAAGTTAATTAACCTCTCTACATCTGAGGTCTCTTATCTGTAAATAATGACAATAATAACACTCACCTCATGGAGTTGCTGTAGTATTAAGTGATTTAATACATGTTGATCACTTAGAACACCACTAAGTGCATAACAGGCACTCAATAAATACCACTCACCATTATTATCAAAACTGTTTTTTAGACAGGCCAGTAACTGAAGGACGTTCAATTCTCAAAGAAATGTCATGACCAAAATAGGTTTTGGAGGACTTTCTCTTGATTCACATTATTTACTATGAGTGGTCATAACATTAAAAAATAAACTAAAGATAAAGAAGAAAAAAACCTCCCAGAAATAAAAAAGGGGTCTCTTATCCCAGCAGAGATTTAGAGGCTAGTTGAAGCATGGAGGTTCCTCAAAAAGTTGAAAATAGAGCTACCCTATGACTCAGCAATCACGCTACTGGGTATTTCCCTAAAGATACAAATGTAGTGATCCAAAGGGGCATGTGCACCCAAATGTTTACAGCAGCAACGTCCATAATAGCCAAACTATGGAAAGAACCTAGATGTCCATCAAGAGATGAATGGATAAAGATGTGGTATATATATACAATGGAATACTATGCAGCCATCAAAAGAAATGAAATCTTGCCATTTGTGATGATGTGGATGGAACTAGAGGGTATTATGCTGAGCAAAATAAGTCAATTGGAGAAAGACAATTATCATATGATCTCCCTGATATGAGGAAGTTGAGAGGCAAAGTGGGGGGTATGGGGGTAGGGAAGGAAAAAATGAAACAAGATGGGATCGGAGGGAGACAAACCATGAGACTCTTAGTCTCACAAAACAAACTGAGGGTTGCTGGGGGGAGGGGGGTAGGGAGAGGGTGGTTGGGTTATGGACACTGGGGAAGGTATGTGCTATGGTAAGTGTTGTGAAGTGTGTAAACCTGGTGATTCACAGACCTGTACCCCTGGGGCTAATAATACATTATATGTTAATAAAAAAATAAAAATAAAATAGAAGCTAGTTGACCAAGAGTTTTGGGGGTTCTTCCCACAGATACAACATGCCACCTCTCCTGGATAGAGGAGTAACATCATTCATCATAATAGTAATAGGAAAGCAAACTATTTCCTGCTTTCATCAATGGTGCATCCTTTCCAATGGATTTAAACTAGCCCTCTGCAATTAGCGGTTGTTTCTCTGGTGGTTTCAAAGCTGCTTGATCCTCTTATGGCACTTTATTTCTCTTTATTTCTCAACACATGTTGAGAAGCCAGCATAATAAGGTGATTTCTCCAACAAGCTTTCACTTCATCAACTTCACTCATTCAAGTTAATAATTAGTTTTTCTCTTCCTGGGAGAGCTGGAAAGGCTTCATAGAGGAGACATTTGAGTTGGATCATGAGAGGGATAGGCTATAGGAGTATATCTTGTGGAGAAGGGCAGAACACACAAGTTCAGGAAGTGGTGATAAGTTTGGGGTATAACCTCTACCGCATTTAAGATCATATTTCACTCAGAAATGAACCATATTAATATAATGGGTCATCTTTTGTTGGCTGTTGCTAATATAACTTTTCCTCTCTGTTATCACTGCCTCCCTCTCCCCCATCGCGGATGCGTACAAATGGACATTCACACATATTCATAAGCATGGAAGATATCTTTTACATTTGAAAGAAGAAAGGCAGTGTTTGGGCGGGGGGGACAAAAATGGAAAAGAAAAAAGCATGTAAAAAAATCTAACCCTTTTCAAACAAATTTTGTGCCCTCCATAGAGAGAGAGAGGTAAAGACAAACTGATGTATTTCTTCAAGAGGGACCTGTGAGATTCTAGACACAAAGATGGCCCATGGATGTAGGCCAAAAAAAAAAAAAAAAAAAAATGCACAGCAGAAAGCTATAGCCATTCTTCCCCCTGCCCTCCTCAATTAAGACTTCAGGTAGCTCCCAAGGCTTCCAACCACTCCAAATAAACAGAGCATCTCAGTAAAAAGTTTGATATTCGCTCTGCAGATGGAGCTCAAGACTATCTCCTGGCTCCCTCTTCCACTCAGACTGCCGCCATGAAACTCCCCCTATAACGAAAATCTGGGGAAGATAACAACCTGGGAAGTACCCGGCATAGACAGAACATCACTCTTCTCCTAGGGCCATGTTAGCGCTGGAGCTCCTCAAGTGATTTCACATGAATGAGTACTAGGGCCAGATGGTAAGTGTGAGGACACCTGGAAAAATAGACTGTGTAGTGTGAGCACTTGTGAAGCATCATGTTGGAAATTTCTAGAAATAAACGGAGATGCACTTTTGCATGTTTTCAAATACAATGGCTACTGAAGAACTTGTACCAAGAGTGGGAAGGGTGTTGGTTCTGCAATTTTCTTACCTTGATTCAACATATCTGTACGGTCTGCCATGTGGTAGGCACTATTCTGAGCACTGGCAATATTCCTGTCCTCATGAGGCTTATATTGGAGCACATAATAGAGAAAATAAAAAAGTAAATTATAAGAGAAGTGCTAGCATAAGAAGATAATAATAAAGCAGAGGAAGGAATTATAAGGGTAGGCATTGCAATTATAAATGATAATCAGGTGACCTGTGAGCAAAGACTTGATGAAAGTAAGAGAGTGAGTCCTGCCAATAACTGAAGAAAGAGCACGTGAGGCAAAGGACCATTCAGGACAAAGACCCTGAGATGGGCTGTGGCCAGAGTGTTTGAAAAAAAGCAAGGAGACCAAGTGTGGCTGTTGAAGAGTGAGTGGGTGTGGGTGGTGGGTCCTATTATTCTTGTGCTTACATTCCTGGTATAACCTTTGATATTTTGAGTCATTTGAATATTTTGTAACGATTGCTTTGACTGAATGTAGATAATATGATCAGCATAATCCACTTATCCAGGCATACATAAGTTACAGTGCTTTGTAATTAGCTGAAAATAAAAAATGAGAGTGCCATCATCATCCCTTTCTACACTGTGGAGCAGTCATTGTTCCCTCATGATACATCACATATTATATATGTTCTGTGGCCATCTGACATCACATCGAGTGTGAGTGTTGATATCAGTTCATAAAATGATATTAATAACAATTTTTTATTAGAACAAAATGTAAGTATTAACACAAGTTCAAATACATTCTTCCCATACCCCCTGCCCACCCTGATGATCTTGGGTGCCACTATGGCACCTCTCTCAGAGAAACAGAGACTGATGGTTCTCAGCTCAGGCTGCAGTGTGAGTCCTGGGAAACTTCTTCTGCGCTCCAAGGAAGGAGGGATTTGCCCATGAATTACAGAGGATAAGGACCAAGTAAGTGACACAAAGGGCACTATCCAAGAAGGAAATTAAAACATGAAATAGGACAATGTATCTAAAGAAGATGTCAGTCCAAAGGAACAAGGGCAAGCATGGAAGAAGAAAAAAAACAGAAACTACGAAAATGTTTATTCTTTGCATGCATTTCAAAAAATATCTAGTCCCTGAGAGATTTAGAGTATAAAGTTTATGTCAAAAAGAAAAAATTTTGAAGAATTCTTGATCAATCAAAGCCAGTTTTTTCCTTCACCCCTCATCCCCACTCCTACTCCCAGATAAGGTGCCTGTTTGGCCCAAACTTTCCCAGTTTTAGCAATGAAACTCCTACATCTCTGGGGCCCTTTTCATTTCAAGAAAACCATTACCTTTGGACAACTGACTCTCAAATGATGTAAATGATTCACAGACTTGAAATAGGGGTAGAATCAGAAGAGAGGCAAAAGAGTTTGATGCTGATGTGGGTCTTGGAGAACTAGTCTCTGCAAAGTAAGAATAGTGGCAACCTAAAACCGTTTTGGGAAATCCAAAAGCAAAGGGGACTTATGCTTTCATTGTGAAATAAAACCTGAAGAAGTGATAAAACACCTTGGTAATGCAAGGTAACTTGGTGCAGAACAGTAACAAAAACAGGTTTGTGGTTAAGGCTAGGCTAAGAGAACCTGAGACCACCTGAAACAGTTGGCTGTTTTCTGCATGACGCAGGAGGAATATTATATGTTTTCTGCATGCGCAAGAGAAGCTTGAAGAATCAGATCCAAGAAGCCTTGAAATTGAACATAAGGAAGACACAACAGTGACCTATATAAACTAGATGGGGAGGGATGACTTATCAACCTAAATGGATAGTCAAGGACCACCTGGGTAGATAAGGGATGACGCATGACAACTTAAGCCCCTTCCCCTCACCCCCAAAAACTTGATACCCTAAAGCTCCTGAAATTTATTTTTTATTAACAGATAATGTATTATTTGTTTCAGGGGTACAGGTCTGTGAGTCATCAGTCTTACATAATTCACATCACTCACCATAGCACATACCCTCCCCAATGTCCATCACCCAGCCACCCTATCCCTGCCCTCCCCAATCCTAGAATTTAGATGCAATCCTGGGGGAGATAGGGTAGTAGGGGAAGGGCATATGTGTGACTAGGACAACTCTGAATTCGCTTGAGATTTCTTTCGTACCACCTAGCATAAAGGGACTTAAAATACAAATTATTCAATTTGTATTCAATTATAGAAAAATCAACTTATATTTCCTACACACTTGAGTGTGTGCTGTGAAATTTATAATGTTTCTCTTTCTCTAAAACATATGCATACACACACATCTGGAAGCATATGCACCAAATGATAAACAATAGTAAACTTTGGAGAGGGGAGTTGGTTAGATTTTGAGGACAATATAATTTTTTATTCTTTATGGTTCTGAATGCTTAAATTTTTACTATGATGGATTTATCACTGTATAATTAAAAATAAACAAAAGAAAGAAAATATGGGTTTTCCCATAAGAATGGCATATGCTTATTTTATTACTGCAGTGCTGCTTATGGACAGATAAGTGACAGAGAGTGAGGCAATGTAATATTCAATCTGAGAAAAGGTGAAAACCCAATGAGAGGCAACGATTAGAATGTAACATGGACTGCAGATAGAGAAAAGCTGAATTTTTGTTGTACTGGGGTTTTGGGAAAGTTTCTGTAGGCTGATAGACTAGAAAGAAAATATAAACAACTTTTATAATAGAAAAGAATGAGGTTTACGAAAGAGAATGATATGACTCAAAACCAGCATTCGCTGGCACCTATCAGCTTCATCTTCAGCAGCCTTGGGGCAACATTCGACACAGGACCATCCCTCCTCCCTGAGCTGTCCTCTGCCAGCTTGGGGTTTGTCTCACCCTTTTCTCTCTCTGGGCTCTCTCCTGTGGCAGCTTCCAATCAGCCCCATGGGCTTAATTAGAACTTTCAAGTAGATGATTCCCAAAGTGGTATCTCTAGAAGTGACCTCTCTCCTGGGTCACATTCCTCATATCGAATTCCCTTGCTAACACAGCATCCCATCCTAATATATAAAAATACAGAATCCATAATTCCCCTCATCTTTCCATTCCTATTAATGATACTACTGTCATTCCCCAGCCATGTCATTTTGGGATCAAAATTTCTTTTCCACTCTTCATCTCTTTCTTCATACAATTAGCTGCTCAGCTCTGTTGATTTTCCTTTGTGTATTTCCATCTTCTCTCCATTTGGGACTTTTTCAGCCTACCCTCCTACCTAGACAACTAACCTCCTACCTAGACTGCTGTAATTAGTAGTAGTCTTCCAATTTCTGGTTAGCTCTCTCTCCAAAGACAAGCATTTCACACAATGCCAGAATCTCCTGGAAGCACATTCATTGAACACAAATTTATTGAGCACCTGCCCAAGTACCAGGCACTATTCTAGTCCAATGTGAACCAGAAGTAATTAAGACAATGTTCCTACTCTCATAGAGCTGACATTCTAGTGGCAAAGAGACAATAAACAAGTGATGATAAGAAATGCCATGAAAGAACAATAAATTGGGAGGACAATGCATTGGGAGTGGAATTGACAACTTTCCAGAGAGTAGTGAAGACAGACTTTTCCGAAAAAACTACCCTTGTCTGAGACCTGACTGAGCTGAGACTTGCTTCTCAGGGCAAAATACTTCAGGAAGAAGAGCTACAAAGTGAGAGAGGAGTAAGCAAGGCCCAGTTCACAAAGAGCCTTGTGGAAGTCTGGATCTTATTTATGTGGGGAAATCCATTAAAAAGTTTTAAGGATTTTACTTATCTGGTTCAGTTTAATTCCCTAAAAGATTACCCTAGGAACTATGTAGAGAATGACTTGTAGAGCCTGGGGTATGGGAAGATGGAAGAAAAGAGAAATGCAAGAACTACTGATGTTGTCCAAGTAAGAGATGATAGTGGTTTGGACCAGGTAGGCACCAGCAAAAATGTTAAGTGCTTTGGATGCAGAGCCAAGAGGAATTTGATAAGTTGACTTACTGGGAAGTATGAAGAAAATCATGGATTCCTCCATGGTTTTGGCCTCAACAACCATATTATGGAAGGTCTGTTGACTAAGAATAGGTTTGGAGGGCAAGGGCAGAGACAGGTAAAGTTTGAGATGCCTATTAGGCATCTCTGGTAAGATGATATTTAAGGATGCTTTCCTGTATAATTTCTAACTTTTTATTTTGAAAAATTCCAACTATACACAGAGAATAATATAGTAGATTCCCATATACCCACCATCAAGCTTCAAAAACTATTAATATTCAGCAACTCATGTTTCATCTCTCTCCCCAACATACAGTTGCCCTGCCTACCACCTCACTCCACCCAGTTGGTGTACTTCAGAGTAATTTCCAGATATTATAGCATTTTATCTATATTTTATCTATGTCTTGTGTAAATGCTTTGGTATATACCTAATAGAGGAACTTTTCTAACATATCCATAAAACCATTTTCAAACCTAATAAAATTACTGTTAATTTCTTCATAGCATCAACTATCTAGTTATTATTCAAATATTCCCAATTGCTGGAATAGAATAGAGAGCCTAGAAATAAACTCTTGCATATTGGTCAAATGATTTTCAGTAGGGATACAAAGACCATCTGATGGGGAAAGAATAGTCTTTTTAGCAAGTGGCACTGAAAAAGTTGGATAGCCACATTCAAAAGAATGAGTTTGGAACCTGACTTAATGCCATGTACAAAAATTAACTCAAAAATAGATCAAAGACCTAAACTTAAGAGCTGAAACTGTGAAAGTCTTAGAAGAAAACATAAAGGAAATGCTTTCTGACATTGAATTTGGCAATAATTTCTTGGATATGAAAACAAAAGAAAAATATACCAATTGCACTTTATCAAAATTGAAAACTTTTATATATCAAAAGACAGTGTGAAAAGAGTGAAACGGCACCTCACAGAATGGGAGAAAACATTTGCAAATCATTTATCTGATAAGGAGTTAATATCCAGAATATATCAAGAACTTCTTTAACTCAACAACAAAAACAACCCAATTAAAAAGTGGGCAAAGGAGTTAAAAAAGAAATTTCTCCAAAGAAGATTCACAGATAACCAATAAGCATAAAGATGCTCACCATCACTAATCATTGGGAAATGCAAATCAAAACAACAAGGAGACACTAGGATGGCCATTATCAAAAACTCGGAAATAAGAAGTGATGGTGAGGATGTGAAGAAGTTGGAACTCTTGTGCATTCCTGTTGAGAATGTAAAATGGTACAGCCCTTGCAGAAAACAGTATAGTGATTCCTCCAAAAATTAAAAATAAAATTACCATATGATTCAGTAATTTCAGTTGTGGGTTTATACCCAAAAGAACTGAGAGCAGAAACTCAGTTATTTGTACACTCATTCATAGCAGCATGGAAACAATGCTGGAAAGGTGAAAATAATACAAGTATCCATAGATTGAGAAATGGATAAACAAAATGCAGTTTATTCAGCCTTACAAGGGAAGGAATTTCTGATACATGCTACAAATGGATAAACCTTGAAGACATTATGCTAAATATGATTTGTAGTCCACATATTACATTTGATTGACTGGTCTTGAAAGTCTCTATTAACTAAAAACAATTTGCTCTCACCTACTGCCTTTTTTACCTATTATTGTTGAAGAGAACAAGTTGTTTGGTTTCCATCCTGGATTGGCTGATTGCATTCTTATGGTGTCATTTAACATGTTCTTCTGTCTCATATACCCAGGTAGCTAGAGGTAAGGGTTTGATTAGATTCAGGTTCAGTTTTTTGGGAATGATACTTTCTAGGTAACTTCCATGATTCAATAACTTCCTACTGGATCACATCAGGAAGGAACTGATGTCTAATTGCTATTCTTTTTCTGATGTCAAGATTGAGTGCATTCACATGTTCTAAGTGTGATCCAACCATTTTAAGATTCTCCATCAACCTTTTACCCAATAATTCTAGTAGCCCATGATGATCATTGATGACCTATAGCCAGTTATTTCAGTATGGAATGCAAACTGGTGATTTTCTAATTCTATCATTCTCTTAGAACTCACTAGTTTGTATTCTGCTATAGAGACAACTTTTTCATCAAAAGTATTTGGTAACCCTAAAATAGTTTGTCTAAGAAGTCAGGAAAAATGCTTGATTCTTTCCTTATTTGCTTTTTAGAATAATGTTTTAGTGCCTAGCAACTTTGAAAGATTACCGGTTACTTTGTTTTGTTTTAAACATGGGTTGTTAACATGTTTGATTTTTTTCAACTTGTACTTATTATTCTTTTTGATGTTCAAATGATTCCATCTGTGGCCAGTGGGCATCCCCTCAAGTCAGCTTCTGAGTCTTTTTAAATGTCCAGTAGTCTATTTTAGTTTCCTTGCTTTCTGATACCACACAATGTTCCAGGCTTATCTTGTATAGTTCCTGCATCAGACTTGGAATCTACAACTTCTCCCAGGAGCCTCAGGAAACAGTATTTAGAGACCACAATCTGAGAAGCAGGGATACTAGTTGCTACTGAGATTGTTTCTAGGCCTTTCAAATTACAGAGCTAGGAAATCAGTTTTATTGTTCTTGGTGTTTTGTTTTTAAGAGAAAAATATATCATAAGTACATATCATCTTTCCAAAATACAGGTTTTAATGTAACTTCTCTAATTTTATATATGCATCTCTTTTATCCTAAAAATCTTAATTCCTAATGACATAACATCATTATTTATCCCATAACATGCATGTTTTCAAAACTATGTTGATACTAACAATATAATTACTAAGTATAATTTAAGATTTCTTTGCAGTTCTTTTTGTCCTTAGGATATATTTCACTAAAAATGTATTTTTAAATTACATGTGTTCTAAATGAAATAATCCTCTATGTTACTAAGAAACAAATCCACAAATTTGAAAGACATTTGTTTTATTTTGCTTCTTTTTTTTTTTTAATTTTATGAATCTGCCTTCTTTGTTGTTTTTGTTTTTATCTAATTTTGTTTTAAGGCAGGGTAAAAACATTTGCATGGTTCCAAGGTCAAATTATCAGACTATATTTAAAGAAGTCTATCATCCACTTTTATCCTCATCACCCTGTTACCTCCATCATCAGACAACCATCTATAGTAGTTTATCCTTCCAATGTTTTATTAATATATGCAAATACAAATATATATATATATATATATATATATATATATATATATATATATTCCCCCCTTCTTGGATAAAAGGTAGCATATTACAGACACTGTTCTGCCCTTTATTTTTGTCACTTAAAAATATCCATAGGACTACATAACTTTCATTTCTTTAAACTATTCCCTGGTCCTCCATTGTGTGAATGTACCATAGTTTATTTCAACTAGCCTCATTGTTGGACATTTGAATGGTTTTCTACTTTGCTATTACAAAGCAGTCCTACCATGAATTGCCTTGTACATGTCATTCCATACTTCCCAGTGAAACTTTAGGAAAGGTTCCTTGAAGTAGGATTGCTGGGTCAAGCATAAATATTTACGCAATATTGCTAGATATAGACAACTTCCCTCCACCAGGTCTGTACTCCCATCAGCAAAGTGCAGGAAAAGTTCAGTCTTGTCAACAGAATGCAACTGTTAGATGCTTTAATTTTTGCCAACCTCAAAGATGAATGGTGGTATTTTATTTTTAAAGATTTTATTTATTTGACAGAGAGAGAGAGAGCACAAGCAGGGGGAGTGGCAGAGAGAGAGGGAGAAGCAGGCTCCCCACTGAGCAGGGAGCCCCTGCAGGGCTGGATCCCAGGACCCTGGGATCACAACCTGAACATAAGGCAGATGCTTAACTGACTGAACTACCCAGGTGTCCCTGAAAAATGGTATTTTAATGTAGTTTTAACTTTCAACTCCATTATTATGAGCAAGTTGGAGCATCTGTTTGTATCTTTAAGTGCTGTTTTCATTTCTTTTCCTGTGAACTATACATATGTATTTCTTGACCTGTTTTAAAAAGGTTGGTTGTTTTCTTCTCAATTTGTAGCTCTTTAAATTATTAGAGATATTAACTCTTTCTGTGAGAGAAACTATAAAGGTTTCCCCCATGCCACTTATATTTTTACTTTACTTCTAATGGCTTTTTGACATGCAGGATTTTTTACAGCTAAATTATCAAATTTTTCCCTTAACTTGGGAAATTTTCACTCACTCGTATGTTATGAAGGATTCACCATGTTTTCTTCTAGTATTTGTACAATTTCATCTTTTACATTCAGAACTCTTAACTTTTTAGAATTTACACCAGTATACAATATGCAGAGGAATCCATTTTTATCTTTTTCATATAGCTTGTCCCAGCATCACTTTTTGAAAAGTCTCTGTCCACCGATTTCAGATGTTGCCTTTATCACGGTCTAAATTTCCATGTGCAATTAAGTTTATTTCTGATTTTTCTACTTGGTTCCATTAGCTTGTCTGTTTATTCACTTGTCAATATAATTTTCTTCTATTTATAGAGACTTTGTAATATGGTTTAACATCTGGGTTAAGATATAGCCCCCTTTCATTGTTTTGTTTTTTTTTAAGGTTCTATAGTCTATGTTTAATTGCTTTTACAAATGAAATATAAAAATCAATTTGTTCTTTAGCTTCAAGGGGAAAAATATGCATTATCAAAAGAGATTTTATAATATTGAGTCTTCCTATTCAAACTCATGGTATGGCTTACTCTCTGAGGCTACTTTCCTGTCAGTCTCGTATATTTCAAAAATTCTTCATATATGTTTTAGTCATCCCTTATTAGAGGTATGCCTAGGTACTTTTGTTATTTTTGTTGCAATTATAAAAGGGGTCTTTAACTTCCAACGAGTTATTGTTGTATATGAAGCCTGCTGAGTTCTACATATTAATTTTATAACCTGCTACTTTACTAAATTCTCTTAAGTGCTTTGCTAAGTTTTTTTCAGCAATTTTTCAGTTTTGCTGAAAACAGATATATAATATGTAAATAAAGATAATTTTACTTCTTTCTAATTCATATGGCTCTCTCTAATGGCACTAGATGACAATTTCAAAATGGTTTTAAATAGTGATAACGATATTGGCCATTCCTGTGTTATTCCTGACCTTAGTAGGTGTTTTCTCATTAAGTATTGTTCTGGTTTTGGGGATGCGACACACATAATTTTCTGGTGCATTTTTAATTCCTAGTAAAGCTGTCACTAGCTCTTTATTATAGCTGAGAGGATACTTCAGAAACAGCAGAAATCACCAAGAATGGTTGCTTTTCAAATGTTAATGTACATACCTGTTACCAGGGGAAGCTGTTTAAGTACAGATTCTGATTCTGCAGGTAGGATGGGGGCTGAGACGCCATATTTTACAAACTCTAGGGTAGGCTGAGATGCTGCTGCTTAATGGGGATCCCGCTTTGAGTAGCAAAAATCTAAAACAAGGAAATCATTTTCTAACTTTGATTTTCAAAATAAATCTTAAAATAGTTCAAAGTTGAGAAATAATCAGAAAAATTCTGGTTTTAAATTTTAAGAGCTAGGGAAATGAGGGAGGATAGGTACCAGTTGATTTCTTTTGTTTGTTTCAGGAAATCTCCCAAAGCTGATCTCTTAACTCTCTGTGGACCAAGTCTGGAGGACTAAAACAGAGATCTTCTCATAAGCCACAGAGTTGGAAGAGGCAGGATATGACAGAAGGGTGGCTTCCTGCCACATAGGAAGAGGAAGAAAGCACTTCAGGTAGCTGTGGGGAGGAGTCTGAGGAGATAGACTTGAGACATGTAAGTTCTTGCAGCTTCGACTAGCTAGGAAACATCCTTGGCCATAGCACAGAGAATAGAAGACTACAGACAGCTCAAGGGAGAAGTCCAGAAAAGGAAGAAATGCAGGAGCAGCTGTAGCTCATTAGTCTATTACAATAAGAGTCTCACAGGGACAAAGGGAAGGTCTAAAGCCCCCACAGAACGAGACCTTTCAGCAGAGACTAGATGGGCTTAAAGGACTTAGATCAAACACTCTTTTCCTAGTGCCAGAACAAGAATTTGTTGTTGGTACTGGGTCTGAATTTAATAGGAAAAAAGCACTAAATGAATCTGAAACAAAGCAAGTCAATCGTTTTATCCATCCACCCGTCCATTCACTCTGCAAACTGGATCCTATTATAAGTCAGTTGTTAGGGACAAAATAAATATGACCAAGCTCCTGTCCTCATGGGGCTTAAAATCAGTAACATCTAACATCTATCAGCAATGGTATTTTACACAGGGATGTCTGTCTGAAAAATCTACATGCACATACTCATACCTGTTCCTGGTGACCTGATTCAATGAGTCTGGCACCAAGGAAAGAATATTTTTAAAGTATCCATGTATTTCTGATTCTGAATTCCAGTTAAGACATTTTTTTCAGCACTTATATCACTAGAGTAATTTCCCAACAATTCAAGCTACAAATTTATAGTGAGGAGTTTATGGTAGAATATCTTATATTCCTTTTGAGTTGTAAAAAAATATTTCTGGAATATATGAAAATTGTTTTTTAGGAGACTTCTTAAGTTAACCATACTTTATTTTGGGTTATGTTCTAATTCATGGGACAAAGTTTCACAATCTTTTAAATTATAACCTTTCTTACTATATACAAATCAAGATTTAAATATAGATTATTTTTTATTAGCACTCTTACTTATAATAATCCAAGCCAATTACTATTTGCATATTTAGCACTGTTGTGAAAAGGAAGTTTTAGGGTTGAAATAGTAATTCTGTGAAAAAAGGTATATATACATACACACACACGCACACACACACACACACATATATATTTGTGGTGTGAATGTGTGTGTATGTATATATATAATTGCCCTATATTTTAAAATTCTAAATCCTTACATTGAAGTTTAGAAAATAAAACTATTTGCAAGATTTTCTTATATATATAAATATACACATTCTCCCCCTAAGACATCACTTTATTTTTAAAGATTTTTTTTTTAATTTTATAGAAAGCATGTATGCAAGTGGGGGAGGAATCTCAAGCAGATGCTTTGAGCACAGAGTCCCACATGGGGCTCCATCTCATGAGCCTGAGATCAAGACATCACTTTAATCCAGACTTCCTCCTAGAATCTTCTCCAAGCTCTAACTTTCAAACCACACTCATACCCCAAGCTTTGATTACGTCAATAATGGTTGAAACTCCATTGTGTTACCTTAGCATAATTGCCTGAAAAATTCTAAGGAAAACTTGATCACAGAGACCTAAATGAAGTCTGATATTTTTAAGATCTTCTCAAATGTCCTCTCCCTATTAGTTAACATATGCTGTTATACTTCTTGCCACGTCATATTGTGAAATTACCAGATTGAGAATCTATGTCAACAACACTGTAGGTAGAGGTCCTTGATCTTATTTATCTTAAGTCTGACACCTCAGTAAATCAATAAATGCTTAACAAATAAATGAATGATTAAATCCACACTTCCCATCTTCCTTTAGGGCTGAATTTAACCACCAGCATTTAGACAGTCTTGGTTTTTTTGTGCCTCCAGTTGCATTTATAACCAAACTCAGCTCCATAGGGCTTAGGTCTCTTACTTCCCCGGTGAGCTGCTTCTTTATACCAGAGGCATAGAATTCACTGACTAAGCAATGAAAAGGAAAGCACTGGGGAGAAGCCTCTCTAAATCGCAGGATCTACTCTCAGGAAACCAGTGAAACCACAGACCTAAAACCCAGTTAGGGTATTTCTGTTATCAAAAAATAAATAAATAAATAAATAAATAAAGTGGAAATTTTTAAAGAGGTATTGTATCAAGTGCCTTTACAATACCTTCACGCTTTTCCATTAAGCTAACCCCATACTCCTTTCCCCTGGTCAGGCCAAATGGGTTTTCTTCAAGTTACCTTCTTATAATCTAGAGGTTAAACTTTCTGAGATATCTTCAACTGTTCTTTATCTGAATTGCTTGAAGAAGGAACAATGGAGTTAGGTACACCAAATAAAGTTAAGACCTAGGTCTTAACTGGAGAAATAGGAAGAAAAGTAGCCAAACAGGCCTGCCCAAGCAAATATTCTCCACAGTTTTGAGTAGATATCTAATTGATCAGACTCTTCTAATTCAAATTCTTAGAAATAACTAGAGTACTTATAAGAGAGAATCAAAATGACAATGTAGGTGAAGTAATATGGCCAAAGGATTCTGAGCAATCCCAGAGATGTGTGGGGGATCAAGGACTGAAACTAGAAAAATCAACTAAGACATGGAAGTACAGGTAAGCCATCAAGTCCCCTTAACTCTACACTAAAATCTGGAAATGCAGAGTCAGCAAGAATAACAACAGGAAAAAAAGCTAAATTCTGTGTCAAAGCACGACTTGATTCTGCTGGAATTTGGCATCCTTGGACCCTCAGGTGTTTATCATAGTAGAAAAAGACTAGGAGATGGCTGTAGGTTAGACATTATCCTATTGCAGTGTGGAATCACCAGATGTCCTCCTTAAAACATAAGCAATTTAAGTGACATAACAGGGCTTCTGGGGGTCAGGGGTGGAGAAGGGATAGTAGAAGCTATTACGGTGAGTAGCATGTTACATATAATGTATATCACACAGATAAACTTCACTTTTTAGCAGTTTTGGCATTTAGTAATATTTACATTTTTGGTGACATATTTGATATAGGAAGATCTCCAGAGTACAGAAATATTCCCTAGACACAAATCTATTTCCATTTTGCACTTTGACCAAAGTTCAAGAGAAAAACTGTCCAAATAGAACTACAGAATATTTCTCCATGCCCATGTTTTGGGAAGTTTTACAGATGAATTTATTCAACAAAAACTTATGAGATACAAGAGTAGTATGATATTAGCTGAAATGAAAAGGACATGGAAAATATCAGAAGAGGGAGGGAAAGAATTCAATAAGGCAACATCATTGGGTCATGGAATGAGAATAGGATTTGGAATCAAAAGATTTGGGAACAAATCCCAGTTCTGCCCCTTGCCAGTACCATATGGGAGAAAACAGGATAACTATACTATATCATAAAATTTTGTGAGAATCAAATAAGATACTGTGTTTAGGAGTGACATCAGCAAAATGGCAGAATAGAAGTTTCCAGGCCTCATGTCCTTACAAAAATTCCACTTTGAAAACCACCAAGAGATAAAAGTACCTTCACAAGACCTCCAGAATCCAGGTGAGAGATTACAGCACCAGGGAAGAATATGGAAATGAGAAAAGATGCACTGAAGAGGCTAAAAGGGACAATTTCATTTTACTTACATCACATTTCCCCCAAGGCCATGCATTACGGTGCCGAGAGAGATCCTCTTTGCTGAGAGTTCTCTCATGGGGAAAGGAGAGTGAAAAGAGTGTCTGATTTTGCTACGGAATCTGGCACCAGGTCCACTCCAGTGAAACCCAGGACCAGGACAGTCCCTGAAGACCTAGGCTCCAGGCCCATCCTGGTGCATCCCAGGGGTAGGCTTGTCACTGTGTACCAGGCTCCACGCCTACTCCCCATGGACCTCTACTCCAGACACAGTAGTCCCCAATTGGTCCCTATAAGCCTGGGTACCACATCTACCTGCACACAGACTTAGGCACCAGGCACACCCTCCCTGCAGACCCTATCATTTGATATATAAGAATCTCTGGCCAAGCTGAATGGTGAAGGGTATTCCCTGAAGAAGCTAATCCTTAAAGAATGGGAAAAGGTAAGGACTTCTTCAAATATGCAGACACCAACACAATGAAGCTACAAGGACCACAAAGAATCAGGGAAACATGATACCACCAAAGGAACAAAATAAAGTACCAGTAATCAGCCCTACAGAAATAGAGATCCAAGAACTGCCTGACAAGTAATTCAAGACTATCATCTTTATTTTTTTAACAAATATTTATTTATTTATTTGACAGACAGATCACAAGTAGCCAGAGAAGCAGGCATAGAGAGAGAGAGAGGAAGAAGCAGGCTCCCTGTGGAGCAGAGAGCCAATGTGGGTCTTGATCCCAGGACCCTGGGATCATGACCTGAGCTGAAGGCAGAGGCTTTAACCCACTGAGCCACCCAGGTGCCCCAAGACTATCATCTTTAAAAAGCCCAGTGAGCTACAAGGGAACATAGACAACTAAATGAAATCAGGTAAATAATACATGAATAAAATGGAAGCTCAACAAGGAAATAAGAATCATAAAATAATAATAATAATTTAAAAAATAAAATAAAATAAAAAAACAAATTCTAAAGCTCAAGAACCAAAGACTAACCTGGAAAAGTCAATAGACACCTTCAACAGTGGAAGAAAGAATCAACAAACTTTCATACAAGTCATTTAAAATTACCTAGTAATAAGAACAAAAGAAAAAAGGGTAGTGAAGAAAGCATACAGGACTTATGGGACATCTTTAAACAGACCAATATATGCACATGGAAGAAGAGAAAGAGAAAGGGCAGAAATCTTGTTTAAAGAAATAATGGCAGAAAACTACCCAAATCAGGGCAGGGAAATGGACACCCAAATTCATGAAGCCCAAAAGATTCCAAATATAGTGAACCTATAAAGAGATCTACACTAAGACTTACTATAAATGAATTGTCAGAAGTCAAAAACAAAGGGAATTTTGAAAGCAAAAGAAAAGTGACTCATCATATACAAGTGAGTCCTCTAATACGTTTATAGCATAAGCAGATTCCTTGACAAAAACTTTACAAGCTAGGACAAAGTGAGATGAAACATTCAAAGGGCTGAAAGAAAAACAAAATTGCCAGCCAATAATAGTACACCTGGCAAAACTCTTCTTGCAGATTTAAGGAAAAATAATGACTTTCTGAAACAAAGAAAAACTGTTGGAGTTTGTCACCACTAGCCCTGACCTACAAGGTCTACTAAAGTGAGTTCAAGTTGAAGCAAAAAGGATGCTAAATAGCAACATAAAAGCACTTGAAAGTATGAATTGCACAAGTAAAATCAAATAGGTAGACAAATACAGAATAATATAATACTGAATTAATGGGCATTAACACTTTTAACCATACTATAAAAGTTAAAAGACAAAAATATTAAGAAGAACTATAACCACAAAATTTTGGTTAATGAATATAGAACACAAAAAAGGCAAATTCTGACATCAATAAAGTGTGTGTGGAGGGGAAGAAAGGTGTCATATTTTTTATGTGTATGGAGGGGAAGAAAGGTATTATATTTTTATGCAAATGAAGTTCGATTATTATTAGTTCAAAAAAAGACCTTTGCAACAGTAAGTTTTATGCAAGCCTCATAATCATTAGCCACAAAGAAAAACTTACAACAGATACAAAAAAAGATGAAGAGGAAAAAAAAATCAAAGTGTATTATTATTTAAAAAAAGCACCAAATCAAAGAGGAAGAGAAAAAAATACAAAACAGATAGTAAATAATTTTTAAAAAAGGCAATAGTAACCCCTTACTTATCAACAATATTTCAAATGTAAATGGATTAAACTCACCAACAGAGATAGAGAGGTAGAATGGGAAAAAAAATAAGATCCAACTATGTACTATCTATACAAGACCCACTATAGACTGAAGGACACACATAGGCTGAAAGTGAAGGAATGAACAATGATACTCCATGGAAATGATAACCAAAAGAGAGCAAGAGTGGTTATAATTATGTCAGACAAAATAGACTTTAAAGTCAAAAACTGTTACAGGAGACAAAGATTATTACATAATGATTAAAGGATTAATTCAACAGGAAGATATAATAATTATAAATATACATGCACCAGATATATGCACCCAACATCAGAGCACCAAAATTTGTAAAGCAAACATTGACAGAGCTGAAATAGGAGAAATAGATAGCAATACAATAAAGGGAGACTTCTGTACTCTACTTAAAATAATAAGCAGATTATCCAGACAGAAAACAAATAAGGTAATAGCAGACTTAACTACACTATATACAGGTGGATCTAAAAGACATAAATAGTAATCCACTAAACAGCAGAACATACATTCTTCAAGTGCTCACAGAACATTCTCCAGGATAGATCACATGCAAGGTCATAAAACTACAACAAATTTAAGAGCAAATCATTTCAAAGAACTTTTCTATCTACAATGGAATGAAACTAGAACTCAATAACATTAGAAAATGAAAAAAAAAACACAAATACATGGAAATCAAACACTTTTAAACAGCCATTGAGTTAAAGAAGAAATCAAAATAGGAAATTATAAAATATGAAAACAAAACCACAACATATCAAAATTTATGAGATGCATTAAAAACAGTATTGAGGGAAAGTTCAGTGATAAATGCCTACATTAAAAAGAAGAAAGGGGTGCCTGGATGGCTCAGATGGTTAAGCTTCTGACTCCTGATTTTGGCTCAGGTCATGATCTCAGGGTCATGAAATCGAGCCCTGCATGGGGCTTTGTACTCAGTAGAAAGTCTACTTCTTTCTCTCCCTGTCCCTTTCCCTCTACCTCTGTCCTTCCCCCTTTCGTTCTCTCTCTCTCTCTCAAATAACTAAATCTCAGAAAAAGTGGGGGGTACACCTGGGTGGCTTAGTTGGTTAAACATCAGCCTTCAGCTCAGGTCATGATCCCAGGGTCCTGGGGTCCAGCCTCACATCTGGCTCCCTGCTCAGCAGAGAGCCTGCTTCTTCCTTTCCTTCTCTGCTGCCCCTGCTTATACTCAATCTCTCTCTCTCTCTCTCTCTCTTGCTTTCACTCTCGCTTTTGCTCTCGCTTTCGCTCTCTGTCAAATAAATAAATAAAATCTTTTAAAAAAGGCCTTCTATAAACAGCTCTACATTACACATTAAAAAACTAGAAAAAGAACTAAGCCCAAAGTTAGCAGAAGGAAGAAAATAATAAAAAATAGAGCAAAAATAAATGAAGACTTAATAAGCAGAATAAATCAATAAAACTTAATAGTTGTTTCTTTTTAAAAAAGCACAAAACCAACAGACTAAGAAGAATCAAATAAATAAAATGAAAAATGGAAGAGGAGACAATCAAAGCCACAAGAAAAAATTATAAGAAATTGTGAGCTCTGCCTGCCTCTCTGCCTACTTGTGATCTCTGTCAAATAAATAAAATCTTAAAAAAAAAAAAAAGAAATTGTGAACAATTATATGCCAGCAAGTTGGACAACCTAGAAGAAATGGATAAATTTCTACAAATATACAATCCACTAAGACTGAATCAAGAAAAATTAGAAAACCTGAACTGACCAATAACAAATAAGGATATTGGGTCAGTAATAAAATAATCTCTCAAAAAGAAAAACTCAGGAAGAGATGACTTCACAAGCAAATTCTACCACACATTTAAAGATTTAATATGTATTCTCAGGCTTTTTCAAAAAAATAGAAAAGAACACTTTCAAACTTCTTTTACAGGACCAAAATTACTCTAATATCAAAGTCAAAGACACCATAAGAAAACTACAGGTCATCATCATACCTGATGAACACCAATGCAAAAACCCTCAACAAAATATTAGCAAAACAAATTTAACAACACATTAAAAGGATCATATAGCATGACCGAATGTGATTTATTCCTGGGATGCAAGGATGGTTCAATATAATGTGATACATCAGAGTAACAGAAGAAAGGGTAAAAATCACATGATTGTCTTAATAGATGAAGAAAAACCATGTGACAAAATTCAATGCTTTTTCATAATAAAAACTCTTAACAAATTAGGTATAGAAGGAACCTAACCTCAACACAATAAAGACCATGTAGGAAAATCATACAGCTAGCATTATACTCAATGGTGAAAAACAAAGCTTTTACTCTTAAGATCTGGAGCAAGGCAAGGATACTCACCATTGCCACTTCTATTCAACATAGTACTAAAACTCCTAGCCAGAGCAATTAGACAAGAAAAGTCCTAGCCAGAGGAATTAGACAAGAAAAAGAAAAAGGCATTTAAATAGAATAGGAAAAAGCAAAATTATCTCTGCTTGCAGATGACATGATCTTTAACCTAGCAAACCCAAAAGACTCCACAAAAATTGATTCAAAAATCAACACAAATCAGTTGTACTTTTATACATTAATAGCAAATCATCCGAAAAGGAAGTTGACAATCCCATTTACCAAATAAATAAATAAATAAATAATAAAATAAAATAAAAATATTTAGGAATAAACTCAAAGGAAGGACAAAATATTATACACAAAAAACTCCTGTAAAATACTAGTAAAAGAAATTAAAGCAGACACAAATAAATGAAAAGATATCCCTGTTCATGGGTTGGAAGAATTAAAATTGTTAAAATGTCCATACTACTCAAAGTGATCTACAGATTCAATGTAATTCCTATCAAAATCCCAGGGGCGTTTTTCACAGAAATAGAACAAACAATCCTAAAATTTGTATGGAACCACAAAATAACCCAAATAGTCAAAGAAATCTTGAGAAAGAACAAAGACAGAAGCATCACACTTTCTGATTTCAAAATATATTACAAAGCTACAGTAATAAAAACTACAAGGTACCAATATAAACAGAAATACATAATAAACCAGTGGAACAAAATAGAACCCAGAAATGAAGCCATGCATATATGGGTAACTGATTTTGACAAGGCTACCAAAAATACACAATGGAAAAGTATATTCTTTTTAATAAATAGTGTTGGGAAAACTGGGTATCCTCATGCAAAAGAATGAAATTGGACCTTTATCTTACACCATACACAAAGATTAACTCAAAATGGATTAAACCCTTAGACAATAAAGTTACCAGAATAAAATACAGGGGAAAAGTTTCTTGACATTAGCCTTGGCAATGATTTATTGGATAAGGCAACCAAAGAAAAAATAGACAAGTGGGACTACATCAAACTAGAAAGCCTCTGCACAGCAAAGGAAATGACCAACAAAATGAAAAGGCAACTTACAGAATGGGAGAAAATATTTGCTAACCATTATCTGAGAAAGGATTAATACTGAAATACATAAGAAACTCAAACTTAGGGGCGCCTGGGCGGCTCAGTGGGTTAAAGCTTCTGCCTTTGGCTCAAGTCATGATCCCAGGGCCCTGGGATCGAGCCCCACATCGGGCTCTCTGCTTATCAGGGAGCCTGCTTCCTCCTCTCTTTCTCTCTGCCTGCCTCTCTGCCTACTTGTGATCTCTCTCTGTCAAATAAATAAATAAAATCTTTAAAAAAAAAAAAAAAAGAAAGAAAGAAACTCAAACTTAAAAATGGGCAAAGGAACTGAATAGACATTTTTCCAAAGATGACATATAAATGGCAATAACAAGCTTATGAAAAAATGTTCAAAATCACTAATCACCAGGAAAATGCAAATAAAAAACCACAATGATATCACCTATTATCCAAAAAATAATAGTAACAAATATCATTGAGGATGCAGAGAAAAGGGAACCTTTGTACACCGTTGATGGGAATATAAATTAGTGCAGCTGCTATAGAAAACAAGTTCCTCAAAAAACTAAAAACATAATCATCATATGATCTGGCAATTCTATTTGGGGTACATAACCAATGGAACTGAAATCAGGATCTTAAAGACACTAATAATACATTATATGTTAATAAAAAAATAATACTAAAAAAATTTTTTTAAAAAAGAATCTTAAAGAGATGTCTGCACTCCCATGTCCCTTGCAGTATTATTCCCAATAGCCAAGACATGGAAAAAACCTAAAAGTGTCTATGCATGGATGAATGGTTAAAAAAATGTGGTATATACCTACAGTAGAATATCACTCAGTCTTTAAAAAAATTCTGCCATTTGCAACATGAATAAAACTGGAAGTTATTATGCAAGTGAAATAAGCCAGATACAAAAGAACAAATACTTACCACTTATACAATAGATCTAAAATCGTCAAACTCAGAAGCACAGAATGGAATGATGATTGCCAGAGACTGGGAAGATAGGTAAACAGACAGGTAGTAGTCAAAGGGCATAAAGTTTCAGTTAGTTATGAATAAGCCCTAGAGATCTACTGTACAGCATAGAGCCTATAGTTAACAGTATTGTATACTTTAAAATATGCTAAGAGGGTAGATTTTAAGTATTCTTCTCAAAAAATAATAATAACAGTTATAAAACAAGAGGCAGGGAGAAATTGTTAGAGGTAACAGGTTGATGGCATAGATGGTGGTAATTTTTTTTAACAGATGTATACTCTTCTCCAAACTCACCAAGCTATATGTATACTATGTGCAGTCTATCTATCTATATATGTATATATATACATATATATTATATGTATAACATATTATATATAATATAATTACATATTATGTTATATAAATATATTATACATATAATATATATGTATATATACATATATAAACAAATATAGGGCCAATACAAAAAATTAATTTTGAACTTGGATATACAGATCATTGTTTTCAACAGTACATTTTATGAAATATAAATAAAGAGCAAGTATATCCAACAAAAATTTAGTGTCTTAATTGAAAGGTGCTATAAGTAGGGGCGCCTGGGTGGGTTAAAGTGGGTTAAAGCCTCTGCCTTCGGCTCAGGTCATGATCCCAGAGTCCTGGGATCGAGCCCCACATTGGGCTCTCTGCTCAGCAGGGAGCCTGCTTCCCCCTCTCTCTCTGCCTGCCTCTCTGCCTATTAATGATTTCTGTCTGTCAAATAAATAAATAAAATGTTTTTTTAAAAAAAGGTGCTATAAGTAGAAAACATACTGGATTTTTCAAGATTAGTAGGAGAAAAAGAGTAGACTATATCATCGACAATTTAATACTGATTACATGTTCAAAAGCTAGTATTTAAATATATATGTTTAAATAAAATGTTTAAAGTATTATCTATCTATCTATCTATTTACTTATCTGACAGAGAAAGCAAGAGAGCACAAGCAGAGGGAGTGGCAAAGGGAGCTGCAGAGGGAGAGGGAGAAGCAGGCTCTCTGCTAAGCAGGGAGCCCTATCAAAGGGTTGATCCCAAGACCCTGAGATCCTGACCTGAGCAGAAGGCGGACGCTTACCTGACTGAGCCACCCAGGTGGCCCTAAAGTATGCATAATTTTTTTTTAAAGATTTTATTTATTTATTTGACAGAGAGAGATCACATGTAGGCAGAGAGGCAGGCAGAGAGAGGGGAAAGCAGGCTCCCCGCTGAGCAGAGAGCCCGATGCAGCCTCGATCCCAGGGCCCTGAGATCATGACCCAAGCCGAAGGCAAAGGCTTAACCCACTGAGCCACCCCGGCACCCCCTAAGGTAGGCATATTTTTAAAAAGATACTGTGTGCGAAAGCATCGAGGACTACATTTTAGTATAGGACTGCCACTCAACAATTTGCATTTCTTCCTTGGCATTGCAACTTTTGATTAGTCCATTAACCTCTTTGAATTTTAGTTTTCTCATCTCAAAAACAGAAAACACTTTGGGTTGTACTAAGATTCAAATGAAAAGCATTCCGAGGCACTCTACAAACTGGAAGTCATTACTCAAATCTTAGTTACTGCTATTGTAAGGAATGCTTGGCATTGTGTCAAGATGGGAGCAGGGTCCCCACCTCCCCTCACCAAGAGGTAAGTATTCCCTGACTCCTGGCCAGCAGAGCAGACCTGAGCACAGGCTCCTGCCTGGACCATGACAACCCAAGGCAGAGGGTCAGAGAGTCATCACAGCAGCTGCGGTGGCTTGGCACAGTGTCTCTTGACGGCGCACATGCAGGGCAGTGCTGCGAGCAACAGTGGCTATGTCCAGTGGCAACTGTGCCCATGTCTCCTAAACAGAGACAGCCTGTGGCGGGATCTTGGCCATGCCTCATCTTCCTTGGAACCTGCTCAAGTCTGGTTCCCCAACCTTCCCGTGGATTCTTTTTGCACTTACATGCAGAGGACATTTCTATTTTCACAATTTAAAAGTGCTGATTAATTCACATGCCATCACATAAAAGATTGAATCCCTGAGCCCAAAGAGTTGGTCTAGATTTAGTATTCAAATTGTCAGTGATAGGTTTATACACATTTATTTAGTACGTTGGCTAAAATCCAAAACCATCAGGTATTTTTAGTGTCAGATGGACAAAAAAAAAAAAAAATCAGAGTTGAAGGTTTGTGTAATTAGATGCCCGTAGCTTCTATAAGCCCTACACCAAATACTGGCAAAAACTTTACAATTCGGTCAAGTGATTGTGTTCCATCCTCTTCGGTGAATGAATTCTAGAAAAAAAAAAAAAAAAGACAAGCCGGTCCTTCTTAAGACACATAGGAAAGATACCTAAAATTGATTTCTTCTGCAAATTACTTTCTTTGTGTCTCGAGAATAGTGTTTTCTAGCCTTTTTCTTTTTTTCATTATTAGCTTCTAAGGAGAAAAAATTTAATTTAAATTCTCCATAACCAGAAAAATTAAGTACTAAGAAGTAAGATTTTTATCAGGTTAAAAAAATAATAAAGATATTTGTCAGGTAGGCTTGTGCCATGGAGGACCACTATGCTCATATTTAAGTTTTTTGCCGCAGAACAACAAATTTTTAACCCCTTCTTGGTGGGGCGGGGGGAGTTGGGGACAGCTATTGCCTTCATTGAAATTGCATGCTTTAGAACTATGATCTTAGATCATACACTAAGGTTAGAACAATTACTTGGTAAGTGTTATCAATACATCTTACTCAATCTCTAAATAATTATTATGGGCCTTAGTCAATTGAGTTTATTACAGCTAAAAATTTTGTCAGAATTAGTTTTGTCTTAATGCCTATAATTCAAATTTTGCCTCTAATTTACACTCTGATAATACATTGACTTAAAAGAAATAATAGGAGAGTCTTAATTAACCTGAGATTGAGTTCAAGTTTAAACTATACAACTATATTCTAACAGAGAGAGAGAGAGAGAGAGAGAGAGAGGGAAAGAACATTGCACTGTGTAGGATACAAAGGATAGTAGACTCTGTAAGTACCCCATATTCATCTTAACTAATAAGGGCCCATGAAGTGAAGAGGTAGGACCACCTTCTTTTTTTTTTCTTTTTTTTTTTTTAAAGATTTTATTTATTTATTTGACAGAGAGAAATCACAAGTAGGCAGAGAGGCAGGCAGAGAGAGAGGAGGAAGCAGGCTCCCCGCTGAGCAGAAAGCCCGATGTGGGGCTTGAACCCAGGACCTGGGATCATGACCTGAGCTGAAGGCAGCGGCTTAACCCACTGAGCCACCCAGGCACCCTGGTAGGACCACCTTCTTGTCCTATTCTACAGATTCTCCCCAACTCACTTAATCATGCCTTTGGTTTTAACTATAACCAAATTGTTAAGCACCCCAAATCTCTATCCCTAATTCACATCCCTTTCCTTACCTCCAGATCCATCTATCCAATTTCTAATATCTATACTCCGAATTCTTCCAAGCATATTCAACTCAATGTGCCCCAAACTGAATTTGCCCCATTGTTTTCACTTTATATTACCTAGATTAATGAATTACAATCAACTTCCTTAGCCACAAATCTGAGAGTCATTCTAGATTTTTTTTTCTTGCTTTTCTGAGGCAATCAAACGCCAGTTCCCACCAATTTCAACTCTTAACCACCTCTACTACCCTCGTTCCAGCCCAGATCATTTCTCCCCAGAGTCCTACCATAGCTTCCTATAATATTTCTGCCTCTAGTCTTGCCTTCTTTGATTCCTTCCTATTGAATACTGAATACTCTCATTATAATGAAAATGGAAACTGCACACCCCAGTTCAAAACATTTCAATGCATATCCTCTCCATTCTTTCCCTTGGTCTCATGCTTAGGAGACTTCTGCCACAGTAACACATGTTCTCTTTTAAATTGCCTATCACCCCGAACTCACATCTTCTCATGAAGCCTGAGTGATCTGCTTCATCAGTTTCAGGGAATACACTGGCTTAGCCTTCCAGAGTCAGCCAATCTGCCGACATACCTCATTTGCTGCTCATCTATAACGTAATTTTATAGGGACAGGCTCTGCCCCTTTGAGGAAGTGGTGTTGCAGGTTAGGACATGAATGTAATTTAGAAGGAAGTATTAAGAAGCCTAAGCTTCATCATCTAATCCAAGTTTATCTATAATAAAGGTACTTTCCTTTTGTTCCCCCAGACAGGCTGGGACTACACCAAGCTTTCACACTTCCTTTCGTTGCACATGATATTCCTTCTGCTGCCTCTGGATTTAGAAAACTCTTTTCATATTTCAAGTCTCAGCTAAAATGCTACCCCTGGGGGCGCCTGGGTGGCTCAGTGGGTTAAAGCCTCTACCTTCAGCTCAGGTCATGATCCCAGGGTCCAGGGATGGAGCCCCACATCAGGCTCTCTGCTCAGCAGGGAGTCTGCTTCCCCACCTCTCTCTGCCTGCCTCTCTGCCTACTTATGCTCTCTGTCTGTCAATAAATAAATAAAATCTTTTTAAAAATAAATAAATAAATAAAATGCTACCTCTGGACTGGCTGAAGGGTTCTTATTCTGTTTCCATTGAAGATTATCTGTATATCTATATAGAAATTGCAAAATTACATTGTAATTAGTTGTCTGAATATTTTGCTATAGATGGTAAATTCCTCCAGACCAAGAAATTTACCTTAATTCGTCACTGAATTACTAGAACTTAGCATGGAATTGCATAATAGACCATCTATAAGTAATTATTCAATAAACAGGTAAATAGATAAGCTTGCCATGTACTCTCATCCCCCAAAAAGAATTGGAGTTAAAAAAAAAAAAACAACATGTTGGCAGTATAATTATATGGGTACTAAAACTGGATTAAGAAGAAGTGCCACAATTCTTTTTATAATGTATGCCAACTTTAGTGAAAGGAGAATTATTGCTCTTTAGATGTGTCTTAACAGGATACAACCTAAAAATAAGATCAGCTCTATTTATAACTCCTATTCTATAAACTCCCCAAGTAAGAAATTATATATCAAATACCTAAAAAAGGAATACAAGTCTTCTAGATAAAATCAGTCTCACAGAAAATTGTACACAATTGATTTTCAAGCTTGCATTACTTGCAGCTTATGCACTACAAAAATGCTGATCACACCATTTTATAAGAGTCAGCCACAGGGAACTGTGTTTTGTACAGAGCACAGAGCATGGCACCACTATAATTCCACAGAATTGTATTATAGAATAAGAGTATGGGTATCTATTAACATCACATGTTAACCTTCTCAGAACCATTCCCAAACAAGAACTGAGCTATCTTGGAAGAACACTAAAATATTTTTACTTCACCTCTTTGCAAACTTATTGGGGAATAGGACACAAAAATGTATGACATTAGGGTCTACACCCTTTCCAAGTTTGCATATAAATTTGGCCTCAGAGTTTGGCTAATTCCTATCAATTTCCATGTCGTGCATAAGCATAAAAACACTAGAGTCTTTATTAAGCTCCTAGCTTAATAATACATCTTATCACAAAGCTTACTCATACCAGTGCAATGGAATATAAATAAAAGGTCATATGTCATAAATAATCATATGTAATCTTAACATTTTCTTCTCATAAATGTGAAAGAATCTATAGTGGGATGGTAAAGCCCAAATCAACCAGCACTTCAAGTACGATTTTGGTCTGTGAAGCCCAGACTTAGAATTTAACTAAGGGAGTTAGAATGGATTTTTGAATGGAATGTCTAGAAGCCCATAAGTCAATATTTCAGAAGGGGAGAAGAGGTTCTATCTCTCCCAAAAGCAGAAAGGTCATAGTCTCATCTCAACTAAGAAAACCATATTCATAACCTTAATAAAAGCAAACAAGTAGTAAAGGCTCAAAACTCTTCATTGAGGGTTGTTTATCAATCATTGTCAACATAGGAAATCTTCAGGTGTTCTTTGTTTAAATGATTATGATACCTAGATGTGTATTATTAACACTCTGGCTGCAACTTGGTGTAGGGTCTACAAAGTTTAGGGAACTAAACCTTGGTTTATAAACTTAGAAAAGTCAGACACTCAGAAAAATGAATAAAATCCATACTTTTATGACTTATCAACTTCATACCTTGTATAGCTTTGCCCCTGAATCTGCTATAACCACTGGACAGTTAAGTTGAATTAGGTCTTTCCATGTTTATGATACCTGAGAACATTTTTTTCAGATAATG
Source organism: Lutra lutra (assembly GCF_902655055.1). Lineage (NCBI taxonomy): Eukaryota > Metazoa > Chordata > Mammalia > Carnivora > Mustelidae > Lutra > Lutra lutra. The sequence continues at coordinate 62,275,598 of NC_062285.1, read as the reverse complement.
AAAAATTTATAATATGATTTAAATTTCATTACATTCTAGGTGACCTCTTCTAATTTCCCTTTCATATGTTACCCTACTATGTTTTTTAATATGCTACTTTACTATGGAGTTGTCTGCAGGCTAAGCACTCTTGCAAACCAGGCAGTAAGAGGAAGAATTTGCTAAACTATAGTGCAGTTTAAATCAGTTTTAAATCATTAGTCACCTGATAATAGAAGTTGGCAAAAGAAACATCCCCTTCAAAGCACTTGAGAGTGATTTTTTAAAGTTCTGGAAGTTTTCAGAAAGTAATTTGCATCATTTGCAGCCCTTCATCTCATGCTACTCTTTATCTTCTATTGTCCCATGGTCTAATCATCAATACAGACAGACTCTGAGACAAAAATAATGAGGTGGAAATCATCACTTTTCATGAAATCTAAAATAGTCATGGTAGTTAGGATATAGGAACAATAACCACCCTAATCTAGTTTCTAAAAAAACATTATGGATAAATTCCACCAGATTGACCCCATGTTCTTCCTTTTAACTCCAACAGATTAGGTTACTAAATATGAGGAGAAAAATTTGGGGTATAAAATGTATCTGTCTTTTTAAAATGCTTCCAAGAAGAACTCCCTCACATACTTCCATATTAGGAAGGTTCCATTGAACATACCTCTAGTCCTCGCACTGAGGTCCCCAGAAGCAACTTAACCAATTACAGAGTATGTGGAATAAATAAAAGTTGAAAGAACATAAAAAGGTGCCAATATCAAATTTTACAATGTGTCCTTTGACAGGAACTATGTAAGTATGAAGGCAAATCACATTCATCTTGCCAAGAAAATAATCAGAACCCAAGAAAACTTCCTGATATACAAGTCAGGGAACATGTTTGTGTCCCCCTGAGGTTAACAGTTACCCTTGATCAAAGGTTTTTCTCTGATAGCTAGAGATAAAAGTTCAAAATACATGAGAATATAGGAAGATGAACATTCTGAAATACAGGTCTATTTTGGACATATGATTTTAAAAACCAACAGAAAACCCAATGGATAAGGAACCTTACTTTAGAATGACAACAAGCTATGTTCCAAGAAAGTCTACTGTGAAGGCACTCACTCTTCTGTTAAGTCATGTGAAGGGAGTTTACTGGGTCTGGAAGGACACAGTCAGTGAACTGATTCCAGGGGCTCCCAGGGCTGGGATTCATTGGCTCAAGGTCTAGTGGCTGTCTTTATCTTTGGGGGCCTTGCTCTGGGCCCCCAAGCCATCCTAATCAAAAGAGGCTACACCATTTTGCTCAGATTGTACCTGGAATGTTAAGACTGACTATTGTTGAAGGAAAGGATCCTGAGGCCACAATTACAAATGAAAACTATATTGATACTATTTTTCATGTCACAGAAACAAGTATCTTCAAGTTTGATAATACACTGTATTATGTATTGGGGGAGGTGGGGAGAAAAAAACATTCTCAAACCTTGCTAGTGGGAGTGTTAATTGGTACAACACCTATAGAGGTCCATTTGGCAGTAGCTAGCAAAATATAAAATTCATGAGCAATCCTCTAGGGTCTCCTCCCTCTTTGGAAGCTCTGTACTATCATTCAATAAACTTTACTATAGCTCAGTATACTTTGTTTTGCTGACCACCACTCTTTGTCTGGTCTACCTCTTCATTCTTCAACATGGCGTGACCAAGAACAGCAGGCACTAAAGGAAAAGAAATTCTGTTACAGTACCATATTGTTTTGTTTACTACAGCTTTGTAGTATAACTTGAAATCTGGAATTATTATCTCTCCAGCTTTGTTTTTCATTTTCAAGATTGCTTTGGCTATTCAGGGTCTTTCGTAGTTTCATACAAATTTTAGGATTAGTTGTTCTAGTTCTGTGAAAAATGTTGGCATTTTGTAAAATTCCATTTTAAAACTATATAGAATTTGAATAAACATTAAGGGAGAAGTTTAAAAGAATACACATCAAACTGTTATGTGATTTCCTCGGAAAAGAGGATTAGAAGAAAGGTAATAAGGGAGATTCCTGGCTGGCTTGTTTGGTTAAGGATCTGCCTTTGGCTCAGGTCATGATCCCACGGTCCTGTGATCAAGTCTGCATTGGGGGGGGTGGTCCTTGCTCAGCAGGGAGCCTACTTCTCCTTCTGCCCACTGCTCCCTCTGCTTGTGTGTTCTCTCTCTCTGACAAATAAATAAAATCTTTATAAAATATGTATATAGTTAATGTGTCCATTGCCCCAAAAGTTGTGCCTCTTTAAATTTATTCTACAGTATACTTGCACACATGGTAAATACCACATGTACAGTGTGATTCACTGAAGCATTGTTGTAAGAATCTGATTGAATTGTAGCACATTCATAAAATCGAATCCTATATGGCTATAAAAATGAGGAAGCTACTTTATTTAAGATTTTATTTATTTATTTATTTGACAGACAGAGATCACAAGTAGGCAGAGAGGCAGGCAGAGAGAGAGGAGGAAGCATGCTCCCCGCTGAGCAGAGAGCCCGATGCAGGGCTTGATCCCAGGGCTCTGGGATCATGACCTGAGCCAAAGGCAGAGGCTTTAACCCACTGAGCCACCCAGCCACCCCAGGAAGCTATTTGAAATACACACACACACACACACACACACACACACACACAATGGAATATTACTCAGTCATCAGAAAATGAAATCTTACCACTTACAACAATGTGGATGGAACTAGAGGATACTATGCTAAGCAAATTTAGTCGATCAGAGAAAGAAAATTATCATATGATTCCACTCATATGTGGAAGTTAAGAAAACAGAAGTTTAGAGGGGAAGGGAGGGAAAAATAAGACAAAATCAGAGAGGAAGACAAACCATAAGAGACTCTTAGCTATAGGAAACAAATGGAGTGTTGCTGGAGGGGAGGTGGGTAGGGGATGGGGTAACTGGGTGATGGGCTTTAAGAAGGGCACTTGATATAATGAGCACTGGGTGTTACATGCAACTGATGAATAACTGAACTCTACCTCTAAAAGTAATGATACATGGTATGTTAATTGAATTTAAATAAAATAAAATTCAAAAAAAGAAAATATCTATAAGATACATTATTAAAAGAAAAAGGCAAATATAGGAGGCGAGAATTCTACCATTGAACGACCAATGTGAAAAAGGCAAATATAGAGCAGTGTGGAGTATGTTCTGTTGGAGTTAAATAAAGATATTTATATATGTATATACACACACACAGTTGACATGAACAACAGGAGTTAGAACTGAATGGGTCCACTTATAAGGATTTTTTTTTAAATAAATGCAGCAGAGTACTGTAAATGTATTCTCTCTTCCATATGATTTTCTTAATAACATTTTCTTTCATATAGCTCAAAATATAGTAAAAATATATATAATAAAATATGTGTTAATCAACTGTTTATCTTACCAGCAAGATGTCCAACAGTGGGCTATTAGTAGTTAAGTTTGGGGGGAGTCAAAACTTATAACCAGATTTTCTTTTAAGTAGGCTCTATGCCCAGCATGGTGCCTCCACACCTGACCCTGAGATCAAGACCTGAGCTGAGATCAAGAGTAAGACACTTAACCAACTGAGCCACCCCAGTGCCCCTCAAAAGTTATACATAGATTTTTGACTGTGCAGGTTAATGGAGGGTGGCACCCCAACCTCTCATTGTTCAAGAGTCAACTGTATTTACACTTCTCATAGTAGTAAACTTTTGGAAAAATAGGGAGGTACTAGGCAGATGAGGCAAAGGTAAAAGGAACACTCTTAATCCTGCTTAGGAACTTTCCCAATTATGACAGACCCCACCCAAAAAAAAAAAAGTCCAGAATCATAACTAACCTTTATGAAATTCAAGATTTTTCTGTTGTTATTCATAAGTAAATAAATTTGTCATTTTTAATTCAAGGAACTGTCTCATACTTAAGCCAGAGAGGTTTTACTAAAAGTATAGTAGTACTTTTTTATGTCTTGTGATTTCAAATGATGTGAATATATTACCTTTCAAAAGATGAAAGAACTTTTAAATTTCATTTTAAAAAATTAGTGGGAAAGTTCTAGTTCAAGGAGGTTGCAATGGACTGAATGTTTGTGTACCCCTGCCCCTGACATTTATAGATAGAAATCCTATCACCTAATGTGATGGTATGAGGGGGGTGGGATCTCTGAGAGATTAGTGCCTCTATGGAAGAGACCCCAAAGATCTCCCCTGCCACTTCCACCACGTGAGGTCACAGCAACAAGATCACCATCTTTGAACCAAGAAGCTGGACCTCACCAGACATCAAATCTACCAGTACCTTGGACTTCCCAGCCTCTAGAATTGTGAGAAATAAATTTCTGTTATTAATAAGTCACCCAGTCTGTGGTATTCTGCAGGTACAAAGATCAAGTCATTTGGATGGAAGCGCAGAAATTCTGAGAAGCAGCTAAGTTCCCCATCCTCTTCTCATCTGTACTAAGGGCAGCTGATCATGGCATTTCATATCCACTTGGATATGGCTGTTGGGATTAGAGGAAAAGGGCAGAAAAGAGCTCAAAGTAACTTTGGCTCCCAAAAATAAAAATAGAGAGGAGAACATACAAATATGTGTGTGGAGGTCTAGAGGCTCCTCAGACACTGACTGGCTGAGCTCAGAGTCAGCTCCACCCCAAGAGTGAAGGCCTCCTTACTTCGTTCATTGCCTGCCCATCCCTTGCCCATGAATTTAAAGGGTGCCTGATCCACAGAAACCAGCTTTTACCCAAAGTCAGACGTCCATTAAGGGAGAGGGTTTTTGGGTAATCAGAACTATACAACAGGTCTCAGAGCTATATAAGTTCAGGCTGCCTACCTATACTAATCCAACATGGTCCTTTATCCTTAAATATAAACAGACAGCCAAATATCTGAGAAAAAGTTAAAGCATGAAAGAAAAGATCAATGAGCAACAAACATTTGATCAAGAAGAAAGAGAAGATGCAAGAAACAGAAATTTCATATATTAAAAACAGTATTCCCAAAGAGATTTAAGAAGATATTGAAGAAAAGAAAATAGGCTGTCATAAAAAAAAAGATCAACAAGGGGTGCCTTGATGGCTCATTTAGTTGGGCATCTGACACTTGGTTTTGACTCATGTCATGATCTCATGGGCCATGGGATGAGACCCAGTTGGGCTCTGTGCTCAGTGGGGGGGGGGGGGGTCTGCTTGTCTGCTTAAAGATTCTCTCCCTCACCACTCCCTGCACACACACATGCAAGCTCTCTAGAAAATAATCTTTAAAAAAATAATTTTAAATAGATCAATGAGAAAATCAGAGGCCTTAAAATATGACTATTAAAGAAATAGAGGGGCGCCTGGGTGGCTCAGTGGGTTAAAGCCTCTGCCTTCGGCTCAGGTCATGATCTCAGGGTCCTGGGATCGAGCCCCGCATCGGGCTCTCTGCTCGGCAGGGAGCCTGCTTCTTCCCTCTCTCTCTGCCTGCCTCTCTGCCTACTTGTGAGCTCTCTCTATCAAATAAATAAATAAAATTTTAAAAAAAAAGAAATAGAAAAGCTAAGTAATAGAATTAACAGAATGAACAAGGTTGAAGGCTAAATTAGTGAACTTGAAAATAAAGTTGCAGAAATGGTCAATATAACTAAAAAAGAATGCAAGGAAGAAAAAGAAATAATAATAGAAGGTCATTGGGAGAAAAACTAGAATTCTCAGAATGAAGTTCACCAAGTAGTAAGCAGTATGAAAGAAAAACCATATGTAGATATTTCCTCATGAAATTTCAGAATTTCAAGCATAAACAGAAAAGGTAAAAATATCCCAGAATGGTTAAAAGGTAAAAATAAGAAAGTAGGTCATCTACAAAGGAAATAAAATTAAGCACTTAAATAGCAACACTTAAGTTTCTGTAGAAACTTAAAAGGATTTTGAATCTAGAATTCTATATCCAGAGTAATTTAACTGTTCTTCAAGGGTAAGGGAAAATAGTAACATTTTCAAGCCTATCATAACGGCTAATATTTATTTTACTTACTATGAACCAGGTACTTTGTAATTATTAACTTATTTAATCCTCAGAACAATCCAATTAATTTGATACAATTATTATCTCTGGTTTCACAAATGAGAAAAGAGAGGCATTAAGAGGATGAGAAAGTTGCCCAAGATTGTGCTACTCATAAGAGGCAGACCTGGGCTTTGGAACCCCAGAGTTGGGCTGCAGAGTACACACTCTTAACTTATGACACAGTAGTGTCACTCCATTGTTCAGGCACTCAGAAAACCATGTCCCACATAGACTTCTCAAAAAAAAAAAAAAAATGACTTGAGGATTTACTTCATCAAGATAAAAAAGAAATTCAGGAGACAATGGCAATGACTTGGGAATCAAGAGGTTTCAGGATGCCAAGGAAATAAAATAGAAGAATCAGAAAGGAGATTCTATTGTGCAGATGGTATGATTAAAACACAGAAGCCCTGGGTGCCTGGGTGGCTCAGTGGGTTAAGCCGCTGCCTTCGGCTCAGGTCATGATCTCAGGGTCCTGGGATCGAGTCCCGCATCAGGCTCTCTGCTCAGCAGGGAGCCTGCTTCCCTCTCTCTCTCTCTCTGCCTGCCTCTCTGTCTACTTGTGATCTCTCTCTGTCAAATAAATTAAAAAAACAAAACAAAACAAAACAAAACACAGAAGCCCTATAGTAAAATGATGGCAGATATTTTTCCTGCCAAGAAGAAAAAAGAAAGGCAAATGGAAACTCAATTTTGAGCTGTATTTTGGAGCGAAAGAAAAGAGAATGCTTGAAATATTCTCATTCTGAAGGGACAGAGTTGGTCATACAAACATTTCTGTCTATGTGAGTCCAAACACACTAGTTGCTTTACCAATGTATGATATTTACATACTCGATAATGTAAACACACTTTACTGGCTTTCCAGTTTTAGAATTACAGGAAAAGCATGGAAAACAAGTGTGTTTTCTATATAATAAAAAGAAAGTAGAAGCCTTGTTAACATACAGGTAACCGAATGATTAAGATTAAAAAAGAAGGGACAGGAGAAGGAAGTAGAGAGCTGAGCTTATTTCTTCATTTTATAGAACAATGAGTTACTTCTTTTTAGAGCAAAGAGTTATTAAATACAAATATAAAATAACACAAACTTACAAAGGTAAGCACTTATATAGGTAAGAATATACCTAACCTGAACTTGGAGGTGGAAAAGGGAAGAAGAGGGATAATGAATATAAGTGCTCTAAATTCTTTACCTCTCATAAAGTCAATAGGTACTCAAATTTTATAAACTAAAAAGCAAAGGTATAATCTGAGTTTATGATAACTACTAGATTAAAATCAGAAATAGTTAAAAGGAGCTACATTTGAAGAGTGAGGGTTTTGTTGCTGTTTTCTGTTTTTATCATATACATGTACTACTTTAAAATCAGCATTGTGTCGGGGCGCCTGGGTGGCTCAGTGGGTTAAGCCGCTGCCTTCGGCTCAGGTCATGATCTCAGGGTCCTGGGATCGAGCCCCGCATCGGGCTCTCTGCTCAGCGGGGAGCCTGCTTCCTCCTCTCTCTCTTCCTGCCTCTCTGCCTGCTTGTGATCTCTCTCTGTCAAATAAATAAATAAAATCTAAAAAAAAAAAAAATCAGCATTGTGTCAATGGATGGATGGACAGACAAATGGATGGAAGCAAATAGAGGGGTGTACAGCTTTGGGGAAGAAGAGATATTTAAGCAGAAACCTGGGGAAAGATTAAGAGTTATTTAAATAAAAAGGAAGAGGAAAGAGGGCCCAGTACAGAAGCAGTTCATTGGCTGAGAAACGTAGAAAAGGAAAACTGAAATGAGGTTGGAGAAACAGACAAGGGCCAGGGCTTGTGCGCCATGTTAAGGAGCTCAAAGGAGAAGCTAAGAAAGTATTCTACAAAGGAGAACATGATAGTCATAGGAATCTGCTACTCAAATCTTGGAGAGAATCGGCTGTGAGAAACGTAGTAACTGATAGCTTCTGACTGCCACACCTGCATCCACCAGTCTTCACCCTGAGGTCGGTCACACTTCCCCTGGGCTGCTTCCAACCCATGACTGAGCACCATTCAGTGGAGGTATTAGAGCCAAGCCATTATGGCCTAACATGGGACTCCTCTCACAGGAAATCTGTATTCTCAGGCTTCTCGTCAGACTCCTCCCTCTTTTCTTTATTTTTCACAGTAACCCCCCCATCCCCCACCCTCCCATCAAATAAATCTCTTACACTTCTAGGTCTGTTTTGGCATTTGCTTCCCAGGGGACCTGACCCGACCCAGAGAGTGACATGAAGTCTTATTTTACTATAGAGAGTAGAATAAGGGTGCTGAGATAGAATATAGAGGAGAAATTAGGAGGCTGTATCAGAAATCCAGGTGAGATCTTATCAAGGCCAGGACAAAGAGAGTAGAAGTGAAGAGAAGTGGATGGTTAAAATGGTATACTGAGACTAGAATTGATAGAGCTCGATTTATTAGCAAGAAAGAGACATGTCAAAGATGGTTCCAAGTTTCTGCCTGGGTTGCTTGTTTTCACAGACATAAACAATTGGTTGTGGGATCCCTGGGTAGCTCAGTCGGTTAAGAGGCTGTCTTTGGCTCGGGTCATGACCCCAGCATCCTGGATGTAGTCCCACATCGGACTCCTTGCTCAGCAGGGAGATTGCTTCTCCCTCTGCCTCTGCCTGCTGTTCCCCCCACTTGTGTTCTCTCTCTCTCTCTCTCTATCTGTCAAATAAATAAATAAAATCTTTTTTAAAATTTAAAAATTAAAAAAAGAAGAAACAATTGGTCATTTGTTATCCCAACTCTGATTGAGAGACAACTTTGCAGCCGATGTGCCTAGGTCCCAAGAACTCATTTTCCTTTCTCTGAGCTAAAGTACTTCACAGAAATATAATGGACACCAGCTTGAAGCAGGAATTCCTGCAACTGTCCCTGTAGGACTCCCCATATTCTTCATAAAGAAAAAGAATGGAGAGCTCTATGCAGAGACCACCATGGCATTAAGCAATCACAATCTTTGCTGATTACCTACTCTCTAGCCTCCTGTCTTAACTTGATGGGACACAAGCTTTAACAAACTATACCCCAGAGGCCCTATAACTTTTCTGAATCCAGGAAAGTGATGAATGGAAGATGGCTTCAGAACATGCTTCATCCATGTGACTATACCATAATGGTGCTTGGTCTATGAAATGGTTACATTACCTTCCAGGTGACCTCTTAGGCCAAGAGATATTATCTGACTTAACATCTTATGAACTCCTGTATTTGAGACTCCTGTTTGAATTTATCTGCTTTATCCTATCCATTTAGAGGGTCTACATGATACAAATTACCAAGAATTTTTGGAACAGAAATTATTTCTTTATCTACTCTCTAGGAAATCAAAGATTCTAATTTCCTGGAATTTGACCACAGGAACTGTCAATGTCACCTTATATGGCAAAAGGGACTTTGCAGATACTATTAAGGATTTTGAGTTGGAAAAATCATTGTGGATTATCTAGGTGGGCCTAACATATCATAGGGATCCTTATAAGAGGAAGGCAGGAGATAAGATAGAAATGTGACAACTGAAGCAGAGAGAGATTTAAAAATTGATGCCACCCACAAGGAATGTCAACAGCTTCTAGACATGTAAGAGGCCTGAAATGGGTTCTCTCCTAGAGCCTCCAGAAGAACCAGTTCTGCTGACACCTTGAAATTAACCTCGTGAAACTGATTTTGTACTTCTGGCTTCTGGAACTGTAAAAGAATAAATTCATGTTGTTTTAAGTCACTAAGTTTATGGTCATTTGTTTTAACAGCTATGAGAAACGAAGGACTAAAAAGCTAAAAACCCTATTTACCTCTATTCTTATCTTGTCTTGCCCCAAACAGACTTGTCCTACATGGTTGAAACAGATACCTGCAGCTCAGCGCCTCCCAGGATGACTCAGTTCCAGAAATTTCTGCTACTGCACACATTTCTCAGGATATCTCAGCTGATATCCTTTCTGGGAACACATCACGATTACCATCATACCAGGTATCTAAAGCTTCCAGGTGGTCCTAGATTGCTCCACGATATCCTCAGCCCAGAAAGCTTTATGGAAATCAACTCACTTTTAACTGACCAAGGCAGTCTGATGAAAGTGTGAATAGCTTTGCATTGAGGCCAGGGGAGATGTTACACCTGAGCCAAAACTCCATCTAGGCCAAGACAATGAATGTGGTTTGTAGAGGCTCCTTGTTGCATCCTGTCATAATAATATTGGGAACACTTAAGAATTGGAATCAGACATAAGTTTCCCGGATTGGAAACTAAGGACCTATTTACCAAACAGTGGTTTGGACTTCAAGATAGGCACAAGTGTCATAAGCATAAGTGGTGCATATAGATTCCCATACGGAGTCAAAACTGGAACTCATCAACTATTCACTCAACAAACCCACGTGTTGGAACAGAGGCTACAAAAAACCAGATGGGTTCACATTTCTCCATGTGTTTGTGTAACAGGTGATCTAAGACATCTAAGAAAGAGCTGAGAACTGGGACTATTTCTGATAAGGGGGTCTGGTAAGCTCCAATCCTCAGTATCCAGTCCACTAGGATAATTTGTGTCTTCTTCAGAAGGTCTCTGAGCAAATCAAATTCTTTTTGAGGAATGGGAAATAAAGTGTCCAGACCAGTTTAGAATGCTCAAAAAGGCTCTCCTTGCCCAAGAGCCCATATTGGAATCTACCCGGAAATGTTTAGAGAGTATTAATAATGTAGTAACATGTCCTAAATGTAAATTTAAATAAAAAATTAAATATAAAATTCCATGTATCACTAATCTTATGTTTAATGCATATGCATAGATATACATGTTTTCATATAGGTGCATATAATATACTCCTCTATAGTATATAGTATATATACACATTATTTTGACAGTGGCTAGCTCAGGATAGTAGAATTACAGGTAATTATTTCCTTTCTTTGTACTTTCATAGGTCTCACAAATTTTGTTAATAAACAAATTTCTTTAATTCAGAATGGTTAATTTTAAAAACTAAGAAATGAAAATAAAATAATGAAACAACATGAAAATTAAATTAAAATAATTTTTAAAAGATTAAATTCTGAAAGTCAAGAATTTTATTTTATTTTTTTTTAAAGATTTTATTCATTTCATTTGACAGACAGAGATCACAAGTAGGCAGAGAAGCAGGCAGAAAGAGAGAGGAGGAAGCAGGCTCCCTGCCGAGCAGAGAGCCCGATGCGGGGCTCGATCCCAGGACCCTGGGATCATGACCTGAGCCGAAAGCAGAGGCTTTAACCCACTGAGCCACCCAGGCGCCCCTGAAAGTTAAGAATTTTAAATGATGGGTTAAAAATAAATATGGGTTTTATTTTGGCATAGGCATCATAGTTTGAAAGCTAAAACGTTAAAGTAAGTGTTAAAAAGCAAAAAAGGTGCAAGTAAAAATCAGAGAACAAAATACTGTAAGAATATAAAATAGAATTAAACATCCCTTAGCTCTGGAAATGAGGATCTACAGTGAAGTAAAGCAAGGCGAAAACAAGATGAAAAGAGATTAAATAGATAGAAGGTAACTGAAGAAGAAATAGGAAAAAGGTCAAATAGCAGGCATTGCGGCAGCAAGGAATTGTTACATGGAGTCAAGATGCTGAGCTAGTCAAGAGTACAAAGACAAGTGAAGATAAAAGAGAAAGGAGACAGTCATATAGTAAAGAAACCCAACTCTAAATCAGCACGGGGTCTCAGTCCTTGGTAAGATGGTCTGGTTGAAGAAGCCTTCCAGGGGAAATCCTCTCCAGTGCTATTGTGCTCTTCTCAGACTCAAACATTAGGAAAAGGAGCCACAAAACACTGTCCTCTTCTCTTTTGCCTACAGTTGTATGTTTACCAACTCTGTGGACGAGGGCCATGACCCTCACAGAAGACAGTCTTCACCTTTCAGAAGCTTCAGCACCTATGACCTTTCAGCCCCTGGAATCTACTTGTCTCTTACATGCTATAGCAAAGGAATAGGCTTCCTCCAGAACAACCATTTACAACTTTGTTTTAGGTCCCTTGTTTATTTACCAAACACATACAGCTTACTGTCTAGTGACTTGCCACTCTTCAGAGCAACCTTCCCTTGTAACCCATTCTAAAGAAGATTCCCTATATCACTTATATCTTATCTTATAATATCTTATAATATTCTGTTCTTGCCCCTCATAGACTTTTCATAATTTAGAAGAGTGTATTTCCTCTCCTAATATCTATTTCTCTTAGATTATAAGCTTCACAAGAAGAGAGATCACATTCCTTTGTTATCCATTGGAGAATACAGTTTCAGTACTTAGCAGGTGCTCAACTATTATTTACTGGATGGGTGGGTGGGTTGGAGGATAGGTGTGTAGATATATGGGTAGATATGTGAATATGCCAAGCCCTGTGCTATCTGTATTATTTACCCTTGTAACCCAGCACTTCTTATGGTGCTTGGTATACAGTGTGGTATACAGGTACTATAAATCTGTTGGCTATATCCTAGGTACTGGAGATGAAACAATGAGTAGACCACTGCTCCATCCTTTCAGAAGTCCAATTTTAGGGAAGGAAACATATAAATAAATAATTACAGCCAGGTGAAATATACAGTATGTTAGAAATACAAACCAAGCACTGTGACTAGGAGGAAGGAGAATGTGGAGTACAATGTAGACCCCTGAAGGATACTGTACTTGAGTGGAGTCCTAACGTATGCCAAGAAATTTTCTGAATAAAGAACAGAGGAAAAGGAATCCAGAAGAGGATCTGTAAAGATAAAGAAAGGATTATCTGAGGGATCATGAGTCATTCAACGTGGCCGAAACACAGGTGCCACAGCATAGCAACAGATGAGCCTGGAACAAGGACAAAGGCCAGACTGCACTCAAAAGTTTGGGCTTGGTCTTATAAGTGATGATGAGACTTGGGATGACAAAGCTGAGAAGAACATGGTCAAATCCGCATTTTACTCCAAAGTATACTCCAAAGTATACTCCAAAGCATAGCTAGTAAGTTGAAGGAGTAAGGAGGAGCAGACACCAGTTAGAATTCGTGTGAGAAGTGATAAGGAATTGAATGCGGAAGTGGCATTGGAAAGAGAAGAGGTAAATAATGCAGATAGTAAGAAGAGAGAATAGGCAAAAGGAGAGAGTTCTCAGTGGGATGTAGAGATGAATAGAGAAGGAATCCCCTGGATGATTCACAGGTTTCTGACTTGAGCACTTTGATGAACCACTGTGCCAAAAATCGGGAGGGGAAAGAAAAGGAGACTGGGGACATGTTGCCTGTTAGGTTCCCCAATCTGGAATGATAGTGTAATTAAAAAGAGAAGTCTAACTCGTGGCCGTAATCAGAGGTGAGAGTGAGATGGCAATGATCAGTTCAGAGTTGATAGTTAAAGATATGGGTAGAGAACTGCCTGGGGAACAGAGAAGGGAGAAGAGAAAGGGAGCGTGTGTGGACCTTGTGGAATATATATGGTTCATTTCAATATCAAATTATGGCTTATTCGGTGTAGATTTCTTCCACTGATTTAATTTTAACAACTTAGTTCTTCACTCTAATTAGAGAATTCCATAATTTAATTTTAGCAGCTTATATATGCAGTGTTGACACTGTTGCTATTTACAATAACTTAAGGCTAATACTTTAATCTTTTTGTATGTTTTAATTACTTGTTTGCATAACCAAAATGTAATATATTGCACAAATCATGGTCATTTTACATCTTTCATTTGACTAAACTAGGTCGACACAGAAAAACCTTGAAATGATTTCCTCCTTGCCTCTTCTTCCACTTGTCTACTATTGTTTTTATTATTCAAATATTATCACAACTGTGCCCTTCTTGAGAGAGAGAGAGAGAGAGTAAGTCACCTGGCAAGTTGCCATTTCAAAGTTCTTAAAGAGCTGCTGGAACAAAAATCCACAAAACAGAGCAAATTAATAGTTATTAGCATATTCATAAACGAGACGTAAGGTCAAACTCCTTATTTTCATTCCAAAGAGCCACCTACTTAGGTCATTGATGATGGTTTTTGTTGTACAGCCAATAAATTAATGCCCATGTGATTTGAACTGATTTACAGAGGCATTTACGCTTCAAAAAATAAGAACATCCAGAAGAAAGATTTAATACTTAAAGGTACCGACTAAAATGCTGCAAAGGTTTGGGCAGATCTATAGACAATTTTGGGAGAAAAATACGTTGTCTTTAAGAGCCTCATAATCTCATGAGAAAAACTTCCTTCCATTTGCTCATATTTGTAATAAAAATTGTGGCAGTGTCATGAAGTACTTTCCTAAGTAATGTAACGGTATTATAATATTCAAATTACCATTGTCTTTTGTACTAGGAGTTTTTAAAGAAGCATGGAGATCGAATATTTTTTTTAGCAAGAGGCACAAAACACCTTAATGTTAGTTTGGAAAAAAGTTATATAAGAAAATTCATGAGGCACCTGCAAATGCTCTTGGAAGGGTGCCTGGATGGCACAGTTAGTTAAGCCTCTCACCCATGGTTTCAGCTCAGGTCGTGATCGTGGGGTTATGAGACTGAATCCCTTGCCGGGCTCCACACTCAGCACAGAGTCTGCTTAAGACTCTCCCTCCCTCTACCTCTGCTCACCACCCCCCTACCATGTGCTCTCTCCCTCTCAAGTAAGTCTTTAAAAAGATAAAGATTCTCTCGGACATTGAAAATCAATAGGACATGTACACAGATCAGAAGGCAGGGCTATTTTGTGTATGTCATGTGGCACCTCCAAAAGGCCAAGTGGAAGCTACTTAAATGATTTGAAAGTCATTTATAATATTTGCCTGATTAGAGAAAGGGAGGATGGGAATGCGACCAGGCTTTTCCTACTGTTTCATTTCTTGAATCCTAGCCTTTTCTGAGAGAAGTCAGCAGTGGTGATAGAAGTCGTTCTCAACCCCACTCTCATAAAGTCCTAGGCCATAAAAAGATCCTTTGTGCCTCATAAATATAAAGTCCTTCTCCTCTACCCCTTAATGCTATTATCTTCAATAAAACGGATTTTTTTCCTCTTAGAAAAATATCAAGACCCAGTTATTTTTAAAAATGACTTTGACTGCCAGACACATTCCTGGTTCATAACAAACATATTTCTGTCTCTGCACTTTGTCTGTATGTCTCCCTTCATCTGCTTCTCTTCTCCTGTTCCTGCATCCAGGAGCTCCTCTTCCCACTACAGTCATCATTTGGGGCCAGTGGGAATGACATCGCCTCGGTGTAGCCTTCCCTGATCTCCTCTCCATTCTTACCTCACAACAGTTGCTCTCTCACACGTGATTCCTCTCTTAGAATGGGGTTGTCCTGAAGATTAAATGAATTAATCTATTTAAAGGGTTGACAACCCTGCCTGAAATAGCACATGTATTATGGGAGTGCTGGCTGTATCAGCTGTATCACTGTCCTCAAGTGTTTCTGAAATTCCTTCTACAGACTTCCACTGTAGCATGGCTTTTGTCCTATTGCTAAGCCTTTTCTCCTCAGTGTCTACTCAGAATTCACCTTCTCAGTGAGGCCCTTCCAGCCCACCCATCTAAAATGTCAAAATGCTTTATCTGATTTTTAAAAAATCTTTAGCACTCCTCACTGTATACCACACATTTTACTTCATTATCTTGTTACCGTGTTCATTGGATGTCTTCCTCATCAGAATGTAAACTTTATGAGGGCAGGAAACAGTTGCTTAATGAATAAAGGTGTTTGCAATGTCTTACCATATCCCAGAGAACCTGACAGATCATGTGGCTCTCAGTGGATCAGGTAAGTAGCAGAAAGATCTGGAATCCTGAGACTGTTCCAGAGAATGTCACACCTGAATAGAATGTACAAGAGAGAAACAACTCGGCCAGTAATACCATGAAGGCACTGACTGTTAGGAGAGCAAAACTTCTCAACATGGACTTGACAACTTTACATCTTTTTTGACATTGTTACTAGGGAAGACACTGGATCCCAGTTACATTGTTCATATTTAATAAGGGACCATTCATAAAGATTACTGATGTACAGTATTTGATAAAGATAAAGCCAATGCACTGTTTGCTTTGAACATAAAGTTAGTTAAAAACCCTCCTATTGCAATACTATGGCATGGGTACAGTTTTTAAAAACATAATCGAGGGCCATTCTCACTATACCAAATGGTGTTTCTGTGCTGCAATCATCTCTAAGGTCATACCATAGAATATTGTGAAAATGACACAGGTAGGTGTTACAAGACAGTTTTAAAATCGAGAATCATCATTTTTGGATGCCCATATAACACTTTGCATTCATCAGGAGATTTCAGGGGAAATCTTTGGGGTAGGTGTCACAGAATAGCTTCTGTATAGGAATAGTATGGAGAAAAGCAATATTTGTTGACTAGAATAAAATTAACTTACTTGAAATTTAGAATTCCAAATCCCAGCTCCCATGTAGGATGTCTGCCACGAGCAGCTCATATAGGCTACACTCCTAGTCGGGAATGTTAAGTCCTAAATAATTCTATCCTGAATGACACGGAAATGGATAAAAATAACCCAACAGCTCTGGCAGACCAAATGTCCTATTACACAGATCAGAAAAGCAGCTTTGACTCTCAGCCCACTTAGTAGCTGTGTGGCCTCAAATAAGAAACACAGCCCCTCTGAGCTCACATTGCCTCATCACAAAGGGAGGATCACATGTCAGTGTGCACTCAAACATAATCTTATGAAATATAGTGTGCGAAAAGATTTGGTAAACTCGCAAGGGCTGTACAAATGTATCGCTTTGGCTCTTGAGAGGTCTGTGGTACCTAGTGCCTGAATCAAGAAGTGACCTCTTTGGGCGCCTGGGTGGCTCAGTTGGTTGAGCGACTGCCTTCAGCTCAGGTCATGATCCTGGAGTTCCAGGATCGAGTCCCATATCAGGCTCCCAGCTCCACAGGGAGTCTGCTTCTCCCTCTGACCTTCTCCTCGCTCATGCTCTCTCTCACTGTCTCTCTCTTCTCTCAAATAAATAAATAAAATGTTTTAAAAAAAAGAAAAAAGAAGTGACCTCTTTCAAGCTTGTTTCTATCTGCTCTTACATCAGTTCCAGATTGAATTTCTTACCTGTTGAAGTTATTGTTTTAGATCTTGCCTCTGCCCAGCTCTTTCTTGGACTAGTAGAATGTTATTACTTCTCTGGCTTCCATTTGACTCAATTTAATTTGGGGGCCTATGCTGAACCTGCCACATAAGAACTGTGAGGGTAGATTAAGGGCACACTCCCCCATCCACTGTAACCCATCCAGTACTATTCAGTATTTGAGGATAGACGACAAGGTGGCATGGAATTACACTTCTTTTTCAGAGAAATAAACCAATTCCTTATCTTTAAGAAGACATACTTGAAAGGACATCCAATTTCTCCTCAGGAAATAATGTAGAAAACATGATTCCTTCTGTTTCGCTCTCACCTCAGCACTGGGCAGAATGGGCTTATAAACTAAAACAAGAAGGCACTCTTGTTTGCAAAAGATCTTAGTAGAAATCCAGAGCTGATGGCTAATGTGAGCAGGAAAAGTTTAAGCCCTAGTTTCTTCTTCTTATAAATAATAACATCCAACATATATAGCATGTACTATATGCCAGTCTTGAGGTGTATTTTCATTTACTCTTCACAACTATTATTTATCTTTATCTTACAAATAAGGAAACTGAGGCACAGAGAGATTAAGTAGTTTATACAAGGTCAAACAGATAGTAATTGACAGAATGGGGAGTCAAACCCCAGAATCAGGCTCCAGAGTCAATAGTGTTACATTTGCTATACTGCTAATAATCACAAATAAATAGAAATTGTATTATTATCCATTGTTACATAAAAATCACTCCAAAATTTAAGGGCTTAAAACAGCATCAGTGTCTCTGGTTTAGGAATCTGAATACGATGGAGCTAGAGCCTCTGTTTCAGGGTCTTTCACAAGACGTAATCCAGGCGTCATGTGGAGATGTAATCATTTCAAGGCTCAAGTGGGGAAGATTCCACTTGTAACTCACTCATATAGTTACTGCTAAGATTCAGATTCTTGCAGGCAGTGGGACAAAAACTACCCTAATTCTGTACCAGTATGGCAGTTTGCTGTGTGTACAAATTGGGAAGACAATAGAGTCCAGCAAAATGGCAGTCACTACCTGTTGTAATGTAATCACAGAGGAGAGAGCTTATCACTATTGCCATATTCTGCTCATTGGGAGCAAGTCACTAAGTCTAGTTACATTTAAGATGAGGAGATTACACAAGAGCATGAATACCAGGAGGTGAGAATCAGTAGGAATCATGTCAGAGCTGCTTACCTCCATAATAATTAACAGTGGCTAATGTTTATGGAGGGCTTCCAATGTGCCAGGTAATAATCCAAATATTTTACCTATATTAATTCATTTCATCTTCACAGCAAGCCCCAGTTGACAGACAAGTTAGGAACAAGGAATGCCATGGTTACACTCAGGAGCGGAAAGAATAAAGATGGCCATGCTCTCATATCCATCAGAGAAAGAGTTAGAATGCTTCAAACCTATTCTCATAACCTGAACTTTACCCCAATTCCATGTTTCTTAAGAATCTTTCATCTTATCCACAAAGTGGGCCTTTTCCAGCTAATGAATAACTCCCTTCTAGTTCTATCAGTCCTGGGGATGGGGAAGAATTATTCTAAAATAAGTGAAAATTTTAATTTGTTATTTTTTCCATTATAATTTGTAAAAATGAATATATCTTTATATTAATTCAGTTTTAAAATCTAAGAATCCTCTACAATTTTTGGTATTAAAAGCTATAAGGATTCAAGATATCCAAATGAGCTGCTGTTTTAATTTAGCTTTAAATTTGTTTAGAACCTGTTTCTTATCAAAAAGGTGATGTGACTGGCTCCCAGTTGGCCAACCTTAAAGACAACAGAGCAAGCATTTCCTCTGAAAGACCCCAAGCTATATGGATTTGAGTGGAGGGGGTCACAAACACATTGATCAGACTGTCTCTCTCTGTGGCCTGGCCCTCCAAAGTAGAGGCCTGGGAAATAGATAGAATAACTTAGGACAGGAGGGGCTGGAAGTCCTCTCCCCTATTATTAATAGAGACTAAGGCAGTTGCTTATTATGAGAGCTATGTGGAAGACATCCCAGATTCCTAGGCCACTGGGTGTGTGTCTATTTTCAAGCCTCTAATATTTGCAATGACACATCCATTAAACATCTAGAAGCCAGTTCCTGGTCAAGTTAAAAATATCAGCAAATCAACATAGATTCAAAATCCTAAATAAAATATTAGCAAAGGAAATTCAATAGTTTATCATTAAAAGAATAACAACATTTACCAGGAAGGGTTAATCCAGTAATAAGGAAGGATTATTAATGTACAGATCTTCCCTGAGTTGCAATAGGCTTATGTCCCAATAACCCATCATAGAGTTGAAAATAGTTTTAGTTGAAAATACAATTAATATGCCTAACCTACTGACATCATAGCTTAGCCTAGCCTACCTGAAACATACTTAGAACATTTACATTAGCCTACAGTTGGGCAAAATCATTTATGCAAAGCCTGTTCCATAATAAAGTATTGAATAGCTCATGTAATTTATTGAATACTGTACTGGACGTGAAAACCAAAATAGCTGTAAGTTTACCCTTGTGATCACATAGCGGCCTGGGAGCTGTGGCTCACTGCTGCTGAAGCCCAGCATCACAAGAGTGTATTATACTGCATATTGTTTGCTGGGAAAAGATAAAAATTCAAAATACAGTTTCTACTGAATGTCAAAAAAATCTTAGGTCAAATCATCGTTAAGTCTAGGGCTATCTGTATTAATGATTCATCACTTTAATAAGTCAAAGGGGTAATACTATCTCAGCAGAATCCAAAAAAAGGTATTTGTTAGAATGAGGAAGCTTTTCATAATTAAAAGTATCTCAGTAAACTGGGACAAAGGAAGCCTACTTTACCATGACAAAGAATATTTATCTAAACTAATATCATATTTAACAGAGAAACACTAGAAGAATTTCCAATAAAGTCAGAATTAAGAAGTATACTCTTTTTTGCATTGTTTTTTAAAGCACAGAAGTGAAAATCTAAATGTTCAGCAATTGAGTAATTTATGATACACTCCTAATATAGAACACTATGCAGCCATTATAATGTTATACATGTATATGTATATGAATGTATATGAATGAGATTCATGTATACACATAAAGAGATTCATGTATACACATAAAGAGATATCTATACATCTATATAGATAATATGTTTGTACACACAAAGTATGTGTTAATATGATTGTGCACCAAAAGAATTCTGAAAATAAATATAAACTGTTAACAGTGGTTCCTTTAGAAGAGTGAGGTTGGTAGAATTTAAGGGGAATTAGAATGGAGAGATCTTATGTAAATATAATCCTATGTAAAGAGTAATTCAGAACTATCAATATTTTTTGAACAGGGAGATATATATGAACTTTAAAAAAAATTCAAAGAATATAAATATTGAAGAAATAATGGTATTTCTGAAGGGGAAACTGTGTATAAGACATTAATCCATTAGAAAATTATTCAAATGTGGTCACTGGGGTGGCTCAGTCGGTTGAGTGTCTGCCTTCCGCTCAGGTCATGATCCCAGGGTCCTGGGATCGAGCCCCACATCAGGATTCCAGCTCAGCAGAGAGCCTGCTTTTCCCTCTCCTCCCAGCTTGTGCTCTCTCTCCCTATCTCTGTCTCTCTCAAATAAATAAATAAAATCTTTTTTAAAAATGTTGCAGCCGGCGCGACAAATAGACCAGGAATGTGAGGGTAAGAGGATGGTGAAAAGAACTTAAGAGACAAAGAGATGGGGGCAGGAGGAGCACTGAGGAGGATATCCAACAGTGCTAAGTTTATTCAAAGCATTAAGGCCATATATATATAGTGATATTACATCTGTGTCTAGTTAAACAACCACGAGTTCCCCGTGATGCCAAATGGCTGATGCCAGTACAAATACAGCAATCCTGAATGTAATTTATGGGCTGTACTAGGGCAGCAAGGACCAGCAACGAACTTTTGACCCCAACCGAATTGTTCTCATTTGTTTAGCAAGCTTGTGGGAAGTCACGTAGGCGAGCGCACAACACATAGCACAGACCCTTTCTCAGTGCTACTTGACTTTTCCCGTCCTAAACCTTTTGTTAGGTTATTCAGACTTTAAAGGAGGCACAAGTCAGGGCCTGGTTTGGTCCTCGTCTCAAGCTTTATTGTGGCCTCCCACATAAAAAAATCTTTAAAATTTTTTTTAAAAAATTAAAAAAAGAAAGTTACTCAAATGATGTATTCTCCCTAAATTTGATGTTGGTTGTTATAGTTGTATGATAGAATTATGGATAATTTTTTTCTTTTTGAGTTTTTCCAGTTTTATTAATCACATATTTATTTTGTAAAATAAAATAATGCTTAATTTATAGACTACACAAGACAACTATTGGAGCTCATGAGAAAATTTGTTGATCTTAATCCAGTTTTTAAAAGGGCCATGATGCCTCCTATTTCTATCACAATCTTCTAAAACCTCTGGGAAAGCTAGTCTTCCATTTTATTGCAAAGCCAGCTCCCTTTCCTGGGTTTGCTTAATTTGGTCATGTCTCTGACATTCAAAATCTTGTCAACATTCTTCATTCCTTTCTCTCTTTTCTATATGGAGTCATTCATTAAGTTCTACTGATGAGGCTTCCTTCATTTCACACACCTCTTATCCATTCTAATCCCATACCACCTCCTAGTCTAGACACTCAATATCTCACATTTGGACCACTGAGACATCTCATTGGGTCTCTTTGTCTGCCAGGTCTGTCCCCTTTGTTTGCACTTCTCCCTGTCTTCACCCCCCATCCTTCATTGCCTGTATATCCCTCTTTGCACTATCCAACTGCTCTATTCCTTTTTTCTTTAACTTGCTATATCCCCACCTCCATACCTATGCTCTTGGCATTTCTCCTTGCAATAGTTTCTGAGTTCTACTCTTCCTTTCCAGTTACCCTCATCCCTACCGTGGTCTCTCTTCCATCCCTTTATATATCCAATCCTTCATTTAGTACATATTTTTTAACTATGTACTGTCTGCCACACATTGACCTAGACATAGGGAGTACGGACTAGTTTTCCTAATGAGTGACTGGACCACAAAAGGTTATTAAACTCAAGTTCACAACAATCTCTTCTTCAGAAGTATTTTATGTCCTCCAGCAGCCATAGAGGTATTCTAAGAACCCCTCACCTCTCTGCTTCCCTCTGACTCTAGTCTCAAGAAGTCTTTCATGTGTCCAACAATTATACATGTCTTTTACATACACTAGACGTTATGCTAGATGGCAAGGATGGAAAGGTGAATAAAATCTCCCTCTTACTCACCATGAGCTTTGGTTTCACGGGGAAGGTGAACAGGAGTAGAAATACAATAGTGACTAAAAGTTACTCCAAGAGAAAAGTACGGAAGGACAAAAGAGTGTGTTTAATTTTACCTGAGAAGAACGAGAAAGGCTTCACACATGGGGTAATGCTTGAGCCAACAACAAGTAGAAAAGAGAAGGACAGTGTTCCAAGCAGCAAGAATAGTACTGCAAAGGCACAAAGCGGTAAATAGCACAGCTTGATAGGAAACCATTAAGTACTTCAGTATGACTGGAGCACATGAGGCTGGAGAGCTGGGCTGGGGCCAGATCTTATTTTGCCTTGTTTTGCATTTGAGGGAGTGAGTAAACACTAAAGAATTTTAAGCAATAAAGTAACATGATTAGATTTGTGTTTTGAAAAGTACCTGTGTTAGCTATATGGAAAAATGTTAGGGAGGGGTGAGCAACAGGGCTCAGGCTAGGCAGAAAGTCAGAAGGCAGTGGTTATAGTCCAGGGAAGTAATAAGAACCAGGCAAGTAATGATGGAGGAGAATGGTGTTGGGATGTAGAGATGGAAATGGGTTGCACAGATATCAAACAGGTGAAATTAACAGGACTTATCTACTGGTGAGTTTTAGAGGAAGAGGAAGAAGAAAGATAACAATGACTTCTGATTTTCTGGCTCGGTATTGATCTATCGACAGATCAAGGTATATCTTAAACAGAAAATATAAGAGGAACTGATGCTTCTTAAAAGGAGGGTATACAACAAGTCTGAGAGGCCTGTTACATTTTGAGGTAGAAGATCTTGAAGCTGTCAGATGTAAAGGTCTCGAGTTCAGGATTTGATGGGGGCGGTTAGAATTAGAGACTTGAATATCAGAGTATAAATAGTGGTCAGGACTATGAGAATGGGTAATATTACCCAGAGGAAATGTATGTGATGAGAACAGGTGCTATGGACAGAATTCTGGGGAACACCAACCATTAGAGTATCAGACTAACACAAACCAGGAAAGAACCTGGGAAGAAATGGTCATAGTAGGACAGCCAAGATAGGCTATTATATGAGTTTCCTATTGATGCTGTAAAAAATTGCCACAATTTTAGTACCTTATAAAAACACAAACTTATCTTACAGTTCTGTAGCTTTAGAAGTCCAACCTATATCTTGCTGGTCTAAATCCAGGGTGTCAGTTGAGAAACATTCCACTCTAGAGACTCTAGAGAAGAACCCGTTTCCTTGCCTCTTGTGGCTCCTAGAGATCACTGGCATTCCTTGGCCTTTCCCAGTCTTCAAAGCCAGCAACAGCAAGTCCAGTCCTTGTCATATTGTTCCACATCACACTTGCTTCTGCTGTCCATCACACCCCCTTCTTTCAGGCTCTCCTTCTGCCTCTCTCTTCCATGGTTAAGCTCCCTTGTAATTATACACGGTTCACCTGGATAATTCAGGTTCTTCTTCCTATCATCTGATTAGTCATTTTAATCTATCTGCAACCTTAATTCCCCTTCGCCATGTAACCTAACATATTCACAGGTTCCAGGGATTAGGTCATGGGGTCTGGGGGTGGGTTCACTAGTATGATTACCCCAGCTGTCATCTCAGAAACCAATCAAACAAACAAAGCCATTAAAGGAATAAAGGAGTTGGGCACCTAGATGGCTCAGTGGGTTAAAGCCTCTGCCTTCGGCTCATGTCATGATCCTAGGGCTCTCTGCCCACCAAGGAACCTGCTTCCTTTCCTTTCTCTCTGCCTGTCTCTCGGCCTACTTGTGATCTTTGTCTGTCAAATAAATAAAATACTTTTAAAAAAAAGGAATAAAGAAGTAGATGGTTGTGATTCTGGACAAATTACTCAATTTTTCTATGTATCTACAAAATGGAGATAATAATGGTAACAACCTCATAGGATTATTACAGGATTAAATGAGCTAAACTTCATAAAATAATAAAGGTGTATCTGGCTTATAGTCGTTTGTTTGTTTGTTTTAAGCAAGTAGAGAGATTAAATAAGGCAAAGAATTAAAACTGGCCTTTGGATTTGTTCATTAGGTAATTAGTGTTCTTTACCATTGCAGTTTCAGGAACAAGTGGTTGTGGTCAAACTAAGTAAAATAAAGGTTAAGACATAGGAGGTAAGAAGTACATACAATTACTTTGAGAAATTATTTAGGAATGGAGGGAGAAAGGGGGCTGGAGCAGTCTTTATTTATTTATTTATTTTAGTGAGCTCTATGGTCAATGTAGGGCTTGAACCCAATGACTCTGAAATCAAGAGTATCCTGCTACTCTTGGGGTGATGCACCCTTGGGGCGGTCTTGGATACCTGAGGACAGGAAATTAGAGGAGATCTGAACACACTTTCCTACTGTAGGGAAGGGGCTAGTTGATAAAAAAGCTGAGTATATCAGAGAGGAAATAGGGGAACAATTGGTGCAGTAAAATCCCACAGGAGACAGAATAAATGTGATCAACAGTTTAGGTGTGGGAGTTAACTTTGAACAGGAGAAGAAACAATTAATTCTCTGAGTCTAGAGGGAAAGCTGTGAGGGAGAATCCCAGGAATTAAACATAGTTTCTTTCCTTGATTACTGTCTATTAGGAATACTCACAGGCCTCCACTTGATGCTGTGACCTGAACTAAGTTCTTCATCCAACATCAGGGTGCCACACACTGTCAATGCAGTTTACCTCCTTCCACAGGAAACCCCTATTGGGTATTAGAGTACTCAAGTCTAGATGTAGAGTAAAAATCTCATTGCCCTTAGGATGGTTAATTTCATAAACAATATCCATCCCTTTCAAAACATCTCTCTGACCAATGTATGTATGCTACACTGCCCCTCCCCACCTTTTTCTATTTTTTCTGTTAGAGATCTGTCTAATTAGGTATAACTTCATGTTAACAGAAGAAGCCTCTTTTATTTTTAACTTTTTATCATGGAAATTTTCAAACATACACAAAAGTGAAGAGACTAATATAGTAAGTTCCCATGTGTTCATCACTTCAAAAATTACAATATATGGCCAATCATCTATAGTTCCCCTTCACTCCTCAGCTCCACCCCCCATATTTTAAAACAAATTGGTTTCCTTTAAAAATAGGACTTTTAAATTTATACACTTCATGTATCTATTTCTCTTTCATCAATCACCTGACCAAAACACAAGATATGCCAAGCCATAGTATAGTATCACTTCATGCAAAGTTGAACTAGCACATCAGAAACATTATTAAAGTCTCATTTTAGATGCTAACTTAAAGTTGTTTTAAAAATTATCAAGAACTGTGTAATTATTTAAAATTGCACAATTTCAGAGCTAGTAGGTAAGTATTTCTCATGCTTTTGTCACCATGACTGCTCAACAGAAATGCCTAGCTGTCTCTCCTTCACACACTAGCAGCACCCCAATTATGTGGTTTGGGATGGAATAATTTTCGTGACCACTTTGCTGCTTAACATTCACCATTATTTTAATGTAAATTTGTTTGCAATAACCAAAAAAAGTGCCACCAAGTGCTGATGTTGGTCCTTGAAAACACTCCCATATCAATAACTTTGTAGAAAAGTTAAATGTGATGAATTGCTCTGAAGAAGACCAAATTCTACAACAGCCAGTATTGTTTGTTGAGAATAGAGCACACTGCAAAATATTAGAAATGATGCCGAGACACTTAAATGGAGCAGATACATCTTGAGCCTTTAAAAATCCTCGAGTATCTGGGCAAGAATAATGGAAAAAATAATACTGGTGACTCAGGAGCAAGATCAATATCACCATAATAGATTTATATGCTCTGTTAAAATGTTCCAGCCCTACCAGCCATTTATTTTACATTAATTCCTATTGGAATATTATACTGATATTTAAGAATATATCACATGTATAAAATGCAACTATCCTGTTCTCAGAATATAGACATCTGAATGTGCATCATTGTACACTACTTTGTAGCAACTGTAATCAAAGAAGAAAAGGAAAAGATTAAAGTTTTTAATTTTATTTTAATTAAAATAGCTTTTCCTACTTTAATTGTCAATCTTCCTTGCAGCTAAGTGAAACACTGACTAAGCTCTGACCAATGGGATGTAAATAAAAGTATTATGTGGCAGTTTACAGGACCCTTTTAATAAAAAGTAGTTGATGTCTTTCAAACAAATTTTGCTGGGAAAACTAGATATGATATCCGTATGCAAAAGTGAAATTGGACCCTTGCCTAACATCATGTACAAAAATTAATCCAATATGTATCAAAGACCTAAACATAAGAGCTAAAACTATAAAATTCTTAGAAGATAACATAGGGAAAAATCTTTATGAGATTAGATTTGGCAATGATTTCTTGACTATGACAACAAAAGCATGAATAACAAAAGGAAAAATAGATAAATTGAGTTACATTAAAATTAAAACCTTTCATGCATCAAAGGACACCATTAACAGAGTGAAAGGAGAGCCCATGGAAATCATACATCTGACAATGAGTTAGTACCCAGAATATATAAATAATTCTTATAATTCAACAACAGCAACCAAAAAAATCCAATTAGAAAGATAAACAAATGGCCAATAAGTGCCTGCAAAGATAGTCAATATCACTAATCATTAGGGAACTGCAAATCAAAATCACAATGAGACACCACTTCATGCACATTAGGATGGATATTATAAAAAAATCAGAACATAACAAATTTTGGTGAGGATGTGAAGAAATTGGAACCTTTGTGCATTGCTGGTGGGAATGTAAAATGGTACAGCCACTATGGAAAACAGAATGGCTATTCCTCAAAAAGTTAAAAATAGAACTACCATATGATCCATCAATTCCACTTGTGGGTTAATACTCAAAAGAATTGAAAACAAGGACTCAAACAGTTATTTGGACACCCATTTCCCAGCAGCCTTATTGATGATAGCCAAAAGGTAGAAGCAACCCACCTGTCCGTTGATGGGTACACAGATAAACAAAATATAGCAGCCTTAAAAAGGAAGGAGGGGTGCCTGGGTGGCTCAGTCAGTTAAGTGTCTAACTCTTGATTTCTTGATTTTGGCTCGGGTCATGATCTCAGGGTTGTAAGACAGAGCCCTGCATTGGGATCCACGCTCAGCAGGGAGTCTCCTGGAGATTCTCTCTCTTTCCCTCAACCCCTCTCCTGACTCTCTGCCTCTGTCTCTCAAATAAATAAATAAATCTTTTTTTAAAAAGGAAAGAAATTCTGACATGTGCTACAACATGGATGATGCTTGAAAACATGATGCTAAGTGAAGTAAGACAGTCACAAGAAGACAGATTCTACTCATATGAGATACCTCAAGTAATCAAGTTATAGAGACAGAAAGTAGAATGGTGGTTGCCAGGGGCTGAGGAGAG
Source organism: Lutra lutra (assembly GCF_902655055.1). Classification (NCBI taxonomy): domain Eukaryota; kingdom Metazoa; phylum Chordata; class Mammalia; order Carnivora; family Mustelidae; genus Lutra; species Lutra lutra. The sequence continues at coordinate 62,247,786 of NC_062285.1, read as the reverse complement.
GAGTGAATGGGGAGTTATTGTTCAATGGGCACAGAGTTTCTGTTTGAGAAGATGGAAAAGTAATTCTGGAGATGGATGTTAGTGATGATTGCATAACAATACGAATGCACTTAATGCCACTGACCTAACTATACATTTAAAAATGATTTAAATGGTTGGTTTTATGTATGTGTATTTTATCATACACATTAAAAAATGTAGTTGGTGCACCTTTTGCCCTCTTTGTTCCTTCCTCTTTTTGGCTGGATGGAATGCAGATGTGATGGCTGGAGCTCAGTCTTCTTGGACCTCATAAGTTGGGCTTTGCACAACCTTGAGGGTAGCATTCACACAGAATATCCAGACTTTTACCTAAAAGAGAAATATTTTGTCTTGTTCGACCACTGTTCTTTCAGATTTCTGTTGCTTGCCAACAAAACTATTTCTAACTGATGCAATAGATTCTTTCTTTCTTTCCTTCTACCTATTAATCTATCTATCATCGTCTTGTAGCCCAAATATTCATAAGCAATAACCATCAGAGTCCCAAGGCATACAGACTATTGTAACAAAGTGAGAAAATTGAATTATGCTAAATTCCGAGTATCAGACAATCTGACAGGAGGAAAAAAGCAATATAAAAATCCTATTTTTCAATTTATGTAGGTAATTACCATGCATATAGTGAAAAACATTGTAAAGCTACAGAATGGTTCATTATTAGAGGCCTGGAATACTATGCAGTTATTAAAAAGAACAAAGTAGATGTATAGATAAGCTAATGTCAAAACCGCTTGTATTGTATAGCCCCATTTGTGTGAAAAAAAGAAAAAAACCCTGACATCAATCCACGTATGTGGGAAGGAGACATAATAGTAGCTAACATTTATAAAATACACACTATGTGGTAACCTCCGTCCTAAGAGTAACATCTGAATTATCTCCATAAATTCTCCATAAATTATCTCTATAAATTCATGTCTATGAGGTGTGAAACCACTATACCTGTTTTACAGCTGAGGAAATTGAGACACAGACAGGTAACATAGCTTGTGCAGGGTCACACAAATATTAAATTTTGGAGCCAGAACATTAAGCAGATCTACCTTTGAGGGAAGATGGTAATGGGTAATTGGAGTGAGGCTAATGGTTACACTCTGATTCAGTTTTATTTCTTTATTATCAGCATATATATAACATTTTTTACTTAGTATTTGGGGATGCAAGGAGAAATGCTGAAGAAATGTATGGTCATGAAACCATGGTTATACCCTAGAGAATTAAGTATGGTTGAATTCGAAAGACATATTTAAGATTTCTACAGAGGGAAAAAATAATCAAGAGAAGCTTTTAAAATGTAGGACATATATGTCACAACTCAGGATGACAGCTCTTAAAACATTTATTCCAAGCAGATAATATTATGTAATACAACATTTGTCCAACAATACTTGGACACTGAACACTGCCTGGCAAACATACAAAATAAATACAATATTAATAACCTGCCTAGAAGACACAAAATAATAAAAAGGGAAAATTGGATTAATGATTCGGAATTAAGATATCAGATTAAATAATGATATATACAAGGCACAACCTGCTATTGTAAAGGCTGTATTTATCCAACACTAGGGGATGGTAGCCCACTTTGCAGCACCCTGGCCTTTGGTTGTGCTCTGGCCACTCCCCGGGTTTGAATCTTTGCCCCTGAAGACTCCTTCCCTCCACTCCTCCCACCATCCCAGAAGCTAGAAACCCTTGCATCCAGCAGGCCAAGGTACCAAGGAATCAACTCACCTACACCAAAAGTTTTCATCCAGTGACTCATCTCTGGAGTTGGTGTATAAATACTGCAGCTTCCTCATCTCTCAGTTGGGGTCATTCTGAGGCACACTTTTTTTTTTTTTTTTAACTAAAACAATGGTTTTTAATGGGAACCAGAGGTACGGTTACAATTACATAGTCCGACACAAAAAACCTGTGGGTGATCAGGAGTTGGAAGGTTACAAAATAATGAGGGTAACACTGGGTACAAGAAGAAAAGCTGTGCAGAACCTCAGGAGCCAAGCTAATATGGCCTCTCCCTGCGATCCTGTCTGTGCTCACCCCTGGAGTCCAACTTGCCAGGCCAAAGCCACCTCTGTCCCCACCACCCCGGCCCCCTTGGAAGCCCCCACGGTCCCCGCCTCGGCCTCGGTAGCTGCCCTTATCATAGCCTCCTCTTCCACCACGATGATCATCTCCATAGTTACCCCCCATATGAGAGCCTCCTGGTCCCCTTCCTGGGCCATCTGGTTTAGGGGCCTTACACTGGTTGCATTCATTCCTCCAGAAGTTCATGTTCTCACATATAGGATTCGACACTTCCAGTCACCAGCTCGCTGCTGGCCGCCACCACCACCACCTCCACTAGGGAATCCTCCCCGGCCACCCGCCACCACTGCCACCACCTCCATAGCCTCCACGGCCCATAGGTCCTCCTTGCCCTCGGCCTCCATGACCATTGCCACCGCCCTGATTGAAGTCTGCTCGCCAAGTAGCAAATGAGACCTTGATAGGATTCCCAGAGAATTCTTTACCATCAAACCAGTCAATAGCTGCTTTAGCAGATGGTGGGTCATCAAACGACACTGTTGCCTCTCCCTTCAGCTTGCCGGTTTCCCTGTCTGTGTACAGATTAATCATGGGCTGTCCTGTTTTCTTATTTGTCTTAATAATACCAATCTGCTTGAAGTAATCAGCCACAGACTCAATTGTAACATTTTCGTCCAAGCCCTGCACGAAAATGGTGTTGTTGTCTGAATTATCCTGTTCAGAGTCATGACATGATCCTTGGTCCCGAGGGCCACCAAATTTATTGAAGCCACAACAGTCACTTCCGCCCATGCCATCTCTGCCTCCACGGCCACCTCCCGACCTCTGGGTTCATAGCCACCACCCTGGCTGTGGCCCCCACGGTCCTGCTGGCCTCCCCCGTAGCCACCGCCACCACCACTCTGGTCCTGATTGCCATAACCGCCGCCGCCACCACTCATGGAGGAGTGGTGGCAATCTTGGCCATAGTTACCTCCACCACCCCCTCCGCCACCACCTCCACTGCTACTGTTGTACTGGTTCTGCTGTCCATAGCCTTGAGGGGATTATAGGAGCTTTGCTGCTGTCCAGAGCCTTGCTGCTGTCCACTATAGCCAGACTGCTGGCCATAGCCCCCACTCTGGGGCTGCCCATAGCCGCTGCTCTGAGAACCACTACCATAACTTCCCGAGGTGCTGCTAGGAGCTGGCTCCTGGCCATAGCCAGGATAAGAGGACTGTTGCCCATAAGATGACTGAGAACTCTGGCTACTGACATAGCCACCAGTTGAGCCATATCCCTGGGGAGCTGACTGAGTGCCATAGCTGTTCTGGGTCTGTCCTTAAGAAGAACCATAGCTGCTCTGGCCATAGCCTGAAGTGTCTGACTGGCCGTAACCACTGTAACTCTGCTGTCCATAGGGTTGATTGCTCTGCTGGGAATAGCCCTGCCCAGGCTGGGTGGGGTAGGCCCCATAGCTTTGGGTTGCTTGTTGGGTGTAGTCGTTTGAGGCCATGTTCGCGCACGTGCCCACAGGCCGACAAGCAACAAAATTCCAACACCACAGAGCACCGACGCCTCGAGGACTCGAGGCACATATTTTTAACTATTTCCCAGAGTTTCCTCATAGAATTAAACTACAGCCAGTCACTAGCTGACTTAATAATTCACCCTTTATTAGCTACCTTCCTTTCCTGGTAACACTTCCCCACTTTTCTGCCCTATTGTTTTCCCTATTTTCCAAATAAACTCTCATTCTCAAATCCTTGTCTCAGGGTCTGCTTCTGTGGGAACCCAAATTGTGATGCGGTAGGGAGGAGGCTTTCATTCTTCTAGTCTATATGAGTAACACACCCGAAGTTGTACACTGCTCAACCTGTGGAACCATCCATGGCAGCTCTGTAAGTATATTAACATCTTCATTTTTATAGCAATCAGAATAAGAAAGAAGATGAAAACACACCTTTCTTTTTTTAACTTCTTGTTTAAATTCCAGTTAGTTAATATGCAGTGTAATATTAGTTTTAGTTGTATAATTTAGTGATTCAACACCTAAATACAACACCGGGTACTCATCATAAGTGTACCCCTTCATCCCCATCACCTATTTAACCCATTCTCCCACCTACCTTCCCTCTGTTAACCTGCAGTTTGTTCTCTATAGTTAAGATTCTGTTTCTTGGTTGGCCTCTCTCTCTCTCTCTCCCCCCGCCTTGATCATTTGTTTTGTTTCTTAAATTCACAATAAGTGAAATCGTATGGTATTTATTTCACTTAGCCTAAGTGAAACCTTGCAAATGGCAAGATTTCATTCTTTTTTGTGGCCAAGTAATATTCCATTGTATAGATATACTACATCTTCTTCATCCATTCATCAGTCGATGGAGATTTGGGCTGTTTCCATGATTTGGCTATTGTACTTAATGCTCCTATAAACATCAGAGTGCATGTATCCCTTTGAATTAGTATTTTTGTATTGGGTAGATACCTAGTAGTGCAATTGCTGGATTGTAAGATAGTTCTATTTTCAACTTTTTGAGGAAACTCCATACTGTTTTCCACCCTGGCTGCAACAATTTGCATTCCCACTGACAGTGCAGGAGGGTTCCCCTTTCTCTACATCCTTGCCAAAAGTTGTTTCTTGTGTTGTTGATTTTAGCCATTCTGACAGGTGCAAGGTGAAAGCACATTGTGGTTTTGATTAGCAATTCCCTGATGAGTGATGTTGAGTATCTTCTCATGTGTCTGCTGGACATCTGTATGTCTTCTTTGGAAAAATGTCTATTCATGTCTTCTGTCCATTTTTTAATTGGATTATTGATTTGAGGGAGGAATGCCATTTCTTAATCATGAATATGGTAAATGCCAGTTGGAAATCACGGTTTTGTATTAAAAGAAGTAAGGAATTATAACAACTAAGGAAAAAGAATCCACTGGACACCTAGGATGAAAATTGTGTGGTTCGTAAGTCACCTCCAACAGAGTAAATCTTATACCATCCATTTTTAGCATTGTTATCGAGTGCAATATTTATTGACATCTGTTTATAACTAGGTACCTGACTCTAATTTTAATACTTGGCACACTCAAATTCTTGAGTTCACCTGTGGAATTAGGTAATACAAAACAAAACACTTAAATGGTTAAATCCTATCTAAATCTTACCTTTGCCTAAAACCATTTTTGTGCATCAGGATGAAAGTAAGTGCTGGGTCTTTACAAAGGTCTGACCTTTGCATGCCCCTGTACAAAATACCAAAGTATCTAAGATCCATATGTCTTATAGAATTCTTTAAAGAAGACTCTAAGGTTTGAAGTTTAATGTTTTGAAAAAAATTTTCCAAATATAGTTAATAAATTCAATCAATAAGCAAATAAAAAGAAGCATACCAGATAGTAGCAGCATGTACCAGAGACCCGCTGATCTGTGTATTTAACAAATGCTAAGAACCTATTCCACGTGCAGCATTGTGCCGGGGTGCTGTAGAGAATATAAAGAATAATACCATATGTTCCCTGTCTTAAAATTACTTAGAATTAGTGCTATTTTTGTCATGAATAATATCACTGTAGACCTCTTTCTCAGAAACTATGCAAGCCAGATTAGGATCCTGAATTCTCCCTTTGAAGAGAAATCAACTGCTAATAGACAGTCTTCATATGCCTATACAGTTTAATGTACAAACCAAACCAAACACTGTGTTTGTGTGTATTTTTAGGTCTCCACAGATTAAGAAAAGGAGTTGTATTTTCATCAGATACCTTTAGTTTGTCATTGTGCGATTCCCTTTCAAATCCTGATTCCCTTTCAAATATATCAATTGCCTTTCAAATATAGATCTAATATGATGACCCGTTTCATACTTGACATCATCAGGATGATGGTGGGAAGGAGCAGATTAAGTGTTAGTTATTTGTGTTATTAGTGTGATATTGGGCCACTAAGTGGCCATTTTCAGTGATTTTTCCCCCAATTTTTCCTGAGTCTGAGGAGAAAGGAGGGAATTGCCTCCAGTGGAGCATGTTTGGGGACAGTGTAGTGGTGTCTGTTTTCTTGCAAAATATCAAGTCACAGCTACTCTGAAGGAATACTTCAAATGCCAAATCAATGGTAAAGAAAGAACAGAGATGGAATTAAAAGATCATAATAAAAATGTAGAGTTTCTTATAATACAGTCCAGGTTTGTGTGTGTATGTGCCAAAACTTAATATTTTAAAAAATATTTTATTTTTTTGAGAAAGTGAGAGAGTGGGGGAAGGGACAGAGGGAGAGAGGATCCTAAGAAGACTCCCCACTAAGCACGGAGCCTGATCTGGGGCTCAATCTTACAATCCTGAAATCATGACCTGAGCTGAAATCAAGAGTCGGACACCTAACTGACTGAGCCACCCAGGCACCCCCCGACCAAAACATGATATTTTTAAACCTTCTTTAATACATAGTAAGTCAATTTTTATTAAAATAGTGTGTATCAGAACTTGACTCTTTTTGAGTATCTTTTTTGAGGGGTTTATTTTGTTGTGTTTTATACAAAATGCTGCTTTTAAACTATTAAGGGAGGCAATACGTATAATACACACTCTAAAAAGAACATTAACATTTATTGAGCATTTACTTAGCTTCATATATAAAGCTCTATGCATTAAAATTCCATTTAAATTAAAACAATAACACTGTATTGGGGATCTATAATATATGTAGATTTAAATAGTACATGTATAAGTTTAATATGCATACAAAAAAACATACTCAACAATAATATAAATGTCTGCAGGGGAGAAATCAAAGTATACTATTATGAGGTTCTCAATTTATTATTCCCAAATGGAATAACAGGAAATTGATATTATGTTGAAAATCCTAATCTTGAAAAAACTGTACTTGGCATTGATCCTTTAAAGTCAACAAAGTAGGACATTTATGGTAATCCTGAAATATATCTGAAATTTATCCTATTAAAATGAAAAATAAGCATAAAAATGACATTGTACAACATTTCAACTTCAAATACTGCTCCACAGTTTATTAACAGCTACATACACTAAAATATGAGACAGTACACTAAGGAATTAATCTTCCACATTGAGCACACACACACACACACACACGCGCGCACGCAAAGAAGGCTTTAGGAAAGAAAAGTTGCTTGTCCCTCAAAGTTCTCCCTAGCCAATGAAAAGTAGGACATTGTCTTTGTTAACATAGAAGCAGAGAAAGACAGCTCCTTGTCATTGTCATGCCTCAACTTCAAATGAAAGGACCTTCAGTTGTCAGCAGGGTTGAATCTGGGTGCAGATTGCCAGGGTGCAAATCCGAGTTTCACCGCATGGGAGTAATAATAGATGAAATACTTAGCTGTCTCTAAGTCCTATTTCTTCATCTGTTAAATGGGGATAATCGCAGTATCTACTTCACAGGGTTGTTTTAAGTATTAAATGAGAAGATTAAAGTATTTAATATAGTTCCTGGCACATAGTATGTATGCAATAAAAAATTAGCTTTGGTTATTATATTCGTTGTACAGATGACCGGATTTGACAGAGAGTTAAAAAAGTCTCTTTGATGTATAGATAGTTTGGTATAGCAATACCAATATCCTTACCAGGCTCAGTGGTGACAGGCTTTTAGTCATGGTTTCAAACTATCTTATTTTTTTAAATATTTATTTATTTATTTTGAGAGAGAGAGAACAAGAGAGCAAGTGGGGTGGGGAGGGGGAGAGGGAGTTCCAAACAGACTCCACAATGAATGCAGAGCCTAACTCGGGGCTCCATCTCATGACCCTGAGATCAGGACCTGAGAGAAAACAAGAGTTGGACACTCAACCAACTACCACCCAGGTGCCCCTCAACCTTTATTATTTTATGTCCTGCTTATCCCTTCAACCAAGACCTTGAACAGGAAGAGAGAAAAAGTAAGGAAAAGCAAAGTTGGTAGTAAAATCAGTACTATGCACTCTTCATCCTGTCCTTGCACCTATACTATGTAAGGAAAGGCCTACATTTTTTTAAATTTTCTTAATTTATTTTCAGCGTAACAGTATTCATTGTTTTTGCACCACACCCAGTGCTCTATGCAATCCGTGCCCTCTCCAAAATCTACCACCTGGTTCCCCCAACCTCCTACCCCCCACCCCTTCAAAACCCTCAGATTGCTTTTCAGAGTCCATAGTCTCTCATGGTTCACCTCCCCTTCCAATTTCCCTCAACTCCCTTCTCCTCTCTAACTCCCCTTGTCCTCCATGCTATTTGGTATGCTCCACAAATAAGTGAAACCATATGATAATTGACTCTCTCTGCTTGACTTATTTCACTCAGCATAATCTCTTCCAGTCCCATCCATGTTGCTACAAAAGTTGGGTATTCATCCTTTCTGATGGAGGCATAATACTCCATAGTGTATATGGACCACATCTTCCTTATCCATTTGTCCATTGAAGGGCATCTTGGTTCTTTCCATAGTTTGGCGACCGTGGCCATTGCTGCTATAAACACTGGGGTACAGATGGCCCTTCTTTTCACTACATCTGTATCTTTGGGGTAAATACCCAGTAGTGCAATTGCAGGGTCATAGGGAAGCTCTATTTTTAATTTCTTGAGGAAACTCCACACTGTTCTCCAAAGTGGCTGCACCAACTTGCATTCCCACCAACAGTGTAAGAGGGTTCCCTTTCTCCACATCCCCTCCAACACATGTTGTTTCCTGTCTTGCTAATTTTGGCCATTCTAAGTGGTGTAAGGTGGTATCTCAATGTGGTTTTAATTTGAATCTCCCTGATGGCTAGTGATGATGGGCAGAAGATATGAACAGACACTTCTCCAATGAAGACATACAAAAGGCCTACATTTTTTAGGCAATCCACCTGTCATTGAATCTGTCATGGAACTATTACAACTGCCCCATTTAATAAGTATTTGTTAAGAACTTACTATGTGCAAAGCAAAATTTTAGGTGCTGAGGAAAATCTGGGCAAAAATCATGGGGAATTTGCCCTTACTGGAATAGGAATGTATACTATAAAGTTAAAGTACTACATCTTGCATTAGATATACACAATAGAAGTAGGTTCTTAGGATCTAATCTGTGGCCAATGTAATTCAAATTCTCAAAAGCACAAAATTAGCACACTTTTCTTATCAGTATAATACATGCATCAGTCCATTAATGTATCACCATATTATTTGGTCCTAAAACAGAATTTAAAAATATGAGCTGGGAAACAAATAAAAATTTGCCATATACAGCCAGTTAAACTGGGAGAAAGGGCATCCCTCTACCCTTAGGATGCATTTTATAAAGATGAGATAAGCCTAAAAAAATATCCAATACTAAAAGTGATATTAAAGATACCAAAGGAGTGTTGATAATAATTGGGTTATTGGGAGTGCAAAGGAAAGCTTGTATGATCCAAATAGTATTCTGATACTGTATATTAGTAATTCATAAACTTTGGAGTAGAAGAAGTGGAGCCCGACCCTCATGTGAATCAAATGAAAACTACAGATACACTCTCTGGAAAAAATGTTCATAAAACATGCACCTAAATATTCACATACAATTATTTTTATTACATTAAGTATTGCTTTTCCTTATATAACAAACACAAAAAATCTTTACTAAGATTTATGTCATTCTTGGGTTTTTTTTTAAGATTTTATTTACTTATTTGACAGACAAATCACAAGTAGGCAGAGAGGCAGGCAGAGAGAGAGAGAGAGGAGGAAGCAGGCTTCCTGCTGAGCAGAGAGCCCGATGCGGGGCTCGATCCTAGGACCCTGGGATGATGACCTGAGGCGAAGGCAGAGGCTTTAACCCACTGAGCCACCCAGGTGCCCCATCATTCTTGTTTTTTCACACAAAGATTAACAGTGTTATTCTGGAAAAAAATTAAAAAGCAAACTGGAGAAAACAGCTTTAATTCTACTTAAAGGAAAATTTCATTGAGAACTTTGTCTTCATTGCAAAGTTGACACTGAGGGATAGACTTTACCCATAACAACATTCCTGTCATGTATAACATCTGTAACAATTTTTAAGATTATCAGAGGAAGCAACCTTCAAAAGATCTTTACATTGTTTCTTGGTCTTTGTGGATCACTGCTTTCAGAAAAACTGATTAAGCATACCCCTGTTCACCCACCCCCACTTTATTTTCAAGAACACCTCCTCTATCACTGGACAGTTTACCTAGCTGTTTCTCTTAACTCTCTTCCCTCATAATCATTAGCAACATTTAAAAATTCACCTCAGTAATTTACCAAAGAAGACTTGAATGGGCTTTTCCCTGTCATACTGTTCTTAGAATGTACTTTGTTTTCTTTCTAAAAATAATAACAAAAGTAAAATGTTTAAAATTCAATCTCACTCTTCATGATTCTTGGGGAGAGTCAGCCAATTTCTGTATAGTTAGAAGAATGTCATATATTCACATTTCATGACAAAATTATTTTAAGAGACTTCCTGGCTTTCCTAACAATAGGTGAGGCTTCTTCCAGGACTACTGACTGAGACTTTAATGACAAAGCATCAAAAATGACAGTCATTAAATAGAGCTACCCTATGACCCAGCAATCGCACTACTGGGTATTTACCCTAAAGATACAAATGTAATGATCCAAAGGGGCACATGTACCCAAATGTTTATAGCAGCAATGTCCACAATAGCCAAACTATGGAAAGAACCTAGATGTCCACCAACAGATGAATGGATAAAGAAGATGTGGTATATATACACAATGGAATACTATACAGCCATCAAAAGAAATGAAATCTTACCATTTGCAACGACGTGGATGAAACTAGAGGGTATTATGCTGAGCGAAATAAGTCAATCAGAGAAAGACAATTATCATATGATCTCCCTGATATGAGGAAGTTGAGAGGCAACATGGGGAGCTTGGGGGGTAGGAAAGGAATAAATGAAACAAGATGGGATTGGGAGGGAGAAAAACCATAAGAAACTCTTAATCTCACAAAACAAACTGAGGGTTGCCGGGGAGAGGGGGCTAGGGAGAGGGTGGTTGGTTATGGACATTGGGGAAGGTATGTGCTATGGTGAGTGCTGTGAGGGGTGTAAACCTGGCGATTCACAAACCGTATACCTAGGGCTAATAATACATTATATGTTAATAAGAACTAAATTTTTTTTTTTAAATGAGAGTCATTGATGCATGGAGCTTCTTTCTTCACCAAATACTACATATATTCTAAGTAGAGCATCCTAGCCTCTGTGCCTGAATGGGTCACAAGGGTCCCAATACAATGATCCCCTCTATCCTTGGAGCAAGTGGATGGGGACAGTCTCTTCTGTAAGCAACCCTCTATGTTCATTCCATCTTACCACATAAAAATCACCATTTTAGCATGTACAATGGACATAATGGAAAAGGTTGAAGCACAGTTGAAGTTTTGCTTGACAAAAAGGTTTTCACTGTTTCAAATATATTGATTGCTTTTAAAGTTTTCAAAAGGGGTCCTTAAAAAGGGGTCCTTAAAATAGACTTGTTTTTTCTTTGATGACACAGTATGCACGTAATAGATGGAAACCAGGAGCCAGCTGTCCTCAGACCTGGCAATAGTTTCATTCACTGGAATGCTAAAGGAAACAGCAGTAGCTGAAAAACTCCACGACCTGCTTCAAAATAGTAGAAAAAACTAGCAATTGGGGAGTGGATGACATCATCCAACAGAGATATTAGGTCTTCTTCCTCGGCCTCAATTCACAAACTAACTTCACTACATCCAGGGCGGGTGACTTCTAAAGTTTCGCAATGCTGTGCTTTTGATTTGAACATCGTTGATCCTTCAGAGAAAGCCTGTTTTGTTCAGGGTACAACCCAAATTTGATAAAATATAAGTCTTTTCTCCGTTCCTTTAGTTTCTTTAAAAAATCTAGGCATAATTCTTCATTTAGTTCTGATCTGTGGAGGCTAGGACAAGAGCACTTTCAAACATTACTGACACATTAACTCTTGATGCTTAGCTAATTCGGAAATTGTAGAAGTTATATGATTTAAGAGAGAAACGCAGAGACATAAAAAGTTAATTATGACCCCTCCAAAGTAATAGTTAATGGCAAATATTAATCAAGCACCTCTCTTCTTAGTATTATATTTGTTACTATACTTACATTCCCCCTTTATTTAGCCTTTAGAGACTAGATTGCCTGTCTATGCTTCAAATTAGGAATATGTTTATGAAATGAGGTGATATGTTATTTTACACTTACTGTCAATATTTTTTTAAAAACTTTTGTAGTTTCAAGATGTAACTGACAAATAATTATATATAAGATATACAACTTGATGCTTTGATATACATTGTGAAATAATCACAAGATAATTAACAATCAAGCATAGCTTCACAAAGTTACCATTTTTCTTTTCCTCCCAGTTTTATTGAGAAATAATTGACATACATCACTGTATAAGATGTATAGCATGATGGTTTGATGTACATACATTGTGAAATAATTATAATAGGTTGAGTTGACATCCACTATCTCAATACAGATACAAGAAGAAAAGAAAGAAAAAAGAATAAAGGAAAACATTTTTTCTGCCACAAGAACTTTTAGGATTTCAGTCTCTTAACTTTCCTACATATCAGACAGTAGTGAAATCTATATTCATTATGTTGTGTATTATATCCCTAGAACTAATTTATCTCATAACTGAATGTCTGTACCTTTTGACCAACCTCTTCCAATTCCCCTTCTCCATTTCCACCTCTGGCAGTCATAAGTTTGATCTATTTTTCTATGAGTTTGGGGTTTAAAATTTTTTCTTTTTATATTCCACATTATTATAAGTAAGAGAACACAGTATTTATCTTTCTCTGACATTTCACTGAGAGCAATATCTTCAAGGTACATACATGTTGTCACAAAAGGCAGGATTTCCTCTTTTTTTTTTTTTTTTTAATGGCTGAATGAGATTCTATCTCTTGTACCCAACTTCTTTATCCATTCATCCATTAGTGGACACTTAGATTGTTTCCACATCTTGAATATTGTAAATAATGCTGCTATGAACATGGGAGTACAGAAACTTTTTCAACTTACTGTTTTCATTTTCTTTGGGTATATTCCCAGAAGTAGACTTGCTGGATCATATGGTTCTATTTTTAATTTTTTATGGATCCTCCATACTGTTTTCTTTAATGGTTGTACCAGTTTACATTCCTACCAACAGTGTACAAGGGTTGCCTTTTTGCTACATCCATGCCAGCATTTGTTATCTCTTGTCTTTTTTGATGGCCATTCTAAAAAGTATGATGTGATATCTTATTGTGGTTTTAATTTGCATTTTCCTGATCACTAGTGATTTTGAGCCTCTTTTCAATGTAGTTTTCAGCCTTTCATATATCCTTTTGGAGAAATGTCTATTCAGGTCCTTTGACCATTTTTACACCAGATTATTTGTTTTTTTTTCTATTGGATTGTATGTGTTTTTTATACATTTTGGTATATATGGTACACAAATACTTTTTCCCATTCTACAGTTGTTTTTTCACTTTGTTGATGGTTTCATTTGCTTTATAGATGCTTTTTAGTTTGATGTAGTCCCAACTTGTTTACTTTTGTCTTTGTTACTTGTGCTTTGGGTGTTATATCCAAAAAATCATTACCAAGATCATGTCAAGGAGCTTCTTTCCTATATTTCCTTCCAGGGATTCAATGTTTTAGGTCTTAACATTTAAATCCTTAATCCATTCCAAATTAATTTTTGTGAATGGTCTAAGATGGGGGACCAGTTTCATTCTTTTACATGTGAATATCCAATTATCCCAGCACCATTTATTGCAGAGACTTTTTCTCCATTGAGCAGTCTTGGCTACTTTGTCATATATTAGTTACCACGTATGCACTGATTTATTTCTGGGCTTTCAATTCTGTTGCATTGCTCTATGTGTCTGTTTTTATGCCATTATCATATTGTTTTGATAATTATAGCTTTACCATATAGCTTGAAATCAGGAAATGTGATAAATCCAACTTTGTTCTCCTTTCTCAGGATTTTTAAAAATTTATTTTATTTGGGGTCTTTTGTGGTCCCATACAAATTTTAGGAGTGTTTTCTCTATTGTTTATAAAATGCCACTGGAATCTTTTTTTTTTTTTTTTTTTTGACAAGACAGAGAGAGACAGAGCACAAGCAGGGGGAGTGGCAGGTAGAGGGAGAGGGAGAAGCAGACTCCCTGCTGAGAAGAGACACCCCCCACCCACGACATTGGCTTAATCCCAGGACCCTAGGATCATGACCCAAACTGAAGGCAGGCACTTTACCCACTGAACCACCCAGGCGCACTGCCATTGGAATCTTAATAGGGATTTCACTGAATCTGTAGATGGCTTTCAGTAGTAATGACATTTTAACAATGTTAAATCTTCCAATCCAAGAACACAGAATACCTTTTCATTTATTCATGTCTTCTTCAATATTTTTCATCAGTGTCTTGGAGTTTTCACTGAGGAGATTTTTTTTTTTTTTTTTGCCTCTTCAGTTAAATTTATTCCTAAGTATTTTGTTTTTGATGCTATTGCAAATGGGAATGATTTATTTCTTTTTCAGAAGTTTCATTATTAGTGTATAGAAAGACTGTTCATTTTTGTATATTACTTTTTATTCTGCAACTTTACTGAATTCATTGATTAGACCTAATAGTTTTTTTTTAATTCTTTAGGATTTTCCCTATATAAAATCATGTTGTCTCCAAATAAAGAAAATTTTACTTCTTCCTTTCCAATTCTGATAACTTTTATTTCCTTTTCTTGCCAGTTGCTCTAACTAGGACTTCCAGGACTATATTGAATAGGAATGGTGAGAGGGCACCCTTGTCTTATCCCTGATCTTCGATGAGAAAATTTCCTCCTTTCACCATTGAGTATGATGTTAGCTATGGGCTTGTTGTATTTGGCCTTTATTACTTTGATATATTCCTTCTATGTCTAATTTGTGAAGAGTTTTTATTGTGAATGGATGTTGAATTTTGTCAGGTGCTTTTTCTGTATTTATTGAGATGAGCATATGATTCTATTAATGTGATATATCCTTGTATCTCAGGGATAAATCCCACTTGATCACACTGAATAATCCTTTTAATATGCTGCTAAATTCAGTTTGTTAGTATATTATTGGGAATTCTTGCATCTATATTCATCAGGGATAGTGGTCTGTAGTTCTCTTTTCAAGTGGTGTTCTTGTGCTCGCTTCGGCAGCACATATACTAAAATCAAGTGGTGTTCTTGTTTTGGTTTTGATATCATGACAATGCTGGCTTCAAAAAAGGAGTTTGGGAGTGCTTACTCCTCTTCAGTTTTTGGAAAGAGTGTGAGCAACACTGTTGTTAATTCTTTTTAAATGTAAATTTAAATAAATTAGTAAAATTCACTAATGAAGTCATCTGCTTTCTTTCATTGGGAGATTTTTTATTACTGATTTAATCTCCTTACTAGTAATTGGTATGTTCTTTTCTATTTCTTCCTGAATTAAATTGGTAAATTGTAGGTTTCTAAGAATTTTTTCATCTCTTCCAGATTGTCCAGTTTGTTGGCATATAGTTGTTCATAGTAGCCTCTTAGCATCCTTTGAATTTCTGTAGTATCCATTGTAATGTCTCCTTTTTCATTTATAATTTTGTTGATTTGGGTCCTTCCTATTTTTTCCTTGGCTGGTCTAACTAAAGGTTTCTCAATTTTGCTATTCAAAAAACTTAGTTCGGTTAATCTTTTCTATTGTTTTTCCTTTCTTCATTTCATTTGTTTCTGCTTTAATCTTAGTTACTTCCCTTCTGCTGCTAACCTGGGGTTCAGTTTGCTCTTCTTTTTCTAGTTCCTTAAGGCATAAAATTATGTTGTTTATCTGGGATATTTCTTGTCTCTTAATGTAGGCATTTACTGCTATGAACTTCCATCTTAAAACTGCTTTTGCTACATCCAATAAGTTCTGGATGTTGGCTTTCCATGTTCATTTGTCTCAAGAAACTTTAATTTCTTCTTTGATCCATTGGTTGTTCAACAAAGTATAGTTTCATGCCATTGTGGTCAGAGAAGATACCTGATTATGATTTCAATCTTCTTGAATTATCTAAGATTGTTCTGTGGCCCAATAGATATTGTTCTATCCTAGAAAATGTTCTGTCTGTGCTTGAGAAAAATGTGTGTTCAGCTGTTGTTGGATAGAATGCTCTGTATATTTTATTAGGTCCATTTGGTCTATAGTATTGTTCAAATCTACTGTTTCTTTATTGATTCTCTGCCTGAGTGATCTATCCATTGTTGAGAGTGAGGTATTAAAGTTCCCAACTATTATTGTATTACTGTTTATTTCTCCTTTTCGTTCTATTAATTTTTGCTTTATGTATTTAGGTGATCTGATGTTGGGTGCATAAATATTTACAATTGTCACACTTTAAGATTTTATTTATTTGTTTATTTGTTTGTTTATGAGAGAGAGAGAGAGATTGGGGGGAAGAACAGAGGGGGAAGAAAAAGGAGGGGGGAAAGAATCTCAAGCAGACTCCATGCTGAGCATGGAGCCTAACTTGGGGCTTAATCTCATGATCCTGAGATCATGACCTGAGCTGAATCTAAAAGTCAGATGGTTAACCTACTGAGCCACCCAGGTGCCCCTTCAATTGTTACACTTCTTAACTGAACCCTTTCTCATTGTATAATGACCTTGTTTATTTTTTTACCATTTCTAGTTTAAAGTCTATTTTATCTGATATAAATATAGCTAACCCTGCTTTTTGTTGTTGTTGCTACCATTTGCTTAAAAGGTCTTTTTCTATTCCTTTACTCTCAGTGTTTGTGTGTCTTTAAGGCTAAAGTGAATCTCTTGTAGGCAGCATGTTTTTGGGTCTTGCTTTGTATCCACTCTGCCTGCCATTCTAGGTCTTTTGATTGGAGAATGCAATCCATTTGTTTAAAATAATTATTGAGGGGCACCTTGGTGACTCAGTTAGTTAAGCACATACCTTCAGCTCAAGTCATGATCCCAGAGTCCCAGAGTCCCAGATGGGGCTTGCTGCTCAGCAGGGAGTCTGCTTCTCCCTCTGACTCTCCCTACTCTCATGTTCTCTCTCAAATAAATAAATAAAATCTTTAAATAAAATGAAATAATTATTGATAGGTAAGTATTGATAGGTAAGTACTTAAAATTGCCATTCTCTTCTTTGTTTTCTGGTTGTTTCATAGATCCAGTGTTCCTTGTTTCTTATCTTGCAATCTTTTTTGTGTTTTGATGTCTTTGGTATCAGTGTGTTTTGACTCCTTTATTGTGTTCTTTAGTGTAATTACTAAAGATTTTCCCTTGTGGTTACCATGAGGCCTACACAAAATATCCTAACCTCATAACATCCTTTTTTTAGACTGATAACAACTTAACTTTAATAGGATTCATACTTTTCACTTTTACTTCTTTTCCCTCTCACATTTTAGATTGTTGTTGTTACATCTTACATGGTTTTTATATTGTAAAATTAATAATTGAGTATGGAATTATGGTTACCTTTGCTACTTTAGTTTTTTAACTTTTAAACTAGAGTTGCCTTGTGCATCATACTGCAGAATCTCACTGATTGTATATTTATCATTACCACTGAGATTTACACTACCTTTTTGTGTCTTTGTGATATTAGTGTTCTTTTACTTCCACTCAAAGAAGACCTTTTACTATTTCTTGTAAGGTAGATGTGGTAATGAACTCTTTCAGCTTTTGTTTGGAAAAGTCTTTATCCATCTGCAATTCTGAAGCAGTTTTGCCAGGCATAGAAGTCTTGCTTTATAGTTATTTTTTTTTCAACATTTGAATATATCATTCCTATCTCTCTTGGCCTGAAAATTTCCCATTGAGAAATCTACTTCCAGCCTTTGGGAGTTCCCTTGTATGTAATTTCTCTCTTTTCTCTTCCTTTTCCTAAAAATTCTTTCTTTGGCTTTTGACTTTTTTCTTTTTAAGATTTTATTTATTTACTTGACAGACAGAGATCACAAGTAGGCAGAGAGGCAGGCAGAGAGGAGGAAGCAGGCTCCCTGCTGAGCAGAGAGCCCAATGCCAGGCTCGATCCCAGGACCCTGGGATTATGACCTGAGCCGAAGGCAGAGGCATTAACCCACTGAGCCACCCAGGCGCCCCGGCTTTTGACTTTTGACAATTTAATTATATTTTGTCTTGGTGTAATCCTATTTATTCTACTTAGGTTCAATTTATTTAGTGTCCCTTAGGCCTCAAGGATTTGGTTATCCATTTCTCTTCCCAGGTTTAGGAAGCTCTCAGCTATTACTGCTTTAAACATACCTCCTATCCCTTTCTCTTTTTCTTCTCCTTCTGAAATTACCACAAGGTGAATATTGTTTCTTTTCATTGTATCTTATAGATCCTCTAGGCTTTCTTCATTTGTCTTTTTCTTCTTCTTCTTCTTTTTACAGTCCTCTAAGTAATTTCCAATGTCCTATCTCCTAGGGTGCTAATCCTTTTGTCTGCACAGTCGAGTCTACTTTTGAGACTCTTGAATTCTTCAGCTCAGTTTTTGGATTTTTCAAATGTAGGATTTTTTTTTTTTTTTTTTATGGTTGCTACTTCCTTAACAAACTTCTCGTTTTTTTCCTGCATTTTTTTTCTAATTTCATTTAGTTATCTGTGTTTTCTTATAATTCACTAAACTTCCTTAGGAGGATTGTTTTGGACTCTTTATCTGACAGTTCATAGATTCCATTTCTTTAGGGCCAATTACCCTCCATTAGTTTCTTTGGGTAGTGTCATATTTATTTGATTTTTTTTTTGTGATCTTTGATTCCTTATGTGCATATGAGTAATCAGGCTCCTTTTCCAGACTTTACACGTTTGCTTGGCAAAGACAATTCTTTACCTGTCAGTTCAGTTTGGGTTTCTGGATGTATCTGTTTGTAATGTTTTTCAGCAGGTGGTATATACTATTATGGTCTACTTTGGGACAAGGCAAATGGTTTGAGCTTTAAGGATGGGAATGGGTTGGGGGTGGTGAGTCACTAACTAGGGAGCAGTTAGGTAGGACTGCTGGCTTTGTTCCCTACTCAAGTGAGGCTGTAGTACTACATTCAGTCATAGATGGGGCTGGGAACTAGCTTCCCTACCCCAGCAAGACAGCAGGCCAGGGCCCAGGGCCTATACAGCTCATTATTTGGGGACCCAAATCAGGCTTAAGTGTGCACTTAAGTCCCTGGTCAGGTGAGGCCGGCCATCTGTTTATCTCTGCAGATGGAGAAACCACAGGCTGTGCTCTCTGTTCAAGAGTCATTATATCTAGGACAATTGAATGGGCTACACAGCTTCCCATGTGCTTTGGATGAGTTTTCTGGTTGGACAGGCTAAAGGCCGTATTCAGTAATGAGGCTACGAATTAGATTTCCTGCCTGGGCACAGTAGGGAGAGGCTGCTCTAAAGCTGATAAAGCTCTTTGTTGTCTTAACTCAACATACCAAGTTCCCTGGCCAAACAGAGCCACTGGCTTCGTTCTTCAAACTTTCAGTTCTGTCTGCCCTTCTCTCAGCTTGAGTACTGCTGGGCCACATAGCTCTCAGATGTTTTTGCTAGCCTTTATAGTCAGATGGGACTAGAAGACACTCTTTACAGCAGGTTAGGGTATGACTCAGTCCCTTTGCCTGGGTAGGAGAGGGAGGAGATACACTAGGCTATCCTCAATTTCCCAAATAGGCACTCTGGTTGTGAGGGGATGGAGCTACTCTCAGCACTGTCTGATCTGCACTGGCTTTGCTCTGGGGACAATCACCTCTACCAGCTTGTCTCTCAGCTAGAGCACCACTGGACTGCACAACTTTCAGTTGTCACCAGCCCTCTTCTCAGATGGAGTCACTCTCCGCAGCATGTAGGGCTCTGACTCAACCCATTGCGTAGGTATGCACAAACTGGGCTCTAGGGCCAGCAAAAACTCTGCTTAAGGATCCAATTCAGGCACATCTGCACCCTTCCAAGTTCCTGGGTGAGAGTCCATCTCCAACTTGGTTCTGTAGGTAAGCAAAGTTGCTGGTTGATATTACCACTTGGGCACTGCCAGTATGAACTCAGTCTGCCAAGATCCAGGTACTGGTAGTTGCAAGACCATTCCCCTCCTGCCACATTCAGATTCCCAGGGGCTGAGCCCTGCATATTCTTCTGCAATCCTTATGGTATGAGATCAGATTAGAGGCTCCCACAAAATGAACCACTTTGTTGGGGAGGCTGGTTGTCGCCCTGGGTTCTCTTTTCTCACTGGGGGAATCAGAGCTTCAGGACAGACCTCTCTGCATGGTCCTGTGCTGTTCTAGGGGAGGGGCAATGCAGACATGTAGTGCTGCTCTTACCCTTCTAATGTAGTCTGTCTTGGTCTGTCAAGTACAGGGAGGTGCTTCAGCCTCACCCCCATCTTCTAGGGTTCTCTCAGTGTCCTCTTGTTCTTGAATAATTGTTTGTTAGTTGTTCTTGTGTAGGGGACCAAAGTAAGAACAATGCTGTCATTCTTGGTGCCACCTTGGTGATGTCACTGCATTTTCACTTTAAAAAAAAAAATGTTTGTGGACGGATGTCTGGGTGGCTAGTCAGTTAAGCAGCTGCCTTTGGCTCAGGTATGATCCCAGGGTCCTGGAATCAAGTCCTGCATCAGACCCCTGGCTCAGTGGGGAGCCTGCTTTTCTCTCTGCCTGTGCTCCCCCTGCTTGTGTTCTCTCTCTCTCTCTCTGACAAATAAATAAAATCTTAAAATTTTTTTTTAAATGTTTTTGTTGAAAATACTTAAGATCTACCCATGTAGTAAATTTCAAGTATGCAGTAAAATTTATGGTCACATTGTTGTACATTCTATCTCCAGAACTTAATTATCTTGCATAACTAAAATTTTGAGCTCTTTGACCAACATCCCCCCGCCCCATCCCCAAAGTATTGACCATTCTACTCTCTACTTCTGTGAGTTTGAGTATTTTGGATGCTATATATAAGTGAGATAATGCAGTATTTGTACTTCTGTGTCTGGCTTATTTCGGTTAGCATAAGGTCCTCCAGGTTCATCTACGTTGTTGCAAGTGGCAGGATTTCATTTTTTTTTTAAAGCTGAATAATATTCCACAGTGGAATATTTTTTCCAGTTTTAATAAGATGTAACTGACATAGAACACTGCACAAATTTGAGGCATACAGCATAATGACTTGACCCACATACAGCAGGAAATGATCACCACAATGAGTTTAGTTAACATTCATTATCTCCTATAGTTACCCTCGAAAAGTTTTTTCCTTATGATGAGAACTTTAGAATATACTCTTAGCAAATCTCAAATATATCGTATAGAAATGTTAACTATAGTCATCATGTTGTAAATTATAATTCCAGGATTTACTTATCTTACAACTGGAAGTTTGTACCTCTTGACCAATTTCACCCAAATCCTCCCAATTGGTCATTATAAAAACAATATATAGTCTCACAGAATTTATTTACTTTTTTTTTTTTAGGGAAAAAGAAATTTAATTAATATAAGAGTAGAAATCAGTATAATAGTGATTTAAGAAGAAGGAGGTTTATCAACAGTGTCCATAATCTGAAAGCTTTTATATGATTAGATAAAAACACAAAACACTGGCAAGATTGATCAAAAAGTAAAATGATGAAAATAACATAGGAACAAATGTTATTAGCAGTAAAAATATTTTAAAACTTTAGATTTAATTACAATTCCCAGAAAAATAGTTATATTTATTCAAAGGATTAATAACCATTATATAAATAAATTTATTAGCAAAATTTACCAACAAAATGTAGAAAAGTTCACAGTGAATCATGATAAAGCCTTAAGTTATATAAAGGATTATGTATAGGACTGAATACATGTTTTATTGAAAAATTGGATAATACTTTATTTTTTTATTTCTATTTGTTTTGGATAAGAATACTTTAGAAGAAAACATGATTTATGGATATGGATACAAACATTTAAAATATAAATTTAGAGCACAAACGTGGTTGAAAACCACTGAATCTTTCACCTCAGGCTGCTCACAACTTAGTATCACAGATTTTAAGTTCAAAAGTCTCAAAGAAATTGACTTTGCTGTCACCTTCTCCAGGATCTCAAATAATAGCTGCAGCAAGAGTCAGGGTCTGGAATTTGACAGAGTATCCATTTCATTTTTTGAACACTGCTTCCCTATATTCCTCTTTTATTTCTTCTCTCTATTGTCAATGTCCTGCTTGTTAAATGCCGAGACTCTTACTGTTGCTACTAGATCACTGAAGGCTTAACCTAGGAATCTTCATTAATAATGCTAGAAAGTTCACCTCATGTAACAGATGCATTGTGTAAGCACATTGTCACCATAAAATATCTCTAGGCATCACATCCCAATGAAAGTATAATTTTATATGAAAGATAAAAGATAAAGTTACCTTTGTGTCTTTCCCCCCTCCTACTGAGACTTCTATAAAAACAAAGACATATTTTTGGATTGTTCCTCACATTTTGTAATCCTTTGAGAAATGGTATTCACTAGAAAGTTCTAGAGAGTGCCCAACGTAAGTTCCATCTGAATAGGGAAGTTCCTGCTACCACAAAGAATGACATAATAAGAAATGAATAAGTAGCTAAGTGCTTTGCTAATACCAAAATCATTACTTACCTCAAATGGCGTTTCTATCACATTTTTCAAATGAAATCTTGAATGTAACTATGCTTTAAATCTATTAGGACAAATTTGAAATAATTTTCATGAGTTATTATGGTGTGCATCATTCCTGATTGCTTATGGAACTGGGCTATAATTTTGTTTAGTTCTCTATAAAATTAATGCTCTACATTTTTATTGATCTAAAATACACGCAGAAGTATTTAAAAGAGAGCACTGCAGGCTCAAAAAAGGGGTATGCACTAGAAAAAGTGTACGGAACATGCAGCCTGCACAACAGTTTCCTCTTTCCTTTTCACCATGGTTTTTAAGAAGCTAGAACAGTTCCTAACTTCCTAGCTGGTATTGTTACAACTAAATTATTACTTCCCTAAAACAAAGAGTCTTAATGTTGAGACCTCAGATATTTCAAAAGGACAGTTTAATTTTTAAAATTTTAATTTTCTTGACCATATACACAAGCAGACATGCAGCAGCATTCCTGTTTTTATTTTACTGTATATTTTATCCATAGAACTTTTATAGTATCAAAATTAGAGAACTTAGAGAAGAAAACAGGAAAGTAATTTGCAGCCCTTATTTTTAGCTGGCTCATTTTGCTATTTTTACATTCAATGTTTAAATTTGTGCACGTGCACACCAGTTTCTCTAGAAATCTTTCCTGCTTCATCTCTGACTTTCCTTCTTCCTGAAATGCATCCTTTAAAAAAAATTTTAGGAGGGTTTTTGGTCATAAAATGCTCTTCTTTATCTGAAAACATACTTATTCCACTCTCATTTTGACACAGTTTTGCTGGGTACACTGTTATAAACTGAAAGTCATCTGTTGGCAGTTGAAGGTATGCTTTCATGGTCTTCTGATTCCTATTGCTGCTGTTGAGAAATCAGCTGTTAATCTACTCATTGCTCCCTTGGAGGTGATTTTCATTGCTCTGTCTTTCTATCAATATATCTATTTATTTGGGAGGTAATAAAATTTCCCTGCAATATGTCTAAATGCTATTTCTTTTTTATGAATGTGATTTATTTATTCTGCTTATAATTCACTGGGCCTCTTGAACCTGAAAAACAATATTTTCCTGAAGTCTGGATATATATATATATATACGTATGTATATACATATACATACATATCTATATTCACATATATATACATATATAAAAATATATAAAAATATATATATATAATATTTTAATATTTCTTCTCCCATATTACTCAGCCATAGAAAAGAATGAGATTTAGTCATTTACAACAACATGGATGGACCTAGAGGATACCATGCTAAGTGAATTAAGTCATTACAAATGGAATCTAAAAAACAAATGGACAAAAAAGGAGAAACAGACCCGTAAATAAGGGAACTAACTGATGGTTGCCAGAGAGAAGGGGGGTAGGGAAATGGGTACAGTGGAGTAGAGGGTACAGGCTTCTAGTTATGGAGTGAATAAGTCACAGGGATGAAAGGCCTGGTATAGGGAATATACAATTACCTGAAACTAATGTAACTGTATGTTGACTTTACTTCAATAAAAAAGATATTTTTGATTTCCCTGTTTTTTATATTCTCCTTCTATCTTCATGTCGCTTTCCTATTTTCCACGTTAAAGTTCTGATCCTTTCTGGGTAGTATCTCCAGATTTATCTTTCAATTCACTAATTCCCTCTTCTACTATCTCTAATCCACCATTTAACCCATCTATTGCTTTGTAAATTGCAATAATTACATTTTCTTCCTAGAAGTTGTATGTGGCTCCATTAAAAATCTGCCTGGTCACATATTGATAGTCCCTTTTTTGTCATATTTTCAATTCCATCTTTTAAATATTTCACATTTAGTTTTTTGTTGTTTTTTTTTGGCATCTCATGATGCTAATATCTGAAGCCCTTATAAGTCTAAATCTGTTTTTTTAAATTGTTTGTGCATTTGTTTAATTTTTTACAAAGAACTTGTATATGACTAAATTTATTCTCAGGAAATTCTGAGGGGTTTATAATAAAGAATGCTTTCTTGTGGAAAAGATTTGATTATTTTTGCTGGGTGTCTGGGACCATTTTAATTTCTTGCTCTGGCCATGGGGAATGTATAAATTTCAACCCAGACCCATGTGATGATAGGTTATACATCCTATTATTTTTATTGTTTTCCTCCTGAAGCCATGACAGTGATAAACGGGTTTTTTATCTGCCTATGTTACTGCAGGGGATTTTCTTCAGGTCGTCCATTCACTGAGACTATAGCCACTTCATCTGTCTCAGTTTCATTCAGTGTGTGTTGGGGTGTGTCTCAGAATTAGCTCCTTCTACTTGTATGGGTCTTGGGACCTACTTTTTTGGAATCCAAATGCTATATAATATGTAAAATGCTAGGTTCCCAATCTTGGCATGTAACCCCAAAGCATCCACAATTCCTCATTTAATCACCTCTGATTTCAGCTTGGTGCTTTATTTTTGTTGGGGAAGGGTGGGAATCTTGAGGATTTTCCTTACTTTCTTGCAAGCTACACAATACATTTAAAAATGTTTGTTTATTGTACTTTATCCAGTACCTAAGTGTTTAGCTCTGGGAGAGCCTTTCCAAAAATATTCTGGATTGCTATGCTGCCAGTGGATAAGTCAAAAACAATTTAATTTTCAAACCCTTTTTTGTTAAAAAAAAAAAAAAAAAAAAGAAGAAGAAGAAGTCAGAGTTCTTACCAAGTACAAAACCCTTATTGTCAGTGATTTGTAAATTGGAAAGATAACAACAATGGTAGGTAAAATTTACTGTATACCTATTTGCCAGGTACTCACTGCATGTTGTCCTATTTCTCTAAGAATTTGGTAATATTATGTATAAGCTACAGGTGAAAGATGTGAGACTTAGATTAATTCAGAGACTTTCTGAGAGTCACATAGTAAGTGGCAGGGATAGGTTTATCTGATAACAAACTCTTGTGTGCTCCCCCCCACCTCACACTGAGTTGGACTGTCTCTCTATTCAAGCTCTGCAATCACAGAAAATAAAACCATTTGAAAAATGTTACCAGCTGTATTTTGTTTTAAGGTGCAAACTGATCAGAGATCAACTTTGTAGTAAGGAAACTTCATCTCTTAATGATGTATCAAAAATTTGGTCAAAATCTGACAATCTCTTCAAAACTTATCAGATCAAAGAAAGAGACAAAAATGAGAAACATTAAACAGTCAAGTTGAAAAAAGCTGTTTTCGGTCATTCAAGAATATCAGATAAGTTCAAGAAGCAATATATTTGTTTTGTGCTTTATTCACTGCCTTATCTCAAAAAGAACTTAAGATAGCTGACAAGAATGCATAAAATTCAAGATACAAATTAGAAATAGGTGAGGAAAAAAGAAACAAGAAGGAAAAACAGAGAAATAAGATTAAAATAAAAATGTATACCACTGAACTTGTTCTAAGACAGCTGGTAAATCTGGCTCAGGTCAACTTAAAAAAGGGCTACCTGAGTAGTCATGAGTCACCATTTGTATATAATAAAAACAACCCAATTGTTCAGAAGCACAGATATGACTGATTCCTAGGAACAGGATCAAAAGTTTCTCACAAAGCACCTCATAAATAGGATGTTGTATAATGAAAAGAACAACATCCTGATCATGTAACTGTGGCATTTTCTGAGAAAAGTGGAACTATTAGACATTATGCTGGGACAACGGGTATAAACTGAGACTGTCTCCCCAAAATCAAAAGGTACACTTACCCTACTGTGATAATAATCACACCTACATCTTTTATGAAGATATTTTATTATTGCATCTCTCAATACAGGCCGATGATTGCACACACAAATTAGCAGTTCAGTAAAAGCAGCTGTATTTGAGGTTAACATAACATGACTGGTTTTAACTTTCAGCTGATCTGGTTAAATGAAAGATTTTAGAACACAGTGGAGCAGGAGGAATAAACAGGCTCAGTGGCAAGGGAATGAACATAAGACTGCCAAGTAGCCAGGTATAGAAGAGGAAATGGTCATCAAATAAAACACTTAAAAACAGTGTTTTAAAAAACAAAATCAATCTATAGTTGAATCTAGTTTCCAACTCACTGACAGTTGGAAATAATGACATATCCATATAGCATAGTTATTTGATGCCTATGCCATCTGCATTCAATATTCGACAGACATTTTTAAACATTAACCAGGCCTTCACTTTTCAACTAATTCTTGCTTGTGTCTATCACTATGTTGAAAATATATTCAGGAGGGTTTCTAATTAAATTTGAAGATTTCTGAGTTAATTCTTGGCTTTTGTAAGTAGCACGTTCTTTTGAATAGTTATCCTTACGGACTCAAAACTTTCCCTGACCCTTGCTTCTGAAGAAATGTGTTTTCTTGGCCTTTCAGTTTGAAGGACCTGTTTTAAAAACAGCCCATCCCATCAGAGGCTACATTAGTAAAAGTACAAGATTCCAAGCCAGGGAACTAACAGTTAAAGGAGGACTGTAGTCTTACCTTAAAGCATGCTGGTCATATCCCATCTAGTGCAGCTGATTGTCGTTGTCTCCGTTACTAAAGGGAAACATTGACAAAGAATGGGCCCCAAATGGCGATGCTACCACTGTCCACTATTTCTAGGTTTCTTCCCCTTTCAAGGGACATTTTCAAGTTCTTGTAGCTTAGTTCCATCCCCACTCCTCTTACCAACTCTAAGATGACCTGACCTCAAAGACATCACTGAACAATTCAAGTCTGCTTCCCCCTTTAGATGTACCTGTATTCACATAGCTCTGGTTAACGGAAGAGGTAGACTTACTCTTATTCAAGACACATTAATCCGTAGGATGTCACTTCTTCTGCCTTCTTAGGAATTCTTTATTATTATTTACACTCTATGCTGTATCTTCAACACTCTCTTTCTCCTGACTCTTTCCTGTGGACACAGAAAGGAGGTCAAGTCTCCATGATCTTTATATAAACCAGATTTGTTCTGGTCCTCTAGTTTCTACACGATCTATCTTCTGCTCTTCACAGCTTTTGAAAAGGGGACCTGCAGGCGATGTCTTCTGCGCTTACTTCCTATCCATGCCACAATCTCTGGCAATCTACATTCTCGTCCCTTCACTACTGAAATAGATCTTGCCCAATGACTTCCTAGTTGTTTAATCCAAAGAACAATTTTTTCTTATCTTCACCAGCACTGGTAACTGTTAACTTCTTTACAACCCTTTCCTCTCTTAGTTTCTGGGAGAGTCCTATTTCTTGATTTTCTTCTAATACGCCTAGACATTCATTTTCAATAAATTTTATGAGCTGTTTGATCACCCCTTAATGTTGGCCTTCCTCTATCTAGTATATACAGGTTGGCTTCAACTGACACCTGTTGACATATCCCAAATCTGCAGCCTTAGACCAGTTCTAAACTCCTGATCTGAATATTCAAGTGCCTAGCTGTCCTCAAACTCAACACATCTGCAATTGAACTTATCTGTCCCCCTCCATTCTCCCTATGTTATTGCCTTTCACTCACTCAAAACAGTAATTTAGAAATGATCTTTGACACCTCTTCTTTTCCTCCTGTTTGCATTTAGTTGGTCATCAAGTCCTAATTTTCTCTTCAATCATCTTCTACTCTCCTACATCACTGCCCTAATTTAGAAATTTTAATTGTGCAGCATGCTTTCAATAGTTTCCATTATCTTCATGACACATTTTTAATTAGCATGGCATCCAAAGCCATTCATATTGTATTTTTGCAAAGCAGCGTCTAAACTGAATACCCAAAATGCACCATTCTCTTTCACCTTTCTCTGTATCATTCCTACCCCCACTATATAGTCCCACCATACTAAATACATGTCTCCTCCTGCAGGGTGTTGTCCTAGTTTCTCCAGACAAGATTAGGTGTTCCTCTGGTATATTCCTATGGCATTTTGGGTTTACTTCTGTTAGGGCATTCATAACAACCATGCAACTGCTAGATTTACTTACTGGGATCCTTCTTTAAACCCACCAATAACAATAGCTATCAGTTGTTGAAAGCTGTGTACCAGGCTCTGTATTAAGCACACTTTATGCATCATTCATTTAATCTTCACAACAATTCTAAGAAAAGAAGTCTACTAATGCTACCTTGATGCCAAGGGGAGGAAACTGAGCTTACAGTAGGTTAAACAACTTCCTCAGTCACAAAATTATATCCTAACCTTTTCGAGAGTAAGGATCTGTCCTATTTGTCTATGAAGAAAAATTGTTGGCCTATGGCACATGGTAGTTCCCCAACAAATGCTTATGGGTTGAATAAATGAATGAAGAGCACAGAGGACAAAACTGGAACCACAAAACAGAAATTAAATAGAGGTAGATTTTAATTTAGTCTGATTTTGTATTAGCTAAAACTGTCCAATGGAATGGATCACTCAAAAGATAGTTACATGTGGCACTTAACACACCGAAGTGTATTTGTACATTTGCATTTTTCCCTCGTGAGTAGGGGCTGTATCATACTTTGCTTTCATTCTTCAGAATCTAGCCAAGGGCTAGAGATGCTCAGCAGGTATTTGTTGAATGAACTGGATTGAGTGTAAAGGCCCTACAAACTAAAAAATGGGTATTTGCCCTTAATACCATTCAAAGTTTAACTCCCATGGTTCTTAATTTCTTCCCATTATTCTGCCTTTTCTTTCTAAACGACTTGAGAATAAAGACAAGGTAGGGAAAGAGTTTAGAGACTTCATTTGTTATTTGTAAAATTCCACTAGACTGTACATCCTGTGGGGGCAGGGACTAATGCGTATCTTTTATCACATTATATCCTTAGTCTTGCACATAAAAGCTGTTCAATATTTCTTGGATGAAATGCACACGCACACACACCCTGGTGGTGTAATCTTTACTCCTAGAAGGGCCCCATGGAACCATATGCCATGTAAGGAATTCCTACAGAGTGGGGGATTTGAACGAAATTAGTGTTACATGAAAAAACTAGTTAAATTATCTACGTTGGATCCCCCAAAAAGAGAAATGGAGAAAGGAAAAGCAGAAAAAGCACTAAATCAAAACCGTCATTCCCAAACCTGAGGCAAGACTCAGAGTAGTAAAAATCTCCCTCAAAGATGCCACACATAGTGGAAGAAACAGTGGCTGTATGACCTCTGAGGTCCTTGCCAAACTTAATATTGATTTTCATTTACTGATCCTAAATTTTGAGATGATAGGCTACCTTTTAATACACTGATGGTTCAATCTGGAACTTATTTTTTATATACTGTCCTAGGCACTGAGGATACAGTTGTAAAAAGAGACAAAGAAATTCTTAACCTCATGGAGGTTACATCCTAATGCAATATGGGAGTAGGAGACAAATGATAACAAGATATTTTATTTTATTTTATTTTTTATTTATTTTTTTAAAAGATTTTTATTTATTTAGTTGACAGAGAGATCATAAGCAGGCAGAGAGGCAGGCAGTGAGAGGCAGGGGAAGCAGGCTCCCTGCTGAGCAGAGAGCCCGATGTGGGGCTAGATGTGGGGCTCGATCCCAGGACCCTGAGATCATGACCTGAGCCAAAGGCAGAGGCTTTAACCCACTGAGCCACCCAGGCGCCCCATAACAAGATATTTTAGATAGAGTTACCTGGAAAAGGTAGCAAGAAGCCAGGAAATGGCAAAATTCATGAGATAGCAATACGCTTGCTTTATCTTGAGGTGCTGGGCTCTTTGATCATTGGTCCTAGACAGTGGATCTTGGGAGTAATTTTTGACAGTAATTCCTTAGCACTTTAAAGGTCAATTCCTTTCTCAATGTCCTATTACTTAAATTCAACATAATTGTTATACTGCTACCAACTGATACCATTTCCTCACCAGCTTCCAGCTTTCCTTTCTCTTCTGGGCATACAAAAAAACTACCAACTACAATTTTCTCTTAGGTATCACAGCAATTACTTCTAAAAAATTTCAAAAAATCTGTGAAGATGCTTGTCAATTTTATCACCTAATTTCTCTCCCGCCTTTACCTCTCTCAAGTCTATTGGCAAACTCTACTTTCTGTCTTTCCTCTCCATTCCTTCAAAAAACCAAAATAATCTCCATGTATACCAAGTAGTCTTCATTTCATTTAAAATATTCTGACTTTCCTTTTCTTCCATAATACTTTTCCCAACCTAGTATAATTAATATTAAACACTGCATATTAGCATTTTTACAGTTATAGACAAAATTTTAAATTTAGGTCATAGAACAGCAAAATATGTAAGAAAAGGGTTATAACTGAATTTTATGTTTTTATTAAATTGGTTTAACAAGGTTTATTTTTCTCTTTGGCTTTGGTGCAAGACTTTGAGAATGAGACTTTTTTTTTTTGAGCTATGTTCCATGCTTTTTTTTTTCTTCAAGATTTTATTTATTTTAGAGTGTGTGTGCATAAATGGGAGAGGGGTAGAGGAAGAGGTAGAAAATCTCAAGCAGACTCCATGGTGAGTGTGGAGCTGGACACAGGGCTTGATCTCATTACCCTGAGATCATGACTTAAGCTGAAATCAAGAGTGGGACACTTAATTGACTGAGCCACCTAGGCACCCCTATGTGCCATGCTTTTTAACAAAGGAACACAAAGACCCTAATTAACATCTGATGTCTTGATACACCTCAGATCCAAATAATAAGAGATGATTTGTCTGACACTGTAGAATCAATACATGGAAATCACAGACAAACACCCTTTTTTTTTTCTCTAAATGAACTATGGAATGAAATATCTAATGAATATCTAATGAAATATTGAAGAGCAATATTTGCTTTTAAGAACATAATTCGTAAAACTTACCACTCTGCTGCAAGAGAGTACTTTTTAAAAGTCCAATTATGTTGAATGTTCTTTATGCCCACTTTACATCTTTCAACCTAAACCCCTTCTCTCCAGGATATACTTTAAGCAGTTACCACTTCAAACTTATATAGTATCTTGTACCTATGGTTCTTGGGCAATTTAATCTACCATATTCAGTAGAAAGTCTTTTCCCTATTTAAAAGAGAACTAAGGTTAGAAATCTGAACCTGCTCACTCGATTATTTCAAAATAAACTAGTGCTAGAGCTAGTAAGATCCAGAATTCCTGTTAGTTTTGGACAATTCTTCTTTATTTTAATATTTACTATTCTTAAAATTATTATAAATTGTAATAATTACAAAAGAAAGGATTTAAGCTGTAAGGTTTGACAATATTGAAAGAGCTATAAATTTGGTCACTTTAAACGAGGAGCATATAAGGAATATCCAAATGTTTTATAATATTTCCTTTTAACTGTAATAAATGACCATGCTGGAAAAATAACCATGTTATAGTGCTCATTTCAAGTAAAACCATTTTAACTTTTTAGAACTGATTCAATCATCTGAGTGACTGAATGAAACTTCATA
Organism: Lutra lutra; assembly: GCF_902655055.1. Taxonomy (NCBI): domain Eukaryota; kingdom Metazoa; phylum Chordata; class Mammalia; order Carnivora; family Mustelidae; genus Lutra; species Lutra lutra. The sequence goes on along the minus strand of NC_062285.1, from coordinate 62,215,699 downwards.
TATGAATGTGCCTGGCGGAAGTTGGCACTCTGTATACATGGTTAGATCTGAATCTAGATTCTATTCTTTAAGAGAAGTCACAAGATCCAGGATTTCCTCTGCTCAGATATCCAGATGCCATTACTGAATCAGGGGATAGTGAGAGCAAACTTTCCAATCAATCAACACCCAGAAGTTTTTTTTTCTCACTTACTCATGTCTGACCCAATTCTAAAACAAGTATATGTTTTTACTGACAATGTTTTGAATGTGGATGACTGTTGGCTACAGTTAGCTTCTGCAATTCTACCTGGCTCTGAAGTTTGTTTAAAAATAAAAAAGCTGTTAAGACAGATATTTTAATTTAAAGCTATGCCTTAAGCCTATATAAATTCAAAAATAGTTGAGGTCTCAGTTATAATGCTCTAATACTCCAGTTAGGGTCAGTTGAAGTGGAGTCTTATCAAAATATTTTTAAGCTAAAACACTGAATTTAACAAATGACATCAAAGAATTTCTATAATATATTTAAAATTCTTTTCCTATGCTATTTAGATCTCCTAGGTAATGAGATAGAAAACAGAATGATCTCTTATACATTTTTAATGGTACTTGTTATTTAATATTAGCTATCACTGTACATGTTTTACTTTTATAAGTCTAATATAAAATTCTTGAAGGTAGTATTAATGGGCACTTAATATTAATTGAATGAATAAATGGACAAACATCCAATGAGGCTAAAGGAAAGGACAGATAAGCAGCAGATCTGTATCCCTGTGTGCACTGGAAAGTACACATTTGTAAAAAGTAATCTAACTCTGGGGCGCCTGGGTGGCTCAGTGGGTTAAAGCCTCTGCCTTCGGCTCAGACCCTGATCCCAGGGTGCTGGGATCCCTGCAATGGGCTCTGTGCTCAGCAGGGAGCCTGCTTCCCCCTCTCTCTCTGCCTGCCTCTCTGCCTAATTGTGATCTCTGTCTGTCAAATAAATAAATAAAATCTTTAAAAAAAAAAAAAAAAGCAATCCAACTCTGCTTACATCTTGACTGGGTACATTGAAAAATTCACTAATGAAAAAAAAATACCACCTAGGTAACATATATGCACACTCAGATGCACACACTTACATAAGCAAATGCAAATAAAAGTGCTAACAGAACGTACATCAAAGTGATAACAGCACTTACTGCTAGGAAGAAGGCTGTGATTCTGGGGGCAAATGGCCTTAAGCTACCAATAATACTTTAACTTTTTACAAGAGAAATATTTCTATACTATGCAATTCAAAATTAATTAGAGAAAAAGGGAAGAAAACGTAAGACACTGGCATAGAATCAAGAGACATGCTAGGCCTAATTTGCTGTATTATCAGGAATAAATATTTAAGTGCTCTTGATCTCTTTTCTCATTTATAAAATGTACAGGTATGATCAGCTGATCTCTAAGCTCTATATTTTACGATGAACTGTTAACTATCAATCATTATAAACAGTCGTCTGAAACCACCAAATCAATGAGATACTAAAATCTAAATGCCAGCCAAGTTGTTTACTGTAAGAACTAGAAAACTCCTTTCTACTTTTGTACTGAGGCCTGCTGTATCTACACAAGGATCAACAGGTCAATTTCAGGTGTCACACTCTTGAAAAGACAACAGGGAGGTGGAGTAAGTACATAAAAGGGGTATTAGGAGACTCTAGAGGAAAAATGAGCCTCTGAATGAGGAAGAGAAAAAAGAATATCAGTACTCATCTTTCTGGGAACGAAAGTGTTAGTGAAGTAGTATATAACATTCTGAAGTATTTCTTTTGATGCAAGGGACATTGTGAAGTTGCCTAAAAGGTGTTTTTTTTTAAACCAAGTATACCAAGTAATATGTACAACAGATAATCTTACTTATCTTCACATCTCTAAGTTGTATTTCATCATCTAAATGATGGATGATAAGAAGGATGAGATGGTCAAGGATAAGGAATGAGGGCCAGGGATATCTGCTGCATACCTGTTAATTTTTTTTTTTTAATGTGTGTTTTTAAGCAGCCATTTCAAAGAGGCATGACCCCATGTCAAAACAGCTACTGAAAAGGGTCCTGATTTATGGGAGAATGGTAGTGATGAGGTAGTGGCCACAGCAGTGTGGAGGCAATAGATGTGCAGTTTGTGTGTGTGTGAGAAAGAGAGAGAGAGAGAAAGAAAGAGACAAAGAATGTGTGAAAAAGGTGAATATAAAAGCAGTATTATTAGAACTGACCCATGCAGAGTATGGATGAGTCCTGGAAATTACCCTCGTCCTCACAATTATACTTCTCCATGATTTCTAAAATCCATCTTCAAGGCTTCATTTCCAGTCTTACTATATCGTGATAGTTATTTACTACTAGTCATTCCTTACTACTAGTCACCTTCTGTTCTAAACCTAAGTCAAGCTACACATTTTTACCAGTTGTGCACAAATAATTATAAGTCAAACATATTTTAAAAAGTCAAATCTGTATCTCTCTATAATTCTCTATAATAATAAAATTTCCTTTCTTGTATTCCTATACGCTTGAATGGGATGGAAACGAGTGGAGGAAAAGCGAGAGCCTAGGAATTTACATGTCTTTGCATATACATACATTTGTCATTTTATGTGGCAAAAGACAAATGGCTTAGAATGATAGTCCTGAGGAAAAAAAGCCCAAATTCCATAACACCATGGATGTTTCTCCCAGACTGGCCTACGTGAGCCAGAAATGGGCTCACTCACAATAGACTAGTCACCATTCCCAAAATGTGCCATATATTTTCATGCCTTTGAACCTTTTAATACTCTAGCCTTCCCTTTTCCACCACCCACTATGAACATTCTTATAAGGTACACTCAAAATACCCCTTATTCTATAGAGCTCAAATTTCTCCAGGCAGTCAACACTTCATCATATTCCTTGATCTACTGTAGTTGAATTATTTCAATGTACACTCCTTCCTCCTATAACTCATGAACTCTAAAACTTTAAGGCAAGCCCTGCATCTTCTTTAAACAGTTTCTCATCTTAGCATGTTGCCTGGCTGACAGCCTTCCATAAATGGTAGTTTGAATGGAGATAGAAGAAAACAGCAATGAAACATCTGGTTCTAAGGGGCATTAGGGAACTCTCTTGTTATTTACAAGATAAGACAATTCATTTAAGCTACTCCATGAAAAGCTCTTATTTTAAAAGGCAATCAAGGCATGAAATCTTGTAATTTTCATTAGAAACATTTTTTTTTTAATCAAATAGTCTTTGTTAAAAGTTTGTTCTTACACAGGAAATTCTTACAAGATTCTGCAAAAAAAAAAAAAAAAAAAGACTAAATCATTAAACTATAATTTTCACACTACCTAGTAAGTGTCCTCTAAAAAAAAAAAATCCAATTAAGAAAATCTATGTTTTGCCTGACATTCAAATGTGTCTATTTTGAAACTAATTTAATGACTAGTTAGTAATATTCTTTCCCATTTTTTTTAAATTCAAAGAACTTGTTCATATATTTTTCTTTTTCCTATTGGCTCCTGATACTATATTATGGTTATGATCTTTAATATCAATTACATCTCCAGCTGAAAACTACAAAACTCTTGGAGTACCTTAAAGGCCCCTAAATCTCCAAGAAACACTCAAATTTCCCTCTTCTCTAGTAAAAAAGGTGACAATGTTCACTAGATTCCTTATAAATATGCATCATGTTTTTTAACTGAGAGCCTATTACAACCAGCATAGCAATGAAGTCTCTTCATTTTGGATCAGGTGTACTTGGTACTCTTTAGCATATCCAAAAGGTCCTCAAGACCTTCAAGGAGCCTCTGGTAAGTGAGGAAGTAAATCTAATGGGAAAACACCGGGAGATCTTAATAAGGCAAAAGGAAATGGCAGGGCCATGGAAAACTATCTAACCGTAAACTATATTTTTTAAAGACTAAAAATATTTATAAAATTTTAATAACAGGTGATTTAAATATATAAGCCTTTTACTAAAATCTCTTATGTGAATGTACTGTTTAGACTCTTTCAAATAAACATATCTTAATCTGTGATAAACTTTACTTTTGTTCTTACTACATGGGGATTCCATGAATTCCGGTCAACTATTTGGACTGCAGAAAGGAATGAAAACATAGACAAATTGCTTTCTTGGGAGGTAGGAGCAAGACTAAAGAAGGATATGAGAAAAATGTCAGATTCCCAGTGGAATAACTGTTAGGGTAAAACCAAATGTAGGTGTTGAGTAAATTTTCTGATTTCTGTACCTAGCAATTCTCAAGAGCTTCATGGTTTATGAATAGCTCTATTATGTGGTTAGGTCTACATCCCTTCAACAGAGATAAAAATAACTGGTCACCATCCTAAATATAAAACTATAAAATAGACCTTTTAAAAATATTCTAGTTCTTCTAGTTTCTATGAAGAAAAAAAAAATCACACACAAGAAAATATGTTATTTTATATAATTAACTTTAGCAAATCAGAAGCTTAATTAGATTTGAATAATGGACTTTCAAGTTATTAGATCTATATTAACTTACTCAATAATACATACTTCGCATATTATATTGGTTTTATGCAATATGTGTTACAAAAAATAAAGAGTGATCCTTTCCCTCAGGAAGCTCACACTCAAGCACAGAATCAGCACCTTTTGTTTTTGACATTTGTGTTCAATTTTTAACAATGTTTAGACCATCTTTCAGTATTTTTGTTAGAATATCAACGGTATTAGAAGGCCAGGTATACTTGGAAAATAGGAAATACCCACAAGATACAATAGGAGGATCTGAAGGCCCTGAGAAGTCTTATGGAAAGCAATTTTAACTTTGTTTAACCAGGTACTTTCCAAAATTATGTAACTGCTTTTTTTTTTTTCTCCTAAAAACCTATAAGCACATCATGGCACACTTTGAAAATGCTGATTTGGGTACTGGGTTTTAAAAAAAGGCACTGGAAAGCACAAACTTTTAACGTTTTTCACATTTTCAGAAAATACATGAAAAATAGAGACTTTGTTTGCAAATTCTTGGTAATTATAAAAATAATTTGATGGGTGGGTCAAGGGATAGGTAGAAAATAACAAACAGCTTTCCCAAACCATGGAAAACTTTCTGTAACCGTAAACTATATTTTTTAAAGACTAAAAATATTCATAAAATTTTAATAACAGGTGATTTAAATATATAAGCCTTTTACTAAAATCTCTTATGTAAATGTACTGTTTAGACTCTTTCAAATAAACATATCTTAATCTGTGATAAACTTTACTTTTGTTCTTACTACATGTAGAGACAAGATGTGACATGCTCCATATTCCATTTGTTAACATTTACTATCTTTGTGCTCTTTTCTGAATTTTAAGTTTGTACCTGCTCTTCTCTCTTGATAATAACTAATGGAATTCTAGCGTTTAGGCACTTCTATTTGCTGGCTTGAAAAAAAATTAGGAAGCTTAAATGAGGAAATCATGTGCTCTATTCCCCATAGCTGCAGAAAAGCAGGTAAAATTCTATTCTTTTTTTTTTTCTTTTTCCAACCGGATTACGTAGCTTTTAATATTGACATTATTTAATCTGCAATTCAAATGTAAACTTTTATAGACATAAGTTAAATAATGAAAAAGTCTATTTAAACCACTTGTTACTTTAGATATGTAAATATTTGTTCATGTTAAAATCACAAATTATGCAGAACATCATTAATTTTAAAAAATTATTTTTTTCCCCTTTAAGACATTTTATTTAATTCTTTACAACCATCTTCTACATCAGGGTCTTCATCATCATGGGAACATTTTGGCTCATTTGACAGTTCCCTCTTAGGCATAAAATTCTATTCTATATGATAAAACTGCCTTTGCAAATATTTTTTAAAAAGTAGTCTTGTTAGATACTTGGGACTCCAGTGTCGCTATACCCTGTGAAAATAGCATAAGTTTTATAGGCTGTAATTCTGATTGTCTTATAATTTGTAGCCTTGTTAATAATACCTAAGGTAACATTTTGATTTCTGAAAGTTTTTTTTGCAAATTTGAGAACAAAATCATTGGTACATCCTTTTCAAATATATAGTCACACACACCTATCTCTGATTATGTGTACCTTATTTAATGAATTTTCACCAGCTCATCTTGGTTAAATAAATAGGTGCTATGACCAAAACAGACACTTAACTATAATTACTGAAGAGGGAACTGATAGCTCAGAGAAAAAGATAAATTGGTCTCTGCAGATGCAGTCCGTTTTCAACACAAAGTACTAAAAACTTTTCCTTTCTTGGGGCTCAGTGGGCTAAAGCCTCTGCCTTCAGCTCACGTCATGATCCCAGGGTCCTGGGATTGAGCCCTGCATTGGGCTCTCTGCTAAGTGGGGAGCCTGCTTCCTCCTCTCTCTCTGTCTACCTCTCTGCCTACTTGTGATCTCTGTCTGTCAAATAAATAAATAAAACCTAAAAAAACCCAAAACAAAACAAAAAAAAACTTTTCCTTTCTTCATATTCTTCCTGGTTGGCAGAAGGTGCTGTTCTTACCTGAGATATACTTTCACCTCTTAAACATCACAACTGATTGATTCTCCTGAAGCTTTTGGGTAGTTCTTTTAGATAATTGCAATAACAATAAAGGTTCCTTACTTCTCCAGGGACTAAAATATCTAGGAGTCCTTATATCTCAAGCTGTAGCTATTACTAAACTAAGACTGTGGTGACCTCTTGTTCACAGGCGTCATTACTCTTATCTTTATTAACCAACTGGTTCCTCAGCTAACTCATTTAGATGTTACTGTTTTTCAAGATGAGGCTGCAAACTAAAAAAATCATTCCCCTAAGGAGTCCGCTGTATCCAGGTTAGTATCTGATAAGATACTGAACAGTCAGTAGGACTTTATAAACTTCTTTCACAATATCAGAAAAAGGGTATTTCCTGATTATTACTAGATAAAATGATACTGCTAGGCTTTAGCAATAAGGACTAGCCAACAGTCATGTTGGTACTGTAAAGGTAAAAATAATCACTGAAATATATTCTTGCATTCTTCTCTATTCAAAACTGCTGTCCCTCCACCTAGAAACAATAAGGACAGTATAACATCTAGATGGGATTCTATAAAGAAACAATCAAAGTGGCCAGGCATATTGGCCATTTTAAGGAAATCTTTAACAACCAGACTGGATTTTTTGAAACTCATAAAATATTAATGGCCTATGAAATCCTCAGGAATTTATCACCTTATCTCCCTCTAGGTTCCTTAGTGGAAGATGTAATCTGGTTCTCACCTAAGGGGGTCTTTTAAAATATTCCTATTTGTCAGGTACAAAGTCTCCTGTCTTTGATCTATGTTTTAAGAAGATGATTATTTCACTCATCAAAATATTTATTATATTACATTTAGTTTCCTGTAGACACAACATATAGAAGAAAGTTTCCTGAACGCTTCCCACTTAAAGCACCAGACTAGTAGTAATAGCTTACAGATAATTCTTGGTAGTGCTGGCTCTATCTAGATAGCTGGTGGACCTTCTAACCTAACCGTGGTCTTCTGGTCAGGAAAATTCAACCTCATATGTCAGACACATCTAAAAAACCTTCCAGACCTGTTCCAAGAACATGAAATAACTAAATCTCCAGAAGACAGCACTTAACTTGCCTGTCAATAGGAAGGTTTTGGCTCTGATTTCATTTGATAGATCTTAATTAGATTATAATTTGTCCCCCCTGAAGTATAGCCCAACTTTTGCTTTCATGCTTGGAGGTTTGGTCTTGGCCACTTCTGAACTGGGTAAAAGAATATATTTCTTTTCAGTAAAATTTACTATTCTGAAAATCTTTCCATGTATTTAGTCACTTTTCTTCTTGGGAAATAAATTTACTTGAGACCTGTCAGTCAACACAGAAACCAGGACCACTAATCTTTCTTTCATCGAAGACTGCCAAATGACCATCACTGACACAAGTGCATGATACCAAGAAAACACTGTGAGGCTGCAACTTGCTACACTACCCTTCTTGAACTTCATGGTTTACTGAATCTCAATTGTAAGGCAAGGAGGGTATCTTATCGAAGACTGGATAAAACAAACTTTTCTAAAAATAACAGACCTATACCTAGTTATTGCTCTGTGGCCGTGGAAACTCAAAAGATACAGCAACAATACATTCCTTAAATACTGGGTTTGTTCTCAAAAGCCCCAAACATTAAGGGAAAAACTCTTACCACACCAGTGTGTTTTACCAGAATAATGTGTTCAGTGTTTGGATACCTAGAAGTAAAAACTTCCTTTAAAGTAATAAAATTTGTGGGAAAATATGGAGGCACCTGCCTTACATTCAACAATCAATGTCCCTTAATTCCTCTACAGCTTATTCTGGACTATGTTAAAAAAAAATGCTACCTGTTATGTTGAACATTGCATAATGTATAAATTTGTCAAATCACTACAAAGTTGTACACCTGAAACTGTGTGTCAACTACACTTTAAAAAAAAAAAAAAAAAAAAAAAGCGGGGCGCCTGGGTGGCTCATGGGTTAAAGCCTCTGCCTTCGGCTCAGATGTCATGATCCCAGGGTCCTGGGATCCAGCCCCGCTTGGGGAGCTCTGCTAAGCAGGGCGGCTGCTTCCCTTCCTCTCGCTCTCTCTCTGCCTGCCTGCCTACTTGTCTTCTCTGTCAAATAAGTAAAATCTTAAAAAAAAAAAAAAAAAAAAAAAAAAAGCTATCTCATGAAAAGAAATGAAATCTAAACGTGTTGTTCTTTATAAATAAATAAATAAGCAAGCATGTTTCCTGGCACTTTGACTCTGAGTGAAATCTCAAGCTTCATTTTATTTTTTAAGATTTTATTTATTTATTTGAGAGAGCAAGAGAGCATGCACACATGTGAGTGCGTGAGAGCGGCAGAGGGAGAGAGACAAGACTCCACGCTGAGCTTGGAGCCCAGTGCAAGGCTGGATCCCAGGACCCCTGAGATCATGACCCGAGCCAAAATCAAATCATACATTTAACCAACAAACCCATCCAGGTGCCCTGAAACCTTCAGGTTTAAACTGCGACTTTAAGGAAAAGAGTATGATAATTTCCAAGATACCTATTTCACTTGTCAAGCGCATGCACACTCATGTGCATGTATCTTTGTATCTTCCAGTATTTCCCAATGGGAAATATTTACATCTGTGAAGCACAATGGTTTAAGGAAATTACATTCCAAGTGAGGTCATACACAATCTTAGGAAGATAACAAATTAGTAAAATAAGAGATCAATACGACTGTTTCTCTAAATCTGCTTACTGAGAGGATGGCCACTTCACGAGGTCCTACAGAATTACTTGGCTCAGATTTCACCTTCACCAGCAAAGGATGTATGTTCACTGGCAAGGAATGCTGCCCCTACATTCCTGGCAATTCAAGCTGTATCAAAAAGAATTTACCAAGCTGTATCAGACTGAGAGCTAAGATCTATTTACAGGGGTTGGTAGCCTTTTATAAGGCATTTAGCAGTCACCAAAACTGTACAAGGTATTGCAACGAGGTTAAAACTGTTAGTTCACATGTAGCAGTAATATTTATAAATACGTTATATAAGTTGTAGCCTTGAAAGATTCATTTCAAATGTTCTTACCTGGTTACTAAACAAGTAGTGCACATTGGCAAAGAAAAAGTGGTAAGGGGACTCCTACAGATTCTAATTTAAGATAAAGTATTGCCTAAGAAGCCCCAGACCTCATATTCGAGCTCAGTTTTCCCAATAATTCCCTAAAGTAAGGTCTTTTAGCTTATTCTACCATAATTCTATTTTTATTTTGCTTATTTTCTGTCACTTTCACTGATCAATGACTTCTGTTTAAACTTTTATATACTACTCTTTAAATAATAAATGATTTGGATAAATTTATGGTTTTATGCATATTTGCTTAGCAACTACGATTCTGGAAATTGGATTTTATTAGCAAGACAGAAGGAATGTTTAGTAGAAAAAGCACTGATTTGTGAGCCAGGAGGCATACTGTAAAATGTTTACCTTTTAAGAATGAGCTCAATGTGTAACATAAATCAAGTGCATCAGCCTAATTATTGGAGTATGAGTAAAGCACGTTTTCTCTCAAATATGCCCTTTTCCGCTGGTTCAGTAGGGAGTGGGCCAAAATCTTACTGTTAATGTATATATAAAATATGATAGGATGCTACCCTTCCCCCACCCTCACAGAAAATGCATGGAATTATAGATTTTTAAATAACAATAATTATGCATATAAAGACCCATACACAAAAAAGGGCCCAGATATAAAGTATTTCTAATATTCATTGAACAATTTAAAATATGCACAGTTTAGGACTCAAATAGTTTAGCATTTTTTAAAAAGGTTGTAATGAACTGCAGTCAGACTGGTATCCTTGAAGATCCAATGACCATACAGTGGGCCCAAAGATAAGATACAAGCACCTGCTGTGAGATAAGTAGCCCTGTTGACAGAACTACAGAAGCAAGGTCTGGGCCTACTCCTAGGCACATTCCTCAGAAACAGCAGCAAAGAGGAGCAGAGCAAGCAAGCACAAAGCAGAACAAGACTGCAGTGTGAACTGGCCACATCATTGGAAACATTCTGCTCAACGTTACCCAGGAACACAAAGCACACACGACTATGCATGCAATTATAATAAATGCATATATATCCCTAGGCATTCCCAATTAGTTATTTGAAGAATCATATTTGGGGCCCATTTTGAGTTAATTTCCTACCCACTTTTCAGTAGAAGACAAACTGAGAAATGATTAAATGCATTTAATTACACTTTCTTTAAAAAGCCATAGTTCGGGGCACCTGGGTGGCTCAGTCAGTTAAGCATCTGCTTTCGGCTCAGGTCATGATCCCAGGGTCCTGGGATCCAGCCCCATGCCAGGCTCCCTGCTCAGTGGGGAGCCTGCTACTCCCCCTGCTTATGCTCTCTCTCTCTCCAATTAATAAATAAAATCTTAAAAAAAAAAAGCTATAGCTCCTCTTTAGAAATATTTGTTTGTTTGCTGTGGATTCTTTTTTTTTTTTTTTAAGTATGCTCCATGCCTACCGTGGAGGCCAGAACTCATGCCCCTGAGATCGAGACCTGAGCTGAGATCAAGAGTCAGACACTCAACTGACTGAGCCACCCAGGCGCCCCTTGTTTGCTGTAATTCTTATAATCTGAAACTACAATGACATACCTTAACTAAAGTTTCAAAATGCCATTCCCTTGAGGTGCCCACACAAAATAAAAAGCAGTGCCTGAGGTGATCCTCTAAAGTTACTACTTGCCTTTAGCAAATAGAACTTTAGCTTTTTGGGTATCACAGGGCCCTTTAAGACACCCATGGTGCGGAGACCCTTTCCCTGGAAGACTGAATAAACACATTGTTCCAAAAAGTTAGTGGACTCTTTGAACACCATATATAGACGACGAGTTAAGGCTCTTATCCAATTTAGGAATATACTAAGAGAAATATTACAGAAGTCTCTTTAGAGACTGACATTGAGAAGAAGGGAAAGGAGAGTATCTGCAGTGGACACAAACCCACCCACAGTGGTGTAGTCTGATATCATTACTATTTTTGGTGCCCCCAACTTTAATGGAGCAGAAAAAACAATTGAGGTTAGCAAATGGGGATGTCAAGGATGCATTTAGTTCAGTGGGAAGAGAGTAAATTTCAGCATTTACTATAGAGTGGAAGGCTTCTTTTTAGTCTCCAAAAGAAGAGAAGAACCATTGTTTAACCCCCCCATTAACCCTGAGGCAATCTATCTTTCAATGCAGTTAAAATTACTAGACATTAGAACAGGACCTATACTTACATTTATTTAGGCTATCAATAATGACTAATGGCTGTTTAATATCAGTATTATTAATAAGAGGGAAATTTGGTTAAAACATACAGTTCAACACTCCTAAACTTTTCATCTTTGTTTAAAATATCTGGAAGCATTGTAGTTATCTGTAAAATAATTATTCAGTTAGTTTATACCCCCAAAGAACATAAGTATTTCTCATGGAAATTATCACATAAAGATTATTCTAGAAGATTTATGAGTCCTATATACTACGAATTACGTCAAAAAACCATGGTACCCTTAAAAAATTGTTGCCACTGAGCTGTTGGTTAGAATTTCCCTTAATGTACAGCAATAAGCCTCAATAATTTACACCGGCCCAGGTCAACTTTCTATTTTGATATGTAGTTTGCGGTATGTTTTCAGAGGAAAACAAAAACTAAATTATTATTAAGTCAATACTACTCTGATTGGTATAGCTACAAAGGAAAACCTGTATATATATTTATAAAACCTAATTATTACATAGTTTTGCATTTTGGCTTAGTTCCTATTTTATTGTTTCACCAACAAGACTGCCAACTCTTTAAGCTTTACAGCTAGTCAAGAATTAAATCTGCATTAAATAAAGAATTAATGTGTCTTTGGAGTTTAATTTTTTTAAATTAATAGCAAAGTGCAATGTCAGAAGAGTCAATGTACCAAAAAATTGAAACAGAAAATCAAATTTCATTAAAACAATTCCTGTTCGTTTGCTCAGTAGTATATTTTTTATACTCCCTTGCATTTCCCATAATTAAAAAGTTAATTACTGGAATCATATTTTTTGTGGATCTGAGTTTTCAAAGGATGTGATTTAAATGCTGTTATTAATATTTTTACAGCACTTTGAGTAACACTAATCTTACATTGATCCTAACAGTAATGTAATGCTATTTTGTACATAATTATATTTAAATGTCTCTATTCTAAATAGAATTTTGAACTTAACTCTATGCTAAATATTCTGCTTAAGTATTAAAAATTAAGAACCCTATGGTCTGAATAGTTCATTATAATCTTTTAAAGCTAGTAGTTAAGAAAAATCTAGTACTGGAGTATAATTTCCTTGAGAGCCAAGTCAATTTCTTTTACCCTTCTACCTTTTGCCCAAGGTAGGCATTCGATAAATATTTATTCAGTGATTTAGTAATCTGCATTGATAAAAATAAATATTTCCTTGGTTTAGTATTTATATTCTCCCAGTTTTCCCAAGTTATTAAATACTGTAAACAAAGTGTTAAGCTATTATGAACTGTGATACTTTATAAAGAGCACAGTTTGGGGGCTACTGTTTTTTCAGTGATCAAATTAGATGAAATAAATAACAGTGTACAAATGTAGCACATTAAACCCACAACAATTTTAAAAATTCAAAATTAGTTAACCAACCTAAACAATTAATGAGAACTCCTTTGTCAAAAGTATATTTAAGGATGGCTCTTGAAAAAACACCGTAATTGGTTAAAATACAATTTTTTAATTACTGAGTCTTAATAAGAGGCCTTTAATAGTTGAAAATTATCTCTAATAGTTGAAAATTATCTTTTGTTTTTGTTTTTAACAAATTGCACTAGATTTATGTACAAAGCATAGCCATTAATATCTATTGAAAAGAAACCACAACAAAGAAATCCCCCAAAACTTATTAGACCCTTTAGGGACAAATCATTCAAATCTTGGTCACAAATCATTCAAATCTCAGTCAATTGCAGATTCAGAACATCAACTTTACAATTATCTTATTTTGCAGTAGAACAAACTATATCCTCACTTTTTAAAAGGTCAGTTACCAGTATTCCTTAAGAGTCTCCACCTGAAGAAAGACCTTATCTATGATTAGATACTGTAATCAAAGATTCAAGTAAGTTAGCCCACATAAAAAACTACAGCAGTAGACACAGGCAAGAGCAGCAAGTGGGAAAGCATTCTCTTATCTTACTAACAATTCCTTTCTTCTTAAGATCATCTTTAAAGAAATAAAAATTTAAGTTCAATATCTTGTTCAACCAGTTCTTTTTTTTTTTAATATTTTATTTATTTGACAGACAGAGATCACAAGTAGGCAGAAAGCAGGCAGAGAGAGAGAAGGGGAAGCAGGCTCCCCGCTGAGCAGAGAGCGCAACGTGGGGTTCGATCCCAGGACCCTGGGATCATGACCTGAGCAGAAGGCAGAGGCTTTAACCCTCTGAGCCACCCAGGCGCCCCTCAACCAGTTCTTTTAAACTGTAACTTAAAATCCAAAAATTCTCCAATTAATCGACATAGCAATTCCTCCATTAAGTTAATTCAACTGTTGTAATTTTATAACCTGACATGCTTTATTTAAAATTTGGTTTAGTTTTTTTAAGTTTATTTAAATGAGGGAATTTTAAACATTAGTATTTCTTGATTAAATAATATGAAAACTGATGATAAGAATCAGAGATACATATAAAATAATAGAAACCACTAATTATGATGTTCTGGGTTTGCAGTTACTATTAAAAACCATGCTTTCGGATTTTTTCACATCAAAAGATTTTGTCAGTATTTCTCATCAGAACAGTAAACTATACAAATTGAATTTCAACAATTTCCATTGTCACTGGTAATTTTTATAGGAATAATTTCTATTAATGCTTGAAAACTATGAACTACATTTTATTTATATCATCAAATTAGAGAATAGTGTAAAACTGTTGTACTTCTCTAACATTTTTTTCCCCGGGATCCACCTGCTCTATGCTGCCCACTATAGGAAATGCAATATGGTACAGAGAAATGTAAAATTATGCTTTAGGGTTACTATTAGTGTAATCCCATAAAAAAATACTCCCTGCGCACTTGGGGTCTAAGATAGGGTATTCTTGCCAGAGGCACAGACTGATTAGTGATAACTAAATTTATTAAATATAAAGAGCATCAGTAGGAACAGACAGTACCAGAGACTGTATCTTGGTAGTCCACACGTCAGGCGTAGCAATCGGGTGCGGCAGGGGATGGGGCATGGAACTTAGTGATTGAGGCGTAGCCTGCAGAAAAACGCAGTTTTGCACTAGAGAGGAAATATGAGCGTCAAAAGCAACCTAAATAAAACGCTTAAAAAAAAAAAACCCTCATGGAAATACAAATGATTGCTGCCACTGTAAAAAAAATTTGAAATAAGTTATTCCCAAAATGCATATTTAAGTTTTAACAGATGTATCTCCTCTTTTTTTAAACCCATGCATTCCTCTTACAAGCAAATACCCTTAATAGATTTTGCTTTACCTTTTTCTAGTTTTGGAGAAGTTGGATCATGTAGTAATCTGTTAAACATTAAATTTTATGTTTCTTTTTTCTTTGTCTACAGCATATCCAAAGTGTTATGAATTTAAATTCTATTCATCAGATATACTTTAGGACTCCATTTTGAAGATGACAGCTTCTTTTCAGAAAAGGGTTGTTTTTTTCAGAGTCAACTCTCCAGTTACATACCACATCTTAATTTTTCTTAAGGTCATTAAAACGTTAGTATCACACTCCAGGTCTTTACCCTTCGAAATTTGTAATTAAAAGCAAAACACACTATTGTATATGCATGTGTGTACACACAAATACACATTATCAGCAAACAGTGGCTTAAAAGTGGCAACCTCCCCCTGAAAAATAAAAAAAGTCATCCCTCCACTCCGCCCTTCATATGAAACAAGACAAACAGATTTGCCCACTGCAGAGTAGGATACTAGAAAAGATGTTCTAACGTCTAGACCTGAGACACTGGCAACACACAACCCTAAATCCCGACTCCGACGACCTAAATTTCAGTGTACATGCCTTCCTTCCCACGCCTGCCCCATCAGCACTATCCCGGACCCGGGTGCGGATCGCGACCACCTGGCGGGCCGCGGCTCCCGGAATCCCCAAGTACCGCGGGTTTCCAGCGACCCGGCTTCCCAGCGCTCCCGCTCCCGGCAGACCGCGAGTTCCCGAAGCTGGGCGTCGGAGGTTCCCAAGCCCACGACCCCGATGAGGGGTACCGAGGGTGCTGTGGACTCTGGCATTTAAAAAACTGTCGAAAAGTCTCGCTGCACAAGTGGCGCGGCTGAGGCCGCCGCTTTCGTCCCGCGTCGCCCTGTCCCCGTCCCCTCGGAGCGGGCCAGCCCGCTCAGGCGACTCTCCGCGAGATCGCGGTCAACTGCCGGGAGCGCGGAAGGGCAACGAAAGCTACCAAAACGCCGCGGCAAGTCCCCGGAGCAGTCAGCTGAAGCCTTCCCTTCTCCCCTTAGTTACAATTACCCCGGCAGCTTCCGGCGTTTCCTTCCAGAAAATGAAAATAGTTAAAAAAAAAAAAAAAAGCGTGGAGGTAATAGAAGTCGCTGACATTTTCCGTTGAATGAGGTCCCCTCGGCTCCATCTCTTAAGCAGAATCTCCAAACTCGGATGTATCCTCAGCTGAGGTATTCCATGTTGACAGATCTCTCGCCTCCCACAAAATGGGGCCGAGGAGGCGGCCGCAGTCTCCTCTACGGGCGCCGCCATTTTGTGAGGCGGCGGCGGCGCGGCGGCAGCAGCCCGGGGTGTGTGTAATGGTTGAATAGAATGACCCCCTCTAGGGAATCCCCGGCGCTGACAGTTACGTAAGGGGCTGTGAGCAAGTGCGGCGTTTAGGGAATCCGCACAGCCCCGGCCACGCAACTCTGAGGCCCACATCTCCACCACCCCTAAGAGGACCGGTGGGGGAAGGGACGGATGACCTGGTCTCCCTCTTACCCCGCCCCCCCTCGCCGCGGGACCAGACCCGGCTTCTCCACTCCCCCAGCCGGGTCTCCGCCTTTCACTGACTTCCGAGACACTCACTGGCCCTTGGGTGTCAGGAACTTCCTAGCCACAGCCTCATTCCAACCCCATTTAAGAGAAACTTTTCTTGGGAAATAAATCCGTTTCCTAGAGTGAGCACCGAAAGCATGCTGGGCTATATTACATAATTTTTTTCACCACCAAATAAATGTTCCCATTGGAACCACTACCTGAAATGATAATCATTCAGACCTTTATAAGCCTGTGACCTTGGGTTACTCGGTGACTTTGCTCATAGTAGCCATCACTAAAATGGGAATAATGATACGCCTCATATACTGTGACGCTTAATTAACATTCGTAGTAAAGGGCCGACTCCAACGCCCCTTGTAAATGCAAACTTAGGTGGGAGTATTTGTTGAGATGATTAGTATCTCTTCGGGCAGGCTGTTTTAAAATTAACCTTCAACATATTTTAACCGGGGATGGTATTTGAGACGTCTGAAAGCAAGAAGAACAAGGTCTTACTCAAGATTTGCTTAAGCGCATCTATCTTTCAGATACCTTAATATAAAAATAAAAGCGTTAATTATTGTCAAAAGTTCAAAAGATTGGTTCCAAACCAGTTTAATTACCGTTTGCATAACTCAGCATAAAACATCTAGTCTGATATGTGAAACCAACCAAAAGCAGGATGAATTGAGCATTACTGTATTTCCACAGAACTAGGACAGTTCACATTGTATTTAATTTACAGTTTGCTAAAGTTAGTCTATGGATAATTCATGGAAAATGTGCTAATCAGGCCCAAAAATACTAGCACAAGGCTCAGAAAAGCCGATTCCTTTAGACCTTAAAAAAAAGAAAAAAGGTAAGAAATTGACTTTATTCCGATCTGTGAAAGATGCGTAGCGTGAGGAGCTGCTCCTCAGAGCTTGCCTTCCCTACCGAGCGCCAGACTGGTTCTGTCGGGCTGGCAGGGACTCCTAGTCGGCCCTTCCAACAGCCGGGCCGGGGACGCGAACATCGCCTCCACCCCTAACCCTGGAACAACCGGTAGTGGCCGTTTCCCCGCGCCGCCCCCCTTTCCGCCGGCTTTGTGTGCGTGTGAAATGTGCGGCACATTGCAGATGAACCCTAAGCCCGGCGAGCCGAGTCTATTGTTCCCCGCGAGGAGCTGCCGGGGCGGTGTGGAGCCAGGCGCAGTGCCGCGGCCGGCCCTCGGGGGTCGCTGTGCGGCGCTGGTGCCCAGCCGTGGCGGCGGCGCTGGCGGCGGCAGAGAGGGAGGCTGGCGGGGAAGGAAGCGGGCGGGCGGCGCGCAGCGGCTCGGCTGCCGCCGGTGCTTTCTGCCCGGGGACGCCCCAGCCGCCGCGGCCGAGGCCGCGCGTGAATGTATGCGAGGGCCCCGCGGAGCTGCGGCCGGAATACACGCTGTCACCCCTCTTTCCACAAACCACCACACAGACCTCCCCCTCCCCACCCCCAGCCCCGCCTGCCCCGGCCCCGCCGCCGCGGCCGCCGAAACTCCCGGGCCTCCGGCCGCCCCGGCCCCTCACCGTCGGCTCGCCTTTCCCCTCGCCCGCTCGCGCGCCCCCGGCAGCAGCACCATGTTGAATCGCGTCCCCAGGCCGAGCCGCCTGGGCCGGCGGCGCTGAGAGGCGGGCGAGAGCCGGGCCGCGGGGAGGGAAGGAAGGGGTGGGGGCCGCGCTCGCCCCGCGGCTTCGCGCGGATCCGGCAGTCGCCTGCCCCTCTAGTTTCGCTCCGATTTCTTTAAACTTTTTTAGAAATTCCCCTCCCTCCTTCCCTCCTCTCCCCCTGGCCTCCTGCTCCCTCCTTCCCCTCCTCCTCCTCCTCCTCCCCCTCCCTCCCTCCCTCCCTGCGCCGCCGCCGCCGCCGCCGCCGCCGCCGCCACCACCGCCGGCCCATGACTGAGCCCCGCCGCCGCCGGCCGAGGAATGGGCTCCGGGCTCTGGTAGGAAGCGCAGGGAGCGGGGGGCGCTTTTAAAACACCGATCTGGGTTTTTTAAAAACCTCCTTTCAAAAAATAATGGCAAACTCGACGGGGAAGGCGCCTCCGGACGAGCGGAGAAAGGGACTCGCTTTCCTGGACGAGCTGCGGCAGTTCCACCACAGCAGAGGGTGAGAGCAGAACCGGGGGGGCAGCGGCGGGGCGAGCCGGGGCGAACGGGGCTCTCCCGCCCGGGCCGGGCGCGGGGTCCCGGCTGACAAGTGCGGGGCTTTCTCTCTCCCGCAGGTCGCCTTTTAAAAAAATCCCTGCGGTGGGTGGGAAGGAGCTGGATCTTCACGGTCTCTACACCAGAGTCACTACTTTAGGCGGATTCGCGAAGGTGAGTGGAAGTTTTAATTTGTATTTCCCTCTCGCTGGCCTCTTCCAAAAAGTCTCCTTTGACCCCGGAGTGGGCGCTCGGGGCCGGGGGGGTGGCCCGCGGGGGCAAAAGGCGTTCTTTTCGCTCCCAGCCGGTGGCACGGAGGCGGACGGCGGCGGGGCTGTTTTTGGCCTGGTGGCTCGCGTGCGCGCGGCGGGCGCGGGGCTCGGGCGGGCGGGCGGCCCGGCGCCGGCTCGCGCCCTGCCCGGTGCCCGGCCGGCCCGGCGGGGTCTGAGCGCCGCGGCGGGGAGTGCGGGCGTGCGGGGCGCCCGCCCGAGCCCCGCGCCCGCGCCCGCCCGCCCGCTCGCTCGCTCGCGAGTCAGCTCTGCCGCCGCTGCCGCTCTAGCACAGGCGGAGACACAGAGACACACAGACTCTGAGAGCAGTTTTCGTGCAACTCAAAATTAGCGCGGGCAGGTTTAACATCGATAATCGGCTGCGAAATGATCCCGGCAGCCGGGGGCACAGCCTCGGCCCCGTCGCCCTCGGTTTATACAGCTAACAAAAGAAACCAGGACCTGTCTCCAAATAGCCATCTTAGGCTTCAAGGCTAGGCAGAAGCTGTAGGCCTCAAAGAAGGGCCTATGGAGATGGATAGATCTGGGAGAGGGATCGGAATCGGCCCCGGCCCCGGCCCCCCCAGAACCTGCGGACGTCGCTGTCCGGAACAGTATTGATCCTTTTGAACTTTTTTTTTTTTTAGTGTAAACGGACCGCGTTGAGATTTAAAAGGGGGCGACAGAGGGACTTGCGATTGGTTATTGTCCGGGCTTCAAAAACAAAACAAACCCACCACCCCCCTCCCGCCCCCCAAACAAAACAAGTGCTATTAAATACTGGGCTCTCGGGTGAAAACACAGTGATGCAAGCAGCCCTTGCTTAGTTACTCTTACGGATCGATGTGAAACACCCACTGATGCCTGAGGTATCTACAGATCTCTGTAGAATGGGTATTTATTTCATAGTTAGGTTAGAGTTTTCTTGGATGGTGCACTCTCAGACAAGTGTGGCTGTGTTTTTAACAGGTTTCTGAGAAGAATCAGTGGGGAGAAATTGTTGAAGAGTTCAACTTTCCCAGAAGTTGTTCTAACGCTGCCTTTGCTTTAAAACAGTATTACTTGCGGTGAGTAGTAGTGACTCTTCCACAGTATTTGGAATTGAGGGACTTAAGGGGACGTTTGTTTTTAGGGAAAAAAAGAACACCCCCCCCCAAAACAAACCTTGCTCACCAAGCAGTTTCTAAACTTCTGTTCGTTTTTTTCAGTCTGAGAAACATCAAATATCCATAAAGTGGGGTTGTAGGAAGGTGAAAGTTTTCCTCACCTTTTTTAGGACTGTTTACATTTTTCATACAGGATCATTACAGGTGACACACCACCCCCCATCTTGGTAAACATTCTTTTGTGACATTGTTATTGATTGCTTGATATCCACGGAGGGGCAGAGAGGTGATGCTTAGTAAAAGAGTTAAGATAGTTAATGAAACTTTGTATCCCTTGGGAAAATTTTTACTTTGCTTTGGAAACTCCTTTGCCTTTTTAAATTCTTCCTTTAAGATTTTAAAAAAATGAAACCTCTTGTGTGGAATCATGTAGGAGTGGTTTCTCAGTAGAATGTTTCCACACAGCATAACATGTTGGTGCCTTAGGTGACCAGGATTGTTTTTCAAATAAGTTCTTTGGAATCTTTGAGTGACATAAAAACGTTCAAAAGGATTATTATATATGTAGGAAGATTAAGGATACTGTGAAAGGGAACATTATGATTTGGATTTCCTTTCATTCTCTCCCTCCTTTTTTGACTCTATATGACAAAATAAATTTCTTATTCAGTTGATAGGTCATGCAGCTTAGGTAATATATTTTCTGATTAAGCTTTATATTTTTTTTCTGATAATATTTTCATATTGTAATGTATCATGAGGTCATCTTTTATTTTTAATGCTTAGTTTCTCATAGAGGGTCTTTAGTTAGTGGTGGTTATTTAAAACTAAAATAATGCTCTTCATATTTATTGCTTTTTAATAATGATATAATTAAAGGATATAAAAAAGGGATAGCCTTTTTTTAGTTAACATGGCTTCTGCATAGTTGAGTTTGGCATTTATCATTGCTCCAAATGCAATATCCAAATGTAGATATTCTGTGTGAAGTTCAGCTTTCTGAAGTAGGAAATGCAGTAATTGCCCAGGTGTACTTTCTATTGGCTATCTTAGATTGACTTCAAGCTTGAAGCTGAGGAGTTCACAGAACTTTGTGGGTAGTTACTGAGTTACACAGAAGTCTAGAAAACATTAAATATGGCTAGTTGTTATCTGTTCTAGTGTGTGCGTGATGGCAGTGTGTGTCAGAGTACATTTTTAAATAAAGGTCTAAAACAATAAACAAAGTGAAATTAACCCCCCAAACTGTTGATTTAGTAATGTGGTGAGAAGTAGAGAATTTTATATTTATGGTGCTAATTCATTTGCTCATTTCCATTTATAACATTGAGAGGAATATTATTAATACAGGTCTTGGTTTTTTGGTAATCAGTTTGAACTATTTGGATTTTAAACTGTTTAAAACACATTTTAAAGTTATGCCTGATATTTATTGGATTGATTGATTGATATTTAATATCCAGAAGGTACTGAATGATAATGAGTGGTTCATGAGATGTGTGTTATTGTGAAGAATATACAAACAGGATTTTAGTATATTCAATTAAATGTCTAGAATTCCAGTTTTTTTGCAAGTTACATAAATACTGTTTTTCCAGTTATAATTTCTATCCGGAGATCATATCATTCACTGATTGTACTTATAAGTACTATTTTTAAATGCAGAGCTTCAGGTTGTTTGCAACTCTTTACATTGTTCTCGGATCAATTTGAGCTTTATGCTCCTATTAGAAGCTGCTTTTTGAACTATGTCCTTAGCTAAACTTGTTTTTCCTCCATATGTCACTCTCCAGGTTTGTTTTTGTAGGGTTGTAGCTAGGCTACTAGGAAAAAAGTTGAAGCATTTGTTTTGGAAAATAAAGCCATGTGAAGATTTGCATGGCTTGTAAAGAAATACAGGAGAAATATGCTGGTCAAAAATTGGGTACTACCAACCTTGAAATATTTTTTTTTTTTGATGGTGGTGTAATATTGCACAATTAGAGGACATGTATTATGCTGGGTTTTACACCTTCCTCTGAAAAATCTTAACTGGCAGACAGGATGCCAACCTTTCACAGTAATTCTGTTACTTAACCATAAGAGTGCCTCTTTATAGTAAGAAATAGTAATAAAGTGACTTTGTGAGTTCCCTCTTTGATATATCAAATTGAATATCATGGTTTCTGATGAGCAGACAATGCAGTGTGTTTTATAAATCACAGGTAGAATAATTTTTTAAAATAAGAATTGCTTTTCTTTTGACTATTATACGACTGCTATTACACATATCAGTTCTCATTTACTCTATAAGTTTAATATTTGCTGACATACCTCTGTAATTTCATGATTACATTGGATGGATGGCTGTTAGCCTAGTATAGCCAGGATGAAGATATGGTACATCTTCATGATATTACAGACATTTAAATAAAGAGGAGCAAACTAGTGTGCTGGCCATGTATATATTCTAACATTTCTGTTCGTTTTGATACAAACATAGTCTTGAGTGTAGAGACTTGAGTTCAGTGGTCTGTCAGAAAGTTTGCTTGATTGTATCAAACATACCTTTGTTCAGTTATAGATTGCGTATAAAAATTTCTCAAAGTTTAAAATTGAAAATGTGATTGATGATTTGTTTAAACACCAGCATTTAATGTTTTAAATGTTCATGCCTACTAGTAATGTGTGAGAGTACTCTATTTAAAAATTGGATATTAATCCTCCATCATGTCCATATATTTTGTTTTCACTTAGTTCCTTTCTTGGCCTGTCCATCTCCATTTCTTCCACAGATGGTAATTACTAGAATATCCCTATCACTATAAAAAGATAAGGTAATATTTTCTTCATTCTTGTAGTTGGAGAAATTAAAGTGCAAAGTATATCCACGTGCTTTAGGGGCATTTGTTAACTGGACAAAAAAGTTGTATTCCTGACACATGTTCTGAAATATTTAATCAGTCTATTATGAATTCAGTTAGTCACAAATGATTTTAAGAAATTAAATGTGGTTGGAAGTTACATATGGTTAAATGTATGCCCGATATGAATGCATAGCTATACACAGTGTTCTATATTTACTCAGTGAATTTTATTTTATTTTTTGTTCTGTTTTGGTGCAAAGATTGGGCCACAATTTACTACTCTTATTTCCATTAAAAATTTGAAGACTTGGTATGGAGATTTAGGTAAATATTTCAAACACTAAGTTGAAGAATTTTGTTGTAGCTTTATACCAGCAGTAGTCAAGGTTAACTTAATGTTTCTGTTATAAAACTTGATTTTTTGGAAAGGAGATGAAATATCTTCGACATTAAAATATTTATTTTTATTTATTTATTTATTTTAAGATTTCACTTATTTATTTGACAGAGACACAGGGAGAGAGGGAACACAAGCAGGGGGAGTGGGAGAAGGAGAAGCAGGCTTCCCACTGAGCAAGGAGCCCGATGAGGGGCTTGATCCCAGGACTCTGGGATTGTGACCCGAGCAGAAGGCAGATGCTGAACCACTGAGTGACCCAGGAGCCCCTAAAAAATTTATTGTACAAAACTATGAATTACTGATTTCCTTATAATATTGAATTTTTTTTTACATGTACCTACCTTTAGAATAGCAACTTTATTGTGGCATTGTATTCAACAGAGTGAATTTTCAGTTGCATTGTGAATTTATTCTATTTTTTCCCCTCTTGCTGAATAAAGTCCTCCCTTAAATTTTACCAATCTAAAGAGTTTATATTTATCACTTAAATAGAATGTATACATTCATGTTCTCTAGTTAGTGTACACCATGTAGATTACCTCTTTTAAGAGAAAGCATTTTTATGAATCACTTGCTGTTAAGTGAACGAATGCTTCACAATTGTAATAGAAAAGTAATATACTGACTCTGTGACTTGCTAAACAGAATTGTTAAGCAGACATTGCTTGCTTTACTCAAGGAAGAAAAATAAAAGTAATATGGAGATTGGAAGGACAGCTGTATTTATTTATTTATTTATTTATTTATTTTTAAAGATTTTATTTATTTGACAGAAAGAGGGATCACAAGTAGGCAGAGAAGCAGGCAGAGAGAGAGCGGGGAGTAGGCTTTCTGCTGAGCAGAGAGCTGGATGTGGGGCTCGATCCCAGGACCCTGGGATCATGACCTGGCTGAAGGCAGAGGCTTTAACCCACTGAGCCACCCAGGTGCCCCAGGACAGCTGTATTTAAATAAATTATTCATATGCATTTTAAATGTAATATTATAAACTGTATCCTTTCATTCTGAACAAACCTGACATTTTAAAGGGCATGCAGACATGTTGAAAAGAAAGTAGAGAAAGTTGAAAGACTGATCAGGGCTCGGCCAGGTTAATGTTGTATCTTAGAAATAATGTTTAAACAGCTTAAATTTGCCCCAAAGTAGAGATAAACCTAACTTACTCCAAGATAGTTCGTTCACTGAAGATATGTATTTTACTGAGGATACCAACTAGGAACTTAACCATAACTCCCAAAAATGTTTGTGCTTTTTTACATTTATATTTTCTGCCTTAGCAGTTAACTAAAAATGTCTATTTCTAAATAGGAGCACTCTTTTATAATCCTACCCGTACACTGTTGTGGAGTCAGTATTTCCATAGTTGGTTGTGTGTAAAATCCTCTGTAACTTTAGTAGAAAAGCATATCACTGCTGTGACTCTTTTTTATTGCCAAACATACTGGAAGTTGGAAAAGGAATGAGGAACAAACATTTTAATTCATTGCAACTTAAGTGCATTAGTCTATGAGCAAGTATTCAATACATATTTTTAGGTGAAGTGTTTAGAGCTTTTATTAATATTTGGTAAAGAAGTCTACTTGGCATTTTCCAGAGTGGTATAGGCATTACTAAAATTTACTGGCAAAAATGCATTTTGTCCAAATTGGGAATTAGAAGACGTATGGGGCAGAGCAAGGGGGATTTTCTCTGTCTGTGCTTCTTTGATCTGCCACCAACATCATCACCATACTCTGATACTTGGGATCAATTAGAGTAGAAATTCCCAATTTGTGCTTTATAAAATACTGTTCTCTCGAAATGTCCTTGAAAAAACGCCAAATGAATTTGAGCAGTAAAGCAGAACTTGGGTTACTTTATTGCAGGACTTCTTAGAGACTTTATTTTGTTGATGTCCATGTGGATCTCTAGACAGCCTGGAGAAAGACTTTATTATCTCCTTCCCTGTACCATAGTAAATGGTGTTTCCCAAACAATACCACACATCGCAGGAGTGTGGTGTGAAACCACATGTTTGAGGAACACTTGTTAAGTTCTTTAGAGCACAATTTGGGAAATTCTGATCTAGAAGAAGTAGGGGTTAAGGAGGAGAAATTTTAAATATGGAAAATAATGAGGAAATAAGAAATGAGGTAATTATGTATATTTATATAGAGGTATGTAAATATGAATGTAAAATTTTAGGAGCTGTTATTGGCATGTCTTTAACAATGGGTATGCAAAATTACATTGGTAATACTTGTTAAATATTTGTGTGAAATAGGGGGATGTTAAACTTATCTCATGTTTATTGACAATAAAAGAAAGGTAAAGAAATACTTGAGTCCAAATAGAAGAAAAGTTGCCCTGTAAGATAAGTAGTAGCCTTGGTTGGTCTAGAATGGAGAAAGCTGTCCTTGTAGATACTTACCAATATTTTTTCTACTATTTAAACTATAATGTGATGAAGGACAGAAGACAAAAAAAATCCCCAAAAACAAAAACCAAAACCCAAAAATGACCATGATAAAGATTTTTTTAAGTCTTAGGTAATGGTTCATAGGTTAACTTGATATTCTTTATGACAAAGGAATTTATGATTTTATTTGACCACTTAGTCTTCTTTTAACTCAAAATTCTTGTTTGAATCAGCAGCTCCCAAGAAGCAAGTAACTGCCCTATATTTCCCCTATTGTCCATCATTCTAACTAGAGCCTTTTTTTTTAAACTTATATTTAAGTTTGTTTTTAAAATTTGTCTATACAAAGCTCTCTAAAGAATTATAGCAGAATTATTGATCACATTCTTTTATGGAATAGTATTACTTTTGTTGAAATATTGTGAGAGTCCTGTTAAAAATTTGTATTTACTTCAGTTCTAGAACTTTAAAAACTGAGAAGTCATATCATGAATTTTGACATTAGGAAAAGCTGTTTAGAAGTAAATATTGGTTTAAGGACCAAACTTCCTGGAGTTAAAAAGATTATCTTCAGATATTTTATGGCTTGAAGTTAAAAGCACAGTTTTTATGAAAAGCAAAATTATTGGCTTGTGAATTTGAAATAAATTTAAGTAACATAGTACTGTTTATTCATAGTAGAGCCAAGCAAAATAGGCAGATTGATTGTTTATTCAGAAGTGCACAAAAATGCATATATGCTGATTGATACTGGTATTGGTTACCTATCATAAAATTTGTTGATGCTTTCACTTGGAAATAAAACTTTCGGGGGACCTAGAACAAAGAGATGATTTAGAGCAAATGTCACTCTTATTAATGTTCAGATTATCTATGAATTTCATTAAGCTTTCCAAGAATTGTGTTGCTAACATCAGAGTCTAACATATATTTTTCTGTTTCAAAATATAAAGAATATCATTTGTGCTTTGATATTTTTGCATATTCATTATGTAATGAGTGGATGTTAATTCATTTCTATAAGATATATACCCTGTTGACTAAGTACATTGCATTAACCTGTTGCTGGAGCTATAATCTCTTTGTGATATCTAGGAATAGCTGTCAACGTTCTGAATTGTTGCCCCAGAATGATAGATGCATAATTTCATTAGTATCTAAGTCAGTGTTTCCAGGGTCCACCCCATCTTATTGTGGGAGATTTTGTGGTTTGGCTGAATCTTTTGTTTGGGCAGTTTTATCTCATTAGTCTCTTGACAGTTCCCTTTTTCTTTTGCTATCATACCATTGATTTTTGAGGTAATGGGGTCATTTGTTCTTCACACTGTACCAAATTCTGGATTTGGTTGATTGCTTCCTTCTAGTGTCAGTTAACTTGTTCCTCTATCCCCTGTATTTATTCCCTGAAAACGGATAGTTAGATTTAAAGCTAGATAAAATTCGAGTTTGGTAATTTAGGTGTATTTGTGTTTGTAGTGCTGTGCTTTTCACTGAATCATGAGACATAATCGTGTTTATGTTGTTCCATTTTAGTGGTGTGAAAATTGATGAGTGGTTTTAAATAATAATAGTTTGTATTTTTAAAAAGTGTGCCATAGGTGATTCTTAGTGTGTGCTGAAGTTTGAGAACAGGTGATCTAATTATTGTAATGAAACTAATTTAGTAGCTGATATAACTAGTTTAACTTGGCATCAGCATATTGGCCAGGGCTACATCCAGAACAAAACCTCTATGTGACATCTGGTCTGGGGCACCTGCTCAAACTGCACCTGTCATCGCTAAGCAGAGCCTGGACACACCCTACACTTTTGTCTCTGGGCTCCAGAGAAGCTAGCAAGGGCTCCACTTCAGTTGAGGGGAATGAAAGGGAACATGAATTACTAATTCAAACTTATCCTAACTGTATTTGTGTCATTTGAATTTTAAAAAATAATTAAAAAATAAGTTTTCCTTAATATCTAGGTGGGTTTTTTTTTTCTATATAGGACTTTATGTTATTTGTCCCAAGTAAGATGCCATTTGTTTTATTGAATATATTGAGTGTTTTTCTACCCTGTGAGGATTTTGTTGGTCTGTCCCGGTACTGCTGAGGGAAGGTAACTTATATTTTATAAATTCCTATACAAATAACAACATTAACAGTAATTTGTTTTTTAATGCACTGTCTTCATTTTTCAAGCCATTTTTATATGTGAGATTTTATGTTTATCATTTCTAATTTCAGAAGTAATTGCTGTTATTTAATCTTAGAAAAAATAACACTCAGAATAAAATTTCTTTATAACACTCAAACTCTTTTCTTTTGGAGCATATGGGCTACTTCTTAAAAAAAAAAAAATGAAAAAGGCTGTAGGTTATATCCAACTCTCAATGCCAAGTATCAGTCATTATGGTCAGTTAGGAAAGTTTTTTTCTTTTAATATATTTTCAGACCACACTTTTCCCCCTTTACCTTTCTGTTTCCTTCCCTAGTGATAGTCTTGCTTTAACAAAGCATTGTGTTATTTATCACCCATCATAATCCACAGTTGTAAAATATCTTCAGGTATATTCCATGTTCTTGGTATGTTTACCTTCTTTTTCTATCAGTAAATGATTTTTTTTCCTTACCATTTAATGGGGCCAAAATAAAATGTTGCTTTTTATGAAGCAGGATTTAAGTAAAGTTCTATAAGAATCTGTTGTTTGCATATACATCTTATTGTGAAATATTGTGAAATCTGATTCTAGCCTTTCTGAGTTCTTTCTTGTGTCATTGGTTAATTCTTACTTTATAGCATTCAGTGGTCACTTGCTCTGTGCACAAAGATCATTTTTATCACGTAATTATATCATTCATGGTGAAGTGTTTTCAGATGAAATTTTTTTTGTTCCTCTGCTAGCCCATTGGTTAATTTTGAATAAGTAAAATGTTAGTAGAAACATACATGTGGTGAATAGGAACATTCATCTGTTAAAACAGGACAAAGAAGTCATTATAAGTTAGGGTTCTATGTAGGAAATACCTACTTGTAGTACTTTAGAGATGGGGCTAAATTTAAAGTCATCAGTAATAATGTCCGGGTTGATTATACTTTTCATAATGGCTCATAGATGAAGTGAATTTTCACTGTAGCTGATCTCAAATAAGACCACTTCATACTTCATAAAAAGAAGTCCCTACCTTAGCAGGCTGTATCTCTAAGTGCACTCCCAAGTAAGAGGTGATATATTCTTACGTGGTTTGTTATAATCCTTTTAGTTTACACCATTAAAAAGTCAAACATCTGAATTTGTGATAGCCCCACATTGCAATTCACTAATTGAGTCTGGTAGTAAAAAATCTGTTTGAGAAATGGCAAACCTAATCATTATCCTTCCTTGCTGTGTTTTCTTTTTAAAAAAATAGTTCAATTTTTTTACTATATTGTGAACTCTTATTTACACTTCTTTGACTATTGACTAATTGTTACTATTTTGCCACATTTGCTTTATATTTTTCTCTTTATACGTGATGATATGTATATATATTCATATTATTATTACTATGTGTAATCATTTGATATCATTATAGATATGTCCTTTTAAATATGGGTGTATATTAAGAATAAAACATTCTCTTAATGTATCAACAGTACAGTTACTAAATTCAGAAAACTTAACATAGATACAGTCATTTTATCTGTATTATGTATAGACTTTATTCAAATTTTGCCACTTGTCCCAAAGATGTTTTTTATAGCATATTGTAACCACCGCCACAAGTCCATAATCTCGTATTACGTTTACTTATATTTCTGGTTCTTCAACCTTTCATGATATTACCATTTATGAGCAGTACAGGCCAACTGTATTATAAAATTTGGATTTGTCTGATGGTTTTGCAGGATTAGATTCAGGTTAAGCATTTTTGGCAGGGGGCCAAATGTCACTTTTTCCTATTGGTGATGTTAACTTTGGTTTAAGGTGATGTCCTCCTGGTGTCTCTACTGTAAAGTTTCCATTTTCTCTTTTGTCATTAATAATTAACATGTGGGGATACTTTGAGAGCTTATAAATACCTTGCTAACCATTAAACTTTTACCTAATAATTTTAACATCCATTGATGATTCTTCCCTGAATCAGTTAATTATAATGGATTTACAGTGCTTTTTCTAACTTTATTTTCTAACTTTATCATTCCTTCTGCATTTCTTAGTTAGCAGTCTGTGATAAGGGAAGTATTTTCATTCTCATTATTTATTATATTTTTATTTTATACAGTGGATTAATATCTATTATTATGCATTTTGTTGCTTAAATTTGGCCAGGAGGTGCCCTTTCAAGCTGGCTGCTGTATTTTTAACATATTCCCATTTTTAAGCTCTTCTCTACTTTCTGACAAAATAAGATTTTCCAGGCTCAACTTGTATTTTGCTTACCCATCTCTAGTATTAGCTATTTCTCCAAGGAATGTTCTGGGTGGGTCTGTTTGTTTGTTTGTTTGTTTGTTTAGCATAGAATGGTATCCAGAAACCAGGATCTGGTTGGTAGGTGCACTAATTGTTGTTGGATTGTCTGTCTTCCAGGCTCTCTCAGAGTAAGGGTTACGAAGTTTAGTTATTTTAAATACAAATACACATATGTTAAAAATCACAGTGCTGTATATACTGAAATCTCTGGCTATAAATCCACACAAGTGTCTTATTGCCTTCTTTCATATTATGCATGTATCTTCCTTCTCCTGCATTGAGAACCCTAGATCCCAACACTAGTGTATTTACTCAACTTGTCAGGTCTGTAATATATAGAGCATATAGTTTAAGAATTGTTATACCTGTACCACTACAGACAACAAACCTGCTAAGTAGAGTTACAAATTCTTTGCAGTTCTTTTTGTGTTCAGACTGAAGTTATATTGGTATTTTGTTAAAAAATTTGCAGTGGTTGGATTCTTTTTTTCTCCTGTTACTATTATTCACTTAAAATACAGTAAATTCATATTTTTTCCATTTGTGTTCAATTTTGTGATTTTCCCCACTTTAATTTGTGACTTAATTTATTTATGAATATGTGTAACAATAAAATTCTAAAATCATAATTTAAGATTCTTGGAAGTTATCCTCTTCACTTCCACTTCTCTTCTACCCCCTTCCCACCCATGCTTTGTTGGTAACCAGTTTCCTTAGTGTCTGGTTATCCTTCCTGTGTTTCTTTTTGCAAAAATTATGTGTGTGTGTGTGTGTGTGTGTGTGTGTGTGTGTGTGTGTATACACTGCATATGTGTATGCATTCATATATATGTATGCATTCTTAGTTTCTGTTAAAATGAAGAATGCATTTTGCCTTTTTTCACTTAATGTATCTTGACTATCACTCTAATAAATACACAAAGTCCCATTCCTTTTGTTTGTTTGTTTTACAGCTGTATAATATTCCATTGTGTGGCTATATCCTAGTTTATCCCCCACATAATGGCACTTAGGTTGGTTCCAACATTCAGAATAGCAAATAATGCCATATAAGTAATCTAATGCAAACCTAGTAACCTTAAGCAAACCTATTTTTAAAGTTTTGGAGATGTATCTTCAGAGTAATTACTAACATGGGTGTTGATGTAGTAATCAAAGAATAAATGCATATGTAGTTTTGTTAAATATTGCCAAATTCCCTTTGTAGGATAGAACTATTTAAAATTCCCACCCCAGTATATGGAAAGTGCCTATTTCCTGCAGCCTTGCCATGTGCTATCAAGCTTTTTAAGTCTTAACAATGTAATGGGTTAAAAAATGGTATCTCACTATATTTTAATTATTGTGGCATACAGAGCATGTTTTAAGATTTTATCTATTTGAGAAAGAGAGGGAACGCACATGTATGTGCATGTGTGAACAGGAGGGAGGACGGGAGTGGGGGAGGGGGACAAGCAGACTCCACATTAGTGCATTTGGGGGCTCAATCTCATAATCCTGAGATCATGACCTGAGCTGAAGCCAAGAGTTGGTCACTTAACCTAGTGAGCCATCCAGGCACTCCACAGATAGCATGTTCTAATATTTGGTAGTGCCATTCCCATCTCAGAGTTTTGTGGGTTTTTTAAGGAAGTTTTCATGGCTATTTTATGTCTGTTTTTCCATATGAACTTTAGTGTCAATTTGTTCTATTTCTAGAAAAAAAGCTCTTTGGTTTTTTTTTTTTTTTAATAAATATTGCATTAAGTTTATAAATTATTGCAGAAGAACTGAGATGATGGTATTGAGTTGAACTATGCAAGAACAATGGAAGTCTTCCTATTCAAATCTTTTTGTGTTACGCAAGAGTCTAAAATTTTCCTTTTACGGGTTTTGGACATTTTTAAAGTTTATTCTTAGATTATATTATAATTTCTGTTCCTACTACAAAGGTGGTTTTTCTTCCATTTTAGTATTTTAATTGGTTATAATTTATTTACATGAAAATTGTTTTTTGTATTAGAATCTGCCTTACTTAATTGTTTTACTGTTTTTTGGAGGCAGTTTTTGTTTTGTTTTTAGGGAGGGGGTTGCATAGGGACAGAAGGAGGAGGAAGAGAGAAAGAATTCTAAGCAGGCTCCATCATGCCCAGTCAGGGCTTGCTCTCACTACCCTGAGATCATGACCTGAGGTGAAATCAAGAGTCTGTTGCTTAACTGACTGAGCCACCCAGGTGCCCCAGTTGTTTTACTGTTTGTATTAATTTTATCATAGATTTTTAGGAATTTTTGGATATACTAGGATGTCATATGCAAATAGAGGTGGTTCTACTTCTTTCCTAAATTTTATGCCTTTAATTATTGTATGCTTTTAATTATTTTCTTTGGTCTAATTGTATTGGCCACTCTTAAATAGTTGGAAAGATGAAGGTGTCTTTGCCTTGATGATGACCTTAATTTGATGTTTCTGGCATTTCCTCATTGACTAAGTTACTGCCTGTTATATGTTCTTTTTTTTTTTTTTTTAAGATTTTATTTATTTGTTTTAGAGAGAGAGACACACACACACTTCAGCAGGGAGAGGGGCCTAGGGGGAGGAAGAGGGAAAGGGAGAAAATCTCAAGCAGTCTTTGTGCACAGAACCTGCCACCTTTGGGCTTGATCTCCTGACCCTGAGATGAAGACCTGAGCTGAAACCAAGAGTCAGTTGCTCAACCTACTGAGCCATCCTGGTGTCCCCTGCTATATGTTCTTGATGTAGTCTTAACTCTATATGTACTACTAAGATAGTTTTTCTGTATCTGTTTATTGAATGAATGATACTATTAGACTTAGAAGTCAGATTTAGAGATATCCTTCATATGTTTTATCTACTAGAATTCAGTTTTTTTTTTTAATCTGTAAGTATTTATTATCTGTATTCAAGAGGGAGCTAATACTGAATATTACAATTTTTAAGTCCCATTTCACAGCTTATATTTGAATGTGGATATTTCTCATGTTCTAGGATTTTAACATATAAATAAAAAAACAGCTGCAATACTAAATGATAACTTTAGAAGATGATTACCTTTTCTGTTTTATCTGTCCATTAAAAAGTCTTTACTATTTCATTCTTTGCTGGCTCTTGCATCACATGCTATATAAAAATAAGACAATAATTTAATTAATTGCTTGATTTTATATTATTAAAACTAGTATAAACCATGATTTGATCATTGCTTAATTTTTATATCCTCAAGATAAGAAGTAATTGTTTTTGTCTAACTGTCTTCTTTATAGGTTATCCACCCTGTGGAGATGAAAAGCAAATTCATATTTTAGTTATAATCAGAAATCTTAAATACTTGTTTCAGTGAATCCATTCAAATCCATTACCACTAATTTAAATGCTATGTTTTTACATTGCATATCTGATCCTCAGATTTAGATATAATTTGGATATTAAAGTCTTGTGAGTTATGAGAGCTACTTAGAACATCCTTCCTTCTTTATCCCCTTCTTTACCAACTATGGGGGTTAACTTAAATGGATGTATGTATGGATGTGCACAAGTACGCATACGCCCACATACACGCAATACTATTTATTAGCTTTAAGCAAATGGCTTGATAATTTCTTGGCCAGTTCTTGAACAAATCAAATCTTATAGATATTACCAAGTTTCACCCATTTAAGGGACTACGCTGAGACAGACATTAGATACTATATGCAAATGTAACATTTAGAGGCCTAATAGTATAGCTTATAGATTTCTAAAGCTAGGAACAAGAAGTATGTAGTTAGAATTGGAGATGGCTACCTAACCTGTCAATTCATAGCATCACTATTCTTAGGACTAGAAGGGATTTTTAAGAAAGTCATCTAACCCCATGCTTTTTGGTAAGCTAGAAATAAGGATATTTTTTTCTGCTGAGCCTGCATAAGGATAATTAACTTGCTTAAGATCACTATTACTGAATAATAGAAGGAGAAAGTAGAAGTCAGGGCTGCCTTTATTATTCTAGCTACTCTATTCCGACTTAAAAGGAATAGATGTAGAAGATTGTCAGAGGATTCTTTGCTACTATAAAATGTGACCTTTATTTTTATTTACATTAAGGTGATTCTACTGACTTCTACCATCTACAAGGCATAGGTTTTAAATTGTTGGCCAGTTGCAGTGATAATTATGTACTTGATGCGTCATTTGTATCAGCAGTCTTACCTCTTTTCTCTTCCTGTTTGAAGGATTATGTTTATAAGGTAGATGAGTATTATTGGAAAACCCATAGCAAGACCTGTAAAACAATCACTGGGAAAAAATCACTTTTTACTTGAGAAATAATTCCTTATTTTTAAATGTTTTGCTTGGAAAAAGTTAAAGTTACATATTTGATAATTTTTTTTATTTAATAACCAGAAATACTAATTTAAAGTTTAAAGTTTTCAGGCTGGTCCATTATTTTTTAGATGGAGACCTCTACTGGAAGTATGAAGCAATAGATGGATTCTATTATACATTATTAAATATCTAGACAAAAGGATGGCAAGGAGATTTACTTAAGACAGAGTCAATGTAAAGTATCCTAGAGTCCTTTTAAAAGAATCTTTCTTATGGTACTTTAGAAGTACACAAAAGTGTACTTTTGGCTTTATGACATTATCTTAAGTTTTTTATAAAGCAGAATACTGTTTATATTTGATTTTTGCTTTTTAGTTCTTTACTGAATTTGTCATGTGCCAGGCACTGTGCTAAATGGTTTACTGTAACTCATTTTTTCTTCACACCTCCCTGTCTTAGCTCTGTTATTATACCAATGTTATAGAAAAGCATATAGGACAGAGAGGTTTAAGAATCTTGCCCATGGTCACACAGTAAGTTCAGGAGCTAGTCTTTGAACCTGGGCCATTTGGTTCCAGAAAAGATGTACTATGTTGTCTTCCTCCAAATGCACATGACTACAACTTTATAAAAGAGTATATGAAGAAATGGGGCGCCTGGGTGGCTCAGTGGATTAAAGCCTCTGCCTTCGGCTCAGGTCATGATCCCAGGGTCCTGGGATAGATCCCCACATCGGGCTCTCTGCTCAGTGGGGAGCCTGCTTCTCCCTCTCTCTCTGCCTGCCTCTCCACCTATTTCTGATCTCTGTCTGTCAAATAAATAAAATCTTTAAAAAATTTTTTTTTAAATTTTTAAAAAGTATATGAAGAAAGGTCTTGAAGGGAGTAAGCAAAGTATGCAAATGGTTGAGGTAGGTGTGGGATTGTGGCTTTTATTTTTTTTTTAAATGCTTTAATGTATATTTTTTCAACAGAATTTGTGTGCTGCAGTACAATTTATGGTATAGTTCAAATCTGCAAATATTCATCTTATTGGATTTTTACAACTCTACAAGTTAGGTATTAACCTATCTTTTAGAAGACGAAAATTACCTTTACCAATGCTAGTAAGTAATGGTATCAAGATTAGAGTTTAGCTTTACGAATTATAATTCATGCTCTTATTTTACTGCCACAGTCTTGGGGTCAAGGACTTTTTTTACTTTTATATACCTCTTAAAGCCCCTAATTCAATATTTGATACATTATAGTTGAACCAAATCAGATCCTTTGCCATTGGGGAGATCCTTATGAACCCAGATGGGTAGGGCAGGCCTCTCAGCAAATAGAAAATCTAATTTGGAAATTCTGAAAGAATTGAATAATTCTAAAATACAGTATTAGAAGTATAGCATTCCATTGATCTGGCCCTAAGCTTAGCATTTTCTTGTGTGGTGTTATGAAACAGGTACCAAGAGTCAGTTCTAGTTGTAGAGTATTAATGAACATTGTGATAAATGTGGCATTTTGTGCTGTTTTATATAGCACTTTTTTTTTTAAAGGTAAAATAGACTCTAATGTTTCCCCATCTCTCTCTCTCTCTATAAACTACAATAGAATATAATCTTGTATAAAGGTAAGAGTTCATCCAGAGTAATACTGATTTTGTTTCAAACTAGCAGATGAAGATCAAAGGATTTTGCAAGGTAACTACTATTTCTGAAAAAATGGATATTGGAAGTGATGTAATAACTCAGTGGAAACATATGAGTTAGGATTGTTCATTATCATCATAGTAATAGCTAACATTTATTGAACATTTACTGTTTGCAAAGCGCTGTGCTCATCCTGCATTATTCTGATCCTCAAAACCATCCTATAAGATTGATACCATCATCATCATTTTATAGATGAGGAGACTAAGATTTGGAGAGGTTAAGTAACTTTCACAAGGTCACACAATGCAAAGTGGTAGAGCTGGAATTTGATCACAGTCTTCTGCCCCTAGAGACCAAACTTGTTACCATTAGGCAGAATACTGCCCTTTATTCAATTCAGTGAATAGCAATTGATCATCTTTCATTTGCCAGACACTGTTCTATGCACTGGACATAAATCAGTGATGAAAATAGAGGAAAATCTTTCTCTTTGGAGTTCAGAAAAGGAGACTTATATTACACAAATAAGTAAAGCAGTGTATTAGAAAAGTACAAGGAGAAAAATAAAGCAAATAAAGGAGGTGGTTTTTGGATGGAGAGAGTGTAACATTTTTAGATAGAGTGGGCAGGAAAAGTCTTTATAATAGAAGGTGGCGTTTGAATAAAGACTCAAAGGAGAGGGAGAAGACCAGGTGGATATCTGGGATAAGAGTGAACAGACAGCAACGGAGCATACCTGGGAACAGTGAGGAGGCCATTGTGGCTAAAGTTAGTAAAGAGAAGAGAAGTTGGAGATGATTAAATCAGAGATACAGAGCTGGTAGCTGACCTTGTAGGGCCTTTGTAAGGTCTTTGCCTTATGCTGAAGCCATTGGAGGATCTTGAGGATGATATACCATTGCCTGAATCTCTCTAGGTGCTTTGTTATGCATAGATGAAAAGGGGACGTCAGGGGCAGAAGCAAGGAGACATCTTGGGGAGCTAATTATATAATCCATATGAGAAATGATGGTGTTTTGTACCAACAAAGATCATAGCTCTTAAGGTGGTGATAAGTTGCCATATTTGGGTATCTAAAGTTCTGCATCTAAAATTTTTGATACTCCTAAGTAGCAGAAACCTACTCGGAGACTTACTGAGAACCCCTTGGTTGTCAGCTTTTGTACTATTTCAGTTATAAACTATTTTCCGTAATTATCAAAGTAGAGTTACACTTGCTTATTGTACACAATCTAAGAAAACACTTGCTTATTGTACATAATCTAAAAATACAAAGAAGGGAGAAATACTGAGCACAATTAATACTGTAGTATGTTTTCTCCTAGTGTTTTGTCTTAAGGATTAAACCTTAAAATCTGTCTACCAAAACCTGACTCTCTCCTGCTACGATGTTAGCTCATTCAGAGCAAGAGCTGTGCTCTTTATTTCTCTGTCTTAGGTACATAGTACATAATAAGTGTTCGGTACTGCTTGTTTTGTGTGAATTAATTGTGCCAACCAGTTGGGTGCCATATTCTTGCACTTTCTTTTAAGAGATACCACGCTTTTTTCATTTGTTTTAAGGCTTGGTGAATGGGAAGCCAGTAAGTGTTGGTAGACTTAGTTAATGTGCTCTGAACTCCAGCCATGCTCATCTATTTATAGTGGTCTAAACATGCCAAGTTTTTCTCGCCTCTCTGCTTTTGCATGTGCTGTTTTCTCTGCCTGGAATTCCTTTCCCTTCTTTTTTGCCTGACATACTCCTACCCATCCTTGAAACTTAACATAAATGTCACCTTCTCTGAAAAGCCTTTTCTTATCTTCCCAAAAGCTTGAAGTGATCCTTATGATACCACTTTTCCTCCCACTTATACCTCTATTACAGACACCACTGTAATATATTTCTTTCAGGTCTGTCTCCCATATTGTACTTTGAGCTCAAGGAAATAGGGACTTAGTTTTATGAAGCTTTGTAGCCACATTATCATAACACAGTGATTATTAGTGCATAGGAGTTAATGTGTGGCTACTGGAATTAATGATCACTGGAGGAAGGGTCATTGGAAATAAGGAAAGAAGGAAATCACTTTGGTTTTAGGGTAGGGAGGAGTTTATGGAAGAGGTCTCAAGTTTGGCACCAAAAGACCAGTTGGATTCAGATGGGGAAAAAAAAAAAAAAAGGAAAGTAGAGCTCTTTTTAGGTATGAGGAAATGAGGGTATGCGCAATTCGTGAACCCTGCTTCCTCAGAGGGTTTGTGCATGTGATTGGGGTAAGGTAAGTTGGAGACCAGTGTTTGGTAGTATATTATGGAGAATTTTGAAAATCAGATCAAGATATTTGACCTTATCATTCTGTATATAGTGAGGATATGAGATTTGTATTGTTTACTTGTTTTTTTAACAGAACAGTTTCTTGATCAAAATGATACTTGGGGAACATTACTCTTAAACTGGTGTGTGGGATAGATTTGAGATCGGGGCAAATAGTGACAGAAATGGCAAGCACACTTGTCTGGTTTGATCAGAAAATGGGATAATCTTTTTATCACGTTTTCAAATAAATGTGAATTATTCTTTTTTCACCTTTTTAAATTTTGAGATATAACTGACATAACATTGTATTAGTTTGAGGTGGACAATGTAATGATTCAGTATTTGTATGTATTGTAAAATGATCACCACAATAAGTCTAGCTGTCATCTATCTATTACTATACATAGCTATTTTTTTGTTCTGATTAGAACTTTCAAGATCTCTCCTAGCTACTCTCACGTATACAGTACATATAGTCACTATGCCATACATTATGTCCCCTTGACTTACTCATTTTTTAACTGGGAATTTGTGCTTTTTGACTTCCTTCACTCATTTTGTCTACCCCCCCACCCTGCTGCCTCAGGCAAGCACCAGTCTGTTCTGTATATCCATGAGCTCAGGGTGTTTTTTTTTTTTTTATTTTTTTAGATTACACATGTAAGTGAGATCATGTAGTATTTATCTTTTTCTGTCTGACATTTCATTTAGCATAATGCCCTCAAGGTCCATCCATGCTGTCACAAATGGGAAGATTTCCTATTTTTTTTATGGCTGGATAATATTCTATTGTATATATACCACATTTGCTTTATCTGTGCATCCGTTGATGGACATTTAAGTGGTTTCCATGTGCTGGCTATTGTAAATAATGCTACAGTGAATATGAGGTTCATTTATCTTTTCAAACTAGTGTTTTTGTTTTCTTTGGGATACTTTTTACTTAAAATATAAGACAAGGGAGTCATATTCAGAAAGTACTTCAAAATCTTGTTGTATCTTTAGGGTTTTACTTTTTTTTTTTTTTTAGATTTTATTTATTTATTTGACAGGGAGAGATCACAAGTAGACGGAGAGGCAGGCAGAGAGAGAGAGGGAAGCAGGCTCCCTGCTGAGCAGAGAGCCTGACACGGGACTCGATCCCAGGACCCTGAGATCATGACCTGAGCCGAAGGCAGCGGCTTAACCCACTGAGCCACCCAGGCGCCCAGGGTTGTACTTTTTATTGAACCGTCAACTTACTGAAGAGCAGGTTAATAGAGAATTCCAGTTCCTGGTGAATTTGATAAACAGTATTGCTGCACTTCTTTTATTTATTTGCATGTAGGTCCATCATTAGTTCACAGTCTTGTAAGATTTTAGATTACATGTAGATTCTCTTTATATGTAAATTCTGTTTATCTTCTATTTTTTATGTTGGAAGGAACTTTTTACAACTTCCTCTCTGAGTTCACTTTTTTTCCCTAAGCTGTGGAACTTAGCATTTCTGTTTATTTGCTTAAATAATTAAGCAACATTTTCCTTTCTATTTTTTTTTTAAGATTTTATTTATTTGACAGAGAGAGATCACGAGTAGGCACAGAGAGAGAGAGAGAGAGAGAGAGAGAGAGAGAAAAGAGAGAGAGAGAGAGAGGAGGAAGCAGGCTCCCTGCCAAGCAGAGAGCCCGATGCGGGACTCGATCCCAGAACTCTGAGATCATGACCTGAGCTGAAGGCAGAGGCTTAACCCACTGAGCCACCCAGGTGCCCCCTTTCTATTTTTTTTAAACCATGTGAAATAGAGTCTAGTGGGGATAAATAGATATACTCATGACAGAAACAGGGTGAACTGTGTAGATGAACATATTTGATAGATTTAGAGTGTGTTTTCTAATTTAGGGTGTTCTTGGACACACATTTGTGTGACTGTTATGTGTGGTTAAGAAAAAGGGATTATTTTGGAAAGGATGCTTAGGACTAAGGAGAGGGGTCCAGTGAGATGTGCATAGGATCATATCTTTATCAAAATTCTCCTGGAAGTGCTTTGTCACTATTTGGAGTCTTATTTTGACAATAAACTGATTTGATTTGATTTGGTTTGGTCAATTCTATATTCATTTGTAAGTGATTTTTAAATAATGATTACAAAGGTTAGGGCTAATAAAAATTGCCTTCACTCTAACTCAACATGTGAAGAGATATGTAACTGAGCAACATTCTGACTACAGATAAAGAAAGGACTGGTATTCCTGAATGATGATGATAATCTAGCATTTAGAATGAAGGCGATTTTTTCCTTGCTTCTTTACCTGTAACATCCAAGGAATGGGTTTACTTTTGCCTGTAAGAGCAGAGGAAGTCGTAACATGGACAAGATATGGAGCTTTCTCTGTAATATTCAGAGAAAATTCAGGAATATTCCCCTAACTGCCCAGCAGGGAGGAGTCAGCCTTCCAAACTGCAGCCTTAGTTAAGGAAGATATCTCAGTCCAGTCTTTTCTCTGCATCATTATTAGAAGGAGGAAGAGTTTATACTCCTGAAGAAATAAATATCAAGTCCTTTCATTGCACAATTTGGCATGATTGGCTGAGGACTGGTTGTCTTCACAAAGGTCTTTAGGCCAATATTCTCAAATTGTTAATTAGATGGGCTATGGGAAATAGTGTTCTGACTTAAATACAGTTTGGAAACTTTGTTAGAAGAGTTAAAAGTGGTTTTTTTTCTGCAACACTTCTCAAAATTAATTTACTTATAATGTGTCTTATGACAGTCTATGGAATTTTCCAAACACATTAAACACATATTGTCCCATCCTTTCTACTCCTGGCCTCACCAGCCCCCAGCATGCATATCTACTTTTAGGGTTACTGTGAAAGTTTGAAAAATGCTGCTGTCAGCAAAAAAACTTGCTAGATAAAATAGACCCAGCCAGGATAGTCTTGAAAAATGCTTAACTTACTAAGATAGATGTGAAAGCCCACTGCCTTCCCGGTTCTGGGATGCAGGGAAACATGATTAATCATAGCTTGGTTGAAAAAAGGAGAGAAGCTAAATTTTAATGACTTTAAGATGCAGTTACTATACTGAGGCAGAATAGGGTGTCTTGAGAGAGGAGTCTTTTAAAGTCTGAAGGTTATGAACCTTGATAAGTGAATTAGCAAATGCTTAGTATGGAGAGTTGTTTAGGATTAGGCTTTAACACTTCATTGCAGATTCTTCCTATTGTCCTCTGAAACACAGTGTAAGAAAGCATTTCAATTAGACCTCTAAATTGTTGGATTGTCTTATATTCTTGAGTTTAAATAGCCAGGGTGGTTCTTTCACTTGATTATTAGCAAGGACATCCAATGAAAAATACATTTGCTGTGCAATATTTTTCTAATATAGCCCTTTACGTGAATATGCGAAGATCACAATAATGAATTTACGTTCCTTATGGAGTACTGTATTTTCATTGACAAAGTGTGATCCTTCAAGACAACACAACTTTTGTTTTTTCTGGAATCTGTATAAGCAGATAGGGTACATTGTCTCTTGACATAGCACATATTCCTTTCTTGAGAAAAATGTAAAAGATAAATAATTGGGCATACATTAGGAATTACTAGTAGGGAAAACAAACTTTGAGGACATTTCATTAAGTCAGGGTAGAGTCATCCAATTTTGTAGACTTTCTAAATCCCTACGATATAAACAATTAATGTTCCAGATGGTATTAGGATACTGGTTTCATTGCTTTTATACACGTTAAAATAATAGTGGCTTACACATGGCATAAATTTCTCTCAAATGAAACAGTGCAAACATAAATATTCCAGAACAGATAAGGTAGCTCTAAATGAAGCCTTTAGCCTATTCTTTCCTATCCTGTACATATGGCTTCCATCTCATGGTACCATATGTAGATGGCTGCTCCATATATAGATGGTGCCATGTATAGATGGATAGATCCTCCTCATTCTAGCCAGCAGGACAGAGTAAAAAGAGAGAAGAGGAATTCTTTGTCTTAAGAGCACATGCCTTTTCCATTTACATCCCATTGGTCAGAACCGTATCGTATAAGGAAGGCTGGAATATGTACGTACGCAGTCTTTGAGCTTTCACAGAACATTCATAAAATTGATTATATAACAAACCATTGGGGACACTTTTTATGCATTCCCCCAAAAGTAACAGACAGATAATGTCTTGTTGAAATTCTGCGGCATAGAGATCAAAGAAGAGAAAACACACACACACACCCACCCACATAGATTATATATACATGTATGCATTATATGTGGTATACATAGAATGTGTGAGTGTATGTGTAGACAGTTAGCAGCCTTTGTTATTCATTATTCTGAGGTAGTTTTCCAGATGCTGAAGTCCCTTCTGAGTATCACCAAAGGAATAGATTGTACTTCATAGAACTTCACGTGAAGTATATTGTATTCTAATTGTCTGTAACTAACCTATGGGTTTTATGGTGTATTAGTTTAAATGAAGACATTCATTTCCCAAAGATGTCTGAGTATGTTCTGAATTTCTTAATTAGTGATTTATATGTTCATGTATGGGAATATTATATGATTTGATATGCAGATACTTGATTTATAGACTATCAAAAAAGTAAAGTCATGCTGTGGTTTATTAAAATGAGTACTTTTGATTTCAGTTTTTCTATGAGAGGAAAAAATGATGACTTGGTCTAATAGTTCACTTCAGTTGCATTACGATCTAGGAGATTTTAGGTCTTGTTTCAAAATTTAAATTACTATAGTTTTGAAATAGTGAAGATAATTGGTGTGTACATCTTATTTAAATGAAGGAAAATGTATCTATTCAGATACATACACTAATTTTTACACACCCTGTAATATTTTGTATACAAAAAACATGAACATGGACGACAGTTCTTTTAGTGTAATAATTTTTATTTTGCATTCTAAGTAAAGCAGTTAAATTAGGAAACAATTTTTAACTATAATTTTAAAATAATACTTTATGTTTAGGAAGTTTCATAGCCAAATAAGCCATTTTTCCTGTATATGATATTATTGATCGTATTCTGGAACTTGTTTTTAATAATTCTTATTTTCTGATTAATGTTTTCAAATCTTTACATTTCTGTTTGAATGTTAGCCAAATTTTACATTGTTCGATGTCTGTTTTGTCATCCTCTACTAAGTATTATATTTGGAATTACCTCTTTAGTTAATTCACAGATAATTCCAGGTAAAAGGTGTTTAAAATTCTCTTTTGGTTATCTTCATTATTTTGGTTTTAATTTTATTGCCTTAAACTTTGCAAACATTGTCTGTATTTTGATGGGGGGGGTTGTATCAAGATATTTTTGTGGCTTATTCTGTGATTGATTTTTATAAATATTCTATGTTGTAATGTCATTTATGTCATGTCACCAGGCTTCCAAGGTGGTATTTTTCAAATCTTTGATATTTTCTTATTGCTTCTTACATTTTCAAAGCCATGTAAAAACCTCTAGCTAGAATTATTGGTCTGTTACTTATGCACCAAAATTTTCGGTTATTGCTTCATGTAGATTGAGGCTTCCATATTCATATTCATTTTTGCTTTTTACCACTATATATCTACTTGTCTCTTATGGCTCCACCCCCCCTTGAAGTTTAATTCTTTTGATATTATTGTCACTTTGTTTTGATCCATGTTTTTTAGATACTTTTCTTTGTCCCTTTATTTTTTATTTTTGTTGAGTCTTGGTTTTACATTTAATCTAAGTGTTTAATCCATTTATATTTAGTGTGGTTATTGTTATATTAAAGTTTATCTCTGCCATTTTATAATGTGTCCTTTCAGTGTCTGAATTTAATCTCTGTGTCCTCTCCTCTTCCTGCCCAATAAATACCAAGCACCTTAGCATACTCTCCCTTTGTCACCCCTATTTGGAATAGGGTGATATGATATTTTAATTACTTATTTTTATGAGTTATATTTTTAAAAAGATTTTATTTGAGAGAGAGAGTGTGCACGTGTATGTGCACACAGAGGGAGAGGAAGAGAATCTCAAGCAAACTCCACACTGAGCCCGGAGCCCAAGGTGGGGCTTCATCTTGCAACCCTGAGATCTTGGCCTGAACCCAAACCAAGAGTCCGACACTTAACTGAGCCACACAGGCACCTGTGAATTATACTTTTTTTAAAGACTAATCTTCTAAAACTTCCACTGCTTCCCATATTTTGTTGCTTTTGCCTGGATTCATTTGTCTTCCTGCCGGATAACATTCTTCAGAAGCTTTGAAAAAGGTCTTTTTGTGGTAAACTTTGAAATTTTATGTCCAGAATATCTTTACCACTCACATTTAAGTGATGATTTAATTTGATAGAAAATTCTAAGTATTGGGTTTTTTCTCCCTCAATATTTTCAGGGTAAGATTTCCTGTCCTCTTGTTGGCCTGGTGTTTTTTATTCTTGAAAAGTCTGATATTTGATCTTGTTCTTCTGTATGTGACCTCTCCACTCCCCCTTATTGGAAGCCCCCCCCCATATATATATATTGGTTTTGGGAATGCTTAACTTTCACTGTAACATGTTTAGGTATAGGCTTTT
Organism: Lutra lutra; assembly: GCF_902655055.1. Lineage (NCBI taxonomy): Eukaryota > Metazoa > Chordata > Mammalia > Carnivora > Mustelidae > Lutra > Lutra lutra. The sequence goes on along the minus strand of NC_062285.1, from coordinate 62,170,718 downwards.
TCTTATTTTCTTTTTTAAGATTTTATTTTTATGAGAGTGAGAGAGAGGAGTGTGGGGAGAGAGAAGCAGACTCCCAGCCGAGCAGGGAAGCCAATGTGGGGCTTGATCCTCAGGACCCTGAGATCATGATCTGAGCCGAAGGCAGACACTTAACCATCTGAGCCACCCAGGTGTCCCTTTTTCTTATTTTCTTAGTGCTCTAAACCATTTCAGTTGGAGATCTCATGTTGAATTCTGTGAAATTCTTGGCCATTATTTTTTTCAAATTCTTCCCCTTCATTCTTTCTCTTTGTTTTTAGAATCCCTATTAGGTAGATATTGATTCTTATACTACTTTTTGTACATCACTTTGACTTTAATTTTTAGTATCCATCTTTTTATCTAATTCTGCTGCTCTAGGGGACATTTCCTGGACTTAGGTTTAAGGATTACTACATTGTTCTTCAGTTCTATCCATTCTGTTATCCAAACCATTTTGAAATTCTTTATTTTGATGATTACATTTGTTTTAATAGCCAGTATTTTCTTTATTCTTAACTGCTTATTTCTATTTTATGCTTCTAATATTTTTTCATGTCTCTCCAAGTCTATATATTATGAATGTTTAAAATTCTTCTTTAGATTGGTTCTGCTTCAAAGGTTATTTTCTGTGCATTTAGGTGTGGATGTAGTTTTGGGTGTTTGTCTCCTTTCCCTCTATTAAAGACTCTCAAGTATTTCATTATTTTTTTCTCCTATTTGAACTCTTTTTATAATCCTGAGATGTTGGTGAATTTAGAGTGAGAGATGGACATATACTGAGTTCCACTGTTCTTGGCATTTTACCCACACATGTCTTCTGTTTCTTAGGGATACTTCTCCGCAGGCATTGCTTATATCAATTGGGTGCCTCCCTGTCTTCCATTTGTTTTAGTCATTCATGTCTGGCTGTTTCTGCTGCTTTCCTACACTAAGGTAATGGTAGCATGGGCAATAATCTACTTAAGAAAATCCAGCCTAATAAAAAGGTACCTTCTTAACCCCAGTTTATTCTCCCCATCAGTGATGCTGGCTTTCATATGCTCTGTGACTCCTTAACCATGCTCTACCATCATCTGTGTGCTCAAGTGTTTTTGAAGTATATTCTGAAATTCAGGAAGCTGGCACCTACTGTCAGCCCCAGACTCGAGTTCATACAAAGGCACCAACAACCAGCAGATGGTGCTGGTCTTTTACCTTTCAGGAACCAAAAGCCGTATCTTACTTTTACATATAAGTGATTATTAAATTTCTTTCAAGTTCTCAAAACATCTTAGAGTATTTGAATATTTATATGAATAGATAAGAAGAAAATGAATATATTTTTAATGATGTATATCTCTTTCCTCATGCATAAACTTGTGCTGTTCTAGTTATAGTGCATTTTGAATACCTTTTATAATAGAATAATTGATCTCTAACATATTGTGATCTATAATAGCTACTATTTATTGAGTGGTTACTGTATCCTGGGTAGTACACCAAGTGTTTTATATTATGTATTATGGGGGAAAGACCAGGATAATTTCTCCAATGAGAAGTTTTAACTTAATAGGTTTTTGAGAATTGTGGACTCTATTAACTCTATAAAACAAAAATTATACTCACATAGTTTAACAACAATAAATTCCATTAATGTCAGAAAATGTTTTGCCCGCAGAAGAGGGAAATAATTGAAGAAGGAAACTTAGAGATTGTTATTGATGAGAGAACTGAGACAGAGTTTTTCACTTTTGTGTAGTTCATGAGCTTTCTCAGGGTTTTTTTTGGGGGGGGGGGTATATTTGTGATGACTACACAGAGACTTTTTGTTTTTAGAGTATTTAATATTTGTAGAATATTACAAATAGAAACGATCACTGAAAAGCTATTGTATACTTGTGTGTTTTGCACTCAGATGTGATAATAGAAAATAAATCATTCCAGCTTCCTCAGCCAGTTTAAGTGGTCACTGTTTCTCACCTAGTTTCATCTGAATGGCTAGTGTGCTTAACTATTTAAATTTATTTCTAGTAGTAAATCCTTAGATCCTAGCCTTTACCTCAGAGCCTGATTTTCTTCCCTTATCCTGTGCTTTCTGATTATATGTGATGGTGGAAGCAATGATTGTATTAAATGAAGAAAAGACATACAGACTAGAAAAATTACTGGAATTAATGTAGCTAGGGTTTTTTTGCTTGACACTCTTTAAGCAGTGAAACAATTTTTTGGGTTTTTTTTAATGAAATATAATTTACAGCAAAAGTCACTCAGTATACTGCTCTGTAAGTTTTGACACATGTGAATAGTTGTATAAGCACCACCAGAATGAAGATAGAGAGCATTTCCATCACCCTCAAAATTCTTCTGTGTCCTTTGTAGATAGCCCAGCATTCCACCTTCTGTCCCTTGTAACCACTGATCTGGTTTATACCCTTACAATTTTATTGTTTTAAGAATATTGTATTAATGAAATTATACTATACGTAGCCTTTCAAGCCAGCTTATTTTACTTAACACAATGCATCTGAGATTCATATACTGGCGGTATCCATAGTTCATTCCTTTTGTCTCTAGGTAATATTCCATTGTATAGATATACTGCAGTTTTGGGTTTTTTTTTTTTTTAATCATTTCCTAGTTGAAATAAAAACCATCATTTCCTAGTTGAAGGAGATTTGGGTTTTTTCCAGTTTTTGATGATTAGAAATACTGTAAACATTCTCATGTAAGCCTGTGTGTGAATAGAAGTTTCACATCATTTGGGTAAATACCAACAAGCTGCTAAACTGTTGTTGCAAATGGCTGAACCATTTTACATTCTCATCAGCACTGTATGAAAGTTCCAGTTGCCCCCCCCCCCCCCCCCCGCCGTCCTTGTTAGGGATTAGTATTGTTAGTTAGTTTCTTAATTTTAGCTATCCTAAAAGATGTGTAATAGTCTCTCATTGTTCTTTTTACCCCCTCATTGTTCTTTTAACTTGCATTTCCCCCAAATGACTAGTGATGTTAAGCATTTTTTGTTTATTTGCTATCTGAGTATCTTCTTTGGTGAAATATCTGTTTAAGGCTTTTGCCCATTTCTTTATTGGTTTGTTTTCTTATTGATCTTTTTGAGTTCTTGAAATATTCTGGATATAAATTCTTTATCAGATGTATGATTTACACATTTTTCACAAACTGTTTCTTGTTTTTGTATTCTGTGTTCTGTATGTTCTTTAAAAGAGTTATTGAGAAATAATTGCTATACAGTAAACTGAACATGTATAAATTATCCATTTTGGTAAGTCTTGACATACATATACACCTGTGAAATCATCACCACAATCAAGATAGTGAACATATCTATCACTCTTAAAAGTCTCCTTGTTCCCTTTTGCAATCCTTCCCTCCCCCCCCATCCCACTCCTATCCCAGACAGCTGTTAATTTTTTAAAATTACAAATTAGTTTGCATTTTCTAGAATTTTATATAAATGAAACCATATACGATAGAGTTTTTTTCTTTTCTTTTTTTGTCTTTTTGTCTACTTCCAGCAAAATTATTTTGAGATCTCTCTTTGTTGTTGTGTGTTTCAAAGTTTATTCTTGTTTTATTGCTGAGTAGCATTCTATTATATGGGTATGCCATATACCATGATTGGGTTATTTCTGATTTGGGGCTATTACAATATAACCACTACTAACTTTTGTATACAGATCTTTTTTTTAACGGATTTATACTTTTGTTTCTCTAGGAGTGAAATGGGTAGGTAATATGGTAATGGCTAGGTAATAAGTATGTTTAACTTTATAAGAAGGTGCCAAACTGTTTTATAACATTTTACATATTCATTAGCAACATGTAAGAAGAGTTCCAGTTGACCCATATTATCACCAAATTTGATGATCAGTCTTTAATTTTAGCTATTCTAGTACGTTTGATGTATTTTTGAAGCTCCCTTAATAGGTACATAGATGTTTCTAATTGTATGTCCTCTTTGTAAAATGACCCATTTATGACCAAGAAGTTATCTTTATCCTTGGTAATGTTTTTGATTTGAAATCTACATTTTTGCTATTAACAAAGCCATTCCAGCATTCTTTTGACAAATGTCAGCACAGTATATGTATTTTTTACATTCTTTTACTTTTAAACTGTTTGTTTCTTTAAAGTGCCTTTCTCGGAGGCACAGTTTAGTTGGGTTGTCCTGTTTTTTTCCTATTCTGATAATCTCTGCCTTTTACTTAGTGATGGTTAGACCATTTACATTTAATGTGACTAACGATCTAGTTTTGTTTAAATCCACTATCTTGCTGTGTATTTATTTGTCTCTCTGCTCTTTGTTTCCTTTTTTCCTTTCTGCCATCTTTTGAATTGACTATTTTTATGGTTCAGTTTTATTTTCTGGGTTTGTGTATCAGCTTTAACTCTTTGTTTTGGAGGTTGCTTCAACTTTCTGTAGTCTACTATCTAATAGTATTACACATGTAGTATACTTCCATTTCTCCCCTTTGGCCTTTGTACTTTTATTTTCTTATATTCTGCTTCTAGTGTGTTGTAAACTAAGCACTGCATAATAGTTAATTTTTAAAAAGTTATCTTTTAAAGAGACTTAAATATCTAAAGAGACGTAAGTATTTTTTCTAGAAATGTCATGTATTTTTTCACACTGTTACCATTTACAGTTCTCCTATTTTTTTTTTTTTTTTGTTGTTGTTGTTGTTGTAGATCCAGATTTCCATAAAATCTGACTACTATATTATGTCTTGGCTGAATTTAGAAGTCCCAGCTTTTCCACTCTTTGCTTTGAGGATTTATTATTTACAATTTAATGGATAGGCTTCAATTAATATACTTTTAGATGCCCTAACTGCATACCTTTTAAGGTTTTTTTCCCCAAGAATTTTTACATCACACATATAAAGATAGTTTTCATTTTTAAAAAAATATTGTAAATGAATGCGATTTATTCCTTGATGTATGTAATTACCTGCTGCTTTTAAAATTTCACTATTGAAATTATTTAGTATCTTTTAGATAACTCTAAGTTCAGCTAACTCTGATATTCTAACATAGGACTAATGTGTCACTTCAGCTTCAAAATAACATGCTTGCTATTTTCCTTCCTCTTTTCCTTTGTTGTAAACAGAAAAGTAATCCTGTTGAATATATTTTTGCTGATCATTTAGGTCCTTTTGGTAAATTGGAGGGTTTTTTTTTAAGATTTTATTTATGTATTTGACAGAGAGCTCAAGTAGGAAGAGAGGCAGGCAGGGCGAGGTGGGGGGGTGGGGAGCAGGCTCCCTGCTGATCAGAGAGCTCTATGCAGGGCTAGATCCCAGGACCCTGGGATCATGACCTGAGCCAAAGGCAGAGGCTTAACCCACTGAGCCACCCAGGTGCCCCTAAATTGGAATTTCTAATACTAGTTTATTTTTTTAATACTAATATATTATACAAAGTATAGTTTTACATATTTAGTATCTTCCTTAGTAATTAAATTCACATGATTGTGTCTTAAATAATTTAAAGACAACCTTTAAACCTGGCTTCAGAAGTGGATATTTTCATCTTTGGGGAAATTAGGTAGGTAAAAATCTCTGTTTACCAAAGAGATCTTTTTAGGGGAGTATAACTTTAATTTTTGTTTAAATGGTATCTTCTATAGTTACTGTAAGAAAGGTTTTCTTCATGCTTTTGAATAATCCAGTAAATGAGGAAATCTTTAACGACTGGGCAGGAATGACAAGTCACTAAAAACATCAACAAACTGGGTTCTGGGGAAGGTGGTGATATGTGCTATAGGATGTATCTGTGGAAATAGTTCATATATCTTTCTCATTGGCAGTTTGTGGAATAAACTTCTTTACCCCTTTGATGGTAGTCCTCTTTATTTTGGGGGAAGGGGATGGTGAGGAAGATGCATTAAGAAATCATTAAGAGACACTTAAGGAACCAGTTTTGCTGGGATAGCCCACTTCTGGACAGCATAAGGATCTTTGTGGACCCACTTCCCAGTGAACCTGGTTAAAATTATTTCTTTTTATACTAGTCATTTAAAGTCTCTGGAAATGGTCCTAAGGGTATATCACAGATGAAGAAAGAATATCTGCTAAAACTTGGTAAGCCAAAGTCTGTGGTATTTGAACGAAGACTTGCTTCCTCTCTCCCCTTTTCTAGCTCAGCAAGATGGAAACTCCACTCTAGACTGGTGCAGCCAAGAACACAGGATTCCCTCTCTCCCCACCGCCTAGTTGGAGGGTATCTTCCTAAGAGGAGCAAGATGTCAGGATTTCTCATTCAGCCCCTAGATACTTGTTGCTGAGGCTAAGTTCTGGGCCGGTGGGGCTGAGAGACAGGAGCTTACTTCTGCTATCCCACTTATGGCACAGAGATTCTACTTGTATGCAGTGCCATTGAGAATTACCCATGCCGCAGCTCTTAAGGTAGCAGTTCTACACTGGGATAAAGAAACAAGTTGAGAATACCTGAGCCTACAGTTCCCTTTCCCTCCACTCCACCAAAAATTGTGGTCTCATAGTTGGGTTGTCATTCTGTAGTGCACCTCTATCCCCAGAGGTGGCTCAGAGCCCAGAAACATGGCTCAGAGCATTATAAAACAGAGTTCTGCATCTGTTTCCAAAAATATTTGCAACAATGTGTAGAAAAACCCAAGCCTAAGAGTACTCTCAAAAATAGTGGATATTGTGAAAGGCAAGGAGGAAGAGAGTGGTAGATGTATTGCAGATAAATAAACTACAGTTTGGCTAGCTTGCTGGAGGGAACCAGGGTAAAAGTGAGCTGGAAGGAGACCTCCTGGGGTCAGAATAAATCTCAAACACTGACCTCTCTTCAAAGGAGCAGAGATTTGTTTGGATCAGTTTTTGGAGCAATTTATGCTTCAGAGCATCATTGAAAACAATAGAGCAGTGAGCTCTATTAAGTAGTGATACTTAAAAGCTGGGTTTTGTCAGGGAAAGAGACGGGAGCCCTGCCAAAACTGCTGACATCTTATGGTAACTTTGGGAATACCCAAAGCCTGTGCCTCTTGATGAAGAACATCAGGGACTTCACACTGAGGGAGGATGAGGAAATAGACTTCACTGAAATGATCTAGCCAGTAAATAAATACAGTAAACAAATAATAATAACAAACCCCAGAGGGAGTCAGCCAGTATCCAGAGTTGCTACAGTATAGTATCTAAAATGTCAAGTTTTCAACAATATTAGAAGACATGGAAAGTATGACACATACACGAGAAAAAAAGGGCATGCAACCGAGACTGCCTGTGAAATTGACTGGATATAAGATTTTTAAAAGATTTCACATTAGCCATTATAAACATGTTTGGAGAACTAAAGAACTATGATTAAAGAAGTAAGGGAAAGTATAATGACAATTTCTGTCAAATTGAGAATATCAATTTGAGAAATCAATCAAATTGAGAGTATCAATTTGAGAAAACTCAGTGAAAATAAAAAACTGAGTGGAAATTCTGAGTTTGAAAAGTATGAAATGAAAAACTCACTAGAGGGACTCAATGATAGACTTGAATTGGCAGAAGAATTAGCCCACTTGTAGTTAGATTGATAGAGATTATGAATTCTGAAGAATAGAAAAAGAATGAAGAATAATGAACAGAGTCTCAGAGAAATGTAGGACACCATTAAGTGTACCAGTATACACATAATGGAAGTACCAAGAGAAGGAGAGAAAGGAAAAGTACTTTAAGAAACAATGGGTGAATCTTCCCAAGTTTATTGAAAAAATTTATATATTGTGGAACCTCAATGAACTCCAAGTAGAATGAATTTTAAGAGATTCACAGACACATCAAAATTAAAATGATGAAAGTCAAGGATAAGGAGAAAATCTTGAAAGCAGGAAGAGAAAAATAATTTATCACTTACAAGGAAACCCCAGTAAAATTAATAGTTTATTTCTCATCAGACAGAGGATATGATGCAGTGAGATAACACAATCAGAAGTTCTTAAGGAAAAAAATTGCCAACCAAGAATCTTATCTTCAAAAAGAAGGCTAGATAATAATAATAAAAAATCTTAGACAAACAAAACTGAGATGATTTGTTGCTCAGACCCACCTTAAAGGAAACCCTAAAGGAAATTCTTTAGGCTAAAAAGCGACTGACCCCACAGAGTAATTCTAATACACACACATGCAAAAGACCATCAGTAAAGGTAATTATATAATAATAAAAGATAGTGCAAATGCATATTTCTCTTATTTTAAAAGCAATTTATAAAACAATAGGTATATAATGTATTTTGAGCCTGTAACACGTAGAAATATATGTATATATATTTATATAAATATATATATATATGCCCATTACACCATAAAGGAGGTTTTGGGGAGCAAAACTGTGTTAAGCTAAAGAAAGGACTCCATGTGGTAACTTGAATCCACAGGAATAAATCAAGAGAACCAGAAATTATAAATATGAGGTTAATAAAAACTATAAATATATGCTTGCTCTCTCTTCTTCTCTTCTTGAAAGGTCATAATTATGTAAGGTAATAATTATAACATAACAATTATAACATTTATAGTTTGATAACATTTTATTGTTGAGTGTATAACATTTATAGTTGTAATATGTATATAATAATAGCACAAAAAGGGGGAATAGAGCTATTTAGGAATAATGTTTTCATATCTCACTGGAGTTAGTATAAATCTGAAGCTGAATCTGAAAAAATATATATGGAAAGCCCTAGAACAAGCGTGAAGGGAATAAGGTAAAAAAAAAAAAAATCACTGAAGAGACTAATGCCACATTAGAAAATATGCAAAAGGAAACAGTAGAGGAGGAAAAGGACAACAAAAAGACATGAGACACATGGAAAACAAAAAGTAAGATGCAGACATATGTCCAGTTATATTAATAATAACATTAAATATAAATGGGTTAAACAACCAATCACAAGGCGTTGGTTGTCAGACTGGATAAAAAATAGATACAGAATCTAATCATATGCTCTATATAGGAGGCACACTTTTGTTGCAAGATACATCAGAAGTAAAAGGAAAGCAAAAGATATATCCTGCAAACAGCAACCATAAGATAGCTGGAGGGGTTAATACTAATATCAGACAAAATAGACTTTAAACTGATTTTTTAAAAAGTCATTGGAGATAACAATAGAAGTGTTACTTCATTAGAACCATACAATAATTATGCATACATGCATCTAACAACAAAGCCCTGACAGGTGAAACAGAACTTGACAGAAATGAAGAAACAAGACAACAATAATTGCAGCACCTCCATTTTTACTGTTGAATAGAACAAGTAGGCAGAAGATTATGAAGAAATTTTAAGTCTTAAACAGCATTATAAACCAACTATACCTAACACATCTATAGAACTCTGTACCCAATAATAGCAGAATATGTATTCTAAGGTGCACATGGAACATTTTCTAGGAAATACTGCAATGCATTTAAAAAGATAGACTTAATACAAAGTATTTTCAAACCACAATGGAATGACATTAGATATCAGACAAACCTGGGAACTCACAAATGTGTAGAACTTAAATAATATACTCTTAAATAACCAGTGGGTCAAAAAAGAAATAAAAACTGAAGTTAGGAAATAGTATGAGATGAATGAAAACCAAGACACAACATACAAAAACATGACTACAGCAAATGCAGTGCTTAGGAGAATACTTATAACTTTAAATAAAAGGAAGAAAGATGTCAGTAACCTAATCTATGTTAGGACCCTGTAAAAGAGCAAATTAAACCTCAACCAGGAAGAGGAAGGAAATTATAACAATTACAGCAGAAATTAAATGAAATAATAGTAAAACCATAGAAAAAGTCATTAAAACCAAATTATCAAAAATTATCTTTGGTTCTTTGAAATTATCAAAAAAAAATTGACAAACCCTTTAGCTAGAAAGGTTTTTTTCATTGACTAAGAAAAAAGGACTCAAATTACCAAAATGAGAGATAAAAGATGGAACATCACTACTGTCTTTAAGGAAATAAGAAAGATTGTAAAGGAATAACGATTATATGCCAATAAATTTGATAATTTATATGACGTGGACAAATTCCTAAGAAGATGCCAACTACCAAAATTGACTCAAGAAAAATAGACAATCTGAATAAATCAATAACAAGTAAAAAGATCAAATTAGTAGTCAAAAACTACCCACAAAGAAAAACCCAGGCCCAGATGGTTTCACTAGTGAGTTCTAAACAATAAAGAAAAATCAGTACCAATTCTTTACAAATTCTTGTGGAAAATAGACTTACTTGAGGGTATGTGTACCCTGTACACTTGAAGTGGAGAGGGTGATGAGCGCATCAAGGGAAAGGCAGTATAGTAAGATATTTAGTGTCTTCTGTGACTGGAGGGTGCATTAAGCATCCCTATTTTGAGTAGAAACTTAATTTTATATAGGGACCTCCTGAATTCATTATGCTGTATCTTTAATTTATACATGTCTTTAAAGAATATTGTATGGCCTGAGTGAGGCAAACCCTTTGAAGGCAGAATCATTGATGAATGAATCTGAATTTACTTCCAAATAGTGAGGTTTTGAGTTTACAAGAGAATAACAAATACTAGTTTTACTTATTGGTTCTAATTTTATAAATCAGTTTGATGGCACTAGCAAGTTTTCTGTTTTCAGATTTTTAATGATCCACTTTTTGGTGTTAGGCTCTATTATAAGAATAAAGTACCTTTATGTGTTCCTTACATCATTTTGGGTAAGGTTGCACAGTATAAACTAGGACCGACTTCCCTGATTTTTTTTTTCATTTTCATTTATGTTTTCTTTTTTACATCTTAACACTTTTCCCCAGGGGACCTTATTTATGTTTATGTAGCATATTTGCTGAAAGTCATTTGTGTATATGTCATTTGAGTCTCACAAAATTTTGAGGTTAGTAGGTCAGGTATTCTCTCTTTTCTCTTCGTGTGTATGTACGCATACGTGTGCATGTGAGTTTTTAAAGATATGAATTGTGGCATACTTTTTTACCATTTGGAATATAAACAGTGGTTTTCCATTAGTGTTTCAATATATGGCAGTGCTGGAACTCTTTAAGATGAAGCCCCTTATCTTCCACAGTCCAGTAAACCTTTTTGTTAACTATTAAAGGAAACTGGTGGTTCAGATTGCGGTTGTTGCCAGTGCACATGCAACCAATTTACCCAAAGTAATAATAGAAACAGCTAGCATTTACTGAGTATATAAGTGTCAGTCATTTTGGTCAGAGAATTGTCTAGATGATTTGAAGAGATTCTGAATTTACTGCCACTCTTGATCTTAAGCTAGGGCAATGGTTCTCAACAAGGGGCAAGTTTGGCTCCCAGGGAACATTAGACAATGTCTGGAAGTTTTGATTGCTGTAACTAGTGGGTGCTACTGTCCTCTAGTGGGTGGAGGCTAGGGATGCTGCTAAACATCTTACAGAGTACATGACAGCCTCCCACAAATTCTCTGGCCCAAATTGTTAATAGTGTTGAGGCTGAAAATCCCTTGGCTAAGGTGATTTTGCCTTCATACTGTGAGCAGTGACTCTTGAAGGTCTGAGGAAAAACAATGCTTTCTTCTAGTGGTTCAACTATAATATTTACAGGTCAGTATTCCTTAGGGTATAGGCTGGCCACTAGAATATCTAGCTCTGGAAAGGTTTAGGTGTGTGCTATCTCAGGGAAAACCTAGAACAGCTATTTTTAGATTGCTGCTCTCTATAACTGACCCAATCTACCAAAATGTCTATTTCTGCCCTCGGGGTGACTTAATTCAGTCAAGACCCTCATTACTGTCTTTTGCCTTTGGTTTTGGTCAGGGCACCTTCATTCCACCTGATGGATTTTTCCCCCCACTTGATGAAATTTATTCATTGAATCCAAGTGACAAATAATTTTAACTTTTCAGTTTTTTTCTCTCTCAGAGGCGTCTGACTGCTTAGGAAAATTTACTCATTTCTGTTTTTATAATTTGATTCTTTAAACATTAGTAGTTTCAAGGGGTGCCTGGGTGGCTCAATGGGTTAAAGCCTTTGCCTTCAGCTCAGTTCGTGATCCCGGGGTCCTGGGTTCGAGCCCCATATCAGGCTCTCTGCTCAGCAGGGAACCTGCTTCCCTTCCTCTCTCTCTGCCTGCCTCTCTCCCTACTTGTGATCTCTGTCTGTCAAATGAATAAATAAAATCTTAAAACAAACAAACAAACATTAATAGTTTCATAGAAGGAAAGCATTATGAAGTGTTAACAAAGCTCTGCTATTTTGGAACTGTCTACGTATGAAGGAGGAGAGTGATACTAAGTCATATTAACTTAGCCAATGTCCGATGAACTAAGTGGTTTGGTGAAGCCATGATTCAGCCTTAGCTATGTCTGACAATAAAAGCATATTGTGGGGCGCCTGGGTGGCTCAGTTGGTTAAATGTCTGCCTTTGGCTCAGGTCATGATCTCAGAGCCCTGAGATCGAGCCCCGCATTTGGCTCCCTCATCTGGGAGCCTGCTTCTCTCTCTCCCGCTCCTCCTGCTTGTGCACGCTCTCTCTCTCCCCCTCCTCTCTTTTTTTCTTCCTCTCTCCCTGTCAAATAAATAAAATCTTTAAAATAAAAATAAAAAAGCTAGTGTATTCATTCTATCAGGTAGATGCAACTATAGTTTAAATATATTAAAGAATTAATCATTTCATTTTGTAAATTATTCAGGACTCTTTTTTTCGTATCTTCTGTTTGAACAAGTACTTCGTTGCTGATGTTTATCTCAGTAATTTCTAGCAGCTAAACTGTTACCCCTTTTGAATAATGTTATTAATCTCTGTTATAATAGTAGTGATTGGTGAACATTCAAATGATACCATCTTTCTCTGAAAGAATTTACTTCCAATAACTAGTTAATGCACTGTTAGGCAACAGTGTTTGTTTACAAATATTAGATTTGTATTTTAGTTTTAATTAGAGAACTTGTCACATAAGTTAAAATTTTTATCTCAGTACAGTTCATGAAACTCATTATCAGTGGTTCTGTATGTGAGACTCCCTCAACCAGCAGCATCACCATCAACTAGGAGTTGTCAAAATGCCAAGTTTCAGACCCACTCAGACCATCTCAGACCCACAGAATCAGAAACTTAGGTTGGGGCTGCAGAATCTGTTTAACAAGTCTTCCAGGTGATTCTTATACTTGGTAACATTTGGGAACTACTCTACAGGGAGTTTCTTTTTGAATTAGTTTACTTGATTTTAATGCACTTCTCTTTTTGTTCTTATACATATTAAACCTGTATTTTTTGTGGAAAGATAAGGGTCCAAATTATTGCCTAAACTCAAGTAGCACATATAAAGTATTTAAAGAAGGACTTCTTAGGCAGATTTGAGAAATATTATTTCAAGCAATCAGGATAGGTATTTGTATAAATCACCGTAAAGTAAAGCCCTCAAGAGGTTTAATTCAAAATCCTGCATTATGGGAATATAATTGTTTGGTACCTAGGGACTGCTGAGTTAAAACAGTCTTCTGAGGCATGAAATCAAGGAATATATATTTAAAAAAAAAAAACAAACCCACACATGCTCCCATAGTAACTTTTAAAATGGAAATTAGGGTGATGATAATAGATATCAAAGAGGGAGTATGCTGAAATCTGTAACTGTATAAGGAAAAAAATGTTTTAAAGTATATTCTAAAAACTCATGGTATAGTAAATATATATAGTGTAGAGATAGTACTTTAAAAGAGGTTAGGGGTGTCTGGGTGGCTCAGTGAGTTAAGCCTCTGCCTTTGGCTCAGGTCATGATCTCAGGATGCTGGGATCAAGCCCCACATCAGGCTCTCTGCTCAGAAGGGAGCCTGCTTCCCCCTCTCTCTCTGCCTGCCTCTCTGCCTACTTGTGATCTCTGTCAAATAAATCTTAAAAAAAAAAAAGGTGAAAAAAAATTCTGATTTGGGACCTATCATAACACTGCTAGCCTATCTGAGGATAGTTATATTTTAATTATAGCTTAATTAGCATTAATGCTCTAATTAATGTATTCATAATGACTGAATCACCATTGAAATGATAGTCTATTACCTATAAAATATAGGAGATATAACAATACTGAATTTACAAAGCTGTGCTATCTGTAGCTTCTGAATCTTTGGGCTTCTTATTGTACAGGCAGTGCATGAATATTAAAGTATTTTAAATAGCCACTTTAATTTTCTCTCGGTAAGTTAATATTTTTTCATATGCAGGTTGTACTACTAAATTCCAGCTAGAGTTTGTCTCCTCGTTCTCTTTCAATAGAGGTGCCATGTGTATGTGTTTCATTTATCTTTGTTGGTGAACTAATACATATCTAAAATGTTAGTTTAGCTCAGACTTTAGCCTTTTCCATGAGGTCTTAAATTATTATGTCCTATGTTTAGAGACTCTTATATCTAAAGTTTATATTATTCACAGGTAAGGTTTTTAACAAATTAGACTATTCAGTCATTTTGTTGATAAGTGATTAAAATCCCAGACAAAACCTGTTTTTTCCTTTTTTTGGAGAACACGTTATAGATTCAGGATACAGATGGCAGAGTGGGGTAACCTTGTATTTTGCTAATTTGCTGTTTTCATTTTACTGTGGGGCATCTAACCTCCATATCTGGATAGAGGCCAAGGATATTTATTTACATGCAGCGTAAAGAAGAATGTTCATAAATTGGATGTCTGTTAGTACTTTGTGTTGGTTTTGATACTAGTTATATACGTAGAGAAGGCAGAGAGAGCTATAGAAATGGGGAGGATAGGAAGGGGAGGGTGAAACTACAGTGTGGGGATTGATCTGTATTTGCTCTGAAGTTATATACAGTGAATGCCGTTTACTGTTTAATGTATTTAGCTCAATAAGAATGTCAGTCTTTTTAAGACTTGTACTTTATTAAGTATTTGAACGTAATAATTTTTATTAAATGAAACTTCATTTGGCAAATAATAATTTGTTTTAGTTCAAAATTAAAATTCAAAGACTCCTATTTAATCATCCAGATTTAATGCTTTAAAAAATAATGGGCTCTTTTTTTCATTCTGAAGTTAACACTTGTTAATTATAGAAAACATAGAAGAACGTATAACTTACATGTGATTCTACCACTCAGGGATATTCACATATAATGTTTTGGTATATTTCTTCCCAGTCTTTCAAATAATGAATTTTAAAAATTGAGATCATTTGTATCCTTCTTCATTATATTTTTAATCTAATGTAATTACAAGAACTTTTTATGTCCTTAAGTCTTTCATTTTAATAGCGGTATTTATATCAAAATTTACTTTTTTCTGTATTGTTAAATATTTAACATTTTTCTTTAATATTGTAAAAATCATGCAGTGAACTTTCCTGTTCACATCTTTATCTGCATAAATCTGTCAATCTTTATATGTATCTGATTATTTCCTTCCGGGTTCCTACATTGGAAATTACTGACAGAATATAAATGTTTTTAAGATTCTTAATGTGCATTGCCAAATTGCCATCCAAAAACATTGATCCAGTTTAACTTTCACCAACAGTACATAAAGATACCCTAATAAAGAATACCCGGGGTGCCTGGGTGTCTCAGTGGGTTAAAGCCTCTGTCTTCAGCTCAGGTCATGATCCCAGGGTCCTGGAATCGAGCCCCGCATCGGGCTCTCTGCTCAGCAGGGGAGCCTGCTTCTCCCCACCACCCTCCCCCCCGCCTGCCTCTCTGCCTACTTGTGATCTCTGTCTGTAAAATAAATAAAATCTTAAAAAAAAAAAATACCCTTGTCAGCACAAGTTATTATGCATTTAAAAATCATTGTCCATTTTCTTCATGAAAAATCCTTTTATTCTATCAAATATGGTTAAATACTAAAATTACTGTTATATTATTATAGATAATACAATAGATTAACTGGACTTTAGAAAAACCATACTTGGATATTTTCAAATTGAATGAGAATGTAATGTAGTAGAAAATTTTCAACAATAAGAAATTTGGAATGGTTGGGTCATCATAATGATCTGAGCATTACTGGGAACAATCATTATTATTATTATTATTATTATTGAAACAGTGCAGCTAAAAACAAGAGAAAATGTATACTGGAAAGATATTTTTCTACCATTGAAAAAAACGGTAGAAGAGGGAATTGCATTGTTGAAAACTAAACAGCTGATTACATGTATATTTTGCTATATATATAAATAGGAAGAATTAGTTTGCTTAGCTAATAGCGAAGTATTATAAAATTGGTCTTGAAAATGAGAGAGAAATGTAATATATTTAGTTTTAAGAGTAATATTTGTCTTTAAAATAACTTGTGAGATAGTTTTGAATATTTAAATCCCATAGAGAGCTGTAACAGAATGTACTAGTTATCTACGGCTGCATAACAAATTATCCCAAAACCTACTTAAAACAACAAACATTTATTGTCTTAAAGTGTCTGTGGGTTCTGAATCTGGGTGCAGTTAGGATGTATACTCTGACTAGGAGTCTCACAGTCAATCTGTTTTAATCAAGACATCAGGCAGGGTGTTGGCCTGGGCTGCAGTCAGGGTTTGACTCAGGAACAATCTGTTTCCAAACTACCTTAAGTGGTTAGTGGTTGTCAATATTCAGTTCCTCATGGGCCATTGAATTGAGGGCCTCAGTTCCCTGCTGTTTGTTGGCTGGATGCCTCTGTTCTTACTTTTCTATAGGGCAGCTTATAGTTGGGTAATTGGCTTCCATCAGAGCAAGTAAGTAGGAGAATAGAGCAAGGTAAACAAGATGGAAGACAGAGTCCTTATGTAACCTAATCTCCAAAGTGTATTCTGATCTAAGAAGCAAAGTAGTAGGTTTAGTCCACACTTGAGAGAATTACACAGGGACATGAATAACTACTACAAGTCAGGAATCACTGGGAGCCTTTTTTAGAAGCTGCTACCATAGAGAGCAAAGTAAGGCATTCATGGACAGCATCTATGAAAAACTAAGAGATAAGATATTCTCATGAGTCCTAAATACCAGAGGCTGTGGGCCAATCACAACTATAAGAACAGGGCAGTCTGTGAGGGTGTAAGCATAGAGAAACAATGGATCATCTGACAGACTAGAATATAGGAAAACCGTAAAATACAAACCAAAATATTCTCAAGTATTTACAAGAAAACACAACAGACCAATTTGAGAAAATTAAGTGAAACTAGAATAGGTGTGAATAAAGAGTGGCTGCATGGCTCAGTTGGTTGAGTGTCCAGCTATTGATTTCAGTTCAGGTCATGATCACCAGGTTGTAAGATCAAGCCCAGTGTCAGCTTTTTGCTCAGCAGAAAGTCTGCTTGAGATTCTCTCTTTCTCTCTCTCTCTCTCTCTCAAATGAATAAATCTTAAAAAAAAAAAAAAAGAATAGGTGCAAATAATATATGGTAAAGTTGAAGTGGCTGGATCATCTAGGCATTATGAACTTGCAAAGTGGCAGCCAAAGCTCCCTCTAGGACAAACCCACACTGTGAGGAAATTGCTGGAAAAAAGTCAAACTGCAGTAAAGAGACCATAGAGATTAAAGGAGAAGCTTCAGATAAAAGCAAGAGAGGGGTTTTAGGAGATCTCAGAGAGCAAGTTGCTGCTGCTGCTTTTTTTTTTCTTTTTTCTATTTTTTTTTTTTTTTTTTCAAGAGAGGGAGCGTGCAGGAGCAGGGGGAAGAGTAGAGTGGAAGGGACAAGCAGACTCTGTGCTGAGCACGGAGCCCTTTTTGGGACCTGATCTGGAGATCATGGCCTGAGCCGAAACTAAGAGACTGAGCCACCCAGGCACCCTGAACAAGCTGGTTCTAAGTTAAAACACTGCACAAGAAACAACAGAATGAGCTTCGAGATGTTAAAGAAACTCTGTTGAACTATGCCATCTTAAAAGTTCAAAAAAAGTAATTTCATTTAAACATGAATAACAAAATAACAAGAAAAAAACTGAACAAAGTTATTATAAAGGAAAAAGAATAAGGAGCAAAATGACTTTCTAAAGACAATAAATGGGGGTGCCTGGATGGCTCAGTCATAGCATCTGCTTTCCACTCAGGTTGAGATCTCAGACTCCTGGGATATAGCCCTGTGTCAGGCTCCCTGCTCAGAGGGAAGCCTGCTACTTCTTCCCCACTCCTCCTTCTTATGTTCCCTCTCTGTCTCTCTGTCAAACAAATAAATGAATCTTTAAAAAGAATAAAGACATGCAAATCACAAAGATGTGTCCACCTAACAGATAAGTAAGTACTATAATCTATTTCAAAACAAGCTGAATAAAATTTTTAAAATTACATATTAAAGGAAAGCATAAGCTGGAATTAGAAAAACTTAGAAATTAGATGGTAGAACTCAGGAAAGATCAGAATAAGAGTATAAAATTTCAGAAATGAACCTAATCCAGAAAAAATGCAAGAGTAAAAGAAATCACTGGTAATGTGTAAAGAGATACAAGGTGAAAAGGAAAACAAAAAACATTGATAGAAGATTTAAGAGAAAGGGACAGATATTGAAAACAAAGACAATCCAAAATATGAATAATATACATCCCTGTAGAAGCAGGGAAACTGAAGAAAAACTAAAAGCTATAAGGCAAAGAAAGTCCTGAAGTTAAAAAAAATTTTTCTTTGAAACTGTATATTGAAAGGATACATTGTATACCCAGGAATATTGACCCAGAACAATGACAACTGACATATATGCTAGTAAAGTCAGTGAACTTTAAAGAATAAAAATTAACCTATGGGCACCAGGCATAAAGACTAAATAACTTAAAAAAATAAGATTGTCATCAAACTTTTTTGTCTTTTAGCATAACTTACTTATTTTTCTAGTTTATTTTAAATTTTCATTTAAATTCCATTTAACATACAGTGTAATATTAGTTGCAGGTGTGTAATTGAGTGATTCAGCACTTCCAAACATCACCCAGTACTCATCACAACTCGTGCAGTCCTAATCATTACCCATTTCCCCATCCTCCCACCCCTCTCGCCTCTGGTAACCATCAGTTTGTGCTTTATAGTTAAGAGTCTGTTTCTAGGTTTGCCTCTCCCTCTCTTTTTTCACCCTATGCTTGTTTGTTTTGTTTCTTAAATCCACATATGAGTGAACTCATATGGTATTTGTTTTTCTAAGACTGATTTTGCTTAGCATAATTCTCCCTAGTTCCATCCATGTCATTGGAAATGGCAAGACTTCATTTTTTTTTTTTGCCTTTGCAAGTATTTTTTTTTTAATTTTTATAAACATATAATATATTTTTATCCCCAGGGGTACAGGTCTGTGAATCGTCAGGTTTACACACTTCACAGCACTCACCACAGCACATACCCTCCGCCTTGTCCATAACCCCACCCCCCTTTTCCCAACCCCCAGTCCCCCCAGCAACCCTCAGTTTGTTTTGTGAGACTAAGAGTCACTTATGGTTTGTCTCCCTCCCAATCCCATCTTGTTTCAGTTATTCTTCTTCTACCCCTTTAACCCCCCATGTTGCATCTCCACTTCCTCATATCAGGGAGATCATATGATAGTTGTCTTTCTGCGATTGACTTATTTTGCTAAGCATGATACCCTCTAGTTCCATCCACGTCGTCACAAATGGCAAGATGTCATTTCTTTTGATGGCTGCATAGTATTCCATTGTGTATATATACCACATCTTCTTTATCCATTCATCTGTTGATGGACATCTAGGTTCTTTCCATAGTTTGGCTATTGTAGGCATTGCTGCTATAAATATGCGGGTGCATGTGCCCCTTTGGATCACTACGTTTGTATCTTTAGGGTAAATACCCAGGAGTGCAATTGCTGGGTCATAGGGTAGTTCTATTTTCAACATTTTGAGGAACCTCCATGCTGTTTTCCAAAGTGGTTGCACCAGCTTGCATTCCCACTAGCAGTGTAGGAGGGTTCCCCTTTCTCTGCATCCTCGCCAGCATCTGTCATTTCCTGACTTGTTAATTTTAGCCATTCTGACTGGTGTGAGGTGATACCTCATTGTGGTTTTGATTTGTATTTCCCTGATGCCGAGTGATGTGGAGCACTTTTTCATGTGTCTTTTGGCCATCTGATTGTCTTCTTTGCAGAAATGTCTGTTCATGTCTTCTGGCCATTTCTTGATTGGATTATTTGTTCTTTGGGTGTTGAGTTTGCTAAGTTCTTTATAGATTTTGGACACTAGCCCTTTATCTGATATGTCGTTTGCAAATATCTTCTCCCATTCTGTCAGTTGTCTTTTGGTTTTGTTCACTGTTTCCTTTGCTGTGCAAAAGCTTTTGATCTTGATAAAATCCCAATAGTTCATTTTTGCCCTTGCTTCCCTTGCCTTTGGCAATGTTCCTAGGAAGATGTTGCTGCGGCTGAGGTCGAAGAGGTTGCTGCCTGTGTTCTTCTCAAGGATTTTGATGGATTCCTTTCTCACATTGAGATCCTTCATCCATTTTGAGTCTATTTTCATGTGTGGTGTAAGGAAATGGTCCAATTTCATTTTTCTGCATGTGGCCGTCCAATTTTCCCAACACCATTTATTGAAGAGGCCGTCTTTTTTTCATTGGACGTTCTTTCCTGCTTTGTCTAAGATGAGTTGACCATAGAGTTGAGGGTCCATTTCTGGGCTCTCTATTCTGTTCCATTGATCTATGTGTCTGTTTTTGTGCCAGTACCATGCTGTCTTGATGATGACAGCTTTGTAATAGAGCTTGAAGTCCGGAATTGTGATGCCACCAACTTTGGCTTTCTTTTTCAATATTCCTTTGGCTATTCGAGGTCTTTTCTGGTTCCATATAAATTTTAGGATTATTTGTTCCATTTCTTTGAAAAAAATGGATGGTATTTTGATAAGAATTGCATTAAATGTGTAGATTGCTTTAGGTAGCATAGACATTATCACAGTATTTGTTCTTCCAATCCAGGAGCATGGAACATTTTTCCATTTCTTTGTGTCTTCCTCAATTTCTTTCATGAGTACTTTATAGTTTTCTGAGTATAGATTCTTAGCCTCTTTGGTTAGGTTTATTCCTAGGTATCTTATATTTTGGGGTGCAATTGTAAATGGGATTGACTCCTTAATTTCTCTTTCTTCTGTCTTGTTATTGGTGTAGAGAAATACAACTGATTTCTGTGCATTGATTTTATATCCTGACACTTTACTGAATTCCTGTACCAGTTCTAGCAGTTTTGGAGTGGAGTCTTTTGGGTTTTCCACATATAGTATCATATCACCTGCGAAGAGTGATGGTTTGATTTCTTCTTTGCCGATTTGGATGCCTTTAATTTCCTTTTGTTGTCTGATTGCTGAGGCTAGGACTTCTAGTACTATGTTGAATAGCAGTGGTGATAACGGACATCCCTGCCGTGTTCCTGACCTTAGCGGAAAAGCTTTCAGTTTTTCTCCATTGAGAATGATATTTGCGGTGGGTTTTTCATAGATGGCTTTGATAATATTGAGGTATGTGCCCTCTATCCCTACACTTTGAAGAGTTTTGATCAGGAAGGGATGCTGTACTTTGTCAAATGCTTTTTCAGCATCTATGGAGAGTATCATATGGTTCTTGTTCTTTCTTTTATTAATGTATTGTATCACATTGATTGATTTGCGGATGTTGAACCAACCTTGCAGCCCTGGAATAAATCCCACTTGGTTGTGGTGAATAATCCTTTTTATGTACTGTTGAATCCTATTTTGGCGAGAATTTTTGCATCTGTGTTCATCAAGGATATTGGTCTGTAGTTCTCTTTTTTGATGGGATCCTTGTCTGGTTTTGGGATCAAGGTGATGCTGGCCTCATAAAATGAGTTTGGAAGTAGTCCTTCCATTTCTTTTTTTTTTTGGAACAGTTTCAGGAGAATAGGAATTAGTTCTTCTTTAAATGTTTGGTAGAATTCCCCTGGGAAGCCGTTTGGCCCTGGGCTTTTGTTTGTTTGGCAATTTTTGATGACTGTTTCAATCTCCTTACTGGTTATGAGTCTCTTCAGGCTTTCTACTTCTTCCTGGTTCAGTTGTGGTAGTTTGTATGTCTCCAGGAATGCATCCATTTCTTCCAGATTGTCAAATTTGTTGGCGTAGAGTTGCTCATAGTATGTTCTTATAATTGTCTGTATTTCTTTGGTGTTCATTGTGATCTCTCCTCTTTCATTCATGATTTTATTTATTTGGGTCCTTTCTCTTTTCTTTTTGATAAGTCTGGCCAGGGGTTTATCAATCTTATTAATTCTTTCAAAGAACCAGCTCCTAGTTTCGTTGATTTGTTCTATTGTTTTTTTTGGTTTCTATTTCATTGATTTCTGCTCTGATCTTTATGATTTTTCTTATCCTGCTGGGTTTAGGGTTTCTTTCTTGTTCTTTCTCCAGCTCCTTTAGGTGTAGGGTTAGGTTGTATACCTGAGACCTTTCTTGTTTCTTGAGAAAGGCTTGTACCGCTATATATTTTCCTCTCAGGACTGCCTTTGCTGTGTTCCACAGATTTTGGACCGTTGTGTTTTCATTATCATTTCTTTCCATGAATTTTTTCAATTCTTCTTTAATTTCCTGGTTGACGCATTCATTCTTTAGAAGGATGCTGTTTAGTCTCCTGTATTTGGGTTCTTTCCAAATTTCCTCTTGTGACTGAGTTCTAGCTTCAGAGCATTGTGGTCTGAAAATATGCAGGGAATGATCCCAATCTTTTGATACCGGTTGAGACTGATTTAGGACTGAAGATGTGATCTATTCTGGAGAATGTTCCATGTGCACTAGAGAAGAATGTATTCTGTTGCTTTGGGATGAAATGTTCTGAATATATCTGTGATGTCCATCTGGTCCAGTGTGTCATTTAAGGCCTTTATTTCCTTGTTGATCTTTTGCTTGGATGCTCTGTCCATTTCAGTGAGGGGAGTGTTAAAGTCCCCTACTATTATTGTATTATTGTCGATGTGTTTCTTTGATTTTGTTACTAATTGGTTTATATAGTTGGCTGCTCCCATGTTAGGGGCATAGATATTTAAAATTGTTATATCTTCTTGTTGGACAGATCCTTTGAGTACGATATAGTGTCCTTCCTCATCTCTTATTATAGTCTTTGGCTTAAAATCTAATTGATCTGATATAAGGATCGCCACCCCTGCTTTCTTTGGTGTCCATTAGCATGGTAAATTGTTTTCCACCCCCTCACTTTAAATCTGGAGGTGTCTTCAGGTCTAAAATGAGTTTCTTGTAGGCAACATATAGATGCGTTTTGTTTTTTTTTTCCATTCTGATACCCTGTGTCTTTTGATTGGGGCATTTACATATGATTGGCCCATTAACATTCAGGGTAACTATTGAGAGATATGAATTTAGTGCCATTGTATTGCCTGTAAGGTGACCTGAGGCCACGCTGACCCTGTGTGGGCTTCACCCAGGTTTAGCCTCTGGAGCTATGTCCCTCAGCGGAACAGACTTTTAAAAGTCCTGATTTAGTGCTCCGTTGCTCCACCGCTTGCCCCTCCCCCCGTGGTCTATCTTCCTGTTGCTTTGGATTCACTTCTCCGCCAGTCCTACCTTTCAGAAAGTGGTTGATTTTCTGTTTCTAGAATTGCTGTTCTTCTCTTCGATCTCCCGTTGGATTTGTAGGTGTTTGCAATCTTTAGATAAGCTATCTAGCTGATCTCCTGCTACCTGATGTAGTCTCAGCCTGCTACTTCTCCAACATCTTGACTCCTCCCCCCATTATTATATTTTCTTATTGCTTGCTCAATTTTTTGACTCTGCATTTTATTTCTTTAAATTTTCTCTATGTGTTTAAATGTTATAATAATTAATTAACATATGACATAATTAAATAATTCCTAGGCTGGCCTCCAATTATATTTTTTTTGTCTGATGAATTGGTTACTGTTTGTGCTGTGTAGTACTCAAAGAGGTTTATTTTCATGTGTGTTTGGTTATCTTTGATTGTGACCTCATGATCATTATTTTATTATCCAGAAAACTTGGGTACCTAAACTGAGGCATTTCCTTGGAATAAGATTTGTGCTGGATTACTGCAGACCTGGCACTATCTTTCACTATCTGTTAGAGTTCCTTGCATAATATTGGGACTTCTTAAGACATCTTTAACTTACCTCAACATTAAAAATCATGGTATTTCAGCCTTAGACATTTCAAAATATTAAATCTATCACCCAAGGTATGATACTTTAACAATGTATAAAACCACAGAAATGATTTTGACAGTTAGGAATATTATGAAATTTAAATGATTTGTAACCATTTCAAAACATTATATATTTTCCCTTGACAGTTAAATCACATTTAAGTGTAGAAAAATGAAGTCTTTTATTTGTTGCCATTTAATTAAAACGACACTGACATGATGTATGGTGAGTGGTCACCACTGATCAGATTTACTCTTTTCATTATTTTCTTCAAGAGTGATTTGAGATCAGGAAGCATATTGTTCAGTCACTGTAGAAAAATTTTGGCAGTTCCTCAGAAAGTTAAGCATAGAATTACCCTAGGACCCAGCAATCCCTCTCCTAGGTTGGGAAAGGAATTGAAAACAAGTATTCAAACAGTTTGCTCATGAATGTTCATAGGAAGACTATTTGTAACAGGCAAAAGGTGGGAAAAACCCAAATGTCCGTTAACTGACTTATAGATAAACAAAATGTGGAATAACCATACAATAGAATATTATTTGACCATGAGAAATGAATGTATTGATAACATGGAAGAACCTTGAAAACATTATGCTAAGTAAAAGAAGCTAGACACAAAAGGTTACATTGTATGATTCTGTTTATGTGAAGTATGGAGAATGGGCAAATCCATAGAGTAGAAAGTCTATTAGTGTTTGCTGGGACAGGGATAAGACAGAAATACGAGTGACTTGTTTAATTGGTATAGGGTTTCCTTTTGGGGTGATGAAAATATTTTGGACTAGATAGAGGCGAATGCATAGCATTATGAATGTTCTAAATACCCCTGAGTTGTATACTTAAAAATGTTTACATTTATGTTATGTGAATTTTACCTTAATAATAATTTTTAACAAAGTGTTGTTAGCTTCTAATTGATTCTATGAAAGAAAGCATATTTTGGAATTGAATTAATGTAAAGCCTCCTTGATACACTTGAACATAATATTACATTAAAACTTTTCAGCTTACTAAGTAAACTAAAGAAATCTTATTCTATAGTTTGGGTTTTCAGTAACAAATAGAATTGAAATTTGTGCATTTCTCTTTATATACAGTTCTCTCCGTATGCTGAGTTGTTTCATACTTTGTGCATCAGTGGTTTTGTTAAACTCTAAAGTAGTATCTATCAGTATCTACAGATAGGCATGTGGAGTAGTAGTTGCTTTTCCTGATCATATGTCACTGATATCGCCACTACGTATTGTCATTTGATAAAGAGATTTTTGCCAGTAGTTTTTTGTTTTTTGTTTCTAAATCACAATATTTGTTAAGAGGCAAATATTATGTGAATAATTTTAAAACTTCTTGGCAGTTGAGTAAATTGTGCTCATTTCTCTGGTGAAGAGTACAAAGTACAAAGCAAAGCCTGCTTCTTTAATCTTGGTTTCTTCTCAGTTTTTTGGACAAAGTCTGCCAGTTTCCATCTGGAAAGGATTGGTGTGGGGAGAGTTGTTCTGTTGAAATTTAGTTTACAAAGAGGTCACTGTCAGATTGGAAAATGACTAAGGCTTCAGCAGCTTTATTTCACTGTTAATGTGTCTCTAATGACCACCCATTGAGCTCTAGGGGCATACATATAGTCAGTTAAATATGATCTGATGTTTAAATATTATTGTACCTTATGTTTTATGCTTTTCTTTTCTTATGTGTGTAAAATCCTCATACTTAAAGATTTATTTATCTCAACAGTATTAAAATTCTCTATCATTAGAGTCATTCCCTACCGACATTAATTGTCTTAATCTTTGTGGTGGGGTTTGGTACTTTTTCATCAACATTTTTATACTTCAGTGAAGCATTTCCCAGACAACCATTTAATTTTGTAATATGGGGATAATGAAATACAATAGGTATAATGAAAAGGTACAAACTTAAATTGTGAATATAGTTAGGATGAACCAAACGTTAGTCATCGTAACGTGTTCAGCATTTAAGGACATGGAATGTAATGGGATTTCTGTGGAAATAATTTTACATTTCAAATTTGTGATATATATGTACAAAATTGCTTATCTCTGTCCAACTTCTAATAGCTAGTGGATCACTTGGTAAATTCCAGGGACTGACAGTGATCCATTCCAATGCCTTGGTTTATTGTTTTCCAACTTGAATAATTCTCATATCATTTTGGCAATATCTTTCATATTCCATATTTTGCAGTTAGGGTTAGAATTGGATACAAACAACAGAGACCCTCTACTCCCCACCCCAAACAACACTGTTTTAACCAATATAGAAGTCTATTTTGCCATCACCTACAAGTCTGGAAGTAGGTGCAAAAGGGCTATATAGTAGCTCTGTTAAAACGAAGTACTCAGGAATCCAAGTTGCTTTTATCTCATTACTCTGCCATGCATAGCCTACATTGCCAACCAAGGTCACCTTACAAACCTAGATGGCTTCTTTAGTTTCAGTTATCATCTGTATTCTAGCCAGCAAGAAGGAGAAAGGAATGAAAAAGAGGAGGGCTGAGAGGGTGAATGCCAGCTGTTTTTAAGGAAGGTTCCTGGAAGCTGCCATAGGTAACTTTATTTAGATCTTAAATTGTCCAGAATTTAGACACATGGCAATACCTAGAACAAGGAGACTGTGAAGTGTATTCTTTATTCTGATGACATGGGCCCAATGAAAATTAGAGGATTTTGTTACTGTGGAAGATTGTCTGCTTTATTCTGTCACCTCTACTTTTATTTCCTTAATATTTTTCTTTAAGTTAGATCCCTTATTACTTAAATAACTGTATTTAAAATGTAAACAATACTTTGTCATATTAAATAGTAATAGCTACCAGGAAAACAAGAGCACTTTAAAAATCAGTAGATTGAAAAAGCTACAGTGAGCCCATTTCCTAGGTATTTATTCTTTGTTAAAAGGGAGATTATAGCTGGAGAGTTGGGAAAGAAATGCTAACGTCAAATTGAGAAATAATCTTATTTTTCTGCTGGTCATTTGTACTAGCCACATTTACTAGCCACTATATCACTAGCTCGGTGATCTTAAGAAAGAAAAAAGAATTGTGCCTGTAACTGGGTTGTAGAAGAACATTGTTAACATGTTTCTATAGCTAATATTTTGTTGTTTTATCATTTTGTGTCTTGATTTTAAAAGCATAAAGATTTCAATAATAGACAAAGCTCAGAATATACTAGAAAATGTGAACTATTATAATAATATTACATAATCAGTACGTTTGACTTAATTAAGAATGGATCATTATTACCTGGTCAACCTCAAATGAAGTATAAAACAAGAAAATACTTTGTTTCTAATTATATATTTATTCTTAGGCAGCAGATTATATTGTCTGAAGATATTCTGTCTGTAGAAGTATTTATGGTTTTCTAGGTAGGACTTATATTCAATGGAGTATAAAAATACCAGAATTTCTTAGCAGTTTTATCTCTTGTTTGTGGATTGGTGAAACTTAGATACCCCAGGGTTGGTATAGTATCTCAGTTGGGGAGAACTAAAATGCTATGAAGGGAGTTTGGAATGGATCTAAAAGTATCCAATTTGTATAACAGACCATATGAGGAAAAACTAAAGAAATGGAGATTTTCTAAATATAGAAAATAAATTTAAAACTGATTTCTGTATTCACCATTTATTGAATACCTACTGTGTGCTCAGAATATTACCGCTCTTCTCCATTATTACTACAGAGTATCAATAGGATATAAATGTTAGTGGAAATAATACAGACAGGAGAAATTACTGACTAGAAGAATTAAATTTAGCTGAGTTAACTTTATATACTACCATGTGCCAACCACCATATTTGTTTTGGGGCAATGAATAAGACAGACATTGCAAAAAAGGTTATCCGGTAATGTTTTGATTTTTTAGTGATTTATTCTCTGGATGTTGAATGTTAAATTTGTATTTATTTTCTTAGAGGACAGTGAAAATGTAATTTCATTGCTTTTGTTTTTCGTTGTTTCTAGTGAGTACTTGAATGTATTCCTTATCTTCCTCCTTCGAATATAATCTGTTTTATTTTTCTTCTGACTGCCTTTAAAAATTCCTTTTGTCTTTGGTTTTTAGTATTCTTATATGTGATAAGCAAGTATGGGTTTTTTTGTTTGAATAATCCCAATATATGAAGCTCATTTGACTGTATTTTTACTGACTTTTGTTTTGATTGGTTATGTCTGTTGCCTCCTGATTTTTCTTCTTGTCTTTTGATTGTACTTGATTGTACTTGAAAACCTGGATTGTACTTGAAAACCAATTATAGACATAACTCAAGACCTGAAATTATATTGTTTTTCTCCAGAATTTTTTGGTAGTTGCTTATGACAGGAATTAGGAATCTAGATCTTCGCCCAGTATATCTTTACTGCTTTCTCATTCATTGATGCCATTGGGCAACTTTAAGAAAATGAATATTCATATTTTTCAGACTTTCTGGTTCTCTGTAGGAGCATGGGTCTTAAATGGCCTGTGTTAACCATTTCTGGAGGTAAAATACCCATTTCAGATCTTATATTTCTTAAAACAAAGAAACAAAAATCCCACCCTCAAGTGTTTTCATTGACACTTCAGTTAAATAGCATTTTCTGATTAAATAATAATCTGTAATTCCCAGCTTAATATATCCTTTCATTATCTTATTTGAAAGAAGTCTAATGTATAAAATAATAATAGTAAAAAGTTGCACATGGGGGCACCTGGGTGGCTCAGTCCGTTAAGCGTCTGCCTTCGGCTCAGGTCATGATCCCGGGGTCTTGGGATCGAGCCCACATCAGGCTCCCTGCACAGAGGCGAGTTTGTGGTCTCCCTCTCTCTCAGGCCCTTCCCCCCTCCACTCGTGTTCTCTCTCACTTGCTCTGATCTCTCTTTCTCAAGTAAATAAATTTTTTAAAAATTTAGTATATGTTCATTTTAGTGGTTTATTTTTTCAAACCCTACTCTGATTTTGAGAAATTCTGAATTGAATTACTAATATGACTGTATGACAGTATGTACTGTTTTTCAGCATAGTCTTTCTAATGATTTAACAGTTCTCCAATAAAGTCTTTCATAGTTCATAACTAATTACAAGGATATGTTTGGATTTAGTTATTTTTTACTACTTTGAGGCAAAGTAATCAGTAGTTGATGCTATTTTTCTATCTATTCAAAATGTAGTCTGTTTTTAAAAGATGAAAGTACATCCTCATTTGAATAACAGACATATTTAGAATAACATATGGTAAATATTTGTCCTTCAAATTCTGAGAATTATACATATAAAAATCTAATCATCATTTCAAAGTTAAAGACACAATTATTCTTTACCACTGTAAAAAGTAGTCAGTTTATAAATGAGTCTTATTTGGTAACTTTACTTGCAGTCAGTTGCTTGGAAATAAGTGTGAAGCTTCTGATAGAAATGTCATAATTCCTAGGCTGGCCTCCAATTCTTACTTATTAACTAGTTGTGGCAAAATTTCAGCTTCAAACAACATTCTTCCTAATGGAAAAAAAGTATTTTAAGTCCTTTCTGCAGTTGCTAGCAAACACATCTCTTCCTCCCTTCATTCCTTTATGTTGTGTTTCTTTCCTTCCTCTTCCTTCCACTCCTCTACCCCCCAACCTCGCCCCAAGCCTTCCTCCGTTCCTTCCTTCCTTCCTTCCTTCCATGCTTTGCTTTACCTTGCTTCGCTTTTTTGGATGGATTGGGAAAGAGATACTTCTAGGAAGCAGCATCTTATTAAACTTTGCATAAAAGAATGTATAGTCATTTTCTAGATGGTATAATTCAATTATGCTAGGACTTCTATTTCCATTGGAGGCAGGGCCTCTGGACTCTTGAATCCCCATTTCCCTTGTTAAGGAAGAATGTTCATAAGTCAGATGTTCATTGGGAATTTCCCAACTTATTGGAAATTCTTAATGTTTACTTTTATAGTGGAATTGGATCAGTATTTCTCAGTGGAAACACTATTGGCATTTGGGATGGTACAAATCTTTGTGCCTTATAGTACATATAGCATTCCTGGCTCCTGCCTCCTAATTTTAACAATAATGTTCACATAGTCATTGTGACAAACATAAATGGCCCCACACTTTTCCAGACTGTCTCTGGCATGGTATCACCCTGAATTAATAATTACTGAATTAGATCAGCAACTTTCTTACAGTAGCTTTTTACTGCCTAACAGAATTTTAATTCTTAGATTTAGAAAGGTTAAGAATTTGGATACGTTTATTGCTTTTCAGCACTTTGCATATTCACCTTTGATTCTGTTTGTTCTGATTCATTATGTAATAGTATATGTCAATAATCAATTTAAAATGTGCTGTTCTTAAGCCAGTAATTTTCAGACTGCTTAATAGAACTGTTATCTGTTCTGTAAAAGTACCTTAAGCCACAGAGGAGATGGTATTGGGATAGGACAGGTGGGCAGAATTCTCTAGCAGGTGTAATTTTCCTTTGACTTGTTTACAAGCTGTGCTTTCAGACAAGAACTCTTTCTGTCAAAAATTATATCATTTTTTTCTTCTCCTATAACAGGATTAGATGATTTAAAGATTCTTTTTTTTTTTTTTTTTTTTTTTTTTTTTTTGACAGAGAGATCACAAGCAGGCAGAGAGGCAGGCAGAGAGAGAGGAGGAAGCAGGCTCCCTGCTGAGCAGAGAGCCCGATGCGGGGCTCGATCCCAGGACTCCGAGATCATGACCTGAGCCGAAGGCAGCGGCTTAACCCACTGAGCCACCCAGGCGCCCCGGATTAGATGATTTAAAAAATGAAACATGGCTTATGACAAAATTGTTCAAAAGTTTTTTGACATATAATTTCTAAACTAGTAGATAGTATATAGAGTATTAATTATTCAGGGGAAAGTTAAATTATCTAATAGTCATTTGAACTAAAACATTGAATTTGAAGAGAATTGTTTGCATCGTACATAGGTCAGTCAGCCCTTCCTAAATCTATTTATTCATATTTGTTTTCATTGTAAACTTAATTTTATTAATTTATTAATTCAATAAAGTTGTCCATTGTAAACTTTAGTAAAACCATGGCGTCTGTTGGAATACCCAAGTCATGTAGATTAAGTTTTACATTATACTGTCTTCTTTGTGGATCATACTTTTGTTGCACAAAAAGTGCAACAAAAAATTACCATCTATTTTTCCCCTAAAAAAGAAATGGTAACTATTTTGGAAATTCAAAACAGTTACTCTTGGTGATTTTTACACTGTAATTAAAGGAATTCGTGCTAAGTGCTTAGATTTTGGAGGAATTCCTAATATGTGAGGCTTTTTGTTTTTTGTTAAGAAATAAATGTAATAGGGGCGCCTGGATGACTCAGTCTTTTGAGCATCTGCTTTTGGCTCATGTCATAATCTCAGGGTCCTGGGAACAAGCCCTGCATCTGGCTCCCTGCTCAGTGGGGAGTCTACTTGTTCCTCTCCCCTCCGCTCATGCTCTCTCTCACACCCTTTCTTAAATAAATAAATATTTTTAAAAAGGAAGAAATGTAATAAAATGTATACTATTTAGACAGTGGAATAATTGCTCTCAGTTAATTACACATTAGAAAGGGGGAAAAGCAACTAAAGATTTACAGATTTTATGAGAATGTGTAGACCAATAAAATGAAGTAAGCTCTCAATGGTAATTTTTATTTCTAGGAAAATTAATTTCTAGAGCTATTTGGCTGATCATATAGCCTATGATTAATCTAGTGACTTTCTCTCTCACATACACACATGTGCACACACACACAAGGATACTTTTAAGGGTCTACTAGTAGTACTGTGCTTTTAGTTTTGCAGGTTATTAATTTTTTTTTTTTAAATATTGGGAAACACGAAGAAAACATCTTACAAAAATGACCTAGAATACAACTCTTGGCTCTTTGTCTATGTTTTATGCATTTCCTAATAAAGTTTGGAAGAATAGACTTACAGAGGCACAGTTGAGGTGCAAGTTGCTGAAGTAAGTCTAATGAGAGTACAGGTAGTTCAGCATACAAATAGTAAACTTGGATTCAGTGATTAAAAAATAGTCTTTAAGTCAAATCTGATTGCCAGTACTAGTTGCAGCACCAGGGAGAGCTCCAGGTATATATACTCTTTGTTCTGATGGCTTTATTCTAATGGTTGGGTGCATTTTTCCTGTGTACCTTAATTGGTTAAACATGCAAGGTTCCACTAAGGATAATAGGTTTTTCTTCTTTAGTTGGTCAGTTTTCACTGTCTTAGGTCAGTACACAAAGTACAGTTATTTAGTAATGAGATTAATTTAAATGTTATATGGTAGAACTGATTCTGAAAAGGAATTCCGTAATATTCTGCCTACTTAGATATTATTTTGGTCTTGAATAATTATATTATTCATAATATAGCATGATAGCTAATAACTTAGCATGATATATAATGAATAATTTAGCATGATAATATTTACCCCCTCTTCTCTTAGTTTCCAGGGGACTTTTTACCACAAGTCCCAATCTTTTTTCCCATTTCAGTCTAAAAGTTAGTTTCTTGGAATATTCTACTTCTGTCCTTTTTTTTCCTTGGAGTATTTATATTCTATTGGGTTTTAAAACATGGAAGAGTTCTTAGATTATTTTAAAAACGAAAGTAAATATTATCTTCTGTAATGATTTAGGAATAAGTCCAGATATTTATAATGGGTGTGTTTTAGTTTAGGGATATATTGCATCTTGTACATGGTTCATGTACCAGTATCAAAGTTCCATCTGTAACCTTATCCTGCGAAGGATAATTTCTACCCACTGTATAGCTACCTCAAGTCTATTCTCCTGCAATCACTGCTTTCTAGCTCACCACAACACTGCACTGCATTCTCTAGGTGACCCATTTCATTTGTAATAAACTCTCTGTTACCCTCAACTTCTCCTTTGAGCACTCTGTCCTGCTTTTTTCTTCATTGGTCTTCCTTTTCTTCCCTTCTACTCCTTTCCCCCCCTCCCATCTTTCATACGTCCTAAGTCATTTTCTCTCTTCTCTTCTCTTTTCCCTTCTTCTCATCCATTTCCTCTTTGCTTTCCTTGACTTTTTCTCCCCCCTTTTTCCTTTCATATCCTTCCTGTTCCTCTTTCTGTCCCATCTACTTCCTGTCTCCCCAAATGTTCTTCCTTCCAATTTAGACTAAAACGTTTCTTTCTCAGATAACACTGCTATTACTTGGGTACCTTCTAAAGAAATGGCAACATTCTTTTTTTCTAAAAAAGCTCTTTTAGTAATTTATTACTTAGCTTAAATTTCACAATTTGCACTGCTGCCTTCTATACTCTTTTTAGATATCCGTCTAATATATTAGAGAAATGAAATCTGGTATATATGATTTCTTTTTAAACTACTTTTCCTACCACTACCAAATTATCTATATCTTGTTTTCTCCTCACTCTAGACCTAGAAGGAATAATTTCTGTACCTGTACTCTCTTTTTTTCTGTCATAAAATAAAAGCAAGACATATTTACTATAGACAGTTTAGTAAGTACAAATAAATCAGTGTTTTTAAATAAAAATTTTTACTTCTAATCCTAATTACTCTCAACATTTTATTGTATATGCTTTAAGACTTTGCATATATTTATTTATGAAATGCATACTTTAAATAAATAATATTGTCCATTGCATTTTCTCATTTTTCATTATAACATCTCAAATATTCTTTTATGTTATTAAGTATTCTTTTGCAACACCATTTTTATGGACTGCATGGAATTCTTTTCTTTTCTTTTCTTTTTTGACTGCACGGAATTCTTATGCCTAAAACTTAGTGTGCCAGTGCCCAATTGGATAGATTGTCTTTCATTCTTATAAATGGCAATGGACAACTTTGAATATATCTTTGAATACAGTTTTGAATAATATGTTTAGTTAAGGTAATTTGCTCGAGGAAAGATTTCTGAGATCAAATGGTACTCATATGTTTAATGCTCTTAATGAATATTGCTAAATTCCCCTTCAGAAAGGTTGTGCCGGTATGTATTTCCACAGTGTGTATGAGTTTCTGCTTACCCAAAACTTTGCCAAAATTGGGTGCTATAATTTTTAAACTCCTTTTACATTTCAATTTGCATTTCTTATGTCAAATATTTCCTTTTTTTTAAAAGAAATTAATTTAATCGGGGTGCCTGAGTGGCTTAGTCGGTAAGCCTCTGAATCGAGCCCCACATCCGGCTCCCTGCTCGGTGGGAAGCCTGCTTCTCCCTCACCCACTCTCACCTGCTTCCTTCCCTCTCTCGCTGTGTCTCTCTGTCAAATAAATAAAATCTTAAAAAAACAATCATTTGCTCATTTAAAAAAATTATAATATTGGTAATATTCATAATTACTTGAAATATTTTAAGATCTAAGTGTGCATGTGTGTGTACATATATGCATGTATGAGAAGTATTTTTCCAAATTATTGCCAGTCACTTATTGTTGTGGTACTTTTTGCCTTATTAGAAGTTTTAAAATCGTCATGAGATAAACATTACTTTTAATTTATGGGTGCTCCTTCTCATGCTGGGCGTTGCCTTCCCTGCTCTAATATAATACATATATTAACTTATATTTTCTTATGTGTTTTCTTTATTTTTTTAAATTTACATTTAAATCTCTAACTCGTCTGGAAATTAATTTAGTCTGTATAGTATGAGGCAAAATTTTTAATTGTTTTTCAATAGTGAATTTGTTATCTCCCCCAGTTACTTGAAAAGCTACCTTCTTATATTGGACAATGGTTTATCTCCTATTCCATTAATTTATCTCTTCATTCCATTTTTAATATGGTACCTTTTAATATATACGCTGTTTGTAATTAGCCTTTTCATTGAAGAAGTAATCAAGAGCACTGTTTTAAAAAAAAAGAAAATTCAAATAACATAAAGGGTGAGAAGGTTTCCACTATGAAGGTAACCACTATTACAGTCTTTTTATTTTATTCCAGAAATACTTTGTTCATATCCAAGTATATAGCTGATATCCTTTTCATTACATAGTGTATAACTAACTCATTTTCACAGCTACATAGTAGCCCATTTTAAGAATTTAAAAGAATAGTTTCCTGTTGTTTCAACATGTGGGTTCTTTTTCAGTCTTTTGTTGTCACAAACGATAGTAATATTGTACATCCTTATTCAATTCCTTGCCCGCATACATTCTAGAATATAGAGTACGATAAGTTTCTAGAAGTGGAATTATTGGGTTATAAACTATAATTATTTGCAAACAATATAAATCAGCCCTGTCTAATTTCTGAAGATAAGGAATTTGTAGGAAGTCAGAAAGAGTGAATCTCTCAACTCCTACTGCTACTATCTTAAATAACCCATTTTTTGTTATCCCCTAAAAATTCAGAGTTCAGTTTGGACAAAACTGATTTGTATGTCATTGTTGTAGGTGACATGAAGTAGAGAGAAACCTTTTTTTCACCCTTTTAAGCAAGTTCAGTAAGGCCCATACTCTGCTGCTTATCACTTTGGGGAATTCCCCATTAGTAGCGTTCTTAAATGCTGAGTATCCGCAAACAAACATTTCCTGCAGTCCTCATTTTTGGCTGCTTAATATCTAAATACAGCCACTTTTCTTACACATACACTTGATTCAAACAATAAAAATCTAATAAATTGGAATGATTTCTCTTGTGTCTATAAATGTACTTATTATCCACTCTCCCAAGGAGAGACAACCCAATGTTTCCTAAGTTATTCCTTCTCGCTATAAGTTCAGGATCTCTTGGTGATATTCTCTAGACAACTGTGTTCTTCGGACTATGATTATATTCCTAAAAATGGAAAGTTGGGGGCATACTGCCCAATATATAACCTAAGTGTAGTTAGATAGAAATACTCAAAAAGTAAATTTTTAATATGATAAAAGTGAAAAAATATATTTAAATTTTTATTTATTAACATATAAAAAGCCTTGGTATTTTTTTAAAAGCATACTTATTAATTTTATTGTTTATTTGCCTCCCCTATAAGAATGTTAGTCTCATTTGGATAAGGTTATTTGTCTGCTTTGTTTACTTAGTATTCCAGGCATCCAGAGCAGTGCCTAGCATGTAGTAAATGCTTAATAAATACTTGCTTAATCAATGATTGAACACTATTTTAATGAGAGCAGTAAATTCAAATTTTTTTGTTTAATAGTTTGTCATATATTGATTCAAAAGTCTGTTTGGTTTTTTTTCCAAGATTTTATTTATTTATTTGACAGAGATCACAAGTAGGCAGAGAGGCCAGCAGAGAGAGAGGAGGAAGAAGGCTCCCTGCTTAGGAGAGAGCCCCATGTGGGGCTCGATCCCAGGACCCTGAGATCATGACCTGAGCTGAAGGCAGAGGCTTTAACCCCCTGAGCCACCCAGGTGCCCCCAAAAGTCTGTTTCTATATTCAGTTTATTTTGATACTTTTCCATAGTGGAAGAATTATACATGGATGAAAATAGAACAAATGCATCATTGTATACATTTAATAAAGCAATAAATTATGATCCTCCTTTTTAAAAAATTCCATGTCCATTATGCACTATTTTTTTTTGAAACTTATTTAACATTTTCCTTCTTGTTTCAAGTCAGTTTTTCTTGCAAATTCTGGGACACTGTCACATTTTGACACATTTTATATACGGATTTAAATCAATTACTGGCTAAGTAAGGATAGTGATACATGAGGATAAATCCAAGTCTCTCTGTATAGCCTCCAAAATCAGTGAGGATCAACAAGAACAACTAAAACTGTACCAAATCCATACCCTCAGCATAACTAGACTGAATGCTACAAACTTAAGTTTCCTTTAATTGGAAAAATAAATATCAAATCCCAGCAGAGATATTTCCCCTGACACATGCATTTATGGAGAAAAAGGGCAGTTCAGGGGCGCCTGGGTGGCTCAGTGGGTTAAGCCGCTGCCTTCAGCTCAGGTCATGATCTCAGAGTCCTGGGATCGAGCCCCGCATCCGGCTCTCTGCTCAGCAGGGAGCCTGCTTCCTCCTCTCTCTCTGCCTGCCTCTCTGCCTGCTTGTGATCTCTCTGTCAAATAAATAAATAAAATCTTTAAAAAAAAAAAAGAAAAAAGAAAAAGGGCAGTTCTGAAAAAGTGGAGGAAACTAGGATTGCTCTAACATCACCATTAGGAGAAGAAACCACACCTTAAGTACAAGAGACCTGGTATATCAGAGCACTGACTCTGCAGGTCTTTGGGCTTAATAATGTATGTGATTTGGGGTAGCAGTCTTTGAAAAGTATTTTTGCTGGAGGAAAAAAGTTAAAGAGAAGAGAAAAGCACACTTTGGGTATTGGATAGTGAAGGAAAAAGAAGCAAAAAGGGGGGAATATAAAGTCCTGCAAGATAAAATAGAAACCCCTTTCTCCAAATCAGAGGACGTACATATAACTTCCTTTCAACATCACAACTAGTGGGAAAAAAAAAAAAAAATTCATCCATTAAAGAAACCATACTTTGGTACACGAACAAAAGAGAGGCTCTTAAAATAGGAATCTTGTGAACCACGTCAAAGTCGCAACAGTCAAAAGTCTCATAAATCTATGGAAAGCCACCGCTATAAGAAAACATAAGAATCAAAATCTCAGTGGATGAACACCCTTGCCTTCAAGAAAGAAAACAACCACACAGTGGAAGAAAACTGTAACACAGCTTTCCAGACTGGCTGAAATACTCTTGAACAAACATTTACAGATAGAAATAACCAACTAGAACCATAAATTTAAAAACAAAGAAACAGGAGAAATTATCCTCTGCCCCCAAACTGTAAAATCACAAAAACACCTAGGAAGAAATAAGAGGAGAGTTGGTTGAACCCAAGAAAGAGGTGGAAGAAAAAGAAAAAAAAATCATCTTAGAAATGACTTCTAAATTCCAAGATGCCCAAAAGGGAATGAACTCGACTGGAAATTTAATAAAGGGTATAGAAGAAAGTCAGAAAAATAATCATAAAAAGGAAAATGAATTAAAGAAGTAAAACAGGTAAAAGAGAAAGTGGTGGTAATGTGAGACAAAAAGAGATTCAACATATATGTATAATTGAGTTAGAAAAACTAAACAATGGGAACAAATAATATTTAAAACTATAATGTAAAAAAATTTTCCAGAAATAAAAGACCTGCATCTACACACTGAAAGGACCATAGAGTACTTGGGGAAGTTTATAGTACATAGTCAATTTTGAGTCATATTTTATAAAAGTATTAGACTCTAAAGATAAACTTTGAGAACCTCCAGGTAAATAAACAAAACAGAACAACTAATAGGCCAAGATAATTAAACTGGCACACACTTCTTAACAGAAACATACAAAGCGAAGTACCAATGGAGCAGTGTTTTCAAGAAATTAAGGAAACGGATAAACCAAAAATTTTATGTAAAGCCAAGCTGTTCTTAAATGGGAAAGGTGTGTACAGCACTGAAATTTGTTATCATGTCCTTACTTTTGACCAGGACTGTAAGAGCATTTAGTAGTATGGCTCTGATGAAACAGTGGAGGGTTCCTGACAGCATATAGCACACTATCATCCCAACAGACTGGGTTCAGCTGCCAGAAATGACAATCAGGGATTCATTAAGAAATCTAGGTGAAAGAAAAAATAAGAAGGAAGGAAGAAAAATAAATAAATCTTGGTCATTAAATTGGTTTTACATATTTTTTATCTTCTAGGAGTTTGTCACAGAACTTTAAAACCAACCATTTCCTTCCAAATATTTTTTTCTTTTTTAATAGTTACTAAGACATTCATAATTAGTATATTACATTTGATTGCAGACAAATTTTTGGGAATTTTAACCTATAAGTCTCTAGAGTTAACGTGAAATTTAACATTAGTTGAGGTAGCTCTTCCATTATATTTCAAAGTGTTGTAAATATGTGATGTATTTTTAGTTGAGGTAATCTCCAAAATACAAAGAAGTCCCAGTTACTTACAGTGAGTTTGAATTGATAAAATGTTGAAAATGTTTGATTTTTTTATAACAGGTTTATTAAATATATTTTTGAGGAAACAAACAAAAAAAGCCAAGCTGTTTTTAAACATCAAGAATAAAAAAATATTTTAAACATGTATAACTTAACAGGATAGTACACACTTGAATATTTCTTGAGGAATCCACTAGTGGATGGGCTTTATCCAACTTAGAGTTGAGTAGGAAAACATTTGCAGAAGAATCCATGGTTATTATTAAATATGTTATAATTGTAGATCTAAGTTTAAAACGTAGGTGACAACAAAGGTGAAAGAATAATATGTAAATCTTACATATTCTTACAGAGGATAAATAATGCCTGGGTGGCTCAGTGGGTTAAAGCCTCTGCCTTCGGCTCAGGTCATGATCCCAGGGTCTGGGATTGAGCCCCGCATCAGGCTCTCTGCCTGCTTCCCTCTCTCTCTCTGCCTGCCTCTCTGCCTACTTGTGATCTCTGTCAAATAAATAAAATCTTAAAAAACAAAAAAAGAAAAGAAAAAAATGTAAAAAAAATAAAGGAGGAGGTAAAGAGGAAAGTAGGAAAAGCTTATTGATTGTTGTAAAGCTGTAGTTGGGAATGAAAAGATACTATTGAAAGTTGACATATACTAGGTGATAATAAGAAAATGAGATTAAGGCACTGTAAATGTATAAGTACATAGGTAACCAGTGGAACAAAAACAAGACCTTCCTAAATGCAGAAAAAGCAATTTTAAAACAAAATAACAAAGAAAGTGAATATATGGGGCGCCTGGGTGGCTCAGTGGGTTAAAGCCTCTGCCTTCGGCTCAGGTCATGTTCCCAGGGTCCTGGGATCAAGCCCCACATTGGGCTTTCTGCTCTACAGGGAGCCTGCTTCCTCCTCTCTCTCTCTCTCTCTCTCTCTCTCTGCCTGCCTCTCTGCCTACTTGTGATCTCTATCTGTCAAATAAATAAATAAATAAATCTTTTTAAAAAAATGAATACATAAATCACCTTTATTCACTGCTTCAGCTGTAACCCGCAAGTTTTAGTTTCCTTTTTTTTGTATAAATTTGGTTTTCATACTGAAAATACATTCATAGATAGTTAATAAAAATGGGTAAATAGTAAGTGTTTAAAATTAATAAAATCAAGAATGTGGAAGAATAAACCTAAAGTGGTTTATTCTTTCACAAAAAGAAGCAAATGAAACTGTGTTTCAAATGATACTGGTCTAAAGTCAAAAGGAACTGTAATTATTTTGAATTCTAGGTTTGTTTGCTATAGGGCTGAGCAAATGTGCAATTTTAGTGGGAAAAACATTATCTAGATTTTTCACTATCAGAGAAGAAAGTTAAAAATATGAAAGGGGAAAACTGTGGTGTTGAATTGACAATAGAGGTATAAATATAATCTTATCCTTTTATAGAGATACAAAAATGGATTTATACATACTAATAATTATACTAAAAGGGCCTCGAAGAAAGATACCTCTATAAGCAGTGAGCATAGCTAGTCTTTAGGTATTGGGTTCTAAATATCATTCCTCATTAAAAAGAAGCAGTGTTCCTTGGAGAAAAGAGTGATGCTAGTATGGAAGCAGGGAAAATGCAAGATAAGCCTGTTCTATCTTATTCTACAAAGCAAGAAACTGCTCAAAAAATGATAGGGCTACATCAAAAGATAGAGGAGGTGGCTTGAAAGGGCTCCCATTGGCCAAAGCTGGAACACTTTGAACATTAGAATAAATAATGATAGGAATATAATATTTTTGAAATAATCCATGATGTTATAAGTAACTGAATAAATGGGAGAGGATGGGAAGAGCTCACTTACAGTAGAATGAATGCCAGCTAATAAATGTGGAAGGAATAATGGAGTTAAGGAAAAATCACCATTACAGTAATAATCCGATTCAGGCAAGAATCCTCAATGGTTGCTAAAACTAGTGGGTGAAAGTTTGGTAAGGAACAGGTTATTTAGATAACTTCAAAGTGTTCTCCCATAAGTTACTTATTAATTTCCAAAAGGAAAAGAGTAAGTTCCTAGTGATTTAACCTAGTAATTCCAATCTTACAAAGTAATCAAAGTTAACAGTATGATCAGTGGTACATAATATACTTCCTTATAATATACACTAGGATATGCATTCATTTCCGTGGTATTCCTGCCAAAGGTGCATTCTCTGTATCTAATTTCATTATAAAGAAACCTCAGACAAAGCTAAATTGATGGACTTTCTACAGAGTAACCACCCTCTACTCTTGAAAAATGTCAAGCTTGTTAAAAATAAGGAACAGTAACTTAATTTTAAATGGTTCAGGAAAAACTCTGGGGGTGGGGAGGGTTGCAGTGCTGTGGGTGTGTACATGTGTGGGCAGAGGGAGGAGGAGACAATGAGAAAATGAGAATATGATAAAGCAACTAAACAACATGTAAACAATTGGTACATCTGGATTGAGGACATGAGTTCTTTGAAGTATTTCTATGACTGTTAAGTATAGAATTATATCAACATAAAAGTTGTCTTAAAGGGTTCAAAGCCCACAGAATTTGGTGGAGGTTTTTTGTTTTTTTTTAACAGTTTTGGAAAATTCCTTTTCCTACGGCAGTGTAAATATGGAAGTTTTAATGTATGATACATGCACAATATTTTCAACAAGATCATATCATGGAAGGAAATTCGCTTTTAAAAAACATCCTTTTGGGGCACCTGGGCAGCTCAGTTGGTTAAGCATCCAACTCTTGGTGTTGGCTCAGGTCATGA
This sequence comes from Lutra lutra, assembly GCF_902655055.1. NCBI lineage: Eukaryota > Metazoa > Chordata > Mammalia > Carnivora > Mustelidae > Lutra > Lutra lutra. Next base: position 62,128,917 of record NC_062285.1, on the reverse strand, counting down.
TCTCAGGGTTGTGGGACCAAGCCCCGTGGCAGGCTCCCCACTCAGCTGGGAGTCTGCTTGAGATTCTTCCCCTCTGTCCTTCTCCCTGCATGCACACACACTCTCTCAAATAAGTAAAATCTTGAAAAATAAAATAAAAAATAAAAGGCATCCTTTTTAAGAAAATGTTCTCTCCACAGAATGAATTTCTTTTTTAAAGTAATTACTTTATATTGATTTTGTTGTTGTTGTTGTTGTTGTTGTTGTTGTTTTACTTTAAAGGGTTGATAAGGTGTCTTTGTTTTGTTTTTTTAAATTATCTGTTAGGTAAGATAACTGCTCATCACCTAATGCTGTCATGAGAAAATCAGCAAATTTGGGAATTTTTAAAAAGTGAAGTGTAGGGGCGCCTGGGTGGCTCACTGGGTTAAGCCGCTGCCTTCGGCTCGGGTCATGATCTCGGGGTCCTGGGATCGAGCCCCGCATCGGGCTCTCTGCTCAGCGGGGAGCCTGCTTCCTCCTCTCTCTTTGCCTGCCTCTCTGTCTGCTTGTGATCTCTCTGTCAAATAAATAAATAAAATCTTTAAAAAAAAAAAAAAGTGAAGTGTATAACTCTCAAAATTGGCAGCATTTTTAATTACTCTTGACTAGGATATCCATTTGACCTCTCTGGTACAAAATATTTTTCTTATCACTTCACATCTCATTATGAAATACGTTTGAAGATTTTTCTGTGTTTCAAAGACCTTGTTTTTATATAATTGACCCCATTGACATCATCCTGAAGCATTTTTGGCACTTCTGACTTCCAGCTTCTTTGCTGCATTATCCTGCCTATAAATGATGCAATAAATGCTTTTTACAGGTCTTTTAATCTTCCTTTTTTCCCTTCCTTCTGCCTGCTTTCTCTTTCATCTTCCTTAGCTCCCTTCCCCCTGCTTCTACTTCCCTTTCCCAGTTAAAGCAGCTGCTTCTTCATTTTGGTTTTAAGTAGAATTAACATGTTTTCCTGAAATTCTTTTTTTCTAAAATCATTTGCTTTTGAGAATATATCCTCTCTGGTACAGCTTTCCTTTAATGACTCACCAAAAAGTAGTTTTTTGCGAATTTCATTTTTGAAAGAGAATCTAGGAAATACTTATAAGCTCAGATATGTTAGAAACATCTGTACTTGAATTCAGCTATATAGAAAACCTCCCACGCAATATAATTTGCTCTAATCCTTGTTTTTTCAACTCCTCAGTAGTGTTTTCTTACCATTTCCCAACAGTATTTGTTTTGTTGACATATTTTCCATGTATTAATTTAGCCTTTTTTATCATGAGAAAATGAAGATATGTTTCCCCAGTGATAGTGGATTTGGCCCATTGAAGGGCTCTTATAAATATTTATCAGTACACTTGCTTGAAATAATATTTATTTTTTAATTTTAAAAAGTTTTGGTTAGATTTTAAAAAGTGTTAAAAAGGATTTGGTTTTCCAATGACTTGAAAAATATTACTTAGAAAAATGTAGAAGCTTGTCTTCAAATTTTGGAGTTTTAAACATTTGGAAATCATCAGTAACATAAAAAGTACAACATTAACCTAGGACAAGGTTCATAATCAATGCTAATCCACATTAAGGTATTTTATTTTTTGATAATTTAGAAATTTTTGGCCTACTTCTTTTATATCTATCTGATCACATTGCCATTGTTTTGTAATGGAAGTATCAGCTTTGCTTTTTTCTTGTTTAATTTTGCTGCATTATTCAAATTGTAGCTTCTTTGAAGAAATCTATTTAATCTCTTTTGTGAGAAATAGTTTAATTAAAATTAGATAATATTGTCTTTAAATTCCCTAAACCTTGACATACATAGACATTATTAGTACCTAATGATTAAGGCTCCAGTGGTCAAAGGCTGTTAAATTAATAGGAATTCCACTCTTAGCTCCTCTACATTGGTTAACATCAGATGAGTAACATATGGACTGTCAGTGAGGAAGGAAGGAGGTAATGTGGATCCATAAATTAAATATCTTTCCCTATTGGAATATTTTGTTTGTGTGCCCCGTTTTTTTTTTAAGATTTTATTTGTTTATTTAACAGAGAGAGATCACAAGTAGACAGAGAGGCAGGCAGAGAGAGAGAGAGGGAAGCAGGCTCCCTGCTGAGCAGAGAGCCCGATGCGGAACTCGATCCCAGGACCCTGAGATCATGACCTGAGCTGAAGGCAGCGGCTTAACCCACTGAGCCACCCAGGCGCCCTGTGTGCCCCATTTTGAAGGGTACTCTTCTACAGAAGCAAGTATCCTGGATCAAGTTGAGGTATAATATTCTGAGAAAGACTGTATTGAGAAAGGAGGTAGATAGGGAATTCTTTGTTGTATATGGTACAACCAGAGGGGCCATAGGACAGATCCAAAAATAGCAGTATTCTAGAATTCTTCGTTAGTTTTTTTCAATGAAGCATTGGTGCTTAATTTTATTAAATAAACTTTGGCATCCTTTGTTTAGATAATATTTTTTCTTGATCTGTGAGTTTGGTGTTATAAAATTTTTAATATTGAACTATTACTGGATTTCTGTAACAAAATCTTATCTTGCTTTTTTGCTTGGTCTTTATGTACCATTTATAAATGTAGTCTTTTTTTTTTTACCTGTAGTTTTTATAAAGTTTGTCAGATTTTGCTAGATTACAGTTTTCAAGGAGCTTCTAATCATTTTCTGTAATTGGAAACATTTTATATGGCAATGAAAATACTTGTTTTATTTGAAAGTTTGAAATAACAATACTTTTTTTTCCAGTGTTTAAATTTTTTTAAAATTATGAAATACATATAAAATAAATATGAAAAAGCTTAATATATGCAGGCTTATCTACACCCAAACAACAATAACAACAACAAAACTACTAATACCTTTGAAACTGCTTGTGTTTCTTTCTTTATTGCATTTCTCTTTTATTTTATTTTATTTTATTTTTTTTAGATTTTATTTATTTATTTGACACACAGAGAGAGAAATCACAAGTAGTCAGAGAGGCAGGCAGAGAGAGAGGGGGAAGCAGGCTCTCTGCAGAGCAGAGAGCCCGACGCGGGACTCGATCCCAGGACCCTGAGATCATGACCTGAGCCGAAGGCAGAGGCCTAACCCACTGAGCCACCCAGGCTCCCTGCATTTCTCTTTTAAAGGATAAATCCTAATTTATTTTCTAAGTGCTAATTGTTATATGGCTTTTCTTTGTGGTTTTAACACTCACTTATCTATTTCTAAATAATATATGTAAATCTTTTTGCTTGTTTATGATTTTTATATAAGTGGAATCATAATGTAATCTTTGGAGATTATTTTTTTTAACAATTTATTGTTGGCCATTTGAATCAGTCCATGTTAGTTTCTAATTTTCACTGCTAATATTTAATTGCATGAACATGCCACGGTGTGTGTATTTATATTATTGTTAATGAATATTTGGGTTGTTTCCAGTTTTTACTGGGCTATATGCTTAAGAATGTAATTGGCTGCATTATAGGGTGATCTTTTTTTTTCTCCTTTTCTCTGTATATTATATACAGTAATACTTTTATTTCCGTATAGTGGTTTGGAAAATAATTAGTCTGATTTTAATTATGCTGTTAAACACTTGGAAAAATGGGAAACACAGCTAAGAACATATTATCCTTCATTTTAACAGTAAAAATTAACCCATTTTGTTCAGTCTTTCAGTATAAGCATCAGAGTACAGTTTTAATTCTTGCTACCTTCTACTTCTTTCTCTCCTAAAGTTCTTTCTCTTTCTTTTTACTACTTCTTCATCTTTTAAAGTTTTTCAACTTCTTATCAGGAAACTTTTTTTCAAATTATTTTAATGTTTCACATTTTTTATGTTCTCCTTTTGTAGCCAATGGCATTTATATTCTTTTTTGTAATGTAATAGTTATGATTGAGTTTAATGTCTTAAGTAGTTTCCGTACATGTTGTCAGTCACCTGTATTGCTATTTAACCATTTCTTAATTTTGATTCTTCTATTCATTAGACTATAGTCACCCCCTTGCACAACATGATTTGAGCTTCACAGGTTCACTTGTATATGGATCTTTTGTACAGTACACTACTATAAATGTATTTTCTCTTATGATTTTCTTAATAGCATATTTTCTCTAGCTTATGATATTGTAAGAATACAATATATAACGTGTATATAAAATCTCTCAGTTTACTGTTTATGTTATGGGTGAGGCTTCAGGTCAACAAGCTATTAGTAATTAAGTTTTTGGGAATTCAGAAGTTAATATGCAGATTTTTGATTGTGTGGACATCAGTGCCCCTAACCCCTGTGTTGTTCATGGGTGAGTTGTACTTATTTGAGTGGTATTTTTTCCCCACAGGGCTATATTGCTTTATTCTGAGTCTTTACATGTCAAAAAATGAATTTCTTTTGTCTTAATTGAGCAACATGGTTAGGTAGGGATTTCTTGTGAAATAAGTTTCCTCCTCAAAATTCTAATATTTGCTCATTATCTTCTAGCTACTAATTTTGAAGAGAAGTCAAAGTCTAGTCCAACTGTTCCGTATAACTTTTGGGGAGTGGCAATGGTTCTGAAAACTTGTAGGAATCTTTATCTTTGAAGCTTAAATCTTTTATCAGGATATATCTGATTGTTTTTCCCTTTTCAGTAATTTTTGCCTGGTGACCCATGTACCCTGACACCCCAGCTCCAGAGAGCTCTTTGATATACACATTACATATTCTAGCTAAAGAAATTCTTTTATTATGAAAATGATTATCACTTCCATTCCATTTATTCAGTCTTTCCTTCAGGACCACTGCATGTGGTTTTTTGTTTTTTTGTTTTTGATTTATGTTTGCTCTCCTGTTTATATATATATATCTCATTTTTATCTACCAGTTTCATTAGTTCTGTTCTTTTCCATGTGGAACAGTTTCTGAAGCTTGCCTTCTTCATTTCCCAGTTGATTTTCTGCATTGTCATTTTTGGGAGGACAATCCTGGGCAGAGAAATTTCATTACCTTTATAGTTTCCAAGCCACCACAATTTTTGTACCTGCTGTGTTTATAGAGCACATCAATAGAGATCCAGTTATCTGATAACACGTGATGACAGTCTTTCCATGCTGGTGCTTTTCATAGGAACCCACACTCCTGGTGTCTTTGTGTTCATTTTGACAAAGAAGCTATAAGGTGAAAATTATTTTTGGTTTTAAAATTTTTTAATTTAGGGACGCCTGGGTGGCTCAGCGGGTTAAGCCTCTGCCTTCCGCTCAGGTCATGATCCCAGTGTCCTGGGATTGAGCCCCGCATCAGGCTCACTGCTCTGCTGGGAACCTGCTTCCTCCTCTTTCTCTCTCTGCCTGCTTATGATCTCTGTCTGTCAAATAAATAAATAAAATCTTTAAAAATAAAATAAAAAATTTTAATTTAAATTCAATTTAATTAACATATGTTGTATTATTAGTTTCAGAGGTAGAATTCGGTGATTTAACAGTTGCATCTAACACCCAGTGCTTATTATATAAAGTGCCCTTCTTAATGCCCATTACCCAGATACCCCATTCCTCCACCCACCTCCCCCTCCAGCAACCCTCAGTTTATTCCCCATGATTAAGAGTCTCTTATGGTTTGTCTCCCTCTCTGATTTCATCTTATTTTTCCTTCTCTTCCCCGACAGTCCTCTGTTTTGTTTCTTAAATTCCACGTATCAGGGAGATCGTATGATAATTGTCTTTCTCTGACTGAGTTATTTCACTTAACCATAATACCCTCTAGTTCCATGCACATCATCGCAAATGGCAAAATTTCATTCTTTTTGATAGCTGAGTAAAATTCCATTGTATATACATACCACATCTTCTTTATCCATTCATCTGTCAGTGGACATCTGGGCTCTTTCCATATTTTGGCTATTGTGGACATTGCTGCTATAAATATTGGGGCGCATGTGCCCTGTAAGGTGAAATTTATAAAGGACTTTACCTCCCTGCACAACCACTGAGTTCAACTCGACTTTCTGTATGTTCTTTTTTCAAATAATTGACACTCTCTGGATCCCATTATCAGACGCACCCTCACTTTCCATTCAACCTTCAGTGGTTGAAGGAAATCCAATTAGCAATAATCCAAGCCTCGGATAAACCTCATTGGCTACGATACTGCCACTGCGCAAAGCTGGTTGAAAGAAATCCAAATTGAACTTTCCTGTATGTTTTCTGGCCTAGGATCTCCTTCACTAGATCACATTACTCTCTCAAGAAGTGTTTTGCAACTTAGTCTTGTAGATCCTTGAAGTTGCTTTTCATGGATCAGAAATTCTATAAGTTTTTAACTTACAAATAATGCTGTATTCCTCTATTTTTATCCTTTTAGGTCATTATGATCAGATTTAAGGGAAGAGATGAATATGGGTCCTTGAACTGTCATCTTTAACTAAAAACAGTTCAAAAAATTGTTATATAGAAGTGTTCCAATCATATACATTTTATTTTTTTTCCCTTGATCCAAGAATAATCAAGAATTTTCTTGAGTGTTGTTGTTGTTAATGTCATTTTTAATTTCCAAGAGTTTTACCAGAATATTTACAGTTGAAATTATATGATATCTGAGAATTACTTTAAAATAATCTGAGAGAGGATTGTGAAGATAAATTGCATATGGGTTTGGAATTTTATATCATGAAAGTTATTTTTAATTATCCAAGAGTTTAGTTTCTTTGAGTTACATTGTGGTTAGAGAATGTGCCTATATAATATTTAATCTTAAATTTATTATGGTGTTCTGTGTGAATTGATATATGATCAGTTTTGTAGTTTCCATGGAGTTTTGAAAAGAAAATCATTGTATGTCTAGTAAATCAATCTTCTTGGTGATTATACTCAAATTTTCTACAGCCTAATTTTTTTGTTTACTTGGTCTGTCAGATATTGTAAGAGGTTTAATTTTCCCATATTCATAATAATACTGTCCATATTATTTGATGCTATTTTTAAATGAACTCTTAATCCATCCCTCTGTATTATATTTCTATCAGTCACATTCATTAAGTTTTTAATTAAACTGTGCCATTTAAAATAATTTCTATATTATATGCCAACTTTTCACATTTGCCTTCCTCTAAGTCTGTAACCTGTGACGGAGAATCTACTGTAAAGTAAGTTAAGGCCAAGTTGAAGAAAAAGAAGATAAAACTCATCCCACCTCAATCTCTTCCTGTCTCGATTCCAGTATTTTACAAGTCTTGAGTTAAATATGTAATGTATGAGGCAGATTACTGTAAGAGCTCAGTAAATACTTGCTTGATTAATATATTAACTATTCAATGTGATGTCATTGACTTTACAAGATAGAGAGTGAAATATAGTCTAGCATTTATAATTTAAATGAGTGAACACAGAATATCTCTCAGTGTATAAGCTCAAGGTGATGATGGAGAATTATATTGGAAAACTTAGACTTTGAAATGTAACTCTGTATTTTAGCTGCTCTTATCTGTTACTACTTTTTAGTTTTTAGAAGTATATAACTCCTTGAAAAGCCAAATACTTTGTACTTGTTTATTGAGAAAGACAAGAGATCAAAACTGTGTGCCAAAACCTTAGTTGAACAAAGAAGTGTTGGGTCTCAGTTGGAAATATTTAATCATGACAGAACAAATACTGGTCCTCAAGCCAGGAACATAAAAATTTCAAAAATCATAATAATTTGCCTACACCACAGATTTTAGGGGAGTGAAATTAAGAACATGTTTAGAGGAATAGGAGTAGAACATGTCAAGGAGTCAGAGGTCATTTTTTAATATTTTAAGAAAAATTGAATTATAAAAGTTTGCATGTGTATAATACGCTGTTTATTATGAGTATATAGTGCTTTTGTTGTTATCAAGCTCTGTATTGCTTGGACTCCATTTTGGGTATTTGGGAAGGAAAAATCATATTTATGGTCCTTCTTTACTAGTAATATTGTTTTCTTTCCCAGCTGTAATAAAAAACATAAATTTTAAATCTTCTGTGCTCAGTTATGACTAACAAATTTATAGAAAGAACCTTAAAAATATTATAATTAAAGATTTTTATTTTAAAATTCTTTATCTTCGTTGTTTTGATTCTATTTTGATAAATATTATTTAATAAAGATTATTTATCTGTAGTTTTCTAACCATTCCAATTCCAAAAGACTGTACTCTCTAAATACCTCTGTCAATACTATTTCCTGAGTGATGTGGATAATCACTCATTTGCAGAAAATATGTCACATAATTTATGAGCAGCTGTTTGTGTCTGTATTTATATATACACTTCTTTTTATGATATCTGCATTAGAAACCCAAAAAGAATAGACTTGATTTCTTTACCTATTTAAAAATGTCCATTGTCAGTCTATCCTGGAGAGAGATGGCTTCTTTTTAATCATCCTTTTGTTTTATGTTTTTAGACTATAAATCTATCTGCTGGGTGACATCCCCAGGATCAGGGTGAAATATATTCTCTCCTCAGTGCTCAAGGGTATATCTGCACATATGTGTCTGCTTTAGTATGCTGTATCTCCAACACTAAAGAAAAGTGTTGGATTCATTAGCTATCAAACTGCCAGCTAGGAAAGAGTTCCTTGCTCAAATTGAGTTTATATGAAGAACTTAGAAGGAGGGGAAAGGGACAGTTCAGTTCCTTTCCAGGCTCAAAGATGTGAATTATTGTGCCTTGTAAAGCTGAAAAGGGAAAATAAGGAATGGTAACGATTTTCAGTGTCATTAGTTTTTATATTTGTAAAATTGTAGTTTGCATTGATCCCACCTTGAAAGTTAAGATTTGGTACTCAGAATAATACTTCCAAAATCATTGTATTTCTTCATTGATAACCCCCCCTTTCTCATTTCAGCTGTCTATAACTAAAAAGCAAAGGGTTGGGTAGCTGTAGGACTTTGAAAATAGCTACTAATGGATTTAGTACCTGCTTGGATCAGGACTGGTAAAAGGGTTGATCTGTAAAATAATCACATCTAGAACTTTTCTATGGCAAATATAAGTCATTGTATTAATCAGTTCAACTTCTGATTTGTGAAGTGCAGTAACAAGTTTGTTAGCTACAGTGTTGTACTTGACAGGGGTTTGACCAGTTTTTTCAGTATTTTAAAAGTTTACCTGGGAATCTTATTTTAAACTGGTAGGTGATGATAGATTGAGAATTTGGAAACTTCATTGTAATTGATGTCTTGAGGATGAATCGGGGCACCTGCGTGGCTTAGTCATTTGACTGTCCCAGCTCTTGGTTTTGGCTCAGGTCATGTCATCATGGGTGGTGGAATCCAGCCAGCCTGGCAGGAGGGGTTGGGGGGAGGTCTGGGCTGAACGGGGAGTCTGCTTGTAGATTCTCTCCCTCTGTCCCTCCCTGTACTCACACTCCTTCTCTCTCTCTCTCTCTCTCAAATAAATAAATATTTAAAAAGAAGAGAGAGAGCATTAGGGGCACCTGGGTGGCTCAGTTGCTTAAGCGTCTGCCTTGGGCTTCAGTCGTGGGATCAAGCCCACCTCAGGCTTCCTGCTCAGCAGGGAGTCTGCTTCTCCCTCTGCACCTCCTCCTCTCCGCTCATACATGCACTCTCTCGCCCTCTCCTTCTCTCTCTGAAATAAATAAAATTTTTAAAAAATAAAATAAAATAAAAATTTTAAAAGAGGATTAATCATATCTAGTAGTGGTAATACAGTAGGGGATATAGGAACTATCTTATAAATTAGTTAAAATATATTAGGCTATCAAAAAAATATATATTAGGCTATCACTTTTGGATGGGAGTTTATTTAGAATGAGCATACCATTTCCAATGTCTGTCCAGAGAAAATATTCAAATAAGTGCATAGATTAAGTTTATTGCTGTTACATCATTTGTAATAGCAAAAAGCAAAACTTGAAAGTAGTTATACACTAGAGATCTAGTTAAATTATGATGTATGAATAGGATCAAATATTGTGCAGCTTTAAGAAAAACAAGCAGTACTAACGTACTTACATACTTAGATCTATAAAATATATCATTAAATAAAATTAGGCACAGAAAATATAGTATTCCAGTATGCATGTGAACCTGATGAGTGAGACTGGGGGTTGAGGATGGACCTAGGATTAGAGAATCTTCTCATTTTCACTTGGCTTTTAAATGACTTCATATAATTTTTTTAATCAATAAATCAAATGTTCTCCCATTCATGTACATGTGTTTGTCTTTGATATTTGGGTAATGGTGTGGTCTTTCTGAAAATATAAGAACACTTAGAAGCATTGCATTGAGTTTGTCTGCAGTACCACTGTTGAAGTGCTGTTTCCCTAATATGAGGCTTGTGGTATCTTAACTCTTTTTTAAATTTAGGGGCTCTGGGGAAGGAAAACAGATACATGTGGTAAGAGTTAAAAAATAAGATGTAAATCTGTTTGTAAAACTCAGCTGTGTTGTTTTTCTGTTTCAGTTACCTAGAAAAGTACGAGAAAGTTCATCATTTTGGGGAGGATGATGATGAGGTACCACCAGGCAATCCAAAGCCACAGCTTCCTATTGGTGCAATTCCATCTTCCTACAATTACCAGCAACACAGTGTGTCAGGTAAGTATCATTGGAGATTGTCCAGCTTTGAATTAGGAAAATAGACATCATCCAGTGAATTAATCCTTTACTTTGTACATGCAACTTTCAAAGATCAACACCTAATTGGTATCAGTGCCCTTTCTGAATAGACTTTATAAGATTTTTAGTCATAGGAATTTTCAGAGTTACAAATATCTGTACTTTCAAGTGAAGTTTTTTCCTTATTTTTTTAACTAATGGTCAGTTTAATTTGAATAGTCACTAAAATGAGAAGAGGGAGGTTGTATAGGGTTAGGGAGGTCAAGACTACTTAGCATCTACTGGATTTTCTACAATTACTGGAACTTCCAGCATCAGAATTCCACAGAAATGTTTCTATTTGAGTATTTTTTCCTAAGGTACCACAGATAAGATTTTTCTTTTTCATTTAAGTCATTCTTATAATAGTTACAGAGGAATCTGCAGCTAAAAAGAGCAGGACTCAAATTGAAAATGATTAGGTTGAGAGTTTAATAAAAAAGTTATTGAGGCAGAGTCAATAGGGGTTCCTAGTTTAGTAGCTTTGAGTGTTGGGACTGTGTTGACTAGGAAGGGAACTCTGAAGAGACAAGCATCTCTTTTCTTCAGTCACCAACATTTGGCCTAAAAAAGAAGAGATAAGTCTTTTTAAGGGTATTTTCTTGATAAAATTTACAATTTTTTAGATATTTATTATTCTTTATTGGTGGTAGTCCCAGTCTCTTATAGATAATCTGTCACTAGATTTCAGCTTTCTCATTGTATCAGTATCACTAATTTTATTATCCATTATCTATTTTCAAAGTTTCTTTCATGTTGTATTTGACTCCGTATTTCTTTCCCAGTCTGTAATAACTAAAGAAACAGAATCTCCTAGAATCTGATCATTACTAGAAGAGTCTTCGTCATCTGATGCTTTTGTATAATGGGGTGGAAGTTGGTGGCAATGAGTACAAACCAAACCTCACTTTGTTTTTAATGAGTAGTTAATTACCTCAAGAACCAAGATTAAAGGAGAACATTCTAAGTCACCATGTAAAAATCTTGCTAATAGTTTAAGCTGATAAAATAAAATGGGGTGACTTATTAGGTGATACACTCTCTGTTTCTGGAAAGGGCTAATGACCATTACTGAATTCAAGGATGTTATACAGGGTATTCCTGCATTGAATGAGACATTATACTAATGATCTTTAAGACCATTTTCAACTTTATATAACTGTGTTTTATGTATATTACAGTAATAACAGAACTGTTCATTTTTTTAGCTTAATACAGTTTGGTGTCTGCTATTACAACTCCCTAAGCTGACCCATTTCTACTTTTGATCTTGTTTAGAATGAAATTTTTTCTGGATATTTTTTTCTTTTCTTTCCTTCCCTAATTAAACTGATTACCTCAAGAGAAAAAGATGTGAGATAATCCTGGTATTTCAGAAGCCTAACGAAAGTCATTGATAGAGTGATTATTGCAAGTTAAGGGTATGACAGAATTGCTTAACTTGGTGTTAGAATAACTCCTTTCTGATATACTGTCATATATGTGCCTTTTTTTAAAAGGAGAATCTGAGCAGTTACACAACATGTAGTATGTTTAACAAAATCAGGATTGGGGGCTAATGAAAGGAAAGAAAGAAGGAATTGCTGGGGAACATCAGACTATAATATATCTAATTCACACTGAAAAGAGGTAGATTTTTAGAGCAGCATTTATGAATTTGAAGGTGCTTTTTTAAGGAAGAGGCATAACAACATTATGACAGTGTTTGAAAATTAATGTGATTATCAATATACAAAACAAATCCTTTATTAAGATGCTTTTCAGTTGTCACTGAGGTAAATAGAGTAAGCTTCATACCTGTCAATGTGTGTGTGTGTCTGTGTATTTTAAATAAACACCAAATTAGACTTACATAGTGGTAGATTAGGAGCCTTCAGGAAATTTTAATTAGAACCTATAGAAGATTTGTGACTACATCTTCGGTCATACAGTCTTATTGCTCTCTTTGTAGGTTAGGACAAATGTATTTGGATCAGTATATTTATCTAGAGATATTAAGAAAAACTATTTTAAAATAATATTTTGAAATAATCATTTTCAATTGACAGTAGCTCTAGGACATTTGGCATGGAGTGCAGTTTTAGTTGATGTAATATTGTACATTGATAGAATATGGGACCAGATTTTTCCTTAAAGAAACTTACTCCAGCTTTAAGTGGCAAAAGAAATATTGAGTAGATTTTGCCTGGAGTTTTAGGATTATTAAACACTAGCATCAATATATGACAGTTTTGTCATTTATTTGCATAGTTTTCATACTTTTCCTTACCACAGATACCTAATCCTTTCTTTTTTTTTTTTTTTTTTTTTTTTTTTTTTTCTAATCCTTTCTTTGCTTTCCTTCTTTCCCTATTTTGTTGTTGTTGGTATTCATTTGGATACAGTCAGTTCTGCAGAATTATAGGGAGATTATTAAGTAATTTTTTGTTCATCTTACATTTTAAAATTAAAATAAAAAATTAATTTTTAAGTTAAAATATATTAAAAATTTATATGCAATATCTTTAGTAGAAAAATTATGAAGACAAAGTTGACAAATGACAACTCACTGAAATTGTGGAATTTCAGAGCTAGCGAGGATATTAGTGATCATTAATCCAGTCTAATCTTTTTGATAAAAGGAGGTCAAGCACTCTGTCCATTTTCAGTTTTGGTGCTTAAATTTGGAAAAGTTTTATACAGGACGTTGTGTTTTGTTTTGTTTTGTTTTTAATTTTATCAGTTTTATTTAGGTAAAGATTTTCCTTTAAATCCCCCATAGTCTTAAAAAAAAATCCCCCATAGTCTAACAGACATTCAGATTATGATAATCACTGCCAATAATAGAAAGAGTGTATTGTATGATTTCTATAGTGTGAACAGCACTCCAGGAATAATTCTCCCTTTCAGAGTGATTGCCTTAGATTAAGTTGTCAGCAAACTGGTATAAACTTTGAGTCAAGAATGTTGAAAATAAATTCCTAATCCCATACCAGTTATGAAATTGTAGCTGTTCAAGCACATTTCCTTGGGGAAGGGAATGAAAGGGAAGCTCTTAAAATCTTATAAATAATTTCTCCTACATTATGTTAGAAATCTTTACCAAGCCTGATATAAAGGACTTTGGTAATTATCATATTTATTTATTTTATTTTAATTGGAGATGTCTTTGGCAAAGTCACTCAGGAAAGGGTGCACTGAATTGAGTATCTGATGGTATCTTTCATTCTTCAGTAGCAAAGAACAGCAATTTTGAGGTCATACCGAACTCACATAAACAAGAATGTGACAGATTTGAATGTGGGTTCAAAGTTTTTTCTCTGAAAGAGATTTGTCTGAAAGTTTCATGGAAGCTCTAAACTATTTAGTTCCAGTGTACAGTATAGAAATATCAAAATCTGTTCTTATATTCACAGAAGTTTTGTTACCTTTTCTCCAGATTTTGTTTATGTTATGTTGTTATTAGAAATTTTATTATCAAGATTATAGAAAATGAACAGATATTATTCAGTTTTAAATATTGTAAAGAGTCTCTTGTCATAATAGTTTATTACTCTGTTGTGGAACTTATTTATCATTATATTAGGGAGAAATTCCTAGACTATTTGAGAATTGAAGAGGTGTCGTCTCAGTTGTCTAAAGTGGGAAATAAAGAAATTTCTTCCCTATATAATTTGATTTTGTGGCATCTTGTGATAATAGATTTCTACTTGTAATCCATTTAGCAAGGTTTAAAAAAATTTCTTTAAAAATTCATGTATTTCTGAAATGTCTCATCTAGAGGTTTTCTATCTCTTGTTTTCTTGCCTCTTTGCATTAAACTAGTTATATCTTTATGTGAAAAATGTACTTGGGGTATATGTCTGAGGGCATAGCTACCAAGGTCTACACTACCCAAAATAAGAAATATTTCTAGAAATATGATGTTTTTCTTAAATATTATGATACTGTAACATGTTAGTATTCTGTAAACCCATCTTCCTTACATTCAAAGTTTTGAAGATTTTTGTTTTGTTTTGTTTTTAAAGATTTTATCTATTTATTTGACAGAGCTAGACACAGTGAGAGAGGGAACACAAGCAGGGGGAGTGGGAGAGGGAGAAGCAGGTTTCCTGCCTAGCAGGGAGCCTGATGTGGGGGTCGATCCCAGGACCCTGGGATCATGACCTGAGCCGAAGGCAGACGTTTAACAACTGAGCCACCCAGGCGCCCCTAAAGTTTTGAAGATGTTTTAAATTAATTGTCTTACAGAAAATCTTAGTTAACTTGGCTTAGGCAAAGATTTCTTAGGACACGAAAGCATGAACTATAAAGTAAAAATTTATAAATCAGACTTCTATCAAAATTTAAAACTTGTGCTCTTCAAAGACACTTTTAAGAAAAAAAGATAAGCCTTTGTTTGGGAGAAAATATTTATTAAATGTTAGATTCAGAATATTTAAAACTGGCTGTTAAAATGCTGGCAGGGATGCAAAGTAACAGGAACCCTGTATATTGTCAGTGGAAACGCAAGATGCTGTAAGCCACTTTGGAAAACAGCTTCACAGTTTCTTACCCAGTTAAATATATACTTATATATGGTCCAGAATTCCAAGAGAAAGGGAAAATATTTCTGCACGAAGTTCTGTATATGAATGTTTATAGCAGCAGTGTTCCTAAGTCCCCAAAACCAAAAACCATCCAGATGTCCCTCATCTAGGGAATGGATGAACAAATTGTGTTCTACCCTTTCTGTAGCATTAAAAAGAAACAAACTACTGATACATGCATCAACATGGATTGAAAGAAATCAGATATAAAAGACTACATACTGGGGGGTGCCTGGGTGGCTCAGTGGGTTAAGCCTCTGCCTTCAGCTCAGGTCATGGTCTCAGAGTCAGGATCGAGCCCCACATTGGGCTCTCTGCTCAGCAGGGAGCCTGCTTCCCCCTCTCTCTGCCTGCCTTTCTGCCTGCTTGTGATCTCTGTCAAATAAATAAAATCTTAAAAAGAAAACCAAACACTACATACTGTATGATTCCATTTATTTGTTATTTTGAAATAAAGTTATAGAAACAAAGTAGATCAGTGTTTGTGGGTAGAACAGGGGTTTAACTGCAGAAAAGGTTAAATAAACTTTTTGCGGTGATGGAAATATTCTTTATCTTCATTGCGGTTGTGGTTTTTTAAAAAATTTGTCAATACTCATAGAACAAAAAGCATGAATTTTACTGTTAATTATATTGCCATAAATCTGACCCCAAAACCGATAATTCTCCTATAGTTTGGTAAAGAAGGTAGCCAAAATCTCTAAAATCATGATATTGTTAAAAATTTCAAAGGAACTAGTATCCCTGGCTTATAATATATAAAAACCTGATACGGTCCCTTGAAGTAGGAGAGTAAAAAGTGTAGAGTATGTAAATTTAACTAATGATATATTAATAATTTGGTAATGATATCCAAGAGGGTATAATAGTACTTTTTTTTGTATTTTAATACTTTCTGAAGACTGTAATTTTAACTTAAGTTTGGAAAGTTGAACTCTTTAAACTTCTACTTAATTTAAATTTTATAAAGGAAAACAAACTTCTGTCTTGCATTTGTATGATATTAATGATAATGGTTTTTAATCCTTGATATACTTAAGATGTTTTATTTTTAACTTAGATTATCTGCGTCAGAGTTATGGGCTATCTATGGACTTCAATTCGCCAAATGATTATAATAAATTGGTGCTTTCACTGTTATCTGGACTCCCAAATGAAGTGGACTTTGCTATTAATGTATGCACTCTTCTATCAAATGAAAGCAAGCACGTCATGCAACTTGAAAAAGACCCTAAAATCATCACTTTATTACTTGCTAATGCCGGGGTGTTTGATGACAGTAAGTTTTAAGCTGAACCTATCATATCGTATGATCATTCTATAAAGGTGTTAGGGATTTTTAAAAAAGGCTTTTAAGGAGAAAAATAATTTTTATTGGTATAATAGCATTCTTTATTTGCTTTTATTGTATTAAATGTGTTATTTAAGATAATGAAGGGGGGTTTTAGCCATAAATATTCAAATAGTAATGATCTCACTAGAACTTTTAAAATAAAAATCTTGGATTTTTCTTAGAGTAGTGATAAGGGTTTCTTGATGTTAGAAGATTGTTTGATACAAAATCTTGATATAAAAAGCTAGGACCTGGAAGAAATTGTTTTTTTTTTTCCTAATGTGTCATTGTAATTTTTAATTAAACAGTTTGTTGGTGTGTTTAAAAATTTGCTGCCTAAATAAAGTAAAAGTTATCAGATATTTCACATCCTTTTTACTTATAGGATTTGCTAGTTGTAGATTTTTATAAGTCAAATTCTTTATTTCCTATGGCATTGTGTCTTGTTACATCTAGATTACTCTTAAGACTAAATTGTTCGGGACGCCTGGGTGGCTCAGTTGGTTGGACGACTGCCTTCGGCTCAGGTCATGATCCCGGAGTCCCAGGATCGAGTCCCACATCAGGCTCCCAGCTCCATGGGGAGTCTGCTTCTCCCTCTGACCTTCTCCTAGCTCATGCTCTCTCTCACTGTCTCTCTCTCAAATAAACAAATAAAATCTTTAAAAAAAAAAAAAAGACTAAATTGTTCAAAAAGAAAAAAGATTAAATTTTTTATTTCTCTAATTGTAGTTAAAAGGGATTTAGAAAATATGTTTTGAAATTTTTTTCTGCTCATGGTTTTTCATTTTAAAATATGTTGGCTGAATGTTATTGATATACAATTTTTACTTGCTAAGCAACCCTCCTTCTATTCCAATACCATTGTAACTTCTTTTTTTCCCTGAAGTATATACTATTAAAGGTTAAATTATGGGGATAATTTCAAATAGGGTAGATAGCATGAATCAAAAGGAAGTTCTGGGTGCACACAGTCACAAGGAGAGAGGGATTTAATTTATCCCCTGGGAAAAAGACTGAGCAGTTCAAGAACAAACTGCCCATAATGTCTTCTCAACAATTCAGATATATGGAGGAAAAAAAAAAAGGATAAGGTATTGACATATTGAAATTATTTTATGATGTAGAAACTATTTGTATAGCACAGTAGAGATAGTTTGAGAGAGAATTTCTTTAGTATTTTATAGATTCATGACAGTTATTGTTTTATCTTTCAGTAGCAACATGTTTACAAATGAGTTCATTTTTTTGCAGTTTGATTTGGGTCAGGTAGTAGACTCTTAAAACATATTTTTATTTGGGATTGTCCAAGTAGGATTCCTTAGAATTTGACAGGTACTTAGGTTATATGAAGACAATTCTGAAATGTTTAAACAAAAGTGAAAACTAGTTTCTTACCCTGCCTGAAAGTCTCATTGGTTACATGAGGGAGGAACAAAGTACTTCTCAGTTTGTATTGTAACTTTGGAGATCTAAATTTGGTGGATTTCAGTCTTACTTTCATGTTCTGTGGTTCCTAATACTTTGTTTTGATCTTTTTTTTTTTAAAGATTTTATTTATTTATCTGACAGACAGAGATCACAAGTAGGCAGAGAGGCAGGTGGAGAGAGAGGGGGAAGCAGGCTCCCTGCTGAGCAGAGAGCCAGATGGGGGGCTCGATCCCAGGACCCAGGGACCATGACCTGAGCCGAAGGCAGAGGCTGTAACCCACTGAGCCACCCAGGCGCCCCTTGTTTTGGTCTTTTAAGGATATCTTCCAGCATTTAGTAGAGAAAAAAGTTAAAAATGTTCACATTTAGAAACCTTAAAATGAAGTTTTTAGAAAAATTAAATATTCTCAAACCAGAATAATTTAAGTCTTGACCATTTAATCATTGGATAAGGATTAAGAGTGTGTGTGTGTGTGTGTGTGTGTGTGTGTGTGTGTGTGTGTGTGTGAATATGATAAAAGTTACCTTACCAGTTTTGGTATACTGAGGCATGACATTCTTCAGACCTAGTTTAATCTTCGTGCATTTTTTAGTCACTTTCAATTATCTAAAAGCCTAAATCGTTAATGAGTGTAGCAGTCTAAAACTAGTAATCTAGCAAATGATATTTAAGGAATATTACTATCATTTCAACAGTCAGAAGTTTAGAGTTCCAGACTACATAGGGACTTTATGAAGACCCTGTACCTAAAGCAGTGATTTACATTAGGAAAGTAAATCCTTTGAGGATTATCAATATATTTGATTTAGTTAGGCTTTTGAGAGGTTTTGATTTATTTATTATTTATTTATTTTTAAATATTTATGTATTTGACAGAGAGAGAGAGATCACAAGTAGACAGAGAGATAGGCAGAGAGAGAGGGGGAAGCAGGCTCCCTGCTGAGCAGAGAGCCCGATGAGGGGCTCCATCCCAGGACCCTGAGATCATGACCCGAGCCGAAGGCAGAGGCTTTAACCCACTGAGCCACCCAGGTGCCCATGATTTATTTTTTAGGACATGGAATTTTAATGAGATAAATGTAGATGACACATCCTTTATAAAGTGTGTCTATTTTTTTGTGTGTAGTTGAAGAAGTATAGTAAAAGTTCTATTTGACAAAAAAATTTAATTTTTCCATCTTATATTTCCATTCAATATTCTTTTCCCAGTGAAGTTTTTCTTTATAACAAAACTTTATTTCTTTAGTGGTCTTCTTTAGTAATATGTGGGTTTCATTTTTCTAATTAAGTTGCTACTTATATGTAAGTTTGCTATTTTATGAAATTCTTTATTTATTAAAAACTTTCACATCTGTTCTTTTATCATTTCCTCATGACCCTGTTTTTAATATTAATATCATTGATAAACTTAATTTATGTTAAAATTTACTCCTCATCCTTTTTAATATTTTTTCAATGAAAATTCTTGTTCTAATCTAAATACTTCATAAACCTTTTTTTTACTCAACATTAAGGAAATATTAGGTCTGTACTTAAAGACATAGTAAGATTGTAAAGATTAAGTGAATCTTTTTACAACAGAAGATATATCCATTTGCTTTGGTGGTTACAACATATCCATTAAGGTGTGTTTTTGCTTTTTAAAGAATTTTGTTCACAAAACTAGTTTTTCTATTAACAATTGCCACTATATAGTTTTCTTTCTGTATTCCAAAAGAACTAGCTTTCATTACAGAAGTAATACCATAGTTGATGAAAGCACTTCCCTAATTTTTAAAGGCAGATGCTTATTGTGTCACAGTTGAAGACATTTGTATCATACTGCTTAACTGTCTGGTTCCATAAACTGACAATGTGAGCTGGCAATATAAAGGAGGAAAAAAATTATGTAACATGTACTTATGCCTTAACCTTTGTTGTGGGGGACTTAAGGGTACAGTGTTACTAAGAATTTGAATTGAATGATTTGATTTTTCTTCCGAACGACTCTATCACATGCAAAGAAGCTATAAGCCTGAGTGTGTTTCTTAAGGGAGATTTCGTTTGTGGAAATTATTTCCAAAGAATGCCTTGCCCTTTTTTATTTGAAATATGAATTACACAATTATTTTTGAAATTAATATAAAGATTTAAAATTTTTAAAATCTGACAACCTGATAGCAATAGCATTAGTTGACTTTTTGATATTTTTCTCCTCTAGAAATGAAGCCTAATGCAGAGTAACTGTTATAGTATTCTTCATTTCTTTTCTCTATTGTTTGTATAAATATTATAAAAATGAGTGTGTATTTTTAGTTTATAGAAAAACAAGTTTTTTTAATTCTGTAATTTAAAAAATTATATTTCAAAAGAGATTATCATGACTTTGTATCATTTACCATGAAATAGTTTTTAGCAAAGAAGATACTTAGATGTATTTTTATTGTTTTTTCCACATCTATCTTAAGGAATTAAGTGAAAGAATAATTCCATTGTACTGAATATACTGTTTATTCTTTTAGCTTTAGGATCCTTTTCTACTGTATTTGGTGAAGAATGGAAGGAGAAGACTGATAGAGATTTTGTTAAGGTAACTCACATTAAATATTGAACCATTGAATTACATGTCACCAAGGCCCAAGGATCCATGGTTGCTTATTTTATATACATACCACTTATACTTTAATCTTTAGTGTAATATATAAAGATACCTATTTAAAAGTTGTGATTGAGTAAAAAAATAGAGTGGCTAATGAAATTCTGTTTTTATTATACATTGATTTCTGAAAATGATAAATCTATAACAAAAGCAATAAATCTGAGAATGCCTAGATTCTGAGCAGTAATCTTCAAGGTTGTTTTTCAGTTCACTTAATCGCTCCTTAGTTGTATCTAATATTTCGCTTGACTCATTTGTTAAATGTGTTAAAATGTGTGTTTTAATTTCTAGAACATCTCTTTGTATTTTTTTCAAATTTGCCCTTTTGATCTTTTATACTTTTAGTAAATCAAATAATACATATTTTAAGTATACTTTATTAATATTCAAATTATGTATACATTAAATTTATACAAATGTAAATGTATAAATATCTAAAATATAAGTTAAAAATTAAGTGTACAAAAACACACACACCTGACAATTCTGATACGTAAGCCTCTTGCAATTCTAATTCTAGTCACTCTGAGTCAGGGTGGATTATTCCTTCATGTTTTATAATCTTGATTTATAAATTTTTGCAGACTTTTTTATGGGATTTTTGTGTGGATTGGATGGAGAGTTCATTTCTTCACTTCTTGTTGGGATTTGCTAGTCACCAGAAAATAAATACTGGTCAGAATGACTTTATATTAATTTTGTTATGGGAGATTTTTTGATGATTCTGGTAATAAAACCAAACTCATGGGGGCTGTGGAGCAGGCTAGTGGTGAAATATTTGGGAGATTGTTTTTAACTCAAACTCAAATAGAGACAGTCAACTCCTTTTGCTCTCTTTATGTGAGGGTGTTAGACCTTCTAGTTTCTCACCATGATATGGAGTTGCATATTAATTCCCCACTTCACAAGTTCACCCAAATTCTTATATTGTGCCCTCACCCCACCCATTAAAAGCCAAGCCTCTAGGTTGTAGTTAAGCAGATGATTTCCTCTTAACTGCAGAAAAGTGGTGATTAAAGTATAAGATGCACAAATTGTGTATTTATTTATGCAATTACAATGGGGAGTGGGGGTTGTGAGTATAATTGCTAATTACTTGAAATCTAGAAGACACAAATATGTTGAAGATGATTAGATGATCACCTCTCTTGCATGTTTTCATTAATTTCTGCTCTTTATATTTCTTTTTATATGCTATATTTTTTGGATTTAATTTACCACACTTTTTATAATCTCTTGGTGCTTAGAGCATTGATTTTTTAGTTTTGTTTTTTCTAATATATACATTTTAATACATACATTTAAAGCCATAAAATTCTTTCTAAGCACATATTTAACTTTATTCTCCCAATTCTGATATTTCATGTTTTCATAACTCAGAGTATCTTATAATTTCCATTATGACATCTGCTTGATACGTGGATAGTTTTGAAGGGAAGTTTCTTTCTTTCTTTCTTTCTTTTTTTAAGTTTTTTAAAAAAATTCCAGTTAGCATACAGTGCAATGTTAGTTTCAGGTATACAGTATAGTGATTCAGCACTTCCTTACAACAACCTTTGCTAATCACAGCAAGTGTGCTCCTTAGCCTCTATCTTGTATTTCACCCATATCCCCACCCACCTTCTGTCTGATAACCATCCGTTTGTTCCCTGTAGTTAAGAGTCTATTTCTTGATTTACCTTTCTCTCTTTTTTCCCTTTGCTTGTTTTGTTTCTTAAATTCATATATGAGTGAAATCATACAGTATTCATCTTTCTCTGACTTATTTCACTAACCATTATTAAATATATATATATAGCTCTATCCATGTCATTGGAAATAACAAGACTTCATTCATTTGTTGGATGAATAATATTCCTTTGTATGTATATAATCTATGTATTTAGAGATATATACATAGATATAGAAGGAAAAATATGCCAGTCTTCTTTATCCATTCATCAGTTTAAGACACTTGGGCTGTTTCCATAATTTGGCTATTGTAGATAATGCTGCTATAAATAAATCAATACAGGAGTGCATGTATTTCTTCAAATGAGTATTTTTGTATTCTTTGGGTAAGTACCTAGTAGGTGCAATTGCTGGATCCTAGGGTAGTTCTATTTTTAGCATTTTGAGGAACCTCCATACTGTTTCCCAGACTAGCTGCACCAGTTTAAATGCCCACCAACGGTGAAAGAGGGTTCCCCTTTTTCCACATCTTCAACAACACCTATTGTCTTTTGTTTTTGTTGATTTTAGCCATTCAGACTGCTGTGAGGTGATATCTCATTGTGGTTTTGATTTGTATTTCCCTGATGGTGAGCGATGTTGAGCATCTTTTCATGTCTGCTTTGGCCATCAGTATGTCTTCTTTGGAAAAATGTCTGTTCATGCCTTCTGCCCATTTTTTAATTGGATGATTTGCTTTTGGGTGTTGAGTTTTATAAATTATTTATATATTTTGGATACTAACCCTTTATCAGATATGTCATTTGCAAATATCTTCTTTTAAAGGGAAGTTTCTTAATATCCAAAAAAACATACAGTTTTGTAGTTTTCTTTTTCTTTAAGAAACAAGGCAGGGGATCATAGGGGAAGGGGGTGGGGGATGGGGTGGCTGGGCAATGGACATAGGGGTGGGTATGTATTGTAGTAAGCTCTGGGTATTGTGTAAGACTGATGAATCACAGGGGCGCCTGGGTGGCTCAGTGGGTTAAAGCCTCTGCCTTCGGCTCAGGTCATGATCTCAGGGTCCTGGGATCGAGCCCCACATCGGGCTCTCTGCTCAGCGGGGACCCTGCTTCCTCCTCTCTCTCTCTGCCTGCCTCTCTGCCTACTTGTGATCTCTGTCTGTCAAATAAATAAATAAAATCTTTAAAAAAAAAAAAAAAGACTGATGAATCACAGATGTGTACCCTTCAAACAAACAATATATTATATATGTTATTTCAAAAAAAAAAGAGCAATGGAAAAAAATCTAACTGAATTTCACTATGCAGAAACAATATACTTTGTATAATCTTAAACTTCTGAAATACTTCCACTTTCATTTATTTCATAGTCTAGCACTGATGAGATTTTATAAACACTATTTATATTTATATATATTTTGAAGTTGTTGGATATAAATTTCTATGTATATCAGGCCAACATGGTTAATCATGATGTTTGTATTTATATATCAGTACTGGCTGCTTTGTCCATTTCTTCATTTATGGAATGAGGCATGTTAAGAATGCCCAGTATGACTGGGGATGTGACTTTCCTTATAGTTCTATAATACTGTGTTTTTGTATTTCAAGACTGTTACATAGTGCACTTTACAGGTGTTATATCTTTCTGGTCGGTTGAACATATGAAGTATCCTTTTTACCTTTAAGTCTACTATTTTTTGGGGGGGGTCTTTTATCAATATAAGATCATCTTCCATTTGTTTGTGGTTTCTGTGGCTCATATTTTTTTGCCTTTAACCTTTCTTACTTATCCTTGTATTTTAGATGTTTTTTGTGCCTTTTTTAAAATTTTTTTTTAAGATTTGTATTTATTTGTTTGACAGAGAGATCACAAATAGGCAGAGAAGCAGAGTGGGGAAGCAGGCTCCCTGCTGAACTGAGAGCCCTATGCGGGGCTCGATCGCAGGACCCTGAGATCATGACCTGAGCTGAAGGCAGAGGCTTAACCCACTGAGCCACCCAGGCACCCCGGGCCTTTTTTTTTTTTTTTTTTTAATAAACAACATATACTTGGGTTTTTTTTTTTCCCCAGTGTGAAAAATTGTTTTTAAATTAGTACATTTATTCAATTTACATTAAACGTAATTTTCATATAATTGTGTTTAAATCTGCAGTGTTTCAAATTGGTTTCTATATTAGATTCCTACCTATTTGGTTTTGGTTTTTTCTCTTCCTCCTTTCTTACCTTTTTTTTTTTTTTTTTTTTTTAAGATTTTATTTATTTATTTGACAGACAGAGATCACAAGTAGGCAGAGAGGCAGGCAGAGAGAGAGAGAGAGGAGGAGGAGGCAGGTTCCCTGCTGAGCAGAGAGCCCGATGTGGGGCTCCATGTGGGGCTCGATCCTAGGACACTGGGACCATGACCTGAGCCGAAGGCAGAGGCTTTAACCCACTGAGCCACCCAGGCGCCCCGATTTTTTTTTTTTTTTTAAGATTTTATTTATTTATTTGACCGACAGAGATCACAAGTAGGCAGAGAGGCAGGCAGAGAGAGAGAGAGGAGGAGGAGTCTTACCTTTTTATTTAACTGCGTATTGTTTATTATTCAGTATTCTGCCTACTGTTAGTTTAGTATTTATATACTTTTCTGTTCTCTTAGTGATTACACTAGAGATTATAATTTTAATTTTTACTAATATAGAAAATTAGTACTTTTACCACTTTCTGGATAACGTAGGGACACTAGAACAACTCTCATCTCCATTTACTCACTTTTGATTTATATATACTGCTCTCATTATTCATTGCTTTGCTCTTTTTCAGACTTCTTAAAATAGAATCTTAGATCATTGGTTTTAAACTTTCCTTCTTGTTTAATGTCAGTTTATAAAGCTATAAATTCTTTCTCTAAACTGCTTGAGTTGTGTCCCACAAATTTTCTTATGTTGAGTTTTCATTATCATTAAGTTAAAGGTGTTTTCTCCTATCTCTTGTGATTTCTTCTTTAATTTATGGCTTATATAGAAGTATAATATTTAATTTTGGAGTTTTTTTCCAAGTAGCTTTTAGTATTAGTATTATTGTTATAGTTATTACTCATTTTAATCGCATTCCACTGTTGTCAGAGAACATAAGTTTATATAAGTTCTTTTATTTAGTTAGTTTTTATTTATTTATTTTTTGAGAGAGTATGCTGTGAGCAGGGGGAGAGACAGTGGAGTGGCAGAGGAAGAGAGAGAATCTTAAGCAGGCTCCATGCCCACTGCAGAGCATGACATGGGGCTCAGTCTCATGACCTTGAGATCATGACCTGAGCCAAAATCAAGAGTTGGACGCTTAACCACCTGAATCACCTAGGCACCCCTATATAAGATCTTTTAAACTTATCAAGACTTGTTTTAGCATATGGTCTTAGGGACTGTTTCATGCACACTTGAAAACAATGTATGCTCTATTGTTGGGTGCAGTGTTTATTAATAACAAGTCAAGGTATTTGACAGTGTTCAAGATTTTTGTGTAGTTATGCTTTTCTATATAATTATTTTATGATTTCTTGAGAGAGGAGTGTTAAAATCATCAAAAGTGTGAATGTTTATATCTCCTTTTAGTTGTCAGTATTTGTTTTGTGTATTTTGAACCTCTGTTATTAGTTGCATATACATTTAGGATTATTACATTTTCTTGATAACTTAGCTTTTATTTTTTATTACAGAACATTCCTCTGACCTCTGATAATATCCCATCTCCTGAAGTCTCTTCACTGGTGTAATTTATCTACAGCAGCTTTCTTATGATTAATGTTTTCATGATATATCTTTTTCTATTCTTATGCTTTTCATCTGTGTGTGTGTGTGTGCGTGTGTGTGTGTGTGTTTAAGATTTATTAATTTGAAAGAGAGAGAGAGCAAGAAGGAGCAGGAGGGACAGAGGGAGAGGGAGAGAGAATCCCAAACAGATTCCACGCTGAACATGGAGCCTGACACAGGGCTTAATCTCACAACCCGAAGATCACAACCTAAGCTGAAACCAAGAGTCAGACAACTAACTGACTGTACCACTCGGACATCCCATTTCATCTGTGGTTTTATATAGTTTCTTAAAGATAACTTATACTTGAATCTTATTTCCTTTAATCTGCTTTTTGTGCAGTTTCTTCCTTTTCATCAAGCATTCAGACCATTTATACTTTATGAAATTACTGATATGGTTGAATTTTGATTCTTAGCTTTTATTTTCCTGAAAATTTTATTTTGCCTTTATGTTTGAAAGATATTTTTGCCGGATATAAAATTGTTTCCAGGGTATTATCTGAGCAGTTTAAGATAATGTTTCATTGCCATCTGATTTGCATTTTTACTGACAGGAAGTCAGTTTTAATCATATTGTTTTGTGTGTGATGTGTTTTCTCTGACTACTTTTAAGGTATTCTCTTAATCGTTGATTTTTATTTTGTTTAGGATGTGCTTTGTTGAGGTCTTCTTTGCTTTTCCTGCTTTGGGTTTATTTAGCTCTCTTGTTTGGTATTTTTCATGAAATTTGGAAAGTTTTGGCAGTTACTTCTTCAAATTTTTTTGCTTTCCCCTCCTATTTTTCTGAGACTATTTTTTTTTTTCAAATTAACATATAATGTATTATTTGCCCCAGGGCTACAGGTCTGTGAATCATCAGGCTTATACATTTCAAGCACTCACCATAGCATATACCCTCCCCAATGTCCATAACCCAACTGCCCTATCCCTACCTCCCCACCTCCAGCAACCCTCAGTTTGTTTCATGAGATTAAGAGTCTCTTATGGTTTGTCTTCCTCCTGATCCCATCTCGTTTCATTTTTTCCTTCATTACCCCCCACAACCCCCCACCCTGCCTCTCAAATTCCTCATATCAGAGAGATCATATGATAATTATCTTTCTCTGAGACTATGTTTATTCAAATGTTAGACCATATACTGTCTCACAGGCTATAGAAGTTCTGTTCATTGTTTTTAGACCTTTTTTTTCCTCCTGTGTATTTCATATGTGTTTCTATTCTCCTGTTTTCATTTTCTCTTATCCTGTTAAGCCCATCTAGTCATACTTTTTATTTCAGATACTGTTTTCAGCTCTAGAAATTCTATTTGATTCTCTTTTACACCATCCCATTTTCCTCCTAATTGTGCTCATAGTTTCCTTTAAATCTTTGCCAATATTTAATAAAAAAGAAAAATTTTGTTCAAAAATGTTTAAAATTCTTTTCTAAAAAAAGGAAAAAGGTAACATAAAAATAAAATAAAAAATAAAATTCTTTTCTAATTCCATTATCTTTATTACTTCTGGGTCTGTTTTTGTTGAAGCTATTTTTGTCTTAGTTATGGATCATGTTTCCTACTTTCTTTGTACATGCAGTAATTTTTTATTAGATATGAATATTGAGAATATTATATTATTGAGTGTTTGGATTTTGGTGACTTTCAAGAAGGTAGGACTTTGTTCTGGCATGCTTTTAGTTGACATATAGATTGTGATATACCGATCCTTTAGAATGTTGTTTTAAAGCTTTGTTAAGAATGGGACCCCTGGGTGGCTCAGTTGGTTAAGCAGCTGCCTTCGCTCAGGTCATGATTCCAGCGTCCTGGGATCGAGTCCCGCATCGGGCTCCTTGCTCAGCAGGAGGCTGCTTCTCCCTCTGCCTCTGCCTGCCATTCTGTCTGCCTGTGCTTGCTCTCTCTCCCTCTCTCTCTGACAAATAAATAAAATCTTTAAAAAAAAAAAAAAGACGGAGATAGATTAGCCTTTACTCTAGCACCAGTTTATCCCTACTCCTAAGGCATGGCTTTGTTTGGATTTCTACTGAATTTGCAGGGTATTTAATGAGTTTTCTCTATTTTGTGAATTGTTCAGTTATAACTTCTCATTAATTGTTCTCTCTGTTTTTGTTTTTTTGCTTGAGGTTTTTTTTTTATTATTTTTAAAATATTTTATTTATTTATTTGACAGACAGAGATCACAAGTAGGCAGAACAGCAGGCAGAGAGAAAAGGGGGGGGAAGCAGCCTTCCCGCTGAGCAAAGAGCCCCATGCAGGGCTCAATCCCAAGACCCTGGGATCATGACCTGAGCTGAAGGCAGAGGCTTTAACCCACTGAGCCACCCAGGCGCCCCTTGCTTAAGGTTTTAGAATTCAGCCTTGCATATGCATAGTTTAATACTCAGCAATCAGCTCTAGAAATTCCCGTGCAGATTCATTGAGTTCTTTCTCTTCTTTGCTCCTCTTTCTTGCAAATTTGCTCTCAAATTCTATTTCTGCTGGCCTTACTGAACTCTGATCAGTTTCCTCAGCTTAGAAATCACTACGATCTCTTGGATTTATTGTCTCTGTACTATAGTCTAGAGTGTCTGTAAAACTATGGGGCAGTGATTGAACTCACTTCCTTTGTTTTCCACATTTCAGTGATTATATTGTCCAGTCTGAAAACAGTTGTTTTATACATACTGGTTTTATGATAGGAAGAGGACTACCAAAGTACTAATTACTGCATTATGGCCTGATCAAAAGTTCTTTCCAGGCATTTTTTCTTAGATTTTAGTTTTAAGCATGTTTTTACCTCATAAAACATTTTTTTAGTATTTTATTCATTCATTATTTATTTTGATTTAAACCACATCTCTCTTTTCACATATTTTTCTTTATTACTGGTTTATAGAGGGTGAGTTTTCTCAGTTTTCATTTGCCAGGTTTCATTTTTAGTGAAGGGCAGTTTCTCTGTTTAAAGATTTAAGTTTGGCAAATATTTTCTTTCATCGCTTAGAAAATGTCCATTGTCTTTTGGCTTCCATTATTTTTATTTTTTTACAAAGTCTGCTGTCAGTTTAGTTCGTAGACCTTTTTAAGATTATCTTTTTTTTTTTTTTCCTGTCTTTGCATTTAAGTTGGGGTTCTTTTGTATCTTTGCTTTTCAGGAATTTTATTCTTTTATTTTCATATTCCTACACATCTTTATTTCTCTTTCTTTATTATTTGGAGTGCTGCTTAAATCTGTAGGTTAACATCTTTAAATTGTTTTAGAAAATTCTTTGCCCTGTCTCTTCAAATCCTGTTTCTGCCCATTCTCTCTCTTGATTCTCAGGAATTCCGATTATTCTTATGTTAGTACTTTTCACTGTATGTTCTGTGTCTTGTATGGGATTTTCCCCCAACCTTTTGCCTCTTTATGCTTCCAAATTGTATTTTCTTCTACACTTATAGTTCATTCTTTCTTGAGTTGTATATAATCAGTCATTAAATTGAATTTTTCTTTTCAGTTGTAGAATTTCTCTTTCATTCTTATAGTTTTCATTTATTTGCCAAATTTTTCAATCTCTTATTTCTTTGAATTTATTATCCATGATCATCAAAAATTCCATGTCTGATATCTTTGTTATTTGAATTTCCTATGGGCCTTTTTTTAAATTTATTGAACATAGTCTTTTTTTCTTCATATGCCTAGTTCTTGTTTATTGTTACCAAACATTCTTTTTCATGAGTTTTTTTGAACAATTGATCCTTTTCCTGGTGGACATTTTCTCAGACTAGTGGCTTTAAATGTGAAAGAATCTTAATTACAAAAACTAAATAAAGTTATTTTGAAATATCCACATGAGAATGTTTAGAAATAAAAAGTGAACTAATAGTCCATGCATTTCTTTATTAGTGCATTTCTAACAAGGTAATACAATTACGTGTCATAGACAATTTCAAGTTATATTTCATTTTGTATAGTTATGTAGTATAAGGTCACTTGATTCTTAGCCTGAAAAAGAACATTGACCACGGATGTTGGCTCATCTCTTCTCACATTTGAATCAAAAACAGTTTACAGATATGGAATACTGGAAAGCAAGTCAAATATCTGGGTTAAAAACTTGGGGAACACAACTTCACCACTTAAATATTTGATTTTATTCTAGATGTAGATTTGCTCAGTAACTAGCCGGCAGTGTCTCAGGCACGTCTATAAACAGGAATACTGTGATTGTGTGCTGTTTAATGACAGAATTAATGACTGTCATAATTTTCAGATACTAATGAGCATAAGCACTATTTCTAGATACTTGCCATAGCTGTAAAATGATCAGAAAATATCTGTAATTCATATTGGTGACATACCCCAGGTACTGCTACTATTACTTGTTTTTTTGTCTAACATTCAGCGTTGAAGGCATTGCTAAGGAAATACCAAATTTTAGTTAGAGGTTAATGAACATAAAGATATCACTGTTTCCCTCCATTTAATTTCACAGATGCCCTAATTTCTTTCACAGACCGTTTAGAAGTCTGTGGACCCGAGCTTAAGAATCCCTAATCTGAAATGATACCTTATTATTTAAGTACCTTAAACTTATAGAAAGTTAAGTATTTATGTCAATTAATTAAATAGCACATAATGATGTCTACATGGATTTTTAAAAGTACAAGTTTTAGGGGCACTAGGGTGGCTCATTTGGTTAAGCGTCCAACCCTTGATTTCGGCTCAGGGCATAATCTTAAGGTTGTGAGATCGAGCTCTGAGTCAGGCCCTGTGCTGACCATGGAGCCTACTTAAGATTCTCTCTCTCTCTCCCTCTCCATCTGCCCCTCCCCCATCCAGTTTCCTTCTCTCTTTTTAAAAAAAAGGAGAAAAAGATTCCTTCTCTCTCTCTTTTTCTTTCCCCCTCCTCCCTTATTCCCTCCCAACCCTCTCTCTCTCCCTCTCTCTCTGTAAATAAATAGAAATTTTATAGTTTTATAGTAGGTGTGACTATTTTTTTTTTTTTTAAGATTTTATTTTGACAGGGAGAAATCACAAGTAGGCAGAGCAGCAGGCAGAGAGAGGGGGGAAGCAGACTCCTTGATGAGCAGAGAGCCCAATGCTGGGCTCGATCCCAGGACCCTGAGATCATGACCTGAGCCGAAGGCAGAGGCTTAACCCACTGAGCCACCCAGTGCCCTGCGTGACTATTTTTAAAGTAATAGAATAGTTCTTTCAAATGTCAGAATTAAGTATAATCATTTCTTAATTACAGTTTTGGAAAGACATTGTTGATGATAATGAAGTACGTGACCTCATTTCTGACAGAAACAAGTCTCATGGTAAGACAGGAAGAAAAATTTTAAGTAACTTTGAAATATCAATAATAATAAATGAAATATCAATTTAAGTAAAATATATGTGTTCTATTATAGAAGGTACATCAGGAGAATGGATTTGGGAATCTTTATTTCATCCACCTCGAAAGCTGGGCATTAATGATATTGAAGGACAACGGGTACTTCAGATTGCAGTGATTTTGCGAAATCTTTCCTTTGAAGAGGGCAATGTTAAGCTCTTGGCAGCTAATCGTACCTGTCTTCGTTTCCTATTACTTTCTGCACATAGTCATTTTATTTCTCTAAGGCAATTAGGCCTTGACACGTTAGGAAATATTGCAGCTGAGGTAAGCATGTGACAGTAACTTAAAACAGTTTTGATAGTTAGCAATGATATTTACTTTAAATTTTTAGTATGTAGCATTATTGTATTTGTTATACTTAGAGAATATGAAAGGCTTACAAATAGTTTTGCCTAACTATGGTATCACACACTTTTTTGGAAAAAATATTTGAAATGATGCTCCAGATTTAGTGATGGTTGTTCCCACAGTAAATTTTTAAAAACTTGGGCAACACTGTTAAAAAAACATTAAAAAAATTAATTTTTATTAAATTTGAAATATACAGCATTGAAGAGGGCTACCTCAATAATGTCCTTTCCATTTTCCAGCTTCTGTTGGACCCTGTCGATTTCAAAACTACTCATCTGATGTTTCATACTGTTACAAAATGCCTAATGTCAAGGGATAGGTTTTTAAAGATGAGGGGTAAGTACTTACTTAATTTTCTCATTGTATAATATGCACAGACTTTTTACCATCTATTAAAAAATAAATATGTGTTTGTGTGTGTATGCTTTTCAGGCATGGAAATTTTGGGGAATCTTTGCAAAGCAGAAGATAATGGTGTTTTGATTTGTGAATATGTCGATCAGGACTCATACAGAGAGATCATTTGTCATCTCACTTTACCTGATGTGCTGCTCGTGATCTCAACACTCGAGGTGCTATATATGCTCACAGAAATGGGAGATGTTGCTTGCACAAAAATTGCAAAAGTAGAAAAGAGCATAGGTAAGATTAAACCAAAGAAACATTATTTTCTTTATTGAGGAAAAAATGTTTAATGGGGTGCTATACTAAATCACAATTGGTATTTGGGGTTTACTGTTTATTTTGAGGAGTCATTACCCTTTCAGACACACATGTTTGTGTTATTCGTTCTGCCTGTTTTAGATTAGCAAGAAACTTCTGTCATATAGGGACCAGGGTGTTTGTGGCTATCAATAACTCCTCTTCCTTTCTTTATTTCTGTTACTACTTATCAAATCCAACCAAACAACCGACAAAATTGCTATAACTCTGAGGAGCAAGTCTTTCTGTTTCAAATGGTCAGCTGCTACTATTAAGCAACTGAAGCTGAGTGAAAAACTTTCCTTGTATTCCTAGAAGGTGCTGGTAATGGTATTATTCTTAAAATTAATCAACTTACCACCTCTTTAGTGGGTTGTCAGTTTTAAACACAATTATGAAAGTATGTTAACATTTACTCATTGATTAGAATGATTTCTATCTTGGGTATAAATACTAAAACCAGAGTAAACAGAGATTTAGCTTGAAATTATTAGTGAGAAATTAAGATGTCACTTTCCATATCAGTGGCTCCTAAATCTGGCTACACATCGGAATCAGTTGGGAAACTTTTCAAAAATAAAGATACCTAATCCCCATCTCAGAGCTACTAAATCAGTCTTCAGAGATTGAGCCTAAAAATCTTTTTCAAAGATCTACAGATAATTCTGATGTACAGTGGTTCAGGGACTGCCATCTGAGAAGCAGTTATTCTGTATAGCATGTGTTTTTCAGCAATGTCATTGTTTGATAATATTACTAATAACTATTGGTTTTTAATTTATTTTAGACATGTTAGTGTGTCTGGTTTCTATGGATATTCAGATGTTTGGTCCTGATGCACTAGCTGCAGTGAAACTCGTCGAACATCCAAGTTCCAGTCATCAAGTTTTATCTGAAATTAGGCCACAAGCTGTAGAACAAGTCCAAACCCAGACCCATGTAGCATCTGCCCCAGGTTAGT
This sequence comes from Lutra lutra, assembly GCF_902655055.1. Lineage (NCBI taxonomy): Eukaryota > Metazoa > Chordata > Mammalia > Carnivora > Mustelidae > Lutra > Lutra lutra. The sequence goes on along the minus strand of NC_062285.1, from coordinate 62,095,480 downwards.
GTTTTTACATAATGTTTTTCATTATGGTTACTGGTATGTAAGATTTAATACTAAAGATAAATGTAAATGTGCAGTATAGGGGACTGATACTGTAATAGTGGAATAGGCTAAAGCTGAACTTGAATATGAGCTTTAATTTCTTAGATATTATACATTCTAGGACCAGTAGGACCAAAGTAAGCACAGAGGAAGAATAGTATGATAGATTTAAAAAAAAATTTTTTTTGAGGAGTGTGAGGGATTAGATATTTACAATTGTGAGAGCAATATGAAGTACCCTGATGAACTTATTATTTGCAATTTGGGTCTCTGGAAATTGATATGCCAAGAATAAGTTAATCGTATATAACCTTATAATTCTCCCAGCTGGTCATCCAAGCACATAACTATAATTCCTCCTAATACTTGAACCAAAAACCACAGAATCAGAGCCTTGGATCAGACACACATGTCTGTACCTGCACTTGTGCACCCTTCTTAAGGTCCCTTGGGTCAATTCTGTTTAACTCAAATGTCTTTCATTAGAATTCATAGCTATCTAATAATGAGCATTCTCTTCAGTCCTTGGACTTCTTTCTCCTGGCTTGTTATAAGTCGTCATTTTTATATTTTAGCACTCTCAGCCTTTTTGGGAGTGCTTTCTCTACCTTCATTTGTCTTAACAAAACAATCCACCTTTCACCTCATGTGCTCTTTTCCACCTCCCACCATTCCCAAGACATTTCTCTTTCCCTGTATTTTTTAACAGAGGATACTCTTTTAATAGAGGATATTCTTCTCAGTTGATCTTGTTACCTCTCCCTTGCAATTAATATGGGAGCCATGTGGCATGTTTTTCTTCAACTTCTTAACCCTTCACTTATAAACTTATTAGCATCTGAACTCATTTTCCTTCAACTTCCACTTGTCTTCAGAGATGTCAGATTCTGAATCTGTGCTCTAAATATCAGTCTCCTCGTTCCTATATCTCAAGCCTCTTTTTCTTTACCTGCTTCTTCCCTTCAGCCTAGAAATACATTTAGATCATCAACCTCCCTCACTATACTTAATTCAAAAATCTCATTATTTTTTACCTTTAACTACTGTGTCCATTTGATCCCCAAATCTTGTTGAGTCTTCCTAAATACCCTGGCTTCTTCAGTTGCCAGTGCAGTGCCCCAGTTCAGACTTCCATCACATCTCTCAGCTACTTGTTCTCCTGTCATTTAATCATGATCTCAGTCTCTCCTCTACTCTAACTCATAGGATCACAATTATATACTCTATTCACATGAAAGGTATGTAATATGTATCACATATTTTATTGATTTCCACTATGTCTTTCTGAAGTTTATGGTAGAGTTGTATCATATGGGTATTTAACTTCAGCTTGGTGTCAACTAACAGGATTGGACAAACAATGAAGCATGAAAAAAATAGGAATTTGACTACTAACCTACTCTGTAACTTTAACCCACAGGTAATAACATACTGACGAGTCAGTGGTCAAATAATAATGTTTTCTCAACCTTGACAAAGAAATGAAACAGTTCTTTTTACCAGTTAAGTGGATAGTAGGGGTATATTTCTATACTCAGAGAAGAAATTAAAGATTAAATTAACTGAGGGCTATAGAGAAACTCTGTTCAACCAAGAGTTAGAGGAATTAATAAATTGTCAGTGATACACTGAAATAAAATGGGCCATTTGAAGAATATTTAAGGGTAATTTTGATGGAAACTACTGATTTTGCCTCCTCACTGACCAGTGACCTCAACAAATAAACCCATCCCCTCAAATAAGATTTGGCCCTCATTTGGCAAATGGACAAAATTAAACGTTTAGAGTTTGTGACTTGTATGTATATATATATATATATATATATATATATATACGTATATATATATATATATATAGTAATTCATTGATAGAGGTGGGAATAAGCCTCTAAGGACCTAAAAATTCACTTTTGAACTGGTGAGCATTTTATTACTTGCTCATAATGAATGACAACTTTTAATTGTTTGATTAGTTATCATTTATAGTTTGTCCCCCACCCCCATCATTTGTTTAATACTGTTTTTTTATGGAATGGTTGTCTTCAGAAGTTTTGCTCACTTCCTATCATGATGAAAACTTAAGTAACCTTTCACCTGCTTTTAGTTTGACATCTAAATTTCTTCATTATAATTTGAATAGTTTTAAGTAAGATTTTTTATGTATATTAAATTGACATTTTAAAATAAAAAGTACTTTTTGTATCCAGTGGAATCTTGATAGTTGCCATCATCCATTTTAAATACACAGACACTTAATACCAAATTTTATGGTACCTTCTTTCTCCTTGAACTCATATCCACCACTCTATCCGTACTTATCACCTATAAATGTAGACATTTTAACTTCAGTTTCGTGTTACTCTATAAAGTTTTAAGTATTTAAAATTTTATCATTATAAGTTTTAGAAATAAGCAATACATGAAACAACAGGACATGACAAAGTAGCTATTGGAAGTTCATCTCTTAATGAGGTGGTTCTCTGGAAAGTGTTACTCCAGTGTATCCCAAAATGAATGTTTTTTTAATTGCTAGAGTGAAACTGGGTTCAACATCAATTCTACATTCAATCCATTTTTCCTTTTTATAGATTTAATTTGAAAATCTAGTTCACATCAATAAATACCTAAGGATAGAATTTACAGTTCTTTGAACTTCAGAATTATCCAAAATTCTTAAAATTATATTTAATGATCTTCTGTCAACTTGAGTTCTTTGATATGTTGAAATCAAAGAATTAACATATGACTCATAAAAGAATATGTTGCCCAGTCATTACATTTACTTTTAAGTTTTATTGGAAATATGTCAAAAAGATAATTAATAAGATATGACTGTAAAATATACCTGCTGACTTTTGCTTAGATGCACCTTGTTTAACCTGATATAGTCAAGAAATATTAACACAGCAGTTCCCAAACTTAAGGGTGCCTCAGAATTGGCTGGTGGGCTCACACACTGATTTCTAGGCTCTATACCCTGAATTTCTGATTCAGGTGGACCAGAGAATTTTAATTTCTAAACAAGTTCCCGTGAGATGCTGATGCTGCAGGTCAGGGGACTATGCTTTGAGGACCACTGGATTAGGAAAATTGAAATATTCAAGACCAGTACAGTTTTTGATAAGGTACTTTAATCATGTGCTTTGAGTACTTTTTTGTAAAAACCTTAGAACTGCAGATTTCTCCCATTCAGCTACAGAAAATGTCTCCCATATAACCTAACTGGTAAAGTTAGTCTTCATTATCAAAAGTATTTTGCTTTAATCAGTCTCACTTTTCATTACTTAAAAAAGGTCCAACTTTATTTTTCATTCCGAGAAAGTATGGTTAATAGGTGTTCCCATGACACCTTCCTTACTTCAGAATTCTAAGACAGTTAAACGAGCCATGATCATGTCATCTGAATGAAATAAGATGCCACCACCTTCAGTATTTCTTTAAAAAACTTTCTGTGCTTTACTTATACAAGATTCTGACTCAAAAGTAACACCTTTTTTTGACAGTAGATAGAAAATAGAGGAAGAAAGGACATTAAGCAAAAATTGTCATCACTTTATATCTGAATTCAGAATATACCAAAGGGCCAGAATACTCCTTATCTCATGCCCAACATTGCCCTTAACTATAATATATAAAACATCATAAAATATAGATAGGAACCCCTACCATAATACCTTGGTTAAACGAAGCTTTGTGGATTCTAATGATTCTAATTCTCCCTTTGGTGTCCTAGAGGTTTTTACCTCTCGCCATCATCGTCATTGTCATCATCATCATCATCATTATCATCATCATGCTGACAGTTATATAGTGGTAACTGTGTGCCAGGCATTGTTTTAAGTGACTTATATGTAAACTCCTCTAATCCTCATAATGACCTAGGAGGTCAGTGTACTTTACTTTTCCCCATTTTATAGACAGGTTAATTAACTTGCCCATGGTTACACAGCTAGTAAGTGCTGGAACTCTGTCTAGAACCAGCCACTCCGACTTGAGAGCCATGCATTTAACCATACCTGCGTTGCTATAAAGGATGGATGAAAGTTAAGACTTTCTGTTCCAAAATGGGAGAAGAGCAGTTTTAGAAAGGAGTATATACAGAAGTTGAGCATCTGGGAAGTGATTCCTTTAAAGATTTTTATTTATTTATTTTGAGAGAGAGAGAGAGAGTTGGGGAGGGACAGAAGCAGAGGGAGAGAGAGACTCTCAAGCAAACCCCCCACTGAGTGCTGAACCTGTCTCCGGACTCAATCTCAGGGCTCATCCCACAATCCCATGACCCTGAAAATCATGACCTGATCCAAAATCAAAAGTCAGATACTCAACCGACTGCGCCACCGGTGCCCCTGGAAATTGATTCCTTTTAAAGTATAAGTACCTTTGAATCACTTGGAATGAATCTTTAGGTATCTTTCCCAAGGGCAGTGCTTCTCAGTTTGTAGCCACTTTTATAGTAATTCTGTGTTTCCAGTTTATCATCTTAATTTAATTGTGGCTGCTTTATTCTTCTTTATACATTATTCATAAAATTTTTATAATTTCAACATAATTACTGATATTTCGCTCAACTGGTCATTAATTGATTCAGGAGATTTCAGTCCAAATAGATTATATTCTCTCGTAGTACAATTGATGAAGAAAAAGGAGGAAGATTTCCAAGTGGGTTAAGGCCCTGCTCGGATATTTTCTGTAATGGCGTTACCAAGTTAGGAGAAGAAAAGATAAGCTGGGGTTGCACCAGGAAAATTTTTGATTGTAATTATTTTGTTCTGTTAAGAAATGTCATAGTATGGGGGCACCTGGGTGGCTCAGTGGGTTAAAGCCTCTGCCTTCAGCTCAGGTCATGATCCCAGGGTTCTGGGATCGAGCCCTGCATGGGGCTCTCTGCTCAGCGGGGAGCCTGCTTCCCTTCCTCTCTCTGCCTGCCTCTCTGTCTACTTGTGATCTCTCTCTCTGTGTCAAATAAGTAAATTAAAAAAAAAAAAGAAATGTCATAGTATGTCATAGTATGGTATCTGAAATATGACAGACCTGGATTCAAATCCAGTACCTGGCTGTACACAGCTCTGCCATTTCCATCATGTGTTCCTTTGTAAACTTAATCTCTGAGCTTTATTTTTTTCCTTAGCAAAATGGGGATAATTAAATTTAGGCCTATAAATAAGATTAAAACAAACCATGTTTTATAAGTGTAAATAGCTTAATACAGCGTAAATGTTCAGTAAGTGACTGCTATTAGCTTTTATCCCAGTGAAAGCTTGGGGTTTCATCAGACATTAGTCAGGATGGCTTTCGATCATTAACAGATTGGAATGTGCTGTGGAGCTCCTTGGGTTCTAGTAATTTTAGAAATACATTTGTTCTGTTTGAGGATTCTGAGCTTTGCTAAAATGTTATTTGAAAAATAGTGGGTACATTTTATAAGTTTAAAAACTAAAATAATGCTGATGAAGCAGTATAATTTTTAATTTTAAAAATATGTAAGATTCATATTTAAATCATCATAATATGGCTAAGTATATTATCATATTTTTATGTTTTCATTAGTTCTTTTATATACAGCAGAAAAGAAAACATTTATTTTTCTACATATCTGATCTACTTGTTAGAAAATAATAGATGATCTAACTTATTCATCAGACTTGAATTGTTTTAAAATATGTCATAAGTAAAATCTCAGAAATTGGTATGTGTTTTAAGATTAATAACTAGTACATTTTTAAATGAGCCATCAAGAGCCATACCAAGAGCCATCTTGCCTCTCTCAGGACAAAAGGTGTACTGGAAAACTATTATTACAACAGATTTTTTTCTCCCAGAAGAATAATCTTACGAAAATTCTTTCTTGAATGTAGGACTTTAAATTAGTTCATACTTTTGTTCACCTTTTCCCAGAAGTGTTATATATATGCCACTTGCAGAGTTAATATTAATCTTTTAAATTCAGAAGTGAAGTGATTATTTCTGATACTGTCTTCTTCTATAACTGAACTGATTCTTATTTACTGATGCGTTGAGCTGTGTGACCTTGGGCTGGTTTTTTTAATCACTTTGAGTCTCAGTTTCCTTATGTGTACCCATCTCACAGAAGAATTAATATAAATAAAGTATTTAACTCAGTATCTGACCCATGGGGAAAAGAGTTTATATTAGCTGTATAATCCATATTATTGTTACTACTTGAGTGATAGTAAAGAGTTTATAGAAAGCATCAAAGACAGTGCCTGGTATGATATGTGCTCCATTATAAGTTTCTTTCTCAAATTTGTGTACTTTCATTATGTTTATGCCCCTTTTTGAAAGGTAGTCTTTGTGAATATTAATTGTTTCAGTGTCCGTGAACTAAAATGGCATGTAGTGACTAAGTGTGTACCAATGATGTAGCTAATGTATTTTTTTCTTTAGCTTCCAGAGCAGTTGTAGCACAGCATGTTGCTCCACCTCCAGGAATAGTGGAAATAGATAGTGAGAAGTTTGCTTGTCAGTGGTAAGTGGTTTATTTCTCTTAAGGCTTTATCCTTGGGAAGAACAAAGCAAAAGAGAAAAGGAAATGTATTTCAACAGTCATCCAGAATGGTTTATTCTGTATTTCTTTTTAGTCAGAGTGGAATATCATTTATACAGAGAATGGACAATGTAAAATCATTTCCCCTGCATTTTAGAATAATTTAAAAGAAAAATGTTCATCAGAATCTCCAGAATTAAATTACACCATTTAACTTCTTTTCAGAGTAAAATTTGTGTTAAAACGTTATCTTTGACTTCGCAGAAAATAGGATGTGTCAGATTACAGGATTTTTATTTCTTAAATTAATATTTTATTAAAACTGAACTGGACTGTCTTTTAAAAAATGAAACAGATTTTGTTGTTAAATGTCTCTTCTTTTTCATCACAAGCGATACTTCTTGTTCATTGATAGTTAGTTTTTCTTTTTTCAGAGTAGTAGGGGGAAATGAGTCAAATGATACAACAGCTAGTGGGTTTAAGTGGAAATAAGCAACTTGAAAATATTTTATTGAGAAGACTGACTAGTTACATATCAGCCACTTCCTGAAAAAAATAAACTGTAGACTTGGTTAGATTTCATTTTCTCGTGGATGGTAGCTTCCACAGAGTTATAAATTCCAACTTAAATTCTTTAGAAGATTAATAATAGATTGAATAGAGAAGATCACTTTCTGATGATGTACTACTTTAAAAATTTTCTTTCTCTGATCCCTTTTCTCCCATTCTCTCACATGATTTGTCTCCCATTCCATGTTCTGTCATTCTGTGTTCCATATTTTTGGTACTTTCATATCTTTGTTCCTGTGGCAGTTTTCTCTAGACTTTTCCACTTTGCTTAAAATCAGGTTTATGGTTTTAAATATCTCTAATCATTTTCTTTTTCCTCACCTTATATATTTTTACACCTTATACTTAATGAATCACTTCTAGTAATACTTGGAAATGTCTATCTTCTACATTAAAACCAAAAAAAAGTTTTTTGTATCTAAGGCTTTTGAAAACTCAGTACTCAAAGAATTATGAAAGTTGGAAAAAGGATGTACCACATGCACAGTAAAATGTGTGTGTGTGTTAGGTATGGATTTGGTCTTCTAAAGCCCATTTGTACATTTCTGCTAGTTCTAGTGAGGAGGGAGAGAATCATTTTAAAATTAAATCATAAGTATTATTTGATTCAGTTTATATAAACAGCTATAAGTTGGCCTGTTATATGTATAGTAAGTCCTAGAAGAGAATCCTATGATGATAATTCAGCCTCCAGTCCTAACTGATAAATAGATGGAAGTCACTATATGAAAAAGACAAACTGAAGTTTGAATTAATTTGTACTGCATTATGAATAGAAATTTCTGAAATGGGGGAATGAAAGTGTGAGGTGTGGGAGAAGTATGATTATCTTAAAGAGTAGTTGAAAGCTTAGGTAAGTTTTTTTTCTAAAGGGATTTGCTCGAAGAGACAACAAAAGTTTAATTTTAGTTCAGTTTTTCTCCCATTTTCCATGTCTCCAATGGAAATAGTTCATTATTGGGAATTTCTGTTATATTTTAATTATTGCAAGACAGGAAATTTAGTAAATATTGATTGAATGAAACTTATTTGTTGCCAACAGACCAACCCAGTTCTCACTGGAGTGTGAACATAATTTTTATATTTGTTGTTAATGATTTTTTTAATACTAAAATAAATGTGATTAAGTGGTCAATCTCCTTTTGTTTAGTTTCATCAGTCTAAAACCTAGCATGCATTTTTGCTAATAACATGATAGTGACATTTGATAAACAGGCATAAATATTTTTTATAATACATTGCCTTCAAATGGTTTTACTATATTTAGCATCAACTCTCCTATAATATACTGCATAATGCCATTTATTTTTCTCTTTTTTAGGCTAAATGCTCATTTTGAAGTAAATCCAGATTGTTCTGTCTCTCGAGCAGAAATGTATTCTGAGTACCTCTCAACATGCAGTAAATTAGCTCGTGGTGGAATCCTAACTTCAACTGGATTTTATAAATGTCTTAGGTAGGATGCATAGTAGTTAACTTTAAACAAAGTTAATCCATATCACGTAGAACATCTCTTGCTCTTTAGAGAAAATACCAACCATCTGTCTAATTTGAAATATTTCTACTACTTGAAGTTTCATCTTGGCTAGGTTGTTGTGAGATAGAAATTCAAATACAAGGGGATTTTGTAAATCTAACCTGGTATTTGTGTTTGAACATTATGAGGCTTATCAAAGAAAGAGAAGGGAGAAACTTTTTTCTACCCACTTTAAAGACATGAGTTAAAGACTCATGTGTTAAAAGTTAAAGACATGTGTTAAAGACATGAGTTTTGTCCTTTTAAATCTTGAATAATAGTCTAATACTCTTAAAATATCAAGGTTTTTGGTATTATGCAAAGTTCATAAAATAGACACTACCTAGATGCAGCTTTTTTGTTAATTATATAGGGTATAAACTTATTTAAAATCTTAACAATGTTAATAAATAATGATTTTTAAAATTGGAGAACTGATGTTTTATATTTTTTCTTTGCTTCCCACCTTTGCAGAATAGAACTGTATGAATCATACTGGTTCGTACATTTGTAGTAGTAAATATACTACTGCTGTTCATGTAAACATTGTTAGAAGTCTGTTTTTTGCTTGCGTGCTAGTTAAGAAAACTAAGTGTGTGTGTACTTTACAGAACGGTCTTTCCAAATCATACAGTGAAGAGAGTGGAGGATTCCAGTAGCAACGGGCAGGCACATATTCATGTAGTGGGAGTAAAACGGAGGGCTATACCACTTCCCATTCAGATGTACTATCAGCAGCAACCAGTTTCTACTCCTGTTGTTCGTGTTGATTCTGTTCCTGATGTATCTCCAAGTCCTTCACCTGCAGGTATTAATTTTTGAGTTTTAAGTATATCTAATTTAACAAAAAAGCAAAATGAAACTGTATATTTTATAAATTTGAAATGTATAATTTTCCCTTGTGTTTCCATTAGCATATTTTGCTTATTCTGTTACTTTTACCATATTTAATATGATGCAAAGTTGTTAGATGTTAATTTTTTAAAGTAATTTTTTCTTGTATTAACTAATAAAATGCCTATACGCAGTTCTCAGTCATTTCATTATGAATTTTGACTTTTTCCCTCCTTTTTTCAGGAATTCCTCATGGACCACAAACTGTAGGAAACCATTTTCAGAGGACTTCTGTTACCAGCCAATCTTCAAATTTGACTGCAACACAAATGTCTTTTCCAGTACAAGGTGTTCATACTGTGGCACAGACTGTTTCAAGAATTCCACCAAATCCTGCAGTTCATACCCACCAGCAGCAAAATGCTCCAGTGACTGTCATTCAAAACAAAGCTCCAATTCCTTGTGAGGTCGTTAAGGCTACAGTAATCCAGAATTCTATATCCCAGACAGCAGTTCCTGTTAGCATTGCTGTGGGAGGAGGAGCTGCTCAGAGTTCTGTGGTTCAGAATCACAGTACAGGGCCACAGCCTGTTACAGTTGTAAATTCCCAGACATTGCTTCATCATCCATCCGTAATTCCACAACAGTCTCCATTACACACAGTGGTACCGGGACAGATACCTTCCGGCACTCCCGTGACAGTAATTCAGCAAGCTGTCCCACAGAGTCATATATTTGGCAGAGTACAGAACATACCAGCATGTACTTCTACAGTTTCACAGGGTCAACAGTTAATCACCACATCACCCCAGCCTGTGCAAACTTCATCTCAACAGACATCTGCTGGTAGCCAGCCACAAGACACTGTTATCATAGCACCTTCACAGTATGTGACAACTTCCGCATCCAATATTGTCTCAGCAACTTCAGTACAGAATTTTCAGGTAGCTACAGGACAAATGGTTACCATTGCTGGTGTCCCAAGTCCACAACCCTCAAGGGTAGGGTTTCAGAACATTGCACCAAAACCTCTCCCTTCTCAGCAAGTTTCATCAACGGTGGTACAACAGCCCATTCAACAACCACAGCAGCCAGCCCAACAAAGTGTAGTGATTGTAAGCCAGCCAGCTCAACAAGGTCAGACTTACGCACCAGCCATTCACCAAATTGTTCTTGCTAATCCAGCAGCTCTTCCAGCTGGTCAGACAGTTCAGCTAACTGGGCAACCAAACATAACTCCATCTTCCTCGCCATCACCTGTCCCAGCTACTAATAACCAAGTCCCTACTGCCATGTCATCTTCTTCCACCCCTCAATCACAGGGACCACCCCCTACTGTCAGTCAGATGCTATCTGTGAAAAGGCAGCAACAGCAGCAGCATTCACCAGCACCCTCACCACAACAGGTACAAGTACAGGTTCAGCAGCCCCAACAAGTACAGATGCAGGTTCAGCCACAGCAGGCAAATGCGGGCGTTGGTCAGCCTGCTTCTGGTGAGTCAAGTCTGATAAAACAGCTGCTGCTTCCAAAGCGTGGTCCTTCGACGCCGGGTGGTAAGCTAATTCTCCCAGCTCCACAGATTCCTCCCCCTAATAATGCAAGAGCTCCTAGCCCTCAGGTGGTATACCAGGTGGCCAATAACCAAGCAACAGGTTTTGGAGTGCAGGGGCAATCTTCAGCTCAGCAGCTGTTGGTTGGGCAGCAAAACGTTCAGTTGGTCCAAAGTGCAATGCCACCCACAGGGGGAGTGCAAACTGTGCCCATCTCGAACTTACAAATATTGCCAGGCCCACTGATTTCGAACAGCCCAGCGACCATTTTCCAAGGGACTTCTGGCAACCAGGTAACCATAACAGTTGTGCCAAATACAAGTTTTGCAACTGCAACTGTGAGTCAGGGAAATGCAACTCAGCTCATTGCTCCAGCAGGAATTACCATGAGTGGGACGCAAACAGGAGTTGGACTTCAGGTGCAAACACTTCCAGCCACTCAGACATCTCCAGCTGGACAATCATCCTGTACTACTGCTACTCCCCCATTCAAAGGTGATAAGATCATTTGCCAAAAGGAGGAGGAAGCAAAAGAAGCAACAGGTTTACATGTTCATGAACGTAAAATTGAAGTCATGGAGAACCCGTCCTGCCGACGAGGAACCACGAACACCAGCAATGGGGATACAAAGGAAAATGAAATGCAGGTGGGAAGTCTTTTAAATGGGAGAAAGTACAGTGACTCAAGTCTACCTCCTTCAAACTCAGGGAAAATTCAAAGTGAGGCTAATCAGTGCTCACTAATCAGTAATGGGCCATCATTAGAATTAGGTGAGAATGGAACATCTGGAAAACAGAACTCAGAACAAATGGATATGCCGGATATCAAAAGTGATTTGAAAAAACCTCTAGTTAATGGAATCTGTGATTTTGATAAGGGAGATGGTTCTCATTTAAGCAAAAACATTCCAAATCACAAAACTTCCAATCATGTAGGAAATGGTGAGATATCTCCAGTGGAACCACAAGGGACTTTAGATGCCACTCAGCAAGATACTGCCAAAGGTGATCAACTAGAAAGAATTTCGAATGGACCTATATTAACTTTGGGTGGTTCACCATCTGTGAGCAGTATACAGGAGGCTCCAAATGTGGCAACACAGCAGTTTAGTGGTACTGACTTGCCTAATGGACCTCTAGCTTCAAGTTTGAATTCAGATGTGCCTCAGCAACGCCCAAGTGTAGTTGTCTCACCGCATTCTACAACCTCTGTTATACAGGGGCATCAAATCATAGCAGTTCCCCACTCAGGATCAAGAGTGTCCCATTCTCCTGCCCTATCATCTGACGTTCGGTCTACAAACGGCACAGCAGAATGCAAAACTGTAAAGAGGCCGGCAGAGGATAATGATAGGGAAACAGTTGCAGGAATTCCAAATAAAGTAGGAGTTAGAATTGTTACAATCAGTGACCCCAACAATGCTGGCTGCAGTGCAACAATGGTTGCTGTGCCGGCGGGAGCAGATCCAAGCACTGTAGCTAAAGTAGCAATAGAAAGTGCTGTTCAGCAAAAGCAGCAGCACCCGCCGCCATACGTACAGAATGTGGTCCCACAGGTAAGTCACCCTGCTCTCAACATTTCTCTTAAAGAGTTCTCACTTGTAAATAGGATAATAGGGGACTGTCCACTGTTGTTCGACACCTCATCTTGAAAAGGTAATTGTGTCAGCTCACCAGTGTACTCGGGCTCTCCGGCTCCTGTTTTTCAGTGTTTTTTTGTAATATTAAACAGTTCTCAGTTGTTAACTTCAGCACATGGTTTAAAGAATCTTTAAAATTCCGTTATTGACCCAAATTAGTAATTTTGTAGACCCAAGATAGAGGAACACTTGCTAATCTGACATCTCTTGGAGAATTTTTTAAATATAAGTCAGTCTCCTTTGTCACCTTTGGGTGGAGGGGAATATACTAAGAGCACTTCAAAAGGGAGATTCTGTATTTGATTTTGACAGGAGTATGTTTTTGTGGCTCTTTTCACCATTCTTTTATAAAAAAGATGAATCCCATAAGTCCTTTATCAGGTGTTTTCCTGTTATATATTGACTTAGTTGCCTTGGTTCTTGAAAGACTATTATAATTTCAATTTCTTTCAGCTATTCTGATATTCTTGCTTTTGTGTTTCTTTACTGCTTTGCCCTCCAGTCAGGTTTCTGTTATCCCCTCTTTAATATTCTACTATCCAATCTCTGTTGTACCCTGTAGTCAATAGAAGTGTTTTCTAGGATTAGTGCTACTGAATTGAGGATTCATTCTACCTGTAAAGATTTTAAGGTCAATCTTGTGTGCCGTTTCCACTGAAACTAGGGGTTTACTAGTTTTAACCTTATTTTCTGGATGACTTTTTTTTTCCTTTCTCTTTCCTAACCCCTACATAGCCAGAACCTTCTGTGACTATTGCCAACTCTGCTAGCACTCTTCTGAGTTTGGTTTCTTCTCCACGCTTTTGGTGTTTAGAGCAGATCTATGGCCATTGCTGGCATTAGTACCAAATCTGGGGGTGGAGGGGGGCAGCAGAATGAAAGATGAAAGAACAAAGAATCCCTTGCTTCAGAACAGTTCATCCACTGATGTGCATCTTTTCTCATGTGAGTGGATAAAACTGGATGGTGCTGTTGGGGACATAATGAGATTTTAATTCATACATTAGTACTGTATTGCTTAGATTTATTTTTATTGCAAGGTACCCAAGTGGGTTGAGTATTCTTTAGTTGATGTGTACATGGCAATTATTATTACTGAGTTTTAGCAAAAAATACTAAAGCAATTTTCCTCAGACTGCTGTAAGTTGAGTTTTTTTTCATTTATTAAACACATTAAAAAATTTTTAAAGTAATATGGTGTCTGGCATACAGTAAGTTGATTTTTATATTTTTTCCCTTCATTTATAATTTCCCAATTCATCTTGATTAGTTCCTCACTCTGTCTTTTCCTCTCAGATTCTCTTATAATAGTTATAATTTCTAAATAGTTATAATAGACTAAGCCAAATGAGAGAAAAACTCCATTACTGTGGAATTATCAACCCTCATTTTTGTGTGTGTCCTTAATCTTCCCAGTATGATTATATTCAATAAAGATACTTAAGTAACAAAGAACCAACAATAATACTTGTTAAGACTAGGACCTATGTTAGGAACTTGTTACTGAAAGCATTTTCTCATTTAATCCTTGGAATAACTCTGTGAGGTAAGAATTGTTATTACAATAGAGATGAGGCTCCAAGCTGCAAAATAATTCACCCAAGGTCACCAACTAATGTGACATGGTTCCAGGACTGAACCACTTGGGTGTGTGTCTGAAACAGAGATTCATACTCTTAACCCACTTCTCCACTATTTTAAAAGATTTTGTTGAAAAGTTCTAGAAAGCCATTTTATATAGAACATATTGAGTATTTGAACTATTATATTACAGAATGTGAGTAGCATTAAATTATAACTTTAGGACATCAATCCTAAAACTTTTTTCTTTACATATTGGACATATATGTATCTAATTCAGTCCATAAAATTACTGCATTTTATTTACATATTATTATTTATTTTATTAAATGTGTTAAAATAAAAAAAATACTTTTTAAAATGTGTTCTTTAATATATATTGTCCCAAAGAGTATAGTTTATTTAAAATGGCTATATTCTTTATTTTTAAAATTAGTGTTTGGTTGGCGGGTAGAAATTTAAAATTTTGCAAGGAAAAAGATAGCATGCATGGTGTCTGTGAGAGTGAGAATTAAAAACTGGGATTCTTACGTGTAACACTTAACATGGTGACTGCTACATAGTTAGGCACTCAGTGATAGTACAGCTGTATTTTACCTTCGTATATAGGGAATAAAGTACCTATAAACGCTAAAAAAGATCAACTGTTTAAGATGGGATCATAAATTTCCTTTGAAGGGTCAGCTGTTGGTCTTCTTAAGAGCCTACTAATAGAAAACCATTTCCATTGTTGCCTAGATTCTTCAGATTTCTTTTATATGGACCTTGATTTAACACATTTTATTCACTATTTGAATTGGTACCTTAAAGGAGTAGATGAAATAGAGGATTTTAAATGTGATTTTTCAGCAAAACCTTGTTATTTCTACCATTTCAAGGGGTCTAGGGATGTTAAGGAGGTACCTGGAACCCAAGGAGGGACTTTTAGATTTGCAGAATGTTCAGGGCTAGAAAGACCGCAGGGAGAAGTCCCTGCTGAGAATAGCCAACAGGTAATCCTTCCTACTACCATTGTTCTTTCATGTTTCTTTTCTCAGTTTTGTTCCCTTTCACTCTGATTAATCGGCTATATTAATTTCATTACAGAAAAAAAATTAGCAGCAGAAAAGGAGAAAGATCTATGAAAGTAAATGACATAACTTCAGATTTTGTGTTTAAATAGTATTTAGCTGCTTAATTCATATAAATACAAAATAAATTTTACCTATTTCAAGACAAACTTCTTTATTTGTAGCTGTTTATTTTAGTCTGTTGTATTTGTAAGTTATAGGATAACTATTCATGAATTGGTATCTTCTGAAGGCATAAAACTAGTTTGGCACATAAAAAAATAAAAATGAATAAAAAAAGAAAAGTAATTATAAATATTTACCTAAAGATTTGCCTTTTTCAGGAGCATGTAAAACACATGTTGAACAGAACAAGAGGTGTTAATCCCATGATCTGAAGACATGCTAGATTCTTGTATATAAAAGTAGTTTACTTAAGGATGTATTTATTTAAGGTGTTTTATATGTGCTTTTCCTCTGTTCCGTTGAACCATTGCTAATTTGGTTCTGTGTCACACTGAATTTTGGTATCTTCCTGGTCCCTTCCTTTCTTTGATAAAGAGCTTGAAGTTATTCAACCCATCAGAATGCAGATCTGTAGCCTCAAGGGGGCAGCATTTAGTCATAGCCAAGATCGTTTTAGCAAGAACCCCAGGAATTATCATTTCAATATTTTCTTAAGAATACTACTGCTTAAATTTGTGGAGTAGTAGCATAAAAACCGAGAAAGGCATTACCACTAAACATAATAATTGTTTTTGCATTTTAGTGTATCCTTATAAGCCAGTCTTGGTATGTATTGATTATCTAGGTTATATACTTCGTAAGAGTAAAAAACTTGGTAGTTTAAAAACACGAGGGAATGTAAGAGCAGAAAGAATCTTAGATATTATCTTGTCCCAAACCCTCATTTTTAAAAATTGAAGTTACTTTCCCACACTCACAAAGATCTCTTTTCCAGTGATTCCTGTAATTGTCTTAATTCTGTTCTCAAAAGATCTATACATTTAGACTAAGTATAAAATACTTTTATTTCACAGAGTAAATCTAATTTTTGTTCCTCATAACTGCTTCAGAGTATCTCTCCTTCCTCGCCTGTGTTTTAGAATATACTTTCTCAGTTTCTTCAAGTAGATCCGAGGTGTCAGGGTGTCTGGTTTATTTGTCATCCTATTTATCTTAAGTCAGTTCTATTTTATAAGTGGCTTTCAAAATCTGTAGCTAGAATTGAACAAACTGTTTCATTACTACCTAGCAAAGAATTTATTTTGAGAATAGATTATGAATTTGTATCTTTCTAACACAGATTGAAGTGTTTAAATTTTATCTTTCTAAGGTTTTTAAAGTTTTTTACTAAGAACATAAGGGTTTAAGAGCCTCAAATCCCAAGTCTTATATCAGAAAATGTTATCACTCTAGGGGCACCTGGGTGGTTCAGTCAGTTAAACATCCAACTCTTGATTTCAGCTCAGGCTCTGTGCTCAGGGAAGAGTCTGCTTGAGCATTCTTTCTCTTTCCTTCTGTCCCTACCCCTGCTTATGTGGTTTCTCTCTCTCTCTCTCTCTCAAGTAAATAAATAAATCTTAAATATTATCACTGATCTAGAATTTTTAGCCATAATTTACTCTTGAAAAGATGATCGAGGAAAGCATCATCTTGAAAAGATAATAGAAGAAAGCAAGGCAATAATAAAACTGCTGCATTAACTTTTTCAGTTAGTTTTACATTGCAGAATAAATCACATAGTTGTTTTGCATCCTTTGTGTTATTTTACTTTTTTGGTCACTCACTGCTGGATTTGTGGCTTTGATTTTGGGGGGTGGCGCCAAAACCTGTAATTAAAAAAAAAAAAAAAAAAGCTCTTCCTCAATAGAGTAGATGATAGAGAATATTCCTCAAGAGGGATCATTCCAAAAACTATGACTTTGAAGCCTACTTTTACCTTTACACTTGAGTTAGTGTTATGGCTGATGATCTAGCAATTCATGGTAAAAAACGAGCCTGGGTGGCTCAGTAGGTTTAGCCTCTGCCTTCGGCTCAGGGTCCTGATCTCAGGGTCCTGGGATCGAGCCCTGCATCAGGCTCCCTGCTGGGCAGGGAGTCTGCTTCTCCCTTTCCCTCTGCCTGCCACTCCCCCTACTTGTACACTCTCTCTCTCTCTATCAAATTAAAAAAAAAAAAAATAGTAAGGTTAAGAAAAAAGTGAACATATAGCCTAAAAGAAATATATTTTGCACTATCATGTAAAAGACCTAATTCTTTTTATTAATTAATTGATATTTGTTTGTTTGTTTATTGGGGGAGGGGCAAAGGGAGAGGGAGAGTGGATCTTTTAAGCAGACTCTGTGCTGAGTGCAGAGTGCAGAGCCCATCGCTGGGTTGGATCTCATGACCCTGAGATCATGACTTGAGCCAGAATCAAGAGTAGGATGATTAACTAAGCACAGGCACCTCAGGAATGTGTAATTTTTTTAATAACAAGAGGAAACCTAAAAATATTCACTCCTGGGAGATGGAGAGGAGAAGGGAGTTGAGGGAAATTGGAAGGGGAGGTGAACCATGAGAGACTATGGACTCTGAAAAACGATCTGAGAATTTTGAAGGGGTGGGGGGTGGGAGGTTGGGGGCACCAGGTGGTGGGTATTGTAGAGGGCACAGATTGCATGGAGCACTGGGTGTGGTGCAAAAATAATGAATACTGTTATGCTGAAAAAATAAAAAAATTAAAAAAAAAATATTCACTCCTATGGTCAAAGGAAATATGAGTCTTAGAATTTCTCATTTGGTATATTTTATAAGTACTTTAATTTTTGGGGTGCCTGGGTGGCTGAGTTGGTTAAGTGTCTGCCTTTGGCTCAGGTCATGATCCCCAGGGTTCTGGGATCAAGCCCCACTATGGGCTCCCTGCTCAGTGGGAAACCTGTTTCTCCCTCTCCCCACCCTCTGTTCGTGCTCTCTGTTGCTATTCTCTATCTCAAATAAATAAAATTTTTTTTTTAAAAAGTACTTTAATTCTTTTTGTTTCAGTGATATATTTAGATCTATTTAATTCTTTTTATCACTTTGTCACTTTGTTTATTTTTTATTGTAAAATTTTTTCCAACATATACAAAAGTAGAGCCAAGAAGTCTTCATGTGTCTATCACCTAGCTTTAAATATTATTAAATATTATTACCATTTGCCTTTTTAGTTTCATCTGTTCTTCACAATCATTTTTTTTTCTTGAAGTACCTTAAAACAAGTATCAAACATTATTTCATTTTGCCAGTAAATCAGAATCTATTTCTCTAATAGTTAAGTACTTTTAACTGTTTAGATCTCTCTCTCTCTCTCCAGTACCAAATCACATCTAGCAGAAATAATAGTGTGTTTAATATTATCTCACATCCAGTTCATTGTTCTCTAGTTGTCTTTTAAAAACAACGTGGGTTTGGTTTTTTTAAACAGCTCGTTTGAATTAAGATCCACAAGTTTTTACACGTTGCATTTGGTTAATGTGTTTTTATTCATTATTAATTTAACAGCTTAGATTAATTTCAGTCATCCTTGCCATATCCCTCATTCACATTTGGGGTCAAAATACCTGTGATTATTTGTTAAATTTTCTATGCGACACCAAATAAGAGTTCCACAATGAAAAAAAAATAGGTTAAAGATTTGTTAGCACTTTTGAAAATAAAAATAAGCTTAATCTACAAATATATAACAAGATATTCAATAAAATACCTAATTTAAGTGGCAATAGAAAAGTGAACCAGAAGGTTCATTCTGAGGGAATTTGATGCTTCTGGCAAATTTACCCTTTAATTAAAATTCTGGGATATTTGTAACTTGTTACTCTCTAATATTTGTATTTGGCTGAAACTGATTCTCTTGGTTACTCCCCTTATTAGAATTTCTTGGATTTTTATTGCAATATTTTCATTTCAGGGAAACAACTTGAGTAATTCTTTTGATAAATAGGCTAATTCTAATGTTACCTTCCATTCCTTTGTCTCTGATCCTTTTTTTTTTTTCTTTTGTCTGCTTTCTCAGCATCAGTTTTTATGGCTTTAAGAATTCCCAGGAGAATGATTGTGAGATCCGTGTTTCCAGCATTAACTTCTATTAATAGACATTTGTAGTTGATCTGCCACTGTCCCCAAAGCAGACTCATTCATTATCTTTCCTCCAAAGTTTAGTTTCCCTTATCTATTTGGACTTCTAGCATATATGTTGCCATTTGTTGAGAATCTAAAACTAGGCTCTTCATCTGTAGTTTCTCTAGTCTTCAAACAATCCCTTATGTTAAGATTTCATTACTTAATAGTTTATAGATGAGAAAACTGAGGATCACAGAGGTTAAAGAGATTGCCCTGAGTCACATAACTAGTTTAAAAGGCAAATTGAAAGTTTGAGTACTGATGTGTCAAGCTAAAAAGTCCACACCCTATCCATGGCACCTGTTTTCCATGCATGCATATGCATGTATATGTTTTCTCACTGACCATATTATAAAATCTTAAGTGTGGGGCCAGATCCTATTATGGAAACAACTTCAATCATATCCCAAAAGTAGATTTTCTTTGTCTTAGAGCTTGGAACTCAAAGAGTCCTAGGACTTCACATTTCTAAACTTTTTTTCAGCATTTTATTCTCTTTTTTCATTTTTATGCTCTAGCCTTATAGCTTACTGTCTTTTTTCTAATTATTATGGATTTTAATCTGATGTTTGCAGAAATTTTTAACTAGTTTTGCCCAGCTATTTCCAATATTACCTTATAAGTGAATGAGTATATTTAATAGTTTTCCAGAGTTTAAATTTATTGCCATTAAACAATGCTTTGAAAATGGTGTGCTACCATTTCTATATGAGAAATTCATTATTATTTTTCCCTTTGTGATATGCTATGAATGAAATCTGAGTTAAGGTTCAAAGAAAATATTTTGCCTCAAATTGTTTTAAGCCATATTATAATTATGTATTTTTCAGAGAGAAAGGGATAGGCTACAGAAGAAGAAAATATAGCTTATATTTAAAAGACTTCTGAATTAGAATTGGAATTAGAATTCTTTTACTTGTATTGTCCATCAAAAGCTGAAACTGAACAACTTTAAAGACTAAAGTTGTTAAAATGGCTTACTATAAAATAATATTTATAACATTCTATTTATGGTTACTTCATTTTTAACATCAGAAATTTTTTTGCGTTTTGCTATGATTGTTTTATGTTGTAGTCATTAAAAAATCTGAAAGGAAATATATGCAAAGAAAGATTAATTTGCAATTGATTCGTTCTTGTGCAGAATGTATGTAAGTAAATCAATGAGTGCATTTATAGTAGATTTATTCCTCATTTTAATCTATAGTTTTGTTTCTGCCTAATTTATTGATCTAAAATTTCTTAATTCTAAATAATTTATGTCCTGTAACATTAACAATGTGATCTTGCCTTTGTGGTTCATATGAAATAAAAGAATCTTTCCTAATTATTTTTATAAAAATAATTATCTTTTTTAAAGAATTTTTAAGAAATAATTACTAACTACAAATGTAAATGCTATGTTAGAATTGCATAACTAGCAATGTAATCATAATTGTCATTATAATCATTTATGCCTATACTATAAAATATGAATGTCTTTTAGTGTCATCTCACAAACTGCGTGGTTGTGTTTTTTCACAGAACACTCCTATGACGCCTTCACCAGCTGTGCAAGTACAGAGCCAGCCTAACACTTCCCAGCCTTCTCCATTCAGTGCATCTAGTCAACAAGGGGATCCAGTGAGAAAACCTGGACACAACTTCATGTGTCTGTGGCAGTCTTGTAAAAAGTAAATGGAAATTTTATTTGATACACATAAATGCTCTTTGTTCTGGAATGCTTTTATATTTACATTTCTGTCATCTTACTTTTATGAAAAAATTTTTTTGAAACCACTGAAGTCTTTTAGCAAAAATACTTCCTGTTAGGAGGGATGTTGATATAGGTCCAGTGGCACCTGAGCTAAAAAATTTATATAAATGGTAGAAAGAGCTTCATTGCCTAATGGTAGGTTATTGGGGAATGCGTCTCAGTATTAGTTTTTAACAAAAGAAAATCAGCTAAGTATTTGATTTCATATTTGGCTATGAAAAGAGATAGGTTTTTTAAAGTAACTCGAAGTTGGTGGTAGCTATCAAATTTTTGTAGCAACTTAAAGATAATAATCTGTTAGGAAGAATGATTTGTCTTAAATTTGAGTTTGGGTTGGACACCCCATGAAAATTATTTTTAAAGCCATACCATCCCACCATGTAATAACTAAAATGAACAGTGAGTACAATTGAACTTCCTAAAACAGGGCTTTCTTATGAAATGCTTGCAAATAATGTTGGTTAAAATAAGATAGTTCTTTAACAGTGCTCAGCCAAGACCCTTTGTTTTGTCGCTTTTTAGATGTCTAGGACTAAGGCACTTGTCTTAATAGACATAATACCCTTCATTTTTTTGGATATCAAAGTTCCATTTCACTTTAACGGAGAGCAGTAATTACCATATTCTTTTAAAAATTATATTTGCTGTTCATAATTTTTATGATATACTACAGCTGTACTTTTTTTCTTTCTTTTTTTTTTCTTTCTTTTTTTTTTAAATTTTATTTTTTATAAACATATATTTTTATACCCAGGGGTACAGGTCTGTGAATCACCAGGTTTACACACTTCACAGCACTCACCATAGCACATACCCTCCCCAGTGTCCATAATCCCACGCCCCTCCCAACCCCCCTCCCCCCATCAACCCTCAGTTTGTTTTGTGAGATTAAGAGTCACTTATGGTTTGTCTCCCTCCCAATTCCATCTTGTTTCGTTTACTCTTCTCCTACCCCCTTAACCCCCCATGTTGCATCTCCTCTCCCTCATATCAGGGAGATCATATGATAGTTGTCTTTCTCCGATTGACTTATTTCGCTAAGCATGATACCCTCTAGTTCCATCCATGTCGTTGCAAATGGCAAGATTTCAATTCTTTTGATGGCTGCATAGTATTCCATTGTGTATATATACCACTTCTTCTTTATCCATTCGTCTGTTGATGGACATCTAGGTTCTTTCCATAGTTTGGCTATTGTAGACATTGCTGCTATAAACATTCGGGTGCACGTGCCCCTTTGGATCACTACGTTTGTATCTTTAGGGTAAATACCCAGCAGTGCAATTGCTGGGTCATAGGGTAGTTCTATTTTCAACATTTTGAGGAACCTCCATGCTGTTTTCCAGAGTGGTTGCACCAGCTTGCATTCCCACCAGCAGTGTAGGAGGGTTCCCCTTTCTCCGCATCCTCGCCAGCATCTGTCATTTCCTGACTTGTTAATTTTAGCCATTCTGACTGGTGTGAGGTGATATCTCATGGTGGTTTTGATTTGTATTTCCCTGATGCCGAGTGATGTGGAGCACTTTTTCATGTGTCTGTCGGCCATCTGAATGTCTTCTTTGCAGAAATGTCTGTTCATGTCCTCTGCCCATTTCTTGATTGGATTATTTGTTCTTTGGTGTTGAGTTTGCTAAGTCCTTTATAGATTTTGGACACTAGCCCTTTATCTGTTATGTCATTTGCAAATATCTTCTCCCATTCTGTCAGTTGTCTTTTGGTTTTGTTCACTGTTTCCTTTGCTGTGCAAAAGCTTTTGATCTTGATAAAATCCCAATAGTTCATTTTTGCCCTTGCTTCCCTTGCCTTTGGCGATGTTCCTAGGAAGATGTTGCTGCGGCTGAGGTCAAAGAGGTTGCTGCCTGTGTTCTCCTCAAGGATTTTGATGGATTCCTTTCTCACATTGAGATCCTTCATCCATTTTGAGTCTATTTTCGTGTGTGGTGTAAGGAAATGATCCAATTTCATTTTTCTGCATGTGGCTGTCCAATTTTCCCAACACCATTTATTGAAGAGGCTGTCTTTCTTCCATTGGACATTCTTTCCTGCTTTGTCGAAGATGAGTTGACCATAGAGTTGAGGGTCTATTTCTGGGCTCTCTATTCTGTTCCATTGATCTATGTGTCTGTTTTTGTGCCAGTACCATGCTGTCTTGATGATGACAGCTTTGTAATAGAGCTTGAAGTCCAGAATTGTGATGCCACCAACTTTGGCTTTCTTTTTCAATATTCCTTTGGCTATTCAAGGTCTTTTCTGGTTCCATATAAATTTTAGGATTATTTGTTCCATTTCTTTGAAAAAAATGGATGGTACTTTGATAGGAATTGCATTAAATGTGTAGATTGCTTTAGGTAGCATAGACATTTTCACCATATTTATTCTTCCAATCCAGGAGCATGGAACATTTTTCCATTTCTTTGTGTCTTCTTCAATTTCTTTCATGAGTAGTTTATAGTTTTCTGAGTATAGATTCTTAGTCTCTTTGGTTAGGTTTATTCCTAGGTATCTTATAGTTTTGGGTGCAATTGTAAATGGGATGGACTCCTTAATTTCTCTTTCTTCTGTCTTGTTGTTGGTGTAGAGAAATGCAACTGATTTCTGTGCATTGGTTTTATATCCTGACACTTTACTGAATTCCTGTACAAGTTCTAGCAGTTTTGGAGTGGAGTCTTTTGGGTTTTCCACATATAGTATCATATCATCTGCGAAGAGTGATAGTTTGACTTCTTCTTTGCCGATTTGGATGCCTTTAATTTCCTTTTGTTGTCTGATTGCTGAGGCTAGGACTTCTAGTACTATGTTGAATAGCAGTGGTGATAACGGACATCCCTGCCGTGTTCCTGACCTTAGCGGAAAAGCTTTCCGTTTTTCTCCATTGAGAATGATATTTGCGGTGGGTTTTTCATAGATGACTTTGATAATATTGAGGTATGTGCCGTCTCTCCCTACACTTTGAAGAGTTTTGATCAGGAAGGGATGCTGTACTTTTTCAAATGCTTTTTCAGCATCTATGGAGAGTATCATATGGTTCTTGTTCTTTCTTTTATTAATGTGTTGTATCACATTGATTGATTTGCGGATGTTGAACCAGCCTTGCAGCCCTGGAATAAATCCCACTTGGTCGTGGTGAATAATCCTTTTAATGTACTGTTGAATCCTATTGGCTAGTATTTTGGCGAGAATTTTTGCATCTGTGTTCATCAAGGATATTGGTCTGTAGTTCTCTTTTTTGATGGGATCCTTGTCTGGTTTTGGGATCAAGGTGATGCTGGCCTCATAAAATGAGTTTGGAAGTTTTCCTTCTATTTCTATTTTTTGGAACAGTTGCAGGAGAATAGGAATTAGTTCTTCTTTAAATGTTTGGTAGAATTCCCCCGGGAAGCCATCTGGCCCTGGGCTTTTGTTTGCTCCCACGTTAGGGGCATAGATATTTAAAATTGTTATATCTTCTTGTTGGACAGATCCTTTGAGTACGATATAGTGTCCTTCCTCATCTCTTATTATAGTCTTTGGCTTAAAATCTAATTGATCTGATATAAGGATCGCTACCCCTGCTTTCTTTGGTGTCCATTAGCATGGTAAATTGTTTTCCACCCCCTCACTTTAAATCTGGAGGTGTCTTCAGGTCTAAAATGAGTTTCTTGTAGGCAACATATAGATGCGTTTTGTTTTTTTTTTCCATTCTGATACCCTGTGTCTTTTGATTGGGGCATTTAGCCCATCAACATTCAGGGTAACTATTGAGAGATATGAATTTAGTGCCATTGTATTGCCTGTAAGGTGACTGTTATTGTATATTGTTTCTGTTCCTTTCTGATCTACTACTTTTAGGGTCTCTCTTTGCTTAGAGGACCCCTTTCAATATTTCTTGTAGAGCTGGTTTGGTGTTTGCAAATTCTTTCAGTTTTTGTTTGTCCTGGAAGCTTTTAATCTCTCCTTCTATTTTCAATGATAGCCTAGCTGGATATAGTATTCTTGGCTGCATGTTTTTCTCGTTTAGTGCTCTGAATATATCATGCCAGCTCTTTCTGGCCTGCCAGGTCTCTGTGGATAAGTCTGCTACCAATCTAATATTTTTGCCATTGTATATTACAGACTTCTTTTCCCGGGCTGCTTTCAGGATTTTCTCTTTGTCACTAAGACTTGTAAATTTTATTATTAGGTGACGGGGTGTGGACCTATTTTTATAGATTTTGAGGGGGGTTTCTCTGAACCTCCTGGATTTTGATGCTTGTTCCCTTTGCCATATTGGGGAAATTCTCTCCAGTAATTCTCTCCAATATACCTTTTGCTCCCCTCTCTCTTTCTTCTTCTTCTGGAATCCCAATTATTCTAATGTTGTTTCATCTTATGGTGTCACTTATCTCTCGAATTCTCCCCTCGTGGTCCAGTAGCGGTTTGTCCCTCTTTTGCTCAGCTTCTTTATTCTCTGTCATTTGGTCTTCTATATCTATAATTCTTTCTTCTGCCTCATTTATCCTAGCAGTGAGAGCCTCCATTTTTGATTGCACCTCATTAATAGCTTTTTTGATTTCAACTTGGTTAGATTTTAGTTCTTTTATTTCTCCAGAAAGGGCTTTTATCTCTCCGGAGAGGGTTTCTCTAATATCTTCCATGCCTTTTTTGAGCCTGGCTAGAACCTTGAGAATCGTCATTCTGAACTCTAGATCTGACATATTATCAATGTCTGTATTGATTAGGTCCCTAGCCTTCAGTACTGCCTCTTGTTCCATTTTTTGTGGTGAATTTTTCTGCCTTGTCATTTTGTCCAGATAAGAGTATATGAAGGAGCAAGTAAAATACTAAAAGGGTGGCAACAACCCCAGGAAAATATGCTTTAGCCAAATCAGAAGAGATCCCAAATCGTGAGAGGGGATGAAGGGGATAAAAAGGTTCAGAAAGAAAAAAAAAAGAAAGAAAGAAACAATTAAAAAAAGAAAATGAATCAAGAAAAAATATAAAAAGGAAAAATATATATATATATTAGATAAACTAGTTAAAAACGTCAAAAAAAAGAAAAGGGGAAAAGTTAAAAAAATCTAGCAGAAGAAGAGAAAAAAAAACATTGAAAAAGAAAAAAAATTAACTGCAAGGCTAAAGAATCATGGGGAGAAAGCCATGAGTTCCGTGCTTTGCTTTCTCCTCCTCTGGAATTCCGCTGCTCTCCTTGGTATTGAAACTGCACTCCTTGGTACGTGGACTTGGTCCTGGCTGGGTTTCTCGTTGATCTTCTGGGGGAGGGGCCTGTTGTAGTGATTCTCAAGTGTCTTTGCCCCAGGCAGAGTTGCACCGCCCTTACCAGGGGCCAGGCTGAGTAATCCACTCGGGTTCGGGTTCGCTTTCGGGAGCTTTTGTTCCCTGAGCGCTTTCCATAGAGTTCCGGAGGACGAGAATGAAGATGGCGGCCTCCCAGTCTCTGGCCCGGAGGAGCCGAGAGCCCGGGGCCCCACTCCTCAGTGTGCCCTCAGAGAACAGTGCCCAATTACTCCTGTCACCCTGCCTCCGGCCGCGCCCCAAGCTGACCCAGCCTGCAACCGGTTCAAGGTAACCCCGAGCTTAGAGCTCACTCCTCGGCTCTGTCTCTGTAGCCGGCTTCCCCATTCTAATACCTGTAAGCTCTGCGACACTCAGACACCCCCGATCCTTCTGTGACCCTGCAGGACCCAAGGCCACGCTGACCCCGTGTGGGCTTCACCCCGATTAAGCCTCTGGAGTGATGTCCCTCAGCGGAACAGACTTTTAAAAGTCTTGATTTTGTGCTCCGTTGCTCCGCCGCTTGCCGGGAGCCGGCCCCTCCCCCCGCGGTCTATCTTCCCGTCGCTTTGGATTCACTTCTCCGCCAGTCCTACCTTTCAGAAAGTGGTTGATTTTCTGTTTCTAGAGTTGCTGTTCTTCTTCTCTTCGATCTCCCGTTGGATTTGTAGGTGTTTGTAATCTTTAGATAAGCTATCTAGCTGATCTCCCGCTACCTGAAGTAGTCTCAGCCTGCTACTTCTCCACCATCTTGACTCCTCTCCTACAGCTGTACTTTTACTGTAAACTTCATATAGAGGTTTGTTGTGGGGTTGTGGCTATCACTGTAGAGTAGAGGATTATTTTTTTTCTATTTTTTTATTTTTTATTAACATATAATGTATTATTAGCTCCAGGGGTATAGGTCTGTGAATCTCCAGGTTTACACACTTCACAGCACTCACCATAGCACATACCTTCCGCAATGTCCATAACCCAGTCACCCCCAGCAACCCTCAGTTTGTTTTGTGAGATTAAGACTCTCTTATGGTTTGTCTCCCTCCCAATCCCATCTTGTTTCATTTATTTCTTTCCTACCCGCCAAACCCCCAACGTTGCCTCTCAACTTCCTCGTATCAGGGAGATCATATGATAATTGTCTTTCTCTGATTGACTTATTTCGCTCAGCATAATACCCTCTAGTTCCATCCACGTTGTTGCAAATGGCAAGATTTCATTTCATTTCTTTTGATGGCTGCATAGTATTCTAATATATATATATATATATATATATATATATCTCCCACATTTTCTTTATCCATTCATCTGTTGATGGACATTTAGGTTCTTTCCATGGTTTGGCTATTGTGAACATTGCTGCAATAAACATTTGGGTGCACGTGCCCCTTCAGATCACTACATTTGTATCTTTAGGGTAAATACCCGGTAGTGCAGTTGCTGGGTCATAAGATAGCTCTATTTTCAACTTTTTGAGGAACCTCCATGCTGTTTTCCAGAGTGGTTGAACCAGCTTGCGTTCCCACCAACGGTGTAGGAGGGTTAGAGTAGGGGATTATTAATAGTGTGCACAACTTTGGACAGTGTTCATCAAACTAAATCTCAACCCAATAGTGGTGTCATGAAATCATTTTGTCAGGTCTCTACTTGTGGGTTTTTGCTGGGGTTTTTTTTTCCCAATTAAAAAAATGAATAAGGTTCTATCATGTTAGTAAAGGTAACTATCATTTCCAGTTTTATATGTGTATAGTATAGGCATTTGTGTATTAGATTATAGTGTAAAACTGTTTGTCAAAAGGTACTTTAGCACAAGTCAGTGCTTTCAGTGGTCTTTGATTATTTCTTTTATTTGTTTATTTTGACCTTTGTTTTGTTTATGTTGTAAGTTAATTCGAAAGGTTTTTCACCAAAGTCAACTGTAATCTTTCCTTTTTTTAGATTTTCTTTTTGTCTTTTCATGCAAATGGAAGCTAATGGAATAGGTAGTCACCTAATACTGTTCGTTGACTAAAAAGTTTGGGAATAGTTGCTTTAGATGAAGCATTTATAGTATTTCAAGAAAAAAAAGTTGCTGGAGTTCATGAGTCTAAATGCCTAAATGCACGACACAATTTCCCATCTTGCTACAAGATTTGATCTGTGCCTCCTCTTCTTTTTTTTTTTTTAAAGACTTTATTTATTTATTTGACAGATAGAGATCACAGTAGGCAGAGAGGCAGGCAGAGAGAGAGAGAGGAGGAAGCAGGCTCCCTGCCGAGCAGAGAGCCCGATGCGGGGCTCGATCCCAGAACCCTGAGATCATGACCTAGAGCCAAAGGCAGAGGCTTTAACCCACTGAGCCACCCAGGTGCCCCTGTGCCTCCTCTTTGAAAGTCTTTTTTGAATAAGACTCAACAAGGCTTCCTAGAGCCTGTCACTTTTTAAAGCCAGTTTTAGATGCTGCCATCTCAATTTGATTCTGCAAATATTTACTGAGTACCCTCTAGGAGGATGTATGTGCTAGGAGTTAGAAATAAAAAAGATCATTCTCAGCTTCTATAGAAGCACATCCAAAAACAAACTATATGGTTTGTTTGTATGTTATAAAGAGGTAGTTGGCAGCATAGTGGACAGTTAATGCAATGCTGAGATGGTTAGAAAAGTTTCAGTACAGGAGCTCCTGGGTGGCTTAGTCTGTTAGGCAGCCGCTCTGGTTGTGATCTCGCGCTCATGAGATGGGAGCCCTGCGTTGGGCTTGCACTTGGCGCAGAGTCGGCTTCAGATTCTCTATCCCTCTGCTCCTTTTCTCTCAATTATTTGAGTTTTATGAAGAGAGTTTTAGAAGTGGCATTGTGTACTTCCATCAGGAGACATGTAATATCTTGTCTCTTTTTTTGTGATGTCAACAGCCATTGAGGATCATCACCTAAATCTGTCATTTCATTAAGAGTTGTAAAATGTAAACGTTCCCTCTTACCAACTTTTTGGTTTCTCTGAGGCATAGTAAGTTCCTAGAGAAAAGGCTAGATAGGTTATTTATGATAGTTCTTGCTTACCAGTTTTCAAAATATTGCATTATTTACTTGTATTCTTCAAAGGTGTCCCATAAAGTTTGGATTCTGTTTGTTTTTGTTTTTAGTTTCGTTATAAATGAGCTTATGATGTTTTCAGTGTCATTATAAGTGAACTTACGAATTTAAAAATATTGGAGGTATTTTAGTCCATTCAAGTTATTATTTCTTGATGTTTGAATCATCCCATCTTTAACGAGTAGAGGCCTATTCATGCTGGTTCCCAGTTCCTTTGGTTGATCTTAATATCAGTGATCTTAATATGTCTTTAGCAGTTTCCTTGCTCTCTGTTAAACAAAATGTTCCTGCTGCACACATGGCATCAAATTTCTCCGAGGAGGTCTTTTAATGGGAAATGGTATTTAGTCTAGGTTCCAGGGAGTATCCACTGTATTTAATTAAGTTTGTTATTGTTCTAGCTAGATGTTTTAGTGACAGACTAGAAAAACTCATGGTTTTTATTGCATGCTTAGGAGGAGCTTCTCAATTCTTAGATCACATCATACACATTTTGTTGCCTTCCACTACTTCAATTTTTTAACTTTTTGATTGATCTATAATTTAGTTTTATGTATAAAGTATGAATCTAGCTTTATTTTTTCCAAATGGCTAACATATTGGTGTTTATCTTTTCCTTAAGTGTTTGAATTTCTACCCTTGTTATAATATTAAATTCCTGTATGCTTTGTCTGTTTCTGTATTACTTGTTATCCCACTGGTCTCTGTCCTTATTATACCATCAGTTTAAATTTTAATGTTGGATATGGCAAGATTCCTCTCCTAATTTTTCTTTTTCAGGGTGTTTCTCAATTTTTTTCAAGCACTTATCCCAAGCACTTTGCTAGATTTTGAAATTAGAGTGATTTATAAATTAGACTTGGTACATGTACAGATACTTATACTTTCAAATGAACTTTAGAATGTTTCTGGAGATCCAAAAAAAAGCATGTTGGCATTTTCATTGTAATTGCTTTTTTTTTTTAAGATTTTTTTTTTTTTTAATTTATTTGTCAGAGAGAGAACACAAGCAGGGGAATAGCAAGCAGAGGGAGAAGCAAGCTCCCTACTAAGCAAGGAGCCCAATATGGGACTCAGTCCCAGGACCCTGGGATCAACGACCTGAGCCAAAGGCAGATGCTTAACCTACTGTGCCACCCAGGTGTCCCTTGTTATAATTGCTACTAATGAATTTTTTTGGTAGTGTTTGTCTTTTCAGTCTTATTTCTTCCCTTATAAGAAAAAGGTATCAGCTTATGGTATCATAGTCTTTTCTACCCCAGAACAGTTTGAAAGTTTTCTTCACATACATTAATTGTAGAATTTACTGCTAGTTGTGGCTCTTATTTTTTTTTTTGTTGCTATCATAAAGTCTTATAACTTCTCTTATATTTTTCAACTGGTGGTTTTTTTCCTATATGTCCTCTTATCCAATTAAAATGTATTTCCAGAATAGTTATATAATAGTTGTGATAATATGCATCCTTATTGTTTAAAAAAATTAGTAAACTATATTTTAGAGCACTTTTAGGTTTATAGAAAAGTTGAGCAGATAGTGTAGAGAGTTCCCATGTATTCCCTCTTCCTTGCAGTTTCCCTAGTACTAACATCTTGTGTTAGTGTGATGTGTATGTTAAGATTGATGAGTAACATTTATACCTTACTATTAGCTAAAATCCATAGTTTACATGAGGATTCACTCTTTGTGCTATACAATTGTGTGGAATTTGACAGTGCATAATGTCACATATTCATCTTTACAGTATTCTACAGAATAGTTTTGCCACACTGAAATGCCCTGTTTGATCTGTTCAACTCTCTTTACTGCCTCCCGTCTTTCCCCCACCTCTGTGTCCCTGGCAACTACTGATTTTCTTACTATCTCTATAATTTTGCTTTTGCCCAGAACGTTATAAAGTTGGATCACACAGTGTGTAGTCTTTTCAAACTGGCTTCTTTCACTAAAAATAGAAATTTTAAGGTTCCCTGTGTCTTTTTGTGGGTTGATTGCTCATTTCTTTATATTGCTGAGTAATAATAATTCCATCGTATGGATGCACCAGTCTATTACCTATCAAAGGACATTTTGATTGCTTCTGGCTTTTGGCAGTTAAGGAGTTGCTATAAATATTTGTTTAGTTTTGTGTAGACATAACTTTTTCTTTTTTTTCAAGTAAGCTTTACACCGAACATGGTGCTTGAACTCGCAACCCTGAGATCAAGAGTCACATGCTCCACTGACTGAGCTAGCCAGGCGCCCCTGTATGGAAATGATTTTTAACTCATTTAGGCAGATTCCTAGGGTTATAATTACTTGATTGTATGGTATGCTGTATTTGGCATTGTAAGAAACTGCCGAGCTATTTTTCAGAGTAGCTGTACTGTTTTGTATTTTTCACCGTCAATGAATGAATGAGAGTTCCTGCTCCTCCACATCCTTATCACTATTCAGTATTGTCAATTTTTTAGATTTTAGCCCCTCTAATAGATGTGCCTTCATATCTATGTTGTTTTAACTTGTATTTCCCCGGTAACAAAAGATGTTGAGCATCTTTTCATTTACTTATTTACCACCTGAATATCTTCTTTGGTAGGGTATCCAGATTTAACCTGTTTTTTAATTGGGTTGTTTGCTGAGTTTTTAGTAATATATATGTGTTAGATTTTGTCATATCTTTTCTTTCTTCTGCATCTGTTGATATGATCATAGGATTTTCCTCCTTTAGCCTGTTGATGTAACGGATTGCATCAGTTAATTTTTGAATATTGAATCAGCTTTGCATATGCAGTGAAAAAGTTAAATATGTATATTTTTCATCTTATCCTAAGGTATTTATTTAGTGTTTTTACATTTGGCCTAAGAGGCTCAGCAAAGTGGGAGATAGAGCAGCAGGGTAGGGGCACACAATGACATAGTGAATCCTTCATTTTTTGTTGGTATATAGTTTTTTTTAATGTTATTTGACTGGATTTGCTAATATTTTTCTTGGGGATTTCTTTTATCTTTTTTTTTTTTAAGATTTTATTTGTTTTGTCAGAGAATGAGAGAGAGCACAACAGGGGCAACAGGCAGAGGGAGAAGCAGGCTCCCCATGAGCAAGGAGCCCAATGCGGGACTCCATCCCAGGATATTGGGACTGAAGACAGACGCTTAACCTAGACTGAGCCATCCAGGCATCTTTTTTTTTTTTTTTTTTTTTAAAGTGGGCTCCACAGTGTAGAGCCCAATACAGGGCTTGAACTCATGACCCTGAAATCAAGACCTGAGCTGAGATAAAGAGTCAGGCACTTAACTGCCTTAGCTACCCAAGTGCCTCTTTTTGAGGATTTTTACACCTGTGTTCACAAGAGTTACTGGTCTGTAGTTTTTCTGACTTTTTATGTATGGTTTTGGTATTAGGGTAATGCTGGTCTTATGTAATGAATTAGGAAATGTTCTCTCCTTCTGTTTTCTGGTAGAGATTACAGAGAATTGGTATCATTTCTTCCTTTAAAATTTGGTAGAATTCACCAGTGAAACCATAAATCATTGGTTCAGTTTTTTCAATAGTTAAGGCTTGTTCAAATTATTCTTCTTGTGTGAGTTTTAGCAGATTGTGTCTTTTATTTCATAAATTACCAAATGTGTGGCATAGAGTTATTTATAACATTTATTATCCTTTTAATGTTCATAGGCTTAATAGCAATGAAAGAAGCTTTCATTTCTGGTATTAATAATTTGTGTCATTTCTCATTCTTTCTCTTGTTAAGCTAGCTAGAGGTTTATCTACTTTATTGATCTTTTAAAACAACCAGTTTTTGGTTTTGTTGATTTTCTCTGTTGATTTCCTATTGTCATTTCATTGATTTCTACTTTATTTTTTATATTTTTGTTTTTAACATTTTTTAATATTTTTTCTATTTTTTTCTATTTTTATATTGTTCCTTTTCTAGTTTTCTAAGGTGGAAGCTTAGATTACTGATTTTAGATCTTTTCTAATATATACATTTCATGCTAAAACTTTCCTTCTGTATACTGCCTTAGCTATATCCCACAAATTTGATGTTATAATTTCATTATCACTTAGTTCAAAATATTTTAGAAGTGTGTTGTTTAATTTCCAAATATTTTGGGGTAGTCCCCCTATCTTTTTGTTAGTGATTTTTAGCTTAATTACATTACAATCTGAGAGCATACTTTATATGATTTCTCTTCTTTTAAATTTAAGGTGTATTTCATGTCCTGGAATGTAGTCTATCTTGGTAAACATTCCATGTGAGCATGAGAAGAATGTATTTTCTGTTGATGTTAAAGTATTATACAAATGTCCGTTAGATCCAATTGATTGATGGTGCTCTTTAGTTCAAATACATCCTTACTGATTTTCTGCCTGCTGGATCTGTCATTCGCTGATAGAGTTGTGCTAAGTTTCCAAGTATAATTAGTGGATTTGTCTTTTTCTTCTTGCACTTCTGTCAGATTTTGCTCATATTTTGATGCTTTGTGTTAGGAATGCAGACCTTAAGAATTGTATGTCTTTGTGAAGAGTTGACCTCCTTATCATTATGTAATGTTCCTCTTTATTTCTGATAGTAACCGTACTCTGTAGTCTGCTTTGTCTGACATTAGTTTAGTTACTCCAGCTTTCTTTTTGTTACTGTTGGTGTGGTATATCTTTCACCATCCTTTTATTTTGGGGGGCGGGGTGGAGTATAAAATGGATTTTAATGTTCAAACTAATATTATTGGTCCCCAACTGTCAACTTTGAATATGATTTTCTCTTCTTCCCACCCCCACCCAGGTTTTCCTCATATAAGTCAATCCTTTAACTTTTGCTAACTGCCTTTAAAATTTTTTTTTAATTCAAGTGTAGTTGGTGTACAGTGTTACATTGTTTCAGGTGTACAACTTAGCCGCTTGACAATCATATACATTATGCAACGTATTCACTATGCTAAGTTTAGTTACCATGTGTTATCATACAAAGCTATTACAGTATTATTATTTTTTTTTAAGATTTTATTCATTTCATTTGACAGACAGAGATCACAAGTAGGCAGAGAGGCAGGCAGAGAGAGAGGAGGAAGCAGGCTCCCTGCCGAGCAGAGAGCCCGATGCGGGGCTCGATCCCAGGACCCTGGGATCATGACCTGAGCTGAAAGCAGAGGCTTTAACCCACTGAGCCACCCAGGTGCCCCAAGTATTATTGATTGTACTCCCTGTGCTGTACTTTTCATCCCCATGACTTACTTATTTTAGAACTGGAAGTTTGTTCTTTTTAATCCCCTTCACCTATTTTGCTCATCCCCAAACACCTCCATCACTTTTATAATCTGTGTTTTTATATCTCACCACACACAGTTGGGTTTCATTTTATTTATCTACTCTGCCAGTCTCTTTATGTTTAGATCATTCACATTTAATATGATTATTGGTACAGTTGCATTAATATTTATCATATTTATAAATGTTTTCTATTCAGTTCACTTGTGTTTTGTATCTTTTCACATGTTTTACTTTCTTTGGTTTTAGTTGAGTTATTTAGCATATCAGTTATACTTCTTCTAAAAACTTCTTGTGGTTGTTCTGGAGTTTGAAATACATATTTACGCCTAATCTAGTTTGCTTTCAAACAGCAATATACTGTTTCATGTGTAGTACAGGTACCTTGTAATGAAGTATTCTTACTTCTTCCCTCGTGTCCTTACACCGTGCTGTCATTCATTTCACTTATCCAAAAGATTTAATCACCAAATACATTGTTGTTGTTACTCTGAACATTTATCAGTTCAGTTCAGTTAAAAATAAGAAAAGTAAAATATTTCATTCTACTTCCATTTTTCTCCTTCTCCAGTACCCTTCCTATCTTTATAAACATCCTAGTTTCTGACCTCCACCATTTTTCTTCTCTATGAAGAATCTCTTTTAACATTTCTTATAAGGCAGACCTACTGTGCAAATATACCTCAGTTTTTAATCTGAAAAAATATTTTTTCTTCACTTTTGAAACAATTTTGTGGACATAATTTTTTTTTTCTTTTAACTTTAAAATTTTCATTCTACTCTTCTTGCTTACATGGTTTCTCAAGAGACATCCAGTGTAATCCGGTGTTGTGCTATCAGTAAGGTTTTTGTTTTTGTTCTTTTCCCTCCAGCTATTTTCAAGACTTTTTGTCTTTGGTTTTTAGCTATTTGAATATATCTAAGTGGTATTTTTTTGTTTGTTTGTTTGTTTTACATTTATCCTATTTGGTATTCTCTGAGTTTCCTAGATCTGTGGTTTGGTGTGTGTCATTAATTTTGGAACATTCTCAGCCATTCTCAGTTCAAACATTTCTTCCACTTTATCTCTTTCCTCTTTCTGGTATTTCCGTTATACATATGTCAGACCTTTTGTAATTGTCTCACAGTTCTTGAATATGTTTCCTTTTTTTTTCTCTTTGTTCTTCAGTTTGGGAAGTTTCTACTCATACAAGTTGTTTTTTTTTTTTAAAGATTTTATTTATTTATTTGTCAGAGAGAGAGAGAGACCACAAGTAGGCAGAGAGGCAGGCAGAGACAGAGGGAGAAGCAGGTTCCCTGCCGAGCAAGGAGCCCGATGTGGGACTCGATCCCAGGACGCTGGGATCATGCATGACCTGAGCCGAAGGCAGCCGCTTAACCAACTGAGCCACCCAGGCGTCCCTACTCATACAAGTTTAAACTCACTGATTCTTTTCTTGGTAACATCCAGTCTATTGATGGTTTCATCAAAGGCATTTTTTTTTAAGGCTTTATTTTATTTTATTATTTATTTATTTATTTAAAGATTTTATTTGTCCATTTGACAGGGAGAGATACAACGAGAGAGGGAACACAAGCAGGGGGAGTGAGAGAGGCAGAAGCAGGCTTCCACTGAGCAGGGAGCCCGATGCGGGGCTCGATCCCAGAACTCTGGGATCATGACCCAAGCCGAAGGCAGACACCCAACGACTGAGCCACCCAGGCGCCCCTAAGATTTTATTTTTTTAATTTAATTTTTAAAAATATTTTATTTATTTATCTGTCAGAGAGAGAGCAGAAACAGGGAGAGCTGCAGACAGAGCAGGCAGAGGGAGAAGCAGGCTCCCTGCTGAAAAAGAGACCGAAGTAGGACTTGATCCCAGGACTCTGGGTTCATGACCTGAGGTGAAGGCAGACACTTAACTGACTAAGCCACCCAGCTATCCTAAGATTTTATTGTTCAAGTAATCTCCACACCCAACACAGGACTCAAACCCATAAGAATGATATCAAGTCACATGTTTCACTCACTGAGCCAGCCATTCCTCAAAGACATTCTTTATTTCTGTTACAGTATTTTTTATTTCTAGCATTTTTTTTTTTAAGATTTTATTTATTCATTTGTTAGAGAGCACAAGCAGAGGGGGCAGCAGGCAGAGGGAGAAGCAGGCTCCCGCTGAGCAGGGAACGCGATGCGGGGCTCAATCCCAGGACCCCAGGATCATGACACGAGCCAAGGGCAGACACTTAACCGACTGAGCCACCCAGGCGTCCCTCTAGCATTTCTTTTTGATTCCTAGCATCTCCATTTCTCTGCTTACTTTACCCATATCTTCTTTCACGTTGCCACTTTGTCCATTAGAGCCTTAGCATATTAATCATATTTGTGTTAAGTCTGCAGTGTGGTAATTCCAAAGTCTCTGCCATTATCTGTGTTTGGTTCTCATGCATGCTTTGTTTCTTCAAACTGGTTTGGATTTGTTTTTAGGTTTTGGTGTTTGGTTTCTGGTTGGTTTTTGGGTTTGTTGTTGTTTTTTGTTTTGTTTTTTTTGCATTTAGCATGCTTTGTAACTTTTTTGAAAGCCCGATAAGTTCTATCAGTTAATGGGAACTGAGGCAAAGAGACCTTCAGTGTTCAGTTTTTGCTTAGGAATTATGCAGCGTTTAATGTTTGCTGTAGCTGTCGGTGTCAGAGGCTTCAGTTTCTTCTAGTGTCCTTTATGTCCCACTCCCCTGTTGTCTTTGGGTTTTGTTGGAAGCTCATTTTTTAAGATTGATTTATTTTATTTTAGCACATATGGGGTGAGGGGAAGAGGAAGGGAATCTCAAGCAGACTCCCCGCTGAGCACAAAGCCCCGTGCAGGGCTTGATCTCAAGACCCATAAGATCATGACCCCGGCCTAAACAAAGAGTCGCATGTTCAACCCTCTGAGGCACTCAGACACCCTGAGGCTCATTTTTTTTTTAAGATTTTATTTGTTTATTTGACAGAGAGATCACAAGTAGGCAGAGAGACAGGCAGAGAGAGAGGGGGAAGCAGGCTCTGACAAGGAGAGAACCTGATGCGGGGCTCGATCCCAGGACCCCAGGATCATGACCTGAGTCAAAGGCAGACGCCTAACCCACTGAGCCACCCAGGTGCCCCCTGAAGCTCATTTTTAAATAGAGTCTGTATCTTACAACTCTCTTGGTTGTAATCCTCTGTTATTATACAGGAGCCTTGTTGATGTGGTGATAAGGTATTGTAGATGAGAAGCATTCTATCTTCTCATGATTAAATCTAACTTTTTTTAGTGGGCTGAATCTAAGGGCTTTGACTTTAAGAAGAGTTTCTTTTTTTAGATTTTATTAATTTATTTGACAGAGAGCAAGGACAGATCACAAGTAGGCAGAGAGGCAGGCAGAGAGAGATGGGGAAACAGGCTTCCCGCCGAGCAGAGAGCCTGAAGCAGGGCTGGATCCCAGAACCCTGAGACCATAACCCGAGCCGAAGGCAGAGGCCCAACCCACTGAGCCACCCAGGTGCCCCAAGAAGAGTTTCTTTTATTTTCTTTATTTTTCTCCCCTTATGTGAGACAGGGAATCTGGAGGGCTCAAGTTATCTAATTCTCCTTCCCCTAGTCCAGATAAGGCTTTAGTAATTTTCCTTGAGGGGAGGCCCTTGGTAAGGAGAAAAGAACACTCTGGGCATATTTAAAATTGATTGCCTTCACTCTCCCCATGCTAGAAAGCCCTAAGTTTTCCTCCAGTCTTTACCTTAGGACCCTGGTAAAATTCCTGGAGGTAAAACTCACAAAAGCGTGGGCAGCTGCACAGCCCCACCCCCACCCCCAGCCCCTGTCAGAGTTTTTATCTTTCAAGATAATCCATGCTAGACCTCCCATCAATTCATCGATCTCTGCTTAAGTATTCCTTCTGGTTACTGACTCTGGAAGTTATTTGTGATTCTCTATATTCGACTATCTCCAGTGTTTCAGGGAGGCAGTTTGCCTTGTGCCCTCAGTTCTCTGCTGGATTTAAGAAGAACTGGTAATTTTCAGTTCAGCTTTTTTCTTGTTCTGAGGATGGCAGTGACTATTTCTCAGCTCATATGTCTGAGCAAAAACTTGGAAGATATTTGTCCTTATCTTTATTCTTGTTTTTATATCATCAGCATAATGTGGACTATTAGTTTATAACTGAAATATGAAATATGTAAGTATATGTGATTATGTTTTGTGTCTGATCCTTGTTTAAGAAATGGGACCCAAAAAATTCTCTATAATGAAAAATACCCATGAACTGCTCTTTTAATTCTGTGCATTTAAGAGGAAAGGATTCAGTGACTCTGGTAAGCCAAGAATTTACATTCATTGTTTTTAGTACTGTTTCTTGGCCACAGTGTTCTTTGAATAAGCAATGTAGGGATAAAGGGGACATTTGAGAGGGACCTCCAACTTAATCTTTAATCATAGTATCTCTGCCTTTTACTTCATGTATAAAGACTCTAAGTCCTATTTTGTTTGAAAAAAATGGTTCTGCTGCTATGAAAGACATTTGAAAGCCACTTTTGTTTGTTTGTTTTTGGTTTTTTTTGAAAAATTTATTTACTTATTTGTCAGAGAAAGAGCCCAAGCAGGGGGAGCAGCAGGCAGAACAGGCAGAGGGAGAAGAAGGCTTCCCACTGAGCAGGGAGCCCAGTGCGGGACTCAATCCCAGGACCCTGGGATCATGATCTGAGCCAAAGGCATACACCCAGCTGACCGAGCCACCCAGGTGTCCCTGAAAGCCACTTTTTAAGAATACATCATTTCTCATTGATATCTGGCTAATAACTATTATAGAAAAGACAAAAATTATTTTCCTTTGGCAAAAATGTAATCTATATCACGTTTCTATTTAGAGTTGTATCATTAGAGAGTCAAACAGAATTTAG
Source organism: Lutra lutra (assembly GCF_902655055.1). Lineage (NCBI taxonomy): Eukaryota > Metazoa > Chordata > Mammalia > Carnivora > Mustelidae > Lutra > Lutra lutra. Next base: position 62,055,845 of record NC_062285.1, on the reverse strand, counting down.
AAGAACTCAGTAAACGTTTCCAATGTGGAAGCTGTTCTCTGTAGAAACTAGGGACTTTTATTTGCTCTAATAAATTTTATATTCCCTGGACCACCTAGGAATCTCCTCAAGTGATGCTGAGGTTTAAGCTACTGGGTTCCTACTGAACCTATTGTAGTTGTAGTTCCTCCTAAAGATTCTAATGTAAGATTTCCTTACTCCTACTATATAATCCTTAAAGATACTTTTGCATCAGGATGAGATTTGAATAATTATTTGTCTCATGGGAAATAACAGAGAACAACAGGAAACATCAGCCTCACTATATGTGACCAATGAATGAAAACTAGAATTCGTATTCTCTGTAAAGGTGCTTTTACTTCTTACAGAAGTATCACCCAAAATTCGTGGTAAATCTTTAATTTCTTCTAGTAATTAAAATTTCAGAAATAATGTAGTCAGTTTAAGGAGTTAAATGAAAAAAATTAAAATATTTAACAAAAACTGGGGCGCCTGGGTGGCTCAGTGGGTTAAAGCCTCTGCCTTCGGCTCGGGTCGTGGTCCCAGGGTCCTGGGATCGAGCCCCACGTCGGGCTCTCTGCTCAGCAGGGAGCCTGCTTCCTCCTCTCTCTCTCTCTGCCTGCCTCTCTGCCTACTTGTGATCTCTGTCTGTAAAATGAATAAATAAAATCTTAAAAAAAAAATATTTAACAAAAACTGATGGCAGTTTTATACATTTTGCTTTAAGGTAAAGAAGTTTCTAAAGATTAGTTGAGCATGATATATAATTATCTTGAAGGATCTGGAAATACTTGATATAGAGTAAGATATCCAGAGTAGAAATTTATAATTCATGATATATCAGTGACTGCTTAATTCTAGTTAAATTGCCAGTTTATGTTGAAATTAATTCAGTAATTAGATTACTTGACAGTTTGGAATTAATTTTATAGCATCTTTTGTCTAAATTTTGTGGCCATAAGATCAGAAGTTATCTTCAGAGGGTTGATGTTTTGCATCCTAGAGTTTTTATCATATTAGCACAATGTCTGGCACATAAAGGGCTTTTAATTAATATTTGTTGAGTGAGTTAAATTAAAGAAGTTTGGCTTGATTTTATAGTCAACAGTGCTTTGCTGACCTAGCCTGTTGGCATCTTATATTTTCAACTGAAGGTAACAGCTCATCACCGTGCTGTTCCTACATTTATAAAAGATTTTATGTGAAAGCTATAGAATCAATGGATATTTTGTTAATATTATTATACTTAAAGTTTGAACTAATAAGCCTTAATAAATGTAGGATAAATTTTATGTAATACCTTTGGTAGCATTAGCTTGAGGTATATTCCTTGGGCCTTAACTACTGATGCATAAAAATGTATTATTAGGAAAAGCTCTAATTCCTTCCAGAGCTGATGGTAGAACTTTCTATTTTACTTCATTCTTCCAAACACTGGATACCAAAGAGTATTTAAAGATGGTACCCAAAACACACACACACACCACACACACACACATATACATACTTATCTTTTTTTTTAAGTATTCCTACCTACTGTTATACATATATATATACACATATATGCATAGTTACACATATATGCATAGTTACACATATATATATACCATATATATGAAATTTGCCAAATAGTGTTGAAGGCCTTTTTAGAGTTACATTGGGGAATAGAATTGACTAAGGTGAGAATCTAGCCTGCATTTTACTAATAACCTTATTCCTTAGAAATTATTCACAGAATAAGAGAATTATGTACCAATGCTAACTTCTTAAACCTACTGTGCTTTCAGAATTTGCAGTATTAAAAATAAGAAAAAATTTATAGCATCATAGATACTGGGTGTAAAAATATACTTCAGTTTTTATGTAGGTATAAACTTATGCATATTATCCAAGTAAACAATCATGTATTATAGTAGAGCAGGAAAAAAGTTAGGTCTTTAGACATATCTGGTCTCAAATCCCAGCTTTTGCCACATAGTTGTATGCTCTGGAAAGTTACTCCTTTGAAAGCTTGTTTTCCTTAGCAGTAAAGCGGGGATAATTTTACCTTTAACAAAGAGCCATCATAGAAATCAGAGAAGATGTTGTTTGTGAATATACGAAATACAAAGTAAGAAGCAAAAGGAAGAAGTTCAGGTCAGAAGGCACTTTATGCTGTGAGTGGCTTTGTCAGGAAGAGTGTGAAGTGATATACAGCCATATCTTTCAAGGAGTCCGTGTGAGTATCCAGCCTCAAATTCATTTGTACAAATTCATTTATATGCCATATTTGTCTCATTAAAAACAGACAAGTACACACATCATCATTCATTTTTTTTAATATTTTTATTTATTTTTTTTGACAGAGAGAGATCACAAGTAGGCAGAGAGGCAGGCAGAGAGAGAGAAGAGGAAGCAGGCACCCCACCAAGGAGAGAGCCCGATGTGGGGCTGGATCCCAGGACCCTGGGATCATGACCTGAGCCAAAGACAGAGGCTTTAACCCTCTGAGCCACCCAGGGGCCCCCATTCATTCATTTTTATTTTATCTCCAAGCTTATGTTTAGTTAAGTATAACATATTTATTGAAATGCCTAAATTGTGCATATGTACTTCTATACTACTTTTATATGTGATTAAAATTTTGGTGGAGGGTACAGATTTTGAAAGCATATTTATTTAAACAAGATTCCTGAGAATATATTTCCTACTTTGGTGTATAAAATGTATGACTGCTTCATAGACCAGTAGGGTAGTAGGAGCTGGGGCTAGAGGATCAAATAGCAAAAACAGAAACACTTTCCTCTATTAATTATTATTACTATTACTACTGTTTATATTATAATACTATTAATTATTAGAAGGGAAAGAGATAGGGCCAAAGACATTTTGTTTTAACTATCTTCCATCCAAATTCCTTTCCTATGTTTGAGATAATTTCCCATAATTTTAGTCTTACTAGAAGGCAGGACATATCTCTTTCTACAAAAGCCAAAAAAAAGGGGGGAAAAAACAAATACTTGTTTACTCTCCCATTGCTTTCAGCAGCTAAGCCAGTCATTAGTTGCCCTTACCTGTGGCTTTGAATCTAGACTGATGGTGGCAGACGGAGGACTGGAGCAGCGCAGTATGTAGTTTTGCGAGGTCACCAGTACTGGTTGGGGCTGTCCAGTTGGCACTTGTAATTTTTAGTCCCATGTTAAGGCAGTAAAATAATTTCTTTTAATAATGAACTTCGTTGTCTTTTTGTTTTGTGTTTATATTTTGGACTTCTACAATTGGATATGTGACAAAATTGGGTAAGCCTGCCAGCGTCATTGTTGGCTTGGGCTTTTCCCCCCAGATTTTATCAGCTTGTTACTAAATCTCATTTGAATATAAAATAATGCATACCCTTGGTATCTCTTTGGCCAGAAGATGTTATCTGTCTAAAGCAATTAGATGTCAAGGGTTGAGGTAAAAGTTAATTGTTCTAAATTAACAATATAGCTTTTTTAAAATCTGTCTTTGCAGTGTAGGTTTTTCTTATGTATAGTACTATCATTTAGGTGCATTTATTAACATTTAAATGCACATCTTCTAAACTAGAATTTTCCTAATAAAAAACCTATATCCCATGTGTTTTAAGTCAAATTAAATGTTTTTGCAGCAGGAGGGCAAGTAAGAGGAACATGGAATCCTTTTCAATCATTAAAGAAAAACAGCCTGCCATGAACTTCAGCAACTAAGAAAACTTTAATTGAAACTCTCTGAACTAAAGTATTATTTTCAACCCTTTTATTTATATTTTAAAAACAAAGGAAACAATCATAGCTTTATAGCCACAGATGTTTGTTTCTAAACTGTTCTTTAAAATGTGAATTATTAAAATATCATAATATGTGTTATTCATATGTATAACCTGCATCGATTGCAGACTTTTAAATAATAAAATCTTTAAGGTAGTAGGAAAAGTGTGCTTTGTTTACTTCATTTATTTATGTGTTTATGATGCATAAGAAATTGATTGATGGTAGGAAAAGTGATAGCAATAACCATTGTATAATGGCTTTATTTTCAAGTGGAAAGTGTTGTCGCCTTAAGCAGCTGCTTAGAGTACGTAGAATCCACAAACTTGCACCTAGTAGCCTTATGCAAATATTTGTTCAGTTGAAACAAACAGCTGAAGGAAAAAAGAATTTGATGAAGGAAATTTAAATAAAGGAGTAATGGCTAATCCTGAACTTTAGCTGTAGCTATTTATGTAAAGAGCAGGGGACTAGCCATTATAAATTGTATTGATGATGTATTTGAAAATAATATGTACCTTTGAAAGATGGCCAATGATGAAGAAAAATTTTCAGATATAGTTACTGTAATAAATGCATTAAATATTGGTTAAATTTATCATTACTTAGCCAGATATTGTAAATCTAGTTACTATCTTTTGTGACAATAATGAGATCAAAGGAAAAGTGTTGTTTCTGTTGTTTTTATTTGGAGTAGCGTGTATATTATTACACTTAAGTATAGAGTTCAGTAGAAAGGAAAAGATAGAAGATGCAAAAGAGGAGGTAGTTTATGAAGGTTTGTAACAGATTCCAGGATATACAAGAAGGAATTAACCCTGGAAATAGTGACTACTTAAGATCCAAGAGAAGGGGGAACTATGAGTAATGACAGAAAATTTAATACAGAGGAAAAGGAAGTTAGGGCAGCTCTAATAGAATAAACTTAAATTCTTTCAGGAATAAGCCTTTTTTTTTTTTTTTTTTCAGACGATTAACCAATATGGCAATATCCTTAAATTTACAGACTCAAACTATATAGGGGAAGACAAACTCTGAAACAACCAGATTGAAATTTAGTGTTTAACAAAAGGTGAAAAAGTTGGGAGCAGTTTTGTAGGGAATGTTTTCAGGAGCAGAAATTAATAGAATAAGTTGTAATGATGAGAATCACTTGATAATCGGGAGCATTAACTTGCAGGTGGACTAAACTTTATTTAGCAAGGCTTGGCAACTTTGGAATAGTTATTGGAAGTCTCAGGGTAGAGATTAGTAGGATAGACAAGGTGAAAAGACGATAAATTACTAGTGGGAACACTACTGCTGTTACTACTACTAATGATCATGATAATAGCTCTCATTTATCGTTGGTCTGATATTTGCTAAATGGCTTTACACGTATCAAATTTAAGCCTCACGACCACCCTGAAAGATAGATTACCAGTAAGTAAAATGAGTTTCAGAAATGTTATTTGTCCAGTGCTTCCACCTGTGGTTGTGCTTCCACACCCCTGGAGGGGAGGGATGTGCTATTCATGTTAGAGATGTCAGAGAATGTATTTTTATTACAGTGTTTTTTTAGCAGGTAAAAGTATCTTAGTGAAGGCATGCTTTTAATTGTACGTATAGCCATACTGTGACAGCAGTTTATCAAATTCTGTGAGTAACAGTCCCTGTTTTGTATAAACACACACACACACGGCAGGGGGTACAGCTTAAAGGAAATATACAAAAATGTTAACAGTCTGGGCAATTAAATCACAGGGAATTTTTATTTTCATTTAGATACACTTGAATTTTCCTGGTTTCTTTAAGTGAACATGTTGTTTATTTTGGGTGGCAGGGGTAGGTTACTGATGGAGAGGTAGTAGTAAGGAAAATTGTTCTAGACACACTAGTATACAGTAGTGGCATCCCAGTTATCTCTTCCCCTATCCCTTTCCCAAAAAATCAGTAACATTCTACAAACTCATTATCTGTTTTGCACTGGAATTGCATTTAAGCTTTAAAAATCCAGATTTTCCATTTAATGTATTTGGAAGCTGTAACTCGTTTCTACCCTTATATGATCATTATACCCAGCTCCATTCTTAATTATACTAGTAATTGTACCTTCACCAGTCAATGAATGGTTTGTATGACTTGAGTAGTTAGATAAATAGTAAACAGACTTAGGATAGAGGGGAAAGGTAGTAGATAAGAGGGAAATAATAGACTCTGTGCAGGGCTGGTGAAGTGATGAACACTTGAAAATCCCTGTGATCTTAAAACCATACATATATACAGCTTCATAAGTTTAGTAATTTGATTTAAAGAAGCACTAATTTTATCTTTTTTTTTGTCACTAGTAAATTCATCAATTTTGTGTGTTATAAATAAATTTGATTCATTTAATGTACTGTGAAATATTTTAGAGTCAGGTATCATTTTGACCAGTACTAGTAGTAGTACATTTGGGTTTTGGTGTGTGTACAAACAGCTTTACCTTTTAATTAATAATTTATAGTATTTAGATAAGATACTAAAAGCAAAATAAGAAGTGCCTCCTTGTGACAATTATTAGAGCTCCAGCCATATTTATTTCATATTAATGAAAAGCATTGTTTGTAGTGAAAATTAAAAGAGATTCCAAAACTAAAAATATAATTTTAATTACACAGTAAGCTCTTATTTTTTTTTTTACATCCCCATGACTTACTTTATAACTAAAAGTTTGTATCTTTTCCCTTTACCCCTTTGTCCACTCGCCATCCCCCACCTGATAACCACCAGTCTCTTTATCTATGAGCTTGTTGTTTGTTTTTTTTTAGATTCTACATATAAGTGAGATTATATGGTATTTGTCTTTCTCTGACTTATTTCACTTGGCATAATACCCTCTACGTCCATCCATGATGTTGCAAATGGCAAGATTTTATTCTTTTTTATAGCTGAGTAATCCATTATATATATGTATACCACAACTTTTTTATCCATTCATCTATCAGTGGACACTGAGGTTGCTTCCATGTCTTAGCTTTTGTAAATAATGCCGCAGTTAATATAGGGATGTATATATCTTTTATAATTAGTGTTTTCATTTTCTTCAGATAAATACCCAGAAGTAGATTCATTGGATCATATGATAGTTCTAGTTTTAATTTCTTGAGGAACCTCCATACTCTTCTCCACAGTGGCTGTACCAGTTTGCATTCCAAACAACAGTGCACAGATGTTCCCTTTTCTCTGCATCTTCACCAACACTTGTCACTTTCTTTTCTTTTTTTTCTTTTTTTTTTTTCTTCAATACTAGCCATTCTGGCAGGTGTGAGATGATATCTTATTGTTTGGCTTTCCATTCCCCTGATGATGAGTGGCATTGAGCATCTTTTCATGTATCTGTTGGCTATCTGTATGTCTTTTTTGGAAAAAAATATCTATTCAGATTCTCTGCTATTTTTTAATTGAGTTGCTTATTTTTTGCTATTGAGTTGTATGAGTTCTTTATGTATTTTGGATATTAATCCCATATTAGATACATGATTTTTCAATACTTTCCCCCATTCAGTAGGTTGCCTTTTCCTTTTGTTGATGGTTTCCCTTGTTGTGCAGAAGCTTTTAGTTTGATATAGTCCCACTTGTTTATTTTTGCTTTTGTTGCCTTTACTTTCTTTTTTTTTTTAAAGATTTTATTTTATTTATTTGACAGAGAGAGATCACAAGTAGACGGAGAGGCAGGCAGAGAGAGAGAGAGAGAGAGAGGGAAGCAGGCTCCCTGCTGAGCAGAGAGCCCGATGTGGGACTCGATCCCAGGACCCTGAGATCATGACCTGAACCGAAGGCAGCAGCTTAATCCACTGAGCCACCCAGGCGCCCCTGTTGCCTTTACTTTCAAATCAAATCCAAAAAAATCATCGCCAAGACTAATAGCAAAGAGCTTACCACCTGTGTTTTCTCTTGAGAGTTTTATAGTTTCAGGTTATACACTCAAGTCTTTTATCCATTTTGAGTTAATTTTTGTGTATGGTGTAAGATAGTTGTTCAGTTCATTCTTTTGCATGTGTCCGTTGAGTTTTCCCAAAACCATTTATTGAAGAGACTTCCTTTCCCCTTTCCCCAACATATATTTCTGGCTCCTCTCTTATAAATTAATCAATCATATATGTGTGGATTTATTTCTGGGCTCTGTACTGTTCCACTGATCTGTGTGTCTCTTTATGCCAATACCATACTGTTTTAATTACTATGGCTTTGTAATATAATTTGAAATCAGGCAGCATGATGCTTCCAGGTTTATTGTTCTTAAGATTCTTTGGCTATTCTGAATCTTTTGCATTTCCATATAAACTTTAAGATTGTTCTTTTTCTGAAAAAATGCCATTCGAATTTGGATAGGGATTGTATTGAATCTGTAGATTGCTTTGGGTAGTTTGGTCATTTTAACATTATTAATTTTTCCAAGCCATGACAGCTTCACAATAAACTTTTGGTATGTATTTGTATAAGAATATATTTGAATGGGGACGCCTGGGTGGCTCAGTTGGTTGAGCAGCTGCCTTTGGCTCAGGTCATGATCCCAGCATCCTGGAATCGAGTCCCACATCGGGCTCCTTGCTCGTCGGGGAGCCTGCTTCTCCCTCTGCCTCTGCCTGCCATTCTGTCTGCCTGTGCTTGCTCTCTCTCCCTCTCTCTCTCTGACAAATAAATAAAATCTAAAAAATATATATATATATTTGAATGGTATAATGATTCTTGACATTGTCTTTTATAATTCAATATTCAATTACTCTTGATTAAAATTTATTTTAAAATTTCTATCACATATACTGCACACCAAGAACTGGTTTAAATACAGACATACTTTTATGATATCCATAAAAAAAATCAAGTCCTAAAAGAGCTCTGCCATAAACTTTAAAGATACTGATTATGCAAATATTTGAGTTGCTGTTTAGTAATTGAAGCCTTTTACTGTCTGGATTCCAGTATTCTCTTTCATTGCCATATATTCTAATTAATAAGGGAAAATAGTATCTGACTTTCTTTAGGTTGTATCCTTGCCATGTACCTGCTCAGACATTTGTACATTGTTAAGCCCCCAGGTATGAGTAGGGTATGATGTTAGAGAAATGAGGGCTGTGGATTCTTAAACATGGACAAACAAAATGTGAATTCAGCTAAAATGCCAGACTTACTAGAATTTATAGCATTTAGAGTGTTGGATCTAATATTCTAGAGTTTTTATATGTAACATGAGGTCTAGTAAATGCTTAAGCAGCTTCTAAAAGTATAAGAGAATATGGTATTTGCTTGTAAAATAGTTTTCTCTTGTGTTTTAAAATGACACATGATTTACTTTCAAGAGATTCTTAGCTCACTTTCATTGAAGGTAGGGAATGAGAATGAAACATAATAGACTTAAATTACCAAAAGTCTTCAGTATAGTTGAATAATTTGATTCTGAAATATAAAGAGAAGTTTTCAAAATAATTTCAAAATATTCCTTGAAATGAAATGAATGTGAGCTTTGCCTACACTATTATGCCTAGTACTTCTGTATACTGATCTGGGGCTTTTGTATTAGGAGAGCAAGTCTTCTGATTTAAATAATATATGCAAATGCCAGAAAATTTCTACTACTTTTGTTCTTTTTAGGTGGTTTCAGACACCCTCACAGGTTTTCTACCATGCAGCGACTGAACATGGAGGCAAAGATGTATATCCAGGGCAATGTCTTTGGGAAGGTTGTGAACCTTTTCAGCGACAGAGGTTTTCTTTTATTACCCACTTACAGGTACACTTTCTTCATACTATTTGATCAGTAACTCACCTGGTTGCATTAAAGATCTTGATGCATATTCTTTTACTTCCTCTTTCTCAAAAAGGATAAGCACTGTTCAAAAGATGCCCTGCTTGCAGGATTAAAACAAGATGAACCAGGACAAGTGGGAAGTCAAAAATCTTCTACCAAGTAAGAACCATGAGTTTACTTCCCATTGCACATACAAAAAGAAAAGTCAAGAAACTAGGCAAAACATAGTACCAGTGAAAGACAGCTTAGCATATTGGGTGACCAGAGACCTAGGTTCTAGTTGAGCTCTACTGTTAACCAGCTATGAGACCCTATTCTAACTGCCTAAATTCTCTGAGCACTTTTCATTCTGGCTAGAACACATAGTCTGTTAGGACTTTGTAGCTATATTTTGATTCTGATCTGTATATAAGTCATTAGAAGTGATGACAGATGATATTTCAGAAATGCTTTGTAAAGTGGAAATGTATATATAGTTCTTTGTCCTTTGAGAGAGTAATTGAATATGTATTTGATAATGGCAAAGAGATTTCTTCCTACAAGCAGTCCTCTGAGGACAGGCCAGGGTTTCGTGTGAGGATTATATACATATCACATTTACTATATGGTTGTTCATTTACCTGTTATTTCATGAGCCCCATACTTATAAGGCATGTAGTTCAAGTTCTATCTGGGTGTAGATTCCTGTAAAAGCCTTATTGGATTTACCCAGTATTTATCTCCTACTCTGTCTAACTGAGACCTTTAGTTGTAGAGTCTGTAATATAAATAATATGTTTAACTCTCAAAATGTGAAGATATATTAATTTGTCCCCATTTATTGAGATATTGCTGTGTACTTGGCATTGTGCCAGAGATACAGAATTCTAAGGACAGGATCTAATCTTCAGATCTTCACAGAACTGAAATTCTGGAAGAAGAACTAGAAGTATGGGAACACAAGCTGTTCACACACTTCATTCATTCCATTATTATTCAGTGAGCATCCACTGTGTGCTAGGCACTAAAGTGTGGTATGAGGTCTATGTGACCAATGTACATTTTGCCATTCAGTGTCTAGAGATCAAATGAGAGATATAAGTAATTCTTACTATCTAGTGTAATCATTACTAAAACGAGGAGATGCTCAGGACACTGTAAGAGCCCATGTAAACCAACCTAGGAGACCACGGAAGGCTGTCTGATAGAAAATGCATCCAAACTGCGACTCAAAGAGTGAGGAGTAGTTAGCTGAGCGTCTCATTAGCCATAGTCATGAGTTTGGATTGTATCCTAAAGGCAGGGGAAAGTCATTTTTCTGCCAAGTATATTTTTCTATAATTTCCACTGTACTTAATTTGTATGTATTATGTAGTGTATAAGAATATGTTGGAATATATTTGGTTTTGCTTAAATTTGAAGGAAAAGATATTTGGGATGTCAGTTGCAATCAGTTAAAAATCTTTGTCACTTATACCTGACTTCCAATAACAGTCATATCTATATATAGATATTATCTGTAGATGTATATCTAGATATGGATGTAAACTGGTTTACAATTTTAAGATTGCTTTACATTCAGAATTAGTTTACTTATATTTAAAAGTGCCAGAAATCACCCCACATTCCAAAACCTGAAGCACAGAGGGGCAAGTGGGAATTTCCAAAGTCACTCGGGTAGTCGGCGTGCCAGACTACATTTCCTCACATGTGACTCACTGCTCTTCCTGCCATTGCCTCACGAGAATGCAACGGATATTGATTTTTTTTCTCCTTGACCAAGGAAATCTGGCATAGTTTGAATCTTTTATATAAAATCTGTCTCTGCATTCCCTCCATTCTGTATCTTTCATAAAGGACAGTAGAAATACACTGAAAGGATTGATTGGTATTATCAAATAATGATGACAAATACAATGATGTAACAAAGTAATAGTTTGAAATACAGTGGTTAACATAATTTCTTGTTACTGTCGTGTTAGGTTATCTTTTTCTGGATAACCTATCCCTGTATCAACACATTCTTTGGTAATACTATTTTACTCTCAGATTCTGTTTAGCAAAAATAACTTGCAACTCAAATTGTAGACTATTTTCTTCTTTGTTAAAATCTTCACATTACATTCAGGTATGTGAACTCCACAGCTTTGATACCCTGTTGTATTGATTTTGATTGCATGTTTACTGGCACAGTAACTTTAAAGGTGAACTGCACCAGAACAGCTATTGTTTGCTTTAAAATTGTTAGATTGGAAATAAAAGACTAGCAGCTTCACCTTGATACTAAGATACCCTTGCCTAGCCTGACACAAAGTAAACATTAATGCTGAGTCATGGGAGCTTTGATTTATCCTGTATCCAGTTTCAAAGTAACCACCCTAGGGGCTGGCAGGTTTGTCATCCTTGTTAGTCTGTCTGTAACATTGTGTTAACAGTCTCTCTCTCTCTCTCTCCTCAACTTAGGCAGCCTGCTGTAGGGGGCACAAGCTCAACTCCTAGAGCACAGAAGGCCATTGTGAATCATCCCAGTGCTGCCCTGATGGCTCTTAGGAGAGGATCAAGAAACCTTGTCTTTCGAGATTTTACAGTAAGCAAGCCTTGAAAGCTTTACCTATAAAGGTGTGAGCACTGTATGATTTAGATCTTTATTCTTTTCTTTTCCTTTCTTTTTAAGGATGAAAAAGAGGGACCAATAACTAAACACATCCGACTAACAGCTGCCTTAATATTAAAAAATATTGGTAAATATTCAGAATGTGGTCGCAGGTGAGTAATCTGTTTTCCGTAGCCCGAGTGAATTTAGATTATTTTACTTTTACATGCAAGTTAATAAGATTAGATATCTGTGTTTTTATTTACTGTTTTTCTCAACAATTTTGTGAATATGTCCAAAAGCTTATGCCAAAGTCAGGCCATCGTGATCTCTTAAAAGCCAAAAAAGTCAAAGTTCAAACAGCCGAAAGGTGATCTTTTAATTTGTTTTATTAGGTTAATTTTCTTGCTGACCATGGCATTTAGAGCAAAAAGTAGATTTACTAAAGAGAAACCTTACAAGTTTATGGGGGAGGGGGAGGAGGAATAAATTGGGAAATGAACATGTGTCATTTGAATTGTGTGGCGTTAGGATGGAATTTAATTTGGTGATTGGCATTTTCCTGAAGCCATCAGAGTCACAGATACTGCTAAGATTCACTCTAATGCTCTGAAGTTTAAAACTGATTTTCTGGGGCTCCTGGGTGGCTCAGTTGGTTAAGTGTCCGATTCTTGATCTCAGCTCAGGTCTTGATCTCAGAGTCGGGAGCTCAAACCCCATGTTCGGCTCCAAAAAAAAACAAACATGCTTTTTAATGGACTTAAGCAAGAAAAACTCGGGATTTTATAGATCTGTAGAAAGTAGAAACAGTAACTCTAATCCTTGAGAGAGCAAATGTGGAAAGTTCTGTTGGACTTTATCTCCCTTGGAGATTGTCTCTAATTTTCTAGTATTCCTTCTACATCTTCAGCTGACTCACCTTGGGCGCTTTTGTCAAGAAATTATCTTCTGAGAGTGGGCTGGCTAGAAAGATGCAGAAGAGGTGGAGAGCCATTTGGAGAGGGGGTGCAGGAAGCCTGTCTGAAGCTCTCCTGAGCCTCCCTGACTGTCCTGGGAGCCCACACTGTTGGCCTAGGGCTTGATTCTGTTTGCAAGAGAATAGCCCTCAGAGATCCTGTCTATGGAGAATGATATTTGCTCCCAAAACTTGTCTTGGGGCACCTCAGTGGCTCAGTTGTTAAGCATCTGCCTTCGGCTCAGGTCATGGTCCCAGGGTCCTGGCATCGGGCCCGAATCGGGCTCCCTGCCCATCTGGAAGCCTGCCTCTCCCACTTCCCCTGCTGTGTTCCCCCTTTCTCTGTGTGTCTGTCAAATAAATAAATAAAAATAAAAATCTTAAAAAAAAAAAAGGAAAAAGAAATTATCTTCTGAGACATTGCCTTCTGGCTAGTGGCTTTCTCTCTGCATTTTTCTCCTCAGACACGTTAGTAGTCCCATCTCCCAGATGTATCCTGCATCTAAATTATTTCTCCTCCCTCACCCCCACTGGTAACCTTGCCTTCTTAGTTCTTTTATGTTTCTTGCAGTAACTTTCCAGCTGAATTCTCCCACCATGAAAACAGTGGTACCAATTGCAAAAGGAAAGGGGAAAAAAAAAAGCAACGAATTTGAGTATATCAAAATTATGTAAATTAAAGATGAATAAAACTTAAAACTAAAGTTTAAACAACAGTATTTGCAATGCAAAATTTACTATATTTAGTGTATCCTGTGTTCTCATGGGTGAATAAGAAAAATTCTTAACATCCGAATAGAAAGATGAGCAAGTTTTTCAGAAAGAAAGAAATATGAAGATTTCGTCACCATACAAGAACACCAGCTTCTTCCTTCTTCATTCATAACATGCTTTCTTACTGCCTTTCTCACTGTGCTTTCCTCTCCACCCTCCTTGTGCTTCATAGCTTACATTTCAGTTTTAGCCACATACAGATTCCTAATCGTTAGACTCTTTCAGGGCGCCTGGGTGGCTCAGTAGGTTAAGCCTCTGCCTTCGGCTCAGGTCATGATCTCAGGGTCCTGGGATCGAGTCCCACATCGGGCTCTCTGCTCAGCAGGGGAGCCTGCTTCCCTTTCTCTCTCTCTGCCTACTTGTGATCTCTCTCCCTCTCTCTGTCAAAAAAATAAGTAAAATATTAAAAAAAAAAAAAAAGACTCAGGTCACACTTTTGTACCTTTGGTTCCAACATTCATACTATTCTCCTTGCCTAGAATGCTGTTCTCCCTGTGGTGCTGGCCTGGTGAATAACTGGAAACCCTTTGTGATTCAGCTCAGATAGAAGCTTTTGTGTGCTGCCTCCTGTGCTGTGTTCCCTTCCCCATCGAGTTCATTCTTCTCTATTTTTGTGACCTGTCTGGTAACTTTTTTTTGGACATTCTCAATATTTTATTGTTTTTCTAAATTTAAATCCAAGTTAGTTAACATATCATGTAGTATCAGTTTCAGGAGTAGAATTTAGTGATTCATCACTTACATCTAACACCCAATGCTCATCCTAACAAGTACCCTCCTTAATACCCATCCCCCATTTAGCCCATCCCTTACCTCCCTTCCAGCAATCCTGTTTGTTCTCTACAGTTAGGAGTCTCTTATGGTTTGCCTCCCTCTCTGTTTTTATCTTATTTTTCCTTCCTTTCCACTATGTTCATCTGTTTTATTTCTGAAATTCCACTTATGAGTGAAATCCTACAGTATTTGTTTCTCTGACTTACCTCGCTTAGCGTGATACGCTCCAGCTCCATCCACGTCATTGCAAATGGCAAGATTTCTGAGTTAATATTCCATTGTGACCACATCTTCTTTATCCATTCATCAGTCGGTGGACATTTGGGCTTCTTCCATTATTTGGCTATTGTTGGTAGTGCTGCACGTGCCCCTTCGAATCAGCATTTTGTATCCCTTAGATAAATGCCTAATAGTGCAATTGCTGGGTCATAGAGTAGCTCTATTTTTAACTTTTTGAAGAACTTCCACACTGTTTTCCATAGTGGCTGCACAGTCTGCATTCCCACGAAAAGTGCAAAAGTGTTCCCCTTTCTCCGCATCCTCACCATCTGTTGTTTTCTGAGTTCTTAATTTTAACCATTCAGACATGTGTGAGGTAGTGTCTCATTGTGGTTTTCATTTGTATTTCTCTGATGCCCAGTGATGTTAGCATTTTTTCATGTGTCTGTTCGCCATGTGTATGTCTTCTTTGGAGAAGTGTCTATTTATGCCCTCTGCCCATTTCTTAACTGGATTATTGATTTTTGGAGAGTTGATTTTGATGAGTTCTTTAAAGATTCTGGACACTAGACCTTTATCCAGTATGTCATTTGCAAATACCTTCTTCCATGCTGTTGGTTGCCTTTTAGTTTTGTTGATTGTTTCCTTCACTGTGCAGAAGCTTTTTATCTTGATAAGGTCCCACCAGTATTTCATTTTTGCTTTGTTTCCCGGCCTCTGGAGATGTGTCTAGTAAGAAGTTGCTCCAGCCACAGTCATAGAGTTTGCTGCCTGTTTTCTCCCATGGGGTTTTGATGGTTTCCTGTCTTATAGTTAGGTCTTTCATCCACTTTGAGTTTATTTTGGTGTGTGGTGTAAGAAGGTGGTGCAGCTTCATTCTTCTGCATGTGGCTGTCCAGTGTTCCCAACATCACTTGTTGAAGAGATATAACATTAATTTTATGTTTTGTAGATGGTTTTAGGGGTACCTGGATGGCTCAGTCAGTTAGGTGTCCAAATCTTGGTTTTGGCTCAGGTCATGATCTCATGGGTTGTGGGATCAAGCCCCATGTCAGGCTCTGCACTCACCCGTGAGTCTGCTTGGGATTCTCTCCATCTGCCCCTCCTCTTACTCATGCACAGGCTCGCTCACTTGCTCTCTTGCTCTGTTGAATAAGTAAATAATCTTTGAAGTAGTTTTTATATGGGTTTTTTCTCCTGCTAACCTATTTGTAGACTTTCTCTGTGTAATCTTTGTAGCCTGAACACCTAGCACACTACTTAATATGTACTAGTTAATCTCTACTTTCTCTTCATCCTTAAGATTCAACTCTGGGGTTACCTCTTCCTTACCTGATGTCTTCCTCACTAGCCTGCCTCTGACCTAGGGCGCCAGAGGTACTCTCTATCACCTCACATATTCCGTATCGCCATCCTAGGTGGTGAGATCTTTGAAAGCAGGGATTGAATGTTGATTTTCACTTTTGTGTCCTCAGTGTCTTGCATATTGTTTGGAATGTATAGGAATTCACTGAGTATTTGATTGATAGACAGGCGGAAGGAAGGAAGTGTCACGAATTCACTCTTTTCTAGAGTTCTGATCTGGAATTTGTGTAAATAATTGGAATTCTAAAAGTAATTTTATAACTTTTTCTTAGCACTTTTTTCTCACATTCAAACTGTAGCAGAGCCACTTGGGCTAGATAAAATTTTGAGCCAGAAGTTTTTGTTTTACTGTTTTTTTTTTGTTATTGATTTTGTTATTTTATATTTAAACCTTCCAAGTGTCTTCTGGCATCTTCAGTTATTATGATCTTAGAATAGCAGAATCAAAAGAATGAAAACATTCCATTAAATTCTTACCATTCATCCTCCCAGTGAAGGTTGAACTGTAGAACTTCATTCAGACATCTCCAGTGATGTGGAGTTTGGCTTAGCAAGAATACTGACAGAATCTGGCAAAACATATGTGTGAAGAAGAGAGTGTAGGAAATTAGATAGCTGCAAAAGGTAATTCCCTGTTGAGATTTCTCATCTGAGAGTAGAATAAGTAATAGGGTATGATTTTTTTTTTTAAGACTGAAGCCAACTCTGTTAGCAATAAGAAAATTGCACGTTGATCAGAAGATATGTGGAAATTTACCTTCATTTTTGTAGTATAGTGTACTGAACAATATGAAATGTCAGCATATTTAAAATTTGGAATTCAGAATCTGATTCTTTGAATAATGTAAAATGGTTAAATCCAGTTTATCTCCATTCTGATTAAGTCTTGAGCTCTGAAGAATTACAATATATTTATCCTTTTGATTTATATACCTTTTATCAAAATAATACTTGGGTACTATTTAAAAATTAAATGGTACTTTTCTGTACATGATAATGAACAGTCTGAAAAATAAGAGAATAATTCCATTTTCAGTATATCAACCTTGGGAATTCCTTCAGTATTGAATCCCTTTTCCTTGAATCTGAATATTTCCTTTACTTGACTTTTTTTCCTCCTCATACTAAAGCATATCCTCTAGTAATTTTAAAACCCCACATATCTAAAAATGTCTTTATTTTTACTCCTGATAGTTTGGCTAGATTTAAAATTCTAGACCAAAAAGTCTTTTGTTTGCTTGAAGTCTGTGAGGGCATTGCTCTTAAGGTCTTCCAGCATGCAGCTTTGCTCTTAAGAAGTCTATAACATCCTGGTTCCCTTTCCTGTATTTGTGATCGATTTCTCCCCTATTAGGATCTTTTTTTCTTACCTTACTTTCTGCTATCCTGAAGTTTTATGATGATGTGTCTTGGAGTAGGTGTTTTGTTGTGATCATTCAAATGGGCATTTTATTTCAGTGGATCCTTTTTCAGTCAGAAGATTCAAGTCCTTCCATAATGGGAATTTTTCTTAAAAAAAAAATTTTTTTTTAATTCTCTGTCAACCATTGTTTCTACTCCCCATTTCTTGAACTTCTGTTTTTTGGATGCTAGACCCTCATAGACTGATCCTCTAATTTTCTTTTCTTTCTTGGTTTTCATTTTGTCTGTTTAATATATTTCCTGGAAATTTCTTTGACTTTATCATCAAATCTATTGAGCTTTTACTTAGGCTCTCCTTGTATTTCTAAGAAATCTTTCTGAGTGCCAGTTGTTGCCATTTTATTAAACCCTGTTCTTCTGTTCCCTATAAGTATAGTTGCTGTTTCCTCTAAATTCCTCAAATGAGCATTTGGAACTCATTTTCTATATTAAGAATGAAATACCTGCAAGCCAGTTAGAAGCTTTGAGGGCATGATCTTCACTTGCCACTGGTGATGGCCATTTTGACCCTGAATGAACAAATTTGTTTATTAGAAGTCCTTCAAATGTCAGTCTCTGCAGAGACATTATTTCTCCAGGGAAATTTCTGATTTTCTTGCCTTTAGAGGTAGACAGTTTGGAGGAGGGTCAATCCCTTGCTATAGAAACAGAATGGGAGAGGGGACCAGGAGGACCTCACTGTGTTAAGTATGTTACTTTCACCCAGTCCTGTTTTTTGTCTGATTGATCCCTAACCCCAGCCTTCACTGTGTCTTTGTTTCATTGGTCCTACGCCTTGCCTTTCTGGTTTAGTTTCTTCTGAAAATCTTCTTTGACTCATTTTGGCACTATTTTGAGAGGGAATGGAGAAAAATCTGCATTTAAACTGCTAATTTGTGTCTTAAATTGTTTTTACTAATGCTTACAAATTATATTTCATTATCTATTAAGTGTATTAAAGTGACACAATGTTTATCCTTTATTAAACATATCAAAAAAAAACCCTTCTAGTTTGAAATTGAAAGAATACGATTTTATACAACAAAACAGGCATATTTTGTTTATCTGGTGAGTGCTTATTTTTTAAAACCTCTAGAAGTAAAAGATATTAATTTATATCAAAAATGGAATTGTTACAGGGTGCCTGGATGGCCCCATTGGTGGAGTGTGCAACTCTTGATATCAGGGTTGTGGGTTCGAGCCCCGTGTTGGGTGTAGAGATTACTAAAGAAAAAGTAAAATCTTAAAAAAAAAAAAATTGTTACTTTAGAATTATCCTGATGATTTAAATTTAGTCTTTTAGTTTTATCCATATGAGATGAAAATAAAAGAATACATTTTATCATTTGGAAAAATTACTGTAATTGGTGAAATTTTTCCAACTGAAAGATTTTTCCTTATCAAAATGTTAATTATAGAGGGAAAATAATATGATCCCACCTTATAATTTTTTTTAGTATTTAAGTATAATTTACGTAGTGTTAGTTTTAGATGTACAATGTAGTGACTGAACAGCTCTACTATACATTACTCAGTGCTCATCAATATAAGTGTACTTCTAATCCCCTTAACTATTTTACCCATCCCTAACCTATCCCACTTCCCTGCTGGCAACCACTAGTTTGTTCTCTGTATTGAAGAGTCTCTTTTTTGGTCTACTTAGCATTATATCCTCTGGGTCCATCCATATTCTTCAAGATGGCAAGATTTCATTCTTTTTGATGGCTGAGTAATATTCTAATATGTGTGGGCATGCACATACACTCACACTACAACTTTGTGATCCATTCATCTGTGGATGGGCAGTTGCTCCCATATCTTGGCTATTAGAAATAAAGCTGTCATAAACATAGGGGTGGGTACATGTACCTTTGTTTTCTTTTCCCAAAGAAAATTGTAGAAATTTCATAGTTCATTTAAAAATTTGATTAATTTTTGAAGTAAATCATACCTAAAATATTAAAAAACAGAAGTGTAAATCCCAGTGAATTACCATAGAGTAAACCACCACATAACCAACCATTCAAGTTCAGAAATAGAGGAATACCAGTACCACAGAGCCCTTTTGATTCCCCACCTGTAATTTATCCCATTTTCCTCAATGGGACCACGACCCAGATGGTACACCACAGAATTTTGCCTGATTCAACTGTATATAAGTAGAATCATATGGTGTACATTCTTTTGTACTAGCTTTTTTATTCAGCATTGTTTGTGAGACTCATTATGTTCCATGTAGCAATACATTGTTCATATTATTGCAGTATAGAATTCTGTTCTAAGAATATACTCAAATTTGTTTTTTCCATTCTACTTTTGGTAGGCATAATGGTGGTTTTCAGTTTGGAGCTATTAAGAATAATGGTGCTATGAGCTTCATATACATGTTTTTGGCCATATCCGTATATGTTCTATTGAGACTTTACAAAGGATTGGTGATTCATTACAACTTGAGTGCATAATGGCAGACAATTCCAAAGAGGTTTTATGAATTTATACTCCCTCCAGCGATGTATGAGAGTCACAGTTGCTCCACATACTTGCCAATGCTTGGTATTATAATTTTAAGAATTTTTAGTTTTAGCCATTTTGGGGAGTATATGTACAGTATGGAAACTACATAAAAGCAAATATCAAAATAACCAAAAAAACATGAAAGATGCTCAATTCTTTAGTCTTTAATCTCCTTTTTTAAAAAAGATTAATTTATTATTTGAGAGAGGACATGAGTGGGAGGGACGAAAGGAGGGGGAGAGAGCCTCTGAAGCAGGCTTCACATTGAGTGCGGGACTGGACGCTGGGCTCGGTCTCATGATCCTGAGGTCATGACCTGGGCCTGAAAAAACCAGGAGTGGGCGCCTGACTGACTACACCACCCAAGGGTCCCAGTCTCCTTTTTTTTTTAAACAGTTGTTTTACTTCTTCTTTTGCTTTCATATGGCAAAAATGGTACAATCCCCATGTGTTCAATTTTGGCTTTGAGTTTCTGTGTCTTTTCCCATAAATTGTTTCCCTACAATGTTCATTCAAAATTTGGAAGTCAAGCTGCTTCCTCTTTAGTCCCTTTTACCCAGGGTTATTTTAATGAAGGCACTCCGGTTCTTGGGTAATCTCATGCTGCTTGATTTTTTTTTCTGACATTTTTCTGACTTTAAAAATGTAGAAGTTTTCACCCATATGGTAAACTTGACATAATTTTGCAGTGAACACCTATACATACCGTCATCTAGCTTTTACCATTGACATTTTACTACACTTTTCTTATCATATAACTATTTCATCTTTCCATTTCGGGCTGATTTTTACCACTTTTCTCCTCACCCCTCAGCATCACTCTGTTTTTGTGGGTTTGTTTTGTTTTGTTTTGCTGGACAGTGCTCACTTTATAATTTCTCTTTATATACATAGCCATGTCAATATTGTAATTTCAGGGGTACAAAATTTCTTTTTTAAGCTTATAAATTAAAAGGAAATAGCTGTTTTTATGGGTAATGTCTCCTTCAAGTAATAAGCTTCACTTAATGAAGAGAAAGAAACTTGAATCATCTCTAGAATATAATTTTTCATATAAAAGTGTCTTAAAAGCAACCATCTTAGGGGCACCTGGGTAGCTCAGTCGATTAAGCATCTGACTTTTGGTTTGGGGACAGATCATGATCTCATGGGTTGTGGGATTGAGGCCTGCATCAGGCTCCATGCTCAGGAGGGACTCTGCTTGAAGATTCTCTGCCTCTGTCCCTCCCACACACATGTGCTCCCAGTCTCTCTCTCTCTCGCTCTCTAATAAATCTTTAAAAAAAAAAAAAAAATCTTATTTTTCTCCAGCTGTTTTCTGACATCTGAATTTTTATTTAATTTTGCCTTATTGTGGCAAGGACACAACATGAGATCTTCCTCATAACAAATTATTAAATGTATCACATGTTATGGTTGACTGTAGGTACAGTGTAGCACACTGCATCTCTCAAGCTTATTCATCTTGCTTAACTGAAACTTTTTGACCATTGATCCTCATTTCCATCTCCCCACCCGCAGCCCCTGGTAAACACAATTTCACTCTTGGAGTCTATGAATTTGACTACTCTAGAAACATGATCTGAATTTTCTAGAAGCATGAATGAAGCTTGTTAACAGAATTATGTCTGGGAGTCTTCCCATATTTAGAAATGTACCACGGAAAAAAGTCAAATATTCAGATGGTCTTCCCTAATTCTGCTACTGCTGTTTAGCTAGAAAATCATTTCAGTTTGGGGTGCCTCAGGATGGCCTCAAATTACTCATCTATAAATTGAACAGGTTAAACCAGTCACTTCCCAGATTCCTCCTCTTCCTGCAATACTTTATTAACTTTACTGGGTGTGGAAGTATTGTTCCTTTGTATGTATGTATTGTATGTATTGTTTCTTTAAACACTTTAGAGTTTTGTTTTCTCCATTTTTTAGATTCCATATATTAGTGAAATCATATATTTGTCTTTTTCTGTCTGACACTTTGCAGTTAGCATAATACCCTCTAGATCGATCCATCCATGTTGTTGCAAATGGGAAGATCTGATTCTTTTGTTTCATGGTTGAGTGATACTCTGTTGTGTTTATATACCACATCTTTATCCATTCATCTGTGGTTAGGCACAGGTTGCTCCCATACCTTGGCTATTGTAAATAATGTTTCGATAAACAGAAGTACGCATATCTTTTCAAAATAGCTTTTTTATTTCTTTTTTGGTAAATACTCAGTAGTGGGATTACTGGATCATATGGTATTTCTATTTTTTTTTTTTTTAATTTTTTGAGGTACCTTAAATATTTGGTAGAATTTACCAGACAATCCCTGAACCTGGTGCTTTCTGTTTGGGACGTTATTTTTTTTTTTTTTAATTCAATTTCTTTAATAGATATAGTCCTGTTCAGATAGATAGTCTATTTCAATTTGTGTAACTTTTGGAAGCCTGTTTCTTTCAGGGAAGTGGTATGTTTCATCTGGAGTTTCAAATTTGTGGGCATAGTGTTATTCATACTAACTTTTTATTGCCTTTAATACCCATGGGATGTGTAGGGATCTTTGGTACCTTTCCTTCTTTCATTTCCAGTATTAGTAATTTATATACATACTCTTTTTCCTTACATAGCATGTCTTAGAGACTTCTTGATTTTATTGATATTTTCAAAGAACCAACTTTTGGTTTCATTGATTTCCTCTTTTCAATTTCATTGATTTCTGCTTGAATTATTTCTTCTACTTCCTTTGGATTTAATTTGCTCTTCTGTTTCCAGTTTCCTAAGGTGGGAATTTTGATTATTGATTTTAGATCTCCTTTTCTAATAATGTGCATTCAGTCAGTGCTATAGATTTCCCTCAAAGCACTGCTTTCACGGTATTCCACAATTTTTTTTTTTTAGACTTTATTTATTTATTTGACAGACAGAGATCACAAGTAGGCAGAGAGGCAGGCAGAGAGAGAGGGGGAAGCAGGCTCCCTGCTGAGCAGAGAGTCCAATGCGGGGCTTGATCCCAGGACCCTGGGATCATGACCTGAGCTGAAGGCAGAGGCTTTAACCCACTGAGCCACCCAGGTGCCCCATTCCACAAATTTTAATAAGCTATATATTTT